>NC_080382.1:116476942-117805370 GCF_014773155.1 Arachis stenosperma
GCCTTGATCACAACTTTATTTCTTTCTTTTTTTTTTTTCTTCTTTCTTTCTCTCTCTTTTTTTTTCGTTGCTTCTTGCTTTTTTTTTTTTGTATTCAATGCTTTTTCTTGCTTCAAGAATCAATTTTAATGATTTTTCAGATCCTCAGTAACATATCTCCTTTTTCATCATTCTTTCAAGAGCCACATTCATGAACCACAAATTCAAAAGACATATGCACTGTTTAAGCATACATTCAGAGAACAAAAAGTAATGCCACCACATCAAAATAATTAAACTGTTATAAAATTCAAAATTCATGCAATTCTTTCCTTTTCAATTGAAGCACGTTTATCAAGAAAGGTGATGGATTCATAGGACATCATAACTTTAAGGCATAGACACTAAGACACTAATGATCATAAGACACAAACATGGATAAACATAAGCATAAAATTCGAAAAACAGAAGAATAAAACAAGGAGATTTAAAGAAACGGGTCCACCTTAATGATGGCGGCTCTTTCTTGCTCTTGAAGATCCTATGGAGTGCTTAAGCTCCTCAATGTCTCTTCCTTGTCTTTGTTGCTCCTCCCTCATGATTCTTTGGTCTTCTCTAATTTCATGAAGGATGATGGAGTGTTCTTGATGCTCCACCCTTAGTTGTCCCATGTTGGAACTTAGTTCTCCTAGGGAGGTGTTTACTTGCTCCTAATAGTCTTGTGGAGGAAAGTGCATCCCTTGAGGCATCTCAGGGATCTCTTGATGAGAGGGGTCTCTTGTGTACTCCATCCTTTTCTTGGTGATGGGCTTGTCCTCATCAATGGGGGTATCTCCTTCTATGTCAACTCCAACTGAATAACAGAGGTGACAAATGAGATGAGGAAAGGCTAGCCTTGCCAAGGTGGAAGGCTTGTCCGCCACTTTATAGAGTTCTTGGGCTATGACCTCATGAACTTCCACTTCTTCTCCAATCATGATGCTTTGGATCATGATAGCCCGGTCTATGGTAACTTCGGACCGGTTGCTAGTGGGGATGATTGAGCGTTGTATGAACTCTAACCATCCTCTAGCTACGGGCTTGAGGTCATGCCTTCTCAATTGAACCGGCTTTCCTCTTGAATCTTGCTTCCATTGTGCGCCCTCTTCACATATAACTGTGAGGACTTGGTCCAACCTTTGATCAAGTTGACCCTTCTTGTATAGGATGCTCGTTCCTTGCATCATAGGCAAGTTGAACGCCACCCTCACACTCTCCGGACTAAAATCCAAGTATTTCCCCCGAACCATAGTGAGATAATTCTTTGGATTCGGGTTCACACTTTGGTCATGGTTCTTGGTGATCCATGCATTGGCATAGAACTCTTGAACCATCAAGATTCCGACTTGTTGAATGGGGTTGGTGAGAACTTCCCAACCTCTTCTTCGGATCTCATGGCGGATCTCCGGATATTCACCCTTTTTGAGTGAAAAGAGGACCTCGGGGATCACCTTCTTCAAGGCCACAACTTCATAGAAGTGGTCTTGATGCACCCTTGAGATGAATCTATCCATCTCCCATGACTCGGAGGTGGAAGCTTTTGCCTTCCCTTTCCTCTTTTTAGAGGTTTCTCCGGCCTTGGATGCCATAATGGTTATGGAAAAACGAGAAAGCCACGCTTTTACCACACCAAACTTAAAATGTTTGCTCGTCCTCGAGCAAAAGAAGAAAGAAGAGAGTAGAAGAAGAAGAAATGAAGAAGAGGGAGATGGTGGTGTGTTCGGCCAAAGAGGGGGAGAAGTGGTGTTTAGGTTGTGTGAAAATGAAGGGTTGAATTTGAAGGGTGAGGTTGGTGGGGATTTATGAAGGATGGATGTGAGTGGTGAAGAGAAAGATGGGATTTGATAGGTGAAGGGTTTTTGGGGAAGAGGTGTTGAGGTGATTGGTGAATGGGGGAAGAAGAGAGAGAGTGATGGTGGGATGGGTGGGGGTCCTGTGGGGTCCACAGATCCTGTGGTGTCAAGGAAAAGTCATCCCTGCACCAAATGGCATCAAAATTCACGTTTTGAGCCATTTCTGGCGTTAAACGCCGGGCTGGTGCCCATTCCTGGCGTTTAACACCAGGTTCTAGCCCTTTTCTGGCGTTTAACGCCAGTCTGGTGCCCCTTTCTGGCGTTAAACGCCCAGAATGGTGCCAGACTGGGCGTTAAACGCCCAACTGCTAGGCTTACTGGCGTTTAAACGCCAGCAGCATCTTCCTCCAGGGTGTGCTATTTTTCTTCCTGTTTTTCATTCTGTTTTTGCTTTTTTCATTGTTTTTGTGGCTTCTTATGATCATCAACCTACAAAAAAGATAAAATAACAAAAGAAAATAGTTACTATAAAACATTGGGTTGCCTCCCAACAAGCGCTTCTTTAATGTCATTAGCTTGACAGAGGACTCTCATGGAGCCTCAGAAATACTCAGAACCGTGTTGGAACCTCCCAACACCAAACTTAGAGTTTGAATGTGGGGGTTCAACACCAAACTTAGAGTTTGGTTGTGGCCTCCCAACACCAAACTTAGAGTTTGACTGTGGGGGCTCTGCTTGGTTCTGTTTTGAGAGAAGCTCTTCATGCTTCCTCTCCATGATGATAGAGGGATGTCCTTGGGCCTTAAACACCAAGGATTCTTCATTCACTTGAATGATCAACTCTCCTCTATCAACATCAATCACAGCCTTTGCTGTGGCTAGGAAGGGTCTGCCAAGGATGATGGATTCATCCATGCACTCCCCAGTCTCTAGGACTACGAAATCAGTAGGGATGTAATGGTCTTCAACTTTTACCAAAACATTCTCTACAAGTCCATGAGCTTGTTTTCTTGAGTTGTCTGCCATCTCCAATGAGATTCTTGCAGCTTGTACCTCAAAGATCCCTAGCTTCTCCATTACAGAGAGAGGCATGAGGTTCACACTTGACCCTAAGTCACACAAGGCCTTCTTGAAGGTCATGGTGCCTATGGTGCAAGGTATAGAAAACTTCCCAGGATCCTGCCTCTTTTGAGGTAATTTCTGCCTAGACAAGTCATCCAGTTCTTTGGTGAGCAAGGAAAGTTCATCTTCCCAAGTCTCATTTCCAAATAACTTGTCATTTAGCTTCATGATTTCTCCAAGGTATTTAGCAACTTGCTCTTCAGTGACATACTCATCCTCTTCAGAGGAAGAATACTCATCAGAGCTCATGAAAGACAGAAGTAAGTCCAATGGAATCTCTATGGTCTCATTTTGAGCCTCAGATTCCCATGGTTCCTCATTGGGGAACTCAGAGGAGATTGGTGCACGCCCATTGAGGTCTTCCTCAGTGGCGTCCACCTCCTCTCTTTCCTCTCCATATTCGGCCATGTTTATGGCTTTGCACTCTCCTTTTGGATTTTCTTCTGTATTACTTGGGAGAGTACTAGGAGGGAGTTCAGTAACTTTCTTGCTCAGCTGACCCATTTGTCCTTCCAAATTTCTGATGGAGGATCTTGTTTCATTCATGAAACTTTGAGTGGTTTTGATTAGATCAGAGACCATTGTTGCTAAGTCAGAGGTATTCTGCTTAGAACTCTCTGTCTGTTGCTGAGAAGATGATGGAAAAGGCTTGTTATTGCTAAACCTGTTTCTTCCACCATTATTATTATTGAAACCTTGTTGAGGTCTCTCTTGATTCTTCCATGAGAAATTTGGGTGATTTCTCCATGAAGAATTATAGGTGTTTCCATAGGGTTCCCCTAGGTAATTCACCTCTTCCATTGAAGGATTCTCAGGATCATAAGCTTCTTCCTCAGATGAAGCTTCCTTAGTACTGCCAGGTGCATTTTGCATTCCAGACAGACTTTGAGAAATCAAATTGACTTGTTGAGTCAATATCTTGTTCTGAGCCAGAATGGCATTCAGAGCGTCAATCTCAAGAACTCCTCTCTTCTGACTAGTCCCATTGTTCACAGGATTCCTTTCAGAAGTGTACATGAATTGGTTATTTGCAACCATTTCAATTAGCTCTTGAGCCTCTGTAGGCGTCTTCTTCAGATGAAGAGATCCTCCAGCAGAGCTATCCAAGGACATCTTAGATAGTTCAGAGAGACCATCATAGAAAATACCTATGATGCTCCATTCAGAAAGCATGTCAGAGGGACATTTTCTGATTAATTGTTTGTATCTTTCCCAAGCTTCATAGAGGGATTCTCCATCCTTCTGTTTGAAGGTTTGGACTTCCACTCTAAGCTTACTCCATCTTTGAGGTGGAAAGAACTTTGCCAAGAAGGCATTGACTAGCTTTTCCCAAGAGTCCAGGCTTTCTTTAGGTTGAGAATCCAACCATATTCTAGCTCTGTCTCTTACAGCAAAAGGGAATAGCATCAGTCTATAGACCTCAGGGTCAACCCCATTAGTCTTGACTGTGTCACAGATTTGCAAGAATTCAGCTAAGAACTGATGAGGATCTTCCATTGGAAGTCCATGGAACTTGCAATTCTGTTGCATTAGAGAAACTAATTGAGGCTTAAGCTCAAAGTTGTTTGCTCCAATGGCAGGGATAGAGATGCTTCTCCCATAGAAATCAGGAGTAGGTGCAGTGAAGTCACCCAGCACCTTCCTTGCATTGTTGGCATTGTTGTTGTTTTCGGCTGCCATGGGTTCTTCTTCCTTGAAGAATTTGGTCAGGTCCTCAACAAAGAGTTGTGCCTTAACTTCTCTTAGCTTCCGCTTCAAGGTCCTTTCAGGTTCAGGGTCAGCTTCAACAAGAATGCCTTTGTCTTTGTTCCTGCTCATAAGAAAGAGAAGAGAACAAGAAAATGTGGAATCCTCTATGTCACAGTATAGAGATTCCTTGAGGTGTCAGAGGAAAAGAGAAATAGAAAGAAGAAGGAGAAGAAGAATTCGAACTTTAATTAGATAAGGTTCGAATTGTGCATTGAGAATGAGTGGTACTCCATAAATAGAAGGATGTGAGAAGGAGGGGAGTAATTTTCGAAAATTAATTAGAAGATTTTGAAAACATTTTTGAAAAACACTTAATTGATTTTCGAAAATAAGAGTGGAAAAGAAATCAAGTGATTTTTGAAAAAGATTTGAAATTTAAAGGGATTTGATTGAAAACTTAATTTGAAAAAGATGTGATTAAAAAGATGTGATTGGGAAGATATGATTTGAAAACAATTTGAAAAGATATGATTTGTAAACAATTTTAAAAAAAAAGATTTGATTTTAAAAAATAGTGACTTGCCTAACAAGAAAAGATATGATTCAAACATAAAACCTTCCTCAACAGAAAAGGCAAAAAATGTTCAATCAAATCATTAATTGTTAGTAAGTATCTTTGAAAAAGGAAAGAAATTGATTTTGAAAACATTTGATTGAAAGGATATGATTTGAAAAAGATTTGATTTTGAAAAACTTTGAAAACTTGAAAAAAAAAATTGATTTGAAAACAAAATTCTCCCCTTAGCACCATCCTGGCGTTAAACGCCCAGAATGGTATACATTCTGGCGTTTAACGCCCAAAATGCACCCTTTTTGGGCGTTAAACGCCCAACCAGGTACCCTGGCTGGCGTTTAAACGCCAGCCTGCCTTCTTCACTGGGCATTTTTGAATGCCCAGCTTTTTCTGTATAATTCCTCTGCAGCATGTTCTGAATCTTCAATTCCTTGTATTATTGACTTGAGAAGACACAAATAAAAAATATTTTTGGATTTTTTTAATAATCAAAATGCAACAAGAATCAAATAACAATGCATGCAAGACACCAAACTTAGCAGTTTGTATACTACTGACACTATATGAGACATATAAACACTCAAGTCAAAAGAATTCAAAGATCAGAGTAAGAAATCATCAAGAATTACTTGAAGGTCCTTAAGACACATGAATGAATGCATGCTATTGACACCAAACTTAAGATGAGACACTAAACTTAAGCAAGAAACATCAAATATTCTTGGTTTTTATGATTTTGTGATTTTTTTGTATTTTTCGAAAATTAAGTGGGAAAAGATATCAAAATTCTTAATGAGAATTCCAGGAATCAGTGCAATGCTAGTCTAAGACTCCGGTCCAGGAATTAGACATGGCTTCACAGCCAGCCAAGCTTTCAAAGAAAGCTTCGGTCCAAAACACTAGACATGGCCAAAGGCCAGCCAAGCCTTAGCAAATCACTGCTCCAAAAGCAAGATTGATAAAGATCATCAAGCTCTTGTGATGATAAGTTGAAACCTCGGTCCAATGGAATTAGACATGGCTTCTCAGCCAGCCAGATTTCAACAAATCATCATGAAACTCTAGAATTCACCTTCAAGAATTTCGAAAAAAAAATACCTAATCTAAGCAACAAGATGAACCGTCAGTTGTCCAAACTAGAACAATCCCAGGCATTGTTACCAAAAGCTTGCTCAAAACTTGAACAATCCCGGGCAACGGCGCCAAAAAC
Source organism: Arachis stenosperma (assembly GCF_014773155.1). Taxonomy (NCBI): domain Eukaryota; kingdom Viridiplantae; phylum Streptophyta; class Magnoliopsida; order Fabales; family Fabaceae; genus Arachis; species Arachis stenosperma. The sequence continues at coordinate 116,483,349 of NC_080382.1, forward strand.
TTGGTGCGCGAAATTGTGAACAATACTTTTTCACAACTCTCATAATCCCCGGTAATGGCTCCAAAAACGTGGTAGCTCAATACCATGGCATTACACAACTTCGCACAACTAACCAGCAAGTGCACTGGGTCGTCCAAGTAATAAACCTTACGCGAGTAAGGGTCGATCCCACGGAGATTGTTAGTATTGAAGCAAGCTATGGTCATCTTGTAAATCTTAGTCAGGCAAACTCAAATGTATATGGTGATGAACGAAAATAACACAAAAGATAAAGATAGTCATACTTATGTAATTCATTGGTAGGAACTTCAGATAAGCGCATGAAGATGCCTTCCCTTCCGTCTCTCTGCTTTCCTACTGCCTTCATCCAATCCTTCTTACTCCTTTCCATGGCAAGCTTGTGTAGGGTTTCACCATTGTCAGTGGCTACCTCCCATCCTCTCATTGAAAACGATTGCATATGCTCTGGTCACAGCATAGCGGAATTCATCTGTCGGTTCTCAATCAGGCCGGAATAGAATCCAGTGATTCTTTTGCGTCTGTCACTAACGCCCCGCCCTCAGGAGTTTGAAGCACGTCACAGTCATTCAGTCATTGAATCCTACTCAGAATACCACAGACAAGGTTAGACCTTCCGGATTCTCTTGAATGCTGCCATCAGTTCTCGCCTATACCACGAAGACTCTGATCTCACGGAATGGTTGGCTCGTTTGTCAGGCGAGCACTCGGTTGTCAGGCGATCAACCATGCATCGTGCAATCAGGAATCCAAGAGATATTCACTAAGCCTCGAATGCTTGTAGAACAAGAGTGGTTGTCAGTCACTTTGTTCATGGGTGAGAATGATGATGGGCGTCAATCATCACCTTCATCAAGTTGAAGAACAAGTGATATCTTGGACAAAGAACAAGCGGAATTGAATAGAAGAACAATAGTAATTGCATTAATACTCGAGGTACAGCAGAGCTCCACACCTTAATCTATGGTGTGTAGAAACTCCACCGTTGAAAATACATAAGAACAAGGTCTAGGCATGGCCGAATGGCCAGCCTCCCAATGATCTAAGATAGCATAAAACTCAAAGATAGCTACCAAGATGTCAAATACAATAGTACAAGGTCCTACTTATAGAAAACTAGTAGCCTAAGGTGTACAGAAATGAGTAAATGACATAAAAATCCACTTCTGGGCCCACTTGGTGTGTGCTTGGGCTGAGCAATGAAGGAATTTCGTGTAGAGACCTTTTCTGGAGTTAAACGCCAGCTTTCATGCCAGTTTGGGCGTTTAACTCCAAATTTTATGCCAGTTCCGGCGTTTAACGCTGGAATTTCTGTAGGTGACTTTGAGCGCCGGTTTGGGCCATCAAATCTTGGGCAAAGTATGGACTATTATATATTGCTGGAAAGCCCAGGATGTCTACTTTCCAACGCCGTTGAGAGCGCGCCAATTGGGCTTCTGTAGCTCCAGAAAATCCACTTCGAGTGCAGGGAGGTCAGAATCCAACAGCATCTGCAGTCCTTTTTGGTCTATGAATCAGATTTTTGCTCAGGTCCCTCAATTTCAGCCAGAAAATACCTGAAATCACAGAAAAACACACAAACTCATAGTAAAGTCCAGAAAAGTGAATTTTAACTAAAAACTAATAAAAATATACTAAAAACTAACTAGATCATACTAAAAACATACTAAAAACAATGCCAAAAAGCGTACAAATTATCCGCTCATCAGGCATTCAAGAGAATCCGGAAGGTCTAACCTTGTCTGTGGTATTCTGAGTAGGATTCAATGATTGAATGACTGTGACGTGCTTCAAACTCCTGAGGGCGGGGCGTTAGTGACAGACGCAAAAGAATCACTGGATTCTATTCCGGCCTGATTGAGAACCGACAGATGGATAGCCGTGCCGTGACAGGGTGCGTTGAACATTTCCACTGAGAGGATGGGAGGTAGCCACTGACAACGGTGAAACCCTTGCATAAGCTTGCCATGGAAAGGAGTAAGAAGGATTGGATGAAGACAGTAGGAAAGCAGAGAGACGGAAGGGACACAGCATCTTCATGCGCTTATCTGAAATTCCCACCAATGAATTACATAAGTATCTCTATCTTTATCTTTATGTTTTATTCGTATATCACCATATCCATTTGAGTTTGCCTGACTAAGATTTACAAGGTGACCATAGCTTGCTTCATACCAACAATCTCCGTGGGATCGACCCTTACTCGCGTAAGGTTTATTACTTGGACGACCCAGTGCACTTGCTGGTTAGTTGTGCGGAGTTGTGATAAAGAGTTGAGATTGCAATGAGCGTACCATGTTGATGGCGCCATTGATGATCACAATTTCGTGCACCAATCTACCCGACCAAGAAAAAACTTCCTTCTTAACCCCAAAAGCAAACTACTGCTACATCGTCATGCCTTTCGGTCTTAAAAATGCGGGAGCTACTTATCAGAGATTAATGAATAAGGTCTTTTCGGATCACATAAGAAAAATCATGGAAGTCTACGTGGACGACATGCTAATAAAAACACAAAATGAAGAGATGTTATTATCCAACCTGACCCAAGTATTCGACACTATAAGACGGCATGGCATGCGACTCAATCTCGCAAAATGCACCTTCGCAGTAGAAGCTGGTAAATTCTTGGGTTTTATGCCCACACAGAGAGGAATCGAGGCAAACCCAAATAAATGCCGGGCCATACCCGACGTGAAGAGTCCGACTTGTGTCAAAGAGGTACAACAACTCAACGGGAGGTTGGCAGCCTTGTCCAGATTTCTAGTCGGATTGGCAATAAGATCTCTTCCCTTCTACGCCACTCTAAGGAAGGAAAGAAGTTTGAATGGACAACGGAGTGCGAGCAAGCCTTCCAAGATTTCAAAAGGTTCCTGGGACAGCCACCCATGCTAACTCGGCCACGGGAAGAAGAACCACTCATATTGTACCTCGCGGTAGGAAGTCGGGCAGTAGCCTCAGCGCTAGTCTGAGAAGACGACAGGGGACAACAACCCGTGTACTTCATCAGTAAAGCATTACAAGGATCCGAGCTGAACTACCAAGAAATAGAAAAGTTTGCCTACGCTCTCATACTCACATCTCGGTGACTTCGTCCATACTTCTAAGCCCACACTATTAGGGTTCGGACCAACCAGCCTATAAAAGGAATTTTACCGAAAACAGACCTGGCGGGCAGAATCTTGCAGTGGGCAGTCGAGTTGTCCGAATTCGATCTTCAATACGAAGCTCAGACGGCCATCAAATCACAATACCTGGCCGACTTCATTGCAGAATTTACAGACACACCGAAAATCTCCACAGAATGAAATCTCTACGTGGACGGTTCCTCAAATAAAACTGGAAGCGGCACGGGTGTGATAATTGAAAGTGACCAAGGAACCCAAATTGAACTCTCCCTCAAACAACCAAGCGGAATATGAGGCACTACTAGCTGGTTTGAAGCTGGCTAGGGAGGTTGGAGCTCAAAAGCTTATCATCTTCAGCGACTCACAAGTAGTCACTTCACAATAGCAAGAAGCTACCAAGCCAAAGATCCCACCATGAAAAAGTACTTGGACAAAACCAGGGAATAGCTCAGACAAGTCGGAGAATGTGAGGTCCGTCACATACCCCGAGAATAGAATACCCGAGCTGACGCACTCTCAAAACTAGCCAGCACCAAACCAGGGGGCAGCAACAGAAGCCTCATCCAAGAAATTCTGCAGAACCCATCAATCTCGAAAGAATAAAAAGTTATGGCCATAGCAGGTCAGGAACAATGATGAATGACTTCCATAATTAATTACTTCAAAATAGAAGCACTCCCCACAGAGGAAAAAGAGGCAAAGAGGTTGAAACGGGAGGTACAATACTACACTATCATAAACAATACTTTATACAAAAGAGGGATTTCAATACCATTGTTAAAATGCGTACCGACTTCTAACACAAAGGAAGTTCTAGAAGAAGTACACAGTGGCATTTGTGGCAATCACCTCGGAGTGCAAGCACTCATAAAAAAAAGTACTTCGCGTAGGGTTTTACTGGCCAACTCTACAGAAGGAAGCCACAGAGTTCGTAAAGACGTGCCCATCATGTCAGAAACATGCCAACTTTTACATCGCCCCACCAGAGGAGCTCATCAGCGTGACTTCACCTTGGCCATTCGCAAAATGGGGACTCGATCTTCTTGGACCATTCCCTCAGGGATCGGGACAAGTTAAATTCCTCATAGTAGGGATAGACTATTTCACAAAGTGGATTGAGGAAGCACCCCTAGCCAATGCCACTGCTCAAAGAAGTCGAAAATTCCTATATAGGAACATTGTCACAAGGTTCGGGGTTCCATACTCCATCACCACAGACAATGGTACCCAGTTCACAGATGTAGGCTTCAGAAAGCTAGCGGCCGACTTGAATAAAAAACAACAATTACAGGATGGGCTGCAAACAAAGTCATACTAGCTGGGCTGAAACAGAGATTACAGGATGCAAAGGGAGCCTAGGCCGAGGAGCTCCCGCAAGTCCTATGGGCATATCGAACAATGCCACATTCCACCACAAAGGAATCACCCTTCCGATTAGCATACGGAATGGAGGCAATGATCCCAGTGGAGATCAAAGAAAGGTCGCCTAGAGTGATCCACTATAATGAAGAAGCCAACTCCCAACTTCAAAGGGAAGAACTCGACCTACTTCCAGAAGTCCGAGAAAGAGCTCGAATCAGGGAAGACGCATTAAAACGACGAATGGCTGCGAGATACAATCAAAAGGTAGTACAACAAGATCTTGCTGAGAATGACCTCATCTTAATCCGAAATGATATCGGAATAACTCGACCTGGAGAAAGAAAGCTGGCAGCAAACTGGAAAGGACCCTACCGAGTCATAGAGGTACTTGGAAAGGGCTACTATAGACTGTCCGAACTTGACGGGTGATGAGCGGATAATTTATACGCTTTTTGGCATTGTTTTTAGTATGTTTTTAGTATGATCTAGTTAGTTTTTAGTATATTTTTATTAGTTTTTAGTTAAAATTCACTTTTCTGGACTTTACTATGAGTTTGTGTATTTTTCTGTGATTTCAGGTATTTTCTGGCTGAAATTGAGGATCCTGAGCAAAAATCTGATTTAGAGGCTGAAAAGAACTGCAGATGCTGTTGGATTCTGACCTCCCTGCACTCGAAGTGGATTTTCTGGAGCTACAGAAGCCCAATTGGCGCGCTCTCAACGGCATTGGAAAGTAGACATCCTGAGCTTTCCAGCAATGTATAATAGTTCATACTTTGCCCGAGATTTGATGGCCCAAACCGGCGTTGCAAATCAGCCTCAGAAATTCCAGCGTTTAACGCTGGAACTGGCATAAAACTTGGAGTTAAACGCCCAAACTGGCATAAAAGCTGGCGTTTAACTCCAGAAAAGGTCTCTACACGAAAATGCTTTATTGCTCAGCCCAAGCACACATCAAGTGGACCCAGAAGTGGATTTTTTCGTCATTTACTCATTTTTGTATACCCTAGGTTACTAGTTTACTATTAATAGGATCTTTTGACATTGTATCTGTACCTCATGACACTTTACACGTTTCTTTGTGTACCTTCTACAGCATGAGTCTCTAAACCCCATGGTTGGGGGTGAGGAGCTCTGCTGTGTCTTGATGGATTAATGCAATTACTACTGTTTCTGATTCAATCATGCTTGCTTCCATTCTAAGATATCACTTGTTCTTAACTCGGATGAATGTGATGATCCGTGACACTCATCATATTCTCAACTATGAACGCGTGCCTGACAACCACCTCCGTTCTACCTTAGATTGAGTAGATATCTCTTGGATTCCTTAATCAGAATCTTCGTGGTATAAGCTAGAACTGATGGCGGCATTCAAGAGAATCCGGAAGGTCTAAACCTTGTCTGTGGTATTCTGAGTAGGATTCAATGATTGAATGACTGTGACGTGCTTCAAACTCCTAGCAGGCGGGGCGTTAGTGACAGACGCAAAAGAATCAATGGATTCTATTCCGGCCTGACCGAGAACCGACAGATGATTAGCCATGCTGTGACAGAGCATAGGAACGTTTTCACTGAGAGGATGGGAGGTAGCCACTGACAACGGTGAAACCCTACATACAGCTTGCCATGGAAGGAGCTTCGCGTGTTTGATGAAGAAAGACAGTAGGAAAGCAGAGATTCAAAAGATGGAGCATCTCCAAAACTCAACCTATTCTCCATTACTGCATAACAAGTACTTATTTCATGTTCTTTTGCTTTTCACAATCAATCCTGATAATTTCTGATATCCTGACTAAGATTTACAAGATAACCATAGCTTGCTTCAAGCCGACAATCTCCGTGGGATCGATCCTTACTCACGTAAGGTATTACTTGGACGACCCAGTGCACTTGCTGGTTAGTTGTGCGGGGTTGCAAAGTGTGATTGCAATTTCGTGCACCAAGTTTTTGGCGCCGTTGCCGGGGATTGTTCGAGTTTGGACAACTGACGGTTTATCTTGTTGCTTAGATTAGGACTGTTTTATTTTTGTTGGTTTAGAGTCTTTTATTTGAGTTTAGTTTTATATTTTAAGTTTGGTGTCTTCTTTGTGTTTTCCTTTAAGTTTTCAAAAAATTTGTGTTTGATTTTCTAAAAATTTTAAGTTTGGTGTCTTTTGTGCTTTTATTCACTAAAAAATTTTTTCAAAAATTTGTTCTTGGTGTTCATCTTGATCTTCAAAGTGTTCTTGGTGTTCATCTTGACATTCAAAGTTTTCTTGTTTGTTCTCTTTGTTTTGATCTATAATTTCTAAGTTTAGTGTCATTCTGTTGTTTTTCTCTTTCCTCATTAAAATTTAAAAATAAAAAATATATCCTTTCCTTATTTTACTCATAATTTTCGAAATTTTGCATTAAATTAGTCAAAGATTTTCAAAATCATATCTTTTCAATCATTTTTATTTGCAATCATATCTTCTCAATCATATTTTTTTCAAAATAATTATAAATCATATCTTTTTAATTAACTAATTGATTCAGTTTTCAATTTGCTTGGATCTTATTTTCTGTTAATTTTCGAAAATTTATTTTATTCTCTATTTATTTTATTTTATATTTTTTTTCGGTCACTTTAAAATAAAAAAAATAAAAATAAAAAATTTAAATAAATAAATAATCTACTTGCAATCCATATCATTCCCCTTTCTCCATCATGGACCTAAGTGGAATTGAGCAGTCCAGAAGGACTCTGGGGTCATATGCTAACCCCATTACAGCTGCATATGGGAGTAGCATCTGCACGCCTCCCATCAAAGCAAGCAGCTTTGAGCTAAATCCTCAACTCATTATCATAGTGCAGCAAAATTGCCAGTATTCCGGTCTTCCACAGGAAGAACCTACTGAGTTTCTGGCACAATTCTTACAAATTGCTGACACAGTACGTGATAAAGAGGTAGATCAGGATGTCTACAGACTATTACTGTTTCCATTTGCTGTAAAAGATCAAGCTAAGAGGTGGTTGAATAACCAACCTACAGCAAGCATAAAGACATGGAAACAATTATCAGACAAATTCCTGAATCACTTTTACCCTCCAAAAAGGATGACACAGCTAAGGCTGGACATCCAAGGCTTTAAACAAGAGGATAATGAATCCCTTTATAATGCCTGGGAGAGGTATAGAAGTATGCTAAGAAAATGCCCCTCTGAAATATTTTCAGAGTGGGTACAGTTGGACATTTTCTACTATGGGCTTACAGAAAAAGCTCAGATGTCTTTAGACCACTCAGCTGGTGGGTCTATACATATGAGGAAGACGATTGAAGAGGCTCAAGAGCTTATAGATACTGTTGCTAGAAATCAATATTTGTACTCTAGCAATGAGTTCTCTACAAAAGAAGAAGTTATGGCAGTAGCCACTAATCCTAACCCTCAAGAACAGATGGTTGAGCTTAATCAGCAATTACAACTGATGACAAAACAGTTAGCTGAATTTAAAGAAATGCTCTAAGAAACTAAAATTGCTAACAAGAATATGGAAGCACAATTGAATCAGACAAGGCAGCAACTATCTAAACAGATAACAGAAGAATGCCAAGCAGTTCAACTGAGGAGTGGGAAGACATTGAATAACATTGCTCAAAGTGGCAAAAAGCCAATTAAAGAACAATTGAGAGAGGATAGCCAAACCACTATCCAAAATCCCTCTGAGGACAGTAAGAGCCTAGAGAGGAATGCTATTGGCGTTCAAACGCCAGAAAGGGAGGGAAAGCTGGCGTTAAACGCCCATTCCCTGCCCAGTTCTGGCGTTCAAACGCCAGAAAAGGGGGAAAAGTTGGCGTTAAACGCCCATTTTCCACCCAATCCTGGCGTTCAAACGCAAAAGGGGATTCAGACACCTGAGAGTGCTGATAGTAACCCCTCTAAAAAGGCTTCTCCAACCACTTCTGTAAGGAATAAACCTGCAGCAACTAAGGTTGAAGAATATAAAGCCAAGATGCCTTATCCTCAGAAACTCCGCCAAGCGGAGCAGGATAAGCAATTTGCCCGCTTTGCAGACTACCTACGGACTCTTGAAATAAAGATTCCGTTTGCAGAGGCACTTGAGCAAATACCTTCTTATGCTAAGTTCATGAAAGAGATCTTAAGTCATAAGAAGGATTGGAGAGAAACTGAAAAAGTATTTCTCACTGAAGAATGCAGTGCAGTCATCCTGAAAAGCTTACCAGAAAAGCTTCAAGATCCAGGAAGCTTTATGATACCATGCACATTAGAAGGTGCTTGCACCAAGGCAGCCCTGTGTGACCTTGGAGCAAGCATCAATCTAATACCTGCATCCACTATCAGAAAGCTTGGGTTGACTGAAGAAGTCAAACCAACCCGGATATGCCTCCAACTCGCTGATGGCTCCATTAAATATCCATCAGGCATAATTGAGGACATGATTGTCAAGGTTGGGCCATTTGCCTTTCCAACTGACTTTGTAGTACTGGAAATGGAGGAGCACAAGAGTGCAACTCTCATTCTAGGAAGACCTTTCCTAGCAACTGGACGGACCCTCATTGACGTCCAAAAAGGGGAATTAACCCTTAGAGTCAATGAGGATGAGTTCAAGTTGAATGTTGTCAAAGCTATGCAGCATCCAGACACATCAAATGACTGCATGAGCATTGATATTATTGACTCTTTGGTGGAGGAGGTCAATATGACTGAAAGTCTTGAATCAGAGCTAGATGACATCTTTAAAGATGTTCAGCCTGATTTGGAGGAACTAAAGGAAATAAAAGAAATTTTGAAAATTCCTCAAGAAGAAGATAAACCTCCTAAACCAGTAGCAGGAGCATCCCTCCCTCCTACTGAGATCTCTGAAACCTTTCTGGATGAGCAATTGTTTGCTATTCAGGAAACTCCGTGGCTTGCAGACAGTGCAAACTATAAGACTCAAGGTTCTCCTTCTGTAACCATGGAGAGGAAGCATGAAGAGCTTCTCTCAAAACAGAGTCAAACAGAGCCCCCGCAGTCAAACTCTAAGTTTGGTGTTGGGAGGTCACAACCAAACTCTAAGTTTGGTGTTGGGAGGTTCCAACATTGCTATGAGCCTCCGTGAGGCTCCATGAGGGCCCACTGTCAAGCTACTGACATTAAAGAAGCGCTTGTTGGGAGGCAACCCAATGTTATATTTTATCTAATTTCCTTTGTTATTTTATGTTTTCTATAGGTTGATGATCATGAGAAGTCACAAAATCAATTGAAAAAGCAAAAACAGAAAGAAAAACAGGAAGAAAAACAGCACACCCTGGAGGAAGAAACCACTGGCGTTTAAACGCCAGTGAGGCTAGCAGATGGGCGTTTAACGCCCAGTCTGGCACCATTTTGGGCGTTTAACGCCAGAAAGGGGCACCAGACTGGCGTTAAACGCCAGGAAAGGGCAAGAACCTGGCGTTAAACGCCAGAAATGGGCACCAGCCTGGCGTTTAACGCCAGATTTGGCACAGAACGCAAATTTTCTTGCCACTTGGTGCAGGAATGACTTTTCCTTGACACCTCAGGATCTGTGGACCCCACAGGATCCCCACCAACCCCACCACCCTCTCTCTTCTTCACCCATTCACCACTCACATCCATCCTTCATAAAACCCCACCTACCTCACCATTAAAATTCAAACCACTTTCCCTCCCAAACCCACCCATAATGGCCGAACCACAAAAGCCACCTCCCTCTCCTCTATTTCTTCTTCTTCTACTCCCTTCTTTCTTCTTTTGCTCGAGGATGAGCAAACCTTTTAAGTTTGGTGTGGTAAAAGCATTGCTTTTTGTTTTTCCATAACCATTTATGGCATCCAAGGCCGGAGAAACCTCTAGAAAGAGGAAAGGGAAGGCAAAAGCTTCCACCTCCGAGTCATGGGAGATGGAGAGATTCATCTCAAGGGTGCATCAAGACCACTTCTATGAAGTTGTGGCCATGAAGAAGGGTCAACTTTGATCAAAGGTTGGACCAAGTCTTCACAGACATTTGTGAAGAGGGTGCTCAATGGAAGAGAGATTCAAGAGGAAAGCCGGTTCAACTGAGAAGGCATGACCTCAAGCCCATCACTAAGAAAAGGATGGAGCAAACAAGAGACCCCCCTCATCATGAGATCCCTGAGATGCCTCAAGGGATGCACTTTTCTCCACAAGACTATTGGGAGCAACTAAACACCTCCCCAGGAGAATTGAGTTCCAACATGGGACAACTAAGGGTGGAGCACCAAGAACATTCCATCCTCCCCCATGAAATTAGAGAAGATCAAAGAATCATGAGAGATGAGCAACAAAGACAAGGAAGAGACATTGAGGAGCTCAAGCACTCCATAAGACCTTCAAGAGGAAGAACAAGCCGCCATCACTAAGGTGGACCCGTTCTTTAATCTCCTTGTTCTTTATTTTCCTGTTTTTTCGAAAATTTATGCTTATGTTTGTCCATGTTTGTGTCGTATGATCATTAGTGTCTTAGTGTCTATGCCTTAAAGTTATGAATGTCCTATGAATCCATCACCTTTCTTAAATGAAAACTGTTTTTATCACAAAAGAATAAGAAGTACAGGATTTTGAATTCATCTTTAAAACTAGCTTAATTAGTTTGATGTGGTGACAATACTTTTTGTTTTCTGAATGTATGCTTAAACAGTGCATATGTCTTTTGAATTTGTTGTTCATGAATGTTAAAATTGTTGACTCTTGAAAGAATGATGAAAAAGGAGACATGTTACTGAGGATCTGAAAAATCATAAAAATGATTCTTGAAGCAAGAAAAAGCAGCGAATACAAAAAAAAAAGAAGAGGAAAAGAAACAAAAAAAAAAGGAGAAGGGAGAAAAAGAAAAAGAAAGAAAAAGAAAGAAATAAAGTTGTGATCCAAGGCAAAAAGAGTGTGCTTAAGAACCCTGGACACCTCTAATTGGGGACTTTAGCAAAGCTGAGTCACAATCTGAAAAGGTTCACCCAATTATGTGTCTGTGGCATGCATGTATCCGGTGGTAATACTGGAAGACAGAGTGCTTTGGGCCACGGCCAAGACTCAATAAGTAGCTGTGTTCAAGAATCATTATACTTAACTAGGAGAATCAATAACACTATCTGAGTTCTGAGTTCCTATAGATGCCAATCATTCTGAACTTCAAAGGATAGAGTGAGATGCCAAAACTGTTCGGAGGCAAAAAGCTACTAGTCCCGCTCATCTAATTTGGAGCTAAGTTTCATTGATAATTTGGAGTCTATAGTATATTCTCTTCTTTTTATCTTATTTGATTTTCAGTTGCTTGGGGACAAGCAACAATTTAAGTTTGGTGTTGTGATGAGCGGATAATTTATACGCTTTTTGGCATTGTTTTTAGTATGTTTTTAGTATGATCTAGTTAGTTTTTAGTATATTTTTATTAGTTTTTAGTTAAAATTCACTTTTCTGGACTTTACTATGAGTTTGTGTGTTTTTCTGTGATTTCAGGTATTTTCTGGCTGAAATTGAGAATCCTGAGCAAAAATCTGATTTAGAGGCTGAAAAGGACTGCAGATGCTGTTGGATTCTGACCTCCCTGAACTCGAAGTGGATTTTCTGGAGCTACAGAAGCCCAATTGGCGCGCTCTCAACGGAATTGGAAAGTAGACATTCTGGGCTTTCCAGCAATGTATAATAGTCCATACTTTGCCCGAGATTTGATGGCCCAAACCGGCGTTGCAAATCAGCCTCAGAAATTCCAGCGTTTAACGCTGGAACTGGCATAAAACTTGGAGTTAAACGCCCAAACTGGCATAAAAGCTGGCGTTTAACTCCAGAAAAGGTCTCTACACGAAAATGCTTCATTGCTCAGCCCAAGCACACACCAAGTGGACCCAGAAGTGGATTTTTTCGTCATTTACTCATTTCTGTATACCCTAGGTTACTAGTTTACTATTAATAGGATCTTTTGACATTGTATCTGTACCTCATGACACTTTACACGTTTCTTTATGTACCTTCTACAGCATGAGTCTCTAAACCCCATGGTTGGGGGTGAGGAGCTCTGCTGTGTCTTGATGGATTAATGCAATTACTATTGTTTCTGATTCAATCATGCTTGCTTCCATTCTAAGATATCACTTGTTCTTAACTCGGATGAATGTGATGATCCGTGACACTCATCATATTCTCAACTATGAACGCGTGCCTGACAACCACCTCCGTTCTACCTTAGATTGAGTAGATATCTCTTGGATTCCTTAATCAGAATCTTCGTGGTATAAGCTAGAACTGATGGCGGCATTCAAGAGAATCCGGAAGGTCTAAACCTTGTCTGTGGTATTCTGAGTAGGATTCAATGATTGAATGACTGTGACGTGCTTCAAACTCCTAGCAGGCGGGGCGTTAGTGACAGACGCAAAAGAATCAATGGATTCTATTCCGGCCTGACCGAGAACCGACAGATGATTAGCCATGCTGTGACAGAGCATAGGAACGTTTTCACTGAGAGGATGGGAGGTAGCCACTGACAACGGTGAAACCCTACATACAGCTTGCCATGGAAGGAGCTTCGCGTGTTTGATGAAGAAAGACAGTAGGAAAGCAGAGATTCAAAAGATGGAGCATCTCCAAAACCTCAACCTATTCTCCATTACTGCATAACAAGTACTTATTTCATGTTCTTTTGCTTTTCACAATCAATCCTGATAATTTCTGATATCCTGACTAAGATTTACAAGATAACCATAGCTTGCTTCAAGCCGACAATCTCCGTGGGATCGATCCTTACTCACGTAAGGTATTACTTGGACGACCCAGTGCACTTGCTGGTTAGTTGTGCGGGGTTGCAAAGTGTGATTGCAATTTCGTGCACCAACGGGCGAGAGCTTCCCAGGTCATGGCACGCCTGCAACCTAAGAAGATACTATAGCTAGGGATGATAAAGGATCTTAGGATAAGGCGCACACTTTTTCCTGAAAAGGTTTTTTAATGAGGCGTCAAAGCTAAGACCTACAAATCACCCGACTTAGAGGATAAACCTCCCGCATGTATATATTTGCATTTTCTTTTGAATAAAATATGTTTAGATCTTCTACAAATGCTCAAGCCGCATTAATCTAAAACATTCATCGTTCGATTATAAAGCTACAGATCGGCAGAAAGTGAAAATTAAATTCACTACATGATCACGATAAAGACCAAAGATGAAAACCAAATTCACTAAAAGGTCGACCAAACGAGGGTTAAAACCCAATCTCTACAAAATCGACAAAGATGAAAACAAAATAATGCAAGAATTTATAGAAAGTGATCCATAGAAAGGACCTGACGAGGCTCTAATAAAATGGATTGCTAAAAAATAACTTAAAGACTGGCCGACGTGAAGAAGTCGGACCAGTCGCAATAACCAAAGTTATAAGTAAATCCCTAGAAAGAGGTCTGGCCAGCCTTATAAAAGAGGATTACTATAACTTAGAAGGGCCCGACGTGATGAAGTCAGCCCAAAGCAGAAAAGTTATAAAAGTAATCCCTGAAAGAGACCTGAACAAGGTCCAAGAAAGAGGATTACAAAAATAACTTAGAAGGGCCCGACGTGATGAAGTCGGCCCAAAGCATAAAAGTTAAAGTAATCCCTGAAAGAGACCTGAACAAGGTCCAAGAAAGAGGACTACAAAAATAACTTAGAAGGGCCCAACGTGATGAAGTCGGCCCAAAGCACAGAAGTTATAAAAGTAATCCCTGAAAGATACCTGAAGGTCCAAGAAAGAGGATCACAAAAATAACTTAGAAGGGCCCGACGTGATGAAATCAGCCCAAAACATAGAAGTTATAAAAGTAATCCCTGAAAGAGACCTGAACAAGGTCCAAGAAAGATGATTACAAAAAAACTTAGAAGAGACCGACATGATGAGGTCGGCCCAAAACATAAAGCTACAAAAGTAACCCCTGAAAAGAGACCAAAACAAGGTCCAAAAAAGAGGGTTACTAACAACAACCCGGACAAAATCGACATCGGCGACCTCAGCGTTATATAAAGTAATTCCTAATAAAGACCTGAACAAAGTCCAAGCAAAACAAATTGCTAGAAATAACATCAGGCAAAAGAATCAAGCCAATCCAAAGAGGTCAGACAACGAAAAATTCCAACACTCCCAAAACTTAGAAAGGTACCAAGATGAGTGCAGGCAAGCATGATATAAAAACTACTAGTTATAATAATAGCAAGCTTCAGAGGCCACCAAAATCAGCCCCAAAAGCTTGGAAACTACTTTGTTTTTCAAAATAAAAGTTGCTAAACAAGCAACTAAACGAGTGTCAACAGTCAGCAAAACATCATTTACAAAATAAAGAGTTTTTAAAGCCCACAAGCCAGGCTATCTACACAAGCAGTTGGAAAATTCAGTTAACATCCGAAGGCTTCTCGGCAGCATCAACTCGGAGTGAAGGAGGGCAAGTCTGGAGAGGCATTGCATCCACTGTCCCATCATCCGTATTCAAGATTTGGCAATCAGGATCCAATTCGGGATGAACGACCTCAGAGGAAGGAGTTGAAGAAGCCGGCATAATAGAAGCGTTGGCGGCAAGCTCAGAGGGAGGCTCAACATCTTCATCATCAGGATCGTTAGGGACAATCTTGCCATCTTTTACAACATTATCCAAACTGAATAGAGCAAGGTCGACCTCCAGGGCAAGAACCCAAACCTGTTCCTTCAGGTTCTCATAAGCAGCATTTACGCTGCCTACAAGGTGACCTTAGAGCTCGGAATAATCAACCAGGGATGGTGCACGAAATTGTGATCATCAATGGCGCCATCAACATGGTACGCTCAATTGAAATCTCAACTCTTTATCACAACTTCGCACAACTAACCAGCAAGTGCACTGGGTCGTCCAAGTAATAAACCTTACGCGAGTAAGGGTCGATCCCACGGAGATTGTTGGTATGAATCAAGCTATGGTCACCTTGTAAATCTCAGTCAGGCGAATTCAAATGGTTATAGATGATTTATGAATAAAGCATAAAATAAAGATAGAGTTACTTATGTAATTCATTGGTGAGAATTTCAGATAAGCGTATGGAGATGCTTTGTCCCTTTCGTCTCTCTGCTTTCCTACTGTCTTCATCCAATCCTTCTTACTCCTTTCCATGGCAAGCTGTATGTTGGGCATCACCGTTGTCAATGGCTACAGTCCCGTCCTCTCAGTGAAAATGTTCAACGCGCTCTGTCACAGCACGACTAATCATCTGTCGGTTCTCAATCAGGTTGAAATAGAATCCAGTGATTCTTTTGTGTCTGTCACTAACGCCCAGCCTTCAGGAGTTTGAAGCTCGTCACAGTCATTCAATCATTGAATCCTACTCAGAATACCACAGACAAGGTTTAGACCTTCCGGATTCTCTTAAATGCAGCCATCAATTCTAGCTTATACCACGAAGATTCTGATTAAGAAATCCAAGAGATAAACATTCAAGCCTTGTTTGCTTGTAGAACGGGAGTGGTTGTCAGGCACGCGTTCATAAGTGAGAATGATGATGAGCGTCACATAATTATCACATTCATCATGTTCTTGGGTGCGAATGAATATCTTAGAACAAGAATAAGCTGAATTGAATAGAAGAACAATAGTAATTACATTAATACTCGAGGTACAGCAGAGCTCCACACCTTAATATATGGTGTGTAGAAACTCCACCGTTGAAAATACATAAGAACAAGGTCTAGGCATGGCCGTGAGGCCAGCCTCCCAATGATCTAAGATAGCATAAGACTACTCAAAGATAGCTACTGAGATGAAAATATAATAGTAAAAGGTCCTATATGTAGAGAACTAGTAGCTTATGGTTTACAAAGATGAATAAATGACATAAAAATCCACTTCCGGGCCCACTTGGTGTGTGCCTGGGCTGAGCATTGAAGCTTTCACATGTAGAGACTTTTCTTGGAGTTAAACGCCAGCTTTTGTGCCAGTTTGGGCGTTTAACTCCCATTCTTGTGCCAGTTCCGGCGTTAAACGCCAGAATTCTTGAGCTGACTTAGAACGCCTGTTTGGGCCATCAAATCTCGGGCAAAGTATGGACTATTACATTGATAGAAATCCTAGAATGTCTACTTTCCAACGCAATTGAGAGCGCGCCAATTGGGCTTCTGTAGCTCCAGAAAATCCACTTCGAGTGCAGGGAGGTCAGAATCCAACAGCATCTGCAGTCCTTTTCAGCCTCTGAATCAGATTTTTGCTCAGATCCCTCAATTTCAGCCAGAAAATACCTGAAATCACAGAAAAACACACAAACTCATAGTAAAGTCTAGAAAAGTGAATTTTAACTAAAAACTAATAAAAATATAATAAAAACTAACTAAAACAAACTAAAAACATACTAAAAACAATGCCAAAAAGCGTATAAATTATCCGCTCATCACAACACCAAACTTAAATTGTTGCTTGTCCCCAAGCAACTGAAAATCAAATAAGATAAAAAGAAGAGAATATGCAATGAATTCCAAAAACATCTATGAAGATCAGTATTAATTAGATGAGCGGGGCTTTTAGCTTTTTGCCTCTGAATAGTTTTGGCATCTCACTCTATCCTTTGAAATTCAGAATGATTGGCTTCTATAGGAACTCAGAATCCAGATAGTGTTATTGATTCTCCTAGTTAAGTATGATGATTCTTGAACACAGCTACTTTATGAGTCTTGGCCGTGGCCCAAAGCACTCTGTCTTCCAGTATTACCACCGGATACATACATGCCACAGACACATAACTGGGTGAACCTTTTCAGATTGTGACTCAGCTTTGCTAGAGTCCCCAATTAGAGGTGTCCAGGGTTCTTAAGCACACTCTTTTTGCCTTGGATCACGACTTTATTATATTTTTTTATTTTTTCCTTTTTTTCGTTATTTTTTGTATTCACTGCTTTTTTTTGCTTCAAGAATCATTTTTATGATTTTTCAGATCCTCAGTAACATGTCTCCTTTTTCATCATTCTTTCAAGAGCCAACATTCATGAACAACAAATTCAAAAGGCATATGCACTGTTTAAGCATACATTCAAAAGTCAAAGTATTGCCACCACATCAAAATAATTAATCTGTTATAAAATTCAAAATTCATGCAATTCTTCTCTTTTTCAATTAAGAACATTTTTCACTTAAGAAAGGTGATGGATTCATAGGACATTCATAACTTTAAGGCATAGACACTAAGACACTAATGATCATAAGACACAAACATAGATAAACATAAGCATAAAAATTCGAAAAACTGGAAAATAAGGAACAAGGAAATTAAAGAACGGGTCCACCTTAGTGATGGCGGCTTGTTCTTCCTCTTGAAGATATTATGGAGTGCTTGAGCTCCTCAATGTCTCTTCCTTGCCTTTGTTGCTCCTCTCTCATGATTCTTTGATCTTCTCTAATTTCATGGAGGAGGATGAAATGTTCTTGGTGCTCCACCCTTAGTTGTCCCATGTTGGAACTCAATTCTCCTAGGGAGGTGTTGATTTGCTCCTAATTGTTTTGTGAAGGAAAGTGCATCCCTTGAGGTATCTCAGGGATTTCATGATGAGTGGGATCTCTTGTTTGCTCTATCCTTTTCTTAGTGATGGACTTGTCCTCATCAATGAGGATGTCTCCCTCTATGTCAATTCCAACTGAATAACAGAGGTGACAAATGAGATGAGGAAAGGCTAACCTTGCCAAGGTAGAAGACTTGTCCGCCACCTTATAAAGTTCTTGGGCTATAACCTCATGAACTTCTACTTCCTCTCCAATCATGATGCTATGAATCATGATGGCCCGGTCTATAGTAACTTTGGACCGGTTGCTAGTGGGAATGATTGAGCATTGAATAAACTCCAACCATCCCCTAGCCACGGGCTTGAGGTCATGCCTTCTCAGTTGAACCGGCTTCCCTCTTGAATCTCTCTTCCATTGAGTGCCCTCTTCACAAATGTCTATGAGGACTTGGTCCAACCTTTGATCAAAGTTGACCCTTATAGTGTAAGGGTGTTCATCTCCTTGCATCATGGGTAAGTTGAATGCCAACCTTACATTTTTCGGACTAAAATCTAAGCATTTCCCCCGAACCATTGTAAGCCAATTCTTTGGGTTCGGGTTCACACTTTGATCATGGTTCTTGGTGATCCATGCATTGGCATAGAACTCTTGAACCATTAAGATTCCGACTTGTTGAATGAGGTTAGTAAGAACTTCCCAACCTCTTCTTCAGATCTCATGTCGGATCTCCGGATATTCACTCTTTTTGAGTTTGAAAAGGACCTCGGGGATCACCTTCTTCATGGCCACAACTTCATAGAAGTGGTCTTGATGCACCCTTGAGATGAATCTCTCCATCTCCCATGACTCGGAGGTGGAAGCTTTTGCCTTCCCTTTTCTCTTTCTAGAGGTTTCTCCGGCCTTAGATGCTATAAATGGTTATGGAAAAACAAAAAGCAATGCTTTTACCATACCAAACTTAGAAGGTTTGCTCGTCCTCGAGCAAAAGAAGGAAGAAGAGAGTAGAAGAAGAAGAAATAGAGGAGATGGAGGTGGCTTTGTGGTTCGGCCAAGGGGGAGAAGTAGTGTTTAGGTTGTGTGAAAATGAAGGAGTGAAGATGGGTTTATATAGGAATGGAGAGGGGGTGTATGGTTCGGCCATTATGGGTGGGTTTGGGAGAGAAAGTGGTTTGAATTTGAATGGTGAGGTAGGTGGGGTTTTATGAAGGATGGATGTGAGTGGTGAAGAGAATAGTGGGATTTGATAGGTGAGGGGTTTTTGGGGGAAGAGGTGTTGAGGTGATTGGTGAATGGGTGAAGAAGAGAGAGAGTGGTGGGGTAGGTGGGGATCCTGTGGGGTCCACAGATCCTGAGGTGTCAAGGAAAATTCATCCCTGTACCAAGTGGCGAGCAAAAATGCTCTTTATGCCAATTCTGGCGTTAAACGCCGGGCTGGTGCCCATTTCTGGCATTTAACGCCAGCTTCTTGCCCTTTCCTGGCGTTTAACGCCAGTCTGGTGCCCCTTTCTCGCGTTAAACGCCCAGAATGGTACCAGACTGGGCGTTAAACGCCCATTGCTGCCCTTACTAGCGTTTAAACGCCAGCAAGGTTTTCCTCCAGGGTGTGCTATTTTTCTTTCTGTTTTTCATTCTATTTTTGCTTTTTCAATTGATTTTGTGACTTTTCATGATCATCAACCTACAGAAAACATAAAATAACAAAGGAAAATAGATAAATATAACATTGGGTTGCCTCCCAACAAGCGCTTCTTTGATGTCAGTAGCTTGACAGTGGGCTCTCATGGAGCCTTACAGATACTCAGAGCAATGTTGGAACCTCCCAACACCAAACTTAGAGTTTGAATGTGGGGGTTCACCACCAAACTTAGAAGTTGGTTGTGGCCTCCTGGTGCACGAAATTCTGATTCATTCTTTTCACAACTCAAACAGTCCCCGGTAATGGCTCCAAAAACTTGGTGCTTAATACCATGGCCTAAACATAATTTCACAACTTCGCACAACTAACCAGTAAGTGCACTGGGTCGTCCAAGTAATAAACCTTACGCGAGTAAGGGTCGATCCCACAGAGATTGTTGGTATGAAGCAAGCTATGGTCACCTTGTAAATCTTAGTCAGGCAGATTCAAATGGTTATGGATGATATACGAATAAAGCATAAAGATAGAGATACTTGTGTAATGCATTGGTGAGAATTTCAGATAAGCGTATGGAGATGCTTTGTCCCTTCCGTCTCTCTGCTTTCCTATTGTCTTCATCCAATCCTTCTTACTCCTTTCCATGGCAAGCTGTATGTTGGGCATCACCGTTGTCAGTGGCTACAATCCCGTCCTCTCAGTGAAAATGTTCAACGCACCCTGTCACGGCACGGCTAATCATCTGTCGGTTCTCAATCAGGTTGGAATAGAATCCATTGATTCTTTTGCGTCTGTCACTAACGCCCAGCCTTCAGGAGTTTGAAGCTCCTCACAGTCATTCAATCATTGAATCTTACTCAGAATACCACAGACAAGGTTTAGACCTTCCGGATTCTCCTGAATGCCACCATCAATTCTAGCTTATACCACGAAGATTCCGATTAAGGGATCCAAGAGATAAACATTCAAGCCTTGTTTGCTTGTAGAACGGAAGTGGTTGTCAGGCACGCGTTCATAAGTGAGAATAATGATGAGCGTCACATAATCATCACATTCATCAAGTTCTTGAGTATGAATGAATATCTTGGAATAAGAATAAGCCGAATTGAATAGAAGAACAATAGTAATTGCATTAATACTCGAGGTACAGAAGAGCTCCACACCTTAATCTATGGTGTGTAGAAACTCCACCATTGAAAATACATAAGTGATAATGGTGATCATTGGCTTCGGCCCCAGAGAGGGAACCAGAAGAACCAAGATCTGATCTAAGATCTAAAGTGATCAAAAGATGAGAATACAATAGTAAAATGTCCTATTTGTAGAGAACTAGTAGCTTAGGGTTTACAAAGATGAGTAAATGACATAAAAATCCACTTCCGGGCCCACTTGGTGTGTGCTTGGGCTGAGCATTGAAGCTTTTTCGTGTAGAGACTTCTCTTGGAGTTAAACGCCAGCTTTTGTGCCAGTTTGGGCGTTTAACTCCCATTCTTGTGCTAGTTCTGGCGTTTAACGCCGGGCAGTTTTGAGCTGATTTGGAACGCCGCTTTAAGCCATCAAATCTCGGGCAAAGTATGGACTATTAACCATTTCTGGAAAGCCCAAGATGTCTACTTTCCAACGCAATTGAGAGCGCGCCAATTGGGTTTTTGTAGCTCCAGAAAATTCACTTCGAGTGCAGGGAGGTCAGAATCCAACAGCATCTGCAGTCCTTTTCAGCCTCTGAATCAGATTTTTGCTCAGGTCCCTCAATTTCAGCCAGAAAATACCTGAAATCACAGAAAAACACACAAACTCATAGTAAAGTCCATAAAAGTGAATTTTAACTAAAAACTAATAAAAATATAATAAAAACTAACTAAAACATACTAAAAACATACTAAAAACAATGCCAAAAGCGTATAAATTATCCGCTCATCACAACACCAAACTTAAAATGTTGCTTGTCCCCAAGCAACTGAAAATCAAATAAAATAAAAACAAGAGAATATGGAATGAATTCCAAAAACATCTATGAAGATCAGTATTAATTAGATGAACGGGTCTTTTTAGCTTTTTGCCTCTGAATAGTTTTGGCATCTCACTCTATCCTTTGAAATTTAGAATGATTGGCTTCTATAGGAACTCAGAATCCAGATAGTGTTATTGATTCTCCTAGTTAAGTATGATGATTCTTGAACACAGCTACTTTATGAGTCTTGACCGTGGCCCAAAGCACTCTGTCTTCCAGTATTACCATCGGATACATACATGCCACAGACACATACTTGGGTGAACCTTTTCAGATTGTGACTCAGCTTTGCTAGAGTCCCCAATTAGAGGTGTCCAGGGTTCTTAAGCACACTCTTTTTGCCTTGGATCACAACTTTATTATTTTTATTTTATTTTTTTTGAATATTCACTGCTTTTTCTTGCTTCAAGAATCATTTTTATGATTTTTCAGATCCTCAGCAACATGTCTCCTTTTTCATCATTCTTTCAAGAGCCAACATTCATGAAAAACAAATTTAAAAGACATATGCGCTATTCAAGCATACATTCAGAAATCAAATGAATTACCACCACATCAAAATAATTAATTTGCTATAAAATTCAAAATTTATGCAATTCTTCTCTTTTTCAATTAAGAACATTTTTCATTTAAGAAAGGTGATGGATTCATAGGACATTCATAACTTTAAGGCATAGACACTAAGACACTAATGATCATGAGACACAAACATAGATAAACATAAGCATGAAAATTCGAAAAACAAGAAAATAAAGAACAAGGAAATTAAAGAACGGGTCCACCTTAGTGATGGCGGCTTGTTCTTCCTCTTGAAGATATTATGGAGTGCTTGAGCTCCTCAATGTCTCTTCCTTGCCTTTGTTGCTCCTTTCTCATGATTCTTTGATCCTCTCTAATTTCATGGAGGAGGATGGAATGTTCTTGGTGCTCCACCCTTAGTTGTCCCATGTTGGAACTCAATTCTCCTAGGGAGGTGTTGATTTGCTCCCAATAGTTCTGTGGAGGAAAGTGCATCCCTTGAGGTATCTCAGGGATTTCATGATGAGTGGGATCTCTTGTTTGCTCCATCATTTTCTTAGTGATGGGCTTGTCCTCATCAATGAGGATGTCTCCCTCTATGTCAACTCCAACCGAATAACAGAGGTGACAAATGAGATGAGGCATGGCTAACCTTGCCAAGATAGAGGACTTGTCCGCCACCTTATAAAGTTCTTGGGATATGACCTCATGAACTTCTACTTCCTCTCCAATCATGATGCTATGAATCATGATAGCCCGGTCTATAGTAACTTCGGACCGGTTGCTAGTGGGAATGATTGAGCATTGGATAAACTCCAACCATCCCCTAGCCACGGGCTTGAGGTCATGCCTTCTCAGTTGAACCGGCTTCCCTCTTGAATCTCTCTTCCATTGAGCGCCCTCTTCACAAATGTCTATGAGGACTTGGTCCAACCTTTGATCAAAGTTGACCCTTCTAGTGTAAGGGTGTTCATCTCCTTGCATCATGGGCAAGTTGAATGCCAACCTTATATTTTCCGGACTAAAATCTAAGTATTTCCCCCGAACCATTGTAAGCCAATTCTTTGGGTCCAGGTTCACACTTTGATCATGATTCTTGGTGATCCATGCATTGGCATAAAACTCTTGAACCATTAAGATTCCGACTTGTTGAATGGGATTGGTAAGAACTTCCCAACCTCTTCTTCGAATCTCATGTCGGATCTCCGGATATTCACTCTTTTTGAGTTTGAAAGGGACCTCAGGGATCACCTTCTTCATGGCCACAACTTCATAGAAGTGGTCTTGATGCACCCTTGAGATGAATCTTTCCATCTCCCATGACTCGGAGGTGGAAGCTTTTGCCTTCCCTTCCCTCTTTCTAGAGGTTTCTCCGGCCTTAGGTGCCATAAATGGTTATGGAAAAACAAAAAGCAATGCTTTAACCACACCAAACTTAGAAGGTTTGCTCGTCCTCGAGCAAAAGAAGAAAGAAGAGAGTAGAAGAAGAAGAAATGGAGGAGATAGAGTTGGCTTTGTGGTTCGGCCAAAGGGAGAGAAGTAGTGTTTAGGTTGTGTGAAAATGAGGTGGTGAAGATGGGTTTATATAGGAGTGGAGAGGGGTGTATGGTTCGGCCATTATGGGTGGGTTTGGGAGGTAAAGTGGTTTGAATTTGAATGGTGAGGTAGGTGGGGTTTTATGAAGGATGGATGTGAGTGGTGAAAAGAATAGTGGCATTTGATAGGTGAGGGGTTTTTGGGGAAGAGGTATTGAGGTGATTGGTGAATGGATGAAAAAGAGAGAGAGTGGTGGGGTAGGTGGGGATCCTGTAGGGTCCACAGATCCTGAGGTGTCAAGGAAGATTCATCCCTGCACTAAGTGGCGAGCAAAAATGCTCTTCATGCCAATTCTGGTGTTAAACGCCGGGTTGGTGCCCATTTCTGGCGTTTAACGCCAACTTCTTGCCCTTTCCTAGCGTTTAACGCCAGTCTGGTGCCCCTTTCTGGCGTTAAACGCCCAGAATGGTGCCATACTAGGCGTTAAACTCCCATTTGCTGCCCTTACTGGCGTTTAAACGCCAGTAAGATCTTCCTCCAGGGTGTGCTATTTTTCTTTCTGTTTTTCATTCTATTTTTGCTTTTTCAATTGATTTTGTGACTTCCCATAATCATCAACCTACAGAAAACATAAAATAACAAAAGAAAATAGATAAATATAACATTGGGTTGCCTCCCAACAAGCGCTTCTTTAATGTCAGTAGCTTGACAGTGGGCTCTCATGGAGCCTCACAGATACTCAGAGCAATGTTGGAACCTCCCAACACCAAACTTAAAGTTTGAATGTGGGGGTTCAACACCAAACTTAGAAGTTGGTTGTGGCCTCCCAACACCAAACTTAGAGTTTGACTGTGGGGGCTCTGTTTGGCTCTGTTTTGAGAGAAGCTCTTCATGTTTCCTCTCCATGGTGACAGTGGGATATCCTTGAGCCTTAAACACAAAGGATTCTTCATTCACTTGAATGATCAATTCTCCTCTGTCAACATTAATCACAGCCTTTGCTGTGGCTAGGAAGGGTCTGCCAAGGATGACAGATTCATCCATGCACTTCCCAGTCTCTAGGACTATGAAATCAGCAGGGATGTAATGGTCTTCAATCTTTACCAGAACATCCTCTACAAGTCCATAAGCTTGTTTTTTTGAGTTATCTGCCATCTCTAGTGAGATTCTTACAGCTTGCACCTCAAAGATCCCTAGCTTCTCCATTACAGAGAGAGGCATGAGGTTTATACTTGACCCTAAGTCACACAGAGCCTTCTTAAAGGTCATGGTGCCTATGGTACAAGGTATTGAGAACTTCCCAGGGTCCTGTCTCTTTTGAGGTAACTTCTTCCTAGACAAGTCATCCAGTTCTTTGGTGAGCAAAGGGGGTTCATCCTCCCAAGTCTCATTACCAAATAACTTGTCATTTAGCTTCATGATTGCTCCAAGGTACTTAGTAACTTGCTCTTCAGTGACATATTCGTCCTCTTCAGAGGAAGAATACTCATCAGAGCTCATGAAAGGCAGAAATAAATCCAATGGAATCTCTATGGTCTCATTGTGAGCCTCAAATTCCCATGGTTCCTCATTAGGGAACTCATTGGAGGCCAGTGGACGTCCATTGAGGCCTTCCTCAGTGGCGATCACTGCCTCTTCCTCCTCTCCAAATTCCGCCATGTTGATGGCCTTACACTCTCCTTTTGGATTCTCTCCTGTATTGCTTGGAAGAGTACTAGGAGGGAGTTCAGTAATTTTCTTGCTCAGCTGTCCCACTTGTGCCTCCAAATTCCTAATGGAGGACCTTGTTTCAGTCATGAAACTTTGAGTGGTTTTGATTAGATCAGAGACCATGGTTGCTAAGTCAGAGTGGCTCTGCTTAGAATTCTCTGTCTGTTGCTGAGAAGATGATGGAAAAGGCTTGCCATTGCTAAACCTGTTTCTTCCACCATTATTGTTGTTGAAACCTTGTTGAGGTCTCTGTTGATCCTTCCATGAGAAATTTGGATGATTTCTCCATGAAGAATTATAGGTGTTTCCATAGGGTTCTTCCATGTAATTCACCTCTTCCATTGAAGGGTTCTCAGGATCATAAGCTTCTTCTTCAGATGAAGCATCCTTAGTACTACCTGGTGCAGCTTGCATTCCAGACAGACTTTGAGAAATCAAATTGAATTGCTGAGTCAATATTTTGTTCTGAGCCAATATGGCATTCAGAGTATCAATCTCAAGAACTCCTTTCTTCTGATTCGTCCCATTGTTCACAGGATTCCTTTCAGAAGTGTACATGAATTGATTATTTGTAACCATTTCAATGAGTTCTTGAGCTTCTGTAGGCGTCTTCTTCAGATGAAGAGATCCTCCAGCAGAGCTATCCAATGACATCTTGGACAGTTCAGACAGTCCATCATAGAAGATACCTATGATGCTCCATTCAGAAAGCATGTCAGAGGGACATTTTCTGATCAATTGTTTATATCTTTCCCAAGCTTCATAGAGGGATTCACCTTCCTTCTGTCTGAAGGTTTGGACTTCCACTCTAAGCTTACTCAATTTTTGAGGTGGAAAGAACTTTGCCAAGAAGGCATTGACTAGCTTTTCCCAAGAGTTCAAGCTTTCTTTAGGTTGTGAGTCCAACCATATCCTAGCTCTGTCTCTTACAGCAAAAGGGAATAGCATAAGTCTGTAGACTTCAGGGTCAACCCCATTGGTCTTGACTGTGTCACAGATTTGCAAGAATTCAGCTAAAAACTGATGAGGATCTTCTAATGGAAGTCCATGGAACTTGCAATTCTGTTGCATTAGAGAAACTAATTGAGGCTTAAGCTCAAAGTTGTTTGCTCCAATGGCAGGAATAGAGATGCTTCTCCCATAGAAGTCGGGAGTAGGTGTAGTAAAGTCACCCAGCACCTTCCTTGCATTGTTGGCATTGTTGTTGTTTTCGGCTGCCATGGGTTCTTCTTCTTTGAAGATTTCTGTTAGGTCCTCTACAGAGAGTTGTGCCTTAGCTTCTCTTAGCTTTCGCTTCAAGGTCCTTTCAGATTCAGGGTCAGCCTCAACAAGAATGCTTTTGTCTTTGCTCCTGCTCATATGAAAGAGAAGAGAACAAGAAAATATGGAATCCTCTATGTCACAGTATAGAGATTCCTTGAGGTGTCAGAGGAAAAGAAAAATAGAAGGAGAGGTAGAAGAATTCAAACTTATCAAAAGAGATGGAGTTCGAATTGTTCATTGAGGAGGAGTGTTGGTCCATAAATAGAAGGATGTGAAAAGAAGGGAAGAAATTTTCGAAAATTAAGTAAAAGAGTTTGAAATCATTTTGAAAATTACTAATTGATTTTTGAAAACTAAGAGTGGAAAAGAAATCAAGTGATTTTTGAAAAAGATTTTGAAATTAGAAATTAAAAAGATATGATTGAAAACTATTTTGAAAAAGATGTGATTAAAAAGATATGATTGAAAAGTTGTGGTTTTTAAAAAGATATGATTGAGAAGATATGATTTGGAAAACAATTTAAAAAGATTTTGATTTTGAAAATTGATAACCTGCCTAACAAGAAAGATATGATTCAGACATTAAACCTTTCTCAACAGAAAAGGCAACATATTTGATATGTTGAATAAAATCATTAATTGTTAGCAAGTATCTTTGAAAATGGAAAGAAATTGATTTTGAAAATATATGATTGAAAAGATTTGATTTGAAAAAGATTTGATTTTGAAAACTTGAAAAAAATTTGAATTAAAAAAAAACAGAATCTTCCCTCTTGTGCCATCCTGGCGTTAAACGCCCAGAATGGTGCACATTCTGGCGTTTAACGCCCAAAACACTACCCTTTTGGGCGTTAAACGCCCAGCCAGGCACCCTGGCTGGCGTTTAAACGCCAGTTTTCCTTCTTCACTGGGCGTTTTGAACGCCCAGCTTTTTCTGTGTAATTCCTCTGCTAAATGTTCTGAATCTTCAATTCTCTATATTATTGACTTGAAAAGACACAAATTAAAAAAATTTTGGGTTTTTAATAATAAGGAATAATCAAAATGCAACTAAAATCAAATAACAATGCATGCAAGACACCAAACTTAGAAGTTTGTATACTATTGACACTAACAAAATGAGAATGCATATGAGAAACAACAAAACACTCAAGACAAGAGAATTTAAAGATCAGAACAAGGAAATCATCAAGAACATCTTGAAGATCAATGAAGACACATGCATGAATTCGAAAAAAAAAATTGCAAGAAGAACAGAAACATGCAATTGACACCAAACTTAAAATGAGACACTAGACTCAACAAGAAACATAAAATATTTTTGGTTTTTATGATTTTGTAATTTTTTTGGTTTTTTTTTCCGAAAATTATGTGGAGAAGAAAATAAAGATATCAAAATTCTTAATGAGAATTCCAGGAATCATGCAATGTTAGTCTAAAGCTTCAGTCTAAAGAAATTAGACATGGCTAGCCAAGCTTCAGCAGGACATTACATTCAAGAGCTAAATTGATGAGAATCAATCAGCTTTGGTGATGATAAGAACATCACCTTGAAACACTAGAATTCATTCTTAAGAACTCTGAAGAAAAATACCTAAGCTAAGCAACAAGATGAACCGTCAGTTGTCCAAACTCAAACAATCCCCGGCAACGGCGCCAAAAACTTGGTGCACGAAATTGTGATCATCAATGGCACCATCAACATGGTACACTCAATTGAAATCTCAACTCTTTATCACAACTTCGCACAACTAACCAGCAAGTGCACTGGGTCGTCCAAGTAATAAACCTTACGCGAGTAAGGATAGATCCCAAGGAGATTGTTGGTATGAATCAAGCTATGGTCACCTTGTAAATCTCAGTCAGGCGAATTCAAATGGTTATGGATGATTTATGAATAAAGCATAAAATAAAGATAGAGATACTTATGTAATCCATTGGTGAGAATTTCAGATAAGCGTATGGAGATGCTTTGTCCCTTCCGTCTCTATGCTTTCCTACTGTCTTCATCCAATCCTTCTTACTCCTTTCCATGGCAAGTTGTATGTTGGGCATCACCGTTGTCAATGGCTACAATCCTGTCCTCTCAGTGAAAATGTTCAACGCGCTCTGTCACAGCACGGCTAATCATCTGTTGGTTCTCAATCAGGTTGGAATAGAATCCAGTGATTCTTTTGCGTCTGTCACTAACGCCCAGCCTTTAGGAGTTTGAAGCTCGTCACAATCATTCAATCATTGAATCCTACTCAGAATACCACAGACAAGGTTTAGACCTTCTAGATTCTCTTGAATGCCGCCATCAATTCTAGCTTATACCACGAAGATTCTGATTAAGGAATCCAAGAGATAAACATTCAAGCCTTGTTTGCTTGTAGAACGGGAGTGGTTGTCAGGCACGCGTTCATAAGTGAGAATGATGATGAGCATCAAATAATCATCACATTCATCATGTTCTTGGGTGCAAATGAATATCTTAGAACAAGAATAAGCTGAATTGAATAGAAGAACAATAGTAATTGCATTAATACTCGAGGTACAGCAGAGCTCCACACCTTAATCTATGGTGTATAGAAACTCCACTGTTGAAAATACATAAGAACAAGGTCTAGGCATGGCCGTGAGGCCAGCCTCCCAATAATCTAAGATAGCATAAGACTACTCAAAGATAGCTACCGAGATGAAAATACAATAGTAAAAGGTCCTATATGTAGAGAACTAGTAGCTTAGGGTTTACAAAGATGAGTAAATGACATAAAAATCCACTTCCGGGCCCACTTGGTGTGTGCTTGGGCTGAGCATTGAAGCTTTCATGTGTAGAGACTTTTCTTGGAGTTAAACGCCAGCTTTTGTGCCAGTTTGGGCGTTTAACTCCCATTCTTGTGCCAGTTCCGGTGTTAAACGCCAAAATTCTTGAGCTGACTTGGAACGCCTGTTTGGGCCATCAAATCTCGGGCAAAGTATGGACTATTATACATTGCTGGAAAGCCCAGGATGTATACTTTCCAACGCAATTGAGAGCGTGCCAATTGGGCTTCTATAGCTCCAGAAAATCCACTTCGAGTGCAAGGAGGTCAGAATCCAACAACATCTGCAATCCTTTTCAGCCTCTGAATCAGATTTTTGCTCAGATCCCTCAATTTCAGCCAGAAAATATCTGAAATCACAGAAAAACACACAAACTCATAGTAAAGTCCAGAAAAGTGAATTTTAACTAAAAACTAATAAAAACTAACTAAAATAAACTAAAAATATACTAAAAACAATGCCAAAAAGCGTATAAATTATCCGCTCATCAAGGGCCGACTCTAACTCCTCCCTGAGACGCATCACTTCCTGGTAGGCCGTGACATAGCATTCTTTGTGTCTCAATGCCGTGTCCTCATCCAACCTCATAGAAGCCGCCAAGGCAAGGGAGCTAGCCTTCTCTCCCTCCAGATCCTTCTCCAGTTTGCCCACTTTTACTTCGAGCTCCTCCTTCAGACCCTTCATCCGGTCGAACTCTCGTTTAGCCTCGTCCATAAAGGCCTTGGTGGCATGAAGGGGAAGATTTTGGGCAGTTCGGTACAAGGCGACTCCCATATGTGCCATCTTAATGCTGCTTCGAGTTATAAAATCTAAGTGATGAAGGAGAGAAACATCATCCATAGAGAGGGCACCATAAGGACCAATCTGCTGGTCACCAAATCCAATGGGGTCAAAATCAGGCGCATCCAGATTGAAGGGCTCAACAGTTCGATGTCTTTTGGAAGGAGGAACGGCCGTAGAAGAAACCACAGTAACAGCAGAAGATTACGGAGGATCCACTACGCGAACTCGAGGAGTAGGTGAAGAACTGTAGATTGATGGTCTAGAAGTTATAGTAAACTCTTGTTGTAAGTATAGTTACGAAACCAAGCAATCAACCTTTCTTACAAACGTTTTGGTTGTCACAAGTAACAAACCCCTAAATAAATTGATAACTGAAGTATTTAAACCTCGGATCGTCTTCTCAAGGAATTGCAGGGAGGTATGTTCTTATTATTGGCTATGAAAAAGGTAAAATTGGGGGTTTTGGAAATAAGAAAGAAGTATGACAAGTAATTCAAATGACAATTAAAATAAATACATAACTATAAAATAAACTCTTGGCAAGATATGAAATTTCGAAAGTCCTATCCTAGTTACTCCTATAAGAATGGAAGTTAATCCCACTTAGTTAACCTTTGCATAAGCAAGGGAAAGTCCAGTGAACCAATTGGTTAGATTTCCCAAGTCCTAGCCAAATCCTAAGGAAAGACTAGAGTTAGTGGAATTCCAGTTAATTAGCCGACATAACAATCAATCATGAATAGTTGGTAACTCAAGATCTTCCAGTTAATCAATTAAAGCCAATAATATAAAACGCTAAATGAAAATCATAGATCTAAAAATACCTCAATTGTAATTAAATATAAAATTAAATCCAACATGGAAAGATTTATGAATCAAATGGGCAACATAAGTAATTAACAAATAAAAGTATTAGAGTATCTAAAAGTAGAAACAAAACATAAATTAAAGAACCTTGAACCTGTGATGAAGAAGTAATATTCTTAATTTCTAAAAATCCTAATCCTAAAATCCTAAGAGAGAGGAGAGAACCTCTCTCTCTAAAAACTACATCTAAAACTATGAACAGTGAATTATGAAAAGCATGTTGAGTCTCTGCATGTTCCCTGACTTTAATCTGTATTTCTGGGCCGAAAATTGGGTTGAAATCTGGCCCAGAATCTCTGCCAGCAACTTTTGTAATTCTACAGATCGCATACGTCACGCGGACGCGTCGTCCACGCGTTCGCGTCACTTAGCATTTCTCGTACCACGCGTGCGCGTCGTCCACGCTTTCGCGTCGTTCGTGCAGCTTCCAATCCGCGCGGTCGCGTCAGGCACGCGAACGCATCACTCTGATTTTTTCCATTTCGCGCGGTCGCGTGAGCCATGCGACCGCGTGACCTTTCGCTGGTCATCTCCTCAATTCCTTGTATTCCTTCCATCTTTGCACACTTCCTCTTCATTCTCTAAGCCATTCCTGCCCTATGAAGCCTGAAACACTTAACACACAGATCAAGGCATCGAATGGTAATAAGAGAGGATTAAGATTAGCTAAATTAAGACCAAAGAAGCATGTTTTCAATCATAGAACTAAACTAGGAAGGAATTGTAAAATCATGCAAATCTTATGAATAAGTGGGTGAAAAGCTTGATAAAATCACTCAATTGAATACAATATAAACCATGAAATAGTGGTTTATCAGCCTCCCCACACTTAAACATTAGCATGTCCTAATGCTAAACTCAAGGAGACCAAATAAATGAGTAGGGAAAGGCAAGACTCATGCAATGCAACCTATGAATGTGAATGCAACTACATGCTAAAATGATTCTACCTACTTGGTGAAAATGTAAATAAATCCTTCAAGAATAAATATGAACTGGATTTCACTAATTCAAATCACAAAATACAATATAAGTAACTTGCAAGAAGAAGATAGCTCATGAAAGCAGGGAACATAGAATTAAGCACTGAACCCTCACTCGTAGTGTATATCACTCTAATCTCTCAGGTGTATAGGGTCAATTCTCTCAATTATCTACTAATCTTGCTTTCTATAGCTTGCTCTTCATCTAACAATCAACAAAAATTCAATGCACCAATACACAAATCAAGAGGTCTTTTAAGGGTTGTAATGGGGTTAGGGTCAAGGTAGGATTGTATTTGGCCAAGTGGACTAAAATTTGAATCCTTAATTAACATGAACTTTCCACCTAACTTAAGACAATCCATTTAATTAAAATGCAAAATCTAACTTCCTATTAACTGTGCTTTCTACATATTTATGCATTCCAAGTTTTGAGTACAACTCATATGCATTGATTTCACTATTTATTTTGGGGCATTTTGTCCCCTTTTATTAATTGCTCTTTTCTTTTTCTTTTTCACTTTTTTTTTATTTTTCTCAATGCATATGATTAAAGTATTGAATGCAATAACATGTGCTCAACCATTATTTTGCACATTTTCACTAAAATATACAACACCCAATTATTCAAACCAAATATTTTCAAACCCAACTTCCCCACACGTAAATCATGAGCACTTTTACTAGTCTAAGCTAACCAAGGATTCAAATTAAGGACATTATTGTTTTCCGCTTAGAGTTAGTAATGAGCTAGAGTAAAGAACAAATGGGTATATTAGGCTCAAATTGGTTTGCAAAGGATAATGAAAGGGTAAGGCCATTTGGGTATGTAAGCTTAGTGAAACAAGGGCCTCAATCATATCAGTGCATGCAAACATCAAACAATGAAAATATAGAATTAAGCAAGACAAAGATCACAATTTTAGAGAGAAAAACACACACCAAAAATAAAATATTGGTTGATAAAATGCAACCAATCAAATAGGCTCAAAATCTCACTGGTTTTGTGTGTTCGAGCTTTAAACCATGTTCCAAAATAAGATTTCTTCAAATAGGTTTTTCAAAAATTTTTATTCAAATTAGTGAAATACTATAAAAATTTCTTGAAAAAGAAAATATTACTTTAACCAAGTGGTAAAATATGCACAAAAAACAAACATGCAATCAAACATGCAAATGCAACAATGAAAAACAAAAATTGGTGTTGAGAAGGGACTAACTAACCCGTGGAGATCGGTATCGACCTCCCCACACTTAAAGGTTGTATCGTCCTCGATGCATGCAAAGATGTGCAGGTGGGCGGGTGTTGTGGTTCCTCAGCCGGTGCTCGTTGTAGAGTCTTTCTCTTTACTCTTTCTGGTGGCCAGCCTAAAAAAGTGAGGAGAGAAAGGGACATGAAGTCAAAGGGATAGAGCAAGGGAGAGGGTAGTATGAGTGATAATCATGTCAAGTAAGGAAAATAGTGAATGAAAGACATGGTCGCGATTCCATGTAATCAGTTCATTAATGGAAATATAGGGCATGATAAATTGAGGCATTTAGATGCAAGATGTTTATTGGCATGCTGGCAAAGGCATAAGTAGCATAAATCAAGCATTAAAAGCCATAATGTATTATTAGTCGTGAGAAACTAACAATAACATTTGTATTGACAATTATATTCAATTAATAAAATATTAGAAAGGGTTTTGTGAAAAGCAGGCATTAGAGTAGAAGGATAGAAGATACTGAAAAACAGTGTATAATGCCATACATGCGTTTTCACAAACACTTAGCATGCATGGTAAATAAGTTATTGAATGGATTAAATTGAACATGCAAGCAATCCTTTAAAAATTAATATATAATTGTCAAACAATTCACAAAAATATAGACAATAATGACCCAAATAAATTTCTAACACTAATGAAAATAATGCAATGAATGAAAGTATGCAAATAAATTAAATAAAATGAAAGAAAAGAAGAATGAGAAGTGAAAGAAAAGAAGAATGAGAAGTGAAAGAAAAGAAGAAGAGGTAAGTAAGAAAGAGGTAAGAAAAAATTAGGATTGGGGGAGAAAAGATAAAATTTTGGCGCGGATCAGGATAAGCTGTGCGGCGCCAGCGACGCGGACGCGTGGGAGACGCATTCGCGCGACTCGCGCTTTAAGTTAATCGACGCGGTTGCGTCGGTCACGCGGACGCGTGACTCGTTTTATGCGACTGGCGTGAGGGCTACCTCACGCCCGCACAACTTTCTGTTCAAAAATCTTATTTTGCCAAAATATGGGTGACGCGGTTGCGTGGGTCATGCGATTGCGTGAGTGGCCAATATTGGGATATGACGCGGACGCGTAGGGCACGCGTTTGCGTGGTAGGGATTGTGCGTCTAGCACTAATCCAGCACCACTCCAGGATAACTTTCGGCTATGCACTCTTTTTACGTCGATTACCAGGTCACGCGTTCGCGTGGGTGACGCGGACGGGTGGGAGGCATTTTTCCCACATGACACGGACGCGTTAGCGACGCGGTCACGTCGGTCAAATTGTGCCAAAGGCACGTCTCCAGCCACGCTCTCGTGTGACTCTCTGTTCAATTTATTTTCTCCCTAATGCACATACGACGCGGACGCGTCGGCGACGCTCACGCGTCGCGTGCGTAAAATTTTTTTTTATATGATTATGCAGTATGCAGAGTGCAATGCTTAATATGAATGCTATGCATGTTTCCAGGTTCAATAAAAATTCAAAAACAAACAAAACATATTAGAATTAAAACTGAAAAGGGACGATCATACCATGGTGGGTTGTCTCCCACCTATCACTTTTGGTTAAAGTCCTTAAGTTGGACATTTGGCGAGCTCCTTGTCATGGTGGCTTATGCTTGTACTGATCCAGGAATCTCCACCAATGTTTGCAAATCCAATATCCTCCGGGATCCCAAATCTTGTTTCTACACCCGTCTTCAAGTTGATTATCATGATTCCATCCGGGTGGTTCAGCTTTAGAATTCTCACTGAAGTGTCCAAACAACTTCCTAGACCCATTCAGCTGAGCTCTATACCAACCTTTGCGTTTAAACTTTGAGCTTCCAACCATAATAAACCTGGCAGGACAATTCTTACCACTGAGCATCTTCCTCTTACTCTTAATGCCACAAAGAGCTCTAAGTTGACCATCCGTCTCCAATAGCCCATATTCAAGTGGAATTAGAAAGCTAAGGGATATGAATTTTACCCACTTGAATGTTGCGAAGGATGATGGCAACTTAGGGGGAGGTGTTTCTAATGAACGTGCAAGCTCCACTTCCTTGTGCTCTTCTTCGACATCTTCCACCTCTTTGCAATCTTCTTCAATATCAACCTCTTCCTCTTGGTGGATTTTTTCCGATTCAATTTCTTCTTCATTTTGCACCAAGGGCATGGGAGGTTGTTCTTCTTCTTCTTTAATCTCCATGTCAAGTCCAATGGGAGAGGATTCAAATGTAGATAAGAATTCATTAATGATTGAATCCATCTCTTGATCATCTCCTTCAAAGTCTTCAACTATGATATGCTTTGGAGGTTGTACACCCTCTGCAACATTAGTTTCAAACGTCTTTGAAGGATGCTCTATAACTTGACTTTCCCATGGAGGTTCAGCATCTCCTAAGTCTTCAACCACTGCCTCCTCTTCTTTTCCAATAATTCTGGCTTCCTCCACTTGTTCCAATATCAAATCGTGCTGCTCACTATCCACCGGAGTGCCCAATTTCTCCTTCCTGCTACGTTCTTCAGTAGATTTCCCACATGAAACCATGGGAGTTCTTTGAATGTCCAAACGTCGGGAAGGTAATCGATTTCTTGCTTGATCCAGGTATTTAAGTATGAAATCGTATTCATCCTCGATGATTTTCTTTTCAATTATTTCTTCACCTTCAAGCAAAAAATCCTCCTTGATGGCTTCTTTTTTATGATAACTCCCTTCAACTACTCCTTCATCTGCAAAGGTCTCTACTACCTTTACCTTTAGTGCCTCCTCTAGCTCCTTATGAAGTATGGATTTACGAAGATGATCCCTTCTCTCTTGTTCCATGTCAGTAGTATCATTGGGATCATGTTGCTCTTGGGTTGATGGATGTGGGTGCCCTTCCATGGATGGTGGTGATGGGATGGGTGGATCATTATGTGGTTGAGATGGAAGGGTAATGAAGCTTGAGGGTTGAATATCGGGTGTAGAGGGTTGGCCCAAGCGGGATATAAGTGCTTGAAGTGTAGAGGCGAGACTAGTGATAGAGGTAAGTTTGCTTTCTATGGAGGTTTGAGGTGTATAGGAGGGTTCATTTGTTGGGAGAAAAGGTTCATAACACGGAAGTGGTTCCTCTTGATAAGGATATGGAGATGGTGTATATTGAGGTGGTGGTTCTGGGTATGGTTCATATGGTGGTTGGTGTGGTGAATGAGCATTGGGGTCATATGGAGGTGAATGGTGGAAAGGGGCTTGTGAGTGTGGTGGTTCAAAGTTATGTTGTGAGGATGGTCTCTGAGCATACGGTGGGGCTTGTTGGTAGCTACTAGGCGGTCCACCATATCTATCAGCTTGGTATGCATTGTAGGATGGTCTTTGTCCATGATATCTAGGAGGGTGTTGTTGCCTAAAGGGTTGATCAGATCCTCTTGGCTCCGTCCATATTTGATTTCTTTGACCTTGATGCATCTTTCTGTTATAGCTTCCATTCCTTGCAACAAAATTAGAACTAAACTCAAAGCGAGAGGGGTGAGAATTCATAGTAGTTATCAGAAATAAGGGGGAAAAGAAGAAACAAATAAACAAGTAAAAGAAAATTTTTTTTTGAAAAATATTTACAATAACCAATAATAAGGCACACGTTTGCAATTTCCCGGCAACGGCGCCATTTTGAAGAACTATAGATTGATGGTCTAGAAGTTATAGTAAACTCTCGTTGTAAGTATAGTTACTAAACCAAGCAATCAACCTTTCTTGCAAACGTTTTGGTTGTCACAAGTAACAAACCCCTAAATAAATTGATAACCGAAGTATTTAAACCTCGGGTCCTCTTCTCAAGGAATTGCAGGGAGGTATGTTCTTGATGAGCGGATAATTTATACGCTTTTTGGCATTGTTTTTAGTATGTTTTTAGTATGTTTTAGTTAGTTTTTAATATATTTTTATTAGTTTTTAGTTAAAATTCACTTTTCTGGACTTTACTATGAGTTTGTGTGTTTTTCTGTGATTTCAGGTATTTTCTGGCTGAAATTGAGGGACCTGAGCAAAAATCTGATTCAGAGGCTGAAAAGGACTGCAGATGCTGTTGGATTCTGACCTCCCTGCACTCGAAGTGAATTTTCTGGAGCTACAGAAGCCTAATTGGTGCGCTCTCAACAGCTTGGAAAGTAGACATCCTGGGCTTTCCAGCAATGTATAATAGTCCATACTTTGCCCAAGATTTGATGGCCCAAACTGGCGTTCCAAATCAGCTCAAAATTGCCCGGCGTTAAACGCCGGAACTGGCACAAGAATGGGAGTTAAACGCCCAAACTGGCATAGAAGCTAGCGTTTAACTTCAAGAAAAGTCTCTACACATGAAAGCTTCAATGCTCAGCCCAAGCACACACCAAGTGGGCCCGGAAGTGGATTTTTATGTCATTTACTCATTTCTGTAAACCCTAGGCTACTAGTTCTCTACAAATAGGACCTTTTGTTATTGTATTTTTATCTTTTGATCATTTTCGATCTTAGGATCATCTTTGGACGTCTAGTTCTTAGATTATTGGGAGGCTGGCCTCACGGCCATGCCTGAACCTTGTTCTTATGTATTTTCAACGGTGGAGTTGCTACACACCATAGATTAAGGTGTGGAGCTCTGCTGTACCTCGAGTATTAATGCAATTACTATTGTTCTTCTATTCAATTCAGCTTGTTCTTGTTCTAAGATATTCATTCGCACCCAAGAACATGATGAATGTGATGATTATGTGACGCTCATCATCATTCTCACTTATGAACGCGTGCCTGACAACCACTCCTGTTCTACAAGCAAACAAGGCTTGAATGTTTATCTCTTGGATTCCTTAATCAGAATCTTCGTGGTATAAGCTAGAATTGATGGCGGCATTCAAGAGAATCCGGAAGGTCTAAACCTTGTCTGTGGTATTCTGAGTAGGATTCAATGATTGAATGACTGTGACGAGCTTCAAACTCCTGAAGGTTGGGCATTAGTGACAGACGCAAAAGAATCAATGGATTCTATTCCAACCTGATTGAGAACCGACAGATGATTAGCCGTGCCGTGACAGGGTGCGTTGAACATTTTCACTGAGAGGACGGGACTGTAGCCACTGACAACGGTGATGCCCAACATACAGCTTGCCATGGAAAGGAGTAAGAAGGATTGGATGAAGACAGTAGGAACGCAGAGAGACGGAAAGGACAAAGCATCTCCATACGCTTATCTGAAATTCTCACCAATGAATTACATAAGTATCTCTATCCTTGTTTTATGTTTTATTCGTATATCATCCATAACCATTTGAATCTGCCTGACTAAGATTTACAAGGTGACCATAGCTTGCTTCATACCAACAATCTCTGTGGGATCGATCCTTACTCGCGTAAGGTTTATTACTTGGACGACCCAGTGCACTTGCTGGTTAGTTGTGCGAAGTTGTGAAATTATGTTTAGACCATGGTATTGAGCACCAAGTTTTTGGAGCCATTACTGGGGACTGTTTGAGCTGTGAAAAGAATGAATCACAATTTCATGCACCAAGTTTTTGGCGCCGTTGCCGGGGATTGTTGAGTTTGGACATCTGACGGTTCATCTTGTTGCTTAGATTAGGTATCTTTCTTCAGAGTTCTTAAGAATGAATTCTAGTGTTTCAAGGTGATGTTCTTATCATCACCAAAGCTGATTGATTCTCATCAATTTAGCTCTTGAATGCAATGTCCTACTGAAGCTTGGCTCGCCATGTCTAATTTCTTTAGACTGAAGCTTTAGACTAACATTGCATGATTCCTGGAATTCTCATTAAGAATTTTGATACCTTTATTTTCTTTTCCACTTAATTTTTGAAAAATCCAAAAAACTTACAAAATCATAAAAACCAAAAATATTGTATGTTTCTTGTTGAGTCTAGAGTCTCATGTTAAGTTTGGTGTCAATTGCATGTTTCTGTTCTTCTTGCATTCATTCATGTGTCTTAAGTGATCTTCAAGATGTTCTTGATGATTTCATTGGTCTGATCTTTAAATTCTCTAGACTTGAGTATTTTGTGTTTCTCATGTGCATTCTTATTTGTTTTAGTGTCAATGGTATACAAACTGCTAAGTTTGGTGTCTTGCATGCATTGATTATTTGATCTTAGTTGCATTTTGATTATTCCTCATTATTAAAAATCCAAAAATTTTTTTATTTGTGTCTTTTCAAGTCAATAATACAGAGAATTGAAGATTCAGAACATA
Source organism: Arachis stenosperma (assembly GCF_014773155.1). Taxonomy (NCBI): domain Eukaryota; kingdom Viridiplantae; phylum Streptophyta; class Magnoliopsida; order Fabales; family Fabaceae; genus Arachis; species Arachis stenosperma. The sequence continues at coordinate 116,522,881 of NC_080382.1, forward strand.
CAGCAGAGGAATCACACAGAAAAAGCTGGGCGTTCAAAACGCCCAGTGAAGAAGGAAAACTGGCATTTAAACGCCAGCCAGGGTATCTGGTTGGGCGTTTAATGCCCAAAAGAGTAGAGCTTTGGGTGTTAAACGCCAGAATGTGCACCATTCTGGGCGTTTAACGCCAGGATGGCACAAGAGGGAAGATTCTGTTTTTAATTCAAATTTTTTTCAAGTTTTCAAAATTCTTCAAAATCAAATATTTTTCAAATCAAATCTTTTCAATCAAATCTTTTTCAAAATCAATTTCTTTCTTTTTCAAAAATACTTGCTATCAATTAATGATTTGATTCAACATTTCAAGTATGTTGCCTTTTCTGTTGAGAAAGGTTTAATGTTTGAATCATATCTTTTCTTGTTAGCCAAGTCATTAATTTTTAAAATAAAATCTTTTTAAATTGTTTTTCAATCATATCTTTTTTATTTCTAATTTCAAAATCTTTTTCAAAAATCACTTGATTTCTTTTTCACTCTTGGTTTTTGAAAATCAATTAGTGTTTTTCAAAATGTTTTTAAAATCTTTTACTTAATTTTCGAAAATTTCTTCCCCTCTTCTCACATCCTTCTATTTATGGATTAACACTCCTCCTTAATGCACAATTCGAACTCCATCTTACTTGATAAGTTCGAATTCTTCTACCTCTTCCTTCTATTTTTCTTTTCCTCTGACACCTCAAGGAATCTTTATATTGTGACATAGAGGATTCCATATTTTCTTGTTCTTTTCTCTTTCATATGAGCAGGAGCAAAGACAAAAGCATTCTTGTTGAGGCTGACCCTGAACCTGAAAGGACCTTGAAGCGAAAGCTAAGAGAAGCTAAGACACAACTCTCTGTAAAGGACCTAACAGAAATCTTCAAACAAGAAGAACCCATGGCAGCCGAAAACAACAACAATGCCAACAATGCAAAGAAGGTGCTGGGTGACTTTACTACACCTACTCCCGATTTCTATGGGAGAAGCATCTCTATCCCTGCCATTGGAGCAAACAACTTTGAGCTTAAGCCTCAATTAGTTTCTCTAATGCAACAGAATTGCAAGTTCCATGGACTTCTATTGGAAGATCCTCATCAGTTTTTAGCTGCGTTCTTACAAATCTATGACACTGTCAAGACTAATGGGGTTGACCCTGAGGTCTACAGACTTATGCTATTCTCTTTTGCTGTAAGAGATAGAGCTAGGATATGGTTGGATTCACAACCTAAAGAAAGCCTGAACTCTTAGGAAAAGCTAGTCAATACCTTCTTGGCAAAGTTCTTTCCACCTCAAAAATTGAGTAAGCTTAGAGTGGAAGTCCAAACCTTCAGACAGAAGGAAGGAGAATCCCTCTATGAAGCTTGGGAAAGATACAAACAATTGATCAGAAAGTGTCCCTCTGACATGCTGTCTGAATGGAGCATCATAGGTATCTTCTATGATGGTCTATCTGAACTGTCCAAGATGTCATTGGATAGCTCTGCTGGAGGATCTCTTCATCTGAAGAAGACGCCTACAGAAGCTCAAGAACTCATTGAAATGGTTGCAAATAACCAATTCATGTACACTTCTGAAAGGAATCCTGTGAACAATGGGACGAATCAGAAGAAAGGAGTTCTTGAGATTGACACTCTGAATGCCATACTGGCTCAGAACAAAATATTGACTCAGCAAGTCAATTTGATTTCTCAAAGTCTGTCTGGAATACAAGCTGCACCAGGCAGTACTAAGGATGCTTCATCTGAAGAAAAAGCTTATGATCCTGGGAACCCTTCAATGGAAGAGGTGAATTACATGGGAGAACCCTATGGAAACACCTATAATTCTTCATGGAGAAATCATCCAAATCTCTCATGGAAGGATCAACAAAGACCTCAACAAGGTTTCAATAACAATAATGGTGGAAGAAACAGGTTTAGCAATGGCAAGCCTTTTCCATCATCTTCTCAGCAACAGACAGAGAATTCTAAGCAGAGCCACTCTGACTTAGCAACCATGGTCTCTGATCTAATCAAAACCACTCAAAGTTTCATGACTGAAATAAGGTCCTCTATTAGAAACTTGGAGGCACAAGTGGGTCAGCTGAGTAAGAGAATTACTGAACTTCCTCCTAGTACTCTTCCAAGCAATACAGAAGAGAATCCAAAAAGAGAATGCAAGGCCATTAACATGACCTACGTGGCCGAACTAGGAGAGGAGGAAGAGGCAGTGAACGCCACTGAGGAAGACCTCAATGGACATTCACTGGCCTCCAATGAGTTTCCTAATGAGGAACCATGGGAATCTGAGGCTCACACTGAGACCATAGAGATTCCATTGGATTTACTTCTGCCTTTCATGAGCTCTGATGAGTATTCTTCCTCTGAAGAGGATGAGTATGTCACTGAAGAGCAAGTTGCCAAATACCTTGGAGCAATCATGAAGCTAAATGACAAGTTATTTGGTAATGAGACTTGGGAGGATGAACCCCCTTTGCTCACCAAAGAACTGGATGACTTGTCTAGGCAGAAATTACCTCAAAAGAGACAAGATCCTGGGAAGTTTTCAATACCTTGTACCATAGGCACCATGACCTTTAAGAAGGCTCTGTGTGACCTAGGGTCAAGTATAAACCTCATGCCTCTTTCTGTAATGGAGAAGCTAGGGATCTTTGAGGTACAAGCTGCAAGAATCTTACTAGAAATGGCAGACAATTCAAGAAAACAAGCTTATGGACTTGTAGAGGATGTTCTGGTAAAGGTTGAAGACCATTACATCCCTGCTGATTTCATAGTCCTAGAAACTGGGAAGTGCATGGATGAATCCATCATCCTTGGCAGACCCTTCCTAGCCACAGCAAAGGCTGTGATTGATGTGGACAGAGGAAAATTGATCATTCAAGTGAATGAAGAATCCTTTGTGTTTAAGGCTCAAGGATATCCCTCTGTCACCATGGAGAGGAAGCATGAAGAGCTTCTCTTAAAACAGAGTCAAACAGAGCCCCCACAGTCAAACTCTAAGTTTGGTGTTGGGAGGCCACTACCAACTTCTAAGTTTGGTGTTGGGAGGTTCCAACATTGCTCTGAGTATCTGTGAGGCTCCATGAGAGCCCACTGTCAAGCTATTGACATTAAAGAAGCGCTTGTTGGGAGGCAACCTAATGTTATATTTATCTATTTTCCTTTTTATTTTATGTTTTCTGTAGGTTGATGATCATGAAAAGTCACAAAATCAATTGAAAAAGCAAAAACAAAATGAAAAACAGAAAGAAAAATAGCACACCCTGGAGGAAGACCTAAGGGCAGCAAATGGGCATTTAACGCCAGAAAGGGGCACCAGACTGGCGTTAAACGCCAGGAAAGGGCAAGAAGTTGGCGTTAAATGCCAGAAATGGGCACCAGCCCGGCGTTTAATGCCAGAATTGGCACAGAGAGCATTTTTGCTCGCCACTTGGTGTAGGGATGACTTTTCCTTGACACCTCAGGATCTGTGGACCCCACAGGATCCCCACCTACCCCACCACTCTCTCTCTTCTTCACCAATCACCTCAACACCCCTACCCCAAAAATCCCTCACCTATCAAATCCCATCTATCTCTTCACCACTCACATCCATCCTTCATAAAACCCCACCTACCTCACCATTCAAATTCAAACCACTCTCCCTCCCAAACCCACCCTCCCATAACCGAACCCTACCCCTCTCTCCACCCCTATATAAACCCATCTTCACTCCTTCATTTTCACACACCCTAAACACTACTTCTCCCCCTCTGGCCGAACCACAAAGCCATCTCCATCTCCTCTATTTCTTCTTCTTCTACTCTCTTCTTTCTTCTTTTGCTCGAGGACGAGCAAACCTTCTAAGTTTGGTGTGGTAAAAGCATTGCTTTTTGTTTTTCCATAACCATTTATGGCATCTAAGGCCGGAGAAACCTCTAGAAAGAGGAAAGGGAAGGCAAAAGCTTCCACCTCCGAGTCATGGGAGATGGAGAGATTCATCTCAAGGGTGCATCAAGACCACTTCTATGAAGTTGTGGCCATGAAGAAGGTGATCCCCGAGGTCCCCTTCAAACTCAAAAAGAGTGAATACCCGGAGATCCGACATGAGATTCGAAGAAGAGGTTGGGAAGTTCTTACCAACCCTATTCAACAAGTCGGAATCTTAATGGTTCAAGAGTTCTATGCCAATGCATGGATCACCAAGAGCCATGATCAAAGTGTGAACCCGAACCCAAAGAATTGGCTTACAATGGTTCGGGGGAAATGCTTAGATTTTAGTCCGGAAAATGTAAGGTTGGCATTCAACTTGCCCATGATGCAAGGAGATGAACACCCTTACACTAGAAGGGTCAACTTTGATCAAAGGTTGGACCAAGTCCTCACAGACATTTGTGAAAAGGGCACCCAATGGAAGAGAGATTCAAGAGGGAAGCCGGTTCAATTGAGAAAGCATGACCTCAAGCCCGTAGCTAGGGGATGGTTGGAGTTTATCCAACGCTCAATCATTCCCACTAGCAACCGGTCTGAAGTCACTATAGACCGAGCTATCATGATCATTAGTGTCTTAGTGTCTATGCCTTAAAGTTATGTATTTTCAACGGTGGAGTTTCTACACACCATAGATTAAGGTGTGGAGCTCTGCTGTACCTCGAGTATTAATGCAATTACTATTGTTCTTCTATTCAATTCAGCTTGTTCTTGTTCTAAGATATTCATTCGCACCCAAGAACATGATGAATGTGATGATTATGTGACGCTCATCATCATTCTCACTTATGAACGCTTGCCTGACAACCACTCCCGTTCTACAAGCAAACAAGGCTTGAATGTTTATCTCTTGGATTCCTTAATCAGAATCTTCGTGGTATAAGCTAGAATTGATGGCGGCATTCAAGAGAATCCGGAAGGTCTAAACCTTGTCTGTGGTATTCTGAGTAGGATTCAATGATTGAATGACTGTGACGAGCTTCAAACTCCTGAAGGCTGGGCGTTAGTGACAGACACAAAAGAATCAATGGATTCTATTCCAACCTGATTGAGAACCAACAGATGATTAGCCGTGCCGTGACAGGGTGCATTGAACATTTTCACTGAGAGGACGGGACTGTAGCCACTGACAACGGTGATACCCAACATACAGCTTGCCATGGAAAGGAGTAAGAAGGATTGGATGAAGACAGTAGAAACGCAGAGAGACGGAAGGGACAAAGCATCTCCATACGCTTATCTGAAATTCTCACCAATGAATTACATAAGTATCTCTATCCTTGTTTTATGTTTTATTCGTATATCATCCATAACCATTTGAATCTGCCTGACTAAGATTTACAAGGTGACCATAGCTTGCTTCATACCAACAATCTCCGTGGGATCGACCCTTACTCGCGTAAGGTTTATTACTTGGACGACCCAGTGCACTTGCTGGTTAGTTGTGCGAAGTTGTGAAATTATGTTTAGACCATGGTACTGAGCACCAAGTTTTTGGAGCCATTACTGGGGACTGTTTGAGCTGTGAAAAGAATGAATCACAATTTCGTGCACCAGTTCTTATTATTGGCTATGAAAAAGGTAAAATTGGGGGTTTTGGAAATAAGAAAGAAGTATGACAAGTAATTCAAATGACAATTAAAATAAATAAATAACTATAAAATAAACTCTTAGAAAGATATGAAATTTCGGAAGTCCTATCCTAGTTACTCCTATAAGAATGGAAGTTAATCCCACTTAGTTAACCTTTGCATAAGCAAGGGAAAGTCCAGTGAACCAATTGGTTAGATTTCCCAAGTCCTAGCCAAATCCTAAGGAAAGACTAGAGTTAGTGGAATTCCAGTTAATTAGCCGACATAACAATCAATCATGAATAGTTGGTAACTCAAGAGCTTCCAGTTAATCAATTAAAGCCAATAATATAAAAAGATAAATGAAAATCATAGATCTGAAAATACCTCAATTGTAATTAAATATAAAATTAAATCCAACATGGAAAGATTTATGAATCAGATGGGCAACATAAGTAATTAATAGATAAAAGTATTAGAGTATCTAAAAGTAGAAACGAAACATAAATTAAAGAACCTTGAACCTCTGATGAAGAAGTAATATTCCTAATTTCTAAAAATCCTAATCCTAAAATCCTAAGAGAGATGAGAGAACCTCTCTCTCTAAAAACTACATCTAAAACTATGAAAAGTGAATTATGAAAAGCATGTTGAGTCTCTGCATGTTCCCTAACTTTAATCTGTGTTTTTGGGCCAAAAATTGGGTTAAAATCCGGCCCAGAATCTCTACCAGCGACTTTTGTAATTCTGCAGATCGCGCACGTCACGCAGACGCGTCATCCATGCGTTCGCGTCACTTAGCATTTCTCGTACCACGCGTGCGCGTCGTCTACGCTTTCGCGTCGTTCGTGTAGCTTCCAATCCGTGCGGTCACGTCAGGCACGCGAACGCGTCACCCTGATTTCTTCCATTTCGCGCGGTCGCGTGAGCCATGCGGCCGCGTGACCTTTTGCTGGTCATTTCCTCAATTCCTTGTTTTCCTTCCATCTTTTCACACTTCCTCTTCATTCTCTAAGCCATTCCTGCCCTATGAAGCCTAAAACACTTAATACACAGATCAAGGCATCGAATGGTAATAAGAGAGGATTAAGATTAGCTAAATTAAGACCAAAGAAGCATGTTTTCAATCATAGAACTAAACTAGGAAGGAATTATAAAATCATGCAAATCCTATGAATAAGTGGGTGAAAAGCTTGATAAAATCACTCAATTGAATACAATATAAACCATGAAATAGTGGTTTATCAGTAGGGATCATTCTCCTCGGGCCGGGAGAACTCAGCATGGACGGTTTTGATATTACCTGAGAAGACCCTTCCCCATCAGTCCGGGTCGAGATGTTTTGAGTTGCAGTAGCCTTTCTCGCCTTTTTAAAGGCCTTCATCGCATCATTATTCTTTGCCATCTCTGAAAAATGAAAACAGTTTTACCGACCGGGAAATAAAGAGAAAATAAAAACAAGAAACAAAATACGTCAAGTAATACCCAAAGCAGTTCGAACAAAGGATGGGTCCCCCAAAGATTTCTTAGTATCCAGATGAGGAGGTTCCCCCCAAATATCCTCCAAAACATTTACAAAGGCCTGCTCGACTTTGTTCAACATCTCCCAAGTATATCGGGATACTACTACATTCTGTTGCCAATGCAGAGGGAAGGATGGTTCATCATTCGCTTCCAGAAAAAAGGGACGAGCTCCCTCATTAGCTCGAACCTTGAAGAAATAATTCTTGAAGTCCCTGAAGGACTCGTCATACATGGTAAAAACCTTATGTCCTTGTGCAGATCTAAAAGAAACCCACGAGGCTTTCTTTTTTGAAGAAATCTCGGGCTTAGTTAACACAAACAAATAAAGGAAAAGAGTTTGAGAAGGGGTAACATCCAATTCTTGACAAAGAAGTTGAAAAATCTTAATAAAGCCCCAGGAGTTCGGATGAAGCTGGGACGGAGCTACAATACATGGCCACAACAAGTCGGTCTCAAATGAAGTAAAGGAAAAAGTGATGTCCAACTGGCTGAAAAAATAGTCTAAGCATAAAAGAAAGGGCGCTCCCCCTGGGTCAGGACAGGGAAGCAAACCCTCTCCTCGGAGTCAGGTGCCACCAATTCATAATTCTTTTCTTGATCTCTACTCTTACAAAGACGGTGTTGTTTCCTAAGCTCCATACAGAATTCAGCGTTGACCACAGAAACACACATCAAGACAAGGGAGTCCAACCAATCGGACATCCCTTCAGGAAACTTAGAGGACGTCTCTACAATATTTTTGCGAGAAGACATAGCCAACTAGTCCTACAAATAAGAAAAGGAGATTGGATTACTAAAAACATCTCAGACGAGATCAAAACAACTCAACCAGCATAGTCCAGCACAGTACAAACAACAAAAGGGAACCCCAGGACCCACACCAAAAAGGTCCAGGGGCATCCTTTGGAGGCAATCAAGGAACAAGGATTCAGGAAAATCTACAAGACTAACGTCCCAACAAAAACTTGCAGTAAGGACAAAGAGAAACCTTTTCTCAGAAAGCAACATCCCAAAAAGAAAAAAGAAAGTCATCACCACCAGAAAGCCATCAAGATAGCTACCTTCCAAATTTACAGTCTTAGCTTATCAAACAAAAAGCAAAATAACGCGAAGAAAATAAAATGAGCCACCAAAAGAAAAAGTTCTTTTATGGGATTCATCAGCAAAGAAAGCTATCAGCATGTGGAACAAATAAGCAGAAAAAGAAAAACAAGCAGTATGAACCCTAGAATACAGAGGGACTAGCTTAAAAGCAAGAAAAAACCCCGAACAGCAAACAAGCAGGCGCACAGTGATACGAAAAGAATCAAACTTTCCAGCGTGCATTTAAAGCAAAATCAAAGCTTTATCAAAAATCAAAAGGTAAAGCAACGAAAGAAGTAAGGGAGCAGAAAGCAGAACCAACCTGGAGAAAGGAGAAAAGTTTTGAAAGACTGAAAGGCGAAGCGATGAAAGATGTTCCTCGAAACAAAAGCATCAACAATTACCAAGCGACGTCACAAGATAAATGCAAAAATGAAAATTTCAGACGAAAACAGAAGGGGAGAAAGAAAAGGGGAAGTTACAGCAAAGAAGCAAGAGAAGAGAAACCATTTTTTTTTGAAAAAGTTCAAAATGAACGAAGAAACGGAGCATTAACAGAATTAATGAGGTTATTAAACCCTCGCGCATTCCCAAAGCAGAGAGACGCGCATTTTCAAAAAAATAATAAATTCAAAAGAAATATTCCGCATTCAAAGGAGAACTCTACAAAGAAGAAATCGACAAAATGCCCGAGTTCGGCTTCACCCGAGAAGGTTCGAAGTCCTACAAATAAAGACTCGACCTCCAAATAAAGACCGAGCTCGAGCAGGGGCACTGTTCATACCCTAGATCAAGCTGTCCGATCCGGGATGTTTGGCAACAAAGCGACCGACCTCTTCAGGTCAGACTATCCGACCTCTTCTCAAAGAGCTCAGCCAAATCGCCAGGAAAAGCCCAGTAAAGGGCCCAAATCGAGGAACACGACCCAAATCCAAAGGCAGCCCAAGCCTATAGAGATAAGGGCGGTTCCCTTGAAGATAAGCTGACCTCACCCAAAGAAAAGATAAGATAAGATAAGATAACCAACTTATCTTACCTAAGAAGGTCAGCCCACACTATTATAAATACACTAGAGCACCCAGGTATAATTCATACTCTGATTCTACTCAATACCTACTTAGTACCCTTGCTAACTTAAGCATCGGAGTCCCTTGCAGGTACCCCCCACCCTCCGGGGACGAAAGATCAGCATCACCACCAAGTCCAACAAATTGGACACAACAGCGCCGACCAACGCAGAAGATCTCATCCGAGATCGACCTACAGTTTCAGGTAACCCTCGGAACAGTTGCCATGTTTTTACATATTATAGCACATGACGTCAAAATTAGAGTAATAAAGAGACAATTTGTGAGATCTGAAGAAATAAATAGTAGGCGGTTTAATGATGTATTGCTTGCTATTTTGAGATGTCATAATCTCTTACTGAAGAAACCTCAACCATTTAGCCAGGATAGAATGGATGAACGATGGAAATAGTTCAAGGTAATTTATCTTGCTAATGTTATTAAACCTAATATGCTTGGTTTGCTTTAGAATTGAGTTAACTGATCTCTTTTTTTGGATTTTAGAATTGTCTAGGAGTTTTAGATGGTACTCATATCAAAGTCAATGTCCTTGAGCTTGATAAACCTAGATATCGAAACAGAAAAAGTGACATAACAACCAATGTGTGCTTGGAGTGGTTACTCCTGATATGCAATTTATCTACGTACTGGCGGGTTGTGAGGGTTCAGCTGCGGATTCTAGGATATTGCGAGATGCACTATTTCGCAATAGGTTTAGTGTTTCCGAATGTATTTTTATTGAGACTTTAGTATGTTATCAAAGTAACTATTTGATCTTTGATGCGCATAAACTTGTTATGCTACGATTTTAGGAAATTGCACGAACGGCAAAATTCCTTCCGGCAAGTGCACCGGTTATCGTCAAGTAAAAACTCACAATAGAGTGAGGTCGAATCCCACAAGGATTGGTTGAGTGAGCAATTCGAATTAGAAGTTTGGTTAGTTGAGCGGAATCAAGAATTGGATGTGAATTGCATAAAGTAAATTGGCGGGAAATGTAAATTGCAAGGAAATGAAATTAGCAGAATCTTAAATTGCGAGAAATTAAGTGCTAAAAGTTAAATTGCTGAAATTAAAAGGGAATTGGGGTGATGGCATGAATTGAAAGTTGCAGAATGTAAATAGAAAGTGGAGATCAGAAATGGGGAGTTCATTGGGTGTTAGGAGATATTGAGATCTCCGAATCAAAATGTTTCATCTCTTCCTCAACCAATGCATTCATTGTATTTTGCTTGGCAATCTTATATGATTGGATCCCAATTCCTTGGCTCACCAATTCTCTCTAAAAACAAACAAATTCCCAATCCCTTGGTTTAAATGTTCATAAGAAGAGATGTAGCTTGATCACTGATTATACCACACAATTTCATGGACCACAATTTGGTAGGATTACATGTCACAATATCCATCCAAACCCCAATCCAATTCACTGTGAGAAAGCTTCTCTAGCATGAATCCTCCATTCCTTTCCCAAGGTTCCGAAGGATTCCAATTATGGGTAATTTCTTTCCCAAGACAATTACCCAATGGAATTAGATCGAGAAGCTTTCTAACAAAATTCAAGAGAAAAGATTGAAGAAGAAGATAAAACTATTATTGATTCATTGAATTACAATAGAGCTCCCTAACCCAATGAAAGGGGTTTAGTGCTTCATAGCTCAGAATTCAATTACACAATATCAAAAGTTCTCTAGTGTAAAAAAAGTGTCAAAAGGTCAAAAGATTCTAACTAACTTCAATTCTATCCTATTTATACACTTTCTAAATTGAGCTTCTGTTGTATTTCTTGGGCTTTGAGGCCTTTCTTTGATTTCCTTTTGCTTTAGGCTTATGGTCCATAATCCTGATGAGGCTGTGATCCAATTCTGTAACATTCATTGAGCAAACTTAGTGATAAACAAGTAATGACACAAGACTCAACAATTTGAAGTTCCAGACTCATCAATTCTTCAGGCCCAATCTCATAAACCATGATATTCACTTGGGTTTCACACCATAATACGTTTAAGTTAGTATTTGTGCTCAATTGCTAACTTAAACTTCAATATATTTGGCCCAGAAACCTTTTCAAATGGTGGTGTTTAAGTTGAAGTTTAAGTTTCAGTTTAAGGTCAACTAAAACTTAAACGTGGAATTGGAAGAAAGCACCCAGGAGTGTACATAGTCGAACGTTTAACCTCCAGTTTGAGGTCAAACTGGAGGTTAAACTTGGAAATGAAGAAAGCACCCCTGGAGGCAATTGGATCGAACACGTTTAACCTCCAGTTTGAGGTCAAACTGGAGGTTAAACGTGGAATGAAGAAAACACCCTGGAGGAAGGAAATGGTCGAACACGTTTAACCTCCAGTTTGAGGTCAAACTGGAGGTTAAACGTGGAATGCTCCTGGTGCCTCTCTTGCTTCTGGCGTTTAACCTCCAGTTTAAGGTTAAACTGGAGGTTAAACGTGGAATGCTTCTTGGTGAGAAAGAAAAGTGTCGAACACGTTTAACCTCTAGTTTAAGGTTAAACTAGAGGTTAAACGTGGAATGCTCCCTTGGTTCAAATCATAATTCTGGCGTTTAACCTCCAGTTTAAGGTTAAACTGGAGGTTAAACGTGGAATGCTTCTTAGTGCCCTTTCTCATTCTGGCGTTTAACTTCCAGTTTAAGGTCAAACTGGAGGTTAAACGCCAGTTACAGCATTTCCTCTCTTCTCATGATTTTGGCGTTTAAGCTCCAGTTTAGGCTTAAACTGGAGCTTAAACGTCCCATTTGAATTTCAAGCTTCCTTTATTGATTTTGTTGCTTCCTTGCCTAGCCTCTCTTCCCTGAAATCATCCAAACAATTGCATCAAAGTCTTGCAAAATTTCATGAGAATTCATCCATTCATAGCATTCAAGTAATATCACTAAAAACTCATGAAATTTGCATCAAAATCATAATGTTTGGATGGTTCATTGCTTTGTTGTTCATTTAACCATTCTTGGTTACTTTAAGCTCAAGAAAATGCATAAAACAACTAAAACTAACAGCAAATTGCTAGTGAAACTAGCCTAAGATGCCTTGGCATCACAACACCAAACTTAATACTTGCTTGTCCCTAAGCAAGTCCTGAGTTATTTGAGAAGAAAGTATGAAACAGAAAGCAATTACATTGGCTATATTAGCAAGCATTTGAAGTTCATCAGAAGGGTTTTATGCAGAAAGTTGTAGCATCACTTTTTCATTTTTCTCAGGTAGGATTATCACTTTTTCATTGCATCCATCAAACACTGTTATGGCCTCTTGTTATTCTTATGTCCCTGGCACTTTTTCCTTTCTTTGTTTTTCTTTTTCTTAGAGCTCTTTTGCTCCTTGTTTGCTCAGTGTCATGTGTTGCACAAGCCTTTGGCATTTTCTTTTTCTTATCAGTGCATTACACATATCCACTACAGGCATTTTAGTTCACATTTCTTTTTGAGACATTGGTGCCCAGCACCTCTTTGTGTAACTAAATGTTTTGTAGCTAGGTTGCTCTTGATAATGGACTTTTGGTTGATAATCCCGAGTTAGTTAACCCAAGTTACCAAGTGTTGAAACACTCCATAGAACCTATTCATCCAAGCAGATCCTAGTACATAAACACCACAGGCATATGTCTCAAAAGTTCAAACCATTGGTGCCTAGCTTTATTTTCTTAATTCTTTTGCTTTTTGATTGCCCCTTTTCAGTGGCTTTTCTTTTTCTCTTTCTTTCTTTTTCATGGCCAAAGACATTTATTCATCAAGATCCATAGACAGTATTCATCTTCTTCACAAAAATGATAATTCTACACTCAATTTCCAGTGAGCTAACTAAACAATCAAGCATGCATACCACCACTTAATTCTACTTGATTTGTCACTAATTGAGCCAAGTTACTTTTGTTCAAACTTTTCTTTTATTTTTGGAAACAGAACAAGCATGGCAAGCATTTGTTTAAGAAGGTGAAGTTATATCCAAACATCTAGGCATTCACTTTATTCAAAGCAGTAAACCAACAAACATACTAAAAACTTCACATTCCAGAAAGATTCAACAATTTCAGTTTAAACCAGAACAAGCATGCTTTTGTTTGCCTTTTAAAGAAGGGTCAAGGAACAACACCACCTTGTGAAATGTCTTGTTTTCTCTTTGTTGCCAGGAAACAATTTGATTTCTCCTTCTTCTACTAGTTGTTGCATCATGTTCTTTCTAAGATCCTTGTTTCCTTTCCTGCAAAGAGTGATGAAGTTGCTTGTTTCTCAAGCACTTGAATGGTTAGCTCACTATATATGGGCAAGTGTCTGAGTCTTAAGTTGGTGTGTGAACACCAAACTTAGTCTCCTACTTACTCCTCTGCTCTTTGAATCCTTGAATTCTCCTTGGAATGAAGTTGCTGCTAAGGACTTTAAGCATTTCTGTGATTGCTTAGAATGGTTGTTCCTTTCATATAATTCAAAGGTTGTTGTGTTCAGTTAATCTGTATGGTGGAACACCAAACTTAGAGTCACACATTCCCCTTTGAATTATTGATCCACAAATTCATTGTTTGGTGTGAAACACCAAACTTAATTCTTTGCAATGCACAGAAACTACTTCACCTTTTTATTGAAACAAATAAAAGAAACAGTAAAGGAGTATTACCTCAGGTTGGGTTGCCTCCCAACAAGCACTTCTTTAACGTCACTAGCTTGACGGTTGTCCCTTGTTAGGGTGGATTGTAGTGCTTGATGTCTTCTCCTCTTACTATGGAAACATCCCCATTTGATTCCTTCATGATTTCCAAATGTTCCATAGAAAGAACTTTCCTAATTGTGAACACTTGAGGGAGCTGGGAAGGAATGGGTTTGAGGCCAGGTGGGATTGGCAGATAGTGACTTGATATCACTTTATCTCCCGGAGAGAAACCTTCAGTGGGAATTTTCTTGTTTCTCCACCCTCTTGGTAATTTCTTTACAATTCTTCCCTCTCTCTTGAGGAATTCGTCATTGACCCTTATGCTAGGAGGATCCTTCTGAGCTGTTTCTATTGATTGTTGTGGCTTTAACTCTTGCAATTCTTGTTTGCCTTCCAAAGACTGTTTCAAACTTTCGGCTGCTAGCTTTGCTTTCCTCCAAACATAGATAGTTACTGTCATCCATAGGCTTTTCAGATTCTGGTGCAGGCTCAGATGCAGATTTGAAAACATGGAAAATGAGCTGTTTCATCATGTACTCTCAAAATTAGCTCTCCTTGTTCTATATCTATGAGTGCTCTAGCAGTGGCTAGAAATGGCCTTCCCAGAATGATAGGGTGTAAGTAGCTTTCCTCCATGTCCAAAATGACAAAGTCTGTGGGAAAGAAATAATTTCCCACTTTCACCAGCACATTCTCAACTACCCCTTCAGCTTGCTTCTGAGTTTTGTCAGCCAGTTGTATGATTACATCAGTGGATCTCACCTCATTCAGTTGTAGCCTCCTCATAAGAGTCAGAGGCATCACATTTATGCTAGCTCCTAGATCACAGAATCCTCTGTCAATTTTTGTTTCTCCTATGATGCAGGGGATATGAAAACTTCCTGGGTCTGTTTTTTTAGAGACCGTATCCTTCTTGATGAGTGCACTGCATTCTTTGTTCATTATTACAGTTTGTCCTCCCTTCAAAACTCTTTTCTTACTCAGCAATTCCTTCAAATACTTGATGTGTGTAGGCATCTGCTGGAGGATCTCAAGAAAGGGAATATTGATGTGGAGAGACTTAAATGTCTCTAAGAACCTTGAATATGTTTTCCCTTTTTCACCTCCTCCTAACCTTTGAGGAAATGGTGCTTTTGGTCGGTATGTTTCCAGCATGCCTTCCTCTTGCAGTTCCTTGGCTTGCTCAGTTTCACTTTCCTGCTTAGCTTCTTCCACACCTTCCTTCAAGATTTCTGTCTCCTTTTCTGAGGGTTTGATTCCTTCTTCTTCTGAGACTTCCTTCAACATGGTGATGACCTTACATTCTTCCCATCTCACTCCCTTTTGTTCCCCTTTAGGATTCTTTTCTGTGTCACTAGGGAACACTGCAGTTGACTTGGGGGCCTGTTGAGATAGCTCTCCTACTCGAGACTCCATCCTCTTGAGTTTTTCACCATGGTCCCTTAAGGTAGATCTCACATCATCCCTGAAGCTTTTCAACTCATTTATGTCCTGACCCATGTTTGCTAGTATTCCTTCTATCCTGTTTAATTGATCTTGAAATTGTTGGTTCGGATTAGATTGGGCAGGTTGGTTATTTTGGCTATGATATGGTGGTTGGGAGTAAGTGTTTTGTGTGGCTTGGTATGATCTTTGGTTGGAGTTTTGGTATGTGGAATTGTTGTGTTGGTTATGGTTGTAAGATTTGTGGTTTTGTGGTTGAGTTTGCTGGTTTCCCCACCCAAAGTTTGGGTGGTTTTTCCATCCTGGGTTGTAAGTGTTGGAATGTGGATCATATGATTGCCTTTGTTGGTTTCCCACATAGTTGGCTTCTTCCCAATCACCTCCTTCAATGCTTACTTCCTCTTGATCTTGTGTGTGCAATGCAGCCACTTGCTTTGTATCTAATTTCCTTGTGAGCTCTGCTAGTTGCTTGGCAAACACCTTGTTTTGGGCTAGAATTGTATCGACATGGTTCAGCTCCATGACTCCCTTAGTATTGTGTCTCTCTGAAGCATAGTAGTACTCATTCTCAGCCATTGTCTCAATCACTTCAATGGCTTCTTCCACAGTCTTTTTCCTGTTCAATGAACCTCCTGATGAATGGTCTACAGCCTTCCTTGATTCATAAGAAAGTCCATCATAGAAAATATGCAATTGTACCCAGTCAGGGAACATGTTTGGTGGACATTTCCTTGTCAATTCCTTGAACCTCTCCCATGCCTCATAGAGCGTCTCACCATCTTGTTGTCTAAAAGTCTGAACCTCAGATCAAAGCCTATTGACCTTTTGTGGGGGGTAGAAACGTGCCAGAAACTTGCTCTCCACCTCATCCCAGGTTGTTAGGCTGTCCCTTGGGAATGATTCCAGCCACTTAGCTGCCTTGTCCCTAAGTGAAAATGGGAACAAGAGCAGTTTATAGGCATCGTCCTGGACTCCATTGGACTTCACAGTGTCGCAAATTCTCAGGAATTTGGTGAGATGTTGGTTTGGATCTTCATTAGCACTCCCACCAAATGAACAATGGTTCTCCACCAGTGATATTAACTGTGGTTTGAGTTCAAAATTATTGGCCTGAATGGGTGGTTTCTGAATGCTGCTACCACAATTCCCAGAGGTTGGGTTTATGTATGAACCAAGAACCCTCCTCTCAGGAATGGCATTGTTTCCATCAGCCCTCTCATGGTTGTGAAATTCTCTATCCATGTTGAGATCTAGAGCTTCCTCAAAGTTGTCCTCAGATTCTCCTTCAGATTCTTCTTCTCTCAATACTATCTTCCCTCTTGCTTCCCTTCTAAGTCTATGAAGGGTCCTCTCTGGTTCGGTATATGGAGGAGTTGATGCCTCTCCTCTCCTACCTGTCATACAAGAACACACCACAAGCAACAAACAAGTGGAATACTCTTGGTTAATGGAAGAGTATGGTTAGAGCAGTTGAGGAATTAATTCAAATAGTTAGTGGGTCAGTGAGTTAGTTGCTAGAATTGAAAGGCATAATAAAGAAAAAGCAAGTAACAGAGTGCAGAAATTAAAATTCAACAACTAACTTGAACTAAATTAACAAAACAAAACAAAATGCTCAATCTAGTTAACTTCCAATTTGAGAATTGTCAATCGAAAACCAATCCCCGGCAACGGCGCCATAAACTTGATGCGCATAAACTTGTTATGCTACAATTTTAGGAAATTGCACGAATGGCAAAATTCCTTCCGGTAAGTGCACCGGTTATCGTCAAGTAAAAACTCACAATAGAGTGAGGTCGAATCCCACAAGGATTGGTTGAGTGAGCAATTCGAATTAGAAGTTTGGTTAGTTGAGCGAAATCAAGAATTGGATGTGAATTGCATAAAGTAAATTGGCGGGAAATGTAAATTGCAAGGAAATGAAATTAGCAGAATCTTAAATTGCGAGAAATTAAGTGCTAAAAGTTAAATTGCTGAAATTAAAAGGGAATTGGGGTGATGGCATGAATTGAAAGTTGCAGAATGTAAATAGAAAGTGGAGATCAGAAATGGGGAGTTCATTGGGTGTTAGGAGATATTGAGATCTCCGAATCAAAATGTTTCATCTCTTCCTCAACCAATGCATTCATTGTATTTTGCTTGGCAATCTTATATGATTGGATCCCAATTCCTTGGCTCACCAATTCTCTCTAAAAACAAACAAATTCCCAATCCCTTGGTTTAAATGTTCATAAGATGTAGCTTGATCACTGATTATACCACACAATTTCATGGACCACAATTTGGTAGGATTACATGTCACAATATCCATCCAAACCCCAATCCAATTCACTGTGAGAAAGCTTCTCTAGCATGAATCCTCCATTCCTTTCCCAAGGTTCCGAAGGATTCCAATTATGGGTAATTTCTTTCCCAAGACAATTACCCAATGGAATTAGATCGAGAAGCTTTCTAACAAAATTCAAGAGAAAAGATTGAAGAAGAAAGATAAAACTATTATTGATTCATTGAATTACAATAGAGCTCCCTAACCCAATGAAAGGGGTTTAGTGCTTCATAGCTCAGAATTCAATACACAATATCAAAAGTTCTAGTGTAAAAAAAGTGTCAAAAGGTCAAAAGATTCTAACTAACTTCAATTCTATCCTATTTATACACTTTCTAAATTGAGCTTCTGTTGTATTTCTTGGGCTTTGAGGCCTTTCCTTGATTTCCTTTTGCTTTAGGCTTATGGTCCATAATCCTGATGAGGCTGTGATCCAATTCTGTAACATTCATTGAGCAAACTTAGTGATAAACAAGTAATGACACAAGACTCAACAATTTGAAGTTCCAGACTCATCAATTCTTCAGGCCCAATCTCATAAACCATGATATTCACTTGGGTTTCACACCATAATACGTTTAAGTTAGTATTTGTGCTCAATTGCTAACTTAAACTTCAATATATTTGGCCCAGAAACCTTTTCAAATGGTGGTGTTTAAGTTGAAGTTTAAGTTTCAGTTTAAGGTCAAACTAAACTTAAACGTGGAATTGGAAGAAAGCACCCCAGGAGTGTACATAGTCGAACACGTTTAACCTCCAGTTTGAGGTCAAACTGGAGGTTAAACTTGGAAATGAAGAAAGCAACCCCTGGAGGCAATTTGGATCGAACACGTTTAACCTCCAGTTTGAGGTCAAACTGGAGGTTAAACGTGGAATGAAGAAAACACCCTGGAGGAAGGAAATGGTCGAACACGTTTAACCTCCAGTTTGAGGTCAAACTGGAGGTTAAACGTGGAATGCTCCTGGTGCCTCTCTTGCTTCTGGCGTTTAACCTCCAGTTTAAGGTTAAACTGGAGGTTAAACGTGGAATGCTTCTTGGTGAAAGAAAAGTGTCGAACACGTTTAACCTCTAGTTTAAGGTTAAACTAGAGGTTAAACGTGGAATGCTCCCTTGGTTCAAATCATAATTCTGGCGTTTAACCTCCAGTTTAAGGTTAAACTGGAGGTTAAACGTGGAATGCTTCTTAGTGCCCTTTCTCATTCTGGCGTTTAACTTCCAGTTTAAGGTCAAACTGGAGGTTAAACGCCAGTTACAGCATTTCCTCTCTTCTCATGATTTTGGCGTTTAAGCTCCAGTTTAGGCTTAAACTGGAGCTTAAACGTCCCATTTGAATTTCAAGCTTCCTTTATTGATTTTGTTGCTTCCTTGCCTAGCCTCTCTTCCCTGAAATCATCCAAACAATTACATCAAAGTCATGCAAAATTTCATGACAATTCATCCATTCATAGCATTCAAGTAATATCACTAAAAACTCATGAAATTTGCATCAAAATCATAATGTTTGGATGGTTCATTGCTTTGTTGTTCATTTAACCATTCTTGGTTACTTTAAGCTCAAGAAAATGCATAAAACAACTAAAACTAACAGAAAATTGCTAGTGAAACTAGCCTAAGATGCCTTGGCATCAATCTTTCATTAATTTTGTTCAATTTTATATGTCACACTTGGTCATTACTACTTATGTGATGTTGGATACATGAATTGTGAAGGATTTTTGGCACCTTATAGAGGACAAAAATATCATTTGAGTGAGTTTAATCCACATAATCAACCCAGTATAGCTCAAGAGTTTTTTAATATGAAACACTCACAAGCTAGGAATGTCATTGAGAGGGCATGTGGAGTATTGAAACCAAGATGTAGAATTTTAAGGGAAAGATCATTTTATCATATTAAGACTCAAAGAAGAATTATAACTGCTTGTTGCCTTTTGCATAATCATATTAGAAGAGTGATGGTTGTGGATCTTATTGATGAGATAGAAAATCAAAATATACTTGGAGTAGATGGTGAGACGATCCACCATATTGAGACGAGTGATGCTTCGGGTAGATGGAGAGATCAACTTGCACAAGAAATATGGAACCAATGGAGGAGAAGACATCATGCTCGATAATTGTAATAATTTTTCTATGTGTGAGGCTGTCTGTCATAACATTAATTTCATTTTGTTGATGTGTTTGTGTTCTTGTATAAAAGTTGTGCATGTATGCTTATTAGTGCAAGTAATTTTTTACTTTTGAGACTTCTTTATAACTTTCATTTGGATAATAGTAATGCCTTTTTAGTAAATTTAATTGTGATAATGTTAATTTTAATTAAAGATATTTGTTATTAAGGGTATTTTAGTAAATTTGAAAAAATTAGAATTGATAATAATTTTAATTAAACATATTTTTATTAAGGGTATTTTAGTAAACTTTTCATTAGAAGTATTTTTGTAAATTTAAAATGTAAAAAAGTAATAATTTTAATTAAACATATTGTTATTAAGTGAAATTTAGAATAAACAATAATTTAACTAAAGATATTTGATATTGGGGTATTTTAGTAAATTTAAAAAATTTAGAATCAATAATAATTTTAGTTAAGCATATTTGATATTGGGGGTATTTAAGTAAATTTAAAAAAATTAGAATCAATAATAATAGGAATATTAGGAATATGTTAATAATAATTATTTTAATAATAACTATTTGATATTAAGAATATTTTAGTAATTTAAAAAAATTTAGAATCAATAATAATTTTAGTTAAACATATTTGATATTGGGGGTATTTAAATAAATTTAAAAAAAAAATAGAATCAAGAATAATTTTATTTTTAATATATTTAATATTAAGGGTATTTTAGTAAATTTAAAAAAATTAGAATCAATAAACAATTTTGCTAAAGATATTTGATATTAGGGGTATTTTAATAAATTTTAAAAAAAATTAGAATCAATAATAATTTTAGCTAAACATATTTATTATTAGAGGTATTTTAGTAAATTTATTATTAGAGATATTTTGTAAATTAAAAAAATCAATGTAAAAAAATAATAATATTTAATTAGATTTATATTTAATTTTTAGTCATTAATATTTTAATTTAAATGAGTAAGGATAATTTTGACATATTACATAATGTGACCAAGAAATTTAAACTCAACCAAACAAAAATTTATTCATTCCTATGATTATTACATAACATTCCAAGACATTAAATTTTTTAAACAAACATAGGTATCTTATATTCCAAGTAATCTTATTCCTAGACATTATATTTCTAGGAATGACATTCCTAGTAATAAAATTTATTCTTTGAACCACACACACCTTTAGTAATTTAGTCTCCTCTAATCTTCATTAACCGCCAATTCTTTGATCACTTAATTCCGATTAGAGAGTTAAGTTCAAATCTAGTTTTTTGCCACAAAAATTCTAAAAATAAAACGAACAATAATAAATTTATGAATAATTTAAAAATATAACAAAATTAATACAAATATTATATATTTTTTATAAATGACAAAAATAATTTTTGTATTTAATAAATAACTTGTACATTTAATCCAAATTTTTGTGATAATATTTAAATAACTATTTACAAGGTATACACAAAAATTGGAGTAAATTTTGGTTATTCACAATAATTACTTGATATAAAATTATTAAATATAAAGATAAAAAAGTTTTTTTTTTCTAGTACTTATAAAAAATCGCATCAAAATCTTATCTCTAAATTTTGTTTTCAATATATAGTTTCTTTTTGTCAATTTATAATTTTTTATTTAAATCACATCAAAATCTTTTTTTTTTAATGTAACAATTATTTTTGTCATATTTTTAAATTATTAAAAAAATTTATTTATTGTTAATATTTTTTGAAATTATTTTTTTGAGCGTGGTATACTTTCAAGATTTTATTTTAATAGTTTATCTTAAGTCAGCAATAATATTTGTCTTCTAGTGCTTGGTGTCTGATAGCCATGCGGTCGCCTGGATTCAGGCCGGTTCCGTACCTCTTGAAGGAGGGCCGGCCAGAAATTTTTTTTTTTCATTTTTCTAAAAAAATCTATTTATATATTATTGAAGGGAGAGAAATTTGAGGTATAATTATATAAACATATAGCTATGGATTTGCATGATATATTGGATTGATGACTGGTAGTTGCACTCGTACTTGCAACATTCTCTCTTCCTCAAAACAAATGTGACTAGTTAGTTAATTTGGCACAACGTGTGGTGCTTATTAGGTACCCAAAAAATCTGATTCAAAGTTGTCACCTAAATCTTCTTCATCATAATAGCCTCATTAACATAACAACAAAGCCCACACCTAAAATAATTAACAATGAATATAAATAGAGATTGAGAGAGAGACAAAGACAGAAAGAGTGGAACAGAATTAAGGTGGTTTTTTAGCACCTTCACACAAAACCACCCTTTTCTGCAAGTGTCTTTTTTTCATTTTATTTTTCTTTTTTAATTTTTTTGATCGTGTTGTCCTAATTGCTGTGTAAATTTTAGTCACATTTGGGTTTCTTGGCCATGTCTACAGACCCTTCAACAAGTTCTGCGGCTGCCGCAGAGGAAAAATCCAACAAGAGAAAATCCAAGAAACCCAAATGTATGTACAACATCTTCCCTTCCATTTCTCTCATTTATTTTATTTTATTTTTTAGAAATTAATTTTGATTTTTTTATAATTTTCTGGTGATCATTACCGGGTCAATGTGATTTTTGAATCTAAAAAGTTTGCAACATTCATCCTGAATTTGATATTGACATGCAACATTTTCTGTTTAAAAAATATTTAGAAAATCATGAATTTCAAAAATGTTGTTTACTATTGAAACGATCACGGACAAGATTTTATTAAGATAAAAACAAAAATTTGTTGTACATTATCTGACAGCTTCAATTTTTCAATTGAGCAACAAAATTGGTCCCTGATTATTACTTAATAATAACATATATATTTATTGATTTTCTAATTCCGTTTATTTCTCTTTAAAGCATGCTTAAAGAATATTCATCCATCTCTTCAGTTACATGAATAGCAATTGTTAATTCCGTGTATCAACTTTGAATTGTTAGCATTAGGCTTTTAATCTATGTGTCTTCTGAAACATTTATAATATAGATAACATAATTGACAATTGTAACTCACGATTTTATTTTATTTGATTTTGTAGATTCTAGATTTACACAGCAAGAACTTCCTGCTTGGCAACCAATTCTAACACCTAGATGGGTAAGACGTTTAATAATTTCATAACTGAATCATAATAACTTGCAATAACAATAATAATAATAATAATAATAAATTTCTATAAAACAGTAATTTTAATTTGTTTTATTTGTTTCCCAGGTCATTACAATATTTACACTTATAGCACTTGTCTTCATCCCTGTTGGCCTTGCTGCATTTTCTGCGTCACAGAGAGTAACGACATCGTTTCAATACATTATATATAGCAGCTTGATTTTGTGTTTTCAAAGTGTATTTGAATTTGAAATAATGAACAAGAAGAAAAAAAAATTGATGCAGGTGGTGGAAGTTGAATACGAATATGACACAGAATGCATTCCGGATTCTTACAAAGATAATGCAACTGCATACATTAAAGATGATAATACAAACAAGACTTGCACGCAGAAATTGAGTGTTAGTATAAAATTCCTTGTTGCTTTGCAGCCGAATCTGATTCTTTTTTGTATGATTAATGATATGACATAGAAACTTAGTTTGAATCTCTTGTGTGGAAGTAATTTGCTGCGGAATTTTGCAGATTAAGAGTAGAATGCAGGCCCCGATTTTCGTCTATTATCAGCTTGATAACTTTTACCAGAACCATCGCCGGTATGTGGCATCAACTAGTAAAATCATTTCCCATCGCTGAATTTGATTTCATTTGATGTTTCGTTCCAATTTTAAGAAGAAAAGCAAGTTCATTAGAGTACTGAAAAAGTACTGCATGAATGATGTCAAGAAAAATCTGAATCTTGATGTTCTTTAAAGTTCTGATTTCACTCAGCAGTATTATATTATATTATTTTTTTTGTTTGTATAAACATATGATTACAAGAATTTAATGTCAACCTGACAAAATAGTTAGAGAATCACTATCTTCATGTGAAGCTGATAATTGAAAACTATTAGATAATTTGACATATTTAACTAGATTGCTATCTGACAATTCACTGTCCAAAAGTATGATGCTTTATGAGATAAATTCAGGAAGGAGAATGAGAGAGTAATCTATTGGAAACCATTTCTGAACCTCATTTTTTTTCTCAGATGCTGAAATGCTTTTCCATAATTAATTTTCTCTGGTTGGTATCTGCAGATATGTTAAAAGTAGAAGCGATGAACAACTGAGGACAAAGGACAAAGAGAATGATGTATCATCATGTAGTCCTGAAGATTATGTAACAATCAACAATAAGTCTGAACCAATTGTTCCTTGTGGCCTTATTGCATGGAGTCTATTCAATGACACCTACAAAATTCAAAACAAGGATAAGGAAGTTGTCATCAACAAAACCAACATAGCATGGGCGAGTGACCGAACCACCAAATTCGGATCCGATGTTTATCCGAAAAATTTTCAAGCTTCAGGATTGATTGGGGGTGCTAAACTGGATCCAACCAAACCTGTAAATATATCTACTACTATTCAAACCATACCTCTGATTTTGTTCATGAGAAATAAACACTCTTAACATCCTTCTTAAGAATAAAACATAGGTTTTTAATTTGTAAAATGTTTTACAAAAACATTTAGAATAATTTGATAAACTAATTCTTGTGATAATGTGTGATGAACCAGCTGAGTGAGCAAGAAGATCTCATTGTTTGGATGCGAACGGCGGCGCTGCCCAAATTCAGAAAGTTATATGGGAAGATTGAGACTGATCTTGAAGCTAATGATGAAATAGTGGTAGTGATAGAGAACAATTACAATACATATGAGTTTGGTGGCAAGAAGAGCTTGGTTCTTTCAACAGCAACTTGGATTGGTGGAAGAAATAACTTCTTGGGAATTGCATATGTTGTCATTGGTAGCATGTCCTTGTTGCTGGCTTTGGGTTTCCTACTTCTATATATCTTGAAACCAAGGTCAGGAAAATAGTCCCCATCATTCTTTTCTCTTATACTATATAGTTCTGTCATTACTTTTGCAGTTATATGCATATGAGTTAGTCTAACAATGTAAGGACCAATTAGATCCCTTCTTTGTGGTCTCAAGTCTTAGCTCCGGGGAAGGTAATAGAAAACACTATGTTGGGAAGGGCAATCACATATCTTGTGCCGGATTAGTCGGTCCTATCAGAGATTTTATGATTTAAAGGTCTAGAGTTTGAGATGTAACTATTCATATGTATCTTCCTATTAGCTTAAATTTTTAGGAGTAGTTTTATTAGTTGTTATGATGCAAAAGCTAATGAGGTTTTTCTTTCTTTTTTATGGACTTGCTTAAAGCTGTTTTGTCTCTCCAAAAGTTTGTCTCATTTAATGTTTATAATCATATATATACTCAGAAGATTATGTGACATTTGATACGAAAAGCTAATCACTATTCTATTTTGTCATTCATAGATTACGTCTTTCTGTCTAGAAATTACAACTTGCATTGCAAGCTAATATGCATTGTTACATTGTTGTTCTATGCAGACCACTTGGGGATCCAACATACTTGTCCTGGAACAAAAATCCAGGAGGCTTAAGATGATGTGTGATGTCTAATATGAGTTTGATTTAACCATTCACTAATTTAATGTCTCAATAATTTCTTTTAATAGTGGAAAAAGGATGTGACATGAGGCTTGTTCTTGACTAGATTGAAGAACTTCAATCTTGATGATGCATTTAAAAGCTTTCATACGATTTTTGTTGCCAAACTTGAAATCCATAAGATGTGTATGATCTAGGATCAAAAGTACGGAGTGTATGTACCTGCTACAATTTGGGTTTATAAGAAATTTTTCTGTGTGCACAAAAATCCTATGAAATCAAATGGAATAGAGAGAAAAATGTTATTTTAATGGAAGTTGTTCATGAAAATTGGTCACTATAGCAGCACCTAGCATAGCAAAGAGACTTGTTTTTAGTTTCTTCATCTTTTCATGATGGATTATAGTTGATGTCTTTTCTCATTACTTTTGTAAGTTCTTGGACAGTGAAATTTGATGTTAAAATCATTGTTTGAGCATTAATAATTTGTATATTTTAAAATCTTAATTGTTACTGACAATTTTATCTCATCTATTTTTCTTTCTGTATTATTTAGTTTATTTTTCTTAACATAACTTAGGTAAGAAAAAAATCATTTTACTGCTTTTGAAAGCAATTGTAAACAACATGCAAGACCATGTACTCATTTTAGAGACATTTTTTACACCTGATATATAGTTTAAAAAAGAGTTCAATAATACAGAATGGTGGAGGACTCTTAGTAAGACCAACAAATTAAAAATACCAGTAATTCCCACACCATCTCCCAAAAGGAAATAAAAAACCACTACTGTGTATTTCAACATCATTGATATGATATTTTAGTTGGGAGAATGAGGCGGACAATTTTAATACTGGGCTAAAATGTGTAAATTTAAAAATGTTGTCATTTTTGTAACTTTTTAAAATATGAGATTCATTTTACAAAAATAAAAATAAGAAGGAATATTTTGCAATTATCGAATTCATTAGGCCCAAGGCACACAAAACTCCAACAATATGCAAGGCTAAATAAAATGACCAGTTTTTATATTTTTTTTGGTTCTATTTGTAAATTTTGTCTTGTTTTTTTTTATACCTTCTTAATGTTTCTAGAATTTAGATGACCTTTTCTTTTCTGTTAGAAATAGAAATCGACCATCATGATACGAAAAAATTTGATTTGTTATGTGAGATATACATATATATATTGTCTCTGTAAAATCATTCAATTTAAGAAAATATACATATTTTTTTTAGCTTTTTTTTCATTCCTTTCATTGCTCTAAGAAGCTCTGCTGATACCTAATGGCCAAGACCACTAATCCGAATATACCTCACAAATGCAGAAACTATTTCTTCTTCCTCTATAGATACATCCAACCCCTTTTACATACATCCTAGTGAGAGTCTCACTTCTGTCCTGGTAACACCACTGCTCACTGCCAACAATTACCACTCATGGAGTCGTGCTTTCTCCATGGTCGTCATCATGAAGAACAAGCATGGATTCCTCACAAGGACCATTTCCACGCCTCCTCCTCATGATCCCATCTATTCTGCTTGGGAAAGATGTAACAATCTCGATCTATCACGGCTGTTTCATTCTCTTTCCCCTTCCATAACTCAAAGTGTAATATACTTCTCCACCGCCTCCACTATGTGGAAAGACCTACAAGAACGTTTTTCAAAGATTGATTTGTTGCGAAGCGCAACACTACAAGAAGAAGTATACGGACTCAAACAAGGAAATCAATCAGTGACAGACTTCTTTACCTCTCTGAAAATCCTTTGGGAAGAGCTGGAGAATGCTGGACCCCTACCTCTATGTAGCTGTCCAGCCAAGAACCATCGAAATCAAGACTTCGTAATTCATTTTTTGAAAGGGCTGGATGAAAGATACACTATTGTTTGCTCACAAGTTCTGATGCTCGACCCTCTGCCACCGATTACTTGGGTCTTCGCAATGGTGATCCAGCAGGAGTAAAATCTTCAAATCGCTTCTGGAATCCTAGATGATCAACGTCTGCTCTCCGCTGCTATCAATACTCGCCGTCCTGCACCAGGCGAGGCCGCGGCAGTAACTCCCAAAAGCGTGGTGTTGGCTCCAACAAGCAGTGTACCTTTTGCGGTCGGATGGACCACACCGTTGATGTGTGCTATGAAAAGCATACATATCTACCCGATCACCCACGGTACCCCGGTCATCCATGGCTTTTGGACCGAGCAGCTTCCTCCAGCAATAGCACCGCCATGACCGTCGCATCTTCTTCTCATTCACATGCCCAGTTGCAAGGAAATAGGAGAGTGACGGGTAGCACTCCAGAACCTCTTTTGGGCCTTACTCCACAGTAACATAACACTCTGATGGCTTACTTAAAGCAGACCGAGACCCATGTGCTAGAGACTAGAGATGATAAGGGTTCCTCCTCTCAATCTGGGCTTCTCCCCAGCTCACATACACACATCCTTTATTCTTCAAAATTTTTTCTATTTTAAACAAAGATTCTACAAAACATTTTTAGTGGTACTTGGGTCATAGATTCTAGTGTTAGTGATTACATTTGCTTTAATCTATCTTTTTTTGGTCTCATACACAAAAATAAGGCCTATTCTTATCCACATGCCCAATAGTTCAAATGCTATTGCACATTACAGAGATTAGTTAAATTTTCATCTTCTTTAACTCTTATTATGCATTATATTTACCTCAATTTTATTTTAATCTTATCTCGGTGTCTAAGCTCACTTCCACATTACCTTGTGAACTTATTTTCTCTCAATTTCATTATCTCATACAAGAATTGAGCAAGTCGAGGATGATTGGTTTGGATGAATTAAGGATGGGTTATATGTGTTAAACAGGAAGTCCACGACAAATTTATTAACACCACACGACATCCATCCCACACATATTATTTCAATCCACACTTTCAACCTATGACATTTTAGATTAGGACATTTTTTAGACACCACCTTAGTATTTTACATAAACAATATCCTTTTATTTCCTTGAATCATAAAAATGAAACATGTGATGTATGCCATTTCTCAAAGCAAAAGAAACCTTTTTTCGTTAGTTATAACCGTGCTTATGTTCCTTTTGATCTATTGCATCTTGACATATGGGGACTTTTTAGACAAAATTCAATCCACAACCACAAATATTTTCTAACCGTTGTGGATGATTTTAGTCGACTCACTTGGATTATTTTACTAAAATTCAAGAATGAGGTCTCTCAACATGTCATCAATTTTGTTGCTCTTGTTGAAACACAATTTGATTCTAAAGTTAAAACAATTTGTTCAGAGAGTGGGCCAGAATTTTTAATTCCAAATTTTTATTTTTTAAAAGAGATTCTTCATCAACAAAGTTACGTTGAGACTCTCCAACAAAATAAGCAAGTAAAACGTAAACATCAATACATATTAAATGTAGTAAGGGCCTTAATGTTTCAATCCAATTTACCGTTTAATTTTTGGTATTATGCTATAAACCACACGGTTTATTTAATAAATAGAGTTTTCTCTTCTATTCTCAATTATAAAACTCCTTTTGAAATTTTGTTTAACAAAGAATTTAATTACAATGGTCTCAAAGTTTTTTGTTGTCTTTATTTTGTTTCAACCCTTTTCAACCATCGCTTCAAATTTGATTAAAGGGCTCACAAAGCCATTTTTCTTAGTTATCAAATAGGTACAAAGAGATTCATTTTTTATCTTTTGGATCAAAAGGAATTTATAGTGTCCAAAAATATTGTTTTATGAGCAAACATTTTTCTTTTCTATAAATAACAAAAAAGGCCAAATACCCAGCCTAATACCACTTGCTAAAAACACCTCATTCCCAAACACTACACAAAATAAAATAGGCCCACACAAATTTTCCAACAAATCCCTCCTTACCTATTGGGCCACAACCCTGGACCCATGATCCAATCACTCCCCTCCCATCTCTCTCAGACTATACAACGTGCCGCCCTAACTCCCATCTTTATGTTCAATCTCCAGCAGCCATTCCTGGCCCCTCCACCGCGCCCTCAACCCCTCCTATGCTACCACTGCGATGAAGTTCCCGTGTCACAGGCCACCCATACACCTTTAGGACTATGTACGCAACGCCTCTCTTTATTCATCAACATCAACACCCTCAGGAACTCGATATCCAATCCCTTTCGTCCTCTCTCTCTCTCAACCAGTCACAAAAGCTTATTATCATCTCTATACTCTGGTCATGAACCTCAGTCTTTTTAAGAAGAAAATCAATCCCCTCAGTGCCATGCCACTATGAAAGAGGAACTTGTTGCTTTGGATTTGAACCAAACTTGGTCTCTAGCAGATTTTCCACCACGAGTAAAACTCATAGACTACAAATGGGTCTTCAAAATTAGAAGACGTCCAAACGGGCCTATTGAGCATCACAAAACACAGTTAGTAGCAAAAGAATTTATGCAGACAGAGGGTGTAGATTTTCTGGAGACCTTTTTCAGTGGTGAAGCTTACTACTATTAGACTAGTCTTAGCCATTGCTTCCATCCGAAAGTGGCCAATCCATCAGCTCGATGTCAATAACGCCTTTCTTCACGGCGATCTTACTAAAGCTGTGTATATAGATCCACCTTCCGGCCTCACTCTCAGTAATCCAAGGATCTGTTGTCAACTTCACAAATCCTTATATGGTTTAAAATAGGTGAGCCGAATATGGTATGACAAGCTTTCTGTACTCTTGATATCTTGTGGGTATCAACAGACTGTCTTTGATTATAGCCTTTTTGTTAAATTTTTGGGCAATAAAATTTCTATTTTATTGGTCTATGTTGATGATATTGTCATCACTGGAAGTTTAGTTTCTGAATTAGCATCTATCAAGCGTATTCTAGATGCACATTTCAAGATTAAGGATCTTGGTACCTTGAAGTATTTTTTTGGTATTGAAGTGGCCTATTCCTCAAAAGGAATTTCTCCCTCACAACATAAATACTGTATTGACATGTTATCTAACTCTGGATTGCTAGGTGCAAAGCCTGTTAGTTCTCCTATGTACAACACAACTAAATTGTTCCAAGACAATAACCTTATTCTTCCTGATCCTTTTGTGTACTGCCAATTAGTTGGACGCCTCATATATCTCACTACCACAAGATCATATATCACCTATGCAACCCAACAATTAAGTCAATTCATGGCTTTTCCAACTCAGATTCACAACACTGCTGCAATTTGGGTGCTCAAGTATTTGAAGAACAGTCCCGATCGAGGCTTATTCTACCCTAGAAACTCTAACTTCCAGATTTTTGGATTCATTGATTCTGACTAGGTCGGCTGCTCGATACCAAATGCTCTTTAACTGGATATTGCTTCTTCTTAAGCAAATATTTATTTCTTGAAAAACAAAGAAGCAGACAATAGTGGCTCTGTCCTCTACGGAAGCTGAGCACCATGTGGAAGGAAGCATAGAGGGAGGTGGGATAAGTGTGGCATTGGATTGATAGAAGCATAGAGGGAGGTGACCAATGCATGTGGAGGGAAGCAAGTAAAGACAATTGCATTCAAAACTAAAACCTTGTCCTTTAGGGGGTCCTCGAGACTTTGAAAAGTGGCATGCATAGCTTCATATGAAAGTGGACCATAGGGTGGTTCTTGAAGGACTTATGCATGCACAAGAGAGACCAATGCATGTGCATTGCTTAGTAGACTAGTGAGTAAAAGATTGTAGAGATTTGGTGCGGATTTTAAAAACCACAAACTAACTGGCAAGTGCACCGGGTCATACCAAGTAATACCTCAGGTGAATGAGGGTCGATCCTACGAGGATTGATGGACCAAGCAATAATAATTGAGTGATTCACTTAGTCAGACAAGCAGAAAATAATGTTTTGGGTTCAAATTGCATTAAACAGTAATTCAGAGAATTCAAGAAAGCAAACAAAGGTTTGGTGTGAAAAATGTATGAGAAAGCAGTTAAGGTATCATAGATATTTATTTATTTATTGGATTAATAATTTTTACCAACTACTTTAATCATGCAAGGTTCCATTCATGGCAAATTGTAATTGACTAAACCTTAATTCCTTAGTGATTTAGTCTCCTCTAACCTAATTAACTGCCAATTTCTTGGTCACTTAATGTAGATTAAAGGTTTAAGTCCAATTCTAGTTTATTAGCCACAAAAATCCTAATTACCAAAATATAAGAGGATTATATGTCATGTATCCTGTTAAGTCCAGGAAATTAGTAATTTAGGAGAAATTTATTTTCAAGCTGTTATTCAAGTGATTTAACTTTTTTCAAGATTCAACAAGAATTGAAATAAAAATGAGTTATCTTCCAATACACTCAAATTCATAAGATGAATAACGAAAGTAATCCTTGAATTTAAATCAATATAATAATTAAAATAGAGTGACAATAGTATTAATCCATAGAATAAACAGAGCTTCTAACCTTAACAATAGAGATTTAGTTACTCATGGAGAAAATAAACCCTAGCAGAGAAAAATGTAAAATGTGGAAGAGGAGAAGAAGAGTAAGAAAAAGACTAGGTCAAAATCTCTTCTCCTTTTATATATAATCCTAATAAATTTAAAATATAATTTCTAAACCTAAAAATATCTTTTCTTAATTCAAAACTAATTTTAAAAACTAAATTAAATCAAAAGATTTGGTGAAGATCATGCGAAAGTGCTTCAAAATCAGCATTCTGGCGCCAAACTTGAGCTGGATGAAGTTTGGCGCCATGTTCACGTAACAATGTATGCAATCCCACGTTCCTGGCACCAAACTTGGGGTTTCTGGCATTTGGCGCCAGGAGGGCAGCAACCATTTCACGCTTTATGAGGTCCTTGGTGACAAACTTGGAGTTTCTGGCGTTTGACACCACCATGGTAGAGAAAAAGTATAAACTATTATATATCGTTAGAAAGCTCTAGAAGTTGGATTTATAATGCCGCTAGAACTGCATCAATCAGATTTCTGTAGCTCAAGTCATGCGTGTTGTAGTGCGAGGAGGTTAGGGTTGACAACATCATCTACTTTCTTCCTTTTCTTCTACACGAACAGTGTCAAACTCGCCCGAATACCACTTGTAATAAATCAAATTACAAAACAACTCAAAGTAGCATTCATGGTGGCTTAAAAGACCTAAATCTTGATTTAGTTCAACTATTTTGCATACAAATTCACTAAGAAAAGATAAGAAAGATGCTCACGCATCAAGATTCCATAGGTGCTCACATGCTTCTACCATCAAAATTCAAATAAAAATTAAAGAGAAAAAATAAAATATGAAAATAGAGAAAATAAAATCATGCATGAAATGAAACAAAGAAGATTTGATAAGCACAAGTGGGGAGACATGCATGCACTCCCATGCAAAGACCAACCATACCAAACTTAAGTGTGGTTATAGTGTGTTAAACACATAACATTATGCGTTACACGTATGGCCCTTTGGAGGACCAATGCCTCCCATAACTTGGTGTGTTAGATGCACCTTTCTTTGAGTAGAATGCATGGCACAATAAAGGCTCAAGGGGGCAAATGTTGGTGCGTTAGTCACACCTTCCTCTACGTGCAACACAAGAGAAGAAAAGGCCCTAGGGAAGGTAATATATGGTGCGTTGCACGCACCAAGGCATGCGTATAATGCATGGGAGGGTAAGGTCCAGGGGAGGCCAAAATTTGGTGTGTTGTACGCACTAAGGCATGCGTACGACACATGGGAAGGACCTGGGAATTGGTGGCTCTATTTTCCTTCCCATGTACAATGCACCACCATGCGTATAATGCATTGCATTGCTCAACACCAAACTTTGTCCTTGGCTTGGGCTTCAGGCAGTGAAATCTTGCAATTTGTTTTCTTTGATTGCAAGCATGAATCATAAACAAAAAGGAAAAGCTATAAGAACTAAGAAAATAAGAATTCAAAGGATACTAAATATTGGGTTACCTCCCAACAAGCACTTCTTTAATATCACTAGCTTGACGGTGTACTTTCTAGGTCAACAGATAAACGGATTTCTGACGATCCACATTGCCGCCAAGATAATGCTTCAATCGTTGACCGTTCACAGTGAATTTTCTTTGAGACTCTATCTCTATAACCTCAATGTGGCCATAAAGAGACACCTTAGTGATTGTGAAGGGTCTGACCATCTTGTTTTGAGTTTTTCAGAAAAGATTTTCAGCCTTGAGTTAAAGAGAAGAACTTGTTGTCCGGGCTCAAATGTTCATGAGGAGATTTTCTTATCATGTAATATTTTTGTCCTCTCCTTGTAGACTTTAGCATTTTCATATGCGGCAACCCTAAACTCATCGAGCTTGTTGAGTTGAAGGAGCCTCCTCTCCCTCACAACCTTAGCATCAAAATTAAGAAACTTGGTAGCCCAATAAGCTCTATGCTCTAATTTCATTAGCAAGTGGCAAGATTTGCCATAAACAAGCTAGTAAGGGGACATGCGAATGGGTGTCTTGAAGGTCATTTTGTATGCCTAGAGAGCATCATCTAGCTTCTTAGCTGAATCATTTCTTGATGCTCCCACAGTCTTTTCTAGAATTCTCTTGAGCTCTCTATTAGAAACTTCTACTCGACCACTTGTCTGAGGGTGATAAGGAGTAGCCATGTAACAACCCTGATTTTCGAGTATGCGAGATATTTTCTGAAGGCACGAATTTCGCCAGAAGATCAGTAAAGGGAACACCTCTTCTATATCAACAAGTATCTCAATCCTCATTGTCATTATGTCATCCTTAAGCTAGAACCTTTTCCGAGTCAAGCTCGATAACGCAGTCACGAAGAACATAGTTTTTGAACCGTATCGGTTAGGAGTTTTGATCCGGTTTTTCGTAAATAGTCTTAGTTTGACGAACCGGACTCGATTCATGAGAGAAGAGAGATAATAGGGTAATATCATCATTATATGAGTATTAGAAGCTTCTTGAATGATATTATAAGGTTACCTGGTCTGTTTTTGTTAAAAACAGAAAATCGGTTTAACCGGATTTACGGTTTACTGGTGCAGCTTAGCACCAGCACTCTCTGATGACTTTAGCAATGCTAAGGCCTCATCATACATGTTTTATTCTCATAATAAATATGTTACTAGTGTCATTTATGCTAGTAGCTCAGAAAATAATTTTTAGAGATATTTTTACGAGTGTTCCGATACACCTAGCTTTAGTAGTTGTACACTTGAGATATTTTAATATTATTTTAATCCACCTTCAAGCCAACCAATCACAACTCTCCTTACACCCCCAAGACACTCCAAGGCTGGTCATTTACTCCATTTGGTCGAAAATGTGAAGAGAGAAAAGAGAGAAACTTTCATGACCCTTTAATCTTCAAAGCTTGATTTCTTCTGAACGAAAACTCAAATCAAAACTCCGATTTCACCAAAATGATCCTCTCTTCTTCCTCTACATAACCATGTGACTTATCAAGGCTGGAAATAAGGTGAGATGGCTGTCTCCCTCCCTCTTCAATTCGGTTTTCAAGGAAAACCATGCAAAACATGTGTTTTCTTGATGTTTTTCCTTAGGAATCATGCTTAACTTGACTTGAGAGCCAAGAAACGTGAATTTCCAGAAAGTCTAAGGTTAGAAATCACTTCCTAACATGCTGAGTGAGATTTGGTTAGTTGAGGGTTTTTGGATTTAAAGTTGTTCTTGATGTGATTTAGGAGGAAAAAGTGCTTAAGGACCACCTGAAAGTTTAACTGAATTAGGAGCAGCAAAACCAGGTAGGGTGTCACGAAATTAATCTTGATTATTTGTGTTTGAGATGTGTGAATGTTGTATTATTTGGCTGTGCTAAAAATTGGTTGCATATATGATTGATTCTTGGTGAAAATTTGGTGAAATTTTGATGAAATTTGATGAAATTCAAGCTTTATGTTCATGTTCTTGGAGCAGCTGGAAAAACGAAACCCTAGGCTTAAATTGAGGTTCAATTTGTGATGAAATCATGTAGAAAAGATGGGGTTTTAGTGGCTGCTAATTTATTATGAATTTTGGTAAAAATCGGTTGCTGAAAAGATTGAAAAACGGGTGAAAACAGAGAAAGAATCTGAAGAATTTATGAAGAACACGAAGAACACTTTGAGTGTGGTGAAGAACAATGAAGAACACCTTTTTGATTCATAAAAGGGCAAGAAAGTAATTATTTTGGTGTTTGAGGGGTTATTTTTTAATTTCTGAAAGTTAAGGTGGTAAAAGTAGAAATATTAAAAGTTACGGGTGGTAAAAAGTGAATTTTAAAGGTTAAAGGTAAAAGGTAAGTTAATTTTCGAAAATATATTAATAAATAATAAAAATAATAAAATATTAAATAATAATATTTAATTAAAAATAATATTTTAATAAAAATAATAAAATAATGCAGAAAAGGCAGTTTTCTGTAAAAGCTTTAGAAAGACAACTTTAAGTGCAGAATCTCATAATTACCTTCATAAAACACTTAGGGAGTGGTAATAACATGTTAGTGAGGAAAAGATAAAGAAAAGATAAAGGTTGAAGAAAAGATAAAAGTCAAAGAAAAAGTCTGTAAAGTTTAATGACAGAAAACAGACAGAGATTAGTGAACGAATTAGGGCAACTTAGATAGTACTTGAGTTGCGACTAGGGTTAGGTATTATATGAAAAGTTAAACTGTTTCAGTATAGACTTAATGAACCTATACTTGGGACAGGCTAACTATTCATACCGAAATTTACATAAGCTTTAAATACATATGTTAAGCAGAGAAACCAGAGCAGAGTAAAGAAACACAGAGAACAGAGTAACCAGAGCAGAATAGAGGGATACAGAGAAAAGAGTAATCTGAGCCAAGTAAAAAGACATAAAAGACATAGAGAAGAGAATAATGTGACAAAGAGAAATGGTTTGAGTTAAGATGTAAAAGTAAAAGCTGTAGAGTTTGTATGGCGTGATTGAGCAGAGAAAGAAAGAGTTACAGCATAAGAATGTGAAAGTGATGATGAATAATGAGAATGTTAATGAATGATGATAATGAGAATGATTATGTAAGAATCTGCTGCAGAGAGGCAGTCAGATAGA
The DNA here is from genome assembly GCF_014773155.1 of Arachis stenosperma. Classification (NCBI taxonomy): domain Eukaryota; kingdom Viridiplantae; phylum Streptophyta; class Magnoliopsida; order Fabales; family Fabaceae; genus Arachis; species Arachis stenosperma. The sequence continues at coordinate 116,559,300 of NC_080382.1, forward strand.
TGGTGGTACGACCACTGAGAACGCTTTCCTGGGATACCTTGCTATAATGCTTTGCTGTAAGACAGAGGTTGCTTACAGAGGTATCAAGATGAATGTGCTCCTGTAAGACAGAGGTTGCTTACAGTGAGTGTGTTGTGGCTCCTGTAAGACAGAGGTTGCTTACAGTGAGTGTGTTGTTGCTCCTGTAAGACAGAGGTTGCTTACAGTGAGTCTGTTGGGCGTATATCGGCTAATAAGTGCCGCCCTGCAAGACAAAGGTTGCTTGCAGTGGATACCCTGCAAGACAAAGGTTGCTTGCAGTGGGTATTGCCAACAGGAAAGCCTTATCCAGACAGAGGTTGCTGGGTAACGTCGGGAGCGGGTATGTAACCGACAGATGAGCTCATTACCTGCGCTAGGGCTAGACATGCATCATACTTGGTTGCGCATTTCCTTTGTTATGATTGTGGTATGAATGTATGCTTTCCTTGTTTGTATTCCATTCTCTGTGCTTGTGTTATTTTCTTGTATTCTTCTGTTGTGTTCTGCTATCTGTTTTCTCTATCTTCTCTACTTATCTGTGCTTTCTAATTACTGCTTCTTTGTATTCTGCTAATAGTCTGCTAAACAACATAGAATTAATGAACGTAACTAATAACCCCGGCCCTACTAAGAACTCCCCAGTTCTTACCCCTTCTCTCTCCCTTCCCCCTCCAGATGGAAGCATGAGTACCCTTCCGTAGTTCGCTGATGCCCGTTCGTAAAGAGAATTCCGCTCTAGGTAGTCTTCTGAGTCTAGGTGAATCTCCCGTTCGTATGCGCACTTTAACCTGAATCCTGTGTACGAGACTCCCGTTGTGTGGCTACTTGATGAGGTACCAGAGGGACGTCCTATGGCAATGTCTGATCGTGCAGAGGAATAGCAGATGATGTCCTACCTTTGGTGACGTTCACTTGACTTGAGTTTTTGAAGACTTAGAACGTACTTTTCCTCGCTTTAGTAGTTTAGAGGGACTAGGTGAGTATAGAGTCTAGGCTAGCCTAGGTGCCAGCTTAGAGACCTCTTGAACAGGTCAGGACCTGGGATGTTGTATGTATGTATATGTATATAGTTATTATCTAGCTATATCTAGGGGTGTTCTAACTAAAAGTCTATTCTTACATAAAGGCGGGATCACTGAATGTTGTTAACTGCTTGTGATGTATTTATGTGTGGTTGTTTATAACTGTTTTATCTATTATTATTTGTGAATTGCTTATGAATGATTTTGGTTATTAATCCAAATGTTTTTAAAAAAAATATACCTCGCAATTTAACTACGCTTTTAATAGCGAATCAGGCTCATATGATAAATAATAGATAATAATTAGGAGGACAAATTGGTAGCGCTCAGTTTCCAGTATGATCTAGACATATTGAAAATTGGGTCGTTACAAGCCACCTTATGTTTGACCCCATACTTGTGGAGAAGAGCATCTAATTACTTGTTACAGAAGTGACTTCTTCCATCACTGATCAAAGTTCTCAGAACACCAAACTTATTGAAAATATTATTCTTGAGGAATTAAAGCACCACTTGAGCATTGTTAGTAGACAATGGGATTGCCTCCACCCATTTAGAAACATAATCCACCTCCAAAATAAAATTTTATGGCATATCATACTTCTTTGGTAGGTTTCCTGACCTTTGACATTGTGGACAATTCTTCACAAATTCACTGGCTTGGTCAATATAAGTCGCATTGGAGAACCTTTGCGGCTGTTCTATTACCACCAAAATGACCACGTATTCAGAACCATGGCAATGTCATAAGACCTCTTTAGTTTCTTCCTCCGGGATGCATCTTTGGATGATACGATCCGAGCATATCTTAAACAGATATGGCTCCTCCTATATGAAGTAACGAGCATCATACTACAACTTCTTTCTTTGGTGCCAAGTGAGCTTCACTGGAATGCGTTTTTCAGCCTTGTAATTAGCCATATCTGCAAACCATAGAGCCTTGTGTATAACAAGAAGTTGGTCATTAGAAAATCCTTCATTCACAAGAATTTTCTCAACAGGGGCTTCTAAAGGTTCAATTCTTGAGAGATGGTTAGCAACTTGATTTTCAAAATCTTTCCTATCTCTGATTTCAATATCAAATTTTTGCAAGAGAAGCACCCACCTAATTAGATTTGGTTTAGCATCCTTCTTGGTCAAAAGAAACTTAAGAGCAGAGTGATCAGTGTAGACAATTACTTTTGAACCAATTAAATATGATCTAAATTTATCAAAAGTAAAAACCACGGCTAAAAGCTCTTTCTCTGTTGTGGTATAATTCTTTTTGATGTCATTTAAAACACGGCTTGCATAATAAATGACATGTAAAACCTTTTCTTGTCTTTGTCCCAAGATATTACCAATTGCAAAATCACTTGCATCACACATAAGTTCGAAAGGTAAAGTCCAATTTGGTGGAGCAATTATGGGACAGAGACAAGCTTGGATTTAAGGGTTTCAAAGGCATACAAACAATCATTGTCAAAATTAAAAGGAATATCAGTGACCAAAAGATTGCTCAAGGATTAGCAATTTTGGAAAAATCCTTTATAAATCTCCTGTAAAATCCAGCATGACCAAGAAAACTCCTTATGGCTTTGACACTTATACGGGATAGTAATTTCTCAATTACCTCCACCTTAGTCTTGTCAACCTCTATGCCTTTGTTTGAGATCCAATGGCCAAGAACAATTCCTTTGGTAACCATAAAGTGACATTTTTCCAATTCAAGACAAGGTTTGTCTCTTGGCATCTTCTTAAAACTAAGGATAGATGTTGCAAGTAAGCACTAAAAGAGTCACCAAAAATAGAGAAATCATCCATAAATACCTCAATAAATTTTTCTACCATGTTAGAAAAAATAGAAAGCATGCATTTTTGAAAAGTGGCAAGAGCATTGTAAAGCTCAAAAGGCATGAGGCGGTAGGCAAAGATACCAAACAGACAAGTGAATGTTGTTTTCTCTTAGTCCACTGGTTCTACTGTAATTTGATTATACTCGGAATAGCCGTCCAAAAAACAATAAAAAGTATGTCCTACCAATCTTTCTAGTATTTGATCAATAAAAGGCAAGAAAAAGTAATCCTTCCTAGTGGCATTGTTCAGCCTCTTATAGGCAATGCACATGCGCTATCCTATGACGATTTTTGTAGGAAAAAGCTCATTCTTTTTATTGTTGATCACTGTGACTCCGCCTTTCTTCAGAACAACTTGAACTGGGCTTACCCAAATACTGTTAGAAATTGGGTAAATTATTTTTGCATCCCACAACATCATTACTTTTTTTTGCACCACTTCCTTCATCACTAAGTTGAGCTTCCATTGTGCTTGAATCACCAGTTTAGCATCATCTTCAAGAAAGATTTTATGCATGCATACACCGGGACTTATTCCCTTAAGATCCTTGATGGTCCACCCAAGTGCTGTTTTATGGTCTCTTAGCACTTTAAGCAATTCAACTTTCTCAGACAAGCTCACAGAGAAACTTATGATCACTAAAAAGTTGTTATCATCACCAAGAAAAGTATATTTAAAGGTTGGAGAAAGGGGCTTTAATTCAAACTTTGGGCCCCTCCACCTTGTCAGGGGCTAAAATAGCTTCATTTTGTGGTACTGGACAATTTTTTTCATCACTCGCATGGCCTTCTTTAGGGGACTCCTCCAGGGAATTGTTTAGCTCTTCCTCTTCTAAGATTTCTTACACCAAAGGATCAATTAAGTCAATTTTTATGCAATGCTCTGAGTCACTAGGATGTTGCATGGCTTTGAATACATCCAGCACAATGTGCTTATCATGAACTCTTAAAGATCTTCCAGTGGCAAGAAATGACCTCCCCAAGATTATGAAAGCATTTGCATTCTCCTCCATGTCAGGAATAACAAAGTCAACAGTAAATATGAATTTTTTCATTTTCACTAACAAATTTTTAATTACTCCAGATGGCAATTTAATAGAATGGTCAACTAATTGAAAAGAGATTCTTGTTGGTTTGACTTCTTCAATATGCAATTTTTTATCAAAGAAAGAGGTATTAAATTAATGCTAGCTCCTAAATTACAAAGTTATTTCTATAGTGACTTCACCAATAGTGTAAAGAATGATAAAGCTACCAGGATCCTTCAAATTTTGGGGCAAATTCTTTTGAATTATTGTACTACATTACTTTGTGAGAACCACTGTTTCATCTTCTTTCTAATTCCTCTTCTTTACTATCAACTCCTTCATAAATTTGGCAAAAAGAGGCATTTGTTCCATGGCCTCAACAAAAGCGATATTGATTTGCAATTTTTGAAACACTTCGAAGAACTTGGAGAACTACTTGTCCTTATTCTCTTTTTGAAACCTTTAAGGGAATGGTAGTTTAGGCTCATACTCTTTCACTTTTGCCTTCTCTGATACTTTACCTTTGTGAGCTTGAATTGGAGAATCAGAGGCTTGTGCATCTCGTGGAATGGAGTTATCCATAACTTCCTCAGAGTGCTTGTTGGTGGCATCTTCCATGACTTCTTTTTCCACCATCTTTCTACTTCTCAAATTAATAGGTTTGCACTCTTTCCTAAAATTTGGAATTGTATAACTGGAAAAAGTATTTTTGTGAATTTTTCAACAAATTGCTATGCAATTTGACTTACTTGCACCTCTAAATTTCTGATGGAGGCCTCTTAATTCTTAAAAGTGGCTCTAGTTTCTTGTATAAAATTGGAGGTTTCTTCCATGAAATTGGTACTTCTTTGGATAAATGTGGATGTATGTCAGGTGAGTTTTTCTAAGGCATTTTTCAGAGAGTTTATTTTTTGCGGTTTTTGTGGTGGCTATCTGGGAGGTGTTTGTGAAAGGTGAGGGTTGTTGAAGGTATTGAGGTTATTGGTTCTTTGATTTTGATTTTTCCAGCTAAAGTTACAATGATTCCTTTATCCAGGGTTGTAGATTTTAGAAAAAGGGTCATTGTGTAATATAGAGAAATTTTTCATGTAATTAACTTGCTCAACAAAGGGTTGCTCTTGATTGAAAGGCTCAGAAACTTCACTTTGATGGCCCTCATATGTGAGGTCTTGGGTTCTTATTGCAGAAAATTGCAAATGTCCTAGATGCTTGGTGATTACACTGATTTGTTGAGACATAGCCTTGTTTTGTGCCAAAAGAGTGTCAAAGGTATCCAATTCCATCACACGTCTTTTCATTGTTCTTTCATAGGAGTATAAATATTGATTGTTAGCCACAATCTCAATCAACTTCAAGACTTTTTTAGTGGTTTTCATATGTATGGATTCTTTAGCTGAAGAATTAAACAAAGTTCTAGAGGCGGGGGTGAGTAATGCGTGAGCATCTTTTCTTTATTTTCTTATTATTTTAGATATGAATTTAAATTTTATTTTGATTTTCGTATTTGAAGCCTGTTTGAATGCTACTTTGAGGCGCATTGTGGTTTCATTTGTTTTAGAAAAAATATGGGCTAGTTTGGCAGAGTTCGTGCAGAAGAAAAAGAAGAAAAAGCGAAGCTGCCAAGCTGGCGCCAAACGCTAAGCTCGACGTTTGGTGCCAAGCATCTCGTGATGCATGCAACTATGCAAGGCCTCTGGCTGGTTGGCGTTAAACGTCCCGACTTGGAGTTTAGTGCCAGGAACTTCGTAATTCGTGCAACAACCACACAGTAGTGGCGCTAAACGCCAGGCTAAACGCTGAGCCTGGCATTTAGCGCCAGGAAGAATGCAACGCCCACAACCCTCTCTGCCTCCTCGGTGCTAAACACCGAGCCTGGCGTTTAGCACCAGCACCGCATTTTGGACTTTAAGGAAAGGGCTTCATCCATAGAAGATTTTTATAATAAATAATTTATTTTGTTTTCTTTTGGTTATTATTATTACCAAACACAATCTTTTAGGGTTTAGATATTATTTTATTTTATTTCTTTTATTTTATTTCTAAATAAATTATATTAGATATAAAGGGGAAAAGATTTAGCCTTCCAAGCTCCTTCTTCTCCTCGGTGGCTCATTCTAGACTTTACACATTTTTGGAACCCTAGCTTTTCTCTGAGTCATGAGCAACTAAACTTCCTCTGTTAAGGTTAGGAGCTCTGTTTATTCTATGGATTAATACTATTGTCACTCTATTTTAATTAATGCACTGATTTATATTCAAAGATTACTTTCGTTCTTCACCTTATGAATTTGCATGTATTGGAAGATAACTCTTTTTCTACATGAATTCTTGTTGATTCTTGGAAACGTTAACTCACTTGAATAACAGCATGAAAGTAATTCCTCCTAAATCATTAATTGCCTGGACTAATGATGCGTGAGCATCTTGTCTATCTTTTCTTAGTGAATTTGCACTTAAATTGTTGAGTTTAATTAAGAATTAATTATATTTTAGCCACTATGGATGCTATTTTGAGTTTTGGGCACTTTTATTTATTTTAGATAGCATTCAGCGGAATTTGACGGAGTTTCTGCAGCACAAGAATCAAAGGAGATGACTGCGAGGAGTGATGCCTGACACATACGCGTGATCTGGAAGTATCCATGGCGACGCATACGCGTGACTGACGCGTACGCGTGATTTGAGGATTTGCTCAGTGACGCGACCGCGTGACTGTTGCGTCCGTCAGACTTGCGAAGAAGACCAGCGACGCGTACGCGTGACGTGCGCGATCTTTAAAAGTTACAAAAATCGCTGGCATGGATTTTGGGCCGCATTTTGACCCAGTTTCTGTTCTAGAAAACACAGATTAGAAGCTGCAGAATGGACAAATCAAGTGGTCCCCACCCATCAGCGGAAGACTTGTTAATTAATTCGAATTTAAATTCAAATCTGATTTTTAGGAAAAGATATTATTTTGAGATAATTAGATAATAATTTATTAGGATTAGTTATAAATAGGAACTCTGTATATTTAGACAGGACCCAATTTTTACCTGAACCCTTATTTTTATCTACTCTGAACCATGAGCCACTAATCCTCCAATGTTAAGGTTAGGAGCTCTGTCTATTTTCATGGATTTATTCGTTTGATCTTTTTAATTTAATTCATGTCTTGATTTATATTTCAATAATTGTTTTCGTTCTTTATTCTATGAACATTGGGTGGAACGGAAGTATGACCCATGTTCTAGTTGAGTTCTCGTAAAACTTGAAAAAGCTCTTTACTTGAACAACAGCTTGAAAACATATTATACTGAATTTTTAATTGTTTGTATTTAACGGGATACGTGACATATAATTCCCTTATTTGCGGATAATTAGGATTCCTTTAGCATATAAACTAGAAATTGATCATCACCCTCTAATTGGAATTAATTGACCAAGGAATTGGCAATTAGTGAATTTTAGAGGAGACTAGGAAGGTCTAAAGAATTAGGGTCTAGTCACATATAGTTTGCCATGAAATTAAATTTTGCATGATTAAATTAATTAGTAATAAAAGTTAATCCGGAAATTAGATAACTCTGAAACCTTAACTGCTTTCTCAAATATTTTATTCCCAACTCATTGCTGCTTGCTTTCTGAAATTTTTAAAGTACTGTTTAATGCTTTTTGAATATCTCAAAACCATCTTCTGCTTGCCTGACTAAGCTTATCACTCAATAACTGTTGCTTAATCCATCAATCCTCGTGGGATCGACCCTTACTCATGTAAGGTATTACTTGGTACGACCCGGTGCACTTGCCGGTTAGTTTGTGGGTTGTAAAATACCGCACCAAGTTTTTGGCGCCGTTGCCGGGGATTGACTATGATTAACAACTATTAGTTGTTTGATTGCTTAGATTAGGCGTTTTAGTTTTAATTTTTATTTAAATATTGTTTTATTATTTTTTCGAGAAAAAAATTTCCTTGTTTTGCGTTAGCAACCCCCTCCCCTGTTTCATTTTCTTTAATTTTTTCTTTTTTCTTTTATTATATATAAAAAATTTTAAAAAAATAATAAAAAAAATTTTCGAAAAATATTTTTTTAATAAATAGCACCAACATTTTTCTTAATTTCTGAAATTAAGTTTTGTGTTATCTATTTATTTATTTATTTTATATAGTATATTTTTTTATTTCTTTACACAGGTTACCTCACTGGGAATTCTTTGCACTCTGACGTAGAGATTCTCATTCTTCCTTGTTTTCTGTTTGTTTATGCGCAGGAACAGAGACAAAGAACATCTCTTAGACTTTGTTCCTGAACCTGAAAGGACTTTCAGGTGGCGTTTACAACAAGCAAGACTATACAAGGCTGCAGAATCCACTTTGGATCCAATTAATACTGATAATACCAATGCGGCAAACCCGAATGAGAATGAACAAAGGAGAGTACTTGGCTCTTTCTCTACTCCTACTGCAGATCTGTATGGAAAGAGCATTGTGGTGCCTCCTATTACTGCGAACAACTTTGAGTTGAAACCTCAACTGGTCACTCTAGTGCAACAAAACTGCCAGTATCACGGTCTTCCCCACGAAGACTCAAATCAATTTATCTCTAGTTTTTTGCAAATTTGTGATACTATGAAGACAAATGGAGTAAACCCAGATGTGTAAAAACTCATACTCTTCCCGTTTGCTCTGAGGGATGGAGCAAAGCTATGGTTAGATTCTCAACCCAAAGAGAGTTTGGATACTTGGAACAAGGTAGTTACTGAGTTTCTCACTAAAGTTTTCCCATCAAAGAAGCTAACTAAGCTTAGGGTGGAGGTTCAGACCTTCAGGCAGAAGGATGGTGAGACTTTGTATGAAGCTTGGGAGAGATACAAGCTACTGACTAGGCAATGCCCTCCGGACATGTTCTCCAAATGGACTCAACTAGACGTCTTTTATGAAGGTTTGGGTGAAATGTCCAAGATGTGCTTAGATAATTCTGCAGGAGGTTCATTACACAAGAAAAAGACACCGGAAGAGACTATTGAGCTGATTGAATTGGTTGCAAGCAACCAATATTTATACTCCTCTAACAGGACTCCTATGAATTCTGAAACCCCTCAGAAGAGAGGCGTGTTGGAAGTAGATGCTGTTGATGCTCTTCTTGCTCAGAACAAGCTGATGTCTCAGCAAATAAATCTACTTACTCAACAGATGAGTGGCATGCAAGTCTCAGCTATCAACACCCAAAATCCACCACAGGAAGTCTCCTATGACATTGCAGGTAATTTTGTGTAAAATGATAATTATGATTATGCTCAACCTTCTTTTGAACAGGTGAATTACATGGGGAGTGGTCCTAGGAATCCCAACAATGACCCATATTCTAAGACATACAACCAGGGATGGAGAAATCACCCAAATTTTGGATGGAGGGATCAACCTCAGAGACCTCAGAACTTCAACAATAATTCTCCGGGCGGTTTCCAACAGAACAATGATTTGGAAGCAATATTGACATGTTTTAGACAGGAAACCAGAGCATCCATCAAGAACCTGGAGATTCAAATGGGTCAAATAGCCACCAGAGTTAATGAAATTGATCAGAGGACCATTAATAGCCTTCCTAGTAACACAATTCTAAATCCAAGAGAGGAATGCAAGGCTATCTCCGTGATAAGTGGACAACTGGCAAGTACAGAAGCACAAGTTATGCAGGAAACCAGAGCCTCCATTAGAAATTTAGAGGTGCTAGTAGGCCAACTGAGCAAGCAAATACTTGAGAGGTCTGCAAGTACATTTCAAGGTGATACAGTGGTGAACCCAGGAGAAGATTGCAAGGTTATTCAAAGAGAAGTGGTAAAGTAGCTGGCTCTAAGACCAAGGCCAATGAAGAGTTAGTTGAAAAGGAATCTCCAGAGGAGAAGAAGGGAGAATTGGAGCACGCCTCTCCAAAGCGTGCGGACAACCCATTCTCGGATTCTCTTGACACTTATCCTACTTTGTCAAAGGCTCCTGAGTACAAGCCTAAAATACCATATCCTCAGAGACTTCAAAAGGAGACTAAGGACAAGCAGTTCTCAAAGTTCTTGGAAATCTTCAAAAAATTACAAATCAATATTCCTTTTGCTGAGGTTTTGGAGCAAATGCCTATCTATGTCAAGTTCATGAAGGAGTTGTTGTCAAAGAAAAAGCGTTTAAAGGGATATGAGATAGTAGTCCTGACTAAGGAATATAGTGCTGTCATTCAGAATAACTTGCCAAGGAAGATGCCAGATCCAGGGAGCTTTCAAATTTCATGCACCATTGGGAGCACTACCTTTGAGAAAGCACTATGTGATCTGGGGCAAGCATAAATCTAATGTCCTTATCTGTGATGAAGAAGCTGCAAATCCAAGAAGCACAACCCACAAAGATAGCATTGCAGATGGCAGATAAATCTATGAAGCCTGCATATGGATTAGTGGAGAATATCTTGGTCAAAGTGGGTAAGTTCTTCCTCCCAGCAGACTTTGTGATTCTTGACACGGAGGAGGATAAAAATGCCTCTATAATTCTAGGAAGACCATTCCTAGCCACTGAAAGAGCTCTGATTGATGTAGAAGTGAGTGAATTAGTGCTTAGAGTGCATAATGAGCAACTGATCTTTCATGTCTTCAAAGATATACATCCAACAGGTGAAGAAGAGAGGTGCATGCAGGCTGAGCTTATTGATCCAAACCTTCAAAAACCCCCTGATGATGCACAGCAGAATCTGCAGCCCAAACCTCCCTTGGTAACAGTCAATAAAATTCCTCCTGATATCAAACCTAAGTTTGGTGTTGGGAATGCATCATCTACCAAGGAGGAGGTTTCCAAAAAGAAGAAAGTACCCAGAGGATGGAGAAACAAAAAGATCCCCACTGAAGGTTTCTCCCTAGGAATGAAGGTGGTGTTGACCAGCAATCCAGCATGGGTTTATACAGTAATCAGAATCCTCTCTCTGGAACATATTGAGCTACGTTATGGAGACACATGAAAGAAGTTCAAAGTAAGGGGTGAAGAGCTGAGCCCCTATGATCCTCCTCCTTAGAGGAGCTGACCGTCAAGCTAGTGACAATAAAGAAGCGCTTGTCGGGGAGGCAACCCGATAAATTCGTATCCTTAGCTATTTTTTCATAGTAGTAGTTTTCTTAGTTATTTTATTGAGTTCTTACTAATTTTTTGATCATGCAGCTATTTTGTCACAGGAACCGAACACCTCAAGCCAAAAAAAAGAGAGCACACGACGCGCAAGTGTCACTGATGTGAACGCGTCAATCATGTGTGTGTGAAAAACAATAATTGACAGAGAGTTATACAGGAATGGCACTGGACTCATGCTTGGCGCACAAACATGACCACGCGTACGCGTACACCACGCGTGCGTGTCGTTTGCACTTATCGGCATCCACGCGTGCGCGTCACTGACGCGTACGCGTGACCTGCAAAATCGACGTAAAGGAGTGTTTGGGCAGAGAGTTACGCTGGCTTGGGGTAGGAAGTAAGCTAAAAGCACAAATTTGGGCACGCGGACGCATGATTGACATGTCCGCGTCAGTTGCACATATGGCCATCCACGCGAACGCATACATGACGCGAATGCGTCGTTTGAAAATTTGACTCCCAAGCCATGCGAACAGAGAGTCACGCGGGCGCGTGACTAGCTTCACGCAAATCGCACACAATCCAGGGCACGCAGACGCGTGCCTGACGCTAACGCGTCATTATGAAGAATGCGCGACCTACGCGTACGCGTGCCGTACGCGTACGTGTCGCTTGCACCGCCCAGTTTTCTTTCCCTCTCTCCCCCAATCCTAATTCTCTCTTATTATTTTATCATTCTATTTTTCTCTCCTCTTAATATTTGTCTCTTCTATTTTCAGTTCTTCTTTGTTTAAGGACAAGTAAACCTTTAAGTTTGGTGTTGACGCTGCGCTTATAGGTTTACTAGCACAAAAGGGAGGCGAATCATCTTCACAAAGGAGCACAACCTGAAGAATAAAGCGACTGCTAGGATAACTAAGGTGGTTGAGTTCCTTTCACTTTTATTCCTCCCCTCTTTTTCTATGTTATGTTCCATTTTTCTGCTATCTTGCTTTGATATTTGCATGATCCTTTATTAGTTAGAATCCTAGGACTAGTTTAGTTTTCTTTTAATTGCTTTAATACTGAAAAGATGTTTCATGTGCCACTCACTGAACTTGAATCTAAAAAGAAAAGAAAAAGAAGTGATGTATTGCATGAGAAATTGAGTTAATTTTAAGAATAGTCTTATTTACTTAAATATGGTGGTATTTTCTGTGATTTTTGAATGCATGATATGAACAGTGTATATTTGAATTTGAATCAAGGGATGTTGATGTATAAGGAACAGAAATTTAGAGAATTATTATGACTTCTCTAAAATAAACAAAAATTTAATCCTTGAAGAAAAAGAAACAGCAAAAGAAAAAAAATTAAATAAATAATAAATAATTAAATGATAATAAAAGCAAGGTCCAAGGCTATGAGCATCAATGACTAGGGAGGTCAGACATGATTAAAAGCTCAAAGAGTTGTTTCCCCAGTCATATGCTTGTGGTGTGATTGTGTCATGTAATCCTTGAGACATAACACTTAGAGTCGAGATCAATTGCATTTAACAGAGTATGCCAAAGGCTTTGAGCACCACTGTCTGGGAGTAATTAAAAGAAAAATCAGAACTCAAAGAGAGTTCCCCAGTTAAGTGCTTGTGGTGTTTCTGTATCAAGTAACTCTTGAGACAAAATATTTAAAGTCACGGCTAGGCTCAAGGTGCAAAGCACCAAAGAAAAATAAATTAAAATAAATTTTGCTGTGTTCAAGGATTAAACTGAAATATAAAGATCAAAGAATTCATAACATTATCCGAATTCTAAATCCGAATGACAATAACATTCTTGATTCAAAGGAGAGTGAGATGCCAAACCTATTCAGGATTACAGTTGTAAACCCCACTATAAGAAGAGACATGAGCTTAATCGAACTCTCATCCTCATGTAAATTCACATTATAAGCTTATATTAGTTTTGGTTGCTTGAGGACAAGCAACAGTTTAAGTTTGGTGTTGTGATGCGTGAGCATCTTGTCTATCTTTTCCTAGTAAATTTGCACTTAAATTGTTGAGTTTAATTAAGAATTAATTATATTTTAGCCAGTATGGATGCTATTTTGAGTTTTGGGCAATTTTATTTATTTTAGGTAGCATTTGGCAGAATTTGACGGAGTTTCTACAGCACAAGAATCAAAGGAGATGACTGCGAGGAGCGACGCGCACCCGTGCCTGACGCGTACGCGTGATCTGGAAGTATCCATGGCGACGCGTACGCGTGACTGACGCGTACGCGTGATTTGAGGATTTGCTCAGCAATGCGGCCGCGTGACTGACGTGTCCGCGTGACTTGCGAAGAAGACCAGCGACGCGTACGCGTGACTGACGCGTACGCGTGACTGACGCGTACGCGTGACGTGCGCGATTTGCAAAAGTTACAGAAATAGATGGCGTGGATTTTGGGCCGCGTTTTGACCCAGTTTCTGGCTCAGAAAACACATATTAGAAGCTGTAGAATGACAAATCAAGTGGTCCCCACCCATCAGCGGAAGACTTGTTAATTAATTCGAATTTAAATTCAAATCTGATTTTTAGGAAAAGATATTATTTTGAGATAATTAGATAATAATTTATTAGGATTAGTTATAAATAGAAACTCTGTACATTTAGACAGGACCCAATTTTTACCTGAACCTTTATTTTTTTTCTACTCTGAACCATGAGCCACTAATCCTCCATTGTTAAGGTTAGGAGCTCTGTCTATTTTCATGGATTGATTCGTTTGATCTTTTTAATTTAATTCATGTCTTGATTTATATTTCAATAATTGTTTTCATTCTTTATTCTATGAACATTGGGTGGAACGGAAGTATGACCCATGTTCTAGTTGAGTTCTCGTAAAACTTGGAAAAACTCTTTACTTGAACAACATCTTAAAAACATATTATACTGAATTTTTAATTGTTTGTATTTAACGGGATACGTGACATATAATCCCCTTATTTGTGGATAATTAGGATTCCTTTGGCATATAAACTAGAAATTGATCATCACCCTCTAATTGGAATTAATTGACCAAGGAATTGGCAATTCATGAATTTTAGAGGACACTAGGAAGGTCTAAGGAATTAGGGTCTAGTCATATATAGTTTGCCATGAAATTAAATTTTGCATGATTAAATTAATTAGTAATAAAAGTTAATCAGGAAATTAGATAACTCTGAAACCTTAACTGCTTTCTCAAATATTTTATTCCCAACTCATTGCTGCTTGCTTTCTGAAAATTTTAAAGTACTGTTTAATGCTTTTTGAAGATCTCAAAACCATCTTCTGCTTGCCTGACTAAGCTTATCACTCAATAACTGTTGCTTAATCCATCAATCCTCGTGGGATCGACCCTTACTCACGTAAGGTATTACTTGGTACGACCTGGTGCACTTGCCGGTTAGTTTGTGGGTTGTAAAATACCGCACCAACTAACGTGATACGACATATAATCATCTTATATTTGGGTAATTAAGATTTTTGTGGCTAATAAACTAGAATTTGATCTAAACCTTTAATCTACATGAAGTGACAAAGGAATTGGTAGTTGATTAGGTTAGAGGAGACTAAATTACTAAGAAATTAGGGTTTAGCGTCAATGGTGATACAATGTAAAAAATTAATCTCTACCTCCCTAACGCTAAGTGCAGGCCTAGGTGTTTAGCGCCAGGCCGTCTTGCAAAAAAAATGATGAAGACGCGCCTAAACGGTTACTTTGGCAGGGGTTTAAAATTTTGAAAATGTAAAAACATGTGGGTCCCACTCCCTCATATCTCTCTTTCCCACCAACCACACCTCCTATTCCCTAATCACATCCCATCTATTCCCCAAATCTCTCTTTCCCATCCCCTGCCAACCGTTACCCCCCTCCCCATTTATTTCAATTCAATTTTTTTACCTTCCCCCCTTCCCCTCCTATTTATACCCCCTTTCACCTCTTTTTTTTCGCACAACAAAGTTTCACTTCACACTCCCCCTCTTTTACCATTTTCCTTTCGCAAACCATTTTCTATTCACCGATCCACCCTCCACAATTTTTATATTTCCATTATCTTCCTTTCTCCCCCACCATTTTTACCCCATTCTTTCTCTATATTCTCTTTTTTTTCTTGCTCAGGGACGAGCAGCTTTCTAAGTTTGGTGTGGCCGTGCCGCTTTCTCCTTTTCAAAATTTTCTATGGCACCCAAGGCTGGAGAGTCATCCTCTAGGAAGAGGAAGGAGAAGGCCCCAATGACTAGTCCTTATGAGTCACACCGGTTTAGCTCTAAGATACATGAAGGGCACTTTCATGAGATTACCAGGCAAAAAAAAAAGTGATTCCAGAGGTTTGGTTTGATCTAAAGTCGGAAGAGTACTTGGAAATCCAAGCAGAGATACAGAGGCGGGGCTAGAACATTGTGCAACCCAGTCACTGAGGTTGGCCAACTCATGGTTCAAAAGTTTTACACCAATGCTTGGATAACTTACAAGCATGTGCATGTCGTAAACCTCAGCCCCAAGAACTGGCGCACCATGGTCAGAGGGCGAGTACTTGACTTCAGTCCACAGAATGTGAGAGATACACTCTGCCAATACTCTGAATGAGGGCTTCAGGGCCATGTCACTGAGTTGCATCTTTTTGAAGGTGGAGTAGAACAGCACGTCAGCACTACTCCCCGGGTCGAGTAGGACCTTTTTTACTATTAGTTTTCCCATGTGTATCGAAACCACCACTGGATCATCCAAGTTTGAACACTGTGATTTGAAGTCAGATGCGCCGAAGGCATTGTTTCGTTGGAGGTGAAGTATGTATCTTATGACAAGATCCATCCATCGTCATTATGGCTCGATAACTTCTTTTTCTGGCCTTATTGGTTGCTCCTCCTCCTTTAAAATCTCTTGAAATGTAATTTATTACTCCTTTTGAAGTAGGAGTTTTGACCGTTCCATTCCAAGTTCCTTTATGATATAAACCATGGCTTGGCTTGTCAGTATCCCTGGCTGCTTTCTTTTGATTTTTGAAAGTGACATATTTATCCAGTAAATCCTGTCTGGCTAACCTCTCCAATAGGTCTTTGGCTACTATGCATTCATCAGTGGTATGGCCATACTTTTGGTGGAATACACATTGTTTGCTCCTGTCTACATACTTCTGATTCTGATATGTTTCGGCTTTGCTTGGCGGCTTTATAAGTTTGTTGTGTAGGATTTCTGTAATTATATCATCTCTCTTGGTGTTGAACTTGGTATATGAATCAAATTTTAGTGTCAACTTAAAAGGTTTCTTAAGGTCTATATTTTGAGATCTGTGCGGCCTTTCTTCCTCTTTTCAAGATGGTGGTCTTTCCATTCTTCGAGTTTCCCTTAGTTCTTCGACTTTAATTTGTCCAGTTATTTTGTCTCTAAATTCTTTCAATGTCTTTGGCTTTGCCACTGCTATTGCTTCCAGGAATTTTCTAGGTTGGAGGCCACTTTATATTGAATATAGGTGTACCTCCGGATTGAGGTCTAGGATTTTCATGGCTGCCATTGTAAAACGTGTCATGTAGTCTTTTAGGCTCTCATGTTCCCCCTGCTTGATCGTATTGGGGTAGTCTGAATCTCGTACGTAAATTTTGGACACGGTAAAGTTGTTTATGAATAACTTGGCGAATTCGTCAAAACTTAAGATTGAACTTGCAGGTAAATTAGAAAACCACAATAAAGCAGCTCCATCTAAAAAAGTAAGAAAAGATCGGCACAAGATAGGATCGGAATCACTGTTAAAAAATATCATGGATTCAAATTTTGTAACGAGAACTTTAAGATCTCCGATCCCCTTGTACAGTGCCAGTGTCATTGGAAGCGTAAAATTTTTAGGCATTTCAAAGTTCATTATTTCTTTGGAGAATGGACCGATCCTTCGCCTTTCTATTTTGGGAGGCGCTCCGCCTGTCTTCACGTTTAACTCAGATTGGTGTTCTTTGTGAACGTTGTCATTAACCTTCTTATGATCGTCATTTTCGTTGCCATTGTTCTGTTTTGCCACTAAGTGCTTGGCCATTCGTTAGACTTCCGCTTGTAGAGTGGTGTTCGCTGCCAAAAGCTCGGCATTAGTTGGAGGGGGTTAAGGAGTTACCGAATGGTCTGTCATGACTCAAGCTCTGTGAAAAAAAGAAAACATAAGAAAAACTGGTAAAGCGTTAGGTCAAACTAAAAATGAGGCTGGGTCCCACGGTGGGTGCCAAATGTTCTAGCAAGGATACTCTTCTGCGTTATAGGTCAGCTTCACACTGCCTTTGAGGACTCTTGTAGCTTCTGGCTCAGAAGTGATGTATCCCCGTGAACTCGGACCCAAGCGTGGTTCTTGCAAAAAGGACTCCAATGCTCAAGTCAGTGAAATATCTCTAAGAGAGTGAGTATTATATTGTTTATTGTGTTGTTGATCTTCTATCTCCTTATCGTCGGCTTTCCCTCTGATCTATAGCCACTATAGCTGAATTATTCATCGAACCATTAGTCTTGGCCGATTAGTTGTAAAATTTTTAGGAAAAACCTTATTACGATAAGGAGTTTAATTTATTTGAATTTTATTTAGTCCTGCCGAGGTATAATCCGTTTTCTCTGATGTGTGAGAGATATGGTATTGGAAGCATTTTTAATTATGATTTTGGTATTGATTAAAAGCACTAATAACCAGTAAATAAACAAGTTATTTTTCTTAGGTTCATATTATGCTTTTTTTCTTCTCTCTTTTCCTGAAGCATAGTTATTAAAACCGGACCAGACCGGCCGGTTTGATCACAAAATCGGATCTTATACCGGTCTGATCTGATGTTTGAACCGAATAAGGTAGAGAATTGGTGCAAACCGGTCAAATCCGGAGTGGATCAGTTAGTTTGATCGGAAAACTAGTGAACCGGATTATATACCGGTTCGATCTGATACTTGAACCGAATAAGGTAGAGTCAAATCCAGGGTGGATCGGCTAATTCAATCAGAAAACCGATCAATCGAATTTTATACCGTTCTGATTCGATGCTTGAACCAAATAAGGTAGAGAACCGAGGTAAACTGGTCAAATACAGAGTGAACCGATAAAAATTGGTCAAACTCGGTAAGACTGGTCCGACCGAACCGCTTAGAAGTTAAATTTTTTTTTAAAATGCTTAGGGTGGGTTTCAAACCCCTATCCTCAATGAAAAAGGTGTCATTCACAATCACTAGGATTTTTTACTTGTTAATTCATTTGCAAATATATATATATATATATATATATATATATATATATATATATATATATATATATATCTTTCATCAAATAATTTACTTCTATTTAATTTATTTTAATTTTAGTTATAAACTCACTTATTTTTTCTTTTCATAATTATATAATATCTATTAATATTATTTTTTAATAAATACTTGTAGTATATAATAGTATAATAGATATAAATTAATTAATAGATGGGTTAAGTACTTTTTTCGTCTCTATGGTCTGGGGTAAAAATCAAATTTGTCCCCAACCTTTTTTGTTATTAAAATGATCCTCAAGGTTACAAAACGTTATAAAATCATTCTTTTGTCTATAAAAAATATTTTTTAGACTATTTTTCCCTCGCCACTAACCCCCAATCCCTTTTTCATTATCACTGAGCCTCTTACCAACAGCAACAATCACAAGTCTAACCATCACACCTCCACTGGCTTGGCCTTTTCTTCTCTTATTGCAACAAAACCTTATAAGTCTAACTTTGACTCTGCCAAAATCAACAACAACAATAGAGACAAAGAAAAATTAAATCAAAGAAAAATGATATAGAAGAAAGAAAATTAGAAAAAATAAAAGAATGAAGAACAAATTGAAATCCAGAAAATCAAGTAAAAGAAAGAAAAAATGGAAGAAAAATTTGGCTGAAATCCAAGAAATAAAACACAGAGCTATTGCAACAACAACAAAACATAAAACACAATATTTTTTGTATTTTGTACCAATTCAAACCAAAAACACAATATTTTCCTCTGTAACAACAAAACACAAAAGCTAGTAGAAGTCAATGAAGCACTTTCCCTCAAAACAAACCCCAGAATACCCAACACCCACTTACCCTCACATATGGAGCACTAAAGCTGATGACTTTACTCTTGCCGAAGACCTTCTAGAAGCAACTGGGTTTGATGCTTAATGCATTTGCCTTCGAAGAAGCAGAATAGAGAAAATCAAAACACTGAAAGGGAGAGAGAGTGTGTGGAATTCGAATAAGGAGAAGAGGTTGAGCAAGGCGATGCTAGCAACGAGCAAGACCATTGTTGTTGTTGTCAAACTGAGGTGAAGGGAACAACGAGAGAGAGAGGCCGAGTTTGAAGGGAAAGTTTGGATCTGAGTTTCGGCTTTCTTCGAGACGTTATTAAAATTGTACCATCAGAGGCCACAATCTTCAATGACGACAACAAGCGCGACAGAGTTGACGGACCTTGGGGGCAGTGACGACGAGCTCAGAAAATGAGAGAGAGAGAGAGAGAGAGAGAGAGAGAGAGAGAGAGAGAGAGAGAGAGAGAGAGAAAGGGGGTAGGTGAGACTGGAGATCTTGATGCTGAGTTCCTTAATGTTCTCTGGCATGGCGACGGCGGCTAGGGGGTGGAGGTGAGTGGCGTGGTGGGAGAGTGAGCTGTGGTTGTTGTGGAAAGGAAAATAGAGGAAAGGTTTAGTGAAATTGAAGGGTTTCTGAGGATGAAGAAGAATTTAAGGTTAAGGGTATTTTAGTCAAAAAAATAATAAAAGGATGATTTTATAACATTTTGTAACCTTGAGGATGATTTTAATAACGAAAAAAGGTTGGGGACAAATTTGAATTTTACCCTAGACCTTAGGGACGAAAAAAGTACTTAACCCTTAATAGATTATTAAAATTTGAAAATAATAATTATTTGAGTAAAAGACAAATAGGTCCCTGACCTTTTTAAATGCGAACATTTTCGTCCCTCAAGATTGGAAAATACATTTCGATCCCTGACCATGTAAAACGCGTGACAATTATGTCCTTCCATCGAATTGGTGCTGGAAACAGTAACGGAGATTGCTGAGGTGGAGGGGTGGAGAGTGATGTGTCCGTTACGGTTGCTGAACTGGATGGGGAACAAATTATTGGAGGACAATTTGGTCCTTATTGGCCAAAACGACGCCGTATGCATCCTCCACCTTATTTCAAGCTTCGTAATTCCCAAAACACCCAAAATTCACTCCACATATTACAGAAAACCCTATCAGGACACGAACACCATTCTCTTTCCATAAAAAGAATGACTTCCTTCAGTTGAAAGTGGTGGTATGCTTAGTCAACGTGGTGGTTGTTGAAGGTTACGGCAAGCTTCGTGTGTAGAGGAAGCTGCCATCATCTACAGAGGTAAGGGTAATAATGAAGACTATGTATGTTGTTTAAATGTTTATGACAGTATAATGCATGGGGTTGGGATATAGGGTGACTGCATATTTTTTTTTCGGTAAAAAAATGAGGAAAAGCTATCTGGAGATAACTGATTTCAAAATTTTGGGCACTTGATCTAGGGTTTAATCGCCGATTTATGTACTTGTGTATAATGCAGATGGATGATATGTATGTGGTACCTATTTTTCATCACGGAGGCCATTTTGGTAGAAAACCGAGTGGAACTCTTGAGTATGTTGGTGGGAAAGTTGAAAATTTTCCGAAGATGGACTTAGACTTCATAAATTTTGGGGATTTGGTTACATTGTTCAAGGGTCTGGGATATGCATCATATAGGGTAGTGTATTGGTTTGACCCAACAAGCAGTGATCTTGAGGCTAGACTGCACATTCTGAGAGGAGATGTAGGGATCAATGAACTTCGAGAGAACAAGCTCAAGAATTCAACCACTGATGAATTTTACATATATTTTGACCATTCCGTTGATGAGCCACAGATAGTAGAAGAACATGCTGCAGCAGAAAAGGGGGCGAAAGAATTTGATGATCCTCTTGATGTTGACAGCATCATGAGGGAGCTTCAATCATCACCATCCATAGAAGATGATGGGCATGAAAGTAGGAAGGATGAACTGTATAAACTTCCTCTGACTGGCTCGGAAACTGTTTTAGATGAGGATTATTCCAGTGTTGATGAGGAAGATGATGGGAAGAGGAAAAAAAGAAATCTGAAAGGAAAGGACAAGGTTCTGCCAAAGAAAAAGGGCAGTATGAAAGAAAGGACAGGGGCAGAGTCAAGTGGAGGTAAAAAAAGAGGTGGACTGAGGAGTGCAAGTGGGAGTGCTTGATGAGCGGATAATTTATACGCTTTTTGGCATTATTTTTAGGTAGTTTTTTGTATGATTTAGTTAGTTTTTAGTATATAATTCTTAGTTTTTATGCAAAAATCACATTTCTGGACTTTACTATGAGTTTGTGTGTTTTTTTGTGATTTCAGGTATTTTCTGGCTGAAATTGAGGGACCTGAGCAAAAATCTGATTTAGAGGCTGAAAAAGGTCTGCAGATGCTGCTGGATTCTGACCTCCCTGCACTCGAGATGAATTTTCTGGAGCAACAGAAGCCTAATTGGCGCGCTCTCAATTGCGTTGGAAAGTAGACATCTTGGGCTTTCCAGCAATATATAATAGTCCATACTTTGCCCGAGTTTTGATAACTCAAACTGGCGTTTTAATGCCAACTTTCTACCCTTTTCTGGCGTTAAACGCCAGAACTGGCATAAAAGCTGGAGTTAAACGCCCTAACTGGCACCAGAGCTGGCGTTTAACTCCAAGAAAAGCCTATGCACGTGAAAGCTTCAATGCTCAGCCCAAGCACACACCAAGTGGGCCCCAGAAGTGGATTTCTGCATCATTTACTTATCTATGTAATCCCTAGGTTACTAGTCATTATAAATAGGACCTTTTACTATTGTATTCTAGGGGAGAGATCTTTAGATCATTTTTGAGACTATCTTTGTATCACTGTTGATCTCTTGATCACGTTTAGGGGGCTGGCCATTCCGCCATGCCTGGACCTTCATCACTTATGTATTTTCAACGATGGAGTTTCTACACCTCATAGATTAAGGTGTGGAGCTCTGCTATTCCTCATGAATTAATGCAATTACTACTCTTTTTTATTCAATTCAAGCTTATTCTTGTTATAAGATATTCATTCGCACTTCAACATGATGAATGTGATGATCAAGTGACATTCATCACCATTCTCACTTATGAACGCGTGCCTGACAATCACTTCCTTTCTACTTGAAAACAAGCTTGAATGTATATCTCTCGGCCTCCTGGTCCATGACACATGGTTGCCTCTCCTGACAGCAGAGCCTTCCATTCTGTGAGATCAGAGTCTTCGTGGTATAAGCTAGAATCAATTGGTAGCATTCTTGAGATTCGAAAAGTCTAAATCTTGTCCGTGGTATTTCGAGTAGGATCTGGGATGGGATGACTGTGACGAGCTTCAAACTCGCGAATGCTGGGTGCAGTGACAGTGCGCAAAAGGATCATTGGATCTTATTCCAACACAAGTGAGAACCGACAGATGATTAGCCCTACGTAACCCGTAGCCGGACCATTTTCACTGAGAGGACGAACGGTAGCCATTGACAACAGTGATCCCCCAACATACAGCTTGCCATGGAAAGGAGTACGCATGACTAGATGAAAGCAATAGGAAAGTAGGGATTCAAAAGGAACAAAGCATCTCCATATGCTTATCTGAAATTCCTACCAATGAATTACATAAGTATCTCTATCCTATTTTATGTTTTAATTGTCTTTTAATTATCAAAATCCCATAACCATTTGAATCTGCCTAACTGAGATTTACAAGATGACCATAGCTTGCTTCAAGCCGACAATCTCCGTGGGATCGACCCTTACTCACGTAAGGTATTACTTGGACGACCCAGTGCACTTGCTGGTGAGCTATGCGGAGTTGTGAAGAAAGTGTGTGAGATCACGATTTCGCGTACCATTGCTGCCAAAGGTGATGGGCCTAATGTGAAGACCAAAGAAACTAGGCTCACTGCCAAACCCAAAGGAACTGGGCCTCATGTGAAGACCCAAAGAACTAGGCCTACTAGATTTGCTGAGGAAATTGTGCCTAATGTGCAGCCTAATGATAGGCCTTCAATCGGCCTCTATGTAAATGAAGAGGATTCAGATGATGATGAACTCATTTATGAGTATGAATCAGAGGATCTTCACACACCAGTGTCGTCAGAGGATGAGGGAAACAAATATGACTTTCTGGTGTTCAATGATAATTATGGGTTTGGAGAGGGTAGATATGAGATTGGAACCAAGTTTGCAACCATTGATGGGTTCAAAGAAGTGGTTAGAGATATGTTCATATCTAAAGGCAGGAAACTTCTCTGGATAAAAAAAAGGATAAGGAAAAGGTGAGAGTTGGATGCAGGGGTGAAGACTACCCATGACTGGCACATTTATCATACAACAAGACTTTCTTATGCTTCCAGGTAAAGACTTACAAGCCAGAGCATACCTGTGCAAGAGACTTGGGTAGTAATGCTGTTGATCAACACTGGATCAGTAAGAAAGTGGAGAAAAGAATGGCAAGCCAACCTCATATGACAACAATTGAGGCAATTGAGTTTCTTAGAGAAGAGGTTAACCTGGTGGTGCATCCAAAGATGGTTTATAGGGCAGTGAAAGAGGCCAAAGAGAGAATAATGGGAAATGAAAAAGAATAGTACGGGAAACTCAAGGACTATGGCATGGAGATAATTAAGAGTAATCCCGGTTTGACAGCAAGAGTTGATGTGAAGCCTATTCCACAATCCCTCCCTGTGTTTAACAAAATATATATCTGCTTCGAGGGCTGTAAGCAGGGCTTTAACAGTGAATGTAGGCCTTTCATCCATCTAGATGGAGCTTTTCTAAAGACATACCATGAAGGCCAACTACTTTCAGCAGTTGCACATGATACGAACAACCAATTCTATGTAGTGGCATATGGTGTTGCAAGATCGGAGACTAAGGAATCCTGGAAATGGTTCCTCACATTGCTTCAGGATGATTTGGTTGATGCCAGTCAATACGGTTAGAACTTTATGTCTGACCAGCAAAAGGTCAGAGTTTTACATCGTTTATTTGCATAGATTAGGCTAGTAATAAGTGATTAGCATCTTTGCATGACTCTGTTTACACCCTTTTAAAGCTCTAGACTTATACCCTCTGACAAGGTTTATTTGCATCATTATACTCTATGTAGAGCCTTCTACCAACATTAAAGGAGGTAATGCCGAGAGTACATCATCGAAACTGTGTAATGCACATGCAGAAGAACTTCATTAACTGGTTCAAAGGCATGCATATTAGGGACATAGTGTGGGAGTGTGCTAATTGCATAACTGAACCAGAGTTCAAAGAGACCATGGAAAAGCTTAAGGGGGTTAACAAGGCAGCATGGGAATACTTGATGAAATTCAAACCTGCAACTTGGGTTAAAGCTTTTTTCCGCCATGGTCCTAAGGTGGATAACCTCACTAACAACATGTGCGAAGTTTTTAACGTGAAGGTGGTGAAGTACATAGTTAAGCCAGTTTTGACCATGTGTGAAGAAATTAGGTGCTACTTAATGAGGAGAATGACCAAGCACATTAGGCTGTTAGAGCACCATAGTGGAAAGCTTGCACCAGTTCAGGAGAAATGGTTACAGAGGCTGATAAAACCCAGTAACAGATGCATTGCTGAATGGGTAGGAGACAATGAAAGAAAGAGATTTGAAGTTACTAGGAAAAAGACTAAAGTGGATGTGGACCTCATCAAACACACCTGTTCATGCAACATATGGCAACTAACTGGTAAGCTTTTATTTTTTGCTTAACACAATTTGTAAGATTTTTGTTTTCATCTGTCCTGAAGTAATGATTGGTTACATGTGAATTGATTTCGTATCAGGCATGCAATGTATACATGCTATTGCTGCAATAAGAAAGAGGCATGATCAATCCCTGGCTGTGTATGGATTCCATTCGTAAGACATATGCACATTGCATAAAACCAGTTCCTAGTGAGGAGTTCTAGACTGTCACTGACCAATTTAGGCCAGCTTCACCACCCATCAAGCAACCTATTGGGAGGCCAAAGGTCCCCAATCGCAACAAGGACCCAGCTGAGGCTCATATTCAGGGAGACAAGTTGAAGAGAAGCTTCCAAGTTACCTGTAGCAAGTGCAACGAGAAAGGACATAACTATAAAACTTGCAAAGGAGTACCAAGCAACCCTAACTGGAAACCAAAAACTAAAAAACCTAAGAAGTGTGCTGATGCATCACAAGCATTGGTGCTGCTTCCACTTTCACAATCAGCACCTCAACCAGAGGTAAGCAAGTCCCCTATACGCATTAGGATACTTTTGTCCATTTTAAAATTTGTTAGTGGTTATGATGTCTGATGAGCAGATAATTTATACACTTTTTGGCATTGTTTTTAGTATGTTTTTAGTATGATCTAGTTAGTTTTTAGTATATTTTTATTAGTTTTTAGTTAAAATTCACTTTTCTGGACTTTACTATGAGTTTGTGTGTTTTTCTGTGATTTCAGGTATTTTCTGGCTGAAATTGAGGGATCTGAGCAAAAATCTGATTCAGAGACTGAAAAGGACTGCAGATGCTGTTGGATTCTGACCTCCCTGCACTCGAAGTGGATTTTCTGGAGCTACAGAAGCCCAATTGGCGCGCTCTCAACGGCGTTGGAAAGTAGACATCCTGGGCTTTCCAGCAATATATGATAGTCCATACTTTGCCCAAGATTTGATGGCCCAAACCGGCGTTCAAAGTCACCTCAAGAAATCCCAGCGTTAAACGCTGGAACTGGCACCCAAAGGGGAGTTAAACGCCCAAACTGGCATAAAAGCTGGCGTTTAACTCCAAGAAGAGTCTCTACACGAAAATGCTTCATTTGCTCAGCCCAAGCACACACCAAGTGGGCCCGGAAGTGGATTTTTATGTCATTTACTCATCTCTGTACACCCTAGGCTACTAGTTTTCTATAAGTAGGACCTTTTACTATTGTATTGATATATCGGGGTAGCTATCTTCATTTTTATGCTATCTTAGATCATTGGGAGGCTGGCCATTCGGCCATGCCTAGACCTTATGCTTATGTATTTTTAACGGTGGAGTTTCTACACACCATAGATTAAGGTGTGGAGCTCTGCTGTACCTCGAGTATTAATGCAATTACTATTGTTCTTCTATTCAATTCCACTTGTTCTTTGTCCAAGATATCACTTGTTCTTCAACCTAATGAAGGTGATGATCGTCACGGATCATCACCATTCTCACTCATGAACAAAGTGACTGACAACCACTCTTGTTCTACAAGCATCTGAGGCTTAGTGAATATCTCTTGGATTCCTGATAACACGATGCATGGTTGATCGCCTGACAACCAAGTGCTCGCCTGACAAACGAGCCAGCCATTCCGTGAGATCAGAGTCTTCGTGGTATAGGCAAGAACTGATGGCGGCATTCAAGAGAATCCGGAAGGTCTAACCTTGTCTGTGGTATTCTGAGTAAGATTCAATGATTGAATGACTGTGACGTGCTTCAAACTCCTAGCAGGCTAGGGCGTTAGTGACAGACGCAAAAGAATCAATGGATTCTATTCCGGCCTGAACGAGAACCGACAGATGATTAGCCTATGCTGTGACAGAGCATCAGGGACGTATTTTCACTGAGAGGATGGGAGGTAGCTGCTGACAACAGTGAAACCCTACACGAGCTTGCCATGGAAAGGAGTAAGAAGGATTGGATGAAGGCAGTAGGAAAGCAGAGAGACGGAAGGGAAGGCATCTTCATACGCTTGTCTGAAGCTCTTACACCAATGATATACATAAGTATCTCTATCTTTATCTTTATGCTTTGTTCGTTCATCACTATACCCATTTGAGTCTGCCTGACTAAGATTTACAAGGTGACCATAGCTTGCTTCATAGCAACAATCTCCGTGGGATCGACCCTTATTCGCATAAGGTTTATTACTTGGACGACCCAGTGCACTTGCTGGTTAGTTGTGCGAAGTTGTGTTTATGCCATGGTATTGAGCACCGAGTCTTTGGAGCCATTACTAGGGATTGTTTATGTTTTGAAAAGTATTGATCACAATTTCGTGCACCAATGTCATTTTTTATTTTTCTTAAGGATTAATTTGTCCATTTGGTTTACATTGCTGGTTTTTGAATATATAGGATCTAAACCAATCTCAAGGTGAAAACTATGCTGAAACTAGTGCTGTGTAAGAACAATCTGCTGTAAGACCACCATTAAGCGTACACATTTAAACGCCAATCAATTTTTCCTTGCCTGACTACTATGGATATCTGATATTTTAGTTACTTTTGTAGAATAATGTCACCCTTCAGAATACTGGTGGACTACCATCCAGCACAATAATGCAGCCAGCATCATCAGAGATTGCACCATTGTTCCATCAAGTAGTTGCAGCAACACCACCTGCTCCTCCAGTCCAAACTCCATTCAGGCCTCCATCCCAGTTGCCAAGAATGGACCAACCCAGAACCTGAGCTGCTACCTCTAAATTCAGATCCAAACAAACAATTGTTAATCCCTCAACAAGTTCAAATCCAACACTTGCTGGACCACCAAATCCACCACAAACTCAAAGCACAACCACCGGTAGTGCACCATCTAAAGAGACATTGAAAGCAGCTAGCAGTGGCACTACAAGGATTTCCAAGTTCATCCCTACTCCTGGATCCAAGCATTATAAGAACTGAAGACAACTTCATAAATTCTATTTTTTGTCCTAGTTATTACCATGAATTGAATAATGCTTTCTAGCTTTGGTAGTCTGGCAAACTTGTTTAAAAGCTAAGTAGACGTTTTGTTATTTTGTGGCAAACATATGCTGTTATTTTGTTATTTTGTGGAAAACGTATGCTGTTATCTTAGACACATTAACGTGTAATGTTTGGTTATAATCTATGCAAAATTACTACCTTATATAATACTTTACTTGACTTGCAATATTATTTAGTTGTTCTCATCTCAAAGAAATCAGATTACACAGCCAGCAGTGGCAATTGTCATTACAACATCACAGGTACATCAATCATCTTCAAGCCTTTAACAAATATACAGCAAGAATAACAACAATTACACTAATCATAGTAACATGCCACAAATTCATGAATTTTTCCTTTTCCATGGCTGACAGCTTCCTCTTCAAATCCTTCAGTTTTTTTTCCACCTCTTGCCTTTGAAACACTTGTTCTTCAACTTCTATTCCCTCAGCATCATCCACAGCACCAAATGCTTCACACTCCATGGCTCTGATTTTTTTTTTCAAGTGTTCATCAAGCTAGACAAAGAACCGGCAGTGACGTTCTTTAGCCTGGAGCAAATTTTCAGAAATTCAACCAATTAGACACATTATAGTCTCATCCAACCATTGCCAAATTAGTAAATTACCTTGAAAAATGGACACCCAAGAAACATTCTGTTAGGGTTCGTTGCTGTTCTTGACTTGTACAGAATGGCATATGACGAACTGATTTTCTATCGGTAAAGAATTCACAAATATAATCGCGCTGTAAGTATAGTTTCTAAACCAACAGAAAATTCTTTCGTGAAAAAGTTTTGGTTGTCACAAGTAACAAACCCAGTAAAATTTATAAACTGAAGTATTCAAACCTCGGGTCGTCTTCTCAAGGAATTGCAAGGAGGTGTATTTTATTATAGGTTATGAAAAATAGTATGTTTGGGTTTTTGAAAGGTTTGAACAAGAGAAATAAATTGCAAGAATTAATAAATCAATAGCTAAGAAAACTCTTGGCAATGTATGAAAATTAGAAGTCCTATCCTAGTTATCCTTATCAATTGTGATGAGAATTGCTCGTTGCTCCCACTTAGTCAACCTCTAACTATGAAGGTAGGTCAAGTGGATAAATCAATATGAATCCTCAAGTCCTAGTCAATTCCCAAAGAAAGACTAGAGGTAGTGGAATTCAAGTCAATTAGCAACTTCCAATTATCAATCAATAAGAGAGTTTGATAACTCAAGAGTCTCTAATCACTCAACCAAAGCCAAAAGGGGAAAATATCTTAAATTAAATTAAAAGCATCATAAATAGAATAAGACAATCATCAATCTGAAATACCTCAAATTATATTAATTAAAAAAATCCTAACATGAATGGTTCATAAGCCAAATTGAAAAGATAAATAACAATTAAAGTAATACAACAAATAAAAGTAGAAAATAAATTAAAGGAACATTGAACCTGTAATTTGAAAAGAAGTAACCTAAACATAATAGAAATCCTAAATTCTAATCCTAAGAGAGAGGAGAGAACCTCTCTCTCTAAAAACTACATCTAAAAACCTAAAATTATGAATTATGAGCTCCTCCTTTTGAATGAATGGATTCTCCCACTTTATAGCTTATAATCTGTGTTTCTGGACTTGGATCTGGGCTAAAAGAGGGTTCAAAAATTGCTAGGAGCATTTTCTGCAATTTCTGCATATGGCGTCTGTCACGCGTACGCGTGGGTCACGCGTTCGCGTCATTTAGAGTTTTTTCTTGTCACGCGTCCGCGTCAATTGTGTTCTGCTCAAGGCAAGCGTCCGCATCGTCCACGCGTGCGCGTCGTTTGTGTTTTGTGCTAAGCACGCGTCCGCATCATCCATGCGTTTGCGTCACTGCTTTTTCTTCAAAACTCTATTTTTGTGCTTTCCTTCCATTTTTGTATGTTTCCTTTTTGTCCTCTAAGTCATTCCTGCCCTATGAAACCTGAAAATACTTAATACATAAATCACGGCATCGAATGGTAATAAAAGAGGATTAATATTAGCAAATATAAGGCCAAAGAAGCATATTTTCAATCATAGCACAAAATTAGGAAGGAGAATGTAAAGCCATGCATTTTGTGTGAACAAGTGTATGAAAGATTGATAAAATCCACTCAATTGAGCACAAGATAAACCGTAAAATAGCGGTTTATCAATCTCCCCACACTTAAACATTAGCATGTCCTCATGCTAAGCTCAAGAGAAGCTATAAGAGAGTGAAGAGGAATGGTAAAACTTATGAAATGCAACCGATCTATATGAATGCAACTACATGCAAAATGCTTTTATCTACTTGGTTAAAGGTAAACAAATCTTTTAAGAACAAATATGAACTGGATTTCACTAATTCAAATCACAAAATAAAGTACAAGTAAACTTGCAAAAGAAAATAGCTCATGAAAGCCGGGAACAAAGAATCGAGCATCGAACCCTCACTTGAAGTGTATGCACTCTAATCGCTCAGGTGTTTAAAGTTTGATCTCTCAATTCTCTACTAACCTTGCTTTCTAAGGCTTGCTTTTCATCTAACAATCAACAAAAATTTAATGCACCAATACACAAATCAAGAGGTCTTTTAAGGGTTGTAATGGGGTCAAGGTCAAGGTAGGATTGTATTTGGTCAAGTGGACTGAAATCTGAATCCTTAATTAACCTAAACTTCCCACCTAACTTAGGACAATCCATGTAATTACAATACAAAATTTAACTGCCCATTAACGATGTTTACCACACATTCATGCATCCCAAATTTAAGTACAACTCATATGCATTGATATTATTACTTAACTTGGGGCATTTTGTCCCCTTTTATTATTTGCCCTTTTTTTTTCTTTTTCTCTCCCATTTTTTTTATTTTTCTTTTCTTTTGTTTTTCTCAATGCATACGACTAAGATATTGAATGCAAGAATATATGCTCAATTATTGTTTTGCACATTTTTACAAGAATACACAACACCCAATTCTCAAACCAAATGTTTTCAATCCCAATTTCCCCACACTTAAATCATGAACACTTTCACTAGTCTAAGCTAACCAAAGATTCAAATTAAGGACATTATTATTTTTTTTTGCTTAGAGTTAATGATGTGCTAAAATAAAGAAAAAATGGGATAAAATATGCTCAAATTGGTTTGCAAAGGATAATGAAAGCTAAGGCCATATGGGTATGTAAACTTAGTGAAATAAGGCCTCAATCATATAAGTGTATGCATACATTAAACAATGGAAATATAGAATCAAGGAAGACAAAGATCACAATTTTAGAGAGAACAACACACATCAAAAAAATAAAATATTGGTTGATAAAATATAACCAATCAAATAGGCTCAAAATCTCACGGGTTTTGTGTGTTCGAGCTCTAAAACCATGTTCCAAAATAAAATTTTTTCAAACAAGTTCAATAAAAATTTCAGCTATAAGAAGTTTCTTGAAAAAGAAAATATTACTTTAACCAAGTGGTGGTAAAATATGCACAAAATCAAATAAATATGCAATAAAACATGCAAATGCAACAATGTACTAACGAATAAAATAAAATATTGTTGAGACTGGAGAGTAACTAACCCACGGAGATCGATATCGACCTCCCCACGCTTAAAGATTGTACCGTCCTCGGTGCATGCTAAGATGTGCAAGTGGACGGGTTGTTCCAACTGATGCTTTTCTCCAAAGATTGTGCAGATGGACTTGTTTGTTGCCCCATATAGAAGGTCTTTTCCTTTCCTTTCTCGGTGGCTATCCTGAAAGAAGAGGAAAAGAAGAAAAGTAACCCAGAAACAAAGATAGGAAAAAAATAAAATATGGTTGAGTTAATACCAAATAATGAGGGTCTCAAGTACATGGTAGCTATAACATGCAATTGAGAAAACAATAGAAGCAAATGGCATATCAGTAGTGCAAACATTGCAACAAAGAGGAAGAGTGTGGGTAATGAAAGACAGTGTAAGTTCATGTCAATGCAAAAGGAATACAGGTATCGTAAAAGATTGACATTGACAGAAAAATAATATCACCCAATATTGGAAAACAAGTCACTAAGCACCAAAATAATACCAGAAAAGATATAACAGTTGAATATGAACAAATAACACCAATGAAAAAATAATAAATTTAGAAAAGAAAATATAAACATGCATAAAGTTAAAATGCAATGAATAAAAATATACAAACAAATTAAGTAAAATAGAATGGAAGATAATAAGTAAGTAAGAAAAGAGGAAGGAAAAATTAGGATTGGGGAAGAAAAGATAGGAATTCTAGCGCTGATATGGATAAACTGTGCGTCGCATGCGACGCGGACGCGTGGGTCACGCGTTCGCGTGAGTTGCGATATTTTCAAGTGACGCGGACGCGTCGGTCATGCGGACGCGTGACTTGATTTGCGCTAGTAGTGCGAAAGCAGCCTCGCGTTCGCGCAACTTTCTATTTCGTTTAGGGGGCAACAATATCCACATGACGTGTACGCGTCGCCTTTCGCTTTTGTGTGATGTGTGTGAGTTGAAAGTGATGCGTTTGCGTCACTGACATGAATGCGTGGCCCAATTTGTGCCTAGTGCACCACAGCCGCATGATTCTAACCCAACTTTTTGGGCGTTGGATTGTTACGTCGATTCCGAATCGACGCCCACACGTGGCCCATGCGGACGCGTGGGGTGCA
This sequence comes from Arachis stenosperma, assembly GCF_014773155.1. Classification (NCBI taxonomy): domain Eukaryota; kingdom Viridiplantae; phylum Streptophyta; class Magnoliopsida; order Fabales; family Fabaceae; genus Arachis; species Arachis stenosperma. The sequence goes on from NC_080382.1 coordinate 116,591,756, forward strand.
TTTTTTTTATATGCAGGATGCAAAATGCAATGCTAATATGGATGCTATGAATGATTCCAGGTTCAATGAAAATAGAATAAAATAAAACTCAAAAACAAACAAAACTAAATAAAATTGAAAAAGAAACGATCATACCATGGTGGGTTGTCTCCCACCTAGCACTTTTAGTTAAAGTCCTTAAGTTGGACATTTGATGAGCTTCCTGCTATGTTGACTTGTGCTTGAACTCATCCAAAAATCTCCACCAATGTTTGGGATGCCAACAGCCTCCGGAGTCCCAAACTAGGCATGTAAAGTCCTTGAGCAGTTTCAAACAGGTTCTCAGTCCCAAATAGATTCCAGGATCCCAAACCTTGCTTTTGCACCCGTTTTTGTCTTGATCTGCATTTTTCCAGCTGGGTGGTGAACAATCTGAATTCTCACTGAAGCGACCAAACAGCTTCCGAGACCCATTCAATCGAACTTGATACCAATCCTCGCACTTCAGACTGAAGCGTGGACTCTTATTGGATCTTGCATACCAGCTCTGAGTATGAACCATTTTCCTCTTACCCTACTTGAAGTTGGAATTGGGTGGTAGTGGCCTTGGAACATGTGTTTCTAGTGGTTCTGCAAGCTCTGCTTCCTTTGTTTCCTCTGTGAGTTCCTCCATTTCTTTGCAAACTTCTTCAATTGCAACCGTGTCTTGATCAGAGTCTTCGATTTATTCCTCATCACTCAAGTCATAAGTTGGAGGTTGAGGAAAGTCCAACTTAGCATCGTCTTCGTATTCACTTGGGGAAGGTTCTTCTATCTCAAAAAGGTCACTTACGGATGCAAATTCATTACTAGGAGAACTTAACTCATGATCATCATTATCAAGGAAACTCGCGTCTTGGGTTGTTTCGTCCAGTTCTTCATAAGATACCTGCTTTGTGGGTTGTGAACTGTCCTCCTTAGCATCAATTATAATTTTCTTGACGGAATTTTCCACAACTCTGGATTCCCATGGAGGTTCAGCATCTCCTAAATCTTCAACCAATTCTTCTTCTTCTTGGATAATTTTGGCTTCCTCCAACTGTTCCAGTACAAAGTCATGCTCCTTACTATCCACCGGAGTTTCTAGTATCTCCTTCATGCTACGTTCATCGTTAGATTTCCCACATGAAGCCATGGGGGTTCCTTGAGTATCCGAACGTCAGGAAGGTAATCGATTGATCGCGTGATCCAGTTGGCGAAGGGTTGTATGAAGTCTTTCTACTGTTTCCTTGAAATTCTCCCTTGATTCTTGGGTTGATGGATATGGACATGGTACATAGGGAGGTGGTGGTTCTTAGGAGTAATTGGATTGGAATTGATGTGGATAAGGGTTAGGGTCATATGGAGGTGAATGGCGGTGGTTGGCTTGTGAGTGTGGTGGTTCAAAGCTATGTTAAGGAGGTGGTTCATAGGCATATGATGGGGCTTGTCGGTAATTACAAGGGAGTCCACCATATCTATCATCTTGGTATGCACCTCGAAATGGCTCTTGACCATAGTAAATTGGTGGGTGTTGGTTGTCACGAAAGGGTCCACCATAACTATTGTCTTGACATGCATTATGGAATGGTCGTGGTCCATGGTATTTTGGAGGGTGTTGTTGCCTAAAGGGTTTATCAGATCCTTGTGGCTCCTTCCATCTTTGATTGTTTTGACCTTGATGCATGTTCCTGTTATAGCTTCCATTCATTTTAACAGCATTAGAACCAAACTCAAAGTAATAGGGGTGAGAACTCATAATAGCTAATAAAAATTAAAAAACAAAAATAAAGCAAATAAACAAGCAAAACAAAATATTTACAATAACCAATAATAAGGCACACGTTTGCAATTTTCCGGCAACGGCGCCATTTTGACGAACTAATTTTCTATCGGTAAAGAATTCACAAATATAATCGCGTTGTAAGTATAGTTTATAAACCAACAAAAAATCCTTTCGTGCAAAAGTTTTGGTTATCACAAGTAACAAACCCAGTAAAATTTATAAACCGAAGTATTCAAACCTCGGGTTGTCTTCTCAAGGAATTGAAGGGAGGTGTATTTTATTATTGGTTATGGAAAATAGTATTTTTGGATTTTTGAAAGGTTTGAACAACAGAAATAAATTACAGGGATTAATAAATTAATAGCTAAGAAAACTCTTGGCAAGGTATCTGTTCTGTGGGTTACCTGAAACTATAGGTCGATCTCGGTCGAAATCTCCCGCGTTGGTCAGAGCCGATGTGTCTGGCGGGTATGTGGTCGCCGGAGCTTATGTGTCCGACTTGTGATATCTGAAAGTGGTGCTGATCCTTCGTCCCCGGAGGGTGGGGGGGTACCTGCAAGGGACTCCGATGCTTAAGTTAGCAAGGGTATTAAGCAGGTATTGAGTAGAATCAGAGTATGAGTTATACCTGGGTACTCCAGTGTATTTATAATGGTGAGATGTGGCCTCCTGCGGATAAGATAAGTTAGTTATCTTATCTTATCTTTATCTTATCTTTAAGTGAGGTCATCTTTAAGGGAACCGCCTTTATCTCTATGGGCTTGGGCTGCCCTTGGATTTGGGACGTGTTCTTCTATTTGGGCCCTTTGTTTGAGCTTTCCTGTGACTTGGCTGAGCTCTTTGAAAAGAGGTCGGGTTGTCCTGACCTGAAGAGGTCGGTCGCTTTGTCTGTAGAACATCCCGGGTCGGACAGCTCGACCCAGGGTATGAACAGTGGCCCTGCTTGAGCTCGGTCTTCTTTTTGAGGCCGAGTCCTTGACTTCGGTCCTTCTTTGATGAAGCCGAACTCAAGCATTTTTGTCGATTCCTTTGTATCAGCTTTGAATGCAGAACGTTTCCTCTAAAAGACGCGCATTTTTACACCGGCACTTTTTTGGGAACGTGCGAGGGTTTAATGCTTTTTAATTTTGAGCATTAATTGCCCCGTTTCCCTTAGGCTCTTTACTTTGGATTTTGAAAAACCTAAAAACGGTTTCTCTCCTTTTTCTCTTTCGTAACTTCTTTTCCAGTTCTCTCCATTCTCTGTTTTTCGTTTGCACTTCTGCTTTCCTTGCATTTGCGACGTCATTTGGTGTTTCTGGAGCTTGGGATCTTGCCTTTCTTCCTGCGACATTAATCTTATTCGCATTCTTCGTGAGAAGGCATTCCCAGATTTCGTCTTCCTTCTTTGTTGAAGCTCGCTGCTCTTTCCAGGTTGGTACTAGCTTTTCTTGCTTTTTTTGTAGCGTTCGTCTTTAATTTTGGTGAAGTTCTGGTTTTGCATGTTTGAAAGTTTGGATCTTTTTGCGATCTTATATTCGCTTGTTGCTGTGATATGCTTTTCCTATCTTCCTTCTTGTGGTTTTTCTTGGAATTTCTGTTGAGTCTTTCTGGGGTTTTACTGTTGCTTCTAGTTGCTTTTGATACTAGTAGAAAATCTGCATCTGTTTCTCACTTTTGGGGATTGCTTCCTGTTTGGTCTTTGAAAAAAGGTTGCATCTTTAATGGTCTCGTGCTTGTTTTTTGTTCGATAGGCTTGTAATGATTTGCTGTGTTTTTCTTTGATAAAAAGCACTTGTTGTTTTGAATCCTTTTTGAGAAATGCTGGGATATAATCTGTAGAGTATTTCTGGAAACCTTGTTTTGTTACTGCCTCCAAAAGATGCCCCAGGACTTTGGTTTGAGTCTTGGGGTTTTCCTTTTCTTACTTTTCATTGCCTGAGAAGTATTGACCGAGTTATTTTCTCCTTTGTCCGAGATGTTTGTAGTAACCCCTATCTTCTTTTCTTACTTGTAGGATTTAGTTGGCCTCATGTCTTCTCGCAATAACATTGTAGAGATGTCTTCCAGAGTTCCCGAGGGGATGTCCGATTGGCTGGACTCCCTTGTTTTGTTGTGTGTTTCCGTTGTGGATGCTGAATTTTGCACAGAACTGAGGAAGCGCCATAGGATTTATGGTAACAATGCCCGTGAGGAGGATTACGAGCTTGTTGCCCCTGATTCTGACGAGAGAGTTTGCTTTCCGACTTCTGTTGAGGGAGAGCGTCCCTTCTTTTATGCTTACGAATACTTTTTCAGTCTGTTGAACTTTTCTTTTCCTTTTACTACTTTTGAGACCGACCTGTTATGGTCGTGTAATATTGCTCCATCCCAGCTTCACCCCAATTCCTGGGGTTTTATTAAAATTTTTCAACTTCTCTGCCATGAACTAGATGTAACACCTTCCCAGACTCTGTTTCTTTACTTGTTTGTTTTAGCCAAGCCTGGCGGTTCTTCAAAAAAGAAAGCTTCTTCGGTTTCTTTCCGGTCCGCCCAGGGCCATAAAGTGTTTGCGATGTATGATGAGTCCTTTAAGGATTTCAAGAACTACTTCTTTAAAGTTCGAGCTGTTGAGGGGGCCCGCCCCTTTTTTCTTGATGAAAATGACGAGCCCTCCTTCCCGCTAGAGTGGCAGAAGGATGTAAGAGTGTCTCGCTACACTTGGGAGATGCTTGATGATGTCGAACGCGCTTTTGTTGTTGTTCTAGAGGATCTCTGGGGGAAACCACCCCATCTTGATACAAAACTATTTTTGAATGATCCGTCCTTGGTTCGGACTGCTTTGGGTATTTGTTTGTCTATTTGCCTGATTTGTTTCTATACTTATTTCCTTTTTCTTCCTCTGTTGTAACTTTTTTGTCGTGGCTGTTTGTAGAGATGTCAAAGAACAACGACTCAATGAAGGCCTTCGAAAGGGCAAAGAAGGCAACTGCTGCTCTGAACATCTCGGCCAAGGTGGCCGGCGAGGGATTTTCACAGGTCCCCGTGAAGCCTCCTGTGCCGAGTTCCTTTGGTCCGAGGAAAGTAATTCCTACTCCTCGGTTTCATCAGGTCGATCCTCCTCAGACTTCTGCCGCTGCTTCTGGTGTCCCTCCCTTGAAAAAGCAAAAAACATCCGAGCCTTTTAACTTGGATGCCCCGGACTTTGATGCCATCGAATTTGTTGACCAGCAAATTGCCCCCTATGGTGGGCTTTCTATGGATGACGTGTCTCTTCTTCAGCATTTGGATTTTATCAGTAAAAATAGTGTGAAGATGGCTCATATGGGTGCGGCTATTTTCCGAACAGTTCAGGGGATTCCGATTCATGCCACCAAATCTTTTATGGAGGAGGCCAAGTCGGAATTTGATCGGATCAAGGGTCTGAAGGAGGAGTTGGAGGTGAAGTTGGCAAAGGTGGAGAAGGAGCTGGAGGGTGAGAAGGCCAGCTCTATTGCCCTTGCTGCTTCTTTGAAGCTGGCTGAGGACATGGCCCTGAAGCATAAGGATAGCTATGTCTCCGCCTATAGGGAATTAATTCGTCTCCGGGATGAGTTGGAAACTGCTCGGGCTAATTATGGCGAGCTTCAGGGTCACCTTGTGGGCAGCGTAACTGCTGCCTCCGAGAACCTAATAGAGTAGTTCCGAATTGTTGCCCCTGATGCCGACTTGACTCTTGTCAGCCTGGACAATGTTGTGAGGGATGGTAAAATTGTCCCTGATGACCAGGATGATGATGATGCTGACCCTCCTCCAGTGCCTTCTCTTAAGGTGTCGACCTCCTCGGTTCCTCCCGTTACGTCTGATCCGGATTGCCAGATCCTGAACCGGGATGATGGAACTGTAGATGCGGTGCCCCTTCAAACTGGCCCTCCTTTTCCCCGTACTGATGCTGCCGGGAAGGCTTCCGATCTTTAGCTGATCTTTTTCTGAATATTTTGTGTAAATAGCCCGGTTTGTGGGCTTTTGAAATTGTTTTATTTGTTCTTCTTAACTACTGACGCTTCTAATTGTCTGCCTTGCAAATTTTTGAAAAACAAAAGTAGCTTCCGAGGTTGGTTTGTGGTGGCCCCTTGGAGCTTTATCATACTATGTTTTTATTATGGTATATGTTGAGATCTTGCTGCTTTGGCCTCTTTAGATTGCTTTCGTATTTATTGTTTGTAGCTTGGATCCTTTTGAGGCCGTGACTGTGGGGGGGCCCGACTTGTTTCTCGGTTTCTTGGCTTTTTGCTTCATAACCGATTTCTTTATGTTGATCCCCTTCTAAGTTATTTCTGTAATCTTCTTTTTGGACCATTGTTAGGTCTTCTTTTAGGGATTACTTTTGTAGGAGACTGACTTCGTTAGGTCGATCTCTTTTAAGTTGTTTTTGTAATCCTCTTTCTTGGACCTTCGTCAAGTCTCTTTCAGGGATTACTTTTACAACTTGTCTTTGTAGGAGACCGACTTCGTTAGGCGGATCTCTTCTAAGTTGTTTTTGTAATCCTCTTTCTTGGACCTTTGTCAGATCTCTTTCAGGGATTACTTTTACAACTTGTTTTTGTAGGAGACCGACTTCGTTAGGTCGATCTCTTCTAAGTTATTTTTGTAATCCTCTTTCTTGGACCTTTGTCAGGTCTCTTTCAGGGATTACTTTTACAACTTGTCTTTGTAGGAGACTGACTTCGTTAGGTCGATCTCTTCTATGTTATTTTTGTAATCCTCTTTCTTGGACCTTTGTCAGGTCTCTTTCAGTGATTACTTTTACAACTTGTTTTTGTAGGAGACCGACTTTGTTAGGTCGATCTCTTCTAAGTTGTTTTTGTAATCCTCTTTCTTGGACCTTTGTTAGGTCTCTTTCAGGGATTACTTTTACAACTTGTTTTGTAGGAGACCGACTGGTGCACGAAATTGCAATCACACTTTTGCAATTCCGCCCAACTAACCAGCAAGTGCACTAGGTCGTCCAAGTAATACCTTACGTGAGTAAGGGTCGATCCCACGGAGATTGTCGGCTTGAAACAAGCTATGGTTATCTTGTAACTCTTAGTCAGGATATCAATAATTCTCAGGTTAAATTGTGAAAAGTAAAAGAACATGAAATAAATACTTGTTTTGCAGTAATGGAGAGCAGGCTGAGGTTTTGGAGATGCTCTATCTTCTAAATCTCTGCTTTCCTACTGTCTTCTTCTTCAAGCACGCAAGGCTCCTTCCATGGCAAGCTGTATGTAGGGTTTCACCGTTGTCAATGGCTACCTCCCATCCTCTCAGTGAAAATGTTCAACGCGCTCTGTCACAGCACGGCTAATCATCTGTCGGTTCTCAATCAGGTCAGAATAGAATCCAGTGATTCTTTTGCGTCTGTCACTAACGCCCAGCCTTCAGGAGTTTGAAGCTCGTCACAGTCATTCAATCCTTGAATCCTACTCAGAATACCACAGACAAGGTTTAGACCTTCCGGATTCTCTTGAATGCCGCCATCAATTCTAGCTTATACCACGAAGATTCTGATTAAGGAATCTAAGAGATATCTACTCAATCTAAGGTAGAACGGAGGTGGTTGTCAGGCACACGTTCATAGGTGAGAATGTTGATGAGTGTCACGAATCATCTCATTCATCAAGTTTAGGAACAAGTGATATCTTAGAATAGAAGCAAGCGTGATTGAATGAAAAACAGTAGTAATTGCATTAATCCATCAAGACACAGCAGAGCTCCTCACCCCCAACCATGGGGTTTAGAGACTCATGCTGTAGAAGATACAATGAGAAACGTGTAAAGTGTCATGAGGTATAGATACAATGTCAAAAGATCCTATTAATAGTGAACTAGTAACCTAGGGTATACAGAAATGAGTAAATGACGTAAAAATCCACTTCCGGGGTCCACTTGGTGTGTGCTTGGGCTGAGCATTGAAGCTTGCATGTGTAGAGACTTTTTCTGGAGTTAAACGCCAGCTTTTATGCCAGTTTGGGCGTTTAACTCCAATTTTTGTGCCAGTTCCGGCGTTAAACGCTGGGAATTCTAAAGCTGATTTGCAACGCCGATTTGGGCCATCAAATCTCGAGAAAAGTATGGACTATTATACATTGCTGGAAAGCCCAGAATGTCTACTTTCCAACGCAATTGAGAGCGCGCCAATTGGGCTTCTGTAGCTCCAGAAAATCCACTTCGAGTGCAGGGAGGTCAGAATCCAACAGCATCTGCAGTCCTTTTCAGCCTCTAAATCAGATTTTTGCTCAGGTCCCTCAATTTCAGCCAGAAAATACCTGAAATCACAGAAAAACACACAAACTCATAGTAAAACCCAGAAAAGTGAATTTTAACTAAAAACTAATGAAAATGTAATAAAAACTAACTAAAATATACTAAAAACATACTAAAAATAATGCCAAAAAGCGTATAAATTATCCGCTCATCACAACACCAAACTTAAATTGTTGCTTGTCCCCAAGCAACTGAAAATCAAATAGGATAAAAAGAAGAGAACATACTATAGACTCCAAAATATCAATGAAACTGAGCTCCAATTAGATGAGTGGGACTAGTAGCTTTTTGCTTCTGAACAGTTTTGGCATCTCACTTTATCCTTTGAAGTTTAGAATAATTGGCCTCTATAGGAACTCAGAATTCAAATAGTGTTATTGATTCTCCTAGTTAAGTATGATGATTCTTGAACATAGCTACTTTATGAGTCTTGGCTGTGGCCCAAAGCACTCTGTCTTCCAGTATTACCACCGGATACATACATGCCACTGACACATACTTGGGTGAACCTTTTCAGATTGTGACTCAGCTTTGCTAGAGTCCCCAATTAGAGGTGTCCAGGGTTCTTAAGCACACTCTTTTTGCCTTGGATCACAACTTTATTTTTTTTCTTTTTCCTCTTCTCTCTTTTTTTTCGTTTTTTTTTTGTATTCACTGCTTTTTCTTGCTTCAAGAATCAATTTGATGATTTTTCAGATCCTCAATAACATTTCTCCTTTTCCATCATTCTTTCAAGAGCCAACAATTTTTAACATTCTTAAAACAACAAATTCAAAAGACATATGCACTGTTCAAGCATTCATTCAGAAAATAGAAAGTATTGTCACCACATCAAACTAATTCAACTAGTTTCAAAGATGAATTCAAAATCCTGTACTTCTTGTTCTTTTGTGATTAAAGCACTTTTCATTTAAGAGAGGTGATGGATTCATAGGACATTCATAGCTTTAAGACATGAACCTTAAATTTTATTAATCATGAATTAAGAACAAGACTCAAAAATAGATATAGGATAAGACTAATAGTATAGAAAACAAAAATTTAAATAGACTCCTAATGATAGAGGTTATCACAGAGTTAGGACTCAACAACCTTGATTTTGAGAAGTGGATGCTCCCTCAACTTGTGGGGTATTTGACCCTTCAAGGGAGAGCTTTTGGCGCTTCAACTCCTGTAGCTCACGCCCCTGCTTCTCTTGTTCCTTCAGCAATTTGCAGAGCATGCAGTTTTGATTTTGCTGTTCTTCCTTAATTTGTTCCATAGCTTCTTGCAGTTGGCAACGGATGCTTCTAGACGAGTCCAGTAGTCAATTTCAGGAAGTTCAGGGAGGAACTCCTGCGCCCTCCTTTTGATAGAGTTATCTTGCATTTGTCCTTCCATTGACCTCTTGGTGATTGGGTGCTCAATTGGGATGAATTCATCTACTCCCATCTTCACCCCAACATCTTTACATAGCAAAGAGATTAAGCTTGGGTAAGCCAGTTTGGCTTCAGTGGAGTTCTTGTTTGCAATTGTGTAAATCTCACAAGCAATCAGATGATGAATCTCCACTTCTTTTCCCAGCATAATACAATGAATTATCACTGCTCTCTTGATAGTAACCTCAGAACGGTTACTAGTGGGCAAGATAGAATGCCCTATGAAGTCCAACCAGCCTCTTGCAACTGGTTTGAGATCTCCCCTCTTGAGTTGGTTTGGAACACCTTTTGAATCGGTCATCCACTTGGTTCTAGGGAGGCATATGTCCTCTAGAACTTGATCCAACCCCTTATCTACTCTCACCATTCTCCTATTAAAGGATTCAGGATCATCTTGTAGTTGAGGTAATTTGAAGACCTCTCTTATTTTGTCCAGATGGAAGTAAATAATTCTCCCTCTGACCATGGTTCTGTAGGTATGAAAAGCAGTTCCAGTCATTCTCTGCTTATCTGTCAGCCACAGATTTGAGTAGAATTCTTGAACCATATTTCTCCCAAACTTTGTCTCGGGGTTGGTTAGAACTTCCCATCCTCTGTTTCGAATTTGCTCTTGGATCTCCGGATATTCATCTTCTTTCAGATCAAATTTAACTTCTGGGATCACTGACCTTAGACCCATTATTTTGTGGTAATGGTCTGCATGTTCTTTGGTTAAGAACTTTTCTTGACTCCAAAGGTCTTTTGGAGCATTCTCTTTCTTGCCTCTTGAATTGGTTTGTTTTCCTTTGGGGGCCATGATCTTGATGAGCCTTAACTTAGTGATCACGGAAAAACACACCAAACTTAGATGTTTGCTTGTCCTCAAGCAAAAGAAAGGAAAGAGGAGAGGGAGGAGGAGAGCAAATTCGAATGATGGGGAAGGGGGGTGTGGCCGAACATATATTTATAAGAAAGGGGGAGAGAGTTCGAAAATTTTGAAGGAGATTTGAGAAGATATGGAAAGAAATTGAGAGATATTTGAGTTTTTTTGAAGAAGATTTGGAAAGGATTTGAAAGAGATTTGAAGAATGATTTTAATTTTGAAAATTTGAAGGTGAATGATGAAAGTTTGAAATGTGTTTAAGTAGAAAATTATGCATCAAAACAGGAAAGTTTGAAAAAAATTGAAGTGGAAAGCAAAATCTCTATCCCCCCACCTTTCTGGCATTAAACACCCAGAATGGTATCCATTCTGGCGTTTAACGCCCAAATGTTGGCAAATTTGGGCGTTTAACGCCTAGCCAGGTACCCTGGTTGGCGTTAAACGCCAAAAACCCCTTCATCACTGGGCGTTTTGCTAAATGCCCAGGATGTTGCACACCTGGCGTTAAACGCCCAGAATGGTGCCCATTCTGGTGTTTAACGCCCAAAATGGCACCTTTACTGGCGTTAAACGCCCGGAATGGTGCCCATTCTGGTGTTTAACGCCCAAAGTACCCCTTACTGGCATTTTTTTCGCCAGCAAGCTCCTTTTCTCTGCTTCTTGCACTGAATCCTTTTGTAACTCTGTGAATTCCTACAATTTTTGATAATTGCCCTTTGAGAATATGTATCAAACTTTGATTAAACAAAATAGATGGCCTGCTAATGACTGGGTTGCCTCCCAGCAAGCGCTTCTTTATTGTCTTTAGCTGGACCTTCACTGAGAATCATTCAAGCCTTAGTTTTGAGCATTCTTGCTCAAAATTGCTTTCAAGATAATGCTTGATTCTCTGTCCATTAACAATGAACTTTTTGTCAGAATCAATATCCTGAAGCTCAACATATCCATATGGTGACACTCCTGTAATCACATACGGATCCCTCCACCGGGATTTAAGTTTTCCTGGGAACAGTCTGTGTCTAGAGTTGAAGAGCAGAACTTTTTGTCCTAGCTCAAAGACTCTGGATGACAACTTCTTGTCATGCTACTTCTTTGCCTTTTCCTTATAAATTTTTGCATTTTCAAAGGCACTGAGTCTAAATTCATCTAGCTCATTTAGCTGGAGTAATCTTTTTTCACCAGCTAACTTAACATCCAGGTTTAGGAATCTGGTTGCCCAATAGGCTTTATGTTCCAGTTCCACGGGCAGATGACAGGCCTTGCCATACACAAGTTGTTATGGAGAGGTTCCTATTGGAGTCTTAAATGCCGTTCTGTATGCCCACAGAGCATCATCCAAGCTCTTTGCCCAATCCTTTCTACGAGCAATTACAATCTGTTCTAGGATTCTTTTTAGCTCTCTGTTAGAGACTTCAGCTTGCCCATTTGTCTGTGGATGATATGGGGTTGCCACTTTGTGGCTAATTCCATATCGGACCATAGCAGAGTACAGCTATTTATTGCAAAAATGAGTGCCCCCATCACTGATTAGTACTCTGGGAACACCAAACCTGCTGAAGATGTGTTTCTGGAGGAATTTCAGCACGGTCTTAGTATCATTAGTGGGTGTAGCAATTGTTTCTACCCATTTAGATACATAGTCCACTGCCACCAGAATGTAAGTGTTTGAGTATGATGGTGGGAACGGACCCATAAAGTCAATACCCCATACATCAAACAATTCAATCTCTAGGATCCCTTACTGAGGCATGGCGTATCCATGAGGCAAGTTACCAGCTCTTTGGCAACTGTCACAGTTACGCACAAACTCTCGGGCATCTCTATAGAGAGTGGGCCAGTAGAAGCCACATTGGAGGACCTTAGTGGCTGTTCGCTCACTTCCGAAATGTCCCCCATACTGTGATCCATGGCAGTGCCATAGGATCCTTTGTGCTTCCTCTCTGGGTACACATCTGCGGATCATTCTGTCTGCACATCTCTTAAAGAGATATGGCTCATCCCATAGGTAGTACTTGGCATCTGAAATTAATTTCTTTCTTTGCACCCTGCTGTACTCTTGGGGTATAAACCTCACAGCTTTATAATTTGCAATATCTGCAAACCATGGAGCTTCTTGAATGGCAAAAAGTTGCTCATCTGGGAAAGTCTCAGAGATCTCAGTAGAAGGGAGGGACGCCCCAGCTACTGGTTCTATCCGGGACAGATGATCAGCTACTTGGTTCTCTGTCCCTTTTCTGTCTCTTATTTCTATATCAAACTCTTGCAGAAGCAACACCCATCTTATGAGCCTGGGTTTTGAATCCTGCTTTGTGAGTAAGTACTTAAGAGCAGCATGGTCAGTGTACACAATCACCTTTGATCCTACTAGATAGGATCTAAATTTGTCAATGGCATAGACCACTGCAAGTAACTCTTTTTCTGTGGTTGTGTAATTCTTCTGTGCGTCATTCAGAACACGGCTGGCATAATAAATGAAATGCAGAAGCTTGTTATGCCTCTGTCCCAACACTGCACCAATGGCATGGTCACTGGCATCACACATTAATTCGAATGGTAATGTCCAGTCTGGTGCAGAGATGACTGGTGCTGTGACCAGCTTGTCTTTCAGGGTCTCAAATGCCTGCAAACACTGTGTGTCAAACACAAATGGTGTGTCAGCAGCTAGCAGGTTGCTCAGAGGTTTTGCAATTTTTGAAAAATCCTTTATAAACCTTCTGTAGAATCCTGCATGCCCTAGAAAGCTTCTGATTGCCTTAACATTGGCAGGTGGTGGTAATTTTTCAATTACCTCTACCTTTGCCTTATCCACCTCTATTCCTTGCTTGAAATTTTGTGCCCAAGGACAATTCCTTCAGTCACCATAAAGTGACATTTCTCCCAGTTTAAAACCAGGTTAGTCTCTTGGCACCTTTTCAGGACAAGTGTTAGGTGGTTAAGACGGGAGCTGAATGAGTCTCCATATACTGAGAAGTCATCCATGAAGACTTCCAGAAATTTCTCCACCATATCAGAGAAGATGGATAGCATGCATCTCTGAAAAGTTGCAGGAGCATTACACAGACCAAAAGGCATTCTCCTGTAGGCAAACACGCCAGAAGGACAAGTGAATGCTGTTTTCTCTTGGTCTTGAGGATCTACTGCAATTTGGTTGTAACCTGAATAGCCATCCAAAAAGCAGTAATAATCATGACCAGCTAGTCTTTCTAGCATTTGGTCTATGAATGGTAAAGGAAAATGATCCTTCCTGGTGGTTGTATTGAGCCTTCTGTAGTCAATACACATACGCCACCCTGTAACTGTTCTTGTAGGAACCAGTTCATTTTTTTCATTATGAACTACTGTCATGCCTCCCTTCTTGGGGACAACTTGGACATGGCTCACCCAGGGGCTATCAGAAATGGGATAAATAATCCCAGCCTCCAGTAATTTAGTGACCTCTTTCTGCACCACCTCCTTCATGGCTGGATTTAGCCGCCTTTGTGGTTGAACCACTGGTTTGGCATTATCCTCCAAGAGGATCTTGTGCATGCATCTTGCTGGGCTAATGCCCTTAAGATCACTTATGGACCACCCAAGAGCTGTCTTGTGTGTCCTTAGCACTTGAATCAGTGCTTCCTCTTCCTGTGGATTTAAAGCAGAGCTTATGATCACTGGAAAAGTGTCACCCTCTCCCAGAAATGCATACTTCAGGGATGGTGGTAATGGTTTGAGCTCAGGTTTGGGAGGCTTATCCTCTTCCTGAGGAATTTTCAAAAATTCTTTTGTTTCCTCTGGTTCTTCCTGATCAGGCTGAACATCCTTGAAGATGTCCTCTAGCTCTGATTCTAGACTTTTAGTCATATTGATCTCTTCCACCAAAGAGTCAATAATGTCAGCGCCCATGCAGTCATTTGGTGTGTCTGGATGTTGCATAGCTTTTACAGCATTCAACTTGAACTCATCCTCATTGACTCTCAGGGTCACTTCCCCTTTTTGTACATCAATGAAAGTTCGTCCAGTTGCTAGGAAAGGTCTTCCTAGAATGAGAGTTGCACTCTTGTGCTCCTCCATTTCCAGCACTACAAAGTCAGTTGGAAAGGCGAATGGCCCAACCTTGACAATCATGTCCTCAATTATGCCTGATGGATATTTAATGGAGCCATCAGCAAGTTGGAGGCATATCCGGGTTGGTTTGACTTCTTCAGTCAACCCAAGCTTTCTGATAGTGGATGCAGGTATTAGATTGATACTTGCTCCAAGGTCACACAGGGCTGTCTTGGTGCAAGCACCTTCTAATGTGCATGGTATCATAAAGCTTCCTGGATCTTGAAGCTTTTCTGGTAAGCTTTTCAGAATGGCTGCACTGCATTCTTCAGTGAGAAACACTTTTTCAATTTCTCTCCAATCCTTCTTATGACTTAAGATCTCTTTCATAAACTTAGCATAAGAAGGTATTTGCTCAAGTGCCTCTGCAAACAGAATCTTTATTTCAAGAGTCCTTAGATAGTCTGCAAAGCGGGCAAATTGCTTATCCTGTTCCGCTTGGCGGAGTTTCTGAGGATAAGGCATCTTGGCTCTATATTCTTCAACCTTAGTTGCTGCAGGTTTATTCCTTACAGAGGTGGTTGGAGAAGCCTTTTTAGAGGGGTTACTACCAGCACTCTCAGGTGTCTGATTCCCCATTGGCGTTTGAACGCCAGGATTGGGTGAAGAATGGGCGTTTAACGCCAACTTTTCCCCCTTTTCTGGCGTTTGAACGCCAGAACTGGGCAGGGAATGGGCGTTTAACGCCAGCTTTTCCCCCCTTTGTTTCCATGTCTTTATGATTGCTGTAGGTTGGTTATTCAACCACCTCTTAGCTTGATCTTTTACAGCAAATGGAAACAGTAATAGTCTGTAGACATCCTGATCCACCTCTTTATCACGTACTGTGTCAGCAATTTGTAAGAATTGTGCCAGAAACTCAGTAGGTTCTTCCTGTGGAAGACCGGAATACTGGCAATTTTGCTGCACCATGATAATGAGTTGAGGATTTAGCTCAAAGCTGCTTGCTTTAATGGGAGGTATACAGATGCTACTCCCATATGCAGCTGTAATGGGGTTAGCATATGACCCCAGAGTCCTTCTGGACTGCTCAATTCCACTTAGGTCCATGATGGAGAAAGGGAATATGATATGGATTCACAAGTAAAGTAGATTTTTTTTTTCAAAATTGACCGAAAAAAAATAAAATAAAACAATTGGAAGATAAAATAAATTTTCGAAAACTAAAAGAAAATAATATCAAAGCAAATTGAAAACTAAATCAATTAGTTAATTAAAAGATTTTGGAATTAGCAATTGAAAAGATATGATTGAAAATTATTTTGAAAAATATTTGATTTTTTTTGAAATGAGGAAAGAGAAAAACAACAAAATGACACCAAACTTAAAATTTTTAGAAAATCAAACACAAATTTTCGAAAATTTTAAAGGAAAACACAGAGAGGACACCAAACTTAGAATTTTTAAAAATCAAGAAAGAGCTAAGGACATGCAAATTCGAAAATTTAAAAGAAAACAAAGGCATGCAATTGACACCAAACTTAAAATATGAAACTAGACTCAAATAAAAGACTCTAAACCAACAAAAATAAAACAGTCCTAATCTAAACAACAAGATAAGCCGTCAGTTGTCCAAACTCGAACAATCCCCGGCAACGGCGCCAAAAACATGGTGCACGAAATTGCAATCACACTTTTGCAATTCCGCCCAACTAACCAGCAAGTGCACTGGGTCGTCCAAGTAATACCTTACGTGAGTAAGGGTCGATCCCACGGAGATTGTCGGCTTGAAGCAAGCTATGGTTATCTTGTAACTCTTAGTCAAGATATCAATAATTCTCAGGTTAAATTGTGAAAAGTAAAAGAACATGAAATAAATACTTGTTTTGCAGTAATGGAGAGCAGGCTGAGGTTTTGAAGATGCTCTATCTTCTAAATCTCTGCTTTCCTACTGTCTTCTTCTTCAAGCACGCAAGGCTCCTTCCATGGCAAGCTGTATGTATGGTTTCACCGTTGTCAATGGCTACCTCCCATCCTCTCAGTGAAAATGTTCAACGCGCTCTGTCACAGCACGGCTAATCATCTGTCGGTTCTCAATCAGGTCGGAATAGAATCCAGTGATTCTTTTGCGTCTGTCACTAATGCCCAGCCTTCAGGAGTTTGAAGCTCGTCACAGTCATTCAATCCTTGAATCCTACTCAGAATACCACAGACAAGGTTTAGACCTTCCAGATTCTCTTGAATACCGCCATCAATTCTAGCTTATACCACGAAGATTCTAATTAAGTTATCTAAGAGATATCTACTCAATCTAAGGTAGAACGGAGGTGGTTGTCAGGCACACGTTCATAGGTGAGAATGTTGATGAGTGTCACGAATCATCTCATTCATCAAGTTTAGGAACAAGTGATATCTTAGAATAGAAGCAAGCGTGATTGAATGAAAAATAGTAGTAATTGCATTAATCCATCAAGACACAGCAGAGCTCCTCACCCCCAACCATGGGGTTTAGAGACTCATGCTGTAGAAGATACAATGAGAAACATGTAAAGTGTCATGAGGTATAGATACAATGTCAAAAGATCCTATTAATAGTGAACTAGTAACCTAGGGTATACAGAAATGAGTAAATGACGTAAAAATCCACTTCCGGGGTCCACTTGGTGTGTGCTTGGGCTGAGCATTAAAGCTTGCATGTGTAGAGACTTTTTCTGGAGTTAAAAGCCAGCTTTTATGCCAGTTTGGGCGTTTAACTCCAATTTTTGTGCCAGTTCCGGCGTTAAACGCCGGGAATTCTGAAGCTGATTTGCAATGCCAATTTGGGCCATCAAATCTCGGGCAAAGTATAGGCTATTATACATTGATGGAAAGCCCAGGATGTCTACTTTCCAACGCAATTGAGAGTGCGCCAATTGGGCTTCTGCAGCTCCAGAAAATCCACTTCGAGTGCAGGGAGGTTAGAATCCAACAGCATCTGCAGTCCTTTTCAGCCTCTAAATCAGATTTTTGCTCAGGTCCCTCAATTTCAGCCAGAAAATACCTGAAATCACAGAAAAACACACAAACTCATAGTAAAGCCCAGAAAAGTGAATTTTAACTAAAAACAAATGAAAATGTAATAAAAACTAACTAAAATATACTAAAAACATACTAAAAACAATGCCAAAAAGCGTATAAATTATCCGCTCATCACCGACTTCGTTAGGTCGATCTCTTCTAAGTTATAGCAATTCCTCTTTAATAGGGTTGGCCAGACCTCTTTCCAGGAATTTGCTGATAACTTGGGTTGACTTGGTCCGACTTTTTTGGGTGTCAGCCAGTCTTTTTAAGTTATTATATAGCAATCCATAAGACCTCGTCAGGTTCTATTTTGGGATCACTTTCGATAACTTCTTGCATTATTCTGTGTTCATCTTTTGCCGATTTGTAGATTGTGATTTCTGTCCTGGTTTAATCGACCTTTAGGTGAATCGCGTTTTCACCTTTGTCGGTCGATTATTCCTATCAAGATCGTATAGTGAATCTGTTTTTCACTTCTTGTTCGATCTGTTGCTTTATAATCGGACGATGAATGCTTCAGATTAATGCGTCTTGAGCACTTTGTAGAATATCTGAAATGTATTTTTATTTAAAGAAAGTGCAAATATATACTGGCGGGAATTTTTTATACCCTTAAGTCGGATTAAATCTCAATTTTTGACGCCTCATTAAAAAATCTTTTCAGGAAAAAGAGTGCATCTTGAGATCTTTTACCTTTCCTAGCTATAGTACCTTCTCAGGTTATAGGCGTGCCATGATCTGAGAGTTCTCGCCCCTCGAGTTCGGACAATCTGTAGTAACCCTTCCTAAGTACTTTTGTGACTCGGTAGGGTCCTTTCCAGTTAGCTGCCAACTTTCCTTCTCCAGGTCGAGTTGTTCCAATATCATTTCGGGTTACGATGAAATCGTTCTCCATGAAGTCTCTTGGCACTACCTTTTGATTATACCTGGAAGCCATTCGCCGCTTTAGTGCTTCTTCTCTGATCCGAGCTCTTTCTTGGATTTTCGGAAGTAGGTTGAGCTCTTCTCTTTGAAGTTGAGAGTTGGTTTGTTCATTGTAGTGAACTACTCGGGGAGACCCTTCTTCAACTTCTATTGGAATCATTGCCTCCACTCTGTATGCTAGTCGAAATGGGGATTCGTTTGTAGTGGAATGTGGAGTTGTTCGATACGCCCATAGGACCTGTAGGAGTTCCTCGGCCCAAGCTCCATTTGCTTCTTGTAACCTCCGTTTCAGCCTAGCCAATATGACTTTGTTGGCTACTTCGGCTTGTCCATTGGCTTGGGGGTGTTCGACGGAAGTGAACTGGTATTTTATATTCAAGTCGGCCACTAACTTTCTGAAGCCTGCATCTGTGAATTGGGTGCCGTTATCCGTGGTGATGGAGTATGGAACCCCAAATCTCGTAACAATGTTCCTATATAGGAATTTCCGGCTTCTTTGAGCAGTGGCCTTGGCTAGGGGTTCTGCTTCGATCCATTTTGTGAAATAGTCTACCCCTACTATAAGGAATTTTACTTGTCCCGATCCCTGTGGGAAGGGTCCAAGAAGATCGAGTCCCCATTTTGCAAATGGCCAGGGTGAGGTCACGCTAATGAGTTTTTCTGGCGGGGCGATGTGAAAGTTGGCATGCTTCTGACATGGTGGACATGTCTTTACAAATTCTGTAGCTTCCTTTCGTAGAGTTGGCCAATAGAATCCTGCTCGGAGTACTTTTTTGGTGAGAGCTTGCGCTCCGAGATGATTACCACAAATGCCGCTGTGTACTTCCTCCAAGACTTCTTTTGTGTTGGAGGTCGGTACGCATTTTAACAATGGTGTTGAGATCCCTCTTTTATATAGAATGTTATTTATGATAGTGTAGTACTGTGCCTCCCTTTTTAACCTCTTTGCCTCCTTTTCATCTGTGGGGAGCGCTTCTGTTTTGAGGTAGTTAATTATGGGGGTCATCCATCCTTGATCCCGGCCTGTTATGGCTAGGATTTTTTCTTCTTCTGATATCGATGGGTTCTGCAGTATTTCTTGGATGAGGCTTCTATTGTTGCCCCCAGGTTTAGTGCTGGCTAGCTTTGAGAGCGCGTCAGCTCGGGTATTTTGCTCGCAGGGTATGTGGCAGATCCTATATTCTCCAAGTTGTCCGAGCTGTTCTTTGGTTTTATCCAAATATTTTTTCATGGTAGGATCTTTGGCTTGGTAGCTTCCCGTTATTTGTGAGGTAATGACTTGTGAGACACTGTAAATGTTGAGTTTCTGAGCTCCAACCTCCCTAGCCAGCTTCAAGCTAGCTAATAACGCTTCATATTCTGCCTGGTTATTTGAAGCCGGGAATCCGAATTTCAGGGAAAGCTCAAGTTGGGTTTCCTGGTTGCTTTCGATTATCACACCTGCACCACTTCTGGCTTTATTTGAGGAGCCGTCCACGTATATGTTCCACTCTATGGGGATTTCTGTGGTGTCTGTGAATTCTGCAATAAAGTCGGCTAGGTATTGTGATTTGACGGCTGTCCGCGCCTCGTATTGAAGGTCGAACTCGGACAACTCGATTGCCCACTGTAGGATTCTTCCTGCTAGATCTGTTTTCTGCAGTATCCCTTTTATGGGCTGGTTGGTCCGAACTCTGATGGTGTGCGCTTGGAAATATGGGCGAAGTCGTCGGGATGTGAGTATTAAAGCGTAGGCGAACTTCTCTATTTTCTGGTAGTTTAGCTCTGACCCCTGTAGTGCTTTACTAATGAAGTAGACGGGTTGTTGTCCCCCTTCATCTTCTCTAATTAATGCTGAGGCCATTGCCCGACTTCCTACGGCCAGGTATAGTATGAGTGGTTCTCCCTCTCGTGGTCGAGATAGAATGGGGGGTTGTCCTAGGAATTCTTTAAAGTCTCGGAAGGCTTGTTCACATTTCGTTGTCCACTCGAAGTTTTTCCCCTTTCTTTAAGGTGGCGTAGAAGGGGAGGGATCTTATTGCTGACCTTGCTAGGAATCTGGACAGGGCTGCCAGTCTCCCATTGAGTTGTTGGACTTCTTTGACGCAGGTCGGGCTTTTCATGTTGAGTATGGCCTGGCATTTATCTGGATTTGCCTCGATTCCTCTTTGTGTGAGCATGAAGCCCAGGAATTTTCCTGCCTCTACTGCGAAGGTGCATTTAACCGGGTTGAGTCGCATGTTGTGCTTCTGTATGGTGTCGAACACTTGAACCAAGTCGGTTAGTAATGTTTCCTCACTTTGTGTCTTTATCAACATGTCGTCCACATAGACCTCCATGATTTTTCTGATGTGGTTTGAGAAGACTTTATTCATTAGCCTTTGATAAGTGGCTCCCGCGTTTTTAAGGCCGAAAGGCATTACGATGTAGCAATAATTTGCTTTTGGTGTGAGAAACGAGGTTTCTTCTTGATCTGGTGGATACATTGGGATCTGGTTGTATCCTGAGTATGCGTCCATGAACGAGAGATACTTATATCCTGATGAGGCATCTACTAGAGCGTCGATGCTTAGGAGTGGATAAGGGTCTTTTGGGCTGGCTTTGTTGAGGTCGGTATAGTCAGTGCACATTCGTCACTTCCCATTTGATTTTTTCACCAAGATGACATTTGCTAGCCATAGTGGGTATTTAACTTCTCTTATGAATCCTGCCTCCAGTAGTGCTTGTACTTGTTCTTCTACAGCCTGAGACCGTTATGGCCCAAGTTTTCTTCGTTTTTGTTGTACCGGCCGAGATCCCGGGTAAACTGCCAGCTTGTGACTCATTAGTTCGGGATCTATGCCCGGCATGTCGGCAGCTTTCCATGCGAAGAGATCAACATTATCTCGTATAAACGTATTAGTGATTCTTTTACATCTCCTTTCAGGACCGTGCCAATATTAGTTGTTTTGTCTGAGGTATCTCCGATCTGAACTCTTTCTATTTCTCCTTCGGGTCATGGACGGAGTTTTTCTCGTCTCTGATCTCCGCCGAGTTTGATTGTGTGGAACTCTCCTCCTTCGCCTCGGAGATTTAGACTTTCGTTATAACAGCAACGCGCCATCTTTTGATCTACTTTTATTGTAGCTATCCCTTCTGTAGTTGGGAATTTCATACATAGATGTGGAGTTGAAACTATTGCTCCGAGTTGATTTAACGTCGTCTGACCTATTAAGGCATTGTAGGCTGAGCTTACGTCGACCACGATATAGTCTATCTTAAGTGTTCGGGATTGGTTCCCCTTTCCAAAGGTTGTGTGTAACGATACGTATCCTAGTGGCTGTACTGGGGTGTCCCCAAGTCCGAACAGGCTGTTCGGATATGCTTTTAGCTCTTTCTCTTCTAAGCCGAGCTTGTCGAAGGCAGTTTTGAATAGAATGTCGGCAGAGCTTCCTTGATCAATTAATGTACGGTGGAGGTTGGCGTTTGCCAATATAATTGTGATGACCATGGGGTCGTCGTGTCCTGAAATGATTCTGGATGCATCTTCTTTGGTAAACGTGATTGCTGGGATGTCTGGCACTTCTTTCTTGCCTTCGACGTGGTATACTTCTTTGAGGTGTCGCTTGCGGGATGACTTAGAGATTCCTCCTCCAGCGAATCCGCCGTGTATCACATGGACATGTCTTTTCGATGTGCGGGGTGATCGTTCAGATCGTCCGACTTCTTCATCCCTTCTTCTTTTCCTTGGTTCTTCGTCCCGATTAGCCAAGAACCGATCTAGTTTTCCTTTCCTAACTAATTTCTCTATGACATTTTTCAAGTCAAAGCATTCGTTGGTGGAATGTCCTCGGACTCGATGATACTCACAGTATTCGTTCCGATTTCCTCCTCCCCTTTTGCCTTTAAGTGGCCGAGCTGGGGGTATTTTTTCCATATGGCAGACTTCTTTGTAAACTTCTACCAAGGATACCCTAAGGGGGGTGTAGTTATGATATTTTTTATTTTCTCTCCGGAGCGATCTTCCTTTTTCTTGGATTCTTTATCTCGGTAGGCAGAACCGAACCTCGAGGCTTCGCCAAGTCGAGAATTTTCCTCCATGTTGATGTACTTCTGCGCCCGTTCTTGTACTTTGTCTAGGGATGTCGGGTACCTCTTTGATATAGATTGGCTGAATGGTCCTTCTCGTAGGCCATTTATGAGGCCCATGATAGCAGCTTCTGTTGGTAGACTTTGTATGTCCATGCATGTTTTGTTGAATCTTTCCATGTAGTTGCGAAGGCTCTCCCGATCTCCTTGCTTGATCCCTAACAGGCTGGGTGCGTGTTTGGCTTTGTCCTTTTGTATGGAAAATCGGGCCAGGAACTTTTTGGCCAGGTCGTCGAAACTCGAGATGGATTTTGGAGGTAGATTGTCAAACCATTTAATGGCTGTCTTGGTGAGAGTTGTTGGAAAGGCTTTGCAGCGAACTGCATCTGAGGCATCAGTGAGGTACATTCTACGTCTGAAGTTGCTGAGATGGTGGTTGGGATCTGTTCATGCCTTGGGTCGAACTGTCTGACCCGGGATGTTCTACAGACAAAGCGACCGACCTCTTCAGGTCAGGACAACCCGACCTCTTCTCAAAGAGCTCGGCCAAGTCACAGGAAAGCCCAAACAAAGGGCCCAAATAGAGGAACACGTCCCAAATCCAAGGGCAGCCCAAGCCCATAGAGATAAAGGCGGTTCCCTTAAAGATAACTAACTTATCTTAACCAGAGGAGGCCACATCTCACCATTATAAATACACTGGAGCACCCAGGTATAACTCATACTCTGATTCTACTCAATACCTGCTCAATACCCTTGCTAACTTAAGCATCGGAGTCCCTTGCAGGTACCCCCCACCCTCTGGGGACGAAGGATCAGCACCATCACCAAGTCCAACAAGTCGGACACACCAGCTCCGGCCTCTATACACCAGCCGGACACGTCGACTCCGACCAATACAGAAGATCTCGACCGAGATTAACCTACAGTTTCAGGTAACCACCAGAACATTGGCGCCGTTGCCGGGGACCTGGAAGTCATCCCAGCACCATGGCGGACAACCATGACAACGATCACGACTCGGGTTTGGAAGATAGAACGCCACACAAGAACACGGATGCTGTATTTGAGAATACTCCGGAATCCAATGGAGACAAAAATTCATCAAATCCAGGAGTAATAGAAGCGCTTCAAAATCGATTGGAGCAACTTGAGAAAGAAGCCCAACATCAACGTCAAAAAGAAGAAGATCTACGTCGGGAGATAAGGCGGCGCCGAGAATTAGAAGATAAGCTTATAAAACTCGAAGCTGATCTCAAAACTAAAGCTACTCGACCATCCACGGAGGATAACTCTCAGAAAGATCAAGATCCATTCACCAGAGAAATTATGAAGACAAAAATTCTAAAAGATTTCAACTTCCGGATATGACTCTATATGACGGCACCTCGGACCCCAACCATCATCTCAGCAACTTCAGAAGTAGAATGTACCTCACTGATGCCTCAGATGCAGTTCGCTGCAAAGCCTTTCCAACAACTCTCACCAAGACAGCCATTAAATGGTTTGACAACCTACCTCCAAAATCCATCTCGAGTTTCGACGACCTGGCCAAAAAGTTCCTGGCCCGATTCTCCATACAAAAGGACAAAGCCAAACACGCACCTAACTTACTAGGGATCAAGCAAGGAGATCGGGAGAGCCTTCGCAACTACATAAAAAGATTCAACAAAACATGCATGGACATACAAAGTCTACCAACAGAAGCTGCCATTATGGGCCTCATAAATGGCCTGCGAGAAGGACCATTTAGCCAATCTATATCAAAGAGATACCCAACATCCCTAGACGAAGTACAAGAACGGGCGCAGAAGTACATCAACATGGAGGAAAATTCTCGACTTGGCGAAGCCTCGAGGTCCGATTCTGCCTACCGAGATAAAGAATCCAAGAAAAAGGAAGATCGCTCCGGAGAGAAAATAAAAAATATCATAACTACACTCCTCTTAGGGTATCCTTGGTAGATGTTTACAAAGAAGTCTGCCATACGAAGAAAATCCCTCCAGCTCGGCCACTTAAAGGCAAAAGAGGAGGAGGAAATCGGAATGAATACTGTGAATATCACCGACTTCGAGGGCATTCCACCAACGAATGCTTCGACTTGAAAAACGTCATAGAAAAATTAGTAAGAGAAGGAAAGCTAAATCGGTATTTGGCCAATCAGGACGACGAACCAAGAAAAAGAAGAAGGGATGAGGATGTCGGATGATCTGAACGATCACCTCGTATACCGGAAAGACACGTTCACGTAATACACGGCGGATTTGCGGGGGGAGGAATCTCCAAATCATCCCGCAAATGACACCTCAAAGAGGTGTACCATGTCGAAGGAAAGAAGGAAGCGCCAGACATCCCAGCAATCACGTTTACCAAGGAAGATGCATCCGGAATCATCTCGGGACACGACGACCCCATGGTCATTACGATCATATTAGCAAACGCCAACCTTCACCGTACACTAATTGACCAGGGAAGCTCTGCCGACATATTATTTAAAACTGCCTTCGACAAACTCGGCCTAGAAGAAAAAGAGCTAAGAGCATACCTGAACAGCCTGTTTGGACTTGGAGATACCCTAGTTCAACCGCTGGGATACATATCGCTGCATACAACCTTTGGGAAGGGGAACCAATCCAAAACACTCATGATAGAATACATCGTGGTCGACGTAAGCTTAGCCTACAATGCCTTAATAGGTCGGACAACGTTAAATCAACTCGACGCAATAGTTTCAACTCCACATCTATGTATGAAATTCCCAACTGCGAAAGGGATAGCTACAATAAAGGCAGATCAAAAGATGGCGCGTCGCTCTTATAACGAAAGTCTGAACCTCCGAGGCGAAGGAGGGGAGTTCCACACAATCGAGCTCGGTGGAGTTCAGAGGCGAGAAGAATTCCGACCACGACCCGAAGGGGAAGTAGAAAAAGTCCAGATCGGAGATACCTCGGATAAAACAACTAATATTGGCACGATCCTGAAAGGAGACACAAAGGAATCACTAATACGGTTCCTACGAGATAATGTTGATCTCTTTGCATGGAAAGCTGTCGACATGCCAGGCATTGATCCCGAACTAATGAGCCACAAATTGGCAGTCTACCCGGGATCCCGGCCGGTACAACAAAGACGAAGAAAACTCGGACCAGAGCGATCTCAAGCTGTAGAAGAACAAGTACAAGCGCTACTAGAGGCAGGGTTCATAAGGGAAGTTAAATACCCACTATGGCTAGCAAACGTCGTCTTGGTGAAAAAGTCAAATGGGAAGTGGCGAATGTGCACCGACTACACCGACCTCAACAAAGCCTGCCCAAAAGACCCTTACCCACTCCCAAGCATCGACGCTCTAGTAGATGCTTCATCAGGATATAAGTATCTCTCGTTTATGGACGCATATTCGGGGTACAACCAAATCCTCATGTATCCACCAGATCAAGAAAAGACCTCGTTCCTAACACCAAAAGCAAACTACTGTTACATCGTGATGCCTTTCGGTCTCAAAAACGCAGGAGTTACTTATCAAAGGCTAATGAATAAAGTTTTCTCAGATCACATTGGAAAAATCATGGAAATTTATGTGGACGACATGTTAATAAAGACACAAAGCGAAGATACATTATTATCCGACCTGACTCAAGTGTTTTACACTATAAGGAAACACAACATGCGGCTCAATCCCGCAAAATGCACCTTCGTAGTAGAAGCGGGCAAATTTTTAGGCTTCATGCTCACACAAAGGGGAATTGAAGAAAATCCAGACAAATGTCAAGCCATACTCAACATGAAGAGCCCAACCTATGTCAAAGAAGTACAACAACTCAACGGGAGGTTAGCCGCTCTATCCCGATTCTTAGCAGGAGCTGCGATAAGATCTCTTCCCTTCTATGCTACTTTAAGAAAGGGAAAACAGTTCAAATGGATGACAGAATGTGAGCAAGCCTTCCGAGACTTCAAGGAGTTCTTAGGACGGCCACCTATCCTATCTCGGCCACGAGAAGGAGAACCGCTCATATTATATCTCGCAGTAGGGAGCCGGGCAATAGCCTCAGCACTAGTCAGAGAAGACGAACATGGACAACAACCCGTCTACTTCATTAGCAAAGTGCTACAGGGATCCGAGCTGAACTACCAGAAAATAGAAAAGTTTGCCTATACCCTCATTCTAACATTCCGACGACTCCGCCCATACTTCCAGGCTCACACTATTAAGGTTCGAACTAACCAGCCCATAAAAGGAATATTGCAGAAAACAGATCTGGCAGGCAGAATTCTACGATGGGCAGTCGAGTTGTCAGAATTTGACCTCCAATATGAAGCCCGGACGGCCATCAAATCACAGTATCTGGCCGACTTTGTCGCAGAATTCACAGATGCCCCAGAAACCCCCACAGAATGGAATCTTTACGTGGACGGTTCTTCAAATAAAACTGAAAGCGGCGCAGGCGTGATAATAGAAAGCAACCAAGGAACCCAAATTGAGCTCTCCCTCAAGTTCGAGTTCCCGGCCTCAAACAACCAGGCAGAATATGAAGCATTATTAGCTGGTTTGAAGCTGGCTAAGGAAGTCGGAGCTCAAAAGCTCAAATTTACAGCGATTCACAAGTAATCACATCACAAATAACAGGGAGCTACCAAGCCAAAGATCCCACCATGAAAAAATATTTGGATAAAACCAAGGAACAACTCGGACAAATTGGGAAGTATAAAATCTGCCACATACCCCGCGAACAAAATGCCCGAGCTGATGCACTCTCAAAACTAGCCAGCACCAAACCAGGGGGCAACAATAGGAGCCTCATCCAGGAAATATTGCAAAACCCGTCAATCTCGGAAGAAGAAAAAGTCCTGACTATAACAAGTCAGGACCAAGGATGGATGACCCCTGATAGCTACGATTTTAGGAAATTGCACGATCGGCAAAAATTCCTTCCGGCAAGTGCACCGGTTATCGTCAAGTAAAAACTCACAATAGAGTGAGGTCGAATCCCACAAGGATTGGTTGAGTGAGCAATTTGGATTAGAAGTGTGTTCTAGTTGAGCGGAATCAAGATTTAGATGAGAATTTCGGAATGTAAAATTGCATGAATTAAAGAGCGAGAAGCTAAATTGCTGAAATTAAAAAGGGATCGGGGTGATTGCATGAATTTAATTGCAGAATGTAAAGAGAAAGTGGTAGATTAGAAATGGGGAATTCATTGGGTTTCAGGAGATATTGAGATCTCCGAATCAAAACATTTTTATCCCTTCCTCAACCAATGCGTTCATTGAATTTTGCTTGGCAATCTTATATGATTGGATCCCAATCCCTTGGCTCACCAATTCTCTCTAAAAACAAACAAATTCCCAATCCCTTGGTTTAAATGTTCATAAGAAGAGATGATGCTCGATCACTGATTATACCACACAGTTTCATGAACCACAATTTGGTAGGATTACATGTCACAATATCCATCCAAACCCCAATCCAATTCACTGTGAGAAAGCTTCTCTAGCATGAATCCTCCATTCCTTTCCCAAGGTTCCGAAGGATTCCAATTATGGATAATTTCTTTCCCAAGACAACTAACCAATGGAATTAGATTGAGAAGCTTTCAAACAAAATTCAAGAGAAAAGATTGAAGAAGAAGATAAACTATTATTGATTCATTGAATTACAATAGAGCTCCCTAACCCAATGAAAGGGGGTTTAGTGAGTCATAGCTCTGAATTCAATTACAAAGATATGAAAACTAGCAAAATGATCAAAAGTCCTCTCTAACTTAAATTCTATCCTATTTATACACTTTCTATATTGAGCTTCTGTTGTGTTTCTTGGGCTTTGAGGCCTCTCCCTGATTTCCTTTTGCTTTGGGTTTATGATCCATAATCCTGATGAGGCTGCTGATCCAATTCTGTAACATTCATTGAGCCAACTTAGTGATAATCAAGTAATGACACATGACTCAACAAATTGAAATTCCAGACTCATCAATCCTTCAGGCCCAATCCCATAAACCATGATATTCAATTGGGTTTCATACCAGAGTACGTTTAAGTTAATGTTTGTGCTCAAATGCTAACTTAAACTGCAATATCTTTGGCCCAGAAACCTTTTCAAATAGTGGCGTTTAAGTTGTAGTTTAAGCTTTAAACTGCAACTTAAACGTTGGACACTCCTGGAGGTGGTATAATTCAAGCACGTTTAAGCTTCAGTTTAAGGTTAAACCGAAGCTTAAACGTGGAAATGGAAGAAAGCAACCACGGAGGGTAAAGTAGTCAAACACGTTTAAGCTTCAGTTTAAGGTTAAACTGAAGCTTAAACGTGGAAATGAAGAAAGCAACCCTGGAGGAGAAATGTCGAACACGTTTAAGCTCCAGTTTAAGGTTAAACTGGAGCTTAAACGTGGAAATGAAGAAAGCAACCCTGGAGGAGAAATGTCGAACACGTTTAAGCTTCAGTTTAAGGTTAAACTGAAGCTTAAACGTGGAAATGAAGAAAGCAACCCTGGAGGAGAAATGTCGAACACGTTTAAGCTCCAGTTTAAGGTTAAACTGGAGCTTAAACGTGGAAATGGCTCCCTGGTGCATTTCATTTCTGGCGTTTAACTTCCAGTTTAAGGTTAAACTGGAGGTTAAACGCCACTTTCAGCTTTTCCTCAACTTTCATGATTTTGGCGTTTAAGCTCCAGTTTAAGCTTAAACTGGAGCTTAAACTGGAGCTTAAACTCCACATGTGATATTCAAGCTTCCTTTATTGATTTTGTTGCTTCCTTGCCTAACCTCTTCTTCCCTGAAATCATCCAAACAACTGCATCAAAGTCTTGCAAAATTTCATGAGAAATCTTCCATTCATAGCATTCAAGTAATATAACTAAAAACTCATGGAATTTGCATCAAAATCATACTGTTTGGATGGTTCATTGCTTTGTTGTTCATTTAACCATTCTTGGTTACTTTAAGCTCAAGAAAATGCATAAAACAACTAAAACTAACAGAAAAATGCTAGTGAAACTAGCCTAAGATGCCTTGGCATCACAACACCAAACTTAATACTTGCTTGTCCCTAAGCAAGTCCTGAGTTATTTGAGAAGAAAGTATGAAACAGAAAGCAATTACATTGGCTATATTAGTAAGCACTTGAAGTTCATCAGAAGGGTTTTATGCAAAAAGTTGCAGCATCACTTTTTCATTCTTATCAGGTAAGATTATCACTTTTTCATTGCATCCATCAAACACTGCTATGGCCTCTTGTTATTCTTATGTCCTTGGCACTTTTCCCTTCTTTGTTTTTCTTTTTCTTAGAGCTCCTTTGCTCCTTGTTTGCTCAGTGTCATGTGTTGCACAAGCCTTTGGCATTTTCTTTTTCTTATCAGTGCACTACACATATCCACTACAGGCATTTTAGTTCACATTTCTTCTTGAGACATTGGTGCCCAGCACCTCTTTGTGTGACTAAATGTTTTGTATTTAGGTTGCTCTTGATAATGGACTTTTGGTTGATAATCCCGGGTTAGTTAACCCAAGTTACCAAGTGTTGAAACACTCCTCAGAACCTATTCATCCAAGCATATCCTTAATACATAAACACCACAGGCATTTGTCTCAGAAGTTCAAACCATTGGTGCCTAGCTTATTTTCTCAATTTTTTTTTTTTTTGCTTCTTGGTTGCCCTTTTTTAGTGGCTTTTTCTTCTTCTTTTTCTTTCTTTTTCATGGCCAAAGACATTTATTCATCAAGATCCATAGACAGTATTCAAACTTCTACAAAAAAATGATAATTCTACACTCAATTTCCAGTGATCTGACTAAACAATCAAGCATGCATACCACCACTTAATTCTACTTGATTTGTCACTAATTGAGCCAAGTTACTTTTGTTCAAACTTTTCTTTTATTTTTGGAACAGAACAAGCATGGCAAGCATTTGTTTAAGAAGGTGAAGTTATATCCAAACATCTAGGCATTCACTTTATTCAAAGCAGTAAACAGACAAACATATTAGAAATTTCACATTCCAGAAAGATTCAACAATTACAGTTTAAACCAGAACAAGCATGCTTTTGTTTGCCTTTTAAAGAATGGTCAAGGAACAACACTACCTTGTGAAATTTCTTGTTTTCTCTTTGTTGCCAGGAAACAATTTGATTTCTCCTTCTTCTCCTAGTTGTTGCTTCATGTTCTTTCTAAGATCCTTGTTTCCTTTCCTGCAAAGAGTGATGAAGTTGCTTGCTTTTCAAGCACTTGAGTGGTTAGCTCAGCTATGTATGGGCAAGTGTCTGAGTCTTAAGTTGGTGTGTGAACACCAAACTTAGTCTCCTACTTACTTCTCTGCTCTTTGAATCCTTGAATTCTCCTTGGAATGAAGTTACTGCTAAGGATTTTAAGCATTTCTGTGATTGCTTAGAATGGTTGTTCCTTTCATATAATTCAAAGGTTGTTGTGTTCAGTTGATCTGTATGGTGGAACACCAAACTTAGAGTCACACATTCCCCTTTGAATTATTGATCCACGAATTCATTGTTTGGTGTGAAACACCAAACTTAATTCTTTGCAATGCACAGAAACTACTTCACCTTTTTATTGAAACAAATAAAAGAAACAGCAAGGGAGTATTACCTCAGCTTGGGTTGCCTCCCAACAAGCGCTTCTTTAACGTCATTAGCTTGACGGTCAGCTTCCTCAGTTGAGGTGATATTTAACCTTGTCCTTCTCCTCCACATCTCCCAAGTAATGTTTGAGTCTTTGACCATTCACAGTGAAGGTTCGTTGTGACTTTTCTTCCATGATTTCTACTTGTCCATATTGGGAGACCTTGGTGACAAGGAATGGTCCAGACCACCTTGATTTTAGCTTCCCTGGAAATAGCTTCAGCCTAGAATTGTAGAGCAATACTTTTTGTCCCTCTTCAAATTTCCTTGGGGCTATGTTGCTGTCATGCTTCTTCTTTGCTCTTTCTTTGTAAATTTTGGCATTCTCATAAGCTTCAGCTCTGAATTCTTCCAACTCTTGAATTTGCAACATCCTTCTTTCTCCAGCAGCTTTGCTGTCCAAGTTCAAGAGTTTTAAGGCCCAGAATGCCTTGTGTTCCAACTCCAGTGGCAAATGGCAAGCTTTTCCATATACTAGTTGGTAAGGAGACATTCCAATTGGTGTTTTGAACGCTGTCCTATATGCCCAAAGAGCATCATCTAGCTTAATCGACCAGTCCTTCCTTGAAGTTCCCACAGTCTTTTCCAGGATTCTTTTGAGTTCCCTATTAGATATTTCGGCTTGCCCACTTGTCTGTGGATGGTATGGTGTGGCTACCTTGTGTTTGACTCCATATTTTAGAAGCAATGCCTCTAATGGTTTGTTGCAGAAGTGGCTTCCTCCATCACTGATGATTGCTCTTGGAACCCCAAAACGGCAAAAAATGTGTTTTCTGAGGAAGTTCATGACTACCTTATTATCATTGGTTGGAGTTGCTATTGCTTCAACCCATTTGGAGACATAGTCTACTGCCACAAGAATGTAATTATTTGAGTATGAGGTGGGAAAGGGTCCCATGAAATCTATCCCCCATACATCAAACAATTCAAGTTCCAGAATGAACTGTTGTGGCATTTCATTTTTTCTTGGCAGGTTCCCCGCTTTCTGGCATTCATGGCAGTGCTTCACTAGTTCCTTTGCATCTTTGAAGATAGTGGGCCAATAAAAACCACACTGCAACACCTTAGCTGCTGTTCTTTCTCCTGCAAAATGTCCTCCATAAGTGGATCCATGGCAGTCCCATAAGACTTCCCTTCCTTCTTCTTCTGATATGCATCTTCTGAGTATGCCATCCGAACATTTTTTGAACAAGTATGGTTCGTCCCAGATGAAGTATTTGGCATCATTTACCAATTTCTTCCTTTGATGCTTGTTAAATTCCAACGGCAAACTCCCAGTGGCCTTGAAGTTTGCTATGTCTGCAAACCAGGGTGCTTTGTGAATTACCATGAGTTGTTCATCAGGAAAGCACTCATTTATATGTGTGCTTTGTGTGCTTCCTTCTTCACATGGTATCCTTGATAAATGGTCTGCCACCTTGTTCTCTACACCCTTCTTGTCTTTGATTTCAATGTCAAATTCCTGCAACAAAAGAACCCATCTAATAAGTCTTGGTTTGGATTCTTGTTTAGCAAGTAAGTATTTTAAAGCTGAATGATCAGTGAAGACAATGACTTTAAATCCAATGAGATAGGATATAAATTTGTCAAATGCAAAAACTATTGACAAGAGTTCTTTTTCAGTGGTTGTGTAATTCCTTTGGTTATCATTCAAGACTTTACTGGCATAATAAATCACATGTACCAAATTGTCTTTCCTTTGTCCTAACACTGCCCCAATAGCAAGGTCTGATACATCACACATCAGTTCAAAAGGTAAGTTCCAATCAGGTGGGGCAATGATAGGTGCAGAGGAAAGTTTTTGCTTCAAAAGTTCATAGGCTAGCATGCAATTTTTATCAAATACAAAGGGTGTATCAAAGACAAGCAAGTTACTCAAAGGTTTGGCTATTTTAGAAAAGTCTCTAATAAACCTTCTGTAAAAGCCAGCGTGTCCCAAAAAACTCCTAACTGCCTTGACATTACTTGGTGGAGGTAGTTTTTCAATGAGTTCCACCTTAGCTCTGTCCACCTCAATGCCTCTATTAGAGATTTTGTGGCCAAGGACTATTCCTTCTGTGACCATGAAATGACACTTTTCCCAGTTTAATACTAGGTTGGTCTCTTGGCATCTCTTAAGCACCAAGGCAAGGTGGTGTAGGCAGCTAGGAAAAGAATCTCCAAACACAGAAAAATCATCCATGAAAACCTCAATAAATTTTTCAATCATGTCCGAAAAGATGGACAGCATGCATCTTTGGAACGTGGCAGGTGCATTGCACAATCCAAAGGGCATGCGTCTACAAGCAAAAACTCCATATGGACAAACAAATGATGTTTTCTCTTGATCTCTTGGATCAACTACTATCTGATTATAGCTTGAGTATCCATCCAGAAAGCAATAGTAAGCATGTCCTGCAAGCCTTTCAAGCATTTGATCCATGAATGGGAGTGGGAAATGATCTTTTCTGGTGGCTTCATTGAGCTTCCTGTAGTCTATGCACATCCTCCACCCAGTGACAGTTCTTGTGGGTATGAGTTCGTTCCTCTCATTTGGCACCACAGTTATGCCACCTTTCTTGAAAACTACATGGATGGGACTAACCCATGGGCTATCAGAAATGGGGTAGATTACCCCTGCCTGCCATAACTTCATGACCTCCTTTTGTACCACTTCTTTCATGACGGGATTCAATCTTCTCTGAGCTTGAATGGAGGGTCTAGCATCCTCTTCTAACAAGATTTTATGCATGCATATGGATGAACTTATCCCCTTCAAATCAGCTAGGGTCCATCCAATGGCATCTTGATGAGTTTGTAGCACCTTGATCAATTCTTCTTCCTGTTCTTGGCTCAGGGCAGAGCTAATGATAACAGGATGGCTCTCATCACTACCCAAATATGCATACTTGAGATTAGGGGGCAATGCTTTGAGTTCAGGTTTTGGTGCTTCCTTCTCTTCTTTCACTCTCTCTGGCATGCTTGGCATGGTTGTTTCAGCAGCCTTGATGTCACTAACTTCAATATCCTTGGTGAACTCCTCCTCTGCCACTTCCTTTGTTGTTTCCTCAAAGGTTTCTTGTACTACAATGTCCACTACATCCACCCTCATGCATTCCTTTAGTGATTCTGATGGATAGCTCATTGCCTTGAATACGTTAAACACCAATTGCTCATCATGTAGTCTAAGAGTGAGTTCACCCTTTTGGACATCTATGATGGCTCCAGCAGTAGCCAGGAAGGGTCTTCCCAGGATTATCGAAGCTTTAGCTTCTTCCTCCATATCTAACACCACAAAATCGGCAGGAAATATAAAATCTCCCACTTTCACCAACAAATCCTCAACTATCCCATGAGGGAATTTAAAAGTTCGATCTGCCAATTGGAGGGCCATTCTTGTTGGTTTGGCTTCCTCAATCTTCATTCTTCTTATCATTGTTAGAGACATCAAATTGATACTGGCCCCTAAGTCACACAAGGCCTTCTCCACCATGACTTCTCCTATGATGCAGGGGATTTGGAAACTGCCTGGATCCTTCAATTTCGGAGGCAATTTGTGTTGAATGATGGCACTGCATTCTTCAGTCAACAACACAGTTTCCTCATTTCTCCAGCTTCTCTTCTTGGTCATTAATTCCTTTAAGAATTTTGCATAGAGTGGCATTTGCTATATTGCCTCAGCAAACGGAATGTTGATTTGAAGCTTCTTGAAAATCTCCAAAAATCTGGAGAATTGGCCATCCTTTTCACTTTTCATCAAACGTTGAGGATATGGTGCTTTGGGTGTATAAGGCTTCAGGATCTCTTTTTCTTTTTCTTTTGTTGCAGACGGTGTAAAAGATTGTCCCTGTTCCTTGTCTCTCACATTTTCCTTTGCTTCATCCTCTGTGGTTTCCTTTGAGATCTCCTTTAGCTTCTTTCCACTTCTGAGGGTTATGGCCTTACATTCTTCCCTTGCAATAGCCTTGGCAGCATGAGAAACGCTTGGCCCAGGGGTTTGCTTAGACAAATACCCAATTTGATTTTCTAGCTTTTGGATGGCAGCTCCTTGGTTTTGCAAGTTAGAACTTACTTCTTCCTTAAAGGCTTTCAATTCGGTTATGTCTTGACCCATGGTTGCAAGCATTCCTTCTATCCTGTTTAATTGATCTTGAAATTGTTTGTTCGGATTAGGTTGGGCAAGTTGATTATTTTGGCCATGATATGGTGGTTGGGAGTAAGTGTTTTGTGTGGCTTGGTATGATCTTTGGTTGGAGTTTTGGTATGTGAAATTGTTATGTTGGTTGGGGTTGTAAGGTTTGTGGTTTTGTGATTGGGTTTGCTGGTTTCCCCACCCAAAGTTTGGGTGGTTTTTCCAGCCTGGGTTGTAAGTGTTGGAATGTGGATCATATGGTTGCCTTTGTTGATTTCCCACATAGTTGGCCTCTTCCCAATCACCTCTTTCAGTGCTTACCTCCTCTTGATCTTGTGTGTGTATTGCAGCCACTTGATTTGTTCCTAATTTCCTGGTGAGCTCTGCTAGTTGCTTGGCAAACACCTTGTTTTGGGCTAGAATTGTATCAACATGGTTCAGCTCCATGACTCCCTTAGTGTTGTGTCTCTCTGAAGCATAGTAGTACTCATTCTCAGCCACTGTCTCAATCACTTCAATGGCTTCTTCCACAGTCTTTTTCCTGTTCAATGAACCTCCTGATGAATGGTCTACAGCCTTCCTTGATTCATAAGAAAGTCCATCATAGAAAATATGCAATTGCACCCAGTCATGGAACATGTCTGGTGGGCATTTCCTTGTCAACTCCTTGAACCTCTCCCATGCCTCGTAGAGAGTTTCACCATCTTGTTGTCTAAAAGTCTGAACCTCAGATCGAAGCCTATTGACCTTTTGTGGGGGGTAGAAACGTGCCAGAAACTTGCTTTCCACATCATCCCAGGTTGTTAGGCTTCCCCTTGAGAATGATTCCAGCCACTTAGCTGCCTTGTCCCTAAGTGAAAATGGGAACAAGAGCAGTTTATAGGCATCTTCCTGGACTCCATTGGACTTCACAGTGTCGCAAATTCTCAGGAATTTTGTGAGATGTTGGTTTGGATCTTCATTAGCACTCCCACCAAATGAACAATGATCCTCCACCAGTGATATTAGCTGTGGTTTGAGTTCAAAATTGTTGGCCTGAATGGGTGGTTTCTGAATACTGCTACCGCAATTCCCAGAGGTTGGGTTTATGTATGAACCAAGAACCCTCCTCTCGGGAATGGCATTGTTTCCATCAGCTCTCTCATGGTTGTGAACTTCTCTATCCATGTTGAGATCTAGAGCTTCCTCAAAATTGTCCTCAGATTCTCCTTCAGATTCTTCTTCTCCCAGTACTCTCTTCCCTCTTGCTTCCCTTCTAAGTCTATGAAGGGTCCTCTCTGGTTCGGTATATGGATGAGTAGATGTCTCTCCTCTCCTACCTGTCATACAAGAACACAGCACAGGCAACAAACAAGTGAAATACTCTTGGTTAATGGAAGAGTATGGTTAGAGCAGTTGAGGAATTAATTCAAATAGTTAGTGAGTCAGTGAGTTAGTTGCTTGAATTTAAAGGCATAAAGAAAGAAAGCAAGTAACAAAGTGCAGAAATTAAAATTCAACAAGTAACTTGAACTGAATTAACAAAACAAGAAAAATGCTCAATCTAGTTAACTTCCAATTTGAGAATTGTCAATCGAAAACCAATCCCCGGCAACGGCGCCATAAACTTGATAGCTACGATTTTAGGAAATTGCACGATCGGCAAAAATTCCTTCCGGCAAGTGCACCGGTTATCGTCAAGTAAAAACTCACAATAGAGTGAGGTCGAATCCCACAAGGATTGGTTGAGTGAGCAATTCGGATTAGAAGTGTGTTCTAGTTGAGCGGAATCAAGATTTAGATGAGAATTTCGGAATGTAAAATTTCATGAATTAAAGAGCGAGAAGCTAAATTGCTGAAATTAAAAAAGGGATCGGGGTGATTGCATGAATTTAATTGCAGAATGTAAAGAGAAAGTGGTAGATCAGAAATGGGGAATTCATTGGGTTTCAGGAGATATTGAGATCTCCGAATCAAAATATTTTTATCCCTTCCTCAACCAATGCGTTCATTGAATTTTGCTTGGCAATCTTATATGATTGGATCCCAATCCCTTGGCTCACCAATTCTCTCTAAAAACAAACAAATTCCCAATCCCTTGGTTTAAATGTTCATAAGAAGAGATGATGCTCGATCACTGATTATACCACACAGTTTCATGAACCACAATTTGGTAGGATTACATGTCACAATATCCATCCAAACCCCAATCCAATTCACTGTGAGAAAGCTTCTCTAGCATGAATCCTCCATTCCTTTCCCAAGGTTCCGAAGGATTCCAATTATGGATAATTTCTTTCCCAAGACAACTAACCAATGGAATTAGATCGAGAAGCTTTCAAACAAAATTCAAGAGAAAAGATTGAAGAAGAAGATAAAAACTATTATTGATTCATTGAATTACAATAGAGCTCCCTAACCCAATGAAAGGGGGTTTAGTGAGTCATAGCTCTGAATTCAATTACAAAGTATGAAAACTAGCAAAATGATCAAAAGTCCTCTCTAACTTAAATTCTATCCTATTTATACACTTTCTAAATTGAGCTTCTGTTGTGTTTCTTGGGCTTTGAGGCCTTTCCCTGATTTCCTTTTGCTTTGGGTTTATGATCCATAATCCTGATGAGGCTGCTGATCCAATTCTGTAACATTCATTGAGCCAACTTAGTGATAATCAAGTAATGACACATGACTCAACAAATTGAAATTCCAGACTCATCAATTCTTCAGGCCCAATCCCATAAACCATGATATTCAATTGGGTTTCATACCAGAGTACGTTTAAGTTAATGTTTGTGCTCAAATGCTAACTTAAACTGCAATATCTTTGGCCCAGAAACCTTTTCAAATAGTGGCATTTAAGTTGCAGTTTAAGCTTTAAACTGCAACTTAAACGTTGGACACTCCTGGAGGTGGTATAATTCAAGCACGTTTAAGCTTCAGTTTAAGGTTAAACCGAAGCTTAAACGTGGAAATGGAAGAAAGCAACCACGGAGGGTAAAGTAGTCGAACACGTTTAAGCTTCAGTTTAAGGTTAAACTGAAGCTTAAACGTGGAAATGAAGAAAGCAACCCTGGAGGAGAAATGTCGAACACGTTTAAGGTTAAACTGGAGCTTAAACGTGGAAATGAAGAAAGCAACCCTGGAGGAGAAATGTCAAACACGTTTAAGCTTCAGTGGCATCAACCCCCATAATCAACTACCTCAAAACAGGAACGCTCCCCACAGAAGAAAAGGAGGCAAAGAGGTTAAAAAGGGAGGCACAGTACTACACCATTATAAACAACATCCTGTACAAAAGAGGAATCTCAACACCTTTACTAAAATGCGTACCGACCTCCAACACAAGGGAAGTGCTAGAAGAAATACACGGCGGCATTTGTGGCAATCATCTCGGAGCATGAGCTCTCGCCAAAAAAGTACTCCGGGCAGGATTTTATTGGCCAACTCTACAGAAAGAAGCTACAGAATTTGTGAAGACATGTCCACCATGTCAGAAACATGCCAACTTTCACATCGCCCCGCCAGAAGAGCTCATTAGCGTAACCTCGCCTTGGCCGTTCGCAAAATGGGGACTCGATCTTCTCTTCCCACAGGGATCAGGACAAGTTAAATTCCTCATAGTAGGGGTAGATTACTTTACAAAGTGGATCGAGGCAGAGCCCCTAGCCAATACCACCACTCAGAGAAGCCGAAAATTCTTATATAGAAACATTGTCACAAGGTTCGGGGTTCCATATTCAATAACCACAGACAATGGCACTCAATTCACAGATGCAGGCTTCAGAAAACTAGTAACTAACTTGAATATAAAGCACCAGTACACCTCCGTTGAACATCCACAAGCCAATGGACAAGCCGAAGCGGCTAACAAAGTCATATTGGCCGGATTAAAACGGAGATTACAAGACGCAAAGGGAGCCTGGGCGGAGGAGCTTCCACAAGTCCTATGGGCATATCGAACAACACCACATTCCACCACGAAGGAATCCCCCTTCCGATTAGCATACGGAATAGAGGCGATGATTCCAGTAGAGATTGAGGAAGGGTCGCCTAGAGTAGTTCACTACAATGAGGGAGCAAACTCCCAACTTCAAAGAGAAGAGCTCGACTTGTTACCCGAAATCCAAGAAAGAGCTCGAATCAGGGAAGAAGCTCTAAAGTGCCAAATGGCTTCCAGATATAATCAAAAGGTAGTGCCGAGAAGTTTTGCGGAGAATGATCTCATCCTAATTTGAAATGATATTGGAACAACTCGACCCGGAGAAGGGAAGCTGGCAGCAAATTGGAAAGGACCCTACCGAGTCATAGAAGTACTTGGGAAGGGCTACTACAGACTGTCCGAGCTCGATGGACGAGAGCTTCCCCGATCATGGCACGCCCGCAACCTAAGAAGGTACTACAGTTAGAAAAGGTCAAGGATCTCACTAAATGGATGCGCTCTTTTTCCTGAAAAGGTTTTTTAATGAGGCACCATGTTGAGATCTAGATCATGCCCGACTTAAAGGATAAGAAAATTCCCACATGTATATATTTGCATTTTTTCTTTGAATAAAGTTTATTTAGATATTCTACAAGAGTCCAAGACGCATTAATCTAAAGTATTCATCGTCCGATTATAAAGCAACAGGTCGGCAGAAAGTGAAAAACAAATTCACTGCCCGACCACGATAAAGATAATCGTCCGATAAAGGTGAAAACGCGATTCACCCAAAGGGCGATCCAAAGATGCCAACCATTTTCTACAAATCGGCAAAGATGAACACAGAATAATGTAAGAAGTTATCGAAAGCAATCCAAAAAAGAACCTGACGAGGTCTTACGGATAGCTAATAATAACTTAAAGACTGGCCGACGTGCGGAAGTCGGACCAAGTCAACCCAAGTTATAAGTAAACCCTGGAAAGAGGTCTGGCCAACCCTATTAAAGAGGATTACTTTAACTTAGAAGGGCCCGACATAATAAAGTTTGCCCAAAACGAAAAGTTATACAAGTAGTCCTTGAAAGAGATCTGACAAAGATCTAAAAAAGAGGACTACGAAAAGTAACTTAAAGGAGACCGACACAACTAAGTCGGACTCCTATCACTAAAAAAGTTATACAAGTAGTCCCTGAAAGAGATCTGACAAAGATCCAAGAAAGAGGACTACGAAAAGTAACTTAAAGGAGACCGACACAACCAAGTCGGACTCCTATCACTAAAAAAGTTGTAAAAGTAATCCCTGAAAGAGACCTAACAAAGGTCCAAGGAAGAGGATTACAAAAACAACTTAGAAGAGATCGACCTAACGAAGTCGGTCTCCTACAAAACAAGTTGTAAAAGTAATCCCTGAAAGAGACCGAACAAAGGTCCAAGAAAGAGGATTACAAAAATAACTTAGAAGAGATCGACCTAACGAAGTCGGTCTCCTACAAAACAAGTTGTAAAAGTAATCCCTGAAAGAGACCGAACAAAGGTCCAAGAAAGAGGATTACAAAAACAAGTTAGAAAAGATCGACCTAACGAAGTCGGTCTCCTACAAAACAAGTTGTAAAAGTAATCCCTGAAAGAGACCTAACAAAGGTCCAAGAAAGAGGATTACAAGAACAACTTAGTAGAGATTGACCTAACGAAGTCGGTCTCCTACGGAACATGTTGTAAAAGTAATCCCTGAAAGAGACCTAACAAAAGGTCCAAGAAAGAGGATTACAAAAACAACTCAGAAAAGATCGACCTAACAAAATCGGTCTCCCACAAAAATAAGTTATGAAAGTAATCCCTGACAAAAGGTCCGGGAACGAGGATTACAAAAATAACTTAGAAGGGGACCAACATAAAGAAATCGGTTATGAAGTGCTAGAAATACAAACAAGTCGGACCCCCCACAGGCACGGCCTCAAAAGGATCCAAGCTACAAACAATAAGCACGAAAACAACCTAAAGAGGCCAGACAGCAAAATTTCAACAGATATCATGCATAATACGATAAAGCTTCAAGAGGTCACCACAAACCAACCTCGGAAGCTACTTTTGTTTTTCAAAAAAGTTGCAAGGCAGACAACTAGAAGCGTCAAGAAGAACAAATAAAACAAAGTTCAAAACCCACAAACCGGGCTATTTACACAAAATATTCAGAAAAGATCAGCTAAAGATCGGGAGCCTTCCCGGCAGCATCAGTACGGGGAGAAGGAGGACGAGTCTGAAGGGGCACAGCATCTACAGTTCCATCATCCCGATTCAGGATCTGGCAGTCCGAATCAGACGTAACGGGAGGAACCGAGGAGGTCGACACCTTAAAAGAAGGCACTGGAGGAGGATCAGCATCATCATCATCCTGGTCATCAGGGACAATCTTACCATCCCTCACGACATTGTCCAGACTGATGAGAGTCAAGTCGGCATCAGGAGCGACAACCCGGAATTGCTCTATCAGGTTCTCGGAGGCGGCAGTCATGCTACCCACAAGATGACCCTGAAGCTCACCATAATTAACCCGAGCAGTCTCCAAATCATTTCGAAGACGCATCAACTCCCTGTAAGCTGAGACATAGCTATCCTTATGCTTCAGCGCCATGTCCTCAGCCAGCTTCAAAGAAGCAGCAAGGGCAATAGAGCTGGCCTTCTCACCCTCCAGCTCCTTCTCCACCTTTGCCAACTTCACCTCCAACTCCTCCTTCAAACCCTTGATCCGATCAAATTCTGACTTGGCCTCCTCCATAAAAGATTTGGCGGCATGAATCGGAATCTCCTGAACTGTTCGGAAAATAGCCGCACCCATATGAGCCATCTTCACACTATTTTTAGTGATAAAATCCAAATGCCGAAGAAGAGACACGTCGTCCATGGAAAGCCCACCATAGGGGGCAATTTGCTGGTCAACAAACTCGATGGCATCAAAGTCCGGGGCATCCAAGTTAAAAGGCTCGGAGGTTTTTTGATTTTTCAAAGGTGGGGCACCAGAAGCAGCAGCAGAAGTCTGAGGAGGATCGACCTGATGAAACTGAGGAGTAGGAATTACTTTCCTCGGCCCAAGGGAACTCGGCACAGGAGGCTTCACGGGGACCTGCGAAGATCCCTCGCCGGCCACCGCGGCCGAGATGTTCAGAGCAGCAGTTGCCTTCTTTGCCCTTTTGAAGGCCTTCATAGAGTCGTTGTTCTTTGACATCTCTACAAACACAAAAACAGCCACGACAAAGAGTTACAAAAAAGGAAGAAAAAGGAAATAAGTATAGAAACAAGTCAGACAAATAGACAAACAAATACCCAAAGCAGTCCTAACCAAGGACGGATTAGTCAAAAATCTTTTTGTATCAAGATGAGGTGGTTTCCCCCAGAGATCCTCAAGAACAACTACAAAAGCGTGTTCGACATCATTAAGCATCTCCCAAGTATAGCGACACACTCTTACATCCTTCTGCCACTCTAGAGGGAAGGAGGGCTCGTCATTTTCATCAAGAAAAAAGGGGCGGGCCCCCTCAACAGCTCGAACTCTAAAGAAGTAGTTCTTGAAGTCCTTAAAGGACTCATCATACATCGCAAACACTTTATGGCCTTGGGCGGACCAGAAAGAAACCCAAGAAGCTTTCTTTTTTGAAGAACCGCCAGGCTTGGCGGAAACAAACAAGTAAAGAAACAGAGTCTGGGAAGGTGTTACATCTAGTTCACGGCAGAGAAGTTGAAAAATTTTAATAAAACCCCAGGAATTGGGGTGAAGCTGGGATGGAGCTATATTACACAACCACAACAGGTCGGTTTCAAAAGCAGTAAAAGGAAAAAGTAACATTCAACTGGCTGAAAAAGTATTCATAGGCATAGAAGAAGGGACGCTCCCTCTCAATAGAAGTCGGAAAGCAAACCCTCTCATCAGAATCAGGAGCAACAAGCTCGTAATCCCCCTCGCGAGCATTGTTACCACAAATTCTATGACGCTTCCTCAGCTCTGTGCAAAATTCAGCATCCACAACGGAAACACACAACAAAACAAGGGAGTCCAGCCAATCGGACATCCTCTCGGGAACTCTGGAAGACATCTCTACAATGTTATTGCGAGAAGACATGAGGCCAACTAAATCCTACAAGTAAAAAAAAAGATAGGGGTTACTACAAATATCTCGGATAGGGAGAAAACAACTCGGTCAATACTTCTCAGATGATGAAACCACGAAAAGGAAAAACCCCAAGACTCAAACCAAAGTCCTGGGGCATCCCTTAGAGGCAGCAATAAAGCAAGGTTTCCAGAAATACTCTACAGATCACATCCCAAGCATTTCTCAAAAAGGATTCAAAACAACAAGCGCTTTTCATCAAAGAAAAAACACAGCAAAATATTACAAAGCCTACCAAACAAAAACATTCCCAAAGCAACAAAGCATGGGACCATTAAAGATGCAACCTTTTTGAAAAAGATCAGACAAGAAGCAATCTCCAAAAGTAAGAAACAGATACAGATCTTCTACCAGTATCAAAAGCAACCAGAAAGCAACAGTAAAACCCCAGAAAGCCTCAACAGAAATTCCAAGAAAAACCACAAGAAGGAAGATAAGAAAAGCATATCACAGCAACAAGTAAAAGATCGCAAAAAGATCCAAACTTTCAAACAGGCAAAACCAGAACATTCACCAAAATTAAAGACGAAGCTAACGGAAAAAGCAAGAGAAGCTAGTACCAACCTAGAAAAGAGCAGCAAGCTTCAAAGAGGGAAGACGAAATCTGGAAATGCCTTCTCACGAAGAATGCGAACAAGAGTAAATGTCGCAGGAACCAATGCGAGATCCCAAGCACCAGAGAACACCAAATGACGCCGCAACGAAAGGAAAGCAGAAGTGCAAAAACAGAGAGTGGAGAGAACTGAGAAAAGAAGTTACGAAAGAGCAAAGGAGAGAAACCGTTTTCAGGTTTTTTCAAAATCCAAAGTAAAGAGGCTGGGAGA
This sequence comes from Arachis stenosperma, assembly GCF_014773155.1. Lineage (NCBI taxonomy): Eukaryota > Viridiplantae > Streptophyta > Magnoliopsida > Fabales > Fabaceae > Arachis > Arachis stenosperma. The sequence goes on from NC_080382.1 coordinate 116,635,741, forward strand.
AACGGGGCAATTAATGCTCAAAATTAAAAGCATTAAACCCTCGCACGTTCCCAAAAAAGCACCGGTGCAAAGGCACGCGTCTTCTAGTGGAAAACGTTCTACATTCAAAAGCTTATACAAAGGAATCGAAAAAATGCTTGAGTTCGGCTTCACCAAAGAAGGACCGAAGTCAAGGACTCGACCTCAAAAAAGAAGAACCGAGCTCAAGCAGGGGAACTGTTCATACCCTGGGTCGAGCTGTCCGACCCGGGATGTTCTACAAACAAAGCGACCGACCTCTTCAAGTCAGGACAACCCGACCTCTTCTCAAAGAGCTCGGCCAAGTCACAGGAAAGCCCAAACAAAGGGCCCAAATAGAGGAACACGTCCCAAATCCAAGGGCAGCCCAAGCCCATAGAGATAAAGGCGGTTCCCTTAAAGATGACCTCACTTAAAGATAAGATAAGATAAGATAACTAACTTATCTTAACCAGAGGAGGCCACATCTCACCATTATAAATACACTGGAGCACCCAGGTATAACTCATACTCTGATTCTACTCAATACCTGCTCAATACCCTTGCTAACTTAAGCATCGGAGTCCCTTGCAGGTACCCCCCACCCTCCGGGGACGAAGGATCAGCACCATCACCAAGTCCAACAAGTCGGACACACCAGCTCCGGCCTCTATACACCAGCCGGACACGTCGACTCCGACCAATACAGAAGATCTCGATCGAGATCAACCTATAGTTTCAGGTAACCACCGGAACAGGATCCGAGGTGCCGTCATATAGAATCATATCCGGAAGTTTGAAATCTTTTGGGATTTTGGTCTTCATAATTTCCCTGGTGAAGGGATTTTGATCTTTCTGAGAGCTATCCTCTATGGATGGTCGAGTAGCTTTAGTTTTGAGATCGGCTTCGAGTTTCATAAGCTTATCTTCTAATTCTCGGCGCCGCCTTATCTCCCGACGCAGATCTTCTTCTTTTTCACGTTGATGTTGGGCTTCTTTCTCAAGTTGCTCCAATCGATTTTGAAGCGCTTCTATCGCCCCTGGATTTGATGAATTTTTGTCTTCATTGGATTCCGGAGTATTCTTAAATACAGCATCCGTGTTCTTGTGTGGCATTCTATCTTCCAAACCCGAGTCGTGGTCGTTGTCATGGTTGTCCGCCATGGTGTTGGGATGACTTCCAGGTTCCCCGGCAACGGCGCCAATGTTCCGTGGGTTACCTGAAACTATAGGTCGATCCCGGTCGAGATCTCCCGCGTTGGTCGGAGCCGATGTGTCTGGCGGGTATGTGGTCGCCGGAGCTTGTGTGTCCGACTTGTGATATCTGAAAGTGGTGCTGATCCTTCGTCCCCAGAGGGTGGGGGGTACCTGCAAGGGACTCCGATGCTTAAGTTAGCAAGGGTATTAAGCAGGTATTGAGTAGAATCAGAGTATGAGTTATACCTAGGTGCTCCAGTGTATTTATAATGGTGAGATGTGGCCTCCTGCAGATAAGATAAGTTAGTTATCTTATTTTATCTTTATCTTATCTTTAAGTGAGGTCATCTTTAAGAGAACCGCCTTTATCTCTATGGGCTTGGGCTGCCCTTGGATTTGGGACGTGTTACTCTATTTGGGTCCTTTGTTTGGGCTTTCCTGTGACTTGGCCGAGTTCTTTGAAAAGAGGTCGGCTTGTCCCGACCTGAAGAGGTCGGTCGCTTTGTCTGTAGAACATCCCGGGTCGGACAGCTCGACCCAGGGTATGAACAGTATGAAAATTAGAAGTCCTATCCTAGTTATCCTTATCAATTGTGATGAGAATTACTCGTTGCTCCCACTTAGTCAATCTCTAACTATGAAGGTAGGTCAAGTGGATAAATCAATATGAATCCTTAAGTCCTAGTCAATTCCCAAAGAAAGACTAGAGTTAGTGGAATTCAAGTCAAATAGCAACTTTCAATTATCAATCAACAAGAGAGTTTGATAACTCAAGAGTCTCTAATCACTCAACCAAAGCCAAAAGGGAAAATATCTTAAATTAAATTAAAAGCATCATAAATAGAATAAGACAATCATCAATCTGAAATACCTCAAATTATGTTAATTAAGAAAATCCTAACATGAATGGTTCATAAGCCAAATTGAAAAGATAAATAACAATTAAAGTAATAGAACAAATAAAAGTAGAAAATAAATTAAAGGAACATTGAACCTGTAATTTGAAAAGAAGTAACCTAAACATAATAGAAATCCTAAATTCTAATCCTAAGAGAGAGGAGAGAACCTCTCTCTCTAAAAACTACATCTAAAAACCTAAAATTATGAATTATGAGCTCCTCCTTTTGAATGAATGGATTCTCCCACTTTATAGCTTATAATCTGTGTTTCTGGACTTGGATCTGGGCCAAAAGAGGGTTCAGAAATCGCTAGGAGCATTTTCTGCAATTTCTGCACGTGGCATTTGTCACGCGTACGCGTGGGTCACACATTCGCGTCATTTGAAGTTTTTCTTGTCACGCGTACGCGTCAGTCACGCGTCCGCGTCAATTGCGTTCTGTTGAAGGCATGTGTCCGCGTCGTCCACGCATGCGCGTCGTTTGCATTTTGCGCTAAGCACGCGTCCGCGTCGTCCATGCGTTCGCGTCACTGCTTTTTCTTCAAAACTCCATTTTTGTTCTTTCCTTCCATTTTTGTATGTTTCCTTTTTGTCCTCTAAGTCATTCCTGTCCTATGAAACCTGAAAATACTTAACACACAAATCATGACATCGAATGGTAATAAAAGAGGATTAATATTAGCAAATATAAGGTCAAAGAAGCATATTTTCAATCATAGCTCAAAATCAGGAAGGAGAATGTAAAGCTATGCATTTTGTATGAACAAGTGTATGAAAGATTGATAAAATCCACTCAATTGAGCACAAGATAAACCGTAAAATAGCGGTTTATCAGCATATACACCACATAAGCACTTTGGCGCAACCCCATCACGTTAGTATCCTCCTGGCACGACGAATGAAGATCTCTCTCCAGGTCTTGTGCATGAAGAACCCCTTCACTCATCATCGACGATCGCTCCATCAATGACCATTGCTTCGTCGATCCATTTTGATGAAATAGGGCTCATTCCAGCATACGAAGTCGTTTTGGCCAATAAGAACCAAATTGTCCTCCAACAATTTGTTCCCAATCCAGTTCAGCAACTGTAACGGACACATCACTCTCCACCCTTCCACCTCAGCAATCTCCGTTACCGTTTCCAGCACCAATTCGACGGAATGACATAATTGTCACGCGTTTTACATGGTCAGGGATCAAAATATATTTTCCAATCTTGAGGGATGAAAATGTCCGAGTTTAAAAATGTCAGGGACCTATTTGTCTTTTACTCTAATTATTTTAATACAAAAACAAATTAAAATATTTATGATAGAGTAAAATTAACAAAATACTTATTGTTTTTATTCTATATTGTTTTAAAATAATTAGATATTTTTAAAACATTAGTAAAAATATATATTTTAAATTTTAATTTTAAATTTTTTGATTATTTTTTATTTTTATTTATATAAAACTGGATTAATTGATTCAATCTGTGTCCACCGATTAAATCAGTAACTCAAGATTAATTTGATCACCAATTCGATTCTGACAAATTTGTCCGGAAGTGAAAAAAGTGTTATTGGCCGCAAGTTGGCTCATCAATGTTCAAGATTTTAACTTGACCATCTTAAACATTTCCCTCAAAAAAAAAAAAAACGAAGAGAAAAGAAAGAAAAAAAAGCCGAGAGAAAGAGAAGGAGAAGAAGAAAAGCACGAAGGAATAATTTTGTATTCTCTTCCAGCTGCGATACTTCGCACCTCGCTCCACTCTACAGTACTCTGCAGAATTTCCCCAAAAAATTTGTGTTGCTCTGCTTCAGTTCTCGGTAAACTTTCTTCTAATTTCTGGATGATCTAATCTAATGTTGTTGTTTCTTTTTCTTTTTATTATTATATTTTTTGGCTATGAAATCGAGAAATGCATCTAATATTCTTTATGGGCATTTGGAAATTTCGAATTACGTTGTGGCTTGGCATGCTATGGATCTTAATCCCAGATTGAATAACACGAAATAGATGATTTCTTTTAATTTCTTTCGGGCTTAGTTATACACAAAATTTTATTTGTTCTAAATTGATTTATGGGCTGCCAGTTTTGTGTTTGATAAAATGCCGAAATGAACTTTCAGGTTTTATTTATGTCTCTCTTTAGTGCATGTGGCGAATGATCTATTAATAGCTGCTAGATTCTTGAGCTTGGTTAATAGCCAGTTCTTTTATTTTGCTCTGGCTGTTCTCGTTTGGGCTCTTTGATCCCTTTCCCTCGCCAAAAAATATATGTTTCTAGTTTGAGGTTTATCAATATCCAGTGTCCAAGATTAGTTTATGAAGTATTTTTGTAATTAATTCTTCAGTTATGAAGTAAAGTTAAGTTTTTCTTTGACCTGATATCATACTCCTATGAAATATGGAGAACATGCCAGCTATTACTACATTGTATGTTTTGCTAGTTACTAAGCTCCTGATATTTCCCATGGAGTGATGAATTTAACTTCATTTTTCATTGTGTCAAAACCTCACTAGTGTTAAAGCAGAATTTGTTCCATTTCCATTTTACTTGTGAACTTAAATTTGGTTTTATAATGTTTATTTTCTGTTTCTGAAAGACAGATTTAGGGGAAAATAAGGCTTTCTTCTTGTGTGAGGTTCATGTCTCGTTGTTTGGTGATCATTTAACCAAATTTTGATTCCATATGGCTGCCACATGAAACAGTATGAATTAATTTTTGCAAGAGTTTTCAGATGAATTAACATTAATGAGCTTTAGTTCTGCGACTCTGAGGTGGATTAACTTTTGCAGGAAATTCCCAAACAAATACTGGTTGATGATTTGCCAGTATGAGTAAGTTGTTAGAGTTTGGGAGGAGGATGCTATTTTATGTCCGGGTGATGTCTGGGTATGAAGAACGAAAAATCCGAAACTTTAGGCACAGGCTTGAGAATCATCTCCAACAGGTCTGATATATTCTCTTTTCTGATTTATTATACTCTTTGCTAGAGTATGTTGTGAGCTTGACCCAAGATTTCATTTGTAAGGCCTGTGCAGTAAATGTCAAATAGGGTGATTAGTTAGAGTTAACTGTCACTTCAAATCAAAGGCACTTCTTATTCTACTATACTGGAGCTGTCGTAATGATCATGCAGTTTAAAATGTAGTTGATAGAACTTAGAACATTACCTTTTTTATCTATAGTTGGAATAGATTGTAAATACTAAGTTTCTAAGAATGCTCACGTTTTCTTGTCGCTGATATCATGCTTCTATAAAAGAGGGAGAACAAAATAGTTATTACTTTATTGTACTTTGTGTTAGTTGCTAAGCTCTGGAGATTCCTAATGAGTTGATATGAATTTAGCTTTAGTTAGGAAGCAGATATCAACACATGGCACTATGCAGACACAGCAATTAAAATTATAGGACGGGACATGGTTAGGATACGTCATGTAATAAAATGTAGTATATATTATAATAATGAAATGATATGTTAATATTATAAATATGAAAATGCTATGCTAATTAAAAAAATAATAGCATTATTCCAAAATGATATGTCTTAAGCTCTTCCAAGTTTAGCATTTGCAAACAGCACAACCTGTATATTTGAAAAAGCACAGTAAGTGCTTGTACTGGAAAAGAACCCAATTAAAATAGTGAGGATTCATCCAGCAAGTTATAGTTATAAAGTGTATTGTGATTGATGAGGGTGGCATTAATGGTACACAATATCAGTAAAAACAGTAAAATACGTTAATAAAAAATAAATATATTCATAACTGAATAAATTTCAGTTCTACAAATTTCAATTCCACAATGCACAACATATGCAATTACACTCTAAACTTCAACATAGAGGAGAGGGAAGAAAACTATAAACCAGTTCGAAGAGGGAGAGTCTAGTTCTTGCACATCTGTTTCTGTATCATTGTCTCCAATCACACTTCTGCTGCTTGCGCCCTTGTTGGCACTGCCGCGGCCTCTGGTTCTGATAGTGGTTGCATAGTGTTAATGCCATGTCAGTCGCATATCTTCCGTGTCACTGCCTTGTCAGTGTCACTGTTGTGCCTTACACAAGTTAGGAGATGTGTCCGTGCTTAAATAAATGTGTCCAATAAATGTGTCGACGACCACAATAATTTGAAAGCAGATATCAACATTTCTTTTGAACCAGCATTGTTTGCCCTCAAAATCTTCCTAGTTTTTAACATCTATTTTACTCTCATTGTGATGTGTATTATTTCTCTCTTGTAAAGGCACAAGCAAGGAAGGCAGCCATAAATAAAGTACCTGAGCAGATTATTTTATCTGAGGTTCGTCGCATGATTCAAGACATGCAAGCTTTGAACAAGCAGCTAGAACAAGCAGTAAGTTGTATTGTCATGAAAAATATAAAATTTTAGATGCATGTATTTCTTTGGAATCTTCTTTGAATCTTCCATTTCTTTCCTTCGGTTAGACTTTGAAGGTAGTGCTTCTAATCATGTTTTTTCCCTCTCCCTTAAGAAGTTCTACTAGCATGCTTTGGTGTGTGGACCTGCCACTCCAGGTTGCTTGTGAAAAATACTGTAATTGGATGCATCATCTTCTGTCATTTAAAATAACCACCTACTGTGAACAGTATCTTTTCAATGATATTTGTTTTCTAATTCATAATAAGTTCTGTAATTGTTTCATTTTGCATAACTTAAATTGTTGCATGACAAGATGCTGCTTTCATGCAGGAGGCAACCATTGAAGAATATTTCAAGCCTCTTGACAAGGAAGCGGAGGCTGTAATGAAAATGCAACTAGAAGGTGAAGAGAGAAGCTCAAATATGATGATAGAAGCACTGCAGCAACATGCTGCACTGAAACAAGCCAAAACAGAAAAAATTGCAAACATGCAACAAATAGACCAATCGGAAATCAACCCGCAGGAAGCCGAGATTTTGACGAAACTTATAGGAGGAGACGAGAAATCCTTAAAGGAGATGATGGAATCATTGCAGCAAGAACTTGTGCTTGAGAAAGCTAATGCAGGTGATAGTGAAAGTGTGCATGAAGTAGACAGTTCCCGTGGCAACACTAAGTAATCTGAATTAAATTTTGAAATTTGAAATGCTTTTTTGGCTTGGCTGTTGAAAATATTGATCATCCTTGGGAATTGAATTAAACCAAGGCAGAACTAGGGCAGATTTGTAGTTTATTTGTATTACTTTGTTGGAATATTTGAATAAAAATTACGTCTTATATGTTATGGTCATGTGAGCTATAGTTAAATAATAGATTATCTTGTATGTTTGCCTTGCTATAATCCTTCAGTAGCTTTTAATTCGTTACATATTTGGTTGAATTTAATCCTGCAAGATTTGGTACAGTTAATCAGACATTACTTCCATTTTCTTTCATTTTTTTGCTACAATTGGTTTCATTTTTGAAATATATAGCGTTTCCCCACCTTTTTGTTTTTTTGTTTTTTTTTTTTTGTTTTTAAAGAATTAAGTTTTGTTCGGCATATATATAAGATAAAGTATGTTTGCAAGACCAGAAAAAGAAAAAAAAAGTATGTACTTTCATAAAGAAATCACTTTAATGATGCAGTTTTAATCTAATTTTAACGTGGATAGTAGAGTGGTACTTTAAGAGATATTCTCCGCATCCAAACAATTTTGGAATCCAAGTTCATCCAAGCAATTTTAGGCTCCGTTTGGTTGATGTATTTGATGAGACATAGACACAAAGACACAGACATTAAAGACATAGACATAAAATATTTGTGTCTATGTATTGTGTTTGGCAAAAATAAAAAATAAGACACATATATTTAAAAAAGACTAAATTACCCTTCATTCAACCACAAGTTTTATCACTATTACAATACACCTATTATCCCAAACAATGCATGCCATCACCATTAAATTTTTATTTCTTCTAATAATTTTTTATTTCTTCTAATACCATCTTAAATTATCATTTAAATATTAAATATATAATTGTTCTTGAAAAAAAATAAAAAATTAAAGTTCAGAATTTATCAAAGATTAATCAAAATTTAAATAAATAAAAAAATTAAATGTACAAATTTTTTTTGAAAAAAATAAAAAAGTAAATTTAGTTGTAGAATCTAAAAGAGAAAGAGAAAAAAAAAGATTTGGGAAGATAAGAAGACAAATTTTAAAAACTCAATAAGGGTAAAAGAGTAAAAAATTAGTGTCTCACAAGTTGTGTCTCAGTGTCTCACCAAATTGGAGGTACACAAATTTAGTGTCTCTGTGTCCATCCGTGTCCTCCCGTGTCCTTCGAAAATCTGTGTCTCACCAAACCAAACAGCAGACATGTGTCACCGTGTACCACTGTGTCTATGTCTCAGTGTCTGTGTCTCAGTAACCAAACGCTACCTTAGGTCACAATTTTGGCATTCAAACTCATCCAAACAATTTTAGGTCATGTGCTTCTTTACGCTTCTTCTCTTCTTCTTCTCTTCTCCCCCGCGCTTCTTCTTCTTCTTCTTCTCACGCTCGTTTACGCACGGAACGTCGTCTTCTTCTTCGCATTCCTCCTTCTCATTCTCCTCTTTTTTCGCGTTTCTTCTTCTACACATGTTTTCTCCTTATCGTCGTTCTTTTGTTGTTGTTGCTGTATTTTTTTTTTTTTGTCTTTTCCTCCTCTCCCTAGTGAAGAAGCAGTAGAAGGTGAGGAGGTAGAATTTTGAATTGTGCATAACAGAAATAAACCAAACATGTTATTATGGTGAAACAATTATATAGTACTAAATGAACGGAACATTATCCATTATATAAATTCAAATTCGAACAGCTTTCTGCATAATGAACCGAACACGTACTCATGGTGAAACAATTGTATAGTATTGAATAAACGAAATATAATCCATTATATAAAATCAAATTCGAAACACATTTGTCTACAATTTAGAGATTATCGATTCAATTAAATTCATATTCAAAACACTTGCATCCATTCAATTCGATTGAAAAAATAATCCATTAACAAAATGTTGATGTTGTTGGTGATGACGATAACGAAAGAGGAAGAAGAAGGACAATCTGCGTGCAGGAAGAAGAACAAGGAGGAGGAGGAGGTATACGTGAATTTGAAAGAAGAAGAAGATGATGTATGCGTGTATTTGAAAGAAGAAGAAGGAGAAGAAGAAGAAAAAGTATAGGGGAGAAGAAGAAGAAACGCAGGGGAGGAGAAGAAGATAAGCGCGCGTAATGACGCTCTTTTAATGAGTGATTTTTGTTGGTGTTAGACCTACTTGGATAAAACTTGGATGAAAAATACTTGGATGCGTAGCATAGCCCGCACTTCAAAGAGCAAAGAGGAAACCGGTAAGTCAACGGTCAACCAATATTTGTTAGGTGGAAAGCGTACAGTTAAAATTGAGGATAACGATGGCGATGGATAATGATAATTGGGTTAGGAAATATCTGTTTTTACTTTTAAAAAAATCAAACACGCTAAAATTTAATAAAATATTTTGTTTTTTTGGTAAATGGTCAAATTCGTCTTTAAAATATCACTTATTTTTTAAATTTGTCTCCAAAAGATTTTTTTAATTAAATTCATCTTTCAAAGATTTTAAATTAATCGCATTAATTCTTCTAAAAAATTTTTTGTTGATGGTGCCAAAATTTATTAATATGACATATTAAGTGATATTACAATATACACATAGGAGGATTAAATCTTAGTTGACTATTAGCATGAGAAGTTTATGAAATTAGAGCAAATCAAAACTTAATTGAGGAAAGAACTTGAGGCATTAGAATTCCGAGATTTGGAGTTGATTTGATTTACTTTCATAAACTTATCATGTTAACCGCCAATTATAACTATTAGGTGTATGTTGTGGTATAACTTAACATGTCATATCAACAAATGTTGACATTCGTTAGCAACAAAAGTGATTAAAGAATTAAAATGACTAACTTACATCTTACAAGTTTGATTAAAAAAATATTTAATTTAGAGAATCAGTAATCTTTTTAAAATTAATTTAACCATTTATTCCATTTATTATTAAAAAAAAAGGATTTTACATCCAAAGATACACTTAGTCAAAACAAAGAAATGCCTATCCAAGATCCTCCATCATCAACAATAGTAATGCATCATAAGGTTGGAACCAAACCACTTCTTCCTCATCGAATCATCGATACAGGTCCCTATCTTTGCAAGCCAATCAGCAACTCCATTAACATCTCTAGAGATTAGCTCAAAACTTACTTCCCACTCTGACCTCATCTTCAATCTCAGAAGCTCATATTCACAAACTCATAAGCTTCTGTACAGTCATTTTCATAAACCACTAGTTTACAAATTACAACCAGTTTCAGCAGCCCTTACTAACCGTCTCCATAAACTCCAAAGTTCTGATTTGATGACACTCTTGCCCTGAATTCTGCCCGCGCCTCCTGTCACGCAAATGCCAGCATCATTTTGCAAACACCACCCAAAACCAGAATCTGCATTCAACAGATTGTCACTGCTATCACAATTAACTTTAATTTCCCCAGGTTCAGGCTTCAAGTTAAACGATGAGTGCACTTCTGGAATCATAGTAGTTTGGAACACAATCCACGTCTGAGCTTTAAAAGCAATCTCACGATATAAGCTGAAAGAATCTGAAGAAAATCTCATGCCTTAAGCTGTTCAAGCTGTGATGTTGATAGTTTGATGAACCAAAAGGGAGTAAGAGAAGGAGAAAAAATAAATTCTTCTCATTGTTGAAGAGAATGAAAAATTTCCTTAGAAAATATTTGTTGAGTTATTACACCTTATATACTATGTACTCTTTATGTATTTTCACTAAAAAATAATTACAATGGTAAGCTTATTATTGATAAAGAAATAATCTAGATAACACCCTCTCGCAAACTAGAATTGTGTAAATCTAACAATCCTAGCTTGGAAACATTAGCAAGAAAAGGACCCGGTGGCAGAGCTTTGGTAAGAAAATTAGCAAGTTGATCTTTGGAACGAACTGGCATAAGATGAATGAGACCAGACAAATGCTTTTCACGAACAATGTGGCAGTTCACTTCAATGTGTTTGGTTCTTTCATGAAAGATAAGATTATTGGCAATGTGAATGGCTGACTGATTGTCATAGAATAGAGTGATAGACTTTTGAAGCGGCAAACCAATGAAATACATTAAGAAAGATAACCAACTAGCTTCACAAGTGGCAACAGCAAGAGACCTATATTCAGCTTCTGCAGAGGACTTGGCAACTGTGTTTGCTTTTTACTCTTCCAGCTAATGAGAGAGTTCCCAAGCATGAAGCAATAACCAGAAACGAAGCGATGAGTATCGGCACAGGTAGCCCAGTCAGCGTCGGCAAATCCAGTGAGATGCATATTAGAAGTAGAGGAGAAGAAGAGACCAGTTGCAAGTCGGTCTTTCAAATATCGGAGTACACGAAAAGCATCCTGTAGGTGAGAAGTGATTGTACAGTCCAAAAATTGGCTCAAACGTCCCACAGCATAAGAGATATCGGGTCTAGTGTTTGTGAGGTAAAGGAGTCGGCCGATGAGCTGTATGTAAACAGTGTTGTCTGTTAAAATAGTACCTGATTCCTTTGAGAGTTTCTGAATATAATCAAATGGGGGTAGAGAGAGGCTTGCAATCTAGATAACCGAAATTCCTGAGAAGGTCCATGGTGTACTTCCGCTGATAAATGTGAATTTCAGAGTTAGAGCGTGCTACTTCCATTCCCAAGAAGTATTTGAGATCACCAAGATCCTTTATCTTGAATTTGTCATCCAAATTTTGCTTGATGGAATTGATTTTGTCAATGTCATTCCCGGTTAAAACCAAGTCATCAACATATACTAGAATGACAGTAAAGCTTTCAGATTGTTTCTTGATGAAGAGTGAATAATCATAAAAAAACTGCTTATAACTAGCATCCACAAGAGTCTGAGTGAGCTTAGTGTTCCATTGCCTGCTTGTTTGCTTAAGCCCATATAGAGACTTTTGCAATTTACAAACCGAACCTGGTTGTGACACAGCCAAACCGGGTGGTATCTTCATATAAACTTCATTGTCCAAATCTCCATGAAGGAAGGCAGTGTTGACGTCCAGCGTTTCAAATGCCATTTCTTTGCCGCTGCTAATGCTAACATTACTCGTAGGGTAGTCATTTTGACAACTGGACTAAAAGTATCACCATAATCTACTCCTTGCACTTGAGTGAATCCTTTTGCAACTAGCCTCGCTTTGTGCCTCTCTATGGTGCCATCGGGATTGAATTTTACCCAAAAAACCCATTTGTAACCCACAACCTTCTTGTCTTTTGGGAGTTCAGTGAAACACCAAGTTCTGTTCTGATCTAGAGCTGTCAATTCATCTTGTATTGCCTTTCTCCAACATTCATGTGCAGCCGCTTCCTCATAAGTGCTAGGTTCTTGATTTGAGGTGATGGCTAGAGAAAGTGACTTATATTTTGGGGTTAGTTTATCATATGACAAGTGTTGTGAGATAGGATATAAAGAGTTATAGTTGGCAAAGTTGCTAGAGTGAGCTGTATGGGTTGTCATATAATGATAGTCTTTCAAATAAGCAGGCAGATTTTTTACTCTTTCAGATTTTCTAATAATGCAGTCATGTGTGATGTCAGAGTGTTGTGATACAGGTGCATTGTTAGTGTGTGGTGTGGTAATGGGTGCAATGGTGTGTGAGGAAATTGGTAAGTGCATTGAGCTTGAGGAATGTCTATCTGAATCTGTGAGTGTGGTATGTGTGGGTGATTGCAAATGATGTGTGGAGGGTGTATCATATTGAAAAAAATCAATGCATTGTGGAGTACGAGTGGGTACCACAGAAATATCAATGCTAGTAGAATGTAAAAATGAAAAATAAGTTTCATAAAAAGTTACATTTCTAGATATGAAAATTTCCTTTGATTTTAAATCAATAAGTCGAAAACCCTTTGTTCCTAATTTAAAACCAAGAAAAGCTGTTTTTCTGGCTCTTGGGTCTAATTTTGTTATTGAATTTGTTAATGTGGAGGCATATGCAAGAGAACCAAATACTCTTAAATATGAAAGGTCAGGTAATTTACCATACAAAAGCTTGTAAGGACTAGCATTATCCAAGTTAGTGCTGGGCAGCCTATTAATTAGGTGAATGGCGTAAACAAATGCGTATTGCCAAAAACAATGTGAAATTCCTGATTGAAATAGCAGTGCTCTAGCAACACCTAAAATATGCTAGTGTTTTCTCTCTACAATCCCGTTTTGCTTTGGTATTTTTACACAAGAAGTTTGGTGTAAAATTCTAGTTGATGCAAAAAAGAATTTTAGAGTGAACTCTGGCCCATTGTCAGTCCTTATACAGTTAACTTGCTTTTCAAATTATACTTTGACAAAATTCACAAAATTAATAACCAATTGTGATGCTTCAGATTTGGTTTTCATAAAAAAAACCTTGTGAATCTGCTCTTGCCATCTACCACAGTCAAAAAATGCATATGTCCTTCATTGGAAGGGACAGAAATAGGACCCCAGATATCCATATGAATTAAGTCAAAACAGTCTTTTATTTCAGTTGTACTAAGATTAAAAGATAATTTCTTTTGTTTTGAAAAATGACATGAATCACAAGGAAGTTTTGAAGCAATACAATCTATAAAAGGATAATACTTCTTCAGAAAAATTAATTTATGCATGAGTATGTGTCCTAATCTAAGATGCCAAATGTTGTTGTGCTCACTGTGTGAAGGTGTGGTGGGATGAGTAGTAGTCGTAGTTGCCGCCAATGAAGCTTGCTTTATTGGAAGAGGGGGAAAGTGAGAGAATTTTGGTTCTCTACTCATTGTATATAACTCTTCTATACACTCAGCAATGCCAATCATCTTTGATGTGGATCGATCTTGTATCTCACAACACTTATCATTGATTAATAGTTGACAATGTAAGTTTGAGGTTAACTTTGACACAGAGATCAGTTTAAAATCAAAAGAAGGAATGTATAAAACATTTTTGAGAAAAAAAATTTTTAGAGAATGTGATTGTGCCCATAATAGTGCTAACAATTTTGGTTCTATTTGGCAATATCACATTGATTGGAGCAATATTTTGAAAACTTGCAAAATCTTTTAAGTCAAAAGTCACATGATCTGTTGCACCGGAATCAATGACCCATAGTGCAGATTTTGGAGTGATAATACTCATAATTCTCGCATTAAAATGTAATGCAATAGTTTTACCCACTACAACAAATAAGGCTTTTCGCAACGGTCAAAAATCGTTGTCGTAGATTGAAAAACCATTCCCAAAACTTTAGGCAACACTTTGGCAACGGTTTTTGACCTGTGGTATATGCGGTCGTTACCAATGCTCAAAGGAAACGGTTTTTTACCTAAGGCAACGGTAACAGAAAAACCGTTGCCACAGTTAGTGGCATAGACAACGGTTTTGACGGAAAGTTTTAAACAACGGTTTTGATCCGTTACTCACAATAAGCAACGGTTTAGAACCGTTCCTATTAATATGACAACGGTTTAATACTGTAACTGAATAGGCAACGGTTTTAAACTGTTGTGGTTTTATTATTCACGTAGCCAAAGGTTTTAAACCGTTACCGTTGGTGCCAGGTTTCGGCAACGGTTTTAAAACCATTGCCAGTTTATAGTCATCTAGGACAACGATTTTAAAGCATTACCGTTGATGTCGTTTTTCGACAACGGTTTTAATACTATTGCCATTTTATAGTCATCTAAGACAACGATTTTAAAGTGTTACCATTGGAGTCGTGTTTTGGTAACGGTTTTAACACCATTGTCTTTTGTAACTATTGACAATGATTTTTTTGTAATATATAATTTTTTATTTACAATAGTTTTCTCGTGAATGAAATTAATTTCAGTTTTTTTAATTATTTAGTGTCAATAAATAATCTAAACTATTTGAATCAAGTCACTAAAGAAAAATAATTGAACATTTCCCATCAAATTTAACTTATAAAAATTGTTGTAAGATCCACAATATCGTCTAAGTTTGCAAAAAATATAATAACAAAAGAGAGTTGAAATAGCTACGTAGCAAATAGTCATCATGTCCACAAGTTCATGGCTTTTACTCTGTAACATTTGCTTTTAAAAATTTGACCTTAATCAAGTTCGATTTCCCCTTCAACATAGTTTTCCTGTAAACAAAAAAAAATCAAATATAAAACTACACATCTTTAATACTAATAATGTTAAATAAAAATGTTTGAGAGAGAGAGGACAAACATATATATCATAACATTCTTCTATTTAGATACACAAAACAATTGAATCAACATCATCATAATCAACCATTATTTAAGATATGATAACATATAGAAACTTTAACAACAAATAATACCTCTTCATGCACATCATTGTTCAGATTGCCTAAAGTGCTTCCTAATTGAGCAGTTAACATGTCAAGGTCCACTCCTGAGCTTTTTTGTTGCAGCATCATCTTAACAAGCGATTTTAGTTCATCTACTACTTTTTGCATCACATCAACCTTATTCTCTAATGTTGCTTTCTCAGTTGCATGTTGCTGTTTAAGGGTGGCAATTTCTTCATTTTTCTTCAACAAAGTTGGTGTGGTAACTCTTCCGTGACATCGCACTCTCCCTGCCTTCTCTTTCCCAAATATGGATTGGAAAGCTCTAATTGCTGATTCTTTAGACTTTTTATTCTCATCTTGCAAATGTGCCTATATTAATGTGAAGAAAAATAATAGTAATAAAATAAGAGTAAATACACAATTGGACTAAAATAATAGAGATTAAGAATAATGTCAAGATTCTTTAACTCAACGCAAGCATAAAAGTAACCACAAGTGATGGACAAATTGCCAAGACACAAGAAATCCATAACCTACTTTAACCAAATTAACTCCTAATACTTACAATAACATCCAGAGTGTCTTCATCCAATGATTTTCTCTTTGTGCTTTGGCGAGTCTCAGCAAACATTTCTGCTCGAGTAAGTGGTTCATTATTTTCCTTAGAAGCAGCCTATAAGTCCAATTCAAATAGCATTTATATAGAGTTAAAAGGCACACCACACATACACATACAAATTCACAAAGAATTAAAAATTGTACCAATCTTGTACGTATTCTTGCAAAATTTATTGGTCCCTTTCGATGCCTAAATTTCTGTTGTGCCCTATTTTTCTTATTCTGTGCAGACATTTTCTACATAACAACAGATAAGTATTATCAACAAATCATGATACTTCACTCATATGTGTATATGATATAATTGCATGAACAATTACACTAAGTTTCACATGTTTTACCTTAACTTTCTCAGTTCTCCAATAAGCAATTAACTTGCCAAAATGACTCTCAGGTATGCTCTTAGGACGATTTTTCAGCATCTCATTAACACATTTGTATGGCAGAAAATTAGTTTGCTTTATTGTAGTCTTATACCTTCTCCAGTTGTCATTGATACAAGCAAGGACCGTCCTCTTTCCTTCAGTTGGAATAACGAATTTAGCGTATAAAACACAAATATTATTTGCTTGTAAGAATAAAATACATGTGTACATTTCCAGATACTTTCTAAAAGAAACAAGACTAAAGTTCTCACTTGAACATATTTCTAAATGGCTTCTTTATCTTTAATCCCCTTTCAATTTGTGTAAATTAATGGATAAAAATCTGAATTTCTTGTCACTGTGCCCAAAAATTTGCTCAAGTTGTTTACAGCTTCATCAGTAGGACCAATTGCCTCTCCTTCAATATCTAGCGTAATTTCTTCTCTATCTTCCAACTGTCTTGCATAAATCTTCAAGCATTGTGTAGATCCTCGTGTTTTCTTCACTGTTGTCTCTATACAAAGATACTAATTATATACCATCCCTCTTATTGATTTAATTTATAAGATATTTAATTGAAAAAAAGAACAAATTAAAGTAACCTTTTGAGTTGAATTTGGTCATGAAACAAAATTAAAGTAACAAATTACCAAATTCAATTCACAAATTGGAATTCAATTAACACAAATTTTTAGAAATTTCGGCAGTATTCTGGCAGTAAATAGGATATTTCTGAATTTAAACAAACAGCAAAATCAACCCATATGAACTCACTAAAATCAAATCAGCACTAATTAGCACTAAAATCAAACGGCAGCAAGCGAAAATGGAAATCAACAGCAATATAAAAATTAGCATAATAAGGCCATCATCATCATTGCTCAATCAAAACAAGGCATGAAATCAGCCATTAACAAGGATAAAACAACACTCTACAATTTGAAACCGTTCATTCCAGGCATCAGCAGCAACCAAAAAGTTCAACCTAAATCCACTACAAATCGGATATAACTTCCTAACCACCTATAATCCACTAAGCATGCATCACTAAACTGACTAATTTAACAAATAATAAACAAACTAATTAAACTAAGAAAATGTAAACAGGGAAAAAATTGAGAACCTACAGAAGAAGCAGAAACAGAAAATGGCAAGGGGAGGGAGAATGGAGGCAGAGCAGTGTCGACCCAGAGGCGGCTACTGGTGGCGCACGCTAGAGGATGAGCACAGAAACAGGGGAACAGTGGTGTTTTGTTCTCGTTGCGAAAACAGGGGAGGGCAAAAATGGAAGAAGAAAAGAGGAGAAAGGGAAAGAATGAGGTGTTTTCTTCACTGTTGTCTCTATACAAATATACTAATTATATACCATCCCTCTTATTGATTTAATTTATAAGATATTTAATTGAAAAAAAAGAACAAATTAAAGTAACCTTTTGAGTTGAATTTCGTCACGAAACAAAACTAAAGTAACAAATTACCAAATTCAATTAACACACAAATTTTTAGAAATTTCGACAGCACTCTGGCAGTAAATAGGACGTTTTTGAATTTAAACAAACAGCAAAATCAACCCATATGAACTCACTAAAATTAAATCAGCACTAATCAGGATCAATTTATATGAATTAAATGGCAGCAAGCGAAAATGGCAATCAGCAGCAATATAAAAATTAGCATAATAAAGCCATCATCATCATTGCTCAATCAAAACAAGGCATGAAATCAGCCATTAACAAGGATAAAACAGCACTATACAATTTGAAACCGTTCATTCCAAGCATCAGCAGCAACCAAAAAGTTCAACCTAAATCCACTACAAATCGGATATAACTTCCTAACCACCTATAATCCACTAAGCATGCATAACTAAACTGACTAATTTAACAAAAACTGCACAAACTAATTAAACTAAGAAAATGTAAACAGGAAAAAAATTGAGAACCTGCAAAAAGTTTACCTTTTAAAGTATTGTCTATGTTCTCAGCCTCAGTTGGATTAATATAATCCTTGTCCTGCTCCTCTATAATATCTCCTTCATTCTCATCCAATTGCTCTTCACCATCAGGTTCATTGTTAAGTTTAAGAAATGTATCAATCAGCATTGAAGCAAATTGACGTGTTTTTCCCTTCTTAGTTGGCCTTTCTTGCAGGCTGCCACACTCTTCAATATCATCTTCAATTGTGGTCTCTTTTCTCTTCAAATCTTGACTCATTCTAGAATTTACTTCTATAGTATTCTTGTGAGCCATAGCGGTAGATTTAGAAGGAAGTTCTTTTTCTTGTTTACATGTTGATCTTTGTGAGTGAGTCATACTTGCTTCCATCTGTACTTTACTTCAAATTCTGCCCTTTTTCTTTTGCAACTTTTGGCTTTTCTACAAAATTCTGCTTATCATTTGCTTGGACACCATTTTTTTCTTAACTTCTGCTCCCTTTCCCTATCACTAAGGGTTTTTATTCTCTTAAGTGGTGGTGGTGGTGGTTAATGTTGCTGCTGACCAGAAGGCATCTTTTCTCGCTTAACTTCTATATTTTTGAAGAACTTTGCACGCAATTCAGCACTTGAGTTTGATTCTATCTCATGTTCAATGAATTTTTTGAACATTTTCTAAAAAAGAAAATAAAATAATGAGATTAGTATACATCGTAAAAAAATCTATTAATATAATAGTAAAAAATCAAATCACATATTAAAAGAACCAAGAATCTATAAGAAATGCACCTGTTCATAAACAATTACACCAAAAATAAAAGTAAAAAAAAATTATTCTATGTTGAGAAGAGAAATCTCTTCAAAGATTAGAATCATCATCATATTCAGCTTGTTGTAGAACAAGTGAAGGTTTCTCAATGATTGTATTTGGCATGTCTTCTCTAGTCCATTGAACTTCACAATTATCCTTTGGCACAAACAAATTATTCGCTTGATCAAAGGGGTCCTTCTTATTAGACTCTTCGGCTTCAACATCATACCCATCATACATATTGAATAAATCCCTTGGCACTGTGTCCATGACATAATGCTTGTCTTTGTTAAAAGGGTCTTGAATATAAAAGCATTGGTGGACTTGTGAAGCTAATACAAAAGGATCATCCCGAGAACATCTTTTATTAAAATGAACTGAAGTTAGACCAAAATTCTCTTCTTCAACTTCAAACCAATCACAATTGAAGAGAACAAATTTGAAACATGCAAAATAGTCTAACTCAATTATGTCACTTATTGAACCAAAATATGTTACGGATTTTGTCATTGGGTTGTTGTCCTTGGCACTAACAAAGCTTGGTGTTTTGCACACGAAAGTCACACCACTGTTTTGAGTTGTGTGTCTTGCATTATGTTCTCTAGTTTGAAATTTGTAGCCATTGATTACATAACTAGAAAATCATTTTGCAACTGTGTTTGGGCCTCTAGACAAATCTTTAAGTTGTTTCGAAACATCTTCATGAGAAGCACGCTCTTTGAACCATTCACTAAAATCATGGCTTAGAGTTTTTGCCTTTTTCCATTTTCTACCTTTAGTTTGATTGTTGACATGTTCCTCATACTCTCTAAAGTAAGTAAAAAGTGAGTAAGTTAAATTTGCTAATTGGAAAATATACAAGAAAAATACCTAATGTAGTCTTTAACTTTATCACAATTGAATAAGATGTACCAATGAGCTTGTATTTTTGAGTTGGTATCTAGAGAAAAAGGTTGCCCTTTCCTCTTTCCACCAATTGGTTGCCCCAAGCATGCAAAATAGCTATCATGACATACGTCAGCTTCACTGCAATTATCATAAATTTGTGTCCTCCTACTCAGCCTTGTATCCACATCAGGACTTAAATACCTTGAGAAAAATGTCAAGCATTCCTCGGCTAAATATCCTTCAGCAATTGAACCTTCGGGGCGGCTCTTATTGCGAACGTAGGACTTTAACCTACACAGATATCTCTTGATGGGGTAAATCCACCTGAATTAAACTGGGCCACCCAACCTCAACTCGTTTACCAGATGAATAGGCAAATGTACCATTATATCAAAGAAACTAGGAGGAAATATTCTTTCCAATTGGCATAAAATTTCTCTAATATCTACTTCCAAATAATCTATTGTATCATTTTCAACAACTTTTTGGCACAAGGAACAAAAGAATGAACCTAGATAAATTAAAGGGCCAGCTACTTGATTCGGCATTATGCATTTTATAGCTACTTGCAACAAATAATGCAACATAAAATGTGCATCATGAATTTTGTAGCCTGATATATTTTTCTCAGCAACATGAACACACCGAGAAATATTTGAGGCACTACCAGATGGCAATTTTACTGACTTCAAAATATCACAAAAATGATTTTTTCTTAATTTGTAAGGTTAAAACAAGCCTTAGCAAGTTTTGCTTTCTTGCCACCATCTATCTCCTTTGGTTGAAGTTTTTTTTTTATGCCCATATCTTTGAGATCGTAACGAGCATTTGCATGATCTTTGGACTTTCCTGGAATGTCTAATAAAGTTCCAAGTATGTTATCACATACATTTTTCTCGATGTGCATAACATCAAGACAATGGCACAATGTATTTTGCTTCCAATATGGCAACTCAAAGAAGATGGACCTTTTCTTCCATGGACCATCAATTTTATTTTTTTGCTTCTTTCCAAATACATTGTCAAAATCTTTTAAATCTTCAAAAATTTGTTCCCCATCTAATAAAGCTGGTGAAGACCTCAATTCAACATCACCATTGAAAGATCTTTTGTCCATCCTATATGGATGATCCATATTCAAAAATTTATGGTGATCCATGTAGCACATCTTCCGGCAATGTTTTAAATAACAAGAGGAGGTGTCATAATTACAGCAAGGACATGCTAACTTTCCCTTTGTGCTCCAACCGGATAATATAGCATAAGCTGGAAAGTCACTTATGGTCCATAAAAGTGCTGCATATAGTTGAAAAGTTTTATTCTTTGAAGCATTATATGTTTCCACTCCAACTTCCTATAAAACCTTCAACTCTTCAATTAATGGCAGAAGATAAACATCAATGCTTTTTCCAAGCGAACATGGTCCAGGGATGAGCAAGGACATCATGTCATACTCTGGTTTCATGCAACACCATGGAGGAAGATTGTATGTGACCAAAACTACCGGCCATGTACTATGGAAGATGCTCATGGTTCTAAATGGATTAAGAATCAAATTTTGGAATGATATTGCAACCATATTCAATTCAATTTTTAGTGAGCCTAAAGAAGATAGAGTGATAACCAGAGAGTGAATGGAATGGATTATGGGCCATAGATATCTATGTCAATCTTGAATTTGAGAGAATATAGAAATAAAAATAAGAATGAAAGTGTGGTAATTAAGGTGAAAAATATAGATGCAAAACGACCCTCCCTGAAGTGATAAGCATGTGCTACTATTTTGTTTGGCCTTCTCTCTTTTATGGTGGCAGAAATAAATACTCAACAAATAGAAAGTGCCAAACAAATGTTGTTACTGCTACAAATCATTACTTGAGAAACTTGAGAAACTTGGCTTCCCTTTGGAACCAACTTTGTAGGAAAATATAATGTAAAGAAATCAATCAAGTTTAGCAACACAGAAATCCAGAACACAATGCACTAACAAAACGTGTTCATCTTCAAATAGACAGCATCATCATATGTTTCTTCTACTACACTCTATCCCCAAGAAAAAATCTAAAACAATTAGTACAATGATGAGTTTTGCTAACTAGAACTCAAATTAATGAACAATGCACAAACAGTTTTTGAACAATGCACAAACGGCCAAATACGAATTTCCCTTTCTAGCTAATTAGCCAAATAAAGCCTCAAAACAGTTTTTGAACAATGCACAAACATCACCACTTTCCTTTCTTCTTCTTAAATCCAACAAAAATACCCAACAACTAAAGCCCTAACTAAGCAACAGAAAATCAGAAAAGAACACTTACCACAGATGACAACCCATAAACGGCCGATGCAGTGAAGCAGCAGCAGCAAAGCAGAAGCAGCGAAGCACGACCTAGTGAAGCAGAAGCAGCAAAGCACAACAGGGGAGAAGCAACGAAGCAGAAGCAGAACAGGGGAGACACAAGGACGCCGCAGAGGATGGAGAAGCACTGAAGCCACAGAGAGGGGAGAAGTAGCGACGCCACGGAGAGGAGAGACTCAGTGACACCAGAAAGGAGGAGGCAGCGATAATTTCGGGAAGGACGCAACGACGGTGATGGTGCGATGATGGTGAGTTGCGATTTAGGGATTCCTGGTGACTTGCGATGATGGTGCGATTTCCGGCTTCCTGGTGAGCTGTGGTTCGACAACGTCGCGTGGGTTAGGGTTGACGCTACGGTGGAGGGAGGAAGAGCTTCTTCGCGGTTTCGAAGAGAAGAGGAAGAGTCTGATGATTAAAGGCTTTCTTTCTTATTTAATGTGCTTATTTGTGAGAAAGAATTAATAAACAATAGGTATATAATATATTTATTCAAAAATTATTTTAATTTTATTTTTTATATTAATATTTATTATATATTTATAGTAAAAATAAATAATATTTATTATAAATTTATTTTAACTTTATGTTTTCAAAATATAATACTTTTTATAATTTATAATAATAATATATAATATTTATTATAAATTTATTTTAATTTTATTTTTTTAAATAATATTTGTTATTTATTTATAACAATAGTTTTTGAGTATTTTATAAATTTTGTATTTATAGAAAAAATGGTTTAAATTTATAAACTATCTGAAATTATTTTTATTGGTATTGTTTAATTTGTATAATTATTTAAATAACATTAGATAATGTTTGTTTCATAAACAATTGTTGTAATGGTTGTAAAACCGTTCTTTAAAATAGTCAAAGAGAACGATTTTATTTTGTTACTATAGCATAATAAAAAAATGAACTTCAACAGCAACACTGTAAAAACTGTTGTCTAAGACCATCTAATAGAACGGTTTTAAAGTGTAGCATTTCGGCAACGGTTTTAATGCGTTTCTTTTGTACAATTCTTTAAACAACAAAAAAATCGTTGCTTAAAAATAAATCATGGTAACGGTTATGAAACCGTTCTTAAAAATAGTCAAAGAGAACGGTTTTAATTTGTTGCTATAAAATAATGAAAAATTGAATTCAACAGTAACACTACAAAAAACCGTTGTCAAAAACTATCTAAGAGAACGGTTTTAAGGCGTTGCAAAATTTGGCGTTGCTAAAGGCCATATTTGTTGTAGTGACCTAGAGTGGAAGTCTGAATGGAATTAGTCAAAATTTGATTTGCATTATGAGGTTGTTACTGCACACTTTTGTTTTTGATCAACTCTAACAAGGCAATCTTTGCTCTGGAGTGAACCCAAATCTTGATATTCCAGTGTTCTCTTGGAGACAATTGAGCTGGGATTGTTTGTCAATGAGTATATCATCATGCCTTTCAGTGATCACGTGATTGATGGTAGGGTTATGTTGCTCCCATTGATAGAAGTGGGAGGAGTACCCATGCTTCTTATAGCATACATCTTCTGTGTGGCCTTGCTTGTTACAATGAGAGCAAGCCAACTTGTTGATGAAACAGCTATGTTCGCCAAGAAAGAATCTTACGAAATAGCCTCTCATCAAACTCTATTAGATGAGTTTGAAGGAAGAGGTAAGAATGGGAAAAGAAAATGTCGAAACAAAAATTAGAGATAGAAAGAAAATGGCGAAATTGGATTGGATTTCAATTCAAAACTTTTTTTTAATTTGATTCACAGCTTGCTTGCTCTCCACGCTCACCGCACCATGAAGAAAATCTCATGCCCTAAGCTATTTAAGCTGTGATGTTAATGGTTTGATGAACCAGAAGGGATTAAGAGAGGGAGAAAAAATAAGTTCTTCTCATTGTTGAAGAGAATGAAAAATCCCCTTAAAAAATATTTGTTGAGTTATTACACCTTATATAGTATATACTCTTTATGTATTCTCACTAAAAAATAATTATAATGGTAAGCCTATTATTGATAAAGAAATAATCTAGGTAACAGAATCATTAAAAATCCTATCTTTGTGATCCTACTAAATAGCCCACAAAGAAGCCAAAAAAACAAAGACATTACCATTATTGAGACCTCGTTTAAACCAAATATGCAAATCTTGGGTGTGATAACAATTGACATCTATGAATCCCATAAGCCCCCATCGTCAGTCGAACGGGGAGCTTCGCTGGTGAGAGACGGAGAGGGCTGAGAAAGAAAGGGTGGCGCCGTGCGTGAGGGGAGGAGGGTGCGACTGCGACTGAGGGAGTTGGAGAGAAGACGAGGTCAGCGAGGGAACTGGGGAGTGGGGACTGAGGGAGTGAGGCTCAATGGTGGCTGAGGGAGCTTGAGGGCTGAGGCTGAACGATTAGGGTTGAGGCTGAACTAAATAGTGAATGCGATTGCATGGGGTGGGTGCCCTAATTTTGTATGATGACTGGGCCGAGTCTGAGTGACCCGAGTTATGGTTCGGTCTCAATTTCAATCCTCTTTCAAGTTTCATTTCTTTTTCTTTGGTCAGTTCCGAATCACTTCGAATTCGGATCTTCCTCTTTCAAAATATTTTAAATTAAGACTAGATTGGATCGTGTACACTCCTAACAAAAATAAGTGAAGTCATTTTTTATTATACCAAGCACATAAACCATGATTAAGCAGGCAGAATATTTTGTTGAGGAGAATAATAAAGAAAGAAAAGCAACAAAAAAAATTAAAACCTCTAAACATACTTAATTAGAATGGGAATATTACTAAAAAAAATTATGAATGCTCATTCTTTTCTGTGTTGGATGTTCCTTTATAGATTGCGATACTTAGATTTTTTCTATTCACGATTTTTATTTGAAAATTAAGCTATTTATATTATAGATTTTGAAGTGCCTCTCAGGGGTTATGGATTTTTTTTCTATTAATTAATTATTTTTTTCCTATAGTGTGTTATTTTTTTTTTTTTGAGATATGTGAGGTAAACATATTTTTGTTATAGATATAAGTATAACGTATAACTCTGGATTATGAATGTGTTTTTAGCAATGGACTAGATGGTTCTTTTTAATATAATTTAGATTTTTTTTTCTAATGACATGGATGTTTTTTATGAAAGTTGTTAGATGTTTTTTTATCAATCATGTTTTTTTAGATTTCGATATTAAATGGTATAAATATTAAATGTTATATCTTACTTTTCACCTATTATTGTTTATTACCACAATAAGTTAGTTCACCTCACGGGAGATGCTTCTTACATTGAGAGGTTTGATGTTTGTGTTAAATATTTAACTGAAAATTGGTGAAATACTGACACATAACGTAACATACATTACGAGCATAATATACTTGTTGTTTTAAAGTAAATATATGAAATTGAAAAATAAACAAGATCAAATAACATGTTGATCCCTACGTACATAATACTAAAAATTTTCAAGTGAGTTTAAAGGAGACATGAATTCACCATGTGGAAGAGTGTAATATGAAATTTTATTTAAGTGAGTAGCAGTAGCAGGTATAACACTCTATGGAGGACTCAAGCCTCAATGTACAGTATAACAAGAACAGAATCGTATAATAAAGAAGAGAAGAAAATTTGTGAAGGAACGGCATTAGAGACAATCCACGCTCCTCATCCAAGGACCTGTGCAGAATTTTGGAATGTGAGATCAGAGAATAATTTCCATGACAGCAAGAAAGGAAGAGAAGGAGAGAGAATAGAAAGGCCAGAGAAAATAACAGAAAGGAGTGAGAATTACCACATCACGCTAACGAACGTATTCCTCTAACCGCCTATTAGTAGTTCTCAATCTTGCACTTCTTCTTGGGCCTTGATTTACCCCTATGCTTGCCATCTATCCTTGGCTTGTAACTAATTCCTCCTCCAACATATGTGGCTCTAAGGCATGATTGTTATTACTATTTTCTGCATAGGTAGCCTGGTTAACCTCAGCGTGCTCTGGCTTCTTCCTATTCGTTACATTACCCTGCTCATCAACAACAACCTTGTCCTCAAGGTTGAAATCAGGATAAGTATGGCGCAGATCATCAGCACTCTCCCACGACATGTCGGCACTCGTCCCCTAACCCCATTTGACCCGTAGTTGAAGAATCTCTTTACCATCTTTGATGACTGTTCTCGTACCCAGAATCTCTTGCGGTTCCAATAAAGGTCCCAACTCTGTTGTGCATAGAGGAAGGGGAAGATAATGGACAACCTTCTCACCCGTAAACTTCTTTAAAACTGATATGTGAAAAACATTATGAATCTTGGCTTCAGGAGGCAGTGCCAATTTATAAGCCACCACACTAAGCTTACAACAGATCTTAAATGGCCCGAAATAGTGCATCGCCAATTTTTTATGCTTCCTCAAAGTAAGCTTCACCAACACGAAATCACCCTCCTCAAATTCAACCAAACGTCACTGCTTGTCTACAAAGTGTTTCATGAATTGTTGGGAGCGAGCCATGTTACGCTTCAGCTGCTCTAATATCTGATCCCGTGCTAGCAGCATGTTCTGAAGAGACGGTTCATCATCTGGACAGAATTCATACTTCACCAAGGACGGTGGTTCCCTACCATATAGGGCCTTAAAAGGAGACATCTTAATACTCTGGTACCATGAAGTGTTATACCACAGCTGCGCCCATGGAAGCATCTCGAGCCACTTCTTAGGAGCATCAAAGCAGAAGCAACGGAGATACATTTCCAGAGTCTTATTCAGCACTTCACTCTGACCGTCCGTCTGAGGGTGGTAGGCAGAACTCATAGCCAATGTAGTGCCCTGCAACTCAAAAAGCTACTGCCAAAATTTACTTACAAAAACCTTATCCCTATCCGATACAATTGATTTAGGAAATCCATGAAGCTTCACAACATGCTTAAAAAAAGCCTCAGCAACACTCTTGCTACTAAAGTCAGGCTTGAGTGGAATAAAATGAGCAAATTTGGTGAGACGATCAATAACAACCAAGATCACCAAAAAGCCCTTAACCGGTGGCAAGGCCACAATGAAATCCATGCATATGTCCTCTCAAACTCGAGAGAGAATTGGAAGAGGTTGCAGCAGCCCAGCGGGTAACTTGGATTCTATCTTTGCCTTTTGACAAGTGCCACAAGAGAGCACATAGCCCCTTATTTGTCACTGCATATTCGGCCAGTAAAAAGTAGAACAAATGCGCTCCACGGTCTTGGCAATACCCGCATGACCGCCTACAGCGCTATCATGGTATTCCTTCATTATGAGGTCAATGAGTTTGCTATTTTGGGGTACCACTACTCTGTCCTGCCAGAGCAAGATGCCATTGCGATATGAATAATTCTTATCAGCTACCATGTTATGATGGCACTGAAGGATAATATCTTGAAGGAATGTATCCTTATCAATCTCTTCCTTTAGAATATGTAGCCATTCAGATTTTGGAGTGACCACGCCACAAAGAACGAACGTGATAATGCATCCGCCGCAAGATTCTCCTTACCCGGCTTATATTGTATCCCAAAGTCGTACCCCAAAAGCTTATGCAGCCACTTATGTTGTTCTGGGGTGTGCAGATTCTGTTCCAAGAGGGTCTTTAAGCTCTGGTGGTCAGTGCGTATGATGAACCTCTTACCCAGCAAATAATGGTGGAACTTGGCAACTGTCTCCGTAATCGCGTAGAATTCACGGATGTAAGCGGACTGCTACTGCATAGAGGAAGATAATTTTTTTTTTTTGAAAAGTAAGCAATAGGGTGCTTCTCTTGAGCCAATACAGTCCCAATGCCCAACCCTGAAGCATCTGTCTCTAACTCAAAAGGCAACTCAAAATTAGGAAGAGCCAAAATAGGACGTGAAGAAATGACCATCTTGAGTTGAAGAAAGGCAGATTCAGCCTCATCTTTCCAATCGAATGCATCCTTCTTAAGTAGATCGGTCAGCGGGGCAGCAATTGTGGCATAACCTTTGATGAAGCGTCGATAATAACCCGACAAGCCTAAAAAATCGCGCAGCTGCTTGAGGTTATGAGGTTGTTTCCACTCCATAACTGCTTGCACCTTTGCATCTTCCATATGAACCCCATTACCAGATATAGTATGGCCAAGATAATCTATCTCTGCCGACCCGAAAGAGCACTTCGAAAGCTTAGCATAAAGATGTTCCTGCTGTAATAGCTTCAAAACTAATTCGAGGTGGTGTAAATGCTGGTCCCACGTCGGGCTATCGTGGACGAAATTGTGATCCATGTTCTAATTATTTTGAGATGAAGGCTTCTAAGGGGCAGCAGCTGAATTCACAACTCCGTTCAACTAACCAGCAAGTGTACTGGGTCGTCCAAGTAATAAACCTTACGTGAGTAAGGGTCGAATCCACAGAGATTGTTGGTATGAAGCAAGCTATGGTCACCTTGCAAATCTCAATTAAGCAGATTAAAGGGTAATTGTGATTATTGGAATAAATAATAAATAAAAAGGAATAATAAAAGGGATAGAGCACTTATGCAGATTCATTGGTGGGAATTTCAGATAAGCGGATGGAGATGCTGTAGAACCCAAGGACGCCTGCTCTCCCACTGCTTCTACTCAATCCTTCTTACTCCTTTCCATGGCAAGCTGTGTATAGGGGTTCACCATCAGTGGTGGCTACTTTCAATCCTCTCGGGAAAATATCCTATGCGGCTGTCACTCGCACAGCTAATCATCTAGAGGCATCACCCATGGTTGATGGCTACATCCCATCCTTGCAGTGAAAACTAATGCTCACGCACTCTGTCACAGTACGGCTAATCACTGGTTGGTTCCCGCGCCTACTGGAATAGAATCCCTTGATTCGTTTGCGTCTGTCACTAACGCCCAGCACTTGCAAGTTTGAAGCACGTCACAGTCATTCATTACCGGAATCCTACTCGGAATACCACAGACAAGGTTAGACTTTCCGGATTCCCAGGATCCTACTCGGAACACCACAGACAAGGTTGGACTTTCCGGATCCTCATAAATGCCGCCATCTATCTAGCTTATACCACGAAGATTCTGTTGGGGAATCTAAGAGATACGCATTCAAGCTCTGTTGCATGTAGAACGGAAGTGGTTGTCAATCACGCGCGTTCATAAGTGAGAATGATAATGAGGGTTATCTAACTCATCACATTCATCATGTTCTTGGGTACGAATGAATATCTTGGAATAAGAATAAGAGAGATTTGAATAAAAGAAAATAGAACTTCATTAATACTTGAGGTACAGCAGAGCTCCACACCCTTAATCTATGGTGTGCAGAAACTCCACCGTTGAAAATACATAAGCAAAGGGTTCAGGCATGGCCGAATGGCCAGCCCCCCAAAACGTGATCAATGATCTCCTAAGATGAAGATTAAAACAAAACTGAGACCAAAGATGCCTAATACAATAGTAAGAGGTCCTATATATACTAGACTAGCTACTAGGGTTTACATGAGTAAGTAATTGATGCATAAATTCACTTCCGGGGCCCACTTGGTGTATGTTTGGGCTGAGCTTGATCAATCCACGAGCTGAGGCTTCTCTTGGAGTTGAACTCTGAGTTATGACATGTTTTGGGCGTTCAACTCCGAATCATGACGTTTTTCTGGCGTTTAACTCCAGACAGCAGCATGAACTTGGCGTTTAACGCCAAGTTACGTCGTCAATCTTCGAATAAAGTATGAACTATTATATATTGCTGGAAAGCCCTGGATGTCTACTTTCCAAAGCCGTTGAGAGCGCGCCAATTGGAGTTCTGTAGCTCCAGAAAATCCATTTCGAGTGCAGGGAGGTCAGAATCCAACAGCATCAGCAGTCCTTTTGTCAGCCTTTTTCAGAGTTTTGCTCAAATCCCTCAATTTCAGTCAGAATTTACCTGAAATCACAGAAAAACACACAAACTCATAGTAAAGTCCAAAAATGTGAATTTAACATAAAAACTAATGAAAACATCCCTAAAAGTAGCTTGAACTTACTAAAAACTACCTAAAAACAATGCCAAAAAGCGTATAAATTATCCGCTCATCACAACACCAAACTTAAATTGTTGCTTGTCCCCAAGCAACTGAAAATCAAATAGGATAAAAAGAAGAGAATATACTATAAATTCAGAAATATCAATGAATATTAATTATAATTAAATGAGCGGGACTTGTAGCTTTTTGCTTCTGAACAGTTTTGGCATCTCACTTTTTCCTTTGAAGTTTATGAATGATTGGCTTCTCTAGGAACTTAGAATTTTGGATTGTGTTATTGAATTTCCTAATTTAAGCATGTTGATTCTTGAACACAGCTACTTATGAGTCTTGGCCGTGGCCCTAAGCACTTTGTTTTCCAGTATTACCACCGGATACATAAATGCCACAGACACATAACTGGGTGAACCTTTTCAGATTGTGACTCAGCTTTGCTAGAGTCCCCAGTTAGTGGTGTCCAGAGCTCTTAAGCACACTCTTTTGCCTTGGATCACGACTTTAACCACTTAGTCTCAAGCTTTTCACTTGGACCTTCATGACACAAGCACATGGTTAGGGACAGCTTGATTTAGCCGCTTAGGCCTGGATTTTATTTCCTTAGGCCCTCCTATCCATTGATGCTCAAAGCCTTGGATCCTTTTTACCCTTGCCTTTTGGTTTTAAGGGCTATTGGCTTTTTCTACTGCTCCTTCTTCTTTTTTTTTTTCTAAATTTTTTTTTTCGCCATTTTTTTTTTCGCAAGCTTTTGCTATTCACTGCTTTTTCTTGCTTCAAGAATCAATTTCATGATTTTTCAGATCCTCAATAACATTTCTCTTTGTTCATCATTCTTTCAAGAGCCAACAATTTTAACATTCATAAACAACAAGATCAAAAGACATATGCACTGTTCAAGCATTCATTCAGAAAACAAAAAGTATTGTCACCACATCAATATAATTAAATTAAATTCAAGGATAAATTCGAAATTCATGTACTTCTTGTTCTTTTGAATTAAAACATTTTTCTTTTAAGAGAGGTGAAGGATTCATGGAATTATTCATAATCTTTAAGGCATGGTTACATACTGATGATCATGAAATAAAGACACAAAACATAGATAAACTCAATACTTAAAAACCGAAAACAGAAAGAAATAAAGACAAGGAATGAATCCACCTCTAGTGGCGTCTCCTTCTTGAAGGACCAATGATGTTCTTCAGCTCTTCTATGTCCCTTCCTTGCCTTTGTTGCTCCTCCCTCATTGCTCTTTGATCTTCTCTTATTTCTTGGAGAATGATGGAGTGTTCATGATGTTCCACCCTTAGTTTTTCCACATTGTGACTCAAATCTTCTAAGGAGGTGTTGAGTTGCTCCCAATAATTGTTGGGAGGAAAGTGCATCCCTTGAGGCATCTCAGGGATTTCTTGATTTGCAGCCACATGTTCTACCACTGAGCTATGACGGCTTATATTTTTGTCTTTCCATCTCCCATGACTCAGAGGTGGAAGCTTTTGTCTTCCCTTTGAGGTTTCTCTGGCTTTAGGTGCCATTAATGGTAATGGAAAAGCAAAAAAAAAGCTATGCTTTTACCACACCAAACTTAAAATATTGCTCGCCCTCGAGCAAGAAAAAAAAGAAGAAAAGAAGAAGAAGAAGAAAATGGAGGAGAGTGAGGGGAGATGGGTTCGGCTATATGGGTGGGATTGGGTGGGAAGGAGAAGTTGAATTGTAAAGGTAGGTGGGGTGTATGGGGAAGAGTGGATGGTGAATGAAAAACAGAAGGGATGACCATGAATGGAGAGAGAGAGAGGGCGAGGTAGGTGGGGATCCTGTGAGGTTCACAGATCCTGAGGTGATCCTGTGGGGTCCACAGATCCTGAGGTGTCAAGGAATTCCATCCCTGCACCAAATAGGCATGTAAAATGCCTTTGCACACCATTCTGGCGTTTAAACGCCCATTGGTGCACGTTCTGGGCGTTCAACACCCATGTAATGCATGTTTCTGGCGTTGAACGCCAGTTTCATGCTTGTTCCTGGCGTTCAGCGCCAGTTTGTCCTCTCTGTGCACATTCCTGGCGTTTAACGCCAGGTTGTTGCTTGTTTCTGGCGTTCAGCGCCAGAATGGTGCTCTGTTCTGGCGTTGAACGCCAGCCAGATGCATCTTACTGGCGTTGAACGCCAGTCTGCGCTACCTCCAGGGTGAACAATTTTTTTCTTCTGTTTTTGACTCTGTTTTTAATTTTTTTGATTTTTTCGTGACTCCTCATGACCATGTACCTAATAAAACACAAAAATGACAAAGAAACAAAATAAAATAAAATTAGATAAATAAAATTGGGTTGCCTCCCAACAAGCGCTTCTTTAATGTCAATAGCTTGACAGTGGCTCTCATGGAGCCACAAGGTGATCAGGTCAATTTTAGTGTGGTCCCAACACCAAACTTAGAGTTTGGTTGTGGAGTTTGAACACCAAACTTAGAGTTTGGTTGTGGCCTCACAACACCAAACTTAGAGTTGGACTGTGTGGGCTTTTCTTGACTCTGAACTGAGAGAAGCTCTTCATGCTTACTCTCTTTTGTCACAGAGGGATGGCCATGTGCCTGAAACACAAGGTAGTCCCCATTCAATTGAAGGACTAACTCACCTCTGTTGACATCTATCACAGCTCCTGCTGTGGCTAGGAAAGGTCTTCCTAGGATGATGCATTCATCGTCTTCCTTCCTAGTGTCTAGGATTATGAAATCAGTAGGGATGTAAAGGCCTTCAACCCTTACTAGCACGTCCTCCACTATTCCATAAGCTTGTCTTATGGACTTATCTGCCAATTGTAATGAGAATAAGGCAGGTTGTACCTCAATGATCCCCAGCTTCTCCATTACAGAGAGTGGCATAAGATTTATCCCTGACCCAAGATCACATAGAGCTTTTTCAAAGCTCATGGTGCCAATGGTACAAGGTATTGAGAACTTGCCAGGATCTTGCTTCTTTTGAGGTAGAGTTCTCTGAATCCAAGTATCTAGTTCACTAATGAGCAAGGGAGGTTCACTTTCCCAAGTCTCATTACCAAACAGCTTGGCATTCAGTTTCATGATAGCTCCTAAGTATTGAGCAACTTGCTCTCCAGTCACATCTTCATTCTCTTCAGAGGATGAATATTTTTCAGAGCTCATGAATGGCAGAAGGAGATTTAAAGGAATCTCTATGGTTTCTAGATGAGCCTCAGATTCCTCAGGATCCTTAATAGGAAACTCCTTCTTGCTTGAGGAACGTCCCAGGAGGTCTTCCTCACTAGGATTTTCGTCCTCCTCCTCCCTTGTGCATTCGGCCATATTGACTATGTCAATGGCCTTGCACTCTCCTTTTGGATTTTCTTCTGTATTACTTGGGAGACTATTGGGAGGAGTTTCAATAATTTTCTTACTCAGCTGGCCCACTTGTGCCTCCAGATTTCTAATGGAGGATCTTGTTTCATTCATGAAACTAAAAGTGGCCTTTGACAGATCAGAGACTATATTGGCTAAATTAGAAGTGTTTTGTTCAAAATTCTCTGTCTGTTGCTGAGAAGATGATGGATATGGCTTGCTATTGCCCAGCATATTACGTCCACCATTGTTAAAGCCTTGTTGAGGCTTTTGTTGATCCTTCCATGAGAAATTTGGGTGATTTCTCCATGATGAGTTATAGGTGTTTCCATAAGATTCACCCATGTAATTAACCTCTGCCATGGCAGGGTTCTCAGGATCATAAGCTTCTTCAGAAGCTGCCTCTCTAGTACTGTTGGATGCATATTGCAATCCATTCAGATTTTGAGAGATCATGTTGACCTGTTGAGTCAACACTTTGTTCTGAGCCAATATGGCATTCAGAGTATCAATTTCAAGAACTCCTTTCTTCTGAGGTATCCCATTGTTCACAGAATTTCTCTCAGAGGTGTACATGAACTGGTTATTTGCAACCATGTCAATGAGTTCTTGAGCCTCTTCAGGCGTTTTCTTCAGGTGAATAGATCCACCTGCAGAATGATCCAATGACATTTTCGAAAATTCAGAGAGACCATAATAGAATATATCTAATGTGGTCCATTCTGAGAACATGTCAGATGGACATCTCTTGGTCAACTGCTTGTATCTTTCCCAAGCTTCATAGAGGGATTCACCATCTTTTTGTTTGAAGGTTTGAACATCCACTCTTAGCTTGCTCAGCTTTTGAGGAGGAAAGAATTTGTCCAAGAAGGCAGTGACCAGCTTATCCCATGAGTCCAGGCTATCCTTGGGTTGTGAATCCAACCATATTCTAGCTCTGTCTCTTACAGCAAAAGGGAAAAGCATGAGTCTGTAGACTTCAGGATCAACTCCATTCGTCTTTACAGTCTCACAGATCTGCAAGAACTCAGTTAAAAACTGATAAGGATCTTCAGATGGAAGTCCATAAAACTTGCAGTTTTGTTGCATTAAAGCAACTAGTTGAGGCTTAAGCTCAAAGTTATTGGCTCCAATGGCAGGAATGGAGATGCTTCTTCCATCAAACTTGGACGTTGGCTTTGTGAAGTCACCAAGCATTCTCCTTGCATTATTATTATTATTTTCAGCTGCCATCTCTTTCTCTTGTTCGAAAATTTCTAGAAGGTTTCTTCTGGATTGTTGTAATTTAGCTTCTCTTAATTTTCTCTTCAGAGTCCTTTCAGGTTCTGGATCAACTTCAACAAGAGTGCCCTTTTCCCTGTTCCTGCTCATATGAAAGAGAAGAAAACAAGAAAAGAAAGAGGAATCCTCTATGTCACAGTATAGAGATTCCTTTATGTTAGTAGAAAAAGAAAGGGGTAGAAGAATGAAGAAGAGGGTTCGGATTTTTAGATGAAGGAAGGTGAAGAGAAGTGTTAGTAATTAAATAATTAAATAGAAGAAGAAAAGAGAAGAGAAATTTCGAAAATAATTTTGAAAAAGAGGTTAGTAATTTTCGAAAATTAAAGATGAAATATTATTGAAATTAAAATTTGAAACAATTAGTTAATTAAAAAGAATTTTTGAAAAAGAGTGAGATATTTTCGAAAATAGAAGAGAGAAAAGTAGTTAGGTGGTTTTGAAAAAGATAAGAAACAAACAAAAAGTTAGTTAGTTGATTGAAAAAGATTTGAAATCAAAATTTAAAAAGATAAGAAGATAAGAAGTTAGATAAGATATTTTGAAATCAAATTTTGAAAAATATAAAATTTTTGAAAAAGATAAAATAAAAGATAAAAAGATTTAATTCAAAAATTTTAAAATTATTTACTTCACTAACAAGAAACTACAAGATAAGATTCTAGAACTTAAAGATTGAACCTTTCTTAACAAGAAAGTAACAAACTTCAAATTTTTGAACCAATCACATTAATTATTAGTGAATTTTCGAAAATATGATGTAAAGATAAGGAAAAGATTTTGAAAATATTTTGAAAAAGATTTTTGAAATTTTCGAAAATTATATAAAAAAATGAAAAAGATATGATTTTTGAAAAAGATTTTGAAAAGATAAGATTTTTAAAATTGAAATTTTGACTTGACTTGTAAGAAACAACTAATTTTGAAAATATTTGACCAAGTCAACCCAAAATTTCGAAATTTTGGGGGGAAATAAGGAAAAGATATTTTTTATTTTTAAATTTTTAAAGAAAAACACAAGAATGACCCAAAACATGAAAATTTTGGATCAAGACACAAGATGCATGCAAGAATGCTATGAATGTCAAGATGAACACCAAGAACACTATGAAGATCATGATGAACATCAAGAACATTATTTTGAAAAAATTTTTGATGCAGAGAAAACATGCAAGACACCAAACTTAGAAATTTTTAATGCATGGAAAATATGAATGCAAAAATGCACATGAAAAACAACCAAAAACACAAAACAAGAAATCATCAAGATCAAACAAGAAGACTTGTCAAGAACAACTTGAAGATCATGAAGAACACCATGAATGCATGAGATTTTCGAAAAAATGCAAGAAAAATTTTAAAAACATGCAATTGACACCAAACTTAAAAATTGACTCAAGACTCAAACAAGAAACACAAAATATTTTTTATTTTTATGATTTTATGATTTTTTTGTATTTTTATTAATTTTTTTCGAAAATATTTTTGGAAAAACGAAAAATAAAAGAAAAAATTTTTGAAAAAGATTTTTGAAAAGAAAATTACCTAATCTGAGCAACAAGATGAACCGTCAGTTGTCCATACTCGAACAATCCCCGGCAACGGCGCCAAAAACTTGGTGGACGAAATTGTGATCCATGTTCTAATTATTTTGAGATGAAGGCTTCTAAGGGGCAGCAGCTGAATTCACAACTCCGTTCAACTAACCAGCAAGTGTACTGGGTCGTCCAAGTAATAAACCTTACGTGAGTAAGGGTCGAATCCACAGAGATTGTTGGTATGAAGCAAGCTATGGTCACCTTGCAAATCTCAGTTAAGCAGATTAAAGGGTAATTGTGATTATTGGAATAAATAATAAATAAAAGGGAATAATAAAAGGGATAGAGCACTTATGCAGATTCATTGGTGGGAATTTCAGATAAGCGGATGGAGATGCTGTAGAACCCAAGGACGCCTGCTCTCCCACTGCTTCTACTCAATCCTTCTTACTCCTTTCCATGGCAAGCTGTGTATAGGGGTTCACCATCAGCGGTGGCTACTTTCAATCCTCTCGGGAAAATATCCTATGCGGCTGTCACTCGCACAGCTAATCATCTGGAGGCATCACCCATGGTTGATGGCTACATCCCATCCTTGCAGTGAAAACTAATGCTCACGCACTCTGTCACAGTACGGCTAATCACTGGTTGGTTCCCGCGCCTACTGGAATAGAATCCCTTGATTCTTTTGCGTCTGTCACTAACGCCCAGCACTTGCAAGTTTGAAGCACGTCACAGTCATTCATTACCGGAATCCTACTCGGAATACCACAGACAAGGTTAGACTTTCCGGATTCCCAGGATCCTACTCGGAACACCACAGACAAGGTTGGACTTTCCGGATCCTCATAAATGCCGCCATCTATCTAGCTTATACCACGAAGATTCTGTTGGGGAATCTAGAGATACGCATTCAAGCTCTGTTGCATGTAGAACGGAAGTGGTTGTCATCACGCGCGTTCATAAGTGAGAATGATAATGAGGTTATCTAACTCATCACATCATCATGTTCTTGGGTACGAATGAATATCTTGGAATAAGAATAAGAGAGATTTGAATAAAAGAAAATAGAACTTCATTAATACTTGAGGTACAGCAGAGCTCCACACCCTTAATCTATGGTGTGCAGAAACTCCACCGTTGAAAATACATAAGCAAAGGGTTCAGGCATGGCCGAATGGCCAGCCCCCCAAAACGTGATCAATGATCTCCTAAGATGAAGATTAAAACAAAACTGAGACCAAAGATGTCTAATACAATAGTAAGAGGTCCTATATATACTAGACTAGCTACTAGGGTTTACATGAGTAAGTAATTGATGCATAAATTCACTTCCGGGGCCCACTTGGTGTATGT
Source organism: Arachis stenosperma (assembly GCF_014773155.1). NCBI lineage: Eukaryota > Viridiplantae > Streptophyta > Magnoliopsida > Fabales > Fabaceae > Arachis > Arachis stenosperma. Next base: position 116,673,601 of record NC_080382.1, read on the forward strand.
TTGGGCTGAGCTTGATCAATCCACGAGCTGAGGTTTCTCTTGGAATTGAACTCTGAGTTATGACATGTTTTGGGCGTTCAACTCCGAATCATGACGTTTTTCTGGCGTTTAACTCCAGACAGCAGCATGAACTTGGCGTTTAACGCCAAGTTACGTCGTCAATCTTCGAATAAAGTATGAACTATTATATATTACTGGAAAGCCCTGGATGTCTACTTTCCAACGCCGTTGAGAGCGCGCCAATTGGAGTTCTGTAGCTCCAGAAAATCCATTTCGAGTGCAGGGAGGTCAGAATCCAACAGCATCAGCAGTCCTTTTGTCAGCCTTTTTCAGAGTTTTGCTCAAATCCCTCAATTTCAGTCAGAATTTACCTGAAATCACAGAAAAACACACAAACTCATAGTAAAGTCCAGAAATGTGAATTTAACATAAAAACTAATGAAAACATCCCTAAAAGTAGCTTGAACTTACTAAAAACTACCTAAAAACAATGCCAAAAAGCGTATAAATTATCCGCTCATCAGGCTATAAATGAGAATATCGTCAAAAAATACCAAGACGAACCGCCTTAAGAAAGGACGAAACACATCATTCATCAAACATTGAAATGTTGCTGGGGCATTGGTTAAGGCGAACGGCATCACTAACCATTCGTACAACCCTTGATGTGTTCGGAAAGCAGTCTTGAAATGATCCTCTGGCCTAACCAATATCTGGTGGTAACCCGAGCATAAATCTAGTTTTGAGAACACTGTCGCACCAAAAAGCTCATCTAAGAGTTCATCAATTGTGGGAATTGGGAAGCTATCCTTGACGGTGATATTATTGAGAGCCCTATAATCAGTACAAAACCTCCATGTGCCATCCTTTTTCTTAACCAATAAAATTGGTGATGTAAATGGGCTCTTGCTAGGCTAGATAATTCCTTCATGTAGCATCTCCTGAACCATTAATTCAATCTGAGCCTTCTGACTATGAGGGTATCTATAAGGTCTGGACTTCACTGGTGCGGCACCCTGAACCAACGGAATGCTATGATTATGAGTGCGCTGTGGAGGTAATCTTGATGGTGCAGCAAAAACCCCTTTATAAGTATGAAGAAGCCACCCCAATTCAGGTTTCATAGTCACAGGGAGTTGAATCTTGGGCATAGCATCCTCCGCCACTGGTTGCACCTCAAGAGTGAAAGCCGCTGCAATGGCGTCAGTACTAACCAACCGCTTTATATGGTTAAATTGAGCTTGAGCAGGGTCCCCTGATTTTTCACCATTCACAGTCACAAACTTACCCTGGTGCAAAAATCTGAGAAAGGAAGAGTCATAATCTACAATGTGAGCTTTTAGAGTCTTTAACCAAGTTGTACCGATAACCAAGTCGCCCCCTGCAACATGTAGCACAAAGACATCCGAAATTGTCACATAGCAACTTGACAAATTAACATTTAAGGCCGGAAGGTATCCCTCCACAGGTAACACATCAAAATCACCCACCATGACCTTGACCCCAGGGGCAGGTTCAATGGGCAGATTCAAAAACTTAGCAATTCGAGGCTGTATAAAGCTATCAGAGCCCCATCGATCAGTGCTGAAATTTCTAACCCGTTAATTGAAGCTCTGATACGGATTATGGCAGGACCAGTGGTGCCTAACATGGCATTAAATGATAAATGGTGGCCCGAGACTTACTGCTCTAATTGTGGTAAAATCTCCATGTCGGGTAGCATATCTCCAGTTGATGGATCAATGTCTTCTAAATCATCGGAACCAAGTTGCAGCAACATGAACTGCCAATTTGTACACATGTGGCTAGCTGAAAACTTCTTATCACACCAGTAGCACAAGCCTTTGTCACGTCTATTCTGAATCTCCGCTGTGATAGTTTTCGGATCGGTGTTTTGGTTGGAGTAGGAGAGTTACGGTGATTTGGTGTTGGAAGCAAGGGCGGAAGAGGACCATGATTATTTACGCGTGGTTGCGGCGCTGCCACAGTAGGGATCCCGGGACGACTAATTGAAGGGCCAGATGTGGTACGTGGAGATGGAGAGAATTTTTTCTCGTAAAGTCTAGCGAGGGCGACAGTGCGCATGAGCGACGGGGGGCACTGGGACTTCACTTCGCGGTGAATATCGTTCTTGAGACCTCTGATGAAGCAATCGCGAAGAGCCTCAGGTGGTTCAATACATGAACGATTCGCCAACGCCACAAAATCGGAATAATAGTCACCTACAGACCCAGATTGTTGCAGCTTGAAGTGAAGTTCCCGTGGCGATTCATAGAGAGACAGACCAAATTCAATTTCTATTACCCGCTTCAATTGATCCCACGAACGAAATTCAGCAGCGCACTGAGACATTTGAAACCACAGAACTGCCGGTCCCGTCATATAGATCCCAGCTATACTGAGCTTCTCCTCCTCAGGTACCCGAAAAAAATCGAAGTACTGGTCCATCGAAAAGATCCAGCCAAGCGCATCGCCGCCATCGAATTTTGGTAAAACAAAATTCACCCTTTGCTGAAGATGCTCGTATCGGGGTTGGAGATCACCCTCAGAGTTCAACCCATGCGTAGGCTCACGCGATGGAGAACGGCTACGAGTTCTGGACTAAGCGAGCTGAGCAATAGAGTGTTGAATCGCGTCAAACTTTAGATTCGTAGCCTCAGAAGTTCTGGCCCTCTCAGCTCGGTGTTCCTCCGTTACCGAATCAAGCAATTGAAAGAGTCGGTTGATGTCCGCCTCTATCCCTTTCATCCTAGTATTATCAGCCACAGCCATGGAGACAATGAAAGCACCAAATAGAAGGGTGTAATATGAAATTTTATTTAAGTGAGTAGCATTAGCAGGTATAACACTCTATGGAGGACTCAAGCGTCAATGTACAGTATAACAAGAACAGAATCAATATAATAAAGAAGAGAAGAAAATTTGTGAAGGAACGGCATTAGAGACAATCCACGCTCCTCATCCAAGGACCTGTGCAGAATTTTCGAATGTGAGATCAAAGAAGAATTTCCATGACAGCAAGAAGGGAAGAGAAGGAGAGAGAATAGAAAGGCTAAAGAAAATAACAGAAAGGAGTGAGAATTACCACATCACGCTAACAAACGTATTCCTCTAACAACCTATTAGTAGTTCTCAATCTTGCATTTCTTCTTGGGCCTTGATTTACCCCTATGCTTGCCATCTGTCCTTGGCTTGTAACTAATTCCTCCTCCAACATATGTGGCTCTAAAGCATGATTGTTATTACTATTTTCTGCATAGATAGTCTGGTTAATCTCAGCGTGCTTTGACTTCTTCCTACTCGTTACACCATGTTGGTGGGAGCCATTTAGTTCAATAGGTCCACTGTTCTCGTATACAATACCTTAAGTGTTGTAAATAAAAAATAATATTAATAGATGACTATATAAAAAAATATTTTATAATTAATAAAAGTTTTTTTGTATTTTAATAATTATGTACAATTAAAAAATATAATTAATTTAAAAAGAATTTATATAAAAATAAAATTAAAATTAAATAAATAAGATAATAATTTCTCATTTAAAAAAATATATAATAATTAGCATATAATTTACTAAAGATAATATTGGTTTAGTGGGAAGGTCATCGTTGTATACCTTGTAGATTGCATGTTCAAACATGTTCAAATCTTAGTAATTGCATTTCGCTATTGATACCAACACAATTTCCTTTAACTTTTTCATGAATATTTTTGGTATTTGAATAGAAACTATGTTTGTTGATTATTGTTATTCTAGTCTTTTCAAGACTACAAAAATTAAATTTGTAGTGACAATTAAAGATTTTTTAATTTTAGATTTTTTTTTTTAAATCCGCAGCTATCTGCAAATACCTAGGTCCACATTACCTGTTATGGGGGCAGGTGAAAACGGGACAAATAATGAAGGCGGGGCGGGAGGCACATTAAAACAAAAATGTTATTTATCATTTAAATTTCAGTTTTTAATCAGCTTTTTAAAGATTTATTATTATTTAATTAATTTAAATATCTATTTTCACAATAATGATTGTGCAAAAAATTAGGAAAATTACTTATTTTTTATTTTCTCTCTCCCCTAAAAGTTTGTCAAAGACTGAGTTTTAAAAAAATATCTAATTACACTGCACATGAAAACCCATTGCCATCCTTAGCAATGCAATTATTTTAAGCTTATTTTAATACTATTTATAGTTGTTTAAAATCGGATTAGAATGGCTAGTTCAACCCAAAAAGCAGGTAGTAGCAAACATGCAAAACCATTCAAGAAATGGTAGTGATTTTCATGATTATAAGTTAAAAACTCACAAGATGCCCTCAATCTATACTTGAGGAGCATAACCTTCTTCCCTCATTCTTGCATCAAGTTTTCTTAGCATGTCATAAATTTGATCAGATTCATGATGTAATCTATCACAAGCAACAAAATTATGAACCTCATTCCTTAACTCAACCATACTTCGACCTACAATCTTCTTCAACCTATTCTCCTTTACCAATTTCCTAATATTTTCAGCATTATGCCAATCCTTGTCCCCACAATAAATATTTGATAAGAGTACATAATACCCTGCATGATTAGGGTTTACGGAGAAAAGATTCTGAGCTGCAAGTTCTCCCATATTTATGTTTTGATGAATCCTACATGACCAAGCAAGGCTCCCCACACATTAGCACCAGCTTGCATTGGCATGCGATTTATTATTTCCAAGCCCTTATCTAGTTCTCCAACCCGGCCAAGAAGATCAACCAATTATGGCATAGTGCTCTGAATTCGGCTTCAATTGGTACTCATTTACCATTGTATCGAATATCTTTATCCCTTCTTTAATCAAACCTGCATGACTACAAGCAAACAGAATTGAAAGGAAGGTTACGTAATTAGGCTTAGCATTTGAACTATCAAGCATCTCGCTGAATAACTTCAATGCTGCTTCTCCTTGCCCATGGAATCCATAAGCTGCAATGATTGAGCTCCACACAACAACATCTTTGTGTGTCATTTGTTTGAAAACTTTGTAAGCATTATCTATGCTACTACATTTTGCATACATCTCTATGAGAGATGCGCCGACAAAAATATTATTGTCAAATCCACATTTAGTTAGGAAACCATGAAGACAAACGGCTTGTTGAAGAATCCCCAAATCCGAGCTGGCAGCAAGAATCTTCACGAGGGCAATTGCATCAGGTCGGGTTCCACTAGATAACATGTTGCGGAAAATGCCCATTGACTTGTGAGCCATTCCAATTTCAGCATACCCGCTAAACAAAACAGCCCAAGAAACTACATCCTTCTTCGGCATTCTGTTGAAGAGGCTAATTGCAGTTTCAGGTTTAAAGCATTTCATGTACATGTCCATAAGAGCTGTAGAGACTGCCATATCCAATTCAAGACCATTGTCAATTGCTAATTTGTGAATCTTCATACCCTCTTCCAAATTAGACATGTTAGTGCATGATCGCAGTACACTAACAATAGTAACCCGGTTGGGTTCAACTCTATTATCAATCATTTGATTGAAAAGATCTAATGACTTGGTTTCAGCTCCATTATCAGTATAACAAGCAACCATTGAGGTCCAAGATATGATATCCTTATCAGGAATTTTTCTGAACAAATTATATGCACTCTTGATAGAACCAGTTTTTCCATATAAATTCAGCAGTGCATTAGTTAAACATAACTTAGTGTCATAGCCCCTTCTTTTTACATATCCATGTATACTTCTTCCAAGCTTAAAATCTGATAACTGAGCACAAGCGCAAACAGCGCTAACAAGTGTCACTGGATCAGGACTCACATTCTCTGACGCAACCATTTGTGAGAAAAATGCAAGTGCAAGTTCAGGATCACCGCATCGCTCGTAACCTGTAACCATTGAAGTCCATAAAACCACATCTGGATTTGGATACTCCATAAACACTTTTTCAGCATCATTCATTCGTCCACATTTCGAATACAACTCAATCAAGGCAGACCCCACAAACACATCCTTATTCATTGCCTTTTTCTTGAGAAACCCGTGAATCATTTCGCCCAGCTCCAGCCTCTGCAAACCAACACATGATTTCAAAGAAATTGATACTGTGAAATTGTCAGGTCTTTCCTCAGCTGATAAAGCACATGCATTCATCTGATGAAACAGGCACAGTGTCTCTACCCATTTTCCTTCCAAACAATAGCTCCTAAGCATAGAATTCCACAGATGGACAGTCCTACAAGGTGATTCTTCGAATAGCTGATATGCTTGTCTAACTGATGCATATTCAGCATAAAGAACATTAAGATTGGTAGCAATAAAACTATCATGGGCAAAGCCCAATTTCAAACACTGGGAGTGCAACTGTGCAATTGATATCTTACTACAGCAAGTTCCCAATAGCTTCACTAAGAGATCCCTCCTGTGCATGTAAAATGGCTATTGAGTTCTATAGCTTCTCAAGGTTCATCTTCATTGTCAAGTTGCTGATATTTATAAACATGTCTCCCAATCACAAAACTGCCTTTATCAGAAGCTTCTAGATCTCTGTCTCAATCTTGTTATATATTCATCGGAACAGCTCCATTTTTGGTGGCTTTAGAAACAAAACCTGTTGAGCAAAGCATGTTGCTGAAACTGTTAGTTCATCAGCTCAAAGTAGCCCTCCGTTGCACAAAGAACATCTAAACATAAAATGAACCTTATAATATCGAAAACTCATCAATTGAAAACCATAATGACGGCATTCTTTGAGTTTATTATCAAATGAATCTCCTATGATTTCCATTCCATGTGAATCCAATTCAGATTTAAAACATACTGAATGGTAGACGCAATTTTCTTTATTTTCAATCAACTTTAAGTGATTTTACTACTCAAATTCCTTTTAAACAAATATTACACTATGACTAGGGTGTGTTGATAGGTATTAAATCTATGGTGATATTTAAAACATTAAAGCTGAGTTGAGGGGATCCTCTCTCAAGCTTTTTCTCTCAGTGATGCACATCACAATAACAAATGTGATATGCATGTTATCACATTAGGGATCATCAGTGAAGCAGATAAAGCAAGGAGGTTGTATGCTCTCAAATTCTCCTGCTTCAAGGGCCATCACTATAAGCTCATCCAAAACAATTGATTTTAACTATAACTATTTATTAGATCATTACATTCTGCATTTTCAAAGGCACGGAAAAACCCATTTCTTTATACTTGCTTTGATACTCATGACATTGCCACACCTAAACTTGCACCTCTGACCTCTCAATATATTGGTATCAGCAAAATAAATACATCTTATCTTGAAAACATTAAGGAATTTAAAATTAAAAAAAAAAAGATATTGGAATAACCGAATCAGTCATCAAACCATTCTCATTACTAGTTTACTGGTTCACCGGTTCAACCGGAATAACTGTTTTATAATAAAAATCATAAATAAAATATAGATAAACACACTAAACATAGTTATAGTCTAATATAAACCTTAAAATGTCATCCAAATAACAAAAGAAATATCCAGTGCCAACATTAAAGTTTATCACCAATCATCAAAATCCGCAAATATATATTCTGTTAATTTAAAACAAGAAAGTAGAAAAAAATTCTGATTCAAGTCTTGTGAATGGCTTTAATTCAATAGACAAGAAGCGGTGAAACAATAGAAGATAATCATAATATTATTTTATGGTTAAATACTTATTGGATATGAATCAAGAATTCATTCCTGAACATTGATGTGTGCAAATCAACAATCAGAATCGAAAATATGAAGCCTGAATAACTGTGAGAGAGCTCTGTTAAATTCTGGAACCACAAAGCACCACTCTGCATAATATATTACAGGCTTAAATCGTTTAGTAATGGAGTGATTCTGTGTCTATGGTGCATGTATCCTCCAAACCGAAATATAGGATACATTTTATTATCACTATAAATTTTTCAACTATAAACCCATCAGTCAGATTACATCATTATATTTTGTTGTTATCATTCAAATCTCTCTCATCATATTAGATATATTTTCATGATATTATTCGGTCATCATGGAACTAGAACCATTGGAAGATTAATTTTGCAAGATATGAAGTTACATAGAGCAGAATAAATAGCAAACACACAAAAATTAACAAACTTCCCATTCAACATTCAAAATTAGCAAACGCACACAAAATCAGCAATCAGCAGCATAAATAAATCAGTAACTATCAAGCTTTCCATTCAACAAATTCAAGTCTCCCATTCAACAAATGGTCAAATTCGAGTCTCATTATAAATTCATACCCATGAAATTGGTCAATTAACTAGTTGTTTTTAACGAAATCATTCTGAACACATTAAAAACTAAATTAACCAAATCACATATTTTTATGAACAGGTTAAAAACAAAAAAAAGTAAGAAAGAAAAATTAACTAACCTTCGGTGGTCTTCGACGAGCAGAGTATGAAGGAGAGAGGGAGCAAGAATGTGATGCAGAGAAGCTAGTGGCAGTCCCTCTCCTTATGTTTACAACGCGGAAAACTAGCAGAATATGATGAAGAGGGAACAAGACCGCCAAAGACGAACACACGACAGACGACGAAGCTGGACCACGCAAAGAAGCTGCGACACGAAGAAAAGAAGCCGGCGAACGGCGGGACGGCAACGGCAATGGAGTTAGGGTTTGTCACCTCTTTTCTTTCTTTGAGAGAGGGAAGCTTGATTCTGATTTCCGAAGGTGTCAAGGCGAGAAGGAGCGAAGGACAAAGACGAGGGCTGGAGGCGTTTATTAATTTTTTTTCTTTTTTTAAAACACAAAACGACCCCGTTTAGATTAAACCGGTTGGGTCCCAATTCGATCTGACCGGCCGATTCTATACTAGTTTAGTAGTTTTTGGCCAGTTTTTATATTTGTGGTTTTTTCTAAGACTAAACTAAAATCAAGGTTTTGAAAATCAGACCGGTCATCAGACTGCTCTAATCACTAGTTTATTAGTTCATTAATCCAACTGTGATTCAATCAGAAAAATCTTTTTAGAATACTTTTTTTGTAAGAGTCCAAAGCTTTAGCAGTTGAAACATTGAATAAGGCATTGCATCGTAGACATATAGCAACATTTCTTTCTTCTTCCCTTTGTCTAAACAAAAAATCTTAAGTCCTCACCTGACTTTGGATAAATAGGTCTTTCTGGTTCGAACATGTCTAATTCAAACTCTTCATCCTTTCCAATAGGCTCAACGGTAGTCATGTTGATCGAGAAAATAATCTCGTCTGTTTTAGCAAAGTTTGACGTGACCTGAAAAGGATCAGAATCTATTTTCATCTCAGATTTATCCTCAAACTTTAATCGACCGTCCTCAATAGCCTTTTGTATCAAATTCCTAAAATGTACATAATTATTAGTATAATGATTAAGAGCTTGATGAAATTTATAAAATTTCTTATTCTTAATTTCAGAAACAGATGACATTCTTTTTCCTTCGAGAAGCACAAGTTGTTTATCTTTTAAAAGCATGTCAAAGATTTGTTCAGTTTTTGTTAAATCGAAGGAATAACTTCTTCCTCCTAACAAAGGAGTTTTATCTTTTGTTGGATTAAGAGATCAACATAGATAAAAAAGTCCATCTTTTAATTCTGCAACAAAACCAGGCTCATCATTTGACTCCTCTTTGATCATACAATCAACATAACTCATTTTTTATTGAAAAAAGTCTTTCTTCTGCTCGACTCATATTCTTCTTTTTCTTTATTTAATTTTTTAATTTGTTGGAACTTGTCAGTCAACTAAACCAAGTCAAGAAACTGCTAGTTTACTAACTTCTTGCGAATATTGAAATCGAGACCATTGATCACCATCCTAACTACTTCAGGTTTAGGAATAGAAGTGAAACACTTGTTCCTCATTCTTGAATTGTATCGAGTAGTCATCGTCGATTATGCTTTTTCTCTTTTTACTGTAAATAAATTAGATAAAGTTACTTTTAATTCTCCCCTAAAAATCTAATCATGAAAACTTCTTTCTAACTGAACCCAACTATGGATCGAGTTAGGTTGTAAATTTAAAAACCAGGTAAACACATTTTTTTGTGAGGAAAGATAGAAAATATCTCATTTTCAAATACTCATTACCAGCTAATTTTCCAATTTCGAATGTATAACAAGCCATATGCTCGACAGTCGATTCTCCATTCTCACCTGCAAATCCAGTGAGGGACTTTGGAATTTTGAATCTTCTAAAAGTTCAAATTGTAAAACATAGTTAGAAAAAAGATAAATAAAATAGGATTGATTTGTTACTTTTATATTAAATTCTGCTCTACTCAAAATTTTTTCTACAACTTGAATTATATTTTGACCATAAGCTTCAGTAACATTGTTTGCTCTCGTCTCGTCCAATACCCTATTTGGATAATCTCTCATATTTAAAATTACTAGAATTATTTGCATGACTCCCGCCTATTGAGGTATAAATAGTCGATTGATTGTCCCGACAATATCATTCACCCATCGAGCTACTTGCTCTATTCTTGCATCATTATTTTCTATCATTAAATTTAAAATTATAGCCCACCTGTTGGGTAATAAGCATATTAACTAAGTTGCAATGGCTATCTTCAATTTATTACCTGAACATAACCAAAAATTTGACTGTGTTAAGAGACGTTATTCTGATAGAAATTTGCCTCAATATTTCTGAAAATATAAATTCTCGTCCCATATTTGTTGGCAACCTGATACGGAATGTCCCTGTGCCTTGTGTCAAAAAGATATTTTGCATCATTACAGTAAATTGTAAAGATATAGATACTGAACGTAAATATGAAAGATTATTTATCAAGTGTCGGTAAATATTGTAATTTGCCATATCAAGACCATAACTACTTGGTATACTATTGGGGGTATCTTGGAGAAGATCCAGGGTTGTATAGAGAATTATTTCATGTTGTATTTGCACCTCCTATGCCCCCAATGCTAGGATTTTCTAAAGACGGAGAACAGTTTAATGGCAACCAATATGGAGGCCATGCAGTAGCTGTAGTCGATGAGATTTTTTCTGTTATTAGAGAATTTATCCATCAATTTGTAGTTTCTATTGATGGAAAACTTCTGTCTCTAGACTTCTTATATGTTCTTCAATATTTCTAGTATTATTATTCGATGTATTAATAAAAGTGGAAGTGATTTCTTAATATCTTTAGTAATTTTTAGTATTTCTTTTAATATTTATTAGCAGTTTTTCTTAGGTTTAATTGAGGTTTTTACAACTAATTTTTTTATTTAAAGTTGTTTTAGAGTTATTGTCTGTTCAAAATGTTTTCAAGAAAAATTAGATGAATAAAAGAAAAGTCAAAAGTAATTAGAGAAGACTTCTAGAAAGAAACCACGGCTAGGCCCCAGTGTCCATATCTTACACCTGAGCAATATTATCTAACAAATGAGTTAAATTATTTTTGGTTGAAATGCATGGTAAATATGGTAGATTAGACAGGGAAATATTGCTCCTTACAGCAGCTGAAGAGTGATGAATTAGACAGATTAAAATTAGTAATTTCAACATGTACTTTAAAGACAACAAAAATTTATTGATAGACTTTTTTTACTAGGAAGTCACTTAAATAAAGACGTTTAAAACGTTTTTTTTTATATTTTTTAATAATTAAAATTTAACATATATAATCGATTAAACTGTGTTATTTTTGTCAAAATTATGCCAAACAAATTAATTTGACTGAAAAAATAGTGAATCAAATTTTAAACCGATCTAAATTAATATTTTTTTATAAAAAATTACTACAATACCCTTATTATAAAAAATGACTAAAATAGTCTTATATATATTGAAAATTCTAAACCCTAACTCTATGACAACAGAGAAGTAAAGGGTTAGAATTCAGAATTCTCAAAATTAATCTATAACAATATATAATGCCAATACATGAGTTTGGTGTCCAAAATTCTTTTTCAATTTTACCCTTCTTAATAATCTATCCAACTATATGTCAGTTATTCTACATTAAAAAACTTCCATAACCTCATCTTTTCTCTTATCACATACATTGACGTTCTCTCTTATTTCATTAATTCACAATCACAGAACTTCTATAATTGTCTCTTTTCTCTCTTACTATCTATCATTTTAGATTACTGTTACTGCATAATAAAATTTTTTTTTCTTTTCTTATTCATCTTCTCTTGCATCATTCTCACTTTACTTAGATAAAACATAAAAATCTAATATAAAGATAATTGGTGTCTAAATTTAAGTTCCAATATTGCTCTTAAAGAAAAGTTTTTTATTAAAAAAATTCTTTCATCAGTTACATTAAATAAAAAATTTTCTATCCATTTTTTTTAATAGTAATCTTATTAACATTTTTGTATTGAAGGTAATTTATTGTTGCAAAATTTTTTTATTTGGATATATTTTTAAAGAATAAAAATAAAATAGTTTAATAGGGACAATTTTAAAAAAAAATAAATTTATACAGAATAATTTTTCTCTTATCATACTCTTCTAATGTACTCTAGGCAATTACACAATATATAATGTCAATTGGCGTCTAAATTTAAGTTCTAATATTACCCTAGAGAAGTTTATTATTAAAAAAATTTCTTCGTGCATCTATCAGTTACGTTGAATAAAAAAACTTTCACACATTTTTAATAGCAATTTTATCAAGAGTTTTCTAATGTATGTAAATTATTCATTTGGATTTTTTTTATTATGGATATGCTTTAAAAAGAATAAAGTAAAATAGTGTAACAGGACAATATTTTTTTGAAAAAATTTACACAGAATAATTTTTGTACCAATATATCAAGATTTATTTTATATATAATATTCATTCATATGGAGTATCTTATAAAAATTATATTTAAGAAATTTTTTTATCTTATAACTATTTTATATTTTGAGATTCAAAATTTTGTATTTTTATTATTATTCAAGCTTTATTTTTATGTTTTATTTTAGTTCTGTTAATAAAAAAATATTAACATTAGTTTTAATATTTAAATTTTAGGATAAATAAAAAGATGGAATTTTTTTTATAAATTTAATGATTAAAAATTATTTATTATAAAATAAGTTAAGTCTATTTTTTGACTATAAGAATATATATATAATTCACTCTTGAATGTAATCAAAATAAAAATATATTTATTTAATTTTTTAAATTTTACATTAATTATTAAAATCATGATATAATGGATGTACTTCTATAAAAAAACAAAAATGACTTCATAAATATTTTTATTTGTGGGAGGAAAACATTACTCAATGACTATAGAGTATAATTTAAACAACTATAGTTAAGTAACATAAGTAATAAAAAACGGATATAAAATTTGACTTTTTTGTTATTTGGTATAAAAATAAATATAATAAAATAAATCACTATTCTCATACATAATGACATAAAATTTAACATTATCCTTTTCTAGAGCCATCTATTTTTTTTAGTTTTTATCCTTATTTTTGTACTTTATTTTAATTTTATTAAACCAAAAAGTACTAATGTTATTTAACTTTAATTTTTAATTTTTATCATAAATAAAAATATGTGACTTTAAATGTATTAGATAATAAAAAAACTCATAATAAAAAAAAGTTAAATTTACTCATTTGTTATATTTATAGGAATGTAGATGATTCACATAAGAGTTAGGAGATTTTTTTTAACTTTTATTTTTAAAGTAGTATTCACTTTTGAGTGTAATAACTATGAACTAATATATGTTGGTAACTAATTGCGACTAAAAAGAAGAAAGAAAGAGAATAAGAACGGAAGAAGGAAGAGAAAACAAGCTAATATAAGAGTGGTCGTAAGGCATATGTAGATAGATAATGATAAAAAAAAAGAATAATGAAAACAAAAATTAAAAATTCTAAAAGAATAATAAAACTAAGATAATTTAAAATGTTGAATATAAAATTATAAGAAATAAAAATTTTTTAGCTATTAAAATTATGCAAGAAAAAGAGTGATTTAGGGCTTGTTTGGGTGAACTTTTAAGAAAATATATTTTTTTAAGTTATCTTTTTTTAAAAAATCTTATAGAGAAGTAAAAGTAATTTTATGTTTGGATATCTCATGTAAAAAGGTTTTTTTATCTATCAATTATGTTTTGGTATAACAATATAAAAGTACTTTTTTGTTTATTTATTATATGAAAAACATCTTTTTTTTTTAAGGAAAAAAGATTTTTAAAAAAAAGATGTAAATTACAGCTTCTCAAAAAAGATCTTTTCTTGATTTTACTAGTGCTTTTATTTTTACTACTAGAAATTTGCCAAACACGTTAAAAAAAAGATCTTTTTTCATTGAAAAAAGATCTTTTTTTAACAAAATAATGGCGCCCAAACATGCACTTAAATATAAATTTTTATATCTGCTTCAAATTAAATATAATTGAGAAATAAATAAATTTATAAATATTTATAAATTTTTATCTTCATTGTTACACACATAATGATTTTAGTATTATACCTAAATTAATTTAAATTCAATTATTCTATATATATTAAAAGAATTAAATAACTAATAAATTTTTTTATTTTTTATTTAATTATTCTATACAAAATTTTTGAATGCTTGATATCTTAATTTTTTTTAAAATGATAAAATATGACTGACGTTAGGATTTTTGCTAGTAAAGAATTTATAAAAATATTCGCGTTGTAGATATAGCTTCTAAACTAACAAAAATCCCTTCGTACAAACGTTTTGGTTGTCACAAGTAACAAACCCCTTTAAAATTGATAACCGAGTATTTAAACCTCGGGTCGTCTTCTCAAGGAATTGCAGGGAAGTATGTTCTTATTATTGGCTATGAAAAAGGTAAAATTGGGGGTTTTTGAAATTTGGGCAATGGGCACAGGTATATTTTCAAAGCAATAAAAATAAATAAATAACTGTAAAATAAATTCTTGGCAAGGTATAAGAACTGGAAGTCCTATCCTTATCAATTGTAATGAGAATTGGATTTTAATTGCACTTAGTTAACCTTTACTAAATAAAGGAAGGTCAAGTGGACTAATTAATTTGATACCTAAAGTCTTAGTCTTTCCTTTGGAAAGGCTAGAGTTATTGGAACTCAAATTAATTAGCAACTCCCAATTTCAACCACTACTTTATTTGACAGCTCAAGCGTCACCAATTACTCAACCAAAGCCAAAAGGGTAACAGAAAAATCCAAATTATTTATATAAATAAAAGACAACAATCATCAATGACATATAGGTCTGAAATATCTCAATTGTATTAATAAAATAAAATCAATCCAAATATGAAATATTGAAAATAAATAAATACAAAGAACATTGAACTTGGGATTGAGAGTCACTCCTAAAATTAGGAGAAGTCATAAATCCTAAATCCTAAAGAGAGAGAGGAGAGAACCTCTCTCAAAACTAGATCTAAATCATGGAAAGTGAATTATGAGAGCATGATTATGAATGGATGCATTCCCCTACTTTATAACCTCTAATCTGTGTTTTCTGGGCCAAAAACTGGGTCAGAAACAGCCCAAAAGTCACTTCTAGCGCTTTCTGGTCCATACAGGTCGCGGCCAAGTGACGCGGAGGCGTCGCCCACGCGGCCGCGCGGGTTGAAATTCGCAGATGCGACGCATCCGCGTGAATCACGTGTTCGCGTCGCCTAGCGTCAGGGCAATTATGACATATTATATATCAAATCGAAGCCCCGGACATTAGCCTTCCAACGCAACTAGAACCGCGTCGTTTGGACCTCTGTAGCTAAAGTTATAGCCGTTTGAGTGCGAAGAGGTCAGGCTGGACAGTTTAGCAGTTTCTCCAACTTCTTGTATTCCTTCCACTTTTGCATGCTTCCTTTCCATCCTCTGAGCCATTCTTGCCCTATAATCTCTGAAAACACTTAACGCACATATCAAGACATCTAATGGTAATAAGAGAGGATTAATAATAAGCAAATATAAGATCAAAGAAGCATGTTTTCAATCAAAGCACATAATTAGGAAGGCAAATGTAAAACATGCGAATAGTATGAATAAGTGGGTAAAGAATTGATAAAATCCACTCAATTAAGCATAAGATAAACCATAAAATATGGGTTTATCAACCTCCCCACACTTAAACAATAGCATGTCCTCATGCTAAGCTCAAGAGAACTATAAAAATGAAGAAGAATGGTAGAATGTATGAAATGCAACCTATAAATGCAACTACATGCTAAGCTGTTTCTACCTACTTGGTTAAAAGTAAATAAGTTCTCCAAGACAAAAATAATTCAAATTCCACTAATTCACATCATATAAAATAAAGACAAGCAAACTTGTAAGAAGATAGCTCATGAAAGCAAGGAACATAGAATTAAGCACTGAACCCTCACTGGTAGTGTATATCACTCTAATCTCTCAAGTGTATAAGGTTAATCACTCTACTCTTCTCTAATCATGCTTTCTAAACCTTGTTCTTCATCTAACCAATCAACAAATATTTAATGTACCAATACAAACATCATGAGGTCTTTTCCAAGGTTGTAATGGGACTAAGGTAAAGGTAAGGGTGTATATAAGGCTAAGTGAGCTAGTGAAGTTAATCCTTGATTAGTCCAAGATCTCACCTAACATACATACTCTGTAAAGCAGAGCTTCTTTACCTATTCTCCCATATTTTTCCCACTTTTGGTGTTACATGCTCATGTATTAGTTTTAATTTTGTCCCATGTGCATTACTTTATTTTGCATTTGGGGAATTCTTTTGTATCCCCTTTATTCAAATACTGAATTATTATTATTATTATTATTATTATTATTATTATTATTAATGCACATGGTAATTCAATTATTTTGATTTCACATGAGCATGCTTTCCAAAATTTTTATTTTGAATTGTTTCATTCTTTTCAACTTCCTACCCTTTGTTTTTATCATCCATGTTCCCAATAGGTTTCCCACACTTAAACAATTACACAATTTCTATCTTAAGATAACCAAGGATTCAACTTGGGATTTTAAATTTGTTTTTCTGCTTAAGGCTAGTGTTGTGGTTTATAAAATAAGAGGGAATTAAAGGCTCAAGGGGGCTAATAAGGGTGATGTAAAAGGTAGGCTAATTTTGGGATAAGTGAGCTAGAATCAAACAATGGCCTCAATCATATGCAAGCATGTCAATATATTAAATATTGGACATATAGAATGGAACAAAACAAAGATTACAATTATAGAGAAGAAAACACACAAGAATAAGAATTTATGGTTAAATAATGTAACCATGTAAATAAGCTCAAATCTCACAGGTTGTGTGTTCTTTGGCTCAAAAACCATGTTCCAAATACAACTTCAAACAAATTTAACAAAAAATTTTCAAATTAAATTAGTGAAATTTTTCAAAAAAAAATAGGGTCTTAAAAGAAATTTATTACTTTAACCAAGTAGTAACTAAATGCATAAAATCAAACAAATATGCAAATGCAATAATGAACTACCAAATGAAATAAAATATTGGTGTTGAAATAGGAAATAACTAACCCATGGAGATCGGTATCGACCTCCCCACACTTAAAGATTGCACCGTCCTCGGTGCTTGCTGAGATGTGCAGGTGGACGGGTGGTTCCAACTGATGCTTTTCTTCAAGAATTGTGCAGATGGACTTGTTTGTCTCCCCTTTTAAAAGTTCCTCCCTTTTCCCGTCTTCGATGGCCAGCCTGGAAGAAGAGAAAAAAGAAGAACAGTAACCAAGAGATAAAGATAAGAACATAAATAAAATATGGGTGTTAATGCCAAATAATAAAGGTTTCAATTACATGGTAGCTACAACATGCAAGTGAGGAAATAATAGAAGCACATGGCATACTAGTGGTGCAAAATTTTGCAACAATTAGGGAGAGTGTGGGTAAGGAGAGGTAATGTAAATTCATGTCAATGCAAAATTAATACAGGTATAAAAGATAGGCATTGATTTAATTAATATTACCTAATCAGAATAAAACAAGTCACTAAGCACCTAAAATAATTCAAGAGAAGATACAACAGCTAAATAAGAAAATTTTAACACCAAAGAAAAAATAATGAAATTAGAAAAGAAAAAAATATGCATTAAATTAAAATGCAATGAATGAAATAAATAAATTAAGTAAAATAAAATGAAAGATAAAAAGAATGAGAAGAGAAGAAGGGAAGAAGAAAAGATAGAAAAAATTAGGATTAGAAAAGAAAAGATAAGAAAATTGGCACTAATCTAGATAGGTTGTGCGACGCTGGTGACGCGGCCGCGTGGGTGACGCGGCCGCGTGGGGCGCAATAAGTTCAGGCGACGCGGACGCGTGGCCTGATTTGTGCGATTGGCGCGAGTGCAGCCTCGCGTTCGCGCAACTCTCTGTTCGAAACTCTTTTTGCCAATTTTTAAAGTGACGCGGTCGCGTGGTTGACGTGATCGCATGGTTGACGCGATCGCGTGGGTGGCCAAGATTGGAGGATGACGCGGACGCGTGGGGCACGCGTTCGCGTGGGGCACGCGTTCGCGTGGTAAGGCTTGTGCGTCTAGCGCCAATCCAGCCTTACTCCAGCACAACTTTCGGCCATGCACCCCTTTTACGTCGATTACCAGGTCACGCGGCCGCGTGGGTGATGCGGACGCGTGGGAGGCGTGGTTCCCATGTGACGCGGTCGCGTGGGTCAAATTGTGCCAAAGGCACGCCTCCAGCCACGCTTTCGCGTGACTCTCTGTTCACTTTTCTTTTCTCCTAATGCACTTGCGACGCGGACGCGTCAGCGACGCTGCCGCGTCGTGTGCGCTTTTTTTTATTAAGCAATTATGCAGTATGCAATATGCAGTGTTAATGTAGATGCTATGAAATCTTCCAGGTTCAATGAAAATAAAATAAAATAAAAAAATAAAAAATAAACAACACGAAATAAAATATAAAAAGAACGATCATACCATGGTGGGTTGTCTCCCACCTAGCACTTTTAGTTAAAGTCCTTAAGTTGGACCTTTGGTGAGCTCCCTGTTATGGTGGTTTATGCTTGTACTGATCCAGGAATTCCCACCAATGTTTGTACTTCCAGTAGCCTCCGGGGTCCCAAACTAAGCATGTAAAGCCCTTAAGAAGCTTCAAACAGATTCTTAGGCTCCCGGGGTGACGAATGTCAGAACAGATTCCAGGATCCCAAACCTTACTTTTACACCCGTCTTTGTCTTGATCTACATTAGTCCAGTCGGGTGATGAATAATCCGAATTCTCACTGCAGTGACCAAACGGCTTCCGAGATCCTTTAAATTGAGCTTGACACCAATTCTTGCACCTCAAGTTGAAGTGCGAACCCTTATTGAATCTTTCATACCAGCGCTGGGTGCGAGTCATATCCCTTTTCCTCTTAAAACCGCAGAGAGCTCTAAGCTGGCCATCTATTTCAAGTAAACCATATTCAAGTGGAAAAGTAAAGATAAAAGGCAAAGGTGTTACCCACTTGTAATTTGTATTGGGCGGTAATGGCCTTGGGATAGGTGTTTCCAGTGGTTCTATAAGTTCTACTCCCTTATAATCTTCTGTGAATTCTTCCACTTCAACCATATCTTGATCAGAGTCTTCAATTTCTCCCTCATCATTGCTCGAGTCATATATTGGAGGTTGAGAAAAATCTACCTCAGCATCATCTTCATGTTCACTCAGGGAAGATTCTTCTGTCTCAGAGAAATCACCTGCGGATGCAAGGTCGTCACTAAGAGAACAGGACTCGTGATCATCATCATCAAGGAAGCCTGTGTCCTGGGTTATTCCGTTCAGTTCTTCATAAGATATTTGCAGTGGAGGCGGTGCAAAATCCTCCTCAGCGTCAATTGTAACATCCTTGACGGAGTTCTCCACAACTCTGGATTCAAGTGGCGGTTCGGCATCTCCTGAATCTTCAACCAACTCTTCTTCTTCTGCAATGACAGCTTCCTCTATTTGTTCTAGTACAAATTTATGCTCTATGCTATTCACTGGAGCTTCTAGCGTCTTCTTTGTACTGCGTTCTTCATTGAATTCTCCACTTAAAGCCATGGGGGTCTGTTGAGGGGCTGAACGTCTAGAAGATAATTGCTTTAACTCCTCCACTATTGCTTGCTCCAGTTGATGAAGGGTTGCAGTAAATTGTTTCATTGATTCTTCAAGGCGAACCTGTGATTCTGGCTTTGATGGATATGGGTATGGTGTATGGGAGAGTGGTAGTTCTTGGGAATAATTAGATTGGTGTTGGGGCGGATAAGGATCGTATGGTGGCAAATGGTGAAAAGAAGCTTGTGAGTGTGGTGGTTCGAGGTTATGTTGAGAGGATGGTCTATAGGAACGGGGTGGGGCTTGTTGGTAGTTACAAGGTTGTCCACCATATCTTTCAGCTGGGTGTGCATTGTAGAATGGTCGTTGTCCATGATATCTTGGAGGGTGTTGTTGCCTAAAGGGTTGATTAGATCCTCTTGACTCCGTCCATCCTTGATTGGTCTGACCTTGATGCATATTCCTGCTGTGGTTTCTATTTCCTTCAACAAAGTTAGAACTAAACTCAAAGCGAGAGGGGTGAGAATTTATAGTAGTTATCAGAAATAAGGGGGAAAAAGGAAAAACAGATAAACAAGTAAAAGAAAAATATTTACAATAACCAATAATAAGGCACACGTTTGCAATTCCCCGGCAACGGCGCCATTTTGACGTTAGGATTTTTGCTAGTAAAGAATTTATAAAAATATTCGCGTTGTAGATATAGCTTCTAAACTAACAGAAATCCCTTCGTACAAACGTTTTGGTTGTCACAAGTAACAAACCCCTTTAAAATTGATAACCGAGTATTTAAACCTCGGGTCGTCTTCTCAAGGAATTGCAGGGAAGTATGTTCTTATTATTGGCTATGAAAAAGGTAAAATTGGGGGTTTTTGGAATTTGGGCAATGGGCACGGGTATATTTTTAAAGCAATAAAAATAAATAAATAACTGTAAAATAAACTCTTGGCAAGGTATAAGAACTGGAAGTCCTATCCTTATCAATTGTGATGAGAATTGGATTTTAATCTCACTTAGTTAACCTTTACTAAATAAAGGAAGGTCAAGTGGACTAATTAATTTGATACCTAAAGTCTTAGTCTTTCCTTTGGAAAGGCTAGAGTTATTGGAACTCAAATTAATTAGCAACTCCCAATTTCAACTACTGCTTTATTTGAAAGCTCAAGCGTCACCAATTACTCAACCAAAGCCAAAAGGGTAATAGAAAAATCCAAATTATTTATATAAATAAAAGACAGCAATCATCAATGACATATAGGTCTGAAATATCTCAATTGTATTAATAAAATAAAATCAATCCAAATATGAAACATTGAAAATAAATAAATACAAAGAACATTGAACCTGAGATTGAGAGTCACTCCTAAAACTAGGAGAAGTCCTAAATCCTAAATCCTAAATAGAGAGAGGAGAGAACATCTCTCAAAACTAGATCTAAATCATGGAAAGTGAATTACGAGAGCATGATTATGAATGGATGCATTCTCCCACTTTATAGCCTCTAATTTGTGTTCTCTGGGCCAAAAACTGGGTCAGAAACAGCTCAAAAGTCACTTCCAGCGCTTTCTGGTCCGTACAGGTCGCGGCCAAGTGATGCGAAGGCGTCGCCCACGCGGCCGCGCGGGTTGAAATTCGCAGATGCGACGCGTCCGCGTGAATCACGCGTTCACGTCGCCTAGCGTCAGGGCAACTATGGAATATTATATATCAAATCGAAGCCCCGGACGTTAGCTTTCCAACACAACTGAAACCGCATCGTTTGGATCTCTGTAGCTAAAGTTATAGCCGTTTGAGTGCGAAGAGGTCAAGCTGGACAGCTTAGCAGTTTCTCCAACTTCTTGTATACCTTCCACTTTTGCATGCTTCCTTTCCATCCTCTGAGCCATTCCTGCCCTGTAATCTCTGAAAACACTTAACGCACATATCAAGGCATCTAATGATAATAAGAGAGGATTAATAATAAGCAAATATAAGATCAAAGAAGCATGTTTTCAATCAAAGCACATAATTAGGAAGGCAAATGTAAAACATGCGAATAGTATGAATAAGTGGGTAAAGAGTTGATAAAAATCACTCAATTAAGCACAAGATAAACCATAAAATATGGGTTTATCAATGACGTAACAAGTAAGTATGAAAAATAAGTATCTTTATAATAGTTATACATCTAGATATCTAAATCAAACAAAAAAAATAATTCTTTTAACAAATCTTTAACAACTCAAAAGTTAAATATTTCAATAGATATGTATGGATCAAAGTGATAAACAAGAATGAGATTTGCCATAATGGTAATATAATATGGTGGTAATTGATTGCTGTCGGGGTTAATAAAAGAATAAAACAAAAAACGAGAATAAAACAAGGCAACATAATAGTGACGAGGAGACAATAATAATTATACATGTAACAAAATAATTAGAAAAAATAATAATGTATAATATCATGAGATGATATAATCAAAATAAAAATTAATAATTTTGGAATAATAATAAAATTAAAAATGTTCAATATAAGATTAAAGAAATAATTTTTTATCTATTAGAATTATGTACAAAAAAATATTTTAAATATGAATATAAATTTTTAAATTTATTTCAAATTAAATAGGTTGAGAAAATAAATAAATTTAATATATAAATAACTAATTTGTAAATAATGTTAATAAATTTTTATCTTGACTTTGTTACACATAACAACAACAAAATTCTTTTTTAATTTTTTAATTTAAATTTATTTATTTTATACTTTTCATATATATTAAATAATTTAAAATATTTTATTTTTTAATAATTTATTTTTAATTATTGATATTAAATTTACAATTTTAAAAATAAAAATATTTTTTAACACAGTAGAAAAGTGACAGTGCCTGTTGAGCCACTTTATACATAATAGGAATATTTTAGTCATTTTCTATAATAAAGGTATTATAATTATTTTTTATAAAAAATAATATTAATTTAAATTAGTTCAAAATTTAATTTACTATTTTCTCGGTTAAATTAATTTGTCTGGCTTAATTTTGACAAAAATAACACAATTTAAACGATTATTTATATTAAATTTTAATTATTAAAAAATATCTTTAAAAATGATATTTTAAACGTCTTTATTTGAGTAAATTTATAATGGCTTCCTTTTCACAAAATGCTTACTACTTTAATTAAATCTCACATAATGTTATCTATGAATTTTGTAAGTTGAATAGAAATGAATAATCGAAGCTTCGTTGAGCTTCTTATAGCGACAATAAAGAACAATTGCATCTTCTTATTATCACTATTGCTCTAAGAAATAACCACTACAAGAAAAACACTCATTCAAGTACATTTGAAAAGTGTAGCTAAAAACGAAAAAAAATGATGCCTTAGAAAAAGGCTACGCTTTTTAGGCTTTGAAGACACTTTTGTAGGCAATGCCTATACTAGTGTTGCCTATTTTCAAAGGTTACGCTTTTTTGTAGCAAAGACTACGCTTCTCGCCTTTAAGAATAGGGTATGCTTTTTAAGTGATACTGTCTAGGACCTAAGACTACGCTTTTCAGCACTAATAGTTACCATAATTCTAAAGAATAGGCTACACTTTTCAGGGCTACTGCATCACTTTATAAATGTAGCAAATAGTATACCTATAGCTACTTTATATAAGTGTAGTCTTTTATCCCTCATTTTTTTTAATTTCTGTTTATATATATATATATATATAAACAGAAATTTCTAACAATTTTTTTTATCTAAACTCTAATATTTGAGAATATAATTATATATATAATCCTGTATTGTTAATTAAATTAGTTAATTATTATAAAATAAAAATGTATACATATATAATAATACCATACAATAATCTTTAAACAATAAAAATTATACTGAAACAAAATATAATTATACAATGAACCAAAAATATTGGAATGATCATAATTTTGAGCATTCATACATCTCAAACTAGAATAAGTATACTCATATAATGCACTTAGAGTTTACTACTAATAAACTAGGAAAAATCAAAATATTATATCATATAAATGTATCTTAGCTTCTAATAAAAGACATCATCATCAACCATACATCTTTCAATTTCCATCTTTGTCAATAAACCATCATGATAAGCATCTCAATCTTCATTTGTATCTTCAGAATTATCCTGCATAATTATATAGAAAAATAATTATAATTTGAAAAAGTACAACAAGAAAAAAGTAATTAACAGACTAATAACACATACAATATCCGAGAGGCATAGGATAATTGAAACTACTCTACTTTTCATATCACCAAAGTCTTTTGCTTTAAAATAACAATCACATTCAGGGGGATAGTATAAATCACCATAAAGGACAACTAAAAAACGGACTAACACAACTTCATACTAAATGGGAACTAAAATCAGAAAAATCAGAAAATCAAAACCAG
This sequence comes from Arachis stenosperma, assembly GCF_014773155.1. Taxonomy (NCBI): domain Eukaryota; kingdom Viridiplantae; phylum Streptophyta; class Magnoliopsida; order Fabales; family Fabaceae; genus Arachis; species Arachis stenosperma. Next base: position 116,698,006 of record NC_080382.1, read on the forward strand.
AAAAATCAGAAAAACCAGAAAAACCAGAAAAATTACAGCTTTCACCCTGATAACAATAATATTAAAATTACATAATGAAAAAATAAAACCAAAAAAACCAAATCACAGCTTCCATCTTCTTCAATTTCTGTCAATTTTGGTGGACGTGAATATGGGAATGCTTGATATTGATATTGCAGTTAGGAATTTTTATACCTTTCCGATTATCCCTTTTCAAGCAGCAAAATAATAATGAAAATGTATTTCACTATTGTCTTAAGGCCCTTTTTATTTTAAAAACAAGGGATTTTTGGCCAGTCCTACATATAATGGAGTATTACTATTTTATATGTGGAGTATGCAGAATTGAACAACGTAAATCTTTTCACATGGACCAGTTTGACTATTAAACGACTTATAATTAAGAATGAAAATATTATCATAAATCTCAATAAGTCACGGATTTGAAGTTGTTGCAGAGCAGAGCCTGTGATATAATATAACCTTGGAAGTTCTAACTTTAAAAAATAAAAGTAAAGTTATGAAAATAGATGGAGGTGGGCAGAGTGAGACAGTGAGTGATGTGAATTATTATCAAGTGATAGAGTATGATGATAACGTGAAGACTCATATTTTAACACATTATTACCATTACCTTAATAAATGCTACCAAGATTTTGCCTCCATGTGTTGCTCTGCTCTATTACTACTTACTATTATTATGTTTTCTAATCAAAGTTATTCTCAAAAGTAATAAACAAACAAAACTACCACTTAAAAGAGACCAAAATTCATGAGATTTCTCTGAGGCGGCTTTTTTATTATTGATCTGTGCCACTAATGCCCTCAAAACAAGGCAAGTTAGTACTTGTCCCTAACAATATCAATATTTGTGATTTCAGTTTAGATTTCACTGCTCACTACTACGCTTCAAATTTCTTATTAAGGAGTATATGCAGTTTGCTTGGAATATTGAACAATCTCAATCAAACTAAAAACTATTTTCTTATCTTATCTATATAGTAAGTTGATGTTATGATACTGAGAAGAAAACCAATTGCAGAGGAAATAAGTGGGTGCTTTATCTGTGAGGGTCCACCTTCAGGGATAAGAGCCCATCGTTCTCATTAGTTGAAGTGTCCTTTCCCTAACTTCTTGATTTATATAGTACAACATTATAAATCAAATCAAATCAAAGTGCTCTACAATATAAAACGCACTACAACATTATATTCCCTAGAAAACACTACAAATAAATTAAATTACGAAATTCAAATTTTATTTTTATGACAATAGATCTCTAAAAAATCACAGTTTCCTTTTAATTAGTTAAAAGTTTGCATGTCTTTTAGAACTAGATATGCCTTTTAAGTGCCACTACGGCTCTAACTTCAAACTTCCCTAAAAGCTAACACAGCTAACTCCACTACTTTGACATATCAAAATCTATTATATATAAAATCTATTTCCCAATTTTGACACTGCTCTACACACAGGATTTTAATTATTCAAGTTTTAAAAAGTGCAAATTGATTTGAATTGGAGAAATCAGAGGAAAAAAATAAAAAGGAAGTGTTGGAATGTAATTGAGCTTGTGTATTCCTAATAGAACAAGTAATTATGGATGGAAAGGGAAGCTTCTTCATCAATCATCATATACAACAAAGCTTTTCACTCAAAATCCATTCATAATAGACAATAATAACTGAACCAAAAGGTTTAGTGTGACTACTTAAGGGGAAAAAAAATTAAAAGTATGCAAGAAGAGAACAAAAAAAAATTCCCCAACCCAAACTCATAGTTACTACAACATCATCCAAAATTCAGAACAAGCATACCAATCAAAAACCATTTACCAAAAGTAAAATTTTTCTACCGGATATAATCAAAATGGCAAAATCCACTGGTAGATTCGTTTCATGTTCAACAGGGTATGACACAACAAATAATATAAATATTTTGTTTACATTTATTAGTAAATATTATATACTTAAAAATAATTGGGATCCAATTGAAATTCTGACTTATAAGAATTATTATAATGTAAATTCAGTTAGGAACTTAGGAACTAAAATCGTAAAAACAATGTGAAGGTGTTCCTCTGTTATACTGAAAGATAATGTATATGAACAAGGAATTAAAATGAAAGTTGGCTTACGAACTATACATCACTCACCTGCGTAAATGGAATGAAACCCCAATCCCAAATTCACGAGTTCGATCTCGCAACAATCCCAAATTCATGAGTTCTGCTGCGCCGCAGCAATAACAGAATAAAACCAGCAAATTCTGAGTTCTCCTGCGCCGCAAGATTAGCATGCATGTTCATCAATTCACGAATTCAAAGGATTTTGTACCAAACCCCCAAATTGCAACCTGAAAATCGGAATCCTACCCTCTCAGATTTTAGAAACCAAATGAAGGTGATACATACCTTTCTTGACGACGGTGAGCGAATAAAGAGAAGCTTTTAGTCGAGCGCAGAGTCGATCTTCCTGATGTCAGCGCGCAGCGAAGAGAACCGGTGATGAAGATGAGTGGCGGCGTGGTGAGAGGTGAGTGATGAAGATGAGTGAGTGGTGGAGATGGTGACGCCGTGAGCAGTGACGCCGTCAGTGGTCTTCTCTGATTTGGGGGTGATGAAGGGAATGGTAGCTAGGGATCGCGAGTGATGTTTTCAGTGGCCATGTTATTTTGTTTTTATTTGCCTAAGTGTCTACTGTACGCGTGCTTGTATATTTGGTGAAAGGTGAAAAAAATTTACTAAGTGTTGACATATTTGACTTAAAATACATTAGGCAACACTTTTAAAATGCACCTGAAATATGACAAATAGGTTACACTTTAAAAGTGTTCTCTTTGGTGTAAAAAGTGAACCTATAACTCTTAAGTTAAGGCTACGCTTTATAAGTGATCTTTATAATATCTAAGGCATCGCTTTTCAAGTGATGCCACAAATGTGATTCCTATTCTCCTGCAAAAAGGAAACACGGAGAAAAGCGTAGCCTATTCCTAGAATAGGCTACGCTTTTTAAATGTAGCTTAAAAAAAGTGTAACTGAATGGGTATTTTTCTTGAAGTGAACTGATTTTGATTTTTAAAAAACTCGTCAAACCTCAAGTCCCCTCTGAATGGAGACAAATCAAAGAAAAGAAAGATGAATGTAAGTTATTAAACAAAAAAAGAGATAAGTCTAACTTAGTGTCTAGGCAAATCTTGGGAAAAATCTGATAGAAAATAGGCCTCATGATGGCCCTTTGATTAGCTAGGATTAGAAAGGAATAAGGAGTTAGGAAGTTATGCATTGGTATCAAAGGAATTGCGAGAAGGGTTTCGCAAATACCCTCATGAATGGTAATTTATTGTTCTTGTGCTAAGCTCCTTGATCCAGAGCACTCTAGTAATGCACAGATGTTGTGTCTTCCTTCAGCTCTTCAATATCTATATCACCTGTTCTACTCCCAACCAAATCACTACAGCATATATATGTATATATGGTTTTTTGAGAAATGTTTCAATGGATTGAAATAGAAATATTTTTAAAGAAATATTTATATTTTTAAAATTTTTTATTGTATTTTGTCAATTTATTTAATTGTAACTAGGACGAATTTAACTGTGACTTACCAGTTGAACTAGTAATCCGCTGATCCAATAATCTTACTAATTTGGTTTTGATAACTAGATATGTCCGCCGTAAAATATTGAATTTTTAGAAAATAAATAATAAATTATTTGTAATTTATTATATTTATTTATGATTTTATTTTCAAAAATGATCTTACAAAAAATAATTAAATAAAAGTGATGAGACTTTGAGTTTCAAATTAATTAGGATTTATACAAATTTCATAATAATTGAATATTTTTTTATTTAAAATTTAAAATTTTAATAGTTGAAAAATAATAAATATTTGTTAATTTAATTTAAATATTAGGATTTTGAATTTAATTTCATGAATAAAAAAAATTAATTTGATTATCTCTAATTTTAGATTATAGTACTTTTTGAAAATAATTTGTAAGTTGATAAATAAATAGTATTCTCAAAAGTAAACTATATTTAGTTTTCAATTATTATGCTACACTACTCTTTTTACCTAATTCTAAAATATCTAATTCCCAAATACACAACCCTAACCCTAACCCTAATAACAGGCTAACACACTTACACACTCTCCTCACTATCTCAGCCGCTACCCCATTCATCCCACACTCACACACGGAAAAAAGAAAGAAAGGAAAAGAGAAAAGAGAGAGCTCGAAGAAGAAGAAGAAGAAGAAAGAGAGGCGAGGAAGGAGAGGGAGATGGCGCCAGTAGGTGTTACTGCCATTATCGCCGCTGTCGAGCTAGATGAGAGAGAGAATGAGCCAGAGAGAGAAAGTAGCATTGTCACTGTCGCTGGAGGGGAGCTTGACCATCTTCATCACTGCCATGTGCGCGTCGTCCTTGCCAGAGCCACCGTGGAGCCGTGAGGACCCGTCACTGTCGTCATTGCGGGCTTCGAAGAGAGAGAGGGAGCTTGCAACAAGAGAGAAAACGCGCAGCCAGGGAGAGGAAGAGAGGTGCCTCATTGCCGTCGCGCTCTACTGCTGCCGTTTCTGTAGCCGTCATCATCATTAGGAAGGATGTTGACGTCATCAGAAGCCACCGCCAAAAACTCTGCAAGTTTGCCCTAGCTCCGCTTTGCTTCTGCCAGTTATGCCCTTACTAGTAAGGGTCACTGAAGCTGCTGTAACATTTTTTTGTTCTTCCTAGATTATAGTAGGTTTTCTTATTTCGGAATCATTGCCGTTAATGTTTTGTTATTAGTTCATTAAAGATTTTGAGGTGTTGATATTGTAGAGTTGAGTTAACTTAATTGCATTAGAGTTGTCGCTACTGCAGGGGAGTTATCGGAACTGCTAGTATTGCTGCTGTTGTTGCCATGTTGTTGGGTTTTGACTAATCGAGGTAGGGGTTGTTTGTTTTACAAATTTAAAATGTTTTGAAAGTTTAAAAAATACGTGCATTTGAATTGATGAGCATTTTATGGCTCGATTATCTCTATTAAAGTTTGATTGATTCGATTTTTGTAATTTAAGATTTGTTTACATAATTGAATGAAATCAGTAACAAACTAAAAAGAGATTAATAGCTATACTAATAAAATTAGTTAGTAACAATGTTTGAAGCCTCTTAGTGGGTGGATTAGGACTTGAACAACTTGCTTGCTGAAACTAATGTATGAAAATTTAATAACTTAAAGACAACTAAAGATAACAAGTCAAGAATACTTATTAACCCTGAGGAGATTCTGGAAGGTATAAAGGTTAAAGTAGATAAAAGGGAGAACAGAGTACCCATAAGGCCGATCTGTGATAAGGAAATCAAGCGTGCAGTCTTCTCTATTAATCCATTCTCAGCACCAGGAGAGGACAGGTTCACGACAAAGTTTTATCAATTTTACTGGAGTATTATTAAAGAAGATGTAAACATGGTTGTTAGAAGTTTTTTCTCAGGGGAAAAGATGTTGCACTCCCTCAATCATACCGAAATTTGTTTGATTCCAAAGATTCCAGGGGCAAATACTATAGGGCAGATCAAACCAATCAATTTGAGCATGATATTTTACAAAATAATAGGCAAAATGCTGGTGCATAGGATGCAAGGAGTGATGGATAAAGTAATTAGTGGGAACAAAAGTGCATTTATCAAAGGGCGGTTAATTAGTAATAACATATTAATAGCCCATGAATACATGCATTACTTGAAGACTAAGAAGTACGACGAGTGTGACTTAGCTCTTAAATTTGATATGAGCAAAGCCTATGATCGGGTTGAATGGAGCTTTGTGTGGGAGATTATGAAGAGGCTGGGTTTTTGCAAAAAAATGGATTGACTAGATAAAGGAATGTGTTTCGATGGTTTCTTACTCTGTTACTGTGGAAGGACACTCTCACGGCTTGTTTAAGCCAACAAGGGGACTTCGACAAGGAGATCCTCTTTCCCCTATCTATTCCTAGTTTGTGCAGAGGGTTTATCTCATCTGCTCCATAGAGGAGAATAAAGACAACAATTTTTTGGACTCAAAGTAAACCGGAGATGCTCTACAATCAGTCATCTCTTTTTTGCAGACGACTCTATCCTCTTTAGTAAAGCAAATGTTCAAACATGCCAGAGATTAATGCAAATCCTACAAGACTACAGTAGAGTAAGCGGTCAGATTGTTAACCTGAATAAGTCTTCAGTCTTTTTCAGTCAAAATACTTCTCAGCAGGCCCGGGCAGATCTCGCACAACTCCTTCTAGTTCCACACGTTGGAGCCCAAGATAAATACCTAGGTCTACCTGCAATTATGTCACGATCAAAACGGGAAACATTTAAATACATAGAAAATAAGACTGCGAAGAAACTGAGCTTGTGGAAACGATTGTTATTATCAGTGAGCGGGAGGGAAGTACTGATTAAGGCAGTGAGGACTGCAATTCCTATTTACGCATTAAGCTGATTTAAGATGCTAGAATCTCTCCTAGAGAATATCCAAAGGAAGATGATGTTATTTTGGTGGGGCCAAAGGGGTAATGTAAGGAAGTTGCAATGGTTGAGTTAGGACACTGTATGTCGAGACAAAAGTCATGGAGGACTAGGATTCAAAGATCTCAAAGCTTTTAATCTTGCTATGCTAGGCAAACAAGGTTGGAGGTTACTCTCTAAGACAAATTCTCTGGTTTACAAGGTATTTAAAAGTAGATATTTTTCTTTTTTTCAATTTCTTAAAAGCCCTGCAAGGTAACAACCTTTCTTGGGCCTAGAGAAGTATGCTAGAAGGCAGAAATGTTATTGAAAAGGGTGTAAAATGGCAAGTGGACAGTGGTAGTATGATCCCTAGTTTTGAAGAGTCTTGGGGTGATAACAAAGAAAAGATTCAGAGATCCCAATTAATTAATTCCAACCATAACCTACACTGGGTGAACCAATTGCTGCTTCTTGATGGAAATTAGAATATACAACTCATGAACGATAATTTTTCCCCCAATATAGCTTAGCAAATTCTTCATACTCAAAGAACAGAGCCACAAGATAAACTAATTTGGGCAAAAGACAGAAGTGGTACTTACAAAGTGAACTCATGATACCGAATTGCATTCCAATTTTTTTATTCGTCAATAGAGTTCCTCCCGGTGGTCTTCAAGCAAAAAGATGTGTGGCAATCGATCTGGTCCTTACATTTCCCAACAAAGGTGGAGGTATTTTTGTGGAAAGCTATTCATAGAGGACTCCCAGTTATGCTCAAGCTACAGTCCATATTTTCTAATATGAATTCTCAGTGTCCTAGATGCATCAATGAACCAGAATCAATTATTCATTATTTAATTCATTGCCCTCAAGCTGAGCAAGTATGGAAAAATTGATAATTTTGGCTTACTTAAAAATACCACAGTGTTATGAAAATGGTAGAGGGAGATAGTAATTCGATGCGGTGGTGGAAACCAAGAAAAACGGTGACGGAGTCTTGCTGCAATCACCTTGTAGAAGATTTGGTTGGCATATAACTTGCAGGTCTTCGAGCATAAAACGACCCCATGCGATGAAGTTGTCAAAGAGGCCAGGAAGCTCATGGAGGATTTCTTCTCCATCAGGGGCCCTCGCTTCTAATTCCCTTTTTCTTAATGTTATTTTCTTTTTGTTTATTTCTTCTTAAAGTGAATTTTATCTCATGTCGATCAATGTAATTGGTGGAACCACCTTCCCTTAGTGTTGTCCTATTTTAAACCGTCTATTTCAACAAATCAATAAAATCCTTCCTTTCATAAAAAAAAGTCAAAAATACTTATATTGAAAGAAATTGTTGGGTATTAGAAAGGTTGAGAAGGGTTTGAGAGATGTTTGGTTTTGATGGAACCCTTAAAAGGTGGAAGAGTCCGAGTTTTAGACGAGCTTTTGCCAAAATTTTTATAAAATTTTGAATAAAATTGAATATTAAGAATAATAGAAACTGGTACTATTTTTATAAAGACTAAAGACTTTGTTTTGATGTTAAACTTAATTACTTCAAACTAAAGAATTATGTTTTTTCGGAGTTTTAGTAAAGTCTAATGTAATAGAAGTGGATTAAAAAATTAACTTTTTTGATTTGAATAATTATAAAAAGAATTATGTCTGGAGGCATTTTAGTGAAATTTAAAGTAATGAAAATAATTATTTAAAAGTAAAATAATTTGAGTCTTTTATATAAGTTTTAAACTTAAAAATGAAGTTGAAATTAATTTTAGAAACTTGGTTAAATCGAAAATGAGTTTTATTTAATTAATTCTAACTAAAGAGTTATGTTTTGGAGATTTCTACTTGAAGAAATGGATAATTGAAATAAACTCAACATGGAGTTGAAGTTAGTTTGATAACTTGGTTAAAAAAAATTAGATTTTTATAGTTTTGTTAACTTGTGAAATTGATTTGTGATTTAACTTATTTGATTTTGATAGACAACAAAAACAATAAATAAGAGATTAATGTTAATTGAAAAGAAAATTTGATTAATAAGTAAAATATTAAAAGAAGTAAATTATTTTATCACCCAATGGGTTTGGGTTTAGAAAGTGTAAATATGAGATAGTGTTAATAGAGCTAATTAATAGAGTTGAAGGAAAAAGAGATAATTGCGGAATATGTACTTAAGTTGTGATTTCTAAGAATTATGACATAAAGTTGAGGACCTTGGGAGTACTTTAAATTGAACTTAAAACTCATGAAAGTTTGGCTTGTTAGCCCATAAAGTAAATAATTAAAGAAAGATATAACGAGATTGAATGAGAAAAAGATTGAGGTTGATTATCGATGATGTGTTTGAGTTAGCTTGAGGTTGATTATAAATGATTGTGTATGAGTTAGTTTATTTGCAATATTGACCTAAAAGTATAGGGTATTGTGTTAAATGCCTCATATTTGCAAGCTGTATGTAATAGCCTAAACTTAATACGGTGAATATTAAAGTGTGTGAAGTAGAAAGTGAAGTTGAGTTGATAGTTATGACAAAGATTATGTTGTTATGAGATCATTAATGAGAAATGAGAATTTATATGGCACTTATAATGAAAACTATGATTGAGATATATGTTAGCAATTATGATTAATGATGAATTTGATGATAATGATGATTATTGATTGGTAAAGACGGAGGTTTTGTCCCACTTGCGTGATTATGAAATATGTTTATGATAAAAATAATGGTTTTGGGTGATGAAGATTATGATAAATTTGATTATGATGGCTTTGATTGATGATTATTATTGATTGGTAAAGACGTGGATTTGTGCCACTTGCATTATTAATATTGTAGGGATTGTGGTTTGTCCCGCTCACGATGAAGACGGTAGTTTTATGCTGTTCAAGGCTCAAGGATTATTACTCTTGTGTTTATGATTGTGATTGTGTTATGGGATGTGGGGAATGCGATACTCTCCCTCGATTTATTTTCCCACATTCTCTTTTGATTGTGTTTTGTTGGATGTGAAGAAGGTGGTAGGGCACTACCCAATCCCTCGATGTATTTTTTCACATTTTTTTTTCTCTGATTGTAAGGTGGGAAAGCACTCTCCTTTGTTTTACATGTCACGGGCTCATAGGAAAAGGTGGTAAGACACTCTTCTCCGGTGTATTTTCCCTAGTGATACCTCCAGGAAGAGGTGGTAGGGCACACTCTTTCGATTATATTTCTCTTGGGATGTGCAACAAAGAGACGATATCCGAGTTAGCTATTAGATGTATCGAGTCTGGCAGTTTAACCAACACGTGAGATCACGGTCAGTAGGATAGACATGCATCATATACATTTGTTTGATTTGTTTGGGTGTGGATTTTGTTATTTTGTTGTGTTTATGTGATTTGTCTGATTATGTGCTATGTGATCCAAGATTTATATGTTTGATGTTGTATGATTGAATTGTTTGATTTGATTGTGTTTGCTGGTGCACAAAGGTGATGGAGGTTGAGGTGGATTGGATTCGATATTGTTCTGAGACTCTGATTTATGTGTTGGATGGATAAGAATGAGTGATGGTAGTCTATTGGGTAGAAAACATGTAGGCATGTTTTGGTCCTTTAACCAAGAAATTTAAAAGATTTACTTTGCTCTGCTGAATTACATAAGACTACCAAACTCTTGGATATGAAATTATATAAGAAAAGATGATTTGAAAGTATTTATATATACTATATGATTTGTTTTTAGAGAGAGATAAAGTAATGACATACACCTAAGTGAAAATATTTTAAAAATAAATTACTAAAAAATGCAAACTTTTAAGATAAACTTTTTTGAGATATGCATTATTGAACAGATGCATTTATTTTTATTAAGTTTGTGACGTTTTTTTCTCCTACAAAAAACCATGTGATTAGATTCTCAACTCCATGTAATCTTATACTTTTTCAGAAAAATAAACAAAGAAGACTAGCTCTGGATGTTTATTTTTGTATTCTTAGATTAGATTTGTATTTAGTTATTATTTTTTCTCGTGATTATTATTATATTTTTGTAAAGAGAGTATGAGTTTTAATTTTATATATATATATATATATATATATATATATATATATATATATATATATATATATATATATAATATTGACATGTTACTTGTATAAATTATTCTTTTGAATGTAATAGTGTTGTATAATGATTTATATGCATGTATGTGTGTATAAAACAAAAAAATATTTTTGATTTATAAAAAAAAGTCTAGGAGAATTTTTAGGTAAATAAAGCTCCTACTTCTTTATTATTATTATTATTGTTATTATTATTATTATTATTATTATTATAGAAGTTTTCGTAATATTTTCGTTATCAAAGTGGCGCAATCAGAAGCGTGTTATTCTGATAGTGAAGGTGTTACATTTGCACTCATTCCGACCATCACTAACTCTACATCATCATTATCATCATCATATCATCATCATACATGTCTTCTCAACCTCAAGCCACTGCAACCTCAACCATCACCATCCTCAAGCAACTACATTTACTTGCCCCACCTTCACTGCACCTACATAGTCACCCCATTCAACCCCATCGCCACCTCCATCTCACATGTGCATTTACTATATCCCTCACTTCACACTTGCTGCTGGTGCGTCACCTTCACCTTTATCACAGTTACACCATGTCCACTTTTGAACACACATAGTCTGAATCTCCTATCAGCGGCCTTAATCGCTCAATGAATAATTTAAAGATCACCTTATAAACACTTTCTACCATGCTTATTGGCCTTAAATCCTATTAGTATTTATATTATTGTTAAGATTTATGAATACCTTATTTTCACTCTCCAATACAACATAAAATAAGGTTACTGAATGTTAAAAAGTCAAAAAGCTAAATATATATCACTAAAAATTAAAGAACGCATTTATTTTCAGTTGGAAGAGTGTCAAACTAGCTAAAGTTGATCAGAAGGTTATTAATTAAAATACAACAGAAAATTGTCTGTGATGATAAACACCACAATCATTGTAAGCTGTATATAAAAAAGGTCAAACGACATTCTCAATACTCAAATTTATAGTTATCAAACTGGCACCGTAAATAAATTTTCCAAACTATTTATGTTATTATATTATGTTAATTAGGAAAATGAAGCTATACTATTTTTATAGTACGTTTAAAATAGTTCATTCAAACATTTTTAATTTGAAATGAAATCGACACTCTATAGTTTTAGTTTAATATGAGATTATTTATAATTAATTGTATTTTTAAATAGAAAATTTAATTTAAATATTTAGTTTATATTCTTTTGATTATTCTGTTTCAAATATATGTTTCGGAACATAATTCTTTTTTTCAAACAAGTATATATATATATATATATTGAAAGTTCTCAAGTGAATTAGAAAGGAGAGTTAAATTAAGGAATTATTTTTAATGTTTAATAATAAATTGTGCAGAATTTTAATTTTAAGAGATTATTTGTAATTTTATTTTATCCCGTAGTGTAAAACAGAAAATATAAAAAATAGAAAAGGAGAAAATTGACATTTTATATATTTTGGTTCGGTTACGAAGTGTAATGTAACATTCAGTTTTCATTATAATAATAGTAGAATTTTTACTATAATTAATGAAAATTATAAATACCAATTCTAAGAGACTTATACTCTTTTAAACCACCTAAGTTATTTCAAGTTTAATAAATCACCTAAGTGTTAACTTAATTTAATTAAAGAAAATCAAGTGCACTCTAATCTAGCATACATTCGAAATCAAAACACTCAAATAAAAGATAAAATGGCTTTTGTATGCACTACTCTTTTTTACTTTTGTCTCTTTTAAAGTAAATTTGAATCAAGACAAAAGAAAAGTACACTACAAAAAAAAAAAATCCTTGTCGTCACACTTTTTCTTACCACGCTCAAAAGTGTGGCTGAAAGGGATCAATGGTCACACTTTTATAAGAGTCGCAATTAATTAGAGATTTGGCAAAAGATAAAAGCGTCAATAAATAAAACATGCCCATAGATTGATAAAACCGTGGCGATAGAGCTACCGGCATGTTCGTAGATGTAACCCTTTTAAAAGCGCGTTGATAGTTTAGAAAGCGTTGCAAAAAGTTATTGCTACGATTTTTTTCACTTTTTGACATACTTTAAAAACGTAATAATAGCCTACTTTTCTTGTAGTGATAAGAACATACTCAACTAACAAGAAAATAAAATGTTGTTTGTATGATATGCAATATGCCCGAATTGATTACATTTTTTCTTAACATGATAGAAATCTTCATATTTAGACCTTGATTGCTTCTTTAATAATAAAATTATTTTTAATTTGATTAAGTTAGCCATTTCACCTTTAGAGTTCTTAACCTTTGGCATTAAACGGAGAATCTTCACTTCTTTGTACTTCAATAATAAGTGCAGCGGTTGTCCAAATATATTTGATCTAAATCTTGGATTTTATCACTTTTTTATGTGTTCATTTATTTGAATTATGAATTGCTTGACTGTGATTTTTAATTGCTAATTCATTAATATCTACAATACTAAAAAACAAATAAATATAATAAAAAATTATTAATTATGTTTGCCAACTCAACATATATATGGGTATGTACGCGCACGTGCGTGTGTATATATGTGCGTGTGAGTACGTGCATGCGTGTGCGCATTAGTGTAGGTGCATGTATAAGTGTGTGCACATACGCATGTGTGTGCGTGTATGCATGTGTGTGGCGTGTGTGTGCGTGGGTGCATGCACACGTGTGTGCATACGGGTGTGCCAGTGTGTGCGTATGAGAATGTCTGAGTGTGTGTTTGCGTGCGCATGCACGTGCGTGTGGGTGCATGTGCGGGTGTGTGTGCGTGTGCGTGTGTATACGTGTGTGTGTCTTCGGGTGGGTGGGTGCGTGTGTGTAGTGACAGATTCAGAAAATTTTGATAGTGGGACAAAATATATAAAATATAATAATAATTTTTATAATAAAATTATTATGTGTACATAAAAATCAGCTATTAAATTATCTATTAATTATTATATATTTGTATATAAATACATGTATTGTTTAACTTAATTTCAATTTATATTTTATATTTTAAATATGTATTCTATATAGGTGGTTCTTTTTTATGTACATTATTATTATATTGTAAAATACGATTAATCTTTAAAATATCTAATTTATAAATTTAAATATTATAATTTAAAATATTTTAAAAAAATTTATATTTTAAAAAAATTGAGTAATATTTTGCTTAACAATATAAATATTTCTTTTTCTATCTATATCACTAAATAATTATTTAAAAATTTACTTCTCATAAAATTAGAAATCAACTTTTACTGATATTCAGTTGAGAAAGTTCTTTCAATTAATACAATTTTTGTGGAAAATACTAAAGCTAATTTCAAAAGAAGATAAATAATACTCTATCTTTCGAGTTGATTTTTAAAAAAAAAATACTAATCTCATTTGAATTGAGAATTGATAATTCTAATAGACATTTAATATAAAAATTTTAAATTAACTATTAAGTATCAAAAGTTGAGTAAAATATTATTATATGGTCAAATTTAATAATTTAATATAAACAAATAAATATTATTATTATATATTACTCAAAAAAATTTTAAATTGTAGTGGGACACTTATCTGAGTTATCTCTACAACAAAGCATATAAATGTATCCCTGTGTGTGGATATATATGTGTGCAGTTATCTCTACAACAAAGCATATAAATGTATCCCTGTGTGTGGATATATATGTGTGCAAGCGTGCGTGTGTGTGAGCGCGTGCGTACATGCGTGCGTATGTGTATTTAAGTGTATGTTTTTGTGTGTATAGAAGTGTGCTAATGGGTGCGGCGTGCGTATGTGCATGCCCCTGTGCGTGGGTAGGTGAGTGGACGTGTGCACGCATGTATATGTGTGTGTTCTTTGTTTGTATTGAATTAAATCAAGCCATCTATTATGATAATAATATAATATTAATTGAGAATAGTATATTATAAAATAAGTAAAATATTTTTATTTTAACTGACTAACATTATTTTTAAATAGGAATTTAAATTTATAAATAAAATCTTCTATATGAGTTTATGCTTTTTCTCAATATATTAATATTATAAGAAAAATCATACCATGTGTTTAAAATATATTAAAAAACTAATCACATATTTTGAGAAATGAAATAAAAGCCAATGTATACCTAAAAAATAGCCAACTAACAAAAAATGCTCTTTTAGAAAAATCATTACAGTCAATATACAATTTTTTTTTTTAAATTTGTTGTAACAGTCAACTTTTTACATTAAAAATAAGATTTACCTTTTAAAAAAGTCTTACAATAATGCATCCAAAATAAACATTAACTATAATTGATTATTGTAGTTTATTTTTTTTCAAATCCAGCAACCAAGAATTAAGATATTATTCAAATAAGTAGCGAAACATTCTCAAAGTTACTTATTTATAGTGTTTATACTTTATCTCTTCATCATGCTAAACTACCAAAATTGAATCCAATTTTTAAAAATGTTAATAAAAATAACTTCCATTTTTATAACAATAAAGATCTTATCAAAATATTATAAAATATGATAAAAATAACAAAAATAATATTTTTCAAGAGACAAATATTTTTTTATTTGACAAACCTCTTATATATTAATATATATTTGGACAATTATTTAAAAAGTAAAAATAATCGGATAAAAAATTTGACGTCTAAATTTTTTTTATTTTTAAAGTATATTTTGTTATTAATAAAAAAAATTGTAAAAAAGAATTTATTTAGCATAAAATCACCAAATTATAAAGATAAAATTATTTCATTTTTCTAATAATACTTGCGAAGAACAATATCAAAATTTAATTTGTAAAAAACTTTTTCTTTATATATTAAAAATTAGTTATTTTTATCGTATTTTAAAATATTTTAAAAATATTTTTATTATTAACAAAAGTAAAAAATATTTTTGTCGGTGTATTCAAAATCGGTGATGATTATGGTAGTTTACCTCTTTCATCATTTATCCTGAAATCAAATAATTTTATTATTAATTTAAATTTAAATGGTCCTTAAAGTTTAATTTGATTTTAAAATCGTTTCTAAAATTTAACTTGGTTTTAAATTTTTTGCGACAGAAACGGAGGTAGAGGTAAATTGTGGACAGCTTCTTCTTTTTCTTCTTGCCTTTTCTCTTTTTCTTTTTCTCTTCCCCCTTCGCAGGAGCAAAAACACTCTTCTTCTCTTGTTTTTTCGTTTTTTTATTTTATAATTTTTTTGTTATGGATAATTTGGTCCAAAATTTTAAGATTTAAGTAAAAAGAACGATTTTAAAACTTAATTTTAAACCTTAGGACGATTTTGTGTACAAAAAAAGTTGAGGACGAAAAAAATTTTTAACCTATACCTTAGAGACTAAAATCGTACTTAACCCATAAAAATATATATCTTTGAGAATAAATATCACAAATAAATCATAATGTTTATAATAAAATATAAATTAAAGATAGAATCAGATTTTAATAATAAATTCTATACATATATATTATTTAGCCAATTGTTTTATATATCTTCCAAGAGTTATAAATTTATATTAGAGTAATGCTATATCACTAATAAAATTTATAATTTTTAGTCAATAATTAATTAATACCTTAAATCATAAATACTAAATTTTATACTCTAAATTTTAATGGTTTATTTGAGTGAGTTTCTAATAAAATATTTTTTTTCGAGTTATCTTTTTTTAAAAGATTTTTTAGAGAAGTAAAATTAATTTTATGTTTGGATATATCATACAAAAAGATATTTTTATCTATCGATTGTATTTGAATATAATAATATAAAAGTACTTTTTTGTTTATTTATTGTGTAATTTTTTTTAAAATATAAATTGTAACTTTTTAAAAAAATATTTTTTATTTTTTTAGTATTTTTATTTTATTATTAAAAATTTACCAAACACATTAAAAAATAAAAAGATTATTTTATTAAAAAAATATTTTTCTATCAATTTAATAACACCTAAACAAATACTAAACTTTCATGTAATAATATATAAATAATATTACCCAATATTAATAAAAAGCATTAATTACTACTATTTTTCAATATATATTGTAGCGACCATATAAGGGAATAATAAATTGATGATGACAAAATATTAATGAGCTTTGTTGACCAAAATAAATAAAAAAATTGTTAGTGTATAAACGTGTACAGGTTAACAACTCTAGTCTCTCTATATATACATGCGTGTATGTGTTGTATTCAGTATATTTAGTATTCACAAATACAAGTACTGTTTCTTTATTTGTTTGTAAGAGATGGCAAACTTGCACATGAAATTTTCTCTAATAATATGGTTGATGGGAGTTTCCCTCTTAGTATCGCTCAATGATGGTGGATTGAGCACAGCAAGCCCTAATGGAAACCATGAAAATTCTCTGCAAACCAATGATGATGTTCATCATGTTGCCAGAAAAGTTTCAAATGATCCAAATCTGTTGTCGCATTACAATAAGCAAACTGAAATGTTATATCATATTCAAAGAGAAAGTCCAGCTGGTCCAGATCCACGTCATCATGGCGGGTTTATACAATCCAAAAATGTTGATCAGAAAATTTTAAATGATCCAAATTCTGTATCGCATTACTATAAGCAAACTGAAAGCTTATATCATATTCAAAGAGAAAGTCCAGCTGGTCCAGATCCACGCCACCACCACCCAAAAGTGTTGATTGAAATATCTAAAACTTCAAAATGACAATCATATCAAAATATTGAATCCAAAAAATGTGGATTCAAAATATGATAGCTATATCCATTCTTGAATAATGACATATTTAGTCTGCTTAGACTTGTAGAGAGCTTGTAAACATGCTCAATTTGAGCTTTCTTTATGTGTACTTTGATACTGAAAAGCAAGCTTTATAATAAATTCAAAATATTAATAATAAACTAAGAACTCTATCATCATATTCCTATTTCAAGGGTAATTTTTTACTTTCTAACTTGTTGACACTTTTAGCTAATGATCATAAATATAGTCAAGAGGGGTTAATTAAATAATAAAATGAATGATAAATTTTTGCCAAAGAAAACTTCAATTTTTTATGTCTTATAAACAAATTTCAAGTTTTACGTTATGTTTAATACTTTTCACATTACCTAAAATAGAGATAATTAATGTGCTCTAAATATAACCTTAAATAGCAAATGCATTAACTATGGATGAACCTATGTACAAACTTGTGAGGATAAATGATTCCACTAAAAAAATATATCTATACATATATTTGTCTCTACTATAGAATTATGTTTGTCCCCCACATTAAAATAAAAATGATCTTATGAAATTTTTTGTCAAAAATTATTTGATTGAATTTGATTTCACATAATAATAAAAATAAATTATCAAATTTTTATCTGAAAATATAAGATAATAAAATATATATTAAATCAATTTAATAAAAACAAAAATATTGTGATACTATTCAATTAGTGAATTTAGTTAAAATTTATATTCTTAAATTTTTTTCTACTCAAATTTAATATTTATTAGTAAACTAAAGAATTTTGGACTACATATATTTTTTCATGGTTATTATTATTATTTTAAAAGTAATTTTGGTCTTTCTTTTATTAAATACTTGAATAATTGTTAAGTAATTTATAAAATATACAATAGGGATAGGAGGAGTTTGGTGCATAATTCTTCTCCCTAAAATATCTTTAATCATGTATAATTCCTAAAAAAAGTGTTTTACTATTTTAAATATTCAATAAAAAATTCCTTGATTAATCTATTTATATTATCATCTCTATTAATCCAAGATTTACTATTATTACATGTATTTAATTTATAAAAAAACGAATAATAACATTAATACCTAAATATATGAGTCTTAATAATGAATAAATAAAAATGATAAGTTTGGAAACTTCAAATTAATTTACTGATGATCAAACATTATTAAAATAATTAATTACAAAATTATTAATTTAAATTTTAGTTCACATTTGTTAATTAATAATTTTGTTGTTTGCAGATCTTGTCATTGAGTATAAAGAAAACCTAAAGCCCAAAATGGTTGACAAAAATAATTAGCATGGTGCAAAAAATACTTTAAAATATGTGGTTGAATTATTAATGTGATATTTGGACCAGATTTTATTGAACAAGCCTAAATCAAATCCTTGGTGAAAGACCAACAAACTTGGTCTGATTTTGAAAAGAAAAAGAAAGGAAAGAGAAGTGGTTCGGTTACCCACTCTCTTTGATGGAATTTAAATTTAATTAAATGGAGTTAACGCTTGCCTTGGTAACTGGAAAGAGAAAGATTGAAATTGATTTGATTGCTATTATTACTTTACACGTTACTAGGCATGGGAAGTATAAACCTAGCTCATTTTAATTTCTTCCTTAATTCCATTGAATATTTTTCTTTCTTCTCTCTCCTCTCTCTCTAGTTTCGGTCATGTCATAGAAGATGAGAGGAAGCAAGTTATCAGAGATGAAGCACTGTAGCAGTGAAGTTATGTGCAAGCAATAGGCCAAGGTGATGATGGCACTTGCAAAAGAAAGATCTACAGTATGGTGTGACTGAGATTTTTACTAGATATGGTAATATGTGGTGAAAAAGTCTCAAGATCACCATGCCTAAAAATAGAGGAAGATCTGTTTCGGCTAGAGAAGAAGATCCCTTGGGTATGGCTTGTCTCTACTCTCTGATCAACCATCACATAAGGTAGCTACTGTAGCTACGTGGAGGGAGAGGCAGAAGATAGAACAGATGGAGCTATCAAGCATCAAGGACTCATCAAGGGTCAAGAATCCTTATTGGGGAGAAAGTCAAGATGAAAAGCCCGGATTGATGAAACTTGGTGAGAAAGGTTGAGGTAGAGGTAATTGCTTGTTGGTTTTTGCATTCGGTTCTCCTTCTTCTCTCTCTGTCCGAACCAATTTGATGTTTGAAGAAGAAGTTGGCTCGGTTCAACCGTTTCAACCTTGGAGGCTTCTCCTTCTATAATAAGGGTGAACAGCCAAGGCTTGAGGCACGGAGAAAAGAGTGAAAGCACAGAGTTCTCATAGCTACCCAAACTAACAGAAGTTCTGCTCCTTCAATGTATTTTATATTGTATTTTTTGTTTAATTTTGTCTGTCTTGAGTCTCATGAAAAAAAGGTAAACAGTGAGTTTGTATGAAAATTAAAAGCCATAGAGCAGAAAAAGACAGAGTATACAAAATTAAAAGAAAAAGACATAGATGTCCTAAAGGTCCTTTGTACATCTGTGTTGTGTTTCATGATTCTGTGGGAATCTCCTTACAAGTTGGATTAGCACTTAGCAGTTGAAAGTTTGGCAGGTGACCAAGTCAAGTTCAGGATTGGGATAGATTATGAATTTGTCCCGGATAGGAAGGGTAGTTCCTAGGGAGAATTGGTGTCTGTAATCAAAGATGATTATAGTAAAATTCCATCATTGTTGTGATGGAGACTGGATGTAGGCTGCGTTGCACCTAGCGGCTGAACAAGGATACTTCTTGGTGTGATTCTCTCTTTCTCTTCTACCCCATTTCTGATTCTGTTACACAGGAGACAAAATTGAAAAATATCTTCTCATTGATTACGAGACAAAAAAAAATGTCTCTTGACTAGTGACGAGACAAAAAGAAAAAAATCTCCTAAAATATTGTAAACGGGCAAAAAGCATTACTCAACAAAAAAGGGGCTAAGATTCAATCTTTCCTCTTTTAGCCACTAATAACCATCAAAAAAATTATTTAATATTTAATATATAATATTTTCATTTTATATATATACTTTATAAATATGTTTATATAAAATTTTTGTTATTCTTATGTGTTATATGTTTATTTGTCCTTATGAAATTTTTGGATTTGTCATTGAATGGCCAATCATAAGGATAGATAGTTGGAAAGTCCGTTGTCCGTATGAATTGTATTTCTGAGAGTTAATTTGGTAAATTTTTTATTTTTTAAAAGTAGCTTATAAAAATAAAAAGATAATTTTTTTAAAAGTTGTAATATCTATATTTAATAAATCAAATTAAAAATAACGTTTAATAAACACAAATAACAACAAAGGTGTTTAATAAAATAGTTTTTAAAATTTAAAAATATTATAATAAACATAAATATAAGAATTAAATTTTAAAATTAATTAATATTTAAAATTACATTAGACTTTTTAATTTTAATAAGTACAAGTCATTTTTAAAAAAAATTCACTTTAGATATTTTCAAAAGAATATTTATTTTTTTAAAAATTATAAATATAAATACATAATTTTTTTTTAATTTATCAAACTTAAAATAAAATAAAAAATTTTACCAAACTAAATTTGAGTATTTTCTGAGGGCATCAGTTGAAAGGTGAGATTATTCTGCATCCCGAGATTGTGAGACAATTACTATAAATCCAAATATTGGCCATAGTTGGATTAACAACCTATATCATATTACTACTACCAGTTCGAGCCTAACATCAACCAGAAGTTCTTGGTGTAGGAACCGACTCTAAGGTGCGTGGTGATATTGGACTCCCAGTATCATTGTTTGACGTTTCGGTAAAAAAAGGATTATCTATCAGACTGCAACATGTTTATAATCTTTTCATTTCTCAAAAGCATGCAAGTGATGAAACCACCATAAACAACACTATTATCCAGATTTGAGTGTGCCAATTTGTTTTACTTGAACTTTGTTCAACTCAAACAAATAAATCATTGATCAACCTTATATTGAAGTCTCAATTCGAAAATAGAAACCGCTGATCTTTTGAATTGTTATTAATATTTACAATACTCATTACAATATTCTGGGTCTATGGTCACGGTTTTTTTAGTCACGATAGAATTTTTTACTATGACTAAAAAAAAAGCTATGGTCACGGTTTTTGGAAAAAGGGTGACCATAGAATATTTATGGTCATGGTTTTTTAAAAAAGGTGGCCTAAAAGAGTCTATGGTCACGATTTTTGAGGGTAACCTAAAAGGGTTTATGGTCACAGTTTTTTACCGTGACAAAAAATAATCTATGGTTACCGTTTTTAAAAAAAGATGACCTAAAAGGGTCTATGGTCACAGTTTTTTGGGGTGACCTAAAGGGATCTACGATCACGATTTTTTGGAGTGACTTAAAGGGGTCTATGGTCACGGTTTTCTGGTGTGACCTAAAGAGGTCTATGGTCACGGTATTTCAAAAAAAGATGACCTAAAAGGATCTATGGTCACGGTTTTGGGAGTGATCTAAAGGGGTCTATGGTCACGATTTTTCACCGTGACCAAAAGACATCTATGGTCACGGTTTTACGAAAGGGTGACCTAAAGAGGTCTATGGTCACGGTTTTGGAGGGTGACCTTAAATGGTCTATGGTCACAGTTTTTCAAAAAAAAGATGACCTAAAAGGATCTATGGTCATGGTTTTGAAGGGTGACCTAAAGGGGTCTATGGTCACAGTTTTGGGGGTGGCCTAAAATGGTCTATAGTCACGCTTTTTCACCGTAACCAAAAGACATCTATGGTCATTGTTTTGAGGAGTGACCCAAAAGAGTCTATGGTCACGGTTTTACGAAAGGGTGACAAAGGGGTCTATGGTCACGGTTTTTTTGGGGTGACCTAAAGGGGTCTATGGTCACGGTTTTGGGAGGTGACCTTAAATGGTCTATGGTCACGGTTCTTCAAAAAAAGGTGACCTAAAAGGGTCTATGGTCATAGTTTTGGAGGATGGCCTAAAGAGGTTTATGGTCACAGTTTTGGGAGGTGACCGTAAAGTACGGTTTTTCAATCTTTTTTTAAAACCTCTCCCCAATTCCCTCCCAAAATTCTCATTCCCTCACTCGTCGTTCTTCACTCAGGAATAAAGGGTGAAGATAACACTTGGTCAGACCAAACCGGAATTCGGCCGGTCAAACCAAACCGAAACCCAACCGGTTCAAATGAAACGATGCTGTATCGCTTAGAGAACATTCAGAAAGCATGCGTCTGCCCCCAGTCCCTAGAGCTTCCTTTCTCCCTATGGTCTAGTTGTCTCTCTACTGTCCAACCGGTCGCCTCCAACCCCTCTATACACTCGCGAATCACAAACTTCTCTGCATCATTCGTTGCATGTTGTAACAACCCGAATTTAGTAATAGAAGAACTATATGTAATTTAATTTAAGTAATTTTTATTATAAATAATTTATGATTTAATTCAAGTTTTTATTTTCAAAAAATAATTTATTAAGAATGACTAAATTGATTTTATAAGTACTTCAAATTTAAATTAATTAATATTTTTGTCTAATTAATATATTATTTTATAATATAAATTAAAAATAATTATTTTTACTCAACGATATATTAATAAATAATATTTTTAAAATATTTTTAGTAAAATATATTTAATTTAAAATTATTATTCTATTCACTAATTTTTTTAAAATATCTATTTTATCCAAAAATTTTTATAAAATTTTTAATTTATAATCTTAATTTTCAAATTGAAAATTACAAAGCCTAAGGCTAATGTCCCAAATCCCTATTTCAAAATACAAACCCTCAAACCCCCTGTCCCCCTCTTCAACGTAACATACGCACACACCCACGGAAACACAGAGAGAGAAAGGGAAAACGGAGAAGGGAAGAGAGGGGGGAGGAAGGAGATGGCGCCGGTGGGACAAGCAGCTGCCGTCACCGTTGATGCTCGCAAGGAAGAGAGGGAAAGTGAGGGCGATCGAGCTGAGGAGAAGCTGAGAGTGAGAAGACGCAAAGAGGAGGAGCCGTCCCGCACCGCCATTGCATCGCCGGCACTGTCACGCGATGGAGGAGGAAGCCGTCGCCGTCGCCATCGTTCACGAGGGAAAGAGAGAGGTTTTCAGTGGAGTGAGAGGGAGAGAGAGACAAGCGCGAGGGAGAAGGAAGCTCGCGACAGAGATGAGAGGGACCTTCGCCATCACCGCTGGTGTGGTCAGAGTTGCAGTCGTCGTCGTCGTCGATTGAAGGTGCCGCCTTCGTAGTGGAAGAAGCCCAAAGAGAGAGATGAACAAGGCCTGAAGAGAGTGAGCGTTGCTGCCACCGCCATTGGAGATGAACCCAGTTTTTCTCTTGCTGCCCGAGGTATTGTTGTCACTGCTCTGGCTCAATTATGTATCGTTACTGTCGCTGTTTGGCTGTTGCTGAGGTTTTCTACCACCACTGGAGCTGTCGGAGAACCACCGTGGTTGTTGCCTAGGAAACGGAACGAGTGGGGGGTTTCCTTCCCTGTTCTTCAAACAGGTTTCAATTCAACTTCTCTTTTGGAATTTCATCTGTGTTTTAGTGTGGAATTTACAACCACAAACTAACCGGCAAGTGCACCGGGTCGTACCAAGTAGTACCTCAAGTGAATGAGGGTCGATCCCATGAGGATTGATGGACTAAGTAACAATGGTTAAGTGATTTACTTAGTTAGACAAACAGAAAATAGTGTTTGAGAGTTCAAAGAGCATTAAACAGTAAATTCAGAATATCAGAAGACAGGCAAGTAAATAAGTTGGGAATAAAATATGGAGAAAGCAGTTAAGGCTTTAGAGTTGTCTATTTTCCGGATTGACTTTTCTTATTAATTTATTTTAATCATGCAAGATTTAATTCCTGGCAAACTATATATGACTAAACCCTAATTCCTTAGACCTTTTTAGTCTCCTATAAAATTCATCAACCACCAATTCCTTGGTCAATTAATTCCAATTAGAGGGTGAAGTTCAATTCTAGTTTATATGCCACAAAAATCCTAATTATCCAAATATAAGAGGATTATATGTCACGTATCCCGTTAAATCTAGATAATAAAAAATTTAGGAGAATATGTTTTCAAGTTGTTATTCAAGTAAAGAGCTTTTCCAAGTTATACAAGAACTCAATTAGAAAGAGGGTCATACTTCTGTTCCACCCAATTTCATAAAATAAAGAACGAAAATAATTCTTGAAATATAAATCACACATGAATTAAAATATAAAAACAATAGAATCAATCCATATAATAGACAGAGCTCCTAACCTTAACAGTGGAGGTTTAGTTGCTCATGGTTCAGAGAGAAAAACTAGGATTCAGGTAAACTGTAATTTATAAAATGAGATGGAATAATCCCCAGAAGAGAAGTTTCTTTTCTCTTTTATATCTAATCCTAATTAATTTAAAATCTAATTTCTAAAATTAAAATAATATCTTTTCCTATTTAAAAAAATAAAATTTAAATTTAAATCAGAATTAATTAAAGATCTTTGCATTGTAACGTGGGGACCACTTGGCTTCACTAGGATCCACGCCTAACTTGGCAAAGAGCTGCGCCTTACGTGGTGTGTATGAGTAAGGCCTGCGCCTAACTTGAAGGAACCAACCAATCTTGCGTGTTGTTGTTGTGTCTTGCGCCTAACTTGAGAAATCTCAAGTTAGGTGCAGCCTTGGCAGCGTGTTTGGAGAAGAAGTATAAACTATTATACATCGTTGGAAAGCTCTGGAAGTTAGCTTTTCAACGCCACTAGAACCATGTCAATTGGACCTTTGTAGCTCGAGTTATTCAGGTTTGAGTGCAGAGAGGTCAGGGTTGACAGCATCATTTGTCTTCTTCTCTTTTTCTGCAGAAACTCCATTAAAACCATCCGAATGCTACCTAAAATAAACAGAATTGCACACGACTCAAAGTAGCATCCATAGTGGCTAAAAGATAATTAATTCTTGATTAAACTCAACAAATTAAATGCAAATTCACTAGAAAAAGATAGGAAAGATGCTCATGTATCATGTTTCAGTTATAACTAGTATTTTGCTTGAGTTCATTTGGTTAATTGTCAGACTCTATGACATGCTTGTTAATGGCTGATTTTGCTGAGAATTGACTGCTAAAATTATTTGCAATTTCTTTTTGTTTATGGACATCACTGTTGGAACTGTTTGGAATTGTTTGATTGAATTGTTGACTGTATTTATGATTTGCTGCTTTAGTGCACGTTTTTTTATGAATATATTGCTGGAGATATTGGGTTAATCATGTGATTGTGTTGAGAATTGGAAATACTCTAAGTTGCTGACTGTTTTGTTGGAAAATTGCTGCTGTTAGTTGAGTTTAGGTTAGAATGAGGAATTTCTGGTTAGAATTGGATATGTTGGATTGTCTGCTTGTGATTTACTGCAATTTAGACTAATTTTTGCTGAGAAAATGCTGTTGACATTGTGGGATTATACTTGGTTACTGCTGGTTTTGGTGACTTTCGATGTTGAAATCATTTTGGTGATGTTGATCGCATTAATTCACTGCATTAAGGTTGTTTGTGCTGTAAACTTACTGCTGTTAGTTGGATTAGAGTAGAATTAGGATTTTCTGATGTTAGTTCATACATAGATAAACATGTTATGCTTCTTGAGTTAAATTTTAATTTGTTTGGACTGGCTTGACTGAATTGCTACTGAATTACTGAGGTATGTTGCTGATTTGTGCACAATTGATGCTGATTTTGTGAATGGAGGTTGAATGGATACTTGGTTGTGATATTTGATTTGTTTAATGCCTTTGTACACTAAGTGTTCGAGAAAAAAATGTCTTAAAAAATTTTTAATGAAATTTTTTGTTTAATGCTTGAAATCAATGTTTGTTTGCATGTGATTGGTATGCATTGATGTGATTGTAAATGTTTATTCTTGATTATTTGATGGATATTGATGCTAAATTTGTGTCGTTCTTGCTGACATTACTGAATTCATGTGAAAGGCTGCTGATTTTAACATTATTCTTCTTTATCTCATGTACCAATTGTTTGATTATATGCCTCTATGCCTATTTTGTATTTTAAATTACATGTTGTAGCTACCATATGATTTAGAATGTTTGATTTTCTTTGGCATGATTCATTGTTGAGATGAATATTTGTAGCTACTAATTCTTTGGCATGTTGTAAATCTTACTTTATACTGGTGCTTATAATTATTCTCATTTTCTTTCCTTGGCATTATTACACTATTACTAGTACTAGGGTGAAATCTTACTTTGAGCAAATTTCTAACATAAAACATAGACTGAAAGTTGAAACTAATAATTTCATAATTCGCCATCATCTATTTTAAGTGTGGATGACTTGTTCAAATCACAAGATCCTCTAAGGTATGGGTTATGCAATGATGAGCCTTTATGTTTGGGAGAAAAACAATAAGGCTATATAAATAAAGTGGAGTGGATCTTGCTCTTCATAATTATAGTGATAGTAGTACCGTCTTACAAGCCAGGCTAATAAGTAATAATTGAGTTGCTACAAAAGTTACTATTTTTCTTTCTTCTATTACTAGCTCAGACTAATCCTTGATGCACTACAGAATGTGTTGAGGAGATGTAGTAGCCTGCTACTGTCAGGTAATGTATGGTATATTTGACACAACTTAGTAAAATATATTATTTAGATTTACTTTATCTGATATAATAATTGCTATAAACTTGTTGGTTGTGATTATATATGAGACAGTAACTGATTCTGTTAAATGGCGGAGTCGTTTAGAGCTTTAAATGAGAAAGTTCTAAGTCTACATGCTTTGGCGATTGGTAACTACTTTTTTCTCAAATAATGCAACCAATTTTTGCTTTGGATACAACTTTTAATGTATACATATTCATAGTTAAACCTTTCTTGGATTGTATACTTAATTATCATACAAAAACCATGACATAATCAAAATTGAAATTAAAAAGAGATAATTTATTAAGGGGAGCAAATTCAACTCAGCCAAACATTTATTGAGTTTAAGGCATGTATACTATTTCTGAAAAATATACCCAAGTAGTTGTTTCATTTTAAGTATATTCAAAATGAATAAGCCTTTTGAAAATAATCTGAAGTAATTACATGCTGCATTATGTTTATTTGCAAGTTATTCTTTCTATTAGGCTAAATGCACATAAAATGCAAAATAAAGAATGCATTGCAGAGGCTAAAAGTGTTTTCCTATAGTGATATTTAGTTAACCTATAATTGATTTATAAAGTCAACTGCATTAGCGTGTGTAGAGGCTGATGTGTTTTTCTGTTATCCATCGATGTGTTATTTGCAGGACGGTGAGAACCCTGCAGAGGAAGGCAAGAAAAGTAACCATGTGCAGAGAAAAATCGAGAAACACCAGAAAGATCGTAAGCTTGATCCTCATGTTGAAGAGCAGTTTAGTGGTGGGAGATTGCTGGCTTGCATTGCTTCTCGACCTGATCAATGTGGCAGGGATGACGGGTAATGCATATAACTATTGCTTGTTTGGGTTGCCCTGAATTTTGTCTAATTTTATTCTTGATCTGTTGCTTATTTCATTCCTTCTTGATAGTTGCAGCTATATTTTGGAAGGTAAAGAGCTTGAATTTTATATGAAGAAAATCCAAAAGAAGGGAAAGGGTGCTGCCTCTATTCTCATACTTGTATTTTGGATGGGATGGAGTACGTATTATAATGACTTTAGTTATCTACATGTAATATTTTGATGTGTTGTATACTTTTTGAAAAAAGATTTTATCTGGTATTACATGTAATGGACAAATTACACTCTATTTTGATTTGTGTTATTTAGACTAAAAACATATCTAGCTTACAATGACACTCTTATGATTTAAATTTCTCAAATTTCTTATTTTTAGATTTATTTGGTAATTATCAACGTTTTGGGATGTGATTATGCTTTAAAAAAAAATTAAATCTCATAAAATAATAGGCCATGGTCACGGTGAGAAACCATGACCATAGATAAGGCTATCGTCACGGTTTTAAGGTGGGGTGACCATAGATAGGGCTATGGTCACGATTTTAAGGAGGGGTGACCATAGAGGCTATGGTCACAGTGAAAACCGTGACCATAGGTAGGGCTATGGTCACAGTTTTAAGGTGGGGTGACCATAGAGCTATGGTCACGGCAAAAATTGTGACCATAGAGGCTATGCATGACCATAGATTGCCCTATGGTCATGGTTAAAAACCGTGGCCTAAAGTGTCAGAATTTAAAAATTGTAACCGTGACCATAGGTAAAAAAACCGTGACCATAGACCTATGGCCACGGCAGAATAGGCAATGGTAAAAAACCGTGACCATAGGTCCAAAACCGTGACCATAGATCCCTTTTTTTTTGTAGTGACTGTTGGCAAACTCAAGTCTCCATTTGACCTTCCTCATTTTCATCCACTACCCTTAGCTTTTGATTCAATCCAAGTCTCCAACCTTATCTAGAAATTATCTACTGTAATTTAAATGAACTTGATTTTATAGAATTAATTTTGGATAGAAATGAGTTTGTCTATGATTTATGTTTAAAAACTCTATATCAAAATTGAGTTTGATAGCACGTATATTATTTGGATAATTTTAAATCACATTTGGATAGATGATTACTAAAACGGATATGATATTTATTTTGCTTGATTGCTCGCCCTAAGATTTTACTAAGCGTGTCGAAGATACAAGAATTACTTGTGAAGTAATTACAAAAAGAAATAAATTAATAACCAAAACACTCATTGGAATAAACAACATAACTATAACATGGATAACAAAAGGGATCAATGAAAATGTGAACAAGAAGTTTAAATCAATAAGAAAGAAAGCTAAAAGAAAATAAATGGCTAAATAAAAAGAAAGAAATAAATAAATTCAAATTTAAATTCAGACACTCACATGCACTTATATTCTATAGTTTTTTTGGATGCCAGTTTGACTTAGAATTTTTAGAGTTTTAGCGTAATTTTAAAGTGTTTTCAATTGAAGTCCCTTTAATTCTTCTTGACTTCTCGATTTATAGACAACAATGTTGGGGACTGAGTGTTTTTCTCTTTCTCACGATCTATCTTCAAATTTTCTTGGGTTCTTCTTGTCCACGATCTCGCCTTGACCGGCCACTAAAGACGTTAGTTTCCAAGTAACAGCCCCATGTTCTTTATTTACCATGAGCCAAATAATTTTCTTATGTATCGTTTAACAAAATTCTACTTGAGCCATTTTTGGCTCATATCATGCATGGTGTAATCGACATTTTAATTATTGTGGTCATTTCGTACAAGGCGTTGAAATTTTTTACTAACAAATTGCGCCTTAAAACTTATCGTTTCAGAAGTAAAATGATAAGTTTTATTCAACATGTGCTAATCATGTGCTGCTTTTCAAATTTAGAATTTGAAAAGATAGTTACACAGTTTTCGAAAGGGTGCGCACATTTTCTTAGGAATATGCAACGTCTCCTAGCCTCTTAATTAAACATTTTTAGAGAAGCTACTACTTATTTACTGCTTTCTCTTTTATTATTCACATTAAAAGAGAAAATCCCTCTTTCTTCAAAGCTTTTCTCACCATTTCTATGGATTCCCAATCTACTCAACAACAAAACGCCTCTTCGTCTGTTAATACTGCTTCTTTTACTTTTGCCATAGTTGTTGTGACTACCACCATTACTTTTACCACCGCTCCGGCGACCTTAGACACTTCGTCTTCTTCCATTCCAACCATTGTTTTTGCTACAACCACTTCTGTTCCTGGTATTGCAGCCACTGCTCAGTGCTTACCTCAACAGCACAAGGAGGACAATGGTGTTCAAATTATAACCCCTCCTCCTCTAGTAGTTAGTGTGGCACAATTCTATAATGATGATGGTACCTTGAGAGCTTCCAATCCAAACGTTGAAACCATAGAACTTTGGCGGAGTCAGATATTCCTTCATTTAATGCCTACTGGCATCTTGTATTCATTTTTAGGGTCACTCTCTACTAAAGAACAAATTGATTGTATTTCTTCTTTCTTTCCATTCCCGCCTGAACATCTTTTTATTTTCTATAAAAATATCAAGGCCTTTTATTTTGCCAATCAAGTTTATAGAACTGCTCCTCCCAAGGAGTCTAGTTCTCTTTTTTTGACTTGAATGTCGAAATTAGCTCCTACTTATAAATCTGTATGGAAATCAGTAGAAATCACTTCTGTTATCAAACTAGCTACTTTCGATTTATCATACATTGCACCCCTTTTAGGAGCTAGCTTATACTTTTGGTGTCCTGCCACTAATAATTTACTTTCCATATGGGATGATGAGTCCTACTCTGATAGAAATGTATGCTTTAACTGGCATGCCTCCTGATGGGGAGTGTGTGTCATGGTCTACTGAATATCTTGATGATATTTTTTACATCAATTTGGACTCGAGTGCTATGTCGGATTTTATTCAAAACAACATGGGCTTCGATGATGATTCTACCACCGACAGCGAACATGTATCCTTTTTGTTTTTATGGCTCAATTCTTTTGTTTTTTTTATCCCACATCAATCCAGATCCAGAAAAATAATGATCTTCCTTTAGCCATCATGCTTCATCATAAAAAATACATTGACTTTACTTCTTTGATCTTAGGACAACTCTATGAAACTTTATCTCTGGTAGTTGGTGAGATTCGTCAAGGCAAAACTTCTATTAAGTCTTTTGGTCCATTCTGAGTCGTGAACCTATCGTTAAAAGCTGTCCTTGAATATCGACTTTCAACCTCATCCTCCAACATTCCAAAAACTCCCATTAATGGTATTTGACTCTCTCTCCTATCCTAGTTAAAACCAAAAACTGCCATTAATGGTATTTTCCTCTTCCCTAACAAAAAATCCAACAAGTGCTCACCTGCCTTTGGATAAATAGACCTTCTCCCTCAAACATGTCCAGTTTGAACTGTTCATACTTCCCAATGGGCTCGACAGTAGTCATGTTGATCGAGAAAATCATTTCTTCTGTTTCAAGAAAGTTTGACAAGACCTGGAAAGGATCGGAATGCACTTTTAACTCAGGTTGGTTTGCAAACTTTAATCGAGTATCCTCAATAGCCTTTTTTTTCAAATCCCTGAAACGTATATAATTATTAGTATAATTATCAGGACCTTGATAAAATTTACAAAACTTCTTATTCCTAATTTCAAAAATAGATGGCATTCTTTTTCCTTTGGGAAGCGCAAGTTATTTATCTTTTAAAAGCATGTAAAGATTTGTGCAGCTTTTGTTAAATCGAAGGAATAACTTCTTCCTCCTTGTAAAGGGGTTTTTTCTTTTGCTAGATTAAGAGATCGATGCACATAAGGAGGTCCATCTTTTATTTTTGCAGTAAAAGCAGACTCATTATTCGACTCCTTTTCATTTATACAATCTACATAAGTCACTTTTTTATTGAAGAAAGTCTTTCTTCTGCTCGACTCATGCTCTTCTTTTTCTTTGTTTAATTTTTCAACTTGTTGGACCCTGTCAGCCAACTGAGCCAAGTCAAGGAACTGCTGGTTTACTAACTTCTTGCGAATATTGAAATCGAGACCATTGGTTACCATCTTGACTATTTCAGCTTCAGGAAAAAGATTGAAATACTTGTTCCTCATATTCTTGAATCGTATCAAGTAGTCATCGATTAATTCTACTTTTTTCCCTTTTTATTGTAAATTAATCAGATAAAGTTACTTTTAATTCTCCCCTAAAAAACTTATCGTGAAAACTTCTTTCTAAATGAATCCAAATATGGATATCGAGTTAGGTTGTAAATTTGAAAACCAGGTAAACACATTTTTTGTGAGGGAATATGGGAAATATCTCATTTTTAGATATTCATTACCAGCTAATTCTCCAATGTCGACCGTATAACGAGTTACATGCTCAACAGTTGATTCTCCACTCTCACCTGCAAATTTAGTGAGGTACTTTGGAATTGACTCCTCTGGGAAGTTCAGCTTGTAGAACATAGTCAGGAAAACGAGAAATAAAATAGGGCTGATTTGTTACTCCTATGTTAAATCCTACTCTGTTCAAAATTTGCTTTACAGCTTGGGTTATATTTTGACCATAAGCTTAAGCAGCATTATTTGCTCTCGCCTCATTCAATACCCTATTTGGATCATCTCCCCTATTCAAAACTATTGAAGGGTTATTTGCATGAATCTCGCTTATCGGAGGTACAAATGGTCGATTGATTGCCTTTGCAATGTCATCGACCCGTCGAGCTACTTGCTCTATTCTTGCATTATTATTTTCGATCATTGGATCTAAAATTGTAGTCATCTGATGGGTAAGTATATTAACTATGTCTTGGTGGCTATCTTCAATTTGTTGCCTGAATACAACCAAAGATTTGATTGTGTTAGGAGACATTGTTCTGATAGAAATCTCTCTCAACATTTCTAAAAATATAGATTCATGTCCCACATTTGTTTACAACCTAGTAGGGGCTGCCCCTGTGCCTTGTGTCAAAAAGACGTTTGACAACATTACAGTGGGTTGTAAAGGCATATGTATTGAGCGTAAATATGGATGATTATTTATCAAGTGTTGGTAGGCATTATAATTTACCATATTAAGACTGGAACTACTTGGTATATCTATTGGAGGGTATACTGGAGGAGGTCCAGGGTTGTATAGAAGATTATTTCTTGTTGTATTTGCACCTCCTATGCCCCCAACATTAGAATTTTCCAAAGTTGGAGAATAGTTTAGTGGCAACCCATACAGAGACCATGTAGTAGCTGTAGTTGATGGGATTCCTTCTATTATTAGAGGATGCATCCAACAACTTATAGTTCCTACTGATGGGGCAGCTTCTACCTTTGGACTGCTTATATGTTCTCCAATATTCCCAGCATCATTTTTGATATATCAGTAGAAGTGGAAGTCCTATCGGACATTATTAACTTATTTATGTGTAATCGCATGCAAGATTTGACACGTTTACTCAATTTTGAGGTCCCGTTGGGCGTGCCAATTTATTTCGCTTGATTTTTGTCAATGTCAACACAAGTATCGACTCAAGCTTATATCAAAGATCACAATTCAGGAAACAGATACGACTCCTTTAAAGAGGAGGCTCGACCTGGGATTTTACTAAGCATGTCAAAGATACAAGAATTACTTCTGAAGTAACTATAAAAAGAAATAAATTAATAATCAAAATACTCAATGATTGGAACAAACAATGTAACTATAACACGGATAACAAAAGGGATCAATGAAAATGTGAACAAGAAATTTAAATTAATAAGAAAGAAAACTAAAAGAAATAAATGGACTAAAAAAGAGAAAGAAATAAATAAATTTAAATTTGACTTCAGACACTCAAATGCACTTGCACTCCATAATCTTTTTAGATATAAGTGTGACTTGAAACATTTTAGAGTTTCAGTGAAATTTTAAAGTGTTTTCAATTGAAGTCCCTTTAATTCTCCTTGACTTTTCTATTTATAGACAATAATACTGAATGACTGAGTTCTTTTCTCTTTCCCACGATCTAGTTTCAATTTTTCTCGAGTTCATCTTGTCTACGATCTTGCCTTAACCACTAAGGACCTTAATTTTCAAGTAATAGCCTCACATTTTTTATTTATCATGAGCCAAATAATTTTTTCACATGTCATTAACAAAATTCGATCTGAGCCATTTTCGACTCATATCATGCATAGTGTAATTGACATTTTAGTTATCATGGTGAATTTATACAAAGCATCGAATTTTCGTACTAACATTAAATTATAATGTTATCCTTTTAAGCGTGTTTAATTTTTTTGATACTTTTTTTGTATATTTTTTATATAGTATTATTTTTTAGTATTTTTTAGTACACTATAATTTTTTACTATTATTATTGGTTAATTTTTTATTTAATTTACTCTATCTAATGGGATCAATAATTCATATTATAAAATAATAATAATAATAAACATAATACATAAGAACCACAATTTTAAAATTGTACGATATAAAGCTAAAAAGATCAAAAAAAAAAAATAATAAAATAAATAATAGAAGAAAAGAATTCATATAAATAGAAATAATAAGAATTCTATAAATAAAACAAGAACATGTATAAAAAGTAAAGTTGGTAAAAGAAAATAATTTTTTCTAGTGAATAGTTGAACACTAATAAGTAAAAGTAAAAACTAAAACTTTTTACTTCATGTGAACGTGGGTTAGAGTACTGACTCACATTTGTTTTCACAAAATAAAAAAAATAACCAAATAAGAAATTGAAGTGTTCAAAAAATTTGAACGTACTTTTCATATTTCAAACGCCAAACAAAACATACCCTTATAAGTCATAGATGTCTTCCTTTGATTTTTTGCCAAAATAAAATAAATAAATTTTTAAATCCTAGAACAAATTATTTACTCACCTACGTATTTTTTTAGTTGCATGCAAATCAGAATATTTTTAGATGATCAATCCTGCTAAATAACCAATTAGGGTGCGAGTCAAGTACAGTCAACTATTAATTGGGTTGCAAAAAAGTACATAAAATACTGAAAACACCGAAAACATGTAATTCAATCCAAAATGT
The DNA here is from genome assembly GCF_014773155.1 of Arachis stenosperma. Taxonomy (NCBI): domain Eukaryota; kingdom Viridiplantae; phylum Streptophyta; class Magnoliopsida; order Fabales; family Fabaceae; genus Arachis; species Arachis stenosperma. The sequence continues at coordinate 116,732,807 of NC_080382.1, forward strand.
CAATTTTACTACCACAGTAAAAAAACAAAAACTATCTGAAACCCTAATTACTTCACTTCCTACTTCCACATCTTTCTTTCCAAAAAAAACCTCCTTCTACAATGCTTCCCTCTGCTGTGCATGTGTTTCCTTCCGCCGTGTGTCTGCTTCCCTCCACTGCATCCTTGCTTCTCTCTGCCGTGTGTTCGCGTCCCTTCGCCGCGTCGTTGCCCCTCTTTCGTGCGCCTTTTTTCGACGTGGTCAGCCTCCCCGTCGTGTTCATCTTCCTTCACACAACCATCGGCGACAGAATCTTGAACACCCTGCAAAGGAATACGATGTCATTTTTTATCGGTTTTGAATGTTATTTTGTTTATGGTTTTGGATGTTTTATTAGAACTTTAAATATTAGTAATTGTTATGTTTTGATTTTTTTATGTTTCTTGATCTAAAATGAAAAAAAAAAACAAAAAATATAATAAAAAACCATCTAAAACTAAATGATAAAAACATTCCAAATCATTGTAAAAAAATATTGAAAATAAAAAAAGAACATCCGAAATGTAACCAAAAAAATATTTAAAATTATTGTACAAGAACTTCCAAAAGTGATCCAAAAAAAACGCATAAGAAAAGGAGAAGAGAAGTGAAAAAATAAGAGAATGCGCATTTTTTTGAAGCATAAAACTAAATTTTAAAATTTTAAAATCGGAATTTTTTTAAAAAGTTAATTGCTTGGCTGCATATAAATTAGAGTTAGTTCCTAGACTTTCCCATAGATAATTTACATGCAAATTGGTGTACTCCTCTCCGATTTTGTACACAAATCCGGATATCCCTCCCCGATTTACGTGCGTATGAATTTTAATTTCCTTTGTTTCTCTCGTGTTGCGTTTGTTCTTTCAACATTAGGGGCAGAGAGAAAAAGAAGCAACATAGGTGCAATCATTATAAGAGTAGACTCATTCACTTACCCATCCAACACATCCCCATTTGTATGTCAATAGGTTTAGCAATTTTAATATTTTATAGAGAAGCTAATGCTTCAAGGTCTTTCGTATTTTTGGGTATTCCATCTAGTTCAAAGAATTTTTTTTAAATTTATAATAAAAAATTGCCGTGTTCACTTATTAAAATATGAAGCATAATATATGACCCGAGGGTACACAAACATTGTTCAGTGTTAAATATTCTGGCATTAATCCACTATCTCAATACAATCACTCCTATGCATACCTCGAATGATAATACTAACAACTCTCCCATAAACTACATAAGATTACGTTGTAGAATATTTCTGTACATTCTCATACATATCAGCCAGAGTCTTGGAATACCTACGTTACCTAACCAATATGGCCAATATTATAGGCAGCAAAATGCTTACCATGCATCAAGGCCTGAGAGAAAGCAAATTGCCTACATTTAGGGTCAGTGAAGTGCAGACACAATTGGCACAAGCTGGAGACGAATTCAACGAGGCCAAGCGGATTTGAGAACAGGCATGAAGTGTTGGAGGTTGGATTAGCAAGGAGTTGTAATTAGTGACCCCACCATAACCACCAACAGAATAGCACACAATTCCGCCGATTTTTTCTTTTCTTCTTCTCAGAGGGGCTCTCTGTGTTCGTTCTGGTTATCTCCATCAATTTCGTCGGGCAGACTGGATCGTTGGATATATGTTCGGAAATCTTCATCAACTTCGTTTGGCGAACTGGGATCTTCGGATACATGTCCTGAAATTTCCAGAGACTCATGTGCATACCACCCCCCAACTGATCTAAAACCTTGTACAGACTCAAACCTGTGCTCAGGAGTGTGCTGCTGATTGAATCGGCCTGGAAGCTTTGAATGCGTTTTATGGCAATCACCGCAAAGATCAAAACCAATTTCTTCCTTACAGTCAATGCATTTGTATCTCTCCCCAATTATCGGATACATCTGTAAAGACAATCCACAATCATTACAGTGACACATCAGAAAACTACTAAAAGGAAATCATTAAAACATGAAGAAATACATCACATTCAGCGAAAAGAGGAATCTCAGAAAGATCATATCTTGACATCGATGGATAATACATAAAGTTAACTTGTGCTCCTGCTTATTCTATAATGCAACGAGGAACCCAAGGTTTTTAGTTGAAATGGAAAAACAATAGGATGATTATATTGTCTATTTTATATCTTGTTACACAGGATTCATGATAACATGAACTATTATATAATTCACCCTCAGTTTTTACAACCCTGATGATGATTATATCACATCAATGTTGTGAACTATGCTTGGATTAAAAGAAAGAAGAGTTGTCTAATTTATTTTTATTATATTTTTGCAGAAAAAAGGCTCTAGAAAACTAGACCCAAAACCAACCACATCAGTCGATAGATTAGAAATAGCCCAAAAATAAAAAGCGACGATCAAGCAAAGAGAAGGCAGCAAAAAGGGCAAAAAAAAAAAACAATTAAAAAGAAATAAAAAAAGGGGCATTATGCCCTGTGCCACTCAATCGAGAACCAATGGTATAAATAGAGGGGCTATCATGGTCATGCCAGACACGAGTCTGCCATGGTGCCGCCACCTTTGCTAGCAGTGTGCAAGACAAAGGGGACATAGACGGTGGCTATCAATGTGGCTTTTTGAGCAAGAACGACGCATTGGTGCTCTACAGCAATAATCCCTAGCAGCAGCTGTAGGTTTTGAGATGATGTGGTGGTAGAAGTGGTGGTAGCAAGGAAAGTGACACGCTTGTGTGTGATGGTGCATGATGATTATGATCAAAGGTACATGTTAAATGGAGGCTGTGATAGGGATGCTTGTGGGCAACATTAATGTGAGTGATGACAGTATCGCTGATTTGCATTAACTATGTACGTGATGGGGTTTATGCTTATGAAAATGAAGTGCTCAGCGTAAACTAATAATATGGAGCAATGTTAGATAGATAAAGACACCAATATCCACACACTCAAAAGAACATGAGACCCACTAGAATTTTTATCCTATCATTCTTTTCTCTCTTAACTCCGCCTATGTTACACTTACGGTACATAGCCGGTCCCAAGTCCGGATAAAAGAGAAAGGTTGTGTTAGGCTTTCGACAACCAACATAAAAATTTAGTCGAATATTCATAACATGGATAAAAGACGTTATTGCGCTAAAGCTAGATCGTTGTCCGGAAGCAACGCGCTGTATAGCTCGAGTATAGTGTCAAATGAGCAAGAGCCGCTATATCGGTTCCCGGGTGTAGTGTTAAATGAGCAATGATTACCGCGTTTTCGTGAACAGATTAAGGTAAATAAGCTAGTTCACAAAGAAAGGGATAAAGGTCGGAACAACAGAAAGTTAAGATTTGGGACATGGAACATAGACACTCTAACAGAAAAATCTATAGAGGTGGTGGATACCATGACAAGGAGGAAGATTAACATTATGTGCCTACAAGAAACAAAATGGATCGGCGCAAAGACTAGAGAGTTGGATATCTCAGGGTTCAAACTTTAGTATACAGGAAAGGTGAAAAACAGGAATGGAGTAGGTATTATCATGGATAAGCAGTGGAAGAAGGATGTAGTGGATGTCAAGAGGGTGGATGATCGGATCATCTTTATCAAACTTGTGATGGAAAGAGGTACTTTTCATGTAATTAACGCCTATGCATCGCAAGTGAGTTCGGACAAGCAACACAAGATAAAGTTTTGGGAGGATCTAGAGAGTTTGGTCCAAGACATACTTTCGAAAGATAAGATTTTTTTAAGAAGAGATTTAAATGGCCATATTGGAAGAGAAATGACTGGGTATGAAAGTATTCACGGAAGCCATGGTTTTAAGATGGTTAATACCGAAGGTAAAACTATTTTGGACCTCTCCTCAACCTTTGACATTCTCATCACAAATACGTGATTTAAAAAGAGAGACGAACATCTTATAACTTATAGAAGTGGCATGACAAGCTCTCAAATCGACTTTTTCTTGTTGAGGAGCGTCGACCAGAATTTTTACATTAATTGTAAAATTATTTCGGGAGAGAGTTTAATAACACGTAGGATGCTCGTCATAGATTATCGAGTTGAGCAAAAGTTGAGGAAAAGATATCATACGAAGAACCCAAGGACGAGGTGGTGACGAATGAAAGGTGTGGAACAAAAAAGCTTTCTAAAACGGATAAGAGAAGAGACAAAGTGGGAAGGAGATGGAAGCACAGAAGAGATGTGAAAGAAAATGGCAGAAGTAGTTAGAAAAACAGCAAATGAAGATTTTGGTGAATCTAGAGGGATAGGATCAAGAGACAAAGAGTCATGGTGGTGGAGTGCGAGAGTAAAAGAAAAGATAAAGGCAAAAAGAGAGTGCTTTAAAGAGTGGTATTTGTCCCACAATGCAGATAACTGGAAAAAATACAAGACGGCTAAGAAAGAGACAAAAGTGACTATAAGTGAAGCAAAAACAAAAGCATATGATGGTCTCTACCAATCTTTAGGCAACAAGGAAGGAAAAAAAAAAGTATATATAGAATTGTAAAGAATCATAAAAGAAGAACAAGAGACTTGGAGCAGGTTAAATGTATAAAGAATAAAAACGAAAAAATGTTGGCTCAAGATGAGAAGATCAATGAAAGGTGGAAGAGCTACTTGTACGAGTTATTTAATAAAGAATAGAAGACTCTTCCGAGCCTTGGTCGATTCTGCACGAGGGAAGAAGATTAAAACTTCGACTACTATCGAAGGATTCGAGATTTTGGGGTAAAAGAGGCTCTAAAGCAAATGAAAAATGGCAGGGCAATAAGACCTAATAATATTTCGATTGAAGTTTGGAAGTGCCTTGAAGAAAAAGGCATCAGTTGATTAACCAACCTTTTTAATGAGATTTTAAGGTAAAAAAAGAATGTCAAATGAGTGGCTAAAGAGCACCTTGGTACCTATCTACAAGAATAAGGAGGATATACAGAGTTGTGAAAACTATAGAGAGATCAAGCTTATGAACCATACCATGAAATTATGGGAAAGGGTGACAAAACGGATGTTGAGACGAGACACAAGTAACAGAAAACCAATTTGAGTTTATGTCAGACAGATCCACCACCAAAGCTACATACCTGTTAAGAAGGATGATGAAAAGATATCATAGTAATAAAAGGGATATACATATAGTGTTTATTGATTTGGAAAAAGCGTATGATAAAGTACTAAGGGAAGTCGTATGAAAGGTTTTGGAAAGGAAGAGAGTAAGGATTGCATATATTCGCGCAATTAAAAACATGTATGATGGGACTACAATTAGCGTGAAGACTCAAGGTGGTGTGACACAGAAATTTTTTATTGGTATTAGAATACACCAGAGATCATCCTTAAATCTGTACCTTTTTACATTAGTCTTGGATGTACTCACAGAATATATCCAAAAACCTGTGTCATGGTACATGCTTTTTGCCGAAGATATTGTCCTTATAGAAGAGTCAAGGGAAGACCTAAATAAGAAGCTAAATTTATAAAAAGAAATTCTAAAAGTGTATAGTCTGTGCATAAGCCATAACAAGACGGAATATATGAAATGTAAGTTCGACAACCGAAGAAAAAATCCTAATATAGAAATGAAAATTGGAGAACACATCCTACGAAAAGTTAAAAGTTTTAAATATCTTGAGTGCATCATCAGGATATGGAGAGATTGAACAGGATGTAAATCATAGGATCCAAATAGATTGGTCAAAATAACGAAGTGCGTCTGATTTTATATGTGACAAAAAATGCCTTTAAAACTTAAAGACAAATTCTATCACACTACTATCACACCGGCTATACTTTATGGTACAAAGGGTTGGACGACCAAAGGGGAACACGAACATAAGTGTGACAAAGATGAACATGTTGAGATGAATGAGTGGTTATACGCGTTTGGATAAAATAAGAAACGAAAATACAAGAAAGAGTTGTAATAGCACCTATTGTGGAAAAAATGGTAGAATCGCGTCTCAAGTGGTTTGGACATGTGAGAAGAATACCGACAGAGCACCCAATTAACAGGGTGGATGAGATGGAAGATGAAGAATGGGTGAAAGACAAAGGAAGCCCTAGAAAGACCATTCATGAGGTGGTCAAACGAGATCTACATGTAAATAGTTTCTCTGTTGACATGATACATGATAGAACTCAATGACGTCGTTTGATCCATGTAGTCAACCACACCTAGTGGGACAAAACTTTGTTGTTGTATTCTTTCTCTCTTCTATCTACAAGACTGTATTTGGAAGGGAGATTGAGATTGAGATTGAGACTGGGAGATAGAGACAAAGACACTAAAACTAAATTAAGTATTTATATTGTGTTTGGTGTAAAATATATTAGACTGAATTATATCTCAATATTATGTTTAATTTAAGATAAATATAGAGATTAAAGGGTAAATTTGAAATTTGAAAAGTTAAATGAAGATATTTTTAAGAAAAATTGTTATTAAAGTTTTAGTTTCTGTCTTCAAAAATTCCAGTCTCTTGTGTCCCAATTTTTTAGAGGTACTAAAGGAACTGAATTTGTGTCCTAGAATTGAAATTTTAGTTCCAGACTCTAACTACCGAACATAATACCGAGTCTCAATCCCCCGGTCTCAGTATCAGCCTCAGTATCAGTCTCTGAAAACAAATGCTAACTAAGTTATACACTAAACATGGGTTCAAATATCTTTTCCTAATATCTGGATGATTCGGTGTGCATGCATCAGCTTATGTTATAGCTTTAGTCTGTGTGTGCGTTTGAATAGATGATAAGGTGTGACTGATCCAAAGATTGAGAAAATCTAAGATCTTTTGAAAAGGTGGTTATGGAGTTCAAACTAAAAAGCTGTTACAAACATACCTGCTAAATTTATAAAAATATGAGCTAGTTTCAAAGATAGAAAGGGGCGGAGTTGGAAAAGAGCATGTTAATAATAGAGCAAAACAAAACCTAAAACAAAATGTAAGATATTAGGAGATGTCATTTTACCCCACAAAAATCACATCCAACTCCTATGTGAATTCTTGATGGAAGACCAGACAATTCTGCTTCACCATTTCCTGATGAACCTGAAAGCAAACAATACATAGTAACGCTGTCACAAATATATCAAATAAATACCAAGATACATCATGAGTTAACCACTGTTCTAAAATTTGATCTATTTCCTTTCATTTCCAAGAAATTCTCATACACGTAATTTTCTGTCCAAAAAACTACTAAAGTTGTTAAATGTGTGTGAGCCTGAAAGATGGACAATGAACATTATTACACTACTATTTATTGAAATTTAAATGATAATTAGAAGAATAGGATAAATGATCATTTAACTCTACATTATTTGGTTATTGAAGATCAAGTTTTATAAGCTATTTAGCTCAAGTTTAAACTACTAAGCAAAGGCACACAAATGGTTTTGTCTCGGTGAGTATATTATCTTACACCTGCGCAATATTACCTAACAAATGGTTTTGAAATGCGTGGTAAATATGGTAGACTACATAGGGAAATATTGCTCTTTGCAGCTTGCTGAAGAGTGATGAATTAGACAGATTAAAATTAGTATTTCAACTTGTACCTAAAAGACAACAAAAATTTATTGGTAGGCTTTTCTACCAAAGACTTACTACTTTTAATTAAAGCTCACATAATGTCATCTAAGAATTTCATAAGTTGAATAGAAATCAACAATCGAAGCTTTGTTGAGCTCCTTGTAGCAACAAAATTAAGAAAAATTGCATCTTCTTCTTATTATCACGTAAACGGTGAGTGTTGCTCTGAGAAATAACTGATTTTGATCTTTAAAAAAATCATCAAACCTTAAGCCCCCTCTGAATGGAGACAAATTAAAGACAAGAAAGATAAGCGTAAGTTATTAAACAAGAAAGGAGATAAGTCTAACTTAGCGTCTAGGCAAACCTTAGGGAAAATCTGATAGAAAACAGGCCTCATGACGGCCCTTTGATTAGCGAGGATTAGAAAGGAATAAGGAGTTAGGAAGCTATGCATTGGTATCAAAGGAATTGCGAGAAGGGTTTCACAAATACCCTCATGAATTGTAGTTTATTGTTCTTGTGCTAAGCTCCTTGATCCAGAGCACTCTAGTAATGCACAGATGTTGTGTCTCCCACTCTCCCTTCAGTTCTTCAATATCTACATCACCTGTTCTACTCCCAACCAAGTCACTAACCCCACATCATCATCATCATGCATGTCTTATCCCCAATCCGCTAGAACCTCAACCATCACCATCCTCACGCCACTACATTTACTTGCAACACCTTCACCGCACTGCCATAGTCATCCCTCTCAACCCCACCTCCACCTCCACCTCACATGTGCATCTACCATATCCCTCACTTCACAGTTGCTGCCGGTGCGTCACCTTCACCACTATCACGATCACACCAGCGCCCCCTTCTCCACTCCCATCCACCTTCACCCCACCAAAGCCGCATCACCATCAACCCCGCACTCACCCTCACCATTCGCCACTCACCTCCATGATTCGTGATCTGTAAGTTGTAAACTTGTAATAAGCTAGATCTAGTTGGTGGTGATGGCCGAATGGTTGTCGTTGTTGTTGTTTGAAGGGAAGAAGATGAAGAGAGAAGAAGATGTTGGTGATGGTGGTTGTGGCTTGGTGGCAGTGGCGGTTGGGGTCCCGTGAGAGAAGAAAGAGGTGATGGTGGTGGAGATCGAAGGGAACGAGAAAGGAGAGGATGAGAGAGTGGAGGAAAGAGTGGCAGTGAAGGTTGAGGTATTGTAGTTGATGTTAAAGATGATGAAGGACCTAAAGAAGGACCTAACTCTAAACGGATTTATTGAAAATTTTTAGTCATATTGTAGAGCTCAATACATGTTTGATCCAAGTAGTTAACTCACCTAGTAGGATAAGACTTGGTTATTTCTGTTTCAATTTGATTTCTTATAGTAAAAAAAAATTCATCTTTTTAGTATTGCCAGTTTCTATTAATTACAATTATTTCTCTCCCAGTGGTTTGACTCAGAATTGCATGATTCCAAAAATGTTTACAAAAGAATAAAAAGTAGGGAAAAAATACTTACAAGATGAGATCTTAGGTTTGACTTTGACTTGGCTAAATTGAGAAGCATCTCTTCGCTTTGCATATTCTTCTGGAAATTGTTCCTTCAAAAAGTGATCAAGGGCCAAGCAAACTTTTGGAAATCCTCTTGGATGCAAACTTTGACAAATTTGGCATTTAAGCACCTGATCGTCTATGTTCATCATGCAAACTTCACAGAATACTGTACAAAATGAGCAAAAAGTGAATAAGCATATGTAATTAACTTTTCTGCTACTGATGACCTTAATTCATTATAAATGGAAGAAAACATTTAATGCATCGAGTACCATGACCACAATTAAGAACAATAGGATGAAAGAGCAATTGCTTGCACATTGTACAAGTCACATCTGCAATTGTTATTTTCTGTTGCTGATTGTGCTTGTCATTCTCGGGTACTTTTTTTCCTGCAATGGAAGTTGTTCCCATAACCTCAGGCATTCTATTGGATGTGTCTTCATAAATGATGGCACCTTCTTTTCCTTCATGATTTGAAGAGCCTGATTGTTCCTTACATTCACAAGTTTTCATGTTGCTTGAGTTGGATGAGGGATCTTTAGTAGCGCTAGAATGTGAACTCTCAGGATTACCAATTTTAGCTTGTGATCCACATATATCATCATCAAATTGAGGGGAGAAATATCCCAATTCCTTTTCTTCCTCTGAAACACAAGAAGAATTAGTATGGTCAAACTCAAACTTTACACAACAAAGTAGACAGAAAGATATTTCTCTTTTATGATAAATGCAATTTTAAATGACAGTTGCATCAAGATGGAGGAAGAAGTGCTGGAATTAGAAAAGCAGGGAAAGAAAATTCACATATTAAAGTTAAGGTTAAGGTTAAAGTTGTCTATACTTATTTTTGCATAATCTGCATGGGTACTTAGTTATCATGTTCTCTTCATAAACATATAGTGGGTTTAGAACTTTCCTTGTGCTCTGCCCAAAAGAAAAGACCTCCTAAATACTCCAATCAAGAAATTCTGAATGCAAGGGACGAGGCTATCATTTTTATCCCAAAATGAAAACAGAATGCAAAACAGCCAAGCAGTAATAAGAAAAGTATCGCTCAATCCACTCATCAGCCAAAGTCTTGTGATGATAAACATAAGAAATCTTCTTCTAAAGTTTGCAAAGGCAACTACAACAGTGTAGCAAGCAATTACAATTTACAACAGCAGTCAGCAAGGTACACTATTGCAGTGGAACTTCACAGCCCATGTAACATACATTTTTTTTTTTTTTTCGTTCATTGTTTGCTACGCTGTATTGTCTAGCTTATCACAATAGGTTAGGATTAGATTAAATCAAGGGCTTTAAGGTGTTGCCACCTGAGTGCATATCTAAAACGGAAACATCAGATAGTGTAGTTCTAGAAAGTAATGTACCTTAAATCTAGCCAGTCATAATCATGTAACCACAAATTGGATATATAAATTGCGCTCAGAGTTTAAATTGGCTAATCTGTATAAGCCTATAAGGCTCATGACACTTATATTTGTGAATATGCTGATAGAGAAGTATTTAGAAAGAAAAACATACCAAGCACCTGATGTAACCTCCTCTTGTAAGCATCAGGATACAGCTTAAGAAGCAAAAAGTGAAGCATTTGACAGATTGTTGGAAAGTGATAGTATGATTGTCTACAAATCGGACAATGAGACTCGCGTATAACATCCATTGATTTATGGACGCACCAGAAACAAGATAAATGACCACACGCTGTGAACAGGGGTGAAAAAAATCACAAAAAATGTGAAAATCTATCACATAAAACTACTAAAACCTTACATGTAGCTTTAGAAATTGATGCATCATTACCTAGTACAATGGGCTTGTGCAACAGTTCTCTGCATTATAGAAGCAAATTCAAATAGTGCAATTTGATAAAGAAAGTAGAACTAAGACATCATAGACCAACTTAATGCAAAGTCACAACAATCCAGCCTTTCTAGACAGGAGAATGCTATGATGCACCAAGATAAACTTGGTATATCGCAAAACTAAGATAAATAACACAATGGTATATATCTTAGCACATAACTTATAACCAATAACTTTTATTAGATCTTCAACATTGAGATCATCTTGGTTCATCATACACTAAGTTTAACTTGGTGCATTTATATTGTTCCTAAATGGAAGAAAAACAAGATTCAAAGTCCAAATAATTCAGCCAAATCATCTAAACCTTCCACGGTATAATGAAGCTGCAAGAAGCATACATTGGTCGAACTTAAACTGCAATGATACATCAACTTTTTTTTCCCTTTTTTTTTTTGGGGCGGTAAATAACAATAAAATCATCACTATAACTTACCAAAATATAGACTAACCTTAGTTCTTATTCTTATTCTAATACATAGGGTTTAATTACCACCATCGATCGAATTTTGAGATAATACAAATGCACTTGTACAGAATCCAGTTCCTTAAAATAATCTTACTCCAAATCGTTAACATCAACTAAACTTTAAAATCAGAAATTACAAAAAATATGAATGGAAAAAAAAATGCCGAGAAAACAAAGCTTTCGATTACGAACAAGCTTTCAATTAAAATAAGGAGTAAAAACAAATCAACTTGGACAGACCACAAATATGAGGATTAATAATGAAATAAACAAATAACAATAATCATAATAATATGAATAAAGAAAAGAGGGTGTTACAGGCAAACACAGCAAACAAAGGAATCAGAGATTTCGTCATCATGTTGCTCGCTTTCTTTAGTGGCTGCGTTGGCTTCCATTCTCGTAAGATCGATAAACAGAGAAGGAATGGATTTAGCTTAATAAAAGGTTCCACTTTGTTATTTATTTTCGATAATTAATAATAGTGGATGTTAGAAGAGGTATCTAGTTCTTAGTATCTTACGGCCTTCAGAATTTCATATCACAGGCGTATGTTGTTGGCGGCCCAATTAGATTGTAGGATTTTTTTGTTCTTCTATTATAAAATAAAATAAAAATTTAATTCCTATAACAAATAAGTGTAATAATTCGTCTCATGCATGTAATAAAATTAAAATTATAATTTTAAATTATTTTATTAAAATTAATTTAAATTATAATTACTTAATTAATAAAAAGGTAACATGTCATGCATTGTATATTTTTTTTAATTTGGTATTAAGTGTATCAACTCTGATGTAGTTATTAATCGTTTTTATTAACATACTCTAATAGCAAGCACATAGCAGCACGCGAGTTTGTTCTTTATATTATTGAGTGGCCGCTAAATTTGTTTATTTATTTGGGTTTAGGGCTGTTTGTGGACTTGGTTGTAATAGAGAGCAATTAGACCTCAATTATAATGAATTTCATGATCTTAGTCAGAAGAAGAGGGAAATTGATAGGTAGATTTATAAAAATATGTGAGGTTATTAAATGGGTGGTGTTACGGTGGGTAACCGGAGATTGATGGGCTAAATGGCGTTGGTTAGCCCAAATGTGTGAAGGAGGAGGATTCCGAATGGGTCTGCAACTCGGGAGTCTCCGTCCAACTTGTTCGTGTGAAGAGATGGGAGTGGTACCTGCAAAGACACTCCGATGCCTAAGTTAGCAAGAGTGTGAGCAGGTCTAGAGAATATTGGGACTTAGAGATACTTGAGGGGTGTCAGTGTATTTATAGTGGTGAACCAATAACCACAGTTGGAGTAGTGCCATATTTTTAGGGTGTTAACCGTCCCATTATCTTAGGGAGGTTAGGATATGGCTCGTGGAAGCGGTTAGAGAGATTCTAGGGGCAGTTACTCATTTGAATGAGTGTTTATCCGCCAGCTAATCCTCGTGCCCGACTTCTTTAGAACAAGTCGTAGTGAGTACCGACTTCGTAGGATGAAGATTGGTACTGGTGAGGCCCAACCCTTTGGATTAGGTCTTTTGCTTGATCCTGGGCCTTTATTATTGGGCCAGGGTATGAACAGTGCCCCTACTCGAGCCCAATTTTTTCAAGATTTGGGTTCGAGTATTCTACTCGGGTTCGTAGCCGACTTGTTGGAGGACCGACGTGATGGTCTGAAACCGACGTGACTTTTCGTAGCCTTTTGGTTCTGACAGTTACGTCTAATCAAGCGTCGTGTCCGTTAGGGATGTACGTAGGGATTGATGGCCTTGGTAACGGTGCATTCTCATTAATGACTGCCCCACTTTTACCATTATGCCCCTAACGTGCTTATAAATACTTTCTCTCTCTTTCATTGTTTCGTTTCTTCGATTTTTCAAATTTTTCCTTTTCATCCGTGAAGCATTTTCATATCAGTTCGTGGGACTTCTTTAGTTGAAGGCTTTCATCTTCTCCTGCCTTTTTCCGGCAAAGGTTGGTTCTTTTTTCTCTCCTTTTGTTAATCGCTTTTGCTTGTATGCTTTTTATTTTCTTTGGAGAGGGAGAAGTGACGTTGTAGGCTTCTGTTAAGTTTCGTATCCCCTTAGGGACTCTCGTTTTTTATTCTTTTTCTTTTTCCTTTGTAGGTTTTCATCGTGTTTTTAGAAAAAATGTCTTCTGTAGAAGTTCTTTCTCAATGGGTTGATGTTACGGTCCTGGGGGAGGAACCCTTGGTTGATGCCGAGTTCATCACCCATCTTCGCACTCATCACCGCATTTGTACTTTTGAGGAGGATGAGCCCAAGTATGAGTTGGTGGCCCCGGGTCTGGAAGACCGGGTGTGTTTCGGGAGGGGTTCCGAGGAGGTCCCTCATTTTTTCTATATGTATGAGAGCATGATTACCCGTTTGGGTGTTTTTCTTCCGTTTTCTGAATTTGAAATGGCTGTTTTACGCCACTGTCGAGTTGCCCCTACCCAGCTTCACCCCAATTCTTGGGGTTTTCTGAAGATTTACCAATTTATTAGTCACGCTTTGGACTTTTTGACCTCTTTGAGGATTTTCTTCTATCTTTTCCACATGACTAAGCCCTTCAGTGGGCTAAATAACAAGCAGCAATGGGTGTCTTTCCGAGCCATACAAGGTCGGAGAATTTTCACCCTTTTCGATGAATCCTTCCACGACTTCAAAAATTATTTTTTCAAAGTTCAAGCTGTAGAGGGTCACCACCCCTTTTTCTTGGATGAGAATTCTTCCCATCGCTTTCCCCTGTATTGGTTGGAGGCCTCCCCCTGTGAGAAATACGGTCTGGACGACCTAGACGAGGTGGAGGCAGCCATTGTGGGGTTTTTCCGAGAAGTGTGGGGGAGAGCCCCATACTTGGATACTAGAAAATTCCTCCAGGGATCGCCGACTTTTGTTCGGTCGCAACTAGGTAGCTTATATATATGTATATATATTTCTTTACTTCCGACTTGTATCTGCCGTTTTTGAGGTAATGACGACTTGTTGTTTTTGCTAATTGTTTCTTTTGCAGATATGGCAAGGAAGAATGCTCAGGAATCTTACCAGAGAGTCCAGGAGGCTAAAGCAAGGTCCCGGGCCAGGACTGGTGGCACCAGGGCGATCATCTCTCCTCCTCCTCCTCCTCCTCCTCCTCAGAACGTGTGGACTCCTTCCCAGCCCATTGTGATTTCTTCTTCAGCTTTGTCTCGGCCGCTCCCCTCCGCCCGACTTCTTTCTGAGCCAGAGAAGAAGAAGCGCAAGACTTTAGAGTCTGGCTCTTCTTTTGATGGTGGGGTTAAGGCGGATGCTCTTGTATTTGTCCGAAAGAACATCTATCCTCATATAAGTATGGATGATGTCTCTGTTCGGAACTACCTTACCACTCTGGCTGAGGAGAGTTTCAGGGCGGCAGGTGTTTGTGGCAAGCTTTTGGATATTTTTTAGAAGACTCCTCTCAGCTCTTTGGGGTTAACCTCGAAGGTTGAGGAGCTGAAAGGAAGGCTTCTTTCCTATCAAGAGCATGAGAAGGAGTTGAAGGAGGAGGTCACCAAGCTGAGGGCAGAGAGAGATAGCCTTCGAGAGAAGGAGAGTAAGTTGCAAGCCCAATGCAACATAGAGGCGGGTTTGAGGAAAACAGCACAGGAGAGTTACCAGAGTTTATTTCAAGATCTTGTGTCTGTGAGGAAGGATCTGTTGAATTCTCGGAATGCATATACCGAGTTGGAGGACTCTATTGCTGATGGCGCCGAGGAGGCTTGGAGGATTTTCAAGGAGCAGGTCGGAGTTATTGCTCCTGACTTGGATCTTTCTCCTTTAGATCCGGACAAAGTCGTTATTGATGGTGCTATTGTGGATCCTCCTGCCCCCGTAATCCTTTCCGAGTCAGAATTGAAGACTCGGGGGTAGAGGATTATTGAGTCCCCTCCTCGTTCTAAGGACGCTTCGAGCTTTTCTGTTGTTCCTCCGACTTCCTCTTCATCTCTTGTGGTTGCCTCTCTTCCTAGTCCTGGTGGCGCTCTTCCTGACTCTGGTGGTGGTGATCCGTCTACTCCTCTGCAGAAATGACTTTATATGGCTATATGGGGGCTCAGCCTGTGAGTCCCCCCTTTTTAAACTCTTTATATCTTGTTTATTTGTGGTGTTTGAACAATTTCTTTTGGTCTTTTAAGGCCGTAAACAAAATATTTAAAAATACCCTTTTTTAATAAGGGTTTTAAATTAACAAAATAAATACCCTTTTTTGGATAAGGGTTTAAGTTACCTTATGCGTGCATGCTTTTCTGATTTTGATTTTTCGAAATCCCCTTGATCTTTTTCTGAAAACCTTTTCCTTTGGCTTTTCTGAGCCTTTTTTGTTTAAGGACTTTAGGACAGCCTTTAAACTTTTTCCTAGGTTTTTTCAATCTCTTTTTTGTTATTCCTTATACTCAACTTTGCTTTATTGAGTTCTTATGACTTAGGTTATTTTTGCGATGCGTTTTTCTTCTACTCGGTTCTTCATCCCGATTTACGGGTCGAAGTGTTTCCGAGCTTTTCTACTCGATTTTTCATTTCGCCTTATGAGTCGGATGGTTTCCGAGTTTTTACTATCAACTTATATAACCTCTTTACACCGACTTGTACCTCGTCGTTTTATCCTGACGACCATCTAGGTTGGTTCATGGGATTTTCACGTTTTGTCGAGCTTAAGTCGGCGCGTTTCGTAGAAAGACTTTGAAAATAGAAAGGAGTTTATAAGAGATATTGTAAATGAAAAAGATCTTTATTGATTGGGGAGGTACCTTCTTGCTACTAAGGGTTTTTAATAGCCTATTTTCCCTTAGCCTCTACTATGATGCCTCGTTAAAAACCCTTCTCCAGAAAAAATCCTTTGATTTTGGGAAAAAATCATAAAGTTGGGAAAAGAGTACATTAGGGAGTAGAGTTCGCTTTTTAACTGTAGTACCTTTTCATATTACAAGCATGCCACGACCTTGGGAACTCAGGGCCGTTCAGGTCGGTCACTTTATAATAACCTTTTCCTAAGACTTCCTTGACTTTGTATGGTCCCTTCCAATTAGCAGCGAGTTTTCCTTCCCCTGATTTGTTGACTCCAATGTCATTTCTGATTAAGACCAAGTCATTCGGGGCAAATGTTCTTCGAATGACTTTTTTGTTGTATCTTGTAGTCAACCTTTTCTTCAATGCTGCTTCTCTTATCTGGGCGTCTTCTCGGACTTCGGGGAGCAAGTCGAGCTCCTCTTTGTGCCCCTGTATGTTTCCAATCTCGTCATGGAGAATTACCCTTGGGCTTTGTTCATTGATTTCTATTGGTATCATTGCTTCTACGCCATAGACTAGTCGGAAGGGCGTTTCTCCAGTGGCGGATTGGGGCGTTGTCCTGTAAGCCCATAGCACTTGGGGGAGCTCTTCGGCCCAGGCTCCTTTTGCCTCTTGTAATCTTCTTTTTAGCCCTGCTAGTATGACTTTGTTGGCTGCCTCGGCCTGCCCATTAGCTTGTGGGTGCTCCACCGAGGTGAACTGGTGTTTTATTTTCATACTGGTTACTAGGCTTCTGAAGGTAGAATCGGTGAATTGGGTTCCATTGTCTGTAGTAATGGAATAAGGTATCCCATATCTTGTGATGATATTTTTGTAGAGGAACCTCCGACTTCTTTGAGCAGTGATGGTGGCCAATGGTTCTGCTTCTATCCACTTTGTGAAGTAATCTATTCCCACGATCAGGTATTTGACTTGTCCTGGCGCTTGGGGAAAAGGACCTAACAAATCCATTCCCCATTTTGCAAAGGGCCATGGGGAAGTGATACTGATGAGCTCCTCTGGGGGAGCCACGTGGAAATTCGCATGCATCTGACATGGTTGGCACTTTTTCACAAATTCTGTGGCATCTTTCTGCAAGGTCGGCCAGTAGAATCCAGCTCTGATTACTTTCCTGGCTAATGACCTTGCTCCGAGATGATTTCCGCAGATTCCACTGTGGATTTCTTCTAACACCTCGGAGATTCTTGAGGTCGGTACACACTTTAACAATGGTGTTGATATCCCCCTTCTGTAGAGAGTATTTCTCACCAAAGTGTAATGTTGTGCTTTCCTCCGGATTTTCCTGGCCTCTTTTTCCTCTTTTGGGAGGATGTCAAATTTTATGTATTCGACCAAGGGGTTCATCCATCCGAGGTTTAAACCGACTACCTCGAGTACTTCTTGTTTGTCTTCTGTTTTTACCATTGAGGGTTCCTGGAGGGTTTCTTGGATCAGGCTTCTGTTGTTCCCTCCTGGCTTGGTACTTGCTAACTTGGATAGGGCATCCGCTCTGCTATTTAGGTCCCGAGCTATGTGGTGCGCAAAATTGTGAACTATACTTTTTCACAACTCTCATAATCCCTGGTAATGGCTCCAAAAACGTGGTAGCTCAATACCATGGCACTACACAACTTCGCACAACTAACCAGCAAGTGCACTGGGTCGTCCAAGTAATAAACCTTACGTGAGTAAGGGTCGATCCCACGGAGATTGTTAGTATTGAAGCAAGCTATGGTCATCTTGTAAATCTTAGTCAGGCAAACTCAGATATATATGGTGATGAACGAAAATAACATAAAAGATAAAGATAGTGATACTTATGTATATCATTGGTGTAAGAGCTTCAGACAAGTGTATGAAGATGCCTTCCCTTCCGTCTCTCTGCTTTCCTACTGCCTTCATCCAATCCTTCTTACTCCTTTCCATGGCAAGCTCGTGTAGGGTCTCACTGTTGTCAGCAGCTACCTCCCATCCGCGCAGTGAAAGCTAATGCACGCACTCTGTCACAGTGCTGCCAATCACCGGTTTGGTTCCCTCCCCTACCGGAATAGAATAACTCTTTTGCGTCTGTCACTAACGCCCAGTAGGTTACAGGTTTGAAGCACGTCACAGTCATTCAGTCATTGAATCCTACTCAGAATACCACAGACAAGGTTAGACCTTCCGGATTCTCTTGAATGCTGCCATCAAGTCCTGCCTTTACCACGAAGACTCCGAAGAATCCAAGAGATATTCACTAAGCCTCAGATGCTTGTAGAACAAGAATGGTTGTCAGTCACCTTGTTCATGGGTGAGAATGGTGATGGGCGTCAATCATCACCTTCATCAGGTTGAAGAACAAGTGATATCTTGGATAAAGAACAAGCGGAATTGAATGGAAGAACAATAGTAATTGCATTAATACTCGAGGTACAGCAGAGCTCCACACCCTTAATCTATGGTGTGTAGAAACTCCACCGTTGAAAATACATAAGAACAGGGTCTAGGCATGGCCGAATGGCCAGCCTCCCAATGATCTAAGAACTAAAATGTCCAAAGATGATCTAGAGATCTAAAAGTGATCAAAAGATCTCTATACAATAGAAAAAGGTCCTACTTATAATAAACTAGTAGCCTAGGGTGTACAGAAATGAGTAAATGACATAAAAATCCTTTTCCGGGCCCACTTGGTGTGTGCTTGGGCTGAGCAATGAAGCAATTTCGTGTAGAGACTCTTCTTGGAGTTAAACGCCAGCTTTGGTGCCAGTTTGGGCGTTTAACTCCCATTTGGGTGCCAGTTCCAGCGTTTAACGCTGGGATTTCTTGAGGTGACTTTGAACGCCGGTTTGGGCCATCAAATCTTGGGCAAAGTATGGACTATTATATATTGCTGGAAAGCCCAGGATGTCTACTTTCCAACGCCGTTGAGAGCGCGCCAATTGGGCTTCTGTAGCTCCAGAAAATCCGCTTCGAATGCAGGGAGGTCAGAATCCAACAGCATCTGCAGTCCTTTTTGGTCTCAGAATCAGATTTTTGCTCAGGTCCCTCAATTTCAGCCAGAAAATACCTGAAATCATAGAAAAACACACAAACTCATAGTAAAGTCCAGAAAAGTGAATTTTAATTAAAAACTAATAAAAATATACTAAAAACTAACTATATCATATCAAAAACATACTAAAAACAATGCCAAAAAGTATACAAATTATCCGCTCATCACAACACCAAACTTAAATTGTTGCTTGTCCTCAAGCAACTGAAAATCAAATAGGATAAAAAAAAGAGAATATGCAATGAATTCCAAAAACATCTGTGAAGATCAGTATTAATTAGATGAGCGGGGCTTTTATCTTTTTGCCTCTGAATAGTTTTGGCATCTCACTCTATCCCTTGTAATTCAGAATGATTGGCTTCTTTAGGAACTCAGAATCCAGATAGTGTTAATGATTCTCCTAGTAAAGTATGATGATTCTTGAACATAGCTTTTTCTTGAGTCTTGGCCGTGGCCCAAAGCACTCTGTCTTCCAGTATTACCACCGGATACATACATGCCACAGACACATAATTGGGTGAACCTTTTTAGATTGTGACTCAGCTTTGCTAAAGTCCCCAATTAGAGGTGTCCAGGGTTCTTAAGCACACTCTTATTTGCCTTGGATCACAACTCTTATTTTTTCTTTTTCTTTCTTTCTTTTTTTTTTCGGTTTTTTTTTTCGTTTGCTTTTTCTCTTTTTTTTTTCTTTTTGTATTCACTGCTTTTTCTTGCTTCAAGAATCATTTTTATTGATTTTTCAGATCCTCAGTAACATGTCTCCTTTTTCATCATTCTTTCAAGAGCCAACATTCATGAACCACAAATTCAAAAGACATATGCACTGTTTAAGCATACATTCGGAGAACAAAATTATTGCCACCACATCAAAATAATTAAACTATTATAAAATTCAAAATTCATGCAATTCTTTCTTTTATCAATTAGGCACGTTTTTATTGAAGAAAGGTGATGGATTCATAGGACATTCATAACTTTAAGGCATAGACACTAAGACACTAATGATCACAAGACACAAACATGGATAACCATAAGCATAAAAATTCGAAAAACAGAAGAACAAATAACAAGGAAATCAAAGAACGGGTCCACCTTAGTGATGGCGGCTCTTTCTTGCTCTTGAAGATCCTATGGAGTGCTTGAGCTCCTCAATGTCTCTTCCTTGTCTTTGTTGCTCCTCCCTCATGATTCTTTGATCTTCTCTAATTTCATGAAGGATGATGGAGTGTTCTTGATGCTCCACCCTCAGTTGTCCCATGTTGGAACTTAGTTCTCCTAGGGAGGTGTTTAGTTGCTCCCAATAGTTTTGTGGAGGAAAATTCATCCCTTGAGGAATCTCAGGGATCTCATGATGAGTGAGATCTCTTGTGTACTCCATCCTTTTCTTGGTGATGGGCTTGTCCTCATCAATGGGAATGTCTCCCTCTATGTCAACTCCAACTGAATAACAGAGGTGACAAATGAGATGAGGAAAGGCTAACCTTGCCAAGGTGGAAGTCTTGTCCGCCACCTTATAGAGTTCTTGGGCTATAACCTCATGAACCTCTATTTCTTCTCCAATCATGATACTATGGATCATGATGGCCCGGTCTATGGTAACTTCGGACCGGTTGCTAGTGGGGATGATTGAGCGTTGTATGAACTCTAACCATCCTCTAGCCACGGGCTTGAGGTCATGCCTTCTCAATTGGACCGGCTTTCCTCTTGAATCTTGCTTCCATTGTGCGCCCTCTTCACATATGACTGTGAGGACTTGGTCCAACCTTTGATCAAAGTTGACCCTTCTAGTGTAAGGATGCTCATCTCCTTGCATCATAGGCAAGTTGAACGCCACCCTCACACTCTCCGGACTAAAATCCAAGTATTTCCCCCGAACCATAGTGAGATAATTCTTTGGATTCGGGGATCACCTTCTTCAAGGCCACAACTTCATAGAAGTGGACTTGATGCACCCTTGAGAGGAATCTATCCATCTCCCATGACTCGGAGGTGGAAGCTTTTGCCTTCCCTTTCCTCTTTTTAGAGGGTTCTCCGGCCTTGGATGCCATAAATGGTTATGAAAAAGCAACGCTTTTACCACACCAAACTTAAAATGTTTGCTCGTCCTCGAGCAAAAGAAGAAAGAAGGGAGTAGAAGAAGAAGAAATGAGGAAGAGGGAGATGGTGGTGTATTCGGCCAAAGAGGGGGAAGAAAGGGTGTTTAGGTTGTGTGAAAATGAAGGGTTGAAGAAGGGTATATATAGGAGAGAGGGGGGTAAAGGTTCGGCCATTATGGGTGGGTTTGGGAGGGAAAGTGGTTTGAATTTGAAGGGTGAGGTTGGTGGGGTTTTATGAGGGATGGATGTGAGTGGTTGAGAGAAAGATGGGATTTGATAGGTGAGGGGTTTTTGGGGAAGAGGTGTTGAGGTGATTGGTGAATGGGGGAAGAAGAGAGAGAGTGATGGTAGGGTCCTGTGGGGTCCACAGATCCTGTAGTGTCAAGGAAAAGTCATCCCTGCACCAAATGTTGCTCAAAATCACGTTTTGAGCCATTTCTGGCGTTAAACGCCGGGCTGGTGCCCATTCCTGGCGTTTAACGCCAGGTTCTTGCCCTTTACTGGCGTTTAACGCCAGTCTGGTGCCCCTTTCTGGCGTTAAACGCCCAGAATGGTGCCAGACTGGGCGTTAAACGCCCAACTGCTAGGCTTACTGGCGTTTAAACGCCAGCAGCTTCTTCCTCCAGGGTGTGCTATTTTTCTTCCTGTTTTTCATTTTGTTTTTGCTTTTTTCATTGTTTTTGTGACTTCTTATGATCATCAACCTACAAAAAAGATAAAATAACAAAAGAAAATAATTAATTATAAAACATTGGGTTGCCTCCCAACAAGCGCTTCTTTAATGTCATTAGCTTGACAGAGGACTCTCATGGAGCCTCAGAAATGCTCAGAACCATGTTGGAACCTCCCAACACCAAACTTAGAGTTTGAATGTGGGGTTTCAACACCAAACTTAGAGTTTGGTTGTAGCCTCCCAACACCAAACTTAGAGTTTGACTGTGGGGGCTCTGTTTGGCTCTGTTTTGAGAGAAGCTCTTCATGCTTCCTCTCCATGATGACAGAGGGATATCCTTGGGCCTTAAACACCAAGGATTCTTCATTCACTTGAATGATCAACTCTCCTCTATCAACATCAATCACAGCCTTTGCTGTGGCTAGGAAGGGTCTGCCAAGGATGATGGATTCATCCATGCACTTCCCAGTCTCTAGGACTATGAAGTCAGTAGGGATGTAATGGTCTTCAATCTTTACCAAACATTCTCTACAAGTCCATGAGCTTGTTTTCTTGAGTTGTCTGCCATCTCTAATGAGATTCTTGCAGCTTGCACCTCAAGGATCCCTAATTTCTCCATTACAGAGAGGGGCATGAGGTTCACACTTGACCCTAAGTCACACAAGGCCTTCTTGAAGGTCATGGTGCCTATGGTACAAGGTATAGAAAACTTCCCAGGATCCTGCCTCTTTTGAGGCAGTTTCTGCCTAGACAAGTCATCCAGTTCTTTGGTGAGCAAGGGAGTTTCATCCTCCCAAGTCTCATTTCCAAATAACTTGTCATTTAGTCTCATGATTGCTCCAAGGTATTTAGCAACTTGCTCTTCAGTAACATACTCATTCTCTTCAGAGGAAGAATACTCATCAGAGCTCATGAATGGCAGAAGTAAGTCCAATGGAATCTATATGGTCTCATTTTGAGCCTCAGATTCCCAAGGTTCCTCATTGAGGAACTCATTGGAGGTTAGTGCACGCCCACTGAGGTCTTCCTCAGTGGCGTCCTCCTCCTCTCTTTCCTCCCAGAATTCGGCCATGTTAATGGCTTTGCACTCTCCTTTTGGATTTTCTTCTGTATTACTTGGGAGAGTGCTAGGAGGGAGTTCAGTAACTTTCTTGCTCAGCTGACCCACTTGTCCTTCCAAATTTCTGATGGAGGACCTTGTTTCATTCATGAAACTTTGAGTGGTCTTTATTAGATCAGAGACCATTGTTGCTAAGTCAGAAGTATTCTGCTTAGAACTCTCTGTCTGTTGCTGAGAAGATGATGGAAAAGGTTTGCCATTGCTAAACCTGTTTCTTCCACCATTATTGTTATTGAAACCTTGTTGAGGTCTCTCTTGATTCTTCCATGAGAGATTTGGGTGATTTCTCCATGAAGAATTGTAGGTGTTTCCATAGGGTTCTCCTAGGTAATTCACCTCTTCCATGGAAGGGTTCTCAGGATCATAAGCTTCTTCCTCAGATGAAGCATCCTTAGTACTGCTTGGTGCATTTTGCATTCCAGACAGACTTTGAGAAATCAAATTGACTTGTTGAGTCAATATTTTATTCTGAGCCAATATGGCATTCAGAGTGTCAATCTCAAGAACTCCTTTCTTCTGACTAGTCCCATTGTTCACAGGATTTCTTTCAGAAGTGTACATGAATTGGTTATTTGCAACCATTTCAATCAATTCTTGAGCTTCTGCAGGCGTCTTCTTCAGATGAAGAGATCCTCCAGCAGAGCTATCCAGAGACATCTTGGATAGTTCAGAGAGACCATCATAGAAAATACCTATGATGCTCCATTCAGAAAGCATGTCTGAGGGACATCTTCTGATTAATTGTTTGTATCTTTTCCAAGCTTCATAGAGGGATTCTCCATCCTTCTGTCTGAAGGTTTGGACTTCCACTCTAAGCTTACTCCATCTTTGTGGTGGAAAGAACTTTGCCAAGAAGGCATTGACTAGCTTTTCCCAAGAGTCCAGGCTTTCTTTAGGTTGAGAATCCAACCATATTCTAGCTCTGTCTCTTACAGCAAAAGGGAATAGCATCAGTCTGTAGACCTCAGGGTTAACCCCATTAGTCTTGACTGTGTCACAGATTTGCAAGAATTCAGCTAAAAACTGATGAGGATCTTCCATTGGAAGTCCATGGAACTTGCAATTCTGTTGCATTAGAGAAACTAATTGAGGCTTAAGCTCAAAGTTGTTTGCTCCAATGGCAGGGATAGAGATGCTTCTCCCATAGAAGTCGGGAGTAGGTGCAGTAAAGTCACCTAGCACCTTCCTTGCATTGTTGGCATTGTTGTTGTTTTCGGCTGCCATGGGTTCTTCTTCTTTGAAGAATTCGGTCAGGTCCTCTAAAGAGAGTTGTGCTTTGGCTTCTCTTAGCTTTCTCTTCAAGGTCCTTTCGGGTTCAGGATCAGCTTCAACAAGAATGCCTTTGTCTCTGCTCCTGCTCATATGAAAGAGAAGAGAAAAAGAAAATGTGGAATCCTCTATGTCACAGTATAGAGATTCCTTGAAATGTCAGAGGAAAAGAGAAATAGAAAGAAGAAGGAGAAGGAGAATTCGAACTTTAATTAGATAAGGTTCGAATTGTGCATTTAGAAAGAGTGGTACTCCATAAATAGAAGGATGTGAGAAGGAGGGAAGAGGATTTTCGAAAATTCAATTAAAAGATTTTGAAAACATTTTGAAAATTTGATTGATAATTTTCGAAAATTGAAAGTGGAATAGAAATCAAGTGATTTTTGAAAAAAATTTTGAAATTAGAAACTAAAAAGGTTTGATTGAAAACTAGTTTGAAAAAGATATGATAAAAAAATATGATTGAAAGGTTATTGTCTTAAAAAGATGTGATTGAGAAGATATGATTTGAAAACCATTTTAAAAGATATGTTTTGAAAATTATTTTAAAAGATTTGATTTGGAAAATTAGTGACTTGCCTAACGAGAAAAGATATGATTCAAACATAAAACCTTCCTTAACAGAAAAGGCAAAAAATGTTCAATCAAATCATTAATTGTTAGAAAGTATCTTTGAAAGGAAAGAAATTAATTTTGAAGGCATTTGATTGAAAAGATTTGATTTGAAAAAGATTTGGTTTTGAAAAACTTGAAAAAAATTGATTTGAAAACAAAATCTTCCCCCTAGCACCATCCTGGCGTTAAACGCCCAGAATGGTATACATTCTGGCGTTTAACGCCCAAAATGCTACCTCTTTGGGCGTTAAACGCCCAACCAGGTGCCCTGGCTGGCGTTTAAACGCCAGTCTGCCTTCTTCACTGGGCATTTTTGAATGCTCAGCTTTTTCTGTATAATTCCTCTGCAGTGTGTTCTGAATCTTCAATCCCTTGTATCATTGACTTGAAAAGACACAAATTAAAAATATTTTTGGATTTTTAATAATTAAAATGCAACAAGAATCAAATAACAATGCATGCAAGACACCAAACTTAGCAGTTTGTATACTACTGACACTAATGAACTGAAAATGCATATGAGACACACAAAATGCTCAAGTCAATAGAATTCAAAGATTAGAACACAAAAATCATCAAGAATTACTTGAGGATCCTTAAGACACATGAATGAATGCATGCAATTAACACCAAACTTAAGATGAGACACTAGACTCAAACAAGAAATATTTTTGGATTTTTATGATTTTGTAAATTTTTTTTTTATATTTTTTCGAAAATTAAGTGGAAAAAGGTATCAAAATTCTTAATGAAAATTCCAGGAATCAGTGCAATGCTAGTCTAAGACTCCGGTCCAGGAATTAGACATGGCTTCACAGCCAGCCAAGCTCTCAAAGAAAGCTTCGGTCCAAAACACTAGACATGACCAAAGGTCAGCCAAGCCTTAGCAAATCACTGCTCCAAAAGCAAGATTGATACGAAATCAACAAGCTCTTGTGGTGATAAGTTGAAACCTCGGTCCAATCAGATTAGACATGGCTTCTCAGCCAGCCAGATTTCAACAAATCATCATGAAACTCTAGAATTTATCTCCAAGAATTTCGAAAAAAAAAAATACCTAATCTAAGCAACAAGATGAACCGTCAGTTGTCCAGTCTGAACAATCCCGGGCAATAACACCAAAAATTTGATGTTGTTGCCGGATCTTGGCACTGATGTTACCAAAGGCTTGCTCAAAACTAGAACAATCCCCGGCAACGGCGCCAAAAACTTGGTGCGCGAAATTGTGAACTATACTTTTTCACAACTCTCATAATCCCTGGTAATGGCTCCAAAAACGTGGTAGCTCAATACCATGGCACTACACAACTTCGCACAACTAACCAGCAAGTGCACTGGGTCGTCCAAGTAATAAACCTTACGTGAGTAAGGGTCGATCCCACGGAGATTGTTAGTATTGAAGCAAGCTATGGTCATCTTGTAAATCTTAGTCAGGCAAACTCAGATATATATGGTGATGAACGAAAATAACATGAAAGATAAAGATAGTGATACTTATGTATATCATTGGTGTAAGAGCTTCAGACAAGTGTATGAAGATGCCTTCCCTTCCGTCTCTCTGCTTTCCTACTGCCTTCATCCAATCCTTCTTACTCCTTTCCATGGCAAGCTCGTGTAGGGTCTCACTGTTGTCAGCAGCTACCTCCCATCCGCGCAGTGAAAGCTAATGCACGCACTCTGTCACAGTGCTGCCAATCACCGGTTTGGTTCCCTCCCCTACCGGAATAGAATAACTCTTTTGCGTCTGTCACTAACGCCCAGTAGGTTACAGGTTTGAAGCACGTCACAGTCATTCAGTCATTGAATCCTACTCAGAATACCACAGACAAGGTTAGACCTTCCGGATTCTCTTGAATGCTGCCATCAAGTCCTGCCTTTACCACGAAGACTCCGAAGAATCCAAGAGATATTCACTAAGCCTCAGATGCTTGTAGAACAAGAATGGTTGTCAGTCACCTTGTTCATGGGTGAGAATGGTGATGGGCGTCAATCATCACCTTCATCAGGTTGAAGAACAAGTGATATCTTGGATAAAGAACAAGCGGAATTGAATGGAAGAACAATAGTAATTGCATTAATACTCGAGGTACAGCAGAGCTCCACACCCTTAATCTATGGTGTGTAGAAACTCCACCGTTGAAAATACATAAGAACAGGGTCTAGGCATGGCCGAATGGCCAGCCTCCCAATGATCTAAGAACTAAAATGTCCAAAGATGATCTAGAGATCTAAAAGTGATCAAAAGATCTCTATACAATAGAAAAAGGTCCTACTTATAATAAACTAGTAGCCTAGGGTGTACAGAAATGAGTAAATGACATAAAAATCCTTTTTCCGGGCCCACTTGGTGTGTGCTTGGGCTGAGCAATGAAGCAATTTCGTGTAGAGACTCTTCTTGGAGTTAAACGCCAGCTTTGGTGCCAGTTTGGGCGTTTAACTCCCATTTGGGTGCCAGTTCCAGCGTTTAACGCTGGGATTTCTTGAGGTGACTTTGAACGCCGGTTTGGGCCATCAAATCTTGGGAAAAGTATGGACTATTATATATTGCTGGAAAGCCCAGGATGTCTACTTTCCAACGCCGTTGAGAGCGCGCCAATTGGGCTTCTGTAGCTCCAGAAAATCCGCTTCGAATGCAGGGAGGTCAGAATCCAACAGCATCTGCAGTCCTTTTTGGTCTCAGAATCAGATTTTTGCTCAGGTCCCTCAATTTCAGCCAGAAAATACCTGAAATCACAGAAAAACACAAAAACTCATAGTAAAGTCCAGAAAAGTGAATTTTAATTAAAAACTAATAAAAATATACTAAAAACTAACTATATCATATCAAAAACATACTAAAAACAATGCCAAAAAGTATACAAATTATCCGCTCATCACTATGTGCTTGACCTCGGTTTCTGCAAAGCGCCCAAGGTGTTCCAAAGTTTTCTCCAAGTACCTCTTCATATTTGGGTCTTTTGCCTGATACTCTCCGCTTATCTGGGAGGTCACGACTTGTGAGTCGCTGTATATCATCATCTTTGTAGCACCGACTTCTTCTGCCAGCTTTAATCCAGCAATCAAGGCTTCATACTCTGCCTGATTATTTGAAGCTAGGAATTCAAATTTTAGGGAAACCTCTATCTGGGTTCCCCTTTCATCTACCAATATTATGCCTGCACCGCTTCCTGTTTTGTTGGAGGATCCATCTACATAGAGTTCTCATGTAGTTGGTTTTTCCTCCTGATCCCCTGCGTATTCTGCCACGAAGTCGGTGAGGCATTGGGCTTTAATCGCCGTCCGAGTTTCATATCTTACGTCGAACTCGGAAAGCTATATTGCCCAGTGAACCATTCTCCCAGCAACATCCGTCTTTTGAAGGATTTGCTTCATGGGTTGGTTCGTACGGACTCTTATTATGTGAGCTTGAAAGTAGGGCCGTAGCCTTCGTGATGCTACTACTAAGGAGTAGGCAAACTTCTCTAGTTTGTGGTACCTTAGCTCAAGACCTTGTAGAACTTTACTGATGAAATATACTGGATGTTGGCCGACCTCGTCTTCTCTTATCAGGGCTGATGAGACAGCCTTGTCTGCTACAGATAAGTATAGGACGAGGTCTTTTCCAGCTACAGGTCGGGTCAGAATGGGAGGTTGGCTTAAGAACTTTTTGAACTCCTGGAACGCCTCCTCGCATTCAGGGGTCCATTCAAACTGACATCCCTTTCTCAATAAGGAGAACAGCTGAAGGGATTTTAGTGCTGATCCTGCCAAAAATCTGGAGAGGGCTGCAAGTCGGCCATTCAGCTGCTGGACCTCTCTCAAACAAGTCGGGCTTTTCATTTCCAGGATAGCTCTACACTTATCGGGATTGGCTTCGATCCCCCTTTGTGTTAGCATAAATCCTAGAAATTTTCCTTCCTCCACCGCGAAGGCGCACTTTGCGGGGTTTAGTCTCATCCCGTGCAGCCTTATGGTGTCAAAGACTTGTGAGAGGTCTGACAAGAGGTCGACTTCTTTCTTGGTCTTTACCAGCATGTCGTCGACGTATACTTCCATTAGGCTCCCAAGGTGAGAGGCAAATACCTTATTCATCAACCTTTGATATGTGGCTCCTGCATTTTTTAATCCGAATGGCATGACCACGTAGCAGAAATTAGCTTTGGGTGTGATGAATGATGTCTTCTCCTGGTCTGGCTCATACATTGGGATTTGATTATATCCCGAATAGGCGTCCATGAATTATAAGTATTGATACCCTGAGCTGGAGTCCACTAGGGTATCAATACTTGGCAGTGGATAAGGGTCCTTGGGACATGCCTTATTTAAGTCGGTATAGTCGACACACATTCTCCATTTGCCATTTTGTTTTTTGACTAGCACTACATTGGCTAGCCATGTTGGGTACTTGACTTCTCTGATGAAGCCAGCTTCCAGGAGCGTCTGCACTTGTTCTTCTACTATTAAGGCTCGTTCTGGGCCGAGCTTGCGTCTTCTTTGTTGTACAGGTCGGGATCCCGGATAAACCGAGAGCTTGTGGGACATGAGCTCGGGGTCTATCCCAGGCATGTCGGAGGCCTTCCAGGCGAAGAGATCGGAGTTGTCTCTTAGGAGCTTAGTCAACCCTTGTTTTAGGGTTTCCCCTAGGTTGGCTCCTATATGAGTATTTTTCCCTTCTTCTTTGCCGACCTGTATCTCCTCGATTTTTCCTCCCGGTTGTGGTCGCAGCTCTTCTCTGGCCCTTGCATCGCCGAGCTCTATTGTGTTAACTTCTCTACCTTTTCCTCTCAGGTTTAGGCTTTCATTGTAGCATTTCCTTGCCAACTTTTGATCTCCCCTTACCGTTGCTATCCCCGCTGAAGTCGGGAATTTCATGCAAAGGTGGGGAGTGGATACCACTGCTCCGAGCCGATTAAGAGTAGCTCTGCCGATTAAAGCGTTATATGCTGACCCCACATCGATGACTATGAAGTCTATGCTCAGAGTTTTTGATTTTTTCCCCTTTCCAAAAGTGGTGTGGAGGGGCAAAAATCCCAGTGGTTTTATTGGCGTGTCCCCTAATCCGTATAAGGTGTCGGGGTAGGCTCTTAATTCTTTCTCATCCAACCCTAGTTTGTCAAAAGCGAGTTTAAAAAGGATGTCCGCTGAGCTTCCTTGGTCTACTAGGGTTCTGTGGAGATGGGCATTTGCCAGCATCATAGTTATTACTACTGGATCATCGTGTCCAGGGATTATTCCTTGCCCATCTTCTTTTGTGAATGAAATGGTAGGGAGGTCGGATGACTCCTCTCCGACCTGGTAGACTCTTTTGAGATGTCTTTTGCGAGAGGATTTGGTGAGTCCCCCTCCCGCGAACCCCATTGAGATCATATGAATATGTCTCTCCGGAGTCGGCGGTGGTGGGTCTCTTCTGTCCATATCATCTCGCTTTTTCTTTCCATGACTGTCCGACCTTTCTATGAGATACCTGTCAAGCCGACCTTCTCTAGCCAGCTTTTCTATCACATTTTTAAGGTCGTAGCAGTCGTTTGTGGAGTGACCATATATTTTATGGTACTCACAGTAGTCGCTGCGGCTCCCCCCTTTTTTATTTTTAATGGGTCTAGGGGGTGGCAGTCTTTCAGTGTTACAAATCTCTCGGTATACATCCACTATAGAAACTTTCAGAGGAGTATAAGAGTGATATTTTCTTGGTCTCTCGAGACCGAGTTCCTCCTTTTTCTTGGTTTCCCTCTCCCTCTCTTTTGTTGAGGGAGGGTGCCCAGGTCGCCAACTCAGGTCTCTCAGCTTAGCGTTTTCCTCCATGTTGATGTATTTTTCAGCTCTTTCCTGTACATCACTTACAGAAACGGGGTGTCTTTTAGATATGGACCGTGAGAAGAGACCTTCTCTGAGTCCATTGACTAACCCCATTATGACTGCCTCTGTGGGTAGGTCTTGAATCTCTAAACATGCTTTGTTGAACCTTTCCATATAGGCTCGTAAGGATTCTCCGACCTCCTGTTTTATTCCCAGGAGGCTCGGTGCATGTTTCACTTTGTCTTTCTGGATAGAGAACCTCATCAAAAACTTCCTTGAGAGGTCTTCAAAACTGGTAACCGACCTCGGGGGGAGGCTGTCGAACCACTTCATCGCTGCTTTCGATAGAGTGGTCGGGAAAGCTTTGCATCGTGTAGCGTCGGAAGCATCAGCTAGGTACATCCGACTTTTGAAATTGCTTAGGTGATGCTTTGGATCCGTGGTTCCGTCATAGAGGTCCATATCGGGGCTTTTGAAGTTCCTCGGAACTTTTGCCCTCATTATATCCTCGCTGAAATGATCCTCCCCTCCTAAGGGCGACTCTTCTTGTTCGTCACGGGAGTTGCGACCTTTGAGGGAGGATTCTAACTTTAAGAGTTTTCTTTCTAACTCTTTTCGTCGTTCCATCTCCTCTTTTAGGTTCTTTTCAGTTTCCTTTTGTCGCTCCCGTTCTTGTTCTAAATGCTCCAGGCGACTGTGGACTAATCCCATGAGTTCAGTTACATGGGATAGTCCCTCTTTCTCTGATTCGCGCCCTTCTGAAGAGTTTACCTTCGGATTTTTTACTCCGGAGGTATCTTCCCTGTGTTGATCATTAATTCCCTGGTGGAGGGTGAAGTCTGCATCATTATTGCCTGTGTCCAGATTCTCTTGTTCAGAATCTGTCTCCACATGACCTTCTTCGTGGGATCTGTCCGCCATCAGTGGTTGATCTCTCGGTTTCCCGGCAACGGCGCCAATGTTACGGTGGGTAACCGGAGATTGATGGGCTAAATGGCGTTGGTTAGCCCAAATGTGTGAAGGAGGAGGATTCCGAATGGGTCTGCAACTCGGGAGTCTCCGTCCGACTTGTTCGTGTGAAGAGATGGAGGTGGTACCTGCAAAGACACTCCGATGCCTAAGTTAGCAAGAGTGTGAGCAGGTCTAGAGAGTATTGGGACTTAGAGATACCTGAGGGGTGTCAGTGTATTTATAGTGGTGAACCAATAACCACCGTTGGAGTAGTGCCATATTTTTAGGGTGTTAACCGTCCCATTATCTTAGGGAGGTTAGGATATGGCTCGTGGAAGCGGTTAGAGAGATTCTAGGGGCAGTTACTCATTTGAATGAGTGTTTATCCGCCAGCTAACCCTCGTGCCCGACTTCTTTAGAACAAATCGTAGTGAGTACCGACTTCGTAGGATAAAGATTGGTACTGGTGAGGCCCAACCCTTTGGATTAGGTCTTTTGCTTGATCCTGGGCCTTTATTATTGGGCCAGGGTATGAACAGGTGGGTTAGGGAGTTATTTGCTATGGTTGTGTTTGGAGCTAGATTAAATGGGTTGTGCCTGTATTTTTGTTTGTAATATCTATTAGTTTAATTTTTTTATCATATATTAAAGTTAATTTTAAAATATTTATTTAATACACCATATGCTAATACTAAGAGTATTTTTTAAAAAGATATATACGTAAAAATAGATATAATATGATTACAGATATAATATAAACAAATATATTAAATAAAAGGTTAAACCAATATGCTTATTGATGTATTTGGTAAATTTTGCAAATTGGAGAATAAGTATGTATTCGATTGCTTGGTGATCACGTAGATAACTGAGTAATTGGATTGCATATTAATTTCACAGTGTGCACTTTATTTTTCCTCATTTCTAAATAAAAGCGAAAATTAAGAAAAATAGGTAGTAATATATCATGAAAAAGGATAAAAGATTTTGCATATAAATAGATAATTATTACAAAATAAAATCTTATTGTGAAATATTAAACTTTCACATACTGCAAATCATGAAGATCAACTACAATGTAATGACCACTTCTATCTATTTTTGACCATGATATAAGCTCTCTTTTTTCGGTCAAGAGTCCATTAACATCTAATTAAAAAAAAAAAGAAACTGAATTAAAAGTATCAAATTAAGGACAAATAAATGAATAATATAATAAATTATTTATAAATTAAAGAGATTTATCAATTTATTTTATACTAAACGATAAAACTAACAATATATTAATGAAAAGATATACCTTAAAAAAAGTCACATTACAATTTTAAAATTTGCATAAATTAAATGTTAAAATTTATGTTATCATTAAAATGACGCTATTATATAATTTCTTGGCAAAAATTAAAATAAAAAATAATTTTGTGCAAGTTAATACAAAAATTAATTACGTACCAAATAAGTTAGACTGTTCATTTGTTTGTTTCAATATATTAATATGAGCAAAAAAATTAAAATGATTGTCAGAAATTTTACAATTATCGACCGTATTTACTATACGTGACTCCTTCTTAAAAGTTATTATTGGAAGATAAATTTTGCTTGATTCCTCAGTCACAAAATTTGAGAAGACATAGATTCTCCCCTCAATCAGTTCATTCTTAAACATTTTTGCCAAATAATTCTTGATTGAATAATGAATTTTATTACTGTAAAACAAATCTATCTATCTACTTAATATACTAAAACTGGGTTTTCCCCCAACTAATGAAGGTGAGGTGTCCATCTCTCGTGACTCCATTTTTCCTCCAAAATGAACTTTCCTATTCTCTATTCTAAACTATTTTATAAAAAATATCTTTATTATAATTATATTATAATTAATATTTAATGAATAATACATAATTATACTAATTTAGAAACATATCTTTATTATAATTATATCAAATCAATATTTAATACACTATTAAACTACTTATCAATTGAAAATACTTTTAATCATTTTAATAATAATAATAATAATAATATATGATAATGATATGATAATTGCACCGATCGTAGTAATCATGATAAGAATATTTGAATCTAATCATAAAATGATCAAATTTTATGATATTAATAACGCACATTAATTTTAAATATTTTTAGTCCTTTTAATTATATTAATTTTAAAAATATTAATATAATTCTAATTCTTATTTATTATCCAATAATAATAATAATAATAATAATAATAATAATAATAATAATAATAATAATAACTTGAAAAATTCGTATATAAACTATTTCAATTACACGTGTATTATTATTAAAATTCTATATGTTCCTAAATATAAGTCTTGAAAAACGCAATATCGCACGGGCTATTAGTGTAGAGTTGTTTAGGTTTGTTTAAGAAGATATAATAGAATTTATATTTCTAAATTTCAAGACATATATTTTTATTTCAATCTGTGTATATCAGGTATAATATTCTTATTCATTGTCCGGAATTTCTCTGATTATGATAGAAGATAATGATTCTAA
The DNA here is from genome assembly GCF_014773155.1 of Arachis stenosperma. Lineage (NCBI taxonomy): Eukaryota > Viridiplantae > Streptophyta > Magnoliopsida > Fabales > Fabaceae > Arachis > Arachis stenosperma. The sequence continues at coordinate 116,767,051 of NC_080382.1, forward strand.
TCATATTATGAAAAATTACATAATTTTAACAAAATTAATATATGATGTGTAATTACTGTATATAATAAAAAATTACTTTAATAATAAATAATTTACATATTTATTTTTGTTTTACTAAAGTTTATATATAGTATTTTTCTGTGGTACATGAATCTAAATTTGAGAGTCAACTCATAATTTTATATTTATTATTTTTCTTTTACTACTTCATAGAATAAGAATATATTCTTCGTTTTTATTAAAGTTGATCCTTTTAAGATACAATTTATAATTTTGATACACTATTAGTGTAAAGTAGTTTTACACAAAGGTTCAATGACGTAATATTATATATTATAAAAAATAACTATCTTTTATATTGATTGCATTCACCTAAATGATAATCCAAAAAAATAGACATAATTAAACAATTATATAAAATATTTTATACTATCAATAATTAAAATTAGACTCTAATTTGTATCTAAAAATATAAGATAAAATTATATATTAAATTAATTTAATAAAAACAAAATATTATTGTAACGTTATTTAATTAATAAATTTATTTAGTTAAAGGTTATATCTCTGTTTTCTTTTTCAATTCCACTTTAATATTTACCAATAAATTAAAAAATTTTGTATTGGGTATCTATTTTGATAATTAGTTCTCAAACATAAATTAAAATAAAAATCAATTAAAATATTAACGCATTTTATACTTTTATCTATCTAAGTAATAACTAATTCTATTATTATTATTATTATTATTATTATTATTATTATTATTATTATTATTATTATTATTATTATTATTATTATTATTTGAAATTAATTTTTTGTCTTTCTTTTATTAAATAATTAAATAATAATTAAATAATCTATAAAATATATAATGAGAATATGAGAAATTTAGTATAGATTTTTTTTCTAAAATATCATTTATTGTATATAATTCATAAAAAAATATATTTTACTTTTATTATTGATTAGAAGATAACCTATTTATATTTTGATTAATTTCATTTATTATTATTATTATATTTAATTTATAGAAAGATAAATTAATAACCATATTATTATTTATCAATATATTAATATTGATAATGATTACATAAAAATTATTTAATATTTAATATTTTTATATTATTTATTTTTTTATATATTTTGATATATTTATAAATATTTTTTATTATTTTTATATGTTATATGTTTGCCCCCCACTATTTAAAACTTTTGGATTCGTCATTACTTTTGAGCGTGTTTCTTAATTTATTTTTTATAATTTATTGAATACAATTTATTACAGTAAATTAATTATATCAACTAATTGATTTGATTAGATATTTAAATATTACACGATTTATTATAATTCATATCAATCAAATAATTGTAATTTATTATATCAATTATTTTAATTCATTAATTTATAAGGTACATAATAACATAGATGATTTGTTACTTATAATTGTTAAATACAATAAATACAGATTAATTTAGTTAAAAAAAATCATTGTCTCATATGTTTTCCTATTTGTTTTTTTAATTTATTAAATCCAATCAATTATAATAAATTAATTATATCAAGGGATAAGTATTGTTTTGGTCCCTCACGTTAAGGGTCGGAATTAAACCCGTCTCTGGTGTATATTTTGATTTAAAATCATCCTTAACGTGTTTTTTTGTATTAAAATCGTCCTTTTTAAAAAAAATTTAATTTTATTCCAAAAATACCCCCTATTTTAATAATAAAAAAATTTATAAAATTAAAAAAAAAAAAGAAAAAAAGAACACGTTGGGGTGGGGGGGGAGAGGAAACGCGTTTTTGGGGGGTGGGGGGCTGAAAGGAAATGCGAAGGGGGAGGGGAGGGGGAAGGGGAAGGGGGGAGAGGGGACGGCGCTGGCGAAGCTTGGAGCTGCCGTCGCCGTCGCCGGAAGAAAGAAGAAAGGAGAGGGGTTGCGACGGGGGAGAAGAGAAGAGGTGAAAGAGAGAGGGAGCGCCGGGATGAGGGGGTTCCGGGCAACTCTGGTGGCAGAATCCCTATTCACAGCACCGCCTCACGCGTTCTCCCTCACAAGCAGCGGCGACCACTGGCGTCTTCAGTGACGATGGAGGCACGGCGATGGCGCCCCCTCCTCCGACACAGCTTGACGGCGACCCTGTGGCAGCTGACCGTGACGGATCTAGTAGCACAGGTGGCGATGGGCGGAGCAGTTCCCTCCTTCGCAGCCCTCTCTCACCTCAGTCCTGGTTTGCAGAAGAGATGGCTTCTTGGACAGCAGCAGCGGTGGTTTTGCATCTGCTTTTTCTGCTTCTTTTGCTGCATCTGCTTCTGCAGCTTCGACTTTTGGATCAGCATCTTCTTCTGCATCTGCTTCTGCTTGAATGCATCTTCTTCTTCTGCATCTGCTTCTGCTTGAGTTTTTGTTTCTGATTCTATGACTGTCTCTACTTCTGTATTTGTGATTGCCTCTGTTTCTAATTTTGATTTGTTGTTTTTTGATTTGGTTGTTGAATTTGTTGAATTTAGGTTGATTTGTTGAATTTTTTATTTCTAGATTTGTTGAATTTGTGTTGATTTGTTGAATTTCTAATTTTTGGATTTGTTGATTTTATTAATGTTGTTTTTCTTAGTGGTGGAGGTAAAGGTAATGGTGGTGGTGGGAGTAAAGGTGGTGGTGGTGGTGGTGATGGAGGCAAAGGTGCTGATGGTAGTGGAGGGCATTTTTGTCCAAAAAAATTTAAAAAGACGATTTTAATACAAAAAATACGTTAAGGATGATTTTAAATCAAAATATACACCAGGGACGGGTTCGATTCCAACCCTCAATGTGAGGGACCAAAACAATACTTATCCCTTATATCAACTAATTAATTCAATCAATTATTTCCTAATTTATTTTTTTGAATTCAATAAATCAAATAAAATTAATTATACTAATTATTTGTATCAACTAACTGATTTGATTAATTCTTAAAAATATTATAATTTAATTTATTTTATTTATTTAAATACATGAATTATAACTGATTAGTTATTTAATTTTATTACGATAAATATCAAATTCTATTACGAATATAAAAATATAAAATTTTATTCCTTCCATTTTTATTTTACCACTATAAAAGACTATATATGCTAGAAGAAAATACCATTTATTTACCAATTACTCTTTCATTAGGTAGCTTTTACAACAATTCTTTTTCTTCCTATGAGGTGTCGTCGCAAGAAGGCAACTATCGTGGACACAAACCACCACACACTCTTCAACTCCCGTGCTCATCATTCAGAGCTGCAATATATGATATGTTATCTATGAAACATTTATAGACTATGGTGTTATCATGTATGCATAAATAAAAAAATTCCGTAATTAAGCTTAAGTCATTTACCTGTTTGTATGGTATATTATAGTGTGAAATTACTTTCAATTTGTGTTGCGCAATAATATTATGGTTTAATTTAAACTTTTGTTTTAGAACTGTGTTATGATTTTATCTCATCATTTTCTCTTAGATATCAAGTTGATGTATTTTTATTTATTATCATTGAAACGGATGTGATATAAAATTTGTAAAAAAAAAAATAAAACTCTCACACTCAATTTATTTTATTGTAGTCTTTTATCTCTTCTATTTCTTTTTATTTTCTTCTTATTCATTTTATTTTCTTTTTAAATATCATATAATTTATTATAATTTATACTAATTAATTAATTATAATTCATTATATCAGTTAGTTTAATTCATTAATTTATAATATGCATGATAAAATAGATTATTTGTTACTTATACGTTTATTCTTCTAAAATCTAAATCTGAATAAATATACTTTTAGTTTTAGTTATAAACAAAATATTATTAATAATAAATAATAATTAACCACTCATGCTTTTAATCAAAGTGTTTAGATGATTTTTATATTTATTAATATTAGTTGTTGATTATTTTTCGTCAATAAATTGTATTATAATTTTATGTTAGTTCATAATTGATTAATGATTAATATTCATGAAACTATGTTATTCTAAATTTTATATTTTATAAATATTTTATTTAAATGTATTTTAAACATAAAAATGTATTATTTTTAATAATATCATACTTTTACTTTTTTTAATTATTCTAAATGAATATTTTATCAAATACTAATTAAACATTTGCTTTTACTAATTTATTATCAAACTATTATATAAAATTAAAATCGTATTAATAAATTTAATATTAAAGTTAATTTGACTTTTTATTTAGAGTGTTTTTCGATTTTTTTGCCTAATCAACCAAAACTATTCAATTATAAAGTCACTTCTATCTTATTTCATATTATTAACTAACTAAAATTACTAAAATTTAATAATACAATTCTATTTTATATTTTTATATTTAGTTCAATCTATCTAAACTATATAATAATCATTTTAATTTTTATATTTTATAATGAAATACTACATACATTAATAGTAAAATAACATAGTAAATTTTTATGTTTTAATATTAAATATAAAATTAATACGTATAAAAGTTTTTAAGCTTTTAAATCAATACAAATCATTGTAAATTGTTCTGTGGAACGGTAACCGGACGGTTCGGGTGGAGTCTTGAGGAGGTGGGAACGTTCTGGTCACGACTGTACTGGGATCGGGTCTGCCGGGAGGCCGAACTCTCGTTGTGGAATGATGAGGGGTCACCTGCAAAGACACTCCGACGCTCTAGTCAGCTAGTGTGCAGGCGAGGGATAGGTTAGGTGGAATATGTGACGTACCTCGAGGAGGGGCTGGACCCCCCTATATATATCGTGTCAGGGGTGGGCCCCACAAAGGTAGAGCCCACCTTCCCCGAAGCTTCCTTAGACAGCTGTATTGGGGAGCTGCCTTAGACGCGTGTCCGGGTCGGACTTGGTAAGCTTCCTACCCGACCGTCCATGTCGGCGGGTCGGGTCGGCCCATACCACATTGGGCCAGACCGTAACAGTGCCCCCAACGCGCCAGTAACAGTCGTGTGGTCTGTTGTTGGCGTGTTATTCCCTTTTCCATGTGTGTCGTCAGATCAGCCGTCCGTCGCGAGGACGCGATCTTTGCGCGCGTGTCTGTTCGTTGCAGAGATGACCTTCTGTTGCCTCGTTCCTTGCGCATCACATTAAATGCTCATAATGGATTTAAAAACCCTTCGTGTAAAGACTAATATACCCCTGGGCTTTCGCGCTTCTTTTGGTGACGGTTTTAAGAAGTTTGTGATGCTTTTGGTGTTCATTTGGTGTTTATCCCTTCGTTTCCGATTCAACTATCCCCATCTTCTTCTCCCTCTGCAGTTCCAGGGCGGCGTTGTTGTCTTTCTCCCGGATTTTTGCTATCAGGACAGGTAATTGTGTATTTTTCTTACCCTCCTTTCGTTATTCTTTTGCTTCTGCCATTGCTTCCTTTCGTGCATGCTGCTTGTTTACCTTTGCATGATGGTTTATCTTAGGGCCTAAGTAGGTGTGTTAGGGGGAAAGTTGCCATTCTAGGGTATGCTTTGATTGGGTCTCATTTTTTAGCCGCTTTTAGTTCTAGTTACGGAATAGACTAAGTGTGGCTTCTGCATTCACTCCGAGTACCCGACCTCTTGGACTGACTGGATGGTCCCCCCGTGTAGGTATGGCTCGCATCACCTCCCGGGCTTCCTGACAAACCCCGTTTTGACGGTTTATCTTGTATTGATTTTAGGGGATTTTATAACCTTTTACCCACATTTATCCATTGAAATAGCATGGTTTTATAACTTCTCCTTTAATTGTGCTTAAGAGTGAAAACATGCTTTTTAGGTCTTAAAATAGCTAAATCTAATTCTCCTTGATTCCATTAGATGCCTTGATATGTTTGTTAAGTGATTTAAGGTTTAGGAGGCAAAGATTGGATCAAGGGAATGAAGAAAGAAGCATGAAAAGTTGGAGAACTCATGAAGAAATGAAAGAACCGGAAAGCTGTCAAGCCGACCTCTTCGCACTTAAACGACCATAACTTGAGCTACAGAGGTCCAAATGATGCGGTTCCAGTTGGGTTAGAAAGCTAACATCCGGGGCTTCGAAATGATATAAGATTTGCCATAATTGCATCACGCATAGGGGCGCGCACGCGCACGGTACGCGGACGCGCCGATGGTGGCACATGACCCACTTAATGCAACACGTGGCCAGCGATTTTAGAAGCCTTGTGGGCCCAATCCAACTCATTTCTGATGCTATTTAACCCAAGGAGTGAAGAGGGAAACACGTGTTAATTACCATTAGTTTTAGTTTTAGTTTTAGAACTAGTTTTCTAGAGAGAGAAGCTCTCCCTTCTCTCTAGAATTAGGATTAGGATTAGGGTTAGTTCTTGGATTTAGATTTAGATTCATCTTCCTCTACCTCTATCTTCTCAATTCCTTGTTGTTACATTCATTCTTCTTCCATTCTTTTATTGCAATTTCCTTTATGATGTTCTTATGTTTAGTTGTAGATCTAGTATTGTTTCTTTTTACTTTCTTCCAATTCAATAAAGGTAATTCATAAAAGTGTTTCTTTGATTGTTGTTGTTAATTTCTTTCAATAATTGTTGTTAGATTTCATTCTTGTTGTTGATTTACTATGTTTTCCTTTTATGCCTTCCAAGTGTTTGATGAAATGCTTGAGAGGATGTTAGAGTAGGATTTTATGTTCTTGGCTTGAGAAGGTAACTTAGGATTTCTTGAGTCACTAGTGTCCAATTGATTGCTAGTTGATAGCCATTAACTCTAGCCTTCATTAATCCAATTAGTGGAAAGCTAGGACTTATGGACTAGGATTGATATAACTCACTTGACTTTCCTTTGTTAATTGATTTAAGGATGACTAAGTGGGATTAATCCTTGCAACTACCATACTTGTGGCTAGTGATAATGATGAAGATCCTTGACAATCAAATCTTGCCAAGACTACTTTCTTAATAAAGTTTTCTTACCATTTACTATTCATGTTTCTCATCTAAAACCCCAAAATAACTCACAACCAATAACAAAACACTTTATTGTAAGTCCTAGGGAGAACGACCCGAGGTTTAAATACTTCGGTTTATAGATTTTAGGGGTTTGTACTTGTGACAAACAAATTTTTGTATGAAAGGATTATTGTTGGTTTAGAAACTATACTTTACAGCGAGACTTTATTTGAGAAATTCTAAACCGTCAAAAATCCAATCGTCAAAATGGCGCCGTTGCCGGGGATTTGCAATGGTGTTATGTTATTGGTTATTGTACATATGTGAATATTGTAAATAGCTTGTCTTTTGCTTGTTTACTAGATTTTGTTAGTTTTAATTTGTTTTTCCACTATGAATTCTCATTTTGGCTATGAGTTTGGTTCTAGTTTGGTTGTAGGAAATGTGCACCTCAATGATGACACTCATTATGGATGGAACCAACAAAGATGGGAGGAGCCTCAAGGAATTGATCACTCCTATTGGCAACAACCTCCGGATACCTATAGGTATAATTTCCATCCTAATGCATGTCAATTTAACGGCTATGATGACTCTTTTTGTGACACTCAACAACCACCATCATATGCCTATGAATCTCATCCTCAACATGAACCTCAACCATTCTCACAAGCCTTTCCATACCAAGCATCTTTCTATGATCCATATCCATCATATGACCAATCATCCATACCATATTTTTATGACCATTATGAGCAAGAACCTTTAGACCCACCACAACCCTATCAAGATTACTACCATGAACCACCTCAACACTCACCATCTCCATACCCTTACCAAGAAGAACCACCTTCCTATTATGAACCCTCTCTCCAAAATAATGATCCTTCCTATTCACCCCAAGCCCCACTAGACGATCCTCTTACTTTGTTACTTCAAGGACAAGAGGCCATGAAGCGGGATACACTTGAGTTTGTGACCAACTTGACCAAGGTAGTGTCCACCTTAGCCTACCAATGCTTGAGCACTCAAGGTACTTCCGTGACCACATGTGAAAAGTCAAAAAAAGAGCAAAGCATGAAGGAGAAATTGGAAAATTCGGTGGAAAAGAAGGGAGAATCAAGTTTTGTGTTGGAACAATTGGAGGAGCCTATGATCATTGAAGAAAAGGAAGAGGTGGTTGAAGATTTAGGAGATGTTGAAAGTCCATGGGAATGTAGCATCATGGAGAACTCTTCCAAGAAGCTTGATATTGATGTTGAGGAGGGTGCGCAACCTCCAAGGCATATCATCGTTGGAGACTTGGAGGAGACTTATCAAGAGATGGATTCAATCATGGATGAATTTCTCTCTACAATGGAATCCTCTCCCATTGGACATGGAATTGAAATTATAGAAGAGTGTGCACAACCTCCCATACCCTTGGTGAACAATGAAGAAGAGAGTGAATCAAAAGAGAGCTACCAAGAGGAAAAAGTTGGCATGGTGTATATCGAAATTGAAGAATATGAAGAGGTTGATCAAGAGATGGATTCATTCATCAATGAATTCCTATCCAAAATTGACTCACCTCCCATTGGTCAAGATGAAGTTCTTGAAGACAACACCAAGCCAAGTGAAAAAGGGGAAAAGATTGAAATTGAAGAAGCTTGTGAAGAGGTGGAAACAACTAAAGAAGAGAACAAGGAAGTAGACCTTGCATTGTCTAAGTGTGGGGAGGTCTCCCTTCCAAAGTCACCATCCAACACAACATTCAAGTGGGTAAAACTCTTATCCCTAAGCCTTACTTTCTCACTTGAATATGGTTTAATTGAAAATGATGGTCAACTTAGAGCTCTTTGTGGAGTCAAAAGTATAAGAGAGTTGTGTAGTGGTTGGAAACATCATTCTAAGCTCATGACGGTTGTAAGCTCAAAATTCAAGAGCAATGGTTGGTGTGGAACCAAATGGCATGGGTCTAGGAAGTTGTTTGGAAGCTTCTTTGAGAATTCCAAGGCCATACCACCCGGATGGAATAATGACGATCAATCTAAGGACAGGTGTCAAAACAAAGTGTGGGATCCCGGATCGCACAATGAAAATCAAATTTGGGAGCTCATGGTTTGTGGAGAACTCCATCAAAGCTTGAAGATATTGAAATTGAAGAATGGAGCTTATTGGAGATTCAAGCATTGGTGGGAGTTCCAAGATGAGTACAAGCACAAGCCCCCTTGAGAGGAGCTCCCCATAAGTCCAACTTAAGGACAATAAACAAAAGTGCTAGGTGGGAGACACCCCACCATGGTAACATCTTTTCATTTTCTTTATTTGTACATATTGGTAGAATTAGTTTAGGTTCATGTTTTTATTGGTTTGTTAAGTTTAGTTAGTAGTATAGTATGTTGAATAAGGTTCTAGGGCGTTTTGGTAGCTGTTTGGAGGATTGAAAGGCTTGGATTGGTGTAAGAACTTAGAAAAATATTTTTTTGAAAAACAGAACACCATCCACGCGTGCGCGCACCTAACGCGTACGCGCACCTGAGCATTTTTCGACCACCCACGCGGACGCGCACTGCACGCGTACGCGTGGATGCAAAAAAAATTCGACTCCAGCCAAAAACCCAAGAGTTAGGCCTGCACTGTGCGAACATTGGGCCTAAGGCATAAGTCTATGCACGCGTGCGCGCACTTGGCGCGTACGCGCACATGATCTTAAATTGGCATGCACGCGCACGCACACTGTGCGCGCGCGCGTCGATTGCACAATCTGCACTCTCGGTACTTTTACCCGAGAGTTGTGCCAGACTTGGGCCGACATTATGCCTCCGGCCTAACTCAATGCACGCGTGCGCGCACCTGGCGCGTACGCGTCCTTCAACCAATATGCACATCGACGCGTAAGCACGCATGACGCGCACGCGTCGGTAAAAAAAAAAAAGAGTTTTTTTTTGTCCCCTTCCATTTTCTTTTGCTTATCACATTCGCATACTTCTACTCTTCCCATTTTCATTTAGTTTTTATAGCATGTTTTCGTTTTTTTTAGTCATTTTAATAATGGTGTTGCATCTTTCACTCAATTGTTGAGAATTTCTTGCATTTGTTTTGGTGCTTCATGACTTGTTACATTAATTGTAATATTTGTCAACACACAAGATTAGTGTTTTAGTCCTTCCTAATTCATTACCCTTTGTTTTTTTTCTTGTACCACTTCATCATTGAATTAGGATAGAATCAAATGCTTTCATGCGTATTACTAATCTTGTTTGTGTCAATCCTTATTTGATCTTGATGCTCCATATACTCTCCATGCTTTAACTTTACTCTTGCATCAAGTATTAGTTGATATGCCCTTTGCTTAAATTATTTTCTTACTCACATGTTGTAGCTACCATGTAGTAGAGAACCATACTCTTATTTGGCATTAGCCCCCGCCTATGTTCTAATTGCTTTGATGTCTTTGTTATAGGCTTAATTTTCTTTCTTTTTCTCTCCTTCTAGGTTGGCCACCAAGAAGGAAAGGAATGAGAAAGCTTCTAAATGGGGCAACAAACAAGTTCATCTGCACAACCCTTTGAAGAAACTCATCAATTATAGCAACCCATCCACCTTGCTCTTCTTTGCATGCACCGAGGACGGTGCAATCTTCAAGTGTGGGGAGGTCGTTCGACCGATCTCCATGGGTAACAATTTCCTTTTCAACACCAATTCTTAGTTTTCTTTGTTAGATTAGTTATTGCATTGCATGATAGGTTGCATGTTAGTTAGAATTTGTACATATTTTACTACCTTCTTCTTATTAGGACTACTTGGTTAGAGTGATGATTTCTTTCCCAAGAAACCATTTTAGGGCAACCTACCAATTTGAAAAATATTTTTGTTAAACTTGCTTGAAAGAATGTATTTTGGAACATGGTTTTTGAGCTAAGAACACAAGCTTGTGAGATTCGAGCCTAATGGTGTGGTTACATCTTATAACCACTTATTTTTCCTTCTTGTGTGCATTATTCTCTTTCTATGATTGTAATCTTCGATTTGTTTGATTCTTTATGTCCATTATTTTGTGTATTCATGCATTTATATGATTGAGGCCATCATTTCGTTAGCTCACTTACCCAAATGGCCTTACCTTTTATCTTCCTTTGTTAGCCAACTTTGAGCCTACGCTTAACCCACTTATTCTTATTTTAGCACATTTCAAGCCTTAAAGCGGAAAACAATGAATGTCCTTAATTTGGATCTTTGATTGGCTTAGGCTAGTGTGTGTGAGTATCACTCAAGTGTGGGAACTTTGGGACATTGGTTGGGATAAAAGGGTGTTTGTGTTTTGTATTTTTATATTGGGGAATTGGGTACATACTCAGGTATTGATTAAATGTATAGACCTTATGCATTGATGTTCTTGTGTATAGTTTGAAAGAAAAAAGAAAAAAAAAATAGAAATAAAAGTGAAAAAGAAAAAAAAAAGAAAAGAAAAGAAAAAAAATATAGAAAAAAAGAAAGAAAAAAAAGAAAAGAAAAAAGAAAAGAAAAGTAATAAAGGGGACAAAATGCCCCAAAGTGAAGCTCAATAAGAATCAATGCATAAGTGTTGTGAAATGAAAAGAAAATGCATGAGTATGTGAAAAAGTGAGGAATGGGTAGTTAGATTAGTACTTAATTGTATAGGTCATTATATAGGTTAGGTGGGAAAGTTTAAGTTAATCAAAGATTCAAATCCTAAGTCCACTAGCCATATATGATCCTACCTTGACCCTAGCCCCATTACAACCTAAAGAAAAGACCTCATGATACTTGTATGCATGCATGAAATATATGTTGGTTGTTAGAAGAAAAACAAATCTTAGAAAACATGATTAGGGGAGAATTGAGAGAATTGACCCTACACACTTGAGCGACTAGAGTGCAAACACTTCCGGTGAGGGTTCGATGCTCAATTCTTTGATTCCCGGCTTTTATGAGCGTTCTTCTTGCAAGTCTACTTGAACTTCATTTTGATATTTAAATTGGTAGGACTCATGAAGCGTTCTATGATCTTAAGCCCTACTTGTGCATGTATGTCTTGGAGATTGTTTTATTTTTAACCAAGTAGGTAGAATCATTTTGCATTTAGTGGCATGCATATAGTTTCTTTGCTTTGAATAAGTGTCATATCCCTTATTTCTCTCTTGGCTTAAGCATGAGGACATGCTTGGTTTAAGTGTGGGGAGGTTGACAAACCCCGTTTTGACGGTTTATCTTGTATTGATTTTAGGGGATTTTATAACCTTTTACCCACATTTATCCATTGAAATAGCATGGTTTTATAACTTCTCCTTTAATTGTGCTTAAGAGTGAAAACATGCTTTTTAGGTCTTAAAATAGCTAAATCTAATTCTCCTTGATTCCATTAGATGCCTTGATATGTTTGTTAAGTGATTTAAGGTTTAGGAGGCAAAGATTGGATCAAGGGAATGAAGAAAGAAGCATGAAAAGTTGGAGAACTCATGAAGAAATGAAAGAACCGGAAAGCTGTCAAGCCGACCTCTTCGCACTTAAACGACCATAACTTGAGCTACAGAGGTCCAAATGATGCGGTTCCAGTTGGGTTAGAAAGCTAACATCTGGGGCTTCGAAACGATATAAGATTTGCCATAGTTGCATCACGCATAGGGGCGCGCACGCGCACGGTACGCAGACACGCCGATGGTGGCACATGACCCACTTAATGCAACACGTGGCCAGCGATTTTAGAAGCCTTGTGGGCCCAATCCAACTCATTTCTGATGCTATTTAACCCAAGGAGTGAAGAGGGAAACACGTGTTAATTACCATTAGTTTTAGTTTTAGTTTTAGAACTAGTTTTCTAGAGAGAGAAGCTCTCCCTTCTCTCTAGAATTAGGATTAAGATTAGGGTTAGTTCTTGGATTTAGATTTAGATTCATCTTCCTCTACCTCTATCTTCTCAATTCCTTGTTGTTACATTCATTCTTCTTCCATTCTTTTATTGCAATTTCCTTTATGATGTTCTTATGTTTAGTTGTAGATCTAGTATTGTTTCTTTTTACTTTCTTCCAATTTAATAAAGGTAATTCATAATAAAAGTGTTTCTTTTGATTGTTGTTGTTAATTTCTTTCAATAATTGTTGTTAGATTTTATTCTTGTTGTTGATTTACTATGTTTTCCTTTTATGCCTTCCAAGTGTTTGATGAAATGCTTGAGAGGATGTTAGAGTAGGATTTTATGTTCTTGGCTTGAGAAGGTAACTTAGGATTTCTTGAGTCACTAGTGTCCAATTGATTGCTAGTTGATAGCCATTAACTCTAGCCTTCATTAATCCAATTAGTGGAAAGCTAGGACTTATGGACTAGGATTGATATAACTCACTTGACTTTCCTTTGTTAATTGATTTAAGGATGACTAAGTGGGATTAATCCTTGCAACTACCATACTTGTGGCTAGTGATAATGATGAAGATCCTTGACAATCAAATCTTGCCAAGACTATTTTCTTAATAAAGTTTTCTTACCATTTACTATTCATGTTTCTCATCTAAAACCCCAAAATAACTCACAACCAATAACAAAACACTTTATTGTAAGTCCTAGGGAGAACGACCCGAGGTTTAAATACTTCGGTTTATAGATTTTAGGGGTTTGTACTTGTGACAAACAAATTTTTGTATGAAAGGATTATTGTTGGTTTAGAAACTATACTTTACAGCGAGATTTTATTTGAGAAATTCTAAACCGTCAAAAATCCAATCGTCACTTCCCCTTCTCCCGTGGCGTACGACCCCTACGCCTGGGTAGTTTCTGACTTGAGGGACTCCCCTAATCAAATGGGCGAGGATGAGCTCACCGAGTTTCGCCAAAACGAGTATTTGTGCGGTGGTACCGACGAGGAGGCTAACTATGATGTCTACGTCCCGGCTCCCCACGAGCGTTTGTATGAGATCAACTTCCATGCTCCCCGGGTTGCCGACTGGATTTGGTTCTATAAATCCATGTTTACGCAAGTGGGGGTTTGTATTCCTTTCTCCACCTTCCAAATGGCACTTTTGGGCCGGATATCCGTGGCACCGTCGCAGCTGCATCCGAACAGTTGGGCTTCAATCTGCTGTTTCGAGATGGTTTGTGAATATCTCGAGTTGCCGGTGTCTGTGGACGTTTTTCTTTTCTTTTTCAACCTTACAAACCTTTCAAAGGAAGGGAAACATAAGAAGGGGTTCATGTCCTTCCGGTCTGCCCACGGTCGAAGGATTTGGCTTGTTTGAGGACTCCTATCACGGGTTCAAAGACAAGTATTTCAAGGTACGTCCCGTTAAAGGTCGTCATCCTTTCTGGCTGTCACTAGAAGGGGAACGTCTTATCCCGACGTATTGGAGCTTCGGGGCGGGGTCTAACGCCTTCATTAAAGTCACCTACAAGGGTATGTCCGCCGTGGACAAGAAGATTGCCGAGGTCTTAATGGCAGTCTTCGGGAGGAATCATGTGAATCCTCATCTACTCATGGGTGATCGGGAAGTTGGCAGGAATTATATTTGTGAGCAGTTTTGACGGCTCTTTTTTGTTTCTTTTTGTTTCTCTTTCTCGATATTTCCTTGCGACTAAACGATCTTATTTTTCTGTTACAGTGGGAATGTATGCTGAGGTGACGGGTCTCCTTGACTTGTTTCAAACCTTTTTGTGTCCGAGCGACGATGAGGCGACCAACGAGAAGTCGGCTACTCCCCCGGAGGAGAAGAGCAAGGCCACTTCCGAGCAGGGGGTCATGGCCGATGGAGTCGGTGCCTCGGTTCAGGGTGCCTTGGCTCGTAGCGAGGTGCGTGTTTCCCACTCTCCTCGCGAAGTGGTCGGTACTGGGGCTTCGACGTCCAACCCAATTGTCGATGATGATGTGGAAGAGGTGCCCAGCTTCAAGAAGAGGAAAACGTCTAGTAGTCCCGAGGGGGTTCTCACTGTGATGGAGAAGAATTTTGACGCCGGGAACTTCATAGATGCTCAATTGATTCCTGGCACCGAAGAGCACTTCCACGAGTCGTCCCTTGCCGGGCAAGCGAGGTGGATGTATCGCACCCTCTTGCGTGGCGCCGTAATAGCTCGAAAGGCTGAGTTCGAGTTGTCTGGGATGGAGTCTCTCCGCAGGAGGTTGGAGTCTGCCGGGAAGGCTAATAATGAACTTAAGCGCGAAGTTAAAACTCTTCGGGAACAACTGACCCAATCCAACGAGAAGCTCGATGCTACCGAGAAGAAAGCCTCTACCGCTGAGAAAAAATTAGAAGAGTCAGACGCCACGGTTTCCCGACTTGTCGAGCGGGAAATGACTTTGGAGAGTTAGGTCGGCGTGGCTCAAGGGCGGGTGTCTGCGTTGGAGAAAGAGAAAGAGGCTGTCGAAAAAGAGCTTGCAGGATTGAAGACAAAGTATAAAGACGTCGTGAAGTAGGGGAAGGGCGCGATCCTGGCAACCGAGGAAGCTCTTAAAGCTCAGGTCAAAATTGTTGCTCCTGATTTCGACACATCGGCAATTGGCGTCTTCAAGGTGATCAAGGATGGCAAGATTGTTGACGTTCCTAAAAAATTATTTCTCTTGTTCTGTATGAAACTTGGTTAGCCGTTATGTTTTGGCTTTTCTGAACAGTTGGTTTCTTGGGTTGTTTGCCCGTTTTATCATAGTTAATACTTTCTTATTTGCCTAGTTGTGTTGTCGTTTATATTCACCGTTATTAGTTTGTGGTTGCCATTTGTTCTACCATATTGATGATATTCCGGCTGAGCCGGTTGAGCCAGCTCGTGGCTTTTCAGTGTAGCCGTTTGCTATCGTGGTAGTCGATGGGCTCCCAGGGTGATCAGTCCCGGGGCTGTGTGTCGCTGTCGTGTTGCGCGGAATTCGTTTGCGCGATGAGTTGTCCAAGAGAAGTGAACAAAACAAAAGAAACAAAACTTTGCACAAGTGTGTCTTAGCCGGTAATTGCACGAAAGGTCTATAGACTATAGCGAAAAGTACAATTACACGGATGAAATACTTAGCTCGATTGGTCGGTATGTCGCCTCATGTGCTAGGAGTAAAATCTTCTCAAGTTGCTCGCGTTCCACGTTCTTGGGACTTCTTTGCCATCGAGCCTTTCCAACTTGAAAGCGCCTTTGCCCATCGCTTCTTTAACTTTGTAGGGGCCTTCCCAATTTGCCGCCAGCTTGCCTTCCCCTGGGGTCGGTAAGCCGATGTCATTGCACCTCAGGACGAGGTCGTTTGGTTCAAACTCTCTCTTGAGCACTTTAGCGTTGTAACGTAGGGCCATTCTTTGCTTCAGCGCCGTTTCCGTCAAGTGGGCCATTTCTCTGGCTTCATCTATTAGGTCCTTTTCCACGGCTTCCCCTACTCCCTTCAGAAGTAGTTGCGGGCTTGGTTCCCCGATTTCCACGGGTATTACTGCATCTAGCCCGTATGTTAGTTGGAAGGGGGTCTCCCCGGTTGACGACTGCTCGGTTGTACGGTAGGACCAGAGGACCGAGGCAAGTTCGTCGGCTCAAGCGCGTTTCTTATTATCTAGTCGCTTCTTAAGCCCTAACAGGATGATCTTGTTGGCGGACTCGACCTGTCCGTTTGTTTGGGGGTGTTCCACCGAGGAGAACTTCTGCCTTATACCCAGGCCGGTGAGGAACTCCGTGAACTTCTTGTCGGTAAAGTGTGTACCGTTGTCCGAGATAACGGTCTCCGGGATGCCGAACCGTGTTATTACTTGTCTCCACATGAACTTCCTGCAATTGGAGGAGGATATGCTGGCCAGCGGCTCAGCCTCTATCCATTTGGTGTAGTAATCAATGGCGACTATGAGGTACTTGACTTGTCCAGGACCAACCGGGAAGGGCCCTAGGAGGTCAACTCCCCATTGTGAGAATGGCCGGGAAGACGTTAACAGGCTTAGCTCGGAGGCCGGTGCCTTGTGAAAATTGGCGTTCTCTTGGCACTTGACGCATTTTCTGACGAATTCTTTAGAGTCTACCATCATTGATGGCCAATAGTATCCAGCTCGGATTAACTTTCTTGCTAGGGCTTTGCCCCCTATGTGATGGCCGCAACACCCTTCATGGACTTCCCTAAGGACGTAGTTCGTTTGGTCGGGGTGTAGACATTTCAATAGGGGCTGGTTGAATCCTTTCCTGAACAGCTGACCTTGGATGATCGCGTACTTGGCCGCTTCCCTTCTCAGCTTCTTGGCATCTTTTTCGTCGTCGGGGAGTTTGCCGTTTTCTAAGAAGCTGGTGATGGGGTCCAGCCATGAGGGGCTTAGCCTTGACAGGTGCAGAGTGACCGCCGGCTCCCTCACTATACCTTGGATGAGAGATCGGTTGCCTTCTCCCGATTTGGTGCTAGCCAATTTTGATAGGAGATCTGCCCGTGTGTTCCTTTCCCTTGGAACGTGGTTGATCGTGACCTCCTCAAACTTCTGGCTCAAGTCCTTGACTTTCTCCAAGTATTTTTGTAATAGTGAGTCTCTGGCTTGGTAGCTCCCGTTTACTTGGGAGGTGACTACTTGTGAATCGCTGCATATTTCCAACCTTGTCGCTCCAACCTCCGTTGCTAGGGCTAAGCCCCCTATGAGGGCTTCGTATTCTGCTTGGTTGTTCGAGACGGGAAATTCGAACTTGATCGACTGTTCGTATACGACCCCGGCTGGACTTTCCAAGATGATCCCGGCGCCCCCGGACGTCTGGTTGGAGGCCCCGTCTACGTGGAGCTTCCACCGTGTGTCTGTCTCTTCGGTTGGATCCCCCGTCACTTCTACTAGGAAGTCGGCCATCGCTTGCGCCTTGATTGCTTGCCGGGGTTCGTACCGTATGTCATATTGGGAAAGTTCAATGGACTAAGTCATCATCCTTCCCGCCAAATCATGTTTCTGGAGTACTTGTCGGATTCCTTGGTCCGTCCTTACGACAATCTGGTGACTTTGGAAGTATTGTTTTAACCTCCGTGAAGAGGTCAAGAGTGCCAGAGCTAGCTTTTCCAGCTTGCTGTATCTTAGTTCTGCCCCTTGTAGGGCTCTGCTCACAAAATAGACTGGCTGTTGAGCCCTTCCTTCTTCTCGTACCAAAATCGCAGCCAGAGCTTCTCCTGTTATGGTGAGGTATAGGTATAACGGCTCCTCGTTCTTTGGCTTTCCGAGAACAGGGGGTGTCGCCATGATTTCCTTGAAGTGTCTGAAAGCTTCCTCGCACGCGGGCGTCCATTCAAACGCTATCCCTTTCCTCATGAGGTTGAAGAAAGGTAGGGCTTTCGTTGCCGAAGCTCCGAGAAAACGGGATAACGAAGTCAGTTGTCCTGCCAATCTCTGGACGTCCTTGATACAACCCGGACTCTTCATCTGGAGTATCGCTTGGCATTTCTCAGGATTAGCTTCTACCCCCCTTTGGGTTATCATGAACCCTAGGAACTTTTCGGCTTCCATGGCGAAGGCACATTTGAGGGGATTGAGCCTCATACCGTGTTGTCGGTGAGACGCGAATACATTTGCCAGGTCATTCAGGAGGTCGTCGGGTCGCGCAGTTTTCGCGAGGATGTCGTCTACATAGACTTCCACTGTCTTGCCTATGAGGTCGCAAAATATTTTGTTCATCAGCCTTTGGTATGTTGCCCCTATGTTTTTTAGGCCGAATGGCATCTCCTTATAACAGAAGGTTCCCCCAGGCGTTATAAACGCCGTCTTGTCCTCGTCGGGTCGGTGCATCGGTATCTGATTGTAGCCGGAGTAGGCATCCATGAAGCTCAGATACCGGTAGCCCGCCGCCGCGTCGACGTGTGCATCTATGTTGGGGAGGGGGAAACAATCTTTAGGGCATGCCTTGTTAAGGTCGGAGTAGTCTACGGACATTCTCCATTTGCCGTTGTGCTTCTTTACCAGAACTACATTCGAGAGCCAGGTAGAGTAGTCTAGTTCTTGTATGAAACCTGCTTCTAGGAGGCTGACCGTCTGCCTGGCTACCTCCTCCGCCCTCTCCCGCGACATTTTTCTCCTCCGTTGGGCTACCGGGCGTGTTTCCGACTTGACGGCCGGGTGGTGTGACATGACTTCGGGGTCTATGCACGGCATGTCGGCCGGTGTCCAAGCGAACAAATCCCCATTGGCCCTGATCATTTCTACGAGAGGCTCCTTCAATTCATGTGGAAGGTTTCTATTGACAAACGTGAACTTTTCCTCCGTCTCGCCGACCCTGAACTTTTCCAGGTCCCCCTCCAGTTCTGGTCTGGGCTTGTCATCTACCCTGGCGTCTAGGTCGGCCAGGAACACCCCCGATGCCTCTTTAGATTTCTTCCTTAGGGAGAGGCTGGCGTTGTCGCAAGCGACCGCTGTTTCTAGATCTCCCCTTATAGACCCTATGGATCCGTCGTCGGTAACAAACTTCATGACCAGTAGCTTTGTGTTGATTATTGCTTCAACATCGTTAATCGTCTTCCTCCCCAAGATGATGTTGTAGGCCGTGGAATCTCGGAGAACCACGAACTCTGCCATTGCCGATCTTCGGCCTTGGGCCAGTCCCACATAAATCGGCAGGGATATTACTCCATCTGGTTTGATGAAGTGGTCACCTAACCTGATGACCCCGTGCTGATGAGTCGATAGATCGACGTCCCTTAATCCCAGTGTGTCGAACACGTTGCGGAACATAATGTTCGAGTCTGCCCCCGTGTCAACAAGGATTCGTTTGACGAGGCCGGTTCCTACCCTGGCCGTGATGACCATTGGCGGATTTTCAGGGGCCTCGTTGAACCACTGATCCTCCGGGCCGAAGGAGATAGATGGGGGCTTCTTAGAGCTTCGCATCGGCGCGGAGGAGACCGCAAGAATCTTGGCGTCTTTCTTGTGCGCCGATCTAGACCTTGGTGCGGTGTTTTTGGCGGTTACTACGTTTATCACGGTGAGGCCATGGTCTTTGTCTTCTGGCTCTTGTCGCTGCTTTGCCGATCGGGTCTTGCCTTCCTCGTCTTGGTCACGATGTCGCCTCCTCGGCTCCCTTATAAGATGGGAGAATTCTGAAAGTTTACCGTCCCTTATCGCTTGCTCTAGTGCATCCCTCAAGTCAAAGCAGTCCTGTGTTTGGTGTCCATAGCCCATGTGGTAGTCACAGTAGAGGCTCTTGTTTCCCCCCGTGCGGTCCTTGAGTGGACGGGGCTTGGACAAGATTCCCCTCTCGGCTATTTGCTGGTAAACTTCCATGATGGGGAGAGTGAGCAAAGTGTAGTTGGTGAATTTCCCGATCCGGGGAAACGGTCTGGGTACCTTGCTCGGCCCTCCCTCTTTGGCTTGTTCTTTTTGTCTCTCTCCGTTACCTTGTTGCCTAGGTTGATTGTAGCCGGAGTGCCGTTTATTGGCAGCAACGACCTGGCTGACTTCCTCGTCATTTATGTATTCCTTGGCTACCGTTTGGATTTCATGCATCGTCCAAACCAGTTTCGTGGTAAGGTGTTTCCGAAAGTCCTCGTTAAGGAGGCCGTTCGTCAGACAGAGGCTGGCCACCGAGTCGGTCAGGCCGTCAATTTTCAAGCATTCGTCATTGAAGCGATCGAGGTATTTTCTGGTCGGTTCCCCGGGCCTTTGGGTTATCCCGAGCAGGTTGATCGGGTGCTTTACCTTTGCTATTCGTGTCGTGAATTGAGCTAAGAAGGCACGGCTGATGTCCGAAAACCCATAGATGGATCCCTGCAGGAGGCCGTTAAATCATCGGATCGCGGGTCCTGCCAGGGTGACCGGGAAGGCCCGGCACCTCACCTCGTCTCCTACTCCCTCCAGATTCATTCTAGCCTCGAAGGCCGTGAGGTGTTCTAGAGGGTCTTGAGTTCCATCGTACCTCATGTCCGTTGGTCTTGAGTTCCATCGTACCTCATGGACCTCAAGGATGGACCGATGGAACGGGGTGGCGCCCATTATCACGGGTTGCCGTGTCCTCACAGGTCTCCCCTTCCCGTTTTCGTGTTCTCATTCCGTGCGGCGCGTTTCTTTGCCTCGGGAGTAGATGATTGTGTCATTTTGTCTTCTCGGGATGGGCGAATCTTCTCGGGTGCTCTCCGCTTCCGTTCTGGAAGCGGAGGCGTGCCGGGAGTGACTCCGGTGGGAATCTCTCTCCCAACTTTCAGGGGATGGGGAGTAGCTAGGATTGGTGGTTCGTCGATCATGCTCCTGATCGGCTAGTTGTCGTTCCAGGTTCTGGACCCTATGGCGTAGCTCCTGCATTATTCTGGCGCTGTCACCGCCAGTTCCTCCGAAGGGTCGCGTCTCTCGCCTCCTTGTGCGTGGTTCCGCGTGTTGTCGGGGGACCTTCGTCGCCCTCCGGGTGAGGCGACAGAGGCTGCCCCCTCCGCGCCGGTTGTTCGGCCTTGGTCTCCCAAGCCCGGCACGACTTCCATATGGGCGTCCCCACAGACGGCGCCAATGTTCTGTGAAACGGTAACCGGACGGTTCGGGTGGAGTCTTGAGGAGGTGGGAACGTTCTGGTCGCGACTGTACTGGGATCGGGTCTGCTGGGAGGCCGAACTCTCGTTGTGGAATGATGGGGGGTCACCTGCAAAGACACTCCGACGCTCTAATCAGCTAGTGTGCAGGCGAGGGATAGGTTAGGTGGAATATGTGACGTACCTCGAAGAGGGGCTGGACCGCCCTATATATATCGTGTCAGGGGTGGGCCCCGCAAAGGTAGAGCCCACCTTCCCCGAATCTTCCTTAGACAGCTGTATTGGGGAGTTGCCTTAGACGCGTGTCCGGGTCGGACTTGGTAAGCTTCCTACCCGACCGTCCATGTCGGCGGGTCGGGTTGGCCCATACCACATTAGGTCAGACCGTAACATAAATAATACTTATTTATGATATAAACAAAGAAATATACAGAATCTTAAGTTTTGCATATAAAAATTTAGGAACATATTATGTAATTGCATAATATTATTTTTTTTAATGGTGTAGACCAACAACTCTAATTTTATTTCACGGTCAAATTAAAAAAAAAGTCGTAATTTTAAAGGTAGTTAGAAAAAAAACAAAATTAATCAAAAAATAGTTAACTTATATTATTCTATTAATTTATTTAATATATTAAATTATTTTTATTTATATTAAGATTAATTTTAAATATTTTAAAATAAAAAGTATAATTAATTATAATTTGTATCTTAAATTATATTGAGTACATGATATTCTATTGTGCTGCTAAAAGTAAAAATGAGATAACAAATATAATTTTATCTCTTAATTTAGTATATTTATTTATATTTTATACTTTTCTTACGATTAATTTTGTACGGTGTTGGTATATTAAATAAAAATACCTGTTATAATAACAAAAAAATAAAATAAAATTTCAATCAATAATTTTATATTCTTTACTTTTTTTTAATTTTATTTTGGATTTTAATTTATTACTAAAAGGTAGTGAAATTCTATTGATACTGAAATAAAGTTGCAAAAAAGTCTATAGGGTAGAATAAGTAAAATAATGTGATACTCACATTACAACATTCAAATGAAACAACCTAGGATCTAAAATGTTTATCGTTTTCTTTCTCGCTGTCTATTATATTATCGATTCTATTATATAAAAATGAATTTTTTACATTTAATAATAGAGTCAACGTAGCATGTTTCTGAGAGCGTTTCTTAATTTATTTTGTTTAACTCATTAAATACAATTTATTATGATGCATTAATTATATCAACTAATTGATTTGATTAGATATTTAAATATCACACAATTTAAAATTATGTATATTGATTTGATTTTTATGATATATAAATTTAAGGAATAAATTAAAATAATATAATTTATTACTTATTTAAATTGAATACAATAAATACAAAATTAATTTAGTCAAAAGTTTATTATTTTCTAATCTTCTATACATAAAAATGACAAAATAAAATTGTAAAAATAGTCTTTTTATCGTTTTTGCTATTTTAATTTTTTTTTGCTTTTTTTATGTGTAATTTTATTTTACATTAACTTTGTGTATTTAATAACAAAATATACTCATATTAATTCTATCATATAATAATATATTTTTCTCCTATGTTAATCAAAGAATTTCAATAGTTATCAACTACATCTAATAGAATAACTGAGAAGCGAGAACTACAATAAGTTAAACTCAGGTTCAAAATGCTGAAACGAAGGAAAGAAAACAGTGGATATATGATTAGAGAAAAATATATAATAATGAGAAATATACTAAAATTGGATTTTTCCTCCAACTAATAAGAGTGAGGTGTCAATTTCTTATGAATTCATTTTTTCTCTAAAATGAAATCACTATTTTCTCTTCTAAATTTATTTTAGAAAAATATCTTTATTATAATTATATTACAATTAACATTTATCGAATAATGCATGATTATACTAATTTAGGAAAATATCTTTATTATAATTATATGAAATTAATATTTAATACATTATCAACTAATAAAAGTGAAGTGTCAATTCCTCATGAATTTTTTTCCCTCCAAAATGAAAGTACTATTCTTTTTTCTAAATTTATTTTAGAAAAATATCTTTATTATAATTATATTACAATATTACAATTATATTACAAGTAGTATTTAATGAATAATGCATAATTATCGTAATTTAAAAAAATAAAATAAAGTCCAATAATTTATCTTTCGACTGCACACGTATGTAGAATAACTTTTAAGAATGAGTCACGTATAGTAAATATGGTCGATGATTGTAAAACTGTATACTAACATTGATATAATACATTTTCAGGTATATGTTTTGTAGGTATCAAAGAAAAGTGTTGAGTTATTTTTTAGTGGGTTTAAATTATTTATTGTTTATTAAAGAATTTTGTGCATTAGAATTCTCTAATAATTTATTATTTATTTTGAGTTGATTTTGATTTGTTCTTACTTGACAATAAAATAACATATAAAAATTTGTTAGTGGGTCTAAGTATTACTAAGTTATTTATGGTCACATTGAGTATATATGTTTGATTTATTGAAAAAAGTAAATTACTAAAATTAATTAATAACTATTTTAGAGTTAATGCATTTAATACTAGATTAAGAAAAAACAAACAATACATAATATGTTACATTTTTATTAATTAAATTATTATAATTCAAATTAATCTTAACAAAAGAATTTAAAATTATAATTTCAATCTTATCACGTGCATGGCACGGGCTATTATACTTGTTAAATATAAAAGCTATTAGCACTTATAAAGCTATTAAAAATATTTATAAACTGGATCTAGCATCACTTGAAAGAATCATAAAAAATAATCAACTAACATTATCATCTATTAGAACTATTTCTATGTAAGTCGTCTTATTTTTGTCAAATTTAGATGGGACTTTTCATAACTTTATAATTCCTGTCTTTATTTTTTAAACTTATAATTATAACATATGTTAATTATTTTTTATTTTTTTGTTATGAATATTTTTCTTTGAGTCTATAATCATTAAATGATTTTATTATTCTATTAATACCACCATACGCGTAATAATCTTTATAAATTATAATAATTTTGTTATTTATATATTTGTATATATTAATTATTTAGTTAATAGTTTTCTTATTCTTAAAATATATTTATTTTGTTAAATAATTCTAAATATTTCTTTACTTAGTTTATACATATATTAATTGTACACAAATATATTTAAGTCACATATATTAATTATTTTTTATTATAATTTTTTTTTGAGCTTACAATCATTTAATAATTTTTTTATTCTTTATTATTAATGTCATCGTATGTGTAATCTTCATAAATTACAGTAGTTTCTTTATTTATGTATATGTATATATTAATTTTGTTAAATAATTCTAAATATTTCTTTATTTATGCATACATATATATTAATTATATATAAAAACATTTAAATAACAAATATTAATTATTTTTTGTTATGATTAATTTTTATTCTACAATTGTGTAAATAATTTTTTATTTTTTATATCCATGTATATTCTCCAATCTCCATTCATACGTATGATTAATAATTTTTTTTCACGTATCTTCGTATGTTAGCAAGAAAAGCAAAATTACGTTTGTGACTCTTTTTCTTTTATCACGCCATAATCTTAATTAATCAATCTTGTATTCACACAATATAATTAAACTTTTAATCACTCTAATCTATTGATGAATTATACTTCTCTTAATAATTACATTACTAATCTGAAATATAAAAAATAAATAAAATAAAATAAACTTAAAAATCAGAAAAAAAGAAATATATTAAAAAATTAAAAATAACATATCTAAGAAGAATAGTCGTAATATATAAATTGAGGCAACAATTTAAATTTCTCTAAAACTAATCTAATCAAATATCAATATTAGAACTAAATTATTTAAATAATATTTAATCTATTCTAGTTTTTAGACACATATAGATTAGAGTAATTCTCGTAACAATAGCCAACTAAAACAACATCATAAGTTTGAACATTTAGAATTCGTGCAAATTCAGACCATCCCCTTGTTAAATAAGTTTCATCATCCGCTATCCATGCAATGCGACAATGTATATAATTGCCACAACGAGAAACTAATATGACCATTATTTCCCTCAATGGTATTGCGTTGATGTAAAAGAAGGCTGATAATTTCTAAAAAAAATCACAATATGTTATAAAATTATTTTAATTACGAAAAGTTTAAAATAAGAAAATTTGAATATATTACCAATCGTTGAAATTGCATCTCCGAGTTTGATACGAATTTACCAAAATTGAACTTAAATTGAGAAAATTCAATCTCATTATGTGCTCCACTTTGAAGATTTTCGGAAAGACGTAAAAAACATGGAGGGAATGGAACTTGAACTTGGCCTACAAAACTCTGTGAAAATAATTCCTCAATAAAAAATCGAGCTACTCCCAAGAAAACTAACTTTACCCACATCCCATTAGGTTGGTCATAAAATGTGAGTAGATCCAACTATCATTCAATAAAATAGAGTTTATTGCCCCTTCGTTTGACGCTTACATCCATGTAATTAGAACCCGAAACAGTGAATATAACTTGAGATTGTATTTGATAGATGCAGTGCATTGTAAATGATTGTGGTAAAAGACAATCGCACTGGATCATTAGACGAAAAGAATAAGTTGGAGAAGAACAAAAATAATTTATCAAAAGAATAAACACACACACTAGCTGAAAAGGGAAGAAGAAAAGAGAACCCATTGTCACTATTCACCTATAACTTCAATCCGCGATATCTCGAACTACGGTGCTCTGATTCACGTGCCGTCAGCGGCTACGCGAAACTCTTGCCGAGCCTGTCACTTCTATACAAGCTTTGTGGTAAGTTTTTCGAATTTTCCTGCCCAGTTTTCGTGTCCTTGTGAATTTCGAGTTTTTAGTTTGGTTTTGAATGAAATCTTGTGATTTTGGGCGTTTAGATACACTCTAGTACTTGATTTCCATTGGATTTTGATGCAATCCTCTTTTGGTAAGGTGAGAATACTTGATCTCTTGTGGTTTTGTGTATATATGAAATCCTAGGTTTGATTTATGGAACATGTGTGATATTAGCTTGAATATTGGAGCTTGTTGGTGATTGTTGATGCTTGTTGGAGTGATTGGTGGCTTGGATTGAGGTTGAAAGCTTAGCTTGTGCTCATTCTGGGTTTTTGACATATTGGGAATCGGCTAAGGTATGATTTCAGTTTCTTCTATGTAATATATAATATTCATGGATACTTAGGTTAAAGACCCATAGGATAGATTTGGATTGATATGGTTATTGATGTGGGTTGGTTGATGATGCATGATAATTTGATATAATTAATTTTGTTAAATAACGAGGAAGTGGTATGATGTATGTTGAATTGAATGAATGTATGTTATTGATTGTTGATGTAAAGCATGAATGAGAATTGATGATGAAGATTGATAGTAAAAGAATGATGATGGGTGAATGTGTTGGTGGAGATTTGATAAGAGTGTTACATGTTTGATGTTTGATTGTTGAGAATGATGTAATGTGAACGAAGACTTGGTATGTATGGTGAAGTGTGACCTAAAGGGGTGAGTTATAATGTAAATTGGAATTTGGAAGGGCTTTGGTTTGATTTTGGTTGGCGATTATGGAGAATTGAACTTTGTTAGCATTTGGTGAAAAGGGAATTTTGGTGAACTTTGTCTGATCATAGCTTATGCCTCGGTTTTCAAAATTTTTTGAAATTGGTTTAGAATTAAAGTTTATTGAAAACTCTTCAAATTGATATAGAGATTGTAATATTTGAATTTTTGTAGAGAAAGTTATGATCATTCAAAGTTTGGTGTAAAAATTTAAAATTCTGCAGAGTTGCAGAATTTTGTGATTTCTGGTATGTGTGCACACAAAGCCTTGTGCGCATGCACACCCCTGCGAAACTTTAAACCTGTGCGCACGCACAGACCTGTGCATACGCACATGCAGAGGAAGGCAACCTGTTTAGAGCGCTAGCACAGCCTGTGCGCGCACATACCCAATGAACGTTTACAACCTGTGCGCACGCACACGTTGGGAAGGGCAATCTGTTGAGGGCGCGAGCACGCCTTGAGCGAGTGAACAAAATTGTAAAATTGGTACCTGTGCGTACGCACACCTCTATGCGTAAGTTTAAAACGTGTGTTTACACACTCTCCTGTGCTTACGCACTCTCCTGTGCTTTCGAGTCCTCTTGGGCGTGCGCACACACTCTCATGTGCATACGCACACGCCCTGTTTCTCAAACTTAAACTTTATTTTCAACTATTTCACCTTCCCAACAAGATTGTAAGCTTTTGTGACACCATTTTAAGATTTTTGGGCTTATTTTCGAGCATTGCAACATGGGAAAAGTCTTAGAAGAATTTAATTGGGTTTTACTTTGAAAAGCTAGCAAATGAAGGTGTAGGTTTCTGGTGTACTGAGGATGAGTTTGGTGGAGTGAGAAAGAAGGATGGTACTAGAATTGAGGAACTGATGAACTAATGAGTTCGGAATGAAAATTATGAATTGATGATGGTTGTGATGAGTCGAGGACTCGAAGAGAAATGATGATCTTGATGGTTGTTGAGAGTGTGCAGGACCTATATCCCTAGCGTAGCAGGTTTCTCTGCTGCATAAGTATATGTTGTTGAGAGTGTACAGGGCCTATATCCCTCGCATAGCAGATTCTTCTACTGCATGAGTATATGTTATTGAGAGTGTGCATGGCCTATATCCCTGGCGTAGCAGATTTCTCTGCTGCATGAGTAGTTATTGTTGTTTCCTTCTCTGCTGCATGAAGTGTGCGGGGCCTATATCCCTGGCATAGTAGACTCCCTACTACATGAGTGTGCAGGGCACTATATCTCTGGCGTAGCAGATTCGCTGCTGCATGAGTGTGCAGGGCACTATATTCCTGGCGTGGCAGAAAAGGCTACATCCAGAAGGATGTGTTGGGTTGGCATTTACGGACCGACAAGTGATATCACGAGCCAAAAGGATAGGCATTCATCATATACATCTCTTATATGCTTGCTTGCTTTGATTACTTAGGCTTGCCTAATTGCATAAAATGTCTACTTGCTTCTTGAATTACTTGCTATATATGAGTTTTACCTGTGTTTTCCTTGCTTGTATTATTTGTGTTTGTTTGGTGCTGACGAGGTTCGGAAGGCAGGGGCGATGGGATCGCATGGAGGATAGGTTGGTGAAGGCTGTGGGATAGCAGAGAACTGTTAGACTAGAGAATCCTTTAAGTTAGTTCACCCTTTTATTGTATTAAGGTTTTATATATGCTCTACTGTTTTAGTTATGCCTTGAGATTGAATCTTGTGATGGATATGAAGTCTAGGATTGCCTCTGGCGTCCCGGAGTCTTATATCTTACATCACTGGGCACTGTTACCATACTGAGAACCTCCAGTTCTCATATCATATTCTGTTGTTATTTTTCAGATGCAGGTCGCAACCCACCTCAGTGAGTTGCTTTGGATGCTGACAGAAGCGGAGGATCCTGTTACTATTGGAGTCTTTTTGATTTGTTTTGTTTATATATATAACTCTCACTTTTGTATTTTGTTTTTGGCCTAGAGGCTTGTAATTGGGAGAGAAAAACTTGTATAAGCTAATTTTACTGCCTGGTTCTGTATGTCTGTGTATAGCTAACCAGCTTAAACTCCGCGAGCCGTGGCTAGATTCCTATGATATTATATTATTATCTTTTGTTATATTATATCTGATTTTTTGTGCTTTAAGTTAGAAGCTTCGTTAATACGTTTTGCGCTTTTTAAATCCTGTTTTTGAGCTATATCCTTCATCACTTTTAGATATATTAATCCTTCTATATATTATATGTATGAGCTTTAGAACTGTTGTAACCTCTGATTAACCTTTGCTTTACGACGCGAGGTAAGATTTAGGATAATTGGGGTGTTACAATAACACCCTTTTTACTTTTACACCTTTGTTCCATAGGATTAAAATCAATTTTCTAACCTCTTATTAACCGTTATACACATGGCTTTCATTATCATTTAGTGACTAAATTTTCAGGGTTGCAGTTTTTCATTTTTATCCACTTTTAGTGACTTTTAAGACTTGAAACTTAAACCCCAAGTGCTCCAAATAATTTAGTGGTTTCATACAATTTTCAGAGGTAAATAAGTTTCATATATCACTCAAATAATAGTCCAAAAATAGAGAAGCATCACTAAATTTTCAGAATTAAGAATCAAGCACAAAATCACCACACCCCAAGTGTTCCAAATAATTTAGTGGTTTCATACAATTTTCAGAGGCAAATAAGTTTCATATATCACTCAAATAATAGTCCAAAAATAGAAAAGCATCACTAAATTTTAAGAATTAAGAATCAAGCACAAAATCACCACAAATTGGCTCATAAACACCGAAAATAAGCACAAACATACTTTAACTAATCCTAACCCTTACCTCTTATGTAATTCAGTTAGTAAATATTTCTCACACTAGAAAACGTGCACACAAGGGCAGAACACATAGCTGGTGGTGATGAGTTTTGTTTTTGGCCTAAAATGTCACAAAAACGTCGAAATTCAACCACTTTGAGCTCGAATCTCTCTAACTCCTTAGGCGTGCTCCACGGGTGCTTCAAGAGGAGTTCTCTATATATAGAAGAGAGTAGGAATTCATCATATCTACTATTTTTAAAATAGAAAAGGAAAGGAGAAAGAATAAGAGTTTACCTAGCCAAAATTTTGGTATAAAGGCAATGATTAGCGAAAACAGGCAACAGTTTGTGCTTGTATGGTTTGAGTCCTTGAAGAGCACATAAAGGGTAATGGAATAAGAGTTAAAATAGAGACTGAGGCTCAGAGAATAAGTGCAATAATTTTCTCTCTTTCTCTCTCAAGAATTCGGTCAAAAGAGTGTAAAAATGTGTAAAGTATTTTGTGAATTTTGTGGCCAATGTTTCCTTAAATAAAAAATCAAAGTGTTGCAGAATTTATGATGGTAAAAGTGGCTACAATTTTTGTGGACAAGGGACGGGCTTCAATGAATAAGGGGCATGAAAATGAGGAAGCTTGGTCAGCGCTTGCATGTCGAGCTTATCCACAGTTAACCGCAGTTAGTTACTCGAGGTTAAAAATACAGCAGAGAGGGATAAAAGGATGAGATAGTCTCCGTACAGAGGCTGAGAAGGAGATACAAGTTACTTAGATGCCAAGTAAGAAGATTTGGGGTCTCAAGAAGTTGTTTGCAGAATACTAATCAGAAATTCGGTTCGGATAACTTTTACGGTGCAGTAAAATAATTAATGGCTAATATTTATTCTTAAAAGACTAAATCATGAATGAATGCTAATATAAGTCTTGAGGCACATTTAGTTGGGTAGAAATTATTTTGACCACTGATTCCGAGATTTTTCGGTTATTAGAGTTTTTTTCGACACGCATACAAAACGTCACTAAAAGTAAATTTCCGGCTTAAAAAGTCTCTAGTGAGAAAAACAAACTAATAGTAAACTAATATTTATTGTTTACTAGTCAAACTTGATTTAGTGAGATTAATTACCCCCATAAAGTCAATTTGGACTTTATTAATGGCTTTTTTGTATTTAATTTTTTTATTTTTTATTTCTTTATTTTTTTTACCATTGGACTAGCCTCACTATTTCTTATTGAGCTGTGGTTTGGAATTTTGTGAAATAAATTTTAATAGAGTCAGAAAAGTCTGTTTACTGAAAATCGGGTTCTTACAAAAAATACTATAAAAAATTATAAATTGTACCTTAAAAGGATCAACTTCGATGAAAAATGAAGAATACATTCTTATTCTATGAAGTAGTCAAGAAAGAATAATAAATTAAAAAAAATATAAGTTGACTCTCATATCTAAACTCACGAATCACAAAAAACACTATATATAGCCTTTATTAGAACAAAAATAATTATATAAATTAGTTATTATTAAGTTAATTTTTTATTATTTACGTTATATGTCATATATATTTAACGTAATTGAATAAACCATTATCCTATCATATACATTTCTATCATGATTAGAATAAAAGATTTTTGTTTTAATTTTTTATCGTTGATATCAATATTAATTTGTCAAAAATTACGACTAATTTAAAATTATATTACAATAATTGAAAATTAAATTATTGATAATTAACATAATTATATATTAAATACTTATTTGATCTATAATTATAAAAAAAATTATTGACAATTAACATATATTAAATGCTACTTTGATGTATAATGATTGACAATTAACATAATTATGTAGAAAATAAAATATAGCAACTAAAATTAAATTTGTTAATTAATTGAAGCTAGATAAACAATGTTTGGCAATTATTTTAGCATTTAATTATCATCATCATCATCATCATCATCATCATCAATTGATATCAATATAAATGGGTCACTATTAACGTAACAACTTGTCACTAATAAAATTATTGTATAATAAATGAGAATTAGAATTGTATCAATATAATTAAAATGATTAAAAATATTCTCGATTGATAATTAGTTTAATAATGTATTAAATATTAATTTTATATAATTATAATAAAGATATTTTTTAAAATTAGTATAATTATACATTATTCATTAAATGTTAATTGTAATATAATTGTAATATTGTAATACAATTATAATACATATATTTTTCTAAAATAAATTTAGAAGAGAAAAATAGTGCTTTCATTTTGGAGGAAAAATGAATTCATGAGAAATTGACATCTCACTTTCATTAGTTGATAATGTATTAAATATTGATTTTATATAATTTATTTAAAGATATTTTTCTAAATTAGTATAATTATGCACTATTCATTAAATGCTGATTGTAGTATAATTGTAATATAATTATAATAAAGATATTTTTCTAAAATAAATTTAGAAGAGAGAATAGTGATTTCATTTTGGAGGAAAAATGAATTCACGAGAAATTGACACATCACTTTCATTAGTTGATCATGTATAAATTTAATTTTATATAATTATAATAAAGATATTTTCCTAAATTAGTATAATTATGAATTATTTATTAAATGCTAATTGTAGTATAATTATAATATAATTATAATAAAGATATTTTTCTAAAATAAATTTAGAAGAGAGAATAGTACTTTCATTTTGGAGGAAAAATAAATTTATGAGGAATTGACACCTCACTTTCATTAGTTGATAATGTACTAAATATCGATTTTATATAATTATAATAAAGATATTTTTCTAAATTAGTATAATTATCTATTATTCATTAAATGCTAATTGTAGTATAATTATAATATAATTATAATAAATATATTTTCTAAAATAAATTTAAAAGAGAGGATAGTGCTTTCATTTTGGAGAAAAAATGAATTCATGAGAAATTGACACCTCACTTTTATTAGTTGGGAAAAAATCCAATTTTAATATATTAAGTAGATTAAAACATCTTTATTTTTTACAATTCGTTTCTTTTTTTGGAGTTTCTATGAAGTTCGCAGTTCAGCATATAGCTCAAAGTTCGTCAAAGCTCTTCGCGTTACTTTAATTTATACAAAATTTGCCTAAATTTTAGGTGAACTTGATGTTATTCTCGAGGTACAAAACTTTGATAAATTTATTTCTACTTTTCTATAAATATCATTGAGTGAGAAGTTTTCTTGTGTTTTATGTTGAAAAAATATTTTGTTACACTTAACATTTAATAATAATTATATCATTAAATTTGATTTAGTATAAAAATAAAAATAAATAAATAAATAAATAAACTCAAAAAATAGTGATAATTAATTTTATTATATTAGTTAATAATTAAATTAAACTTAGTTTTCTAATTAAATACAACTTAAATTATTAGTGACTTTTTAAAAAATATTTAAGATAAAAATATTATTTATATATTAATATACTCTATTAATTATGATCTTGTTTTGTAGTAATTATTTTGGTTAAAAAAATTATTTATACCATAAAGACTATAATAAGTATATTTCATAATTAAATATAAGATAATAAAAAGTAAAATAATTGTTTAAGAACATATATAAAAAAATAAAAGTTAGTCATCTTAACAATAAAAAGAAAGCCATTATAAATTATTTTTTATTATTTTGAATATTATATTGTGTGAAATTATCTATTTATTATTTTAAATATTATAATAAGTGATTGTGTATATTTCTAGTTCTTATCAATATGTATAGATAGTTCTAATTTAAAATTTTAAATATATTTAAACAAATTTGGGTTGGTCGAATGATTAACTTAGTCGTCCGCTTAAACAACTATTAGGAGTTCGAATTTCGTCTCATATGTGTAGCAACTCATTGGCCCTCTTAAATGAAACTCAAATTCAAGATAGATTAGTCCTTAACTTGTTGGGTATTGTGGGAAGCAAAAAAATATATATCTATACCTAAATTTTATTATATTTTTGCTCCCACAGCTAAATTTTTCTGGATCCATCACTGGACCTAGGTATTAGTTACGTGATGATGAGGACATATATTTAATAAGGTTTAGCATAATTGTTGGGCAAATGTTATTCTCTGGAGTTATTTGTTTTTTCGGTCGACCTATTGTTGGAAATACATGTATGCTCCTGAATTCAATTTGTCATTGGTTCTAGCGCAAGCAGGAGATTGTTGGAGATAAGTGTGTATGTCCAACAAAATACTATCATGAATTATTATTATTATAATGGCTCCATTATTGTCACACAGTAATGGAAGTAGTTCTTTAATTGAAGGCACCACACCAATCTCGTTTATGAACTTCTTCATCCAAACAACTTCTTTAGCAGCCTCACTTACTGCTATGTACTCAGCTTCAGTCATTGAATCAGCTACGGTAGTTTGTTTGGAACTTTTCCAACTCACTTCCCCACCGTTTAAAGTAAAAACATAATCTGAAGTAGATTTGCTATCATCTTTATCTGAGACAAAAATTGCGTCAGTGAACTCTTTTGGTATAAGTTCAGAATCTCCATAAATGAGAAATTGGTCTTTGACTCTTCTTAAATATTTAAGAATGGATTAAACCACCTTCCAATGTTTCTCACCGAGATTCGCCTGATATCGATTGGCTACACCTAGTGCATATGCAGGACGTGTACATGTCATGGTATATATGATAGCTCCCTCTGCACTAACATATGGTATTATACTCATGCGTACTTTTTCTTCAGGAGTTTTAGGACAATCTTTTTTGTTAAGAGTAATTCTAGTTCCTATTGGTAAATAGCCTTTTTTAGAATTTTTCATGTTATACCTTTTCAATATGGTATCAATGTACATAGAGTGTGAGAGTTCGAGCAACATTTTAGATCTATCTCTATAGATCTTTATTCCTAAAATATAGACTGCTTCTCCCAAATCTTTCATGGAGAATTATTGAGATAGCCAAATTTTAGTATTTTGTAATACTGGTACATCATTTCCTATTAGTAATATGTCATCAACATAGAGTACTAAGAAAATGACTGTACTCTCACTAAACTTTTTGTAGATGTAAGGATTCTCTTCACACCGAACAAAATCAAACTTTTCGATCGTCTTATTAAAGCAAATGTTTCAACTTCTAGAAGCTTGCTTTAGCCCATAAATAGTGCAGTTCAGCTTACAAACTTTTCTATGATCAGACTGGAGTGTGAAACCTTCAGGTTGTGTCATGTACACTTTCCTTTTGAGTTCTCTATTAAGAAAATTGTTTTCACATCCATTTGTCATATTTCATCATCATAGTATACTACTATAGCAAGTAGAATCCGAATAGATTTGAGCATTGCCATAAGAGAAAATGTTTCTTTATAACCTATTCCCTCCTTTTGACAGTATTTCTTGACAACTAAACGGGCTTTATAGGTCTCTACCTTACCATCTACTCCAATCTTTTTCTTGTAAACCCATTTGTAACCAATAGGTTTTATATTCTTTGAGGATTCAACCAAAGTCCAAACATTATTGATCCTCATAGACTCTATTTTGGATTCCATGGCACTTTGTCATTTTAGACTTTCAAAATTTTGCATTGCCTCTTCATAAGTCTTAGGATCATTATAATCATAATTGATTCCATTTTTCACATCATCTTGCCCCATTAGGTTTAGCCTCAATGGTGGACGATGTCTTCTTGTGGACCATCGAAGAGGTAGTTCTTGTACCAAATTTGGAGGTTGCTGAATTGGTTTCAAAGGTAGTTCAAAGATTGGTTCATTAACCCCTCTTTGAACTACTATCGGTTCGTTATCCTCAACTCTTGAAGATGATAAGTTTGGTGTTAGTTTGAGTACATCTAAAGTTGATTGCTCAACTTGTATTTCATGTTCTTGAACTTGTACTATTTCATTGGTTTCTTGAACTTCATCAAGTTCTATTTCTTCACCTTGTTTTCCTTCACAAAGAAATTCCTTTTCTAAAAAAGTTTCACCTCTTGCCACAAACACTTTGTGGTCAGAAGGGTGATAGAAATAATAACCCATTATTTCTTTAGGGTAACCAATGAACCTACATTTATCAGATCTAGCATCAAGTTTATTACTTTACAATTTCTTAACATATGTTGGACATCCCCAAATTCTAATGTGTTTGATATTTGGTTTTCGTCCTTTCCATATCTCATATGGTGTTGAAGAAACTGCTTTAGTGGGTACTTTATTTAGCAAATATGCTGATGTTTCTAAAGCATAGCCCCATAAATTTAATGGAAGATCAATAAAATCCATCATGAATCGAACCATATCTAGTAAAGTTCGATGCTTCCTTTCTGAAACACCATTGTGTTGTGGAGTACCAGGAGGTGTCCATTGAGAAAGAATCTTATTCTTCTTTAAGTATTAAAGAAAATTATCATTTAGATATTCTCCTTCTCAATCAGATCTAACCACCTTAATGCTTTTACTTATTTGATTTCTAACTTCACTACCAAAAATTTTGAACATTTCAAATTACTCAGATTTGTGTTTCATAAGATATACAAAGCTATATCTAGACGTATCGTTAGTGAAAGTGATAAAATAAGAATATCCTTCTTTGACTTGAATTTTCAGTAGTCCACAAACATTTGTATGTATTAGTCCCAAAAATTCTGTAGCCCTTTCTCCATGTTCCATAAATGGAGTTTTGGTCATTTTTTCTTTCAGACAGGATTCACAAGTTACATATGATTCATAATCATATTTGTTAAGGTAATCTTCTTCATGTAACTTAGAAATCATTTTTTCCCTATATGACCTAGTTTACAATGCCAAAGATATGATTCATTTACTTGATTATCCCTCTCTCTTTTAAGAGTAGAAATATGCATGATAGAATTACCATTTAAATCAAAAAGAATATAAATGTCATATTGGAGATAGCCATTTACATATAAATCATCACCATAATAAGTAGAACAACTGCCATTTTTAATATTAAAATAAAAACTACATTTATCCAACATAGAAATAGAAATAACATTTACAACAAAATTAGGAACATAATGATAATTCTTCAATACTAATGTCTTGTCCATAGGCATTGCTAAAGAAATAGATCCTATAGTTACAGCAGCAACATTTGTTCTGTTCCCAACTTGAAGCTAAGTTTCTCCCCTCTTCAACCATCTACTTACTCATAGTCCCTGCAACGATTTACAAATATTATGAGCACTTTCGGTACCTTATACCCATATAGAAGAATTAATAGTAGCTAAAGAAATCATGAAAATAATTTTCAAACATGTCTCACCTTCTTCCTTGGTTTTTAAAGAAGTAAGGTACTCCTTATAATTTCTTTTCCAATGACCTCTGCTTTTACAATAAAAGCATTCAACATCATTTTTGTCAGCCTTTTCTTGTTTGTCCTTGGATTTGGTCACACCACCCTTAGGTGCCATGGGTTCTCTTTTAGAATTATTCTTTCCATTTCTTTTTGCTTTCCGCTTTCCTTTCTTCTTAAAAGAGCTACCAACTATTATAGCAACTCCTTTCTTTTTCTAAGATGTAATTTGATTCTCATAATCAACTAGCATGTTGAGCATTTTATGAAGATCATAGCTTACTTTAATCATATTAAAGCTAATAATAAATTGTGAAAAAGTTCCTGAAAGAGATTGCAAGATCAAATCTTGTGAAAGTTCTTTGCTCAATTTGCATCCCAACTTCTCAAGTTGTTCAATCAGATCAATCATCTTAAGAACATGGGGTCCAACAGGAAAGTCCACATCAAGTGTGGATCTAAACAAAATTTTGAACAATTGATATTGGGCCGTCTTACTTTGTGCACTATACATCTTCTTAATTAAGATGTTCAACAATAGTTGGTGGATCCATATCCTGAAGTTGCCTATGAAGATCAGAACCCATAGATGCCAGAATAATGTATTTGGCAATAAGATAATTTTTCAAGTACTTCTCATAAGCCTTGGTTGCCTCATTATCAATACTTCCATCCTTTTTAGGAACTGAGACCGTAACAACAGGCTTATCGATTATATCAATTAGCCTTTCATGCATGAGAACAATTCTCAAATTGTGATACCAATCATCATAATTGGCTCCAGCCAATTTGTTATCAAGTATGCCACACAGCGATAGAGCAGACATTATTCATGAATCTAAAAGAAAAAATAAATATAAGTACGTATTCACACATACAAATAATACTTTCTACAATAATTATTATAAAAAATTAAAAAATCTTTATTTCTTAAATTAAGTGTTAAAAAATATTTAAAATCATGAATGAGTATCTTAGTTGTCAAGTCATTACTCATACATTTTTAAATAGATGATTAAATGTATCATATACAATTTTAATCTCAAATAATTACCTGGTTATCACGTCATTATTTAATTGAATTATATTTTATACCCCTAAGTTGTCTAGGTTCAACTAAAAATTAATTCATTTCATGTATCAAATACTTATATAAATTTTATCCTTGAGTACGAATCTCTTAGTTGTCAGATAGCTCCTCGTAAATAAAGTAGAAAATTTATTTATCTTTTTTCTTTTTAGTTTTATTTCATAAATAAATAGAAATAATAATAATAGTATGTTTCTTAATATACATATAGTTTTATTCCATATAAATTTATGATTTTGACAATAGCATCCCATGCCATGGATTACGAATCATATTCACTATAATAACAAAACTTAAATTAATCCTATTAATTTGGCAATAAAATTTTAAACACAAAAGGGTCATGGCTCTGATACCACCGTAGGATTACAAGTATTCATAACATGCAGCAGAAGTAATAAAGTAATCCTATTAATATATTTTGTGCTTAAAACTTTATTGAAATAAGATCGGTTAGATGCCAATACCTGAATACCCTAGTGAATAAGAAACTTTCTCCTTTGACAGTATGAAGGTACTATATGTATTCACACTGAGACTGATCCTTGTTATCAACTCCTTGACCAATGAAATTAACTGAGAAATTTTTTGCAACTCCTTGCACCAACAATTCTTCACTAAGAATTGGAATATTTGTGTATATGGTGGTAGAAGAAAAAGTTGTATCTTTTTCTTTTACCACATACATCTATATAGTATGAGATTAGTAACTGATTTTAAGATCAAATCTTATAAATCAAATTACAACTTAATTTAAAATAGAATCAGTTAGGATCTTGTCCATATTTAAAACTCATCATAGAATAAATAATTAATTATTTAATATTTTCAATTATAATATTATTATATTTATAGTGCTAGCAAAGAATATAATAATATTCCATTTGAATTAATATAATTATTTATTTGATCAAATCAAAATAATAATTAAATAATTATTTACCAAGGATTAGAATACTCGTTAGTGTGTGACACCATAGGTTCCATACTAAACGGGTAGTAAATTAGTCATACTAAATTTACTAATCAAGGTTGGTGTCTAGCAACTCTCCTTGATGACCTGATAGTATGAAGTAATAATATTTTTATTAAGAACCCAAGATGAACAAAAAATATAACTTCTTCTATCTTTTCAACTCTTGGCTAACTTTTAGAATACTATTTGATTGTCAAATTCTAACTTGTTACAATTATTATAATGAATTATGAATGACTTAAGAAACTCATTTCTTAATTCATTCAAACTTCCTTGGCCAAGGCATTGTTTATTTCATTCATTATAATTATAGAGCTCAAACTCATTACTATGGTTGATGGGTTCTATATTGACTAATCATTAATTCTACAAGTATTTAAATCATACCCAATGTCCATTCAATTAGCACCGTAGGGTATTAGGTGTCCGGAATCAAAGTATAATAAATACATTGTCAATTACTATGATAGTCGCAGATCAAAAGAAAATTCTAATATTATGTTCATCATAAGAATGACAAATATACGGTAACTATAACCATTAGGAATTCTTCGAGTAAGTCAGTTCAATGGTAATAACTCTATATATACTATATATATATATATATATAATTTAATAAATGAGATCTATTAATCTTCATTTCTAATTTTAATTAAGAACAT
Organism: Arachis stenosperma; assembly: GCF_014773155.1. Lineage (NCBI taxonomy): Eukaryota > Viridiplantae > Streptophyta > Magnoliopsida > Fabales > Fabaceae > Arachis > Arachis stenosperma. Next base: position 116,806,852 of record NC_080382.1, read on the forward strand.
TATCATAAATTATAAAAGTTTATTCTTATAAAAAGGAATAATAATAATTCATGATAGTATTTTGTTGGACATACACATTTATCTCCAATACCTATGTGGAGGGACTTCTATGGACATTGTTGATGATCCCTCTGAAGTAGAGCAACTAGAACAAATATTAAAAGGTTGATGGTTGACCTAAATATATCACCTGAGGATAGCCAAGAGGGGTCAAATGTCGAGGATTTTAATGATGGGATGTTGCAAGCAGATTTTGAAAGCCATGGGGATTCTACAATCAGAGACCCAATAACAGATCTCTATCAAGTTAACCTTGTATCTGATGGTGAAGATGTAGATGCTGAACCCATGGATATTCCTGATGAGGAGGAAGAAGAGATTAACTACTTCACATACTCACAACTCGCGCTGACACATCCTATTATTTTTTTACTATACGATCATCCCACTCACTTTGTCGCATTAAATCTCGATGCAATAAATCAAGATTGTTCATTTGGTCAGGGAGGCCCCAAGGATGATCCTACTAATGAGTTTGAGATTGGACAACAATTTGAAAACAAGGAGAAAGTTATTATGGTAGTTAAGATGTATAGTATTAGGAGGACTGTGGAGTATAAGATTAAAGAATGACCATTGAAATATGTTGTACAGTGCACTCAATTTGGGTCGGGTTGTCAATAGAGTATCTGCGTTTCTTATCGCCGAAAGCAAAAAAAATGGGAGGTGAGTAGATACAATGGTCATCATTCTTGCATGCAAACATCAATAGGCCAAGACTATAGAAGATTGGACTCAAAGGTGATAGCCTAATACATATTCACAATGTTAAAAGAAAATCCAATGATCAACATAAGAGTCCTGTAAGGATCTGTTGAGAATCACTTTGGTTAGGATATATGAAGATTGGGAGGAATCACATAACAAACTTTCTAGGTGATTATTTGCAATGCAGATGTACTTATCTAGTAAGATTCATTATATTGCCTTTAGTTACATATGCTTAATTAAAAATTGATATGTTCTAACAACTATGGTCATTTAGGTACTTGGTGCAACTTGTAACACAATCATAATGTGGTGATGTTGACAGTGCCATGTTTCATCGGGTGTTATGGAGATTTCCTTCTTATGTAGAAACTTTTAAGCATTGCAAACTACTTATATCCATAGATGGCACTCACTTGTATGGTAAATACAGTAGTACTCTACTTATGGGCTATGGCTATCACATAAGATAGAAATTCAAACATATTATCTGTTGCATTTGTTGTGGTCGAGAGAAAGACAAAGGCGGCTTAGTCATTTTTCTTATCTTATCTCGGCAGTATATCACACCTCAGCTAGGATTATTGGTGATCTTAGACAAGAACAAGTCGATTGATGCTGCATTGAATGCTGAAGGAAGTGGTTGAAAATCGCCGCATACTTTTCAAGCCTTTTATACAAGGCATATTGTGCCAATTTCTTGACGCACTTCAAGAACAAGGGTTGAAGAAGCTACTTATTAATGCAACATATTCGAAGTTGCGTAGGAAGTTTGCTCACTACTTTGGTCAATTGAGGGTAGAGAATGTGACAATCACGAACTGGCTAGAAGAAATGTCACATTTACAATGGACACGGTATGCTAAATTGCTAATGAAGGTCGCAGGTTTGAGCACATGACGACAAATATCTATGAGTGCATCAATGATGTCATGAAAGCTACTGAAAATTTTCCAATAATTGCTCTTGTCAAGTCGACTTACTTCTGGTTGGGTGAGTTTTTTGCGAGGAAAGTTCAAAGGCTCAAGCACAACTTCAAGTGGGTGCTGAATTCTCACAGACACCAATGAAGGCTATTGAGTTCAACTCGAAACACGTGAACAATATTTACTAGTTTGATCATTCGAGATCAACCTTCCCTATTAAGGAGTTAGCAGCAGTACCAAGCTTTAGGCAGCAGAATTACCAAGTATTAAGAATTAAGTGTAATTATGAATACTTCCAAGCTCTTCACATTCCCTATCGTCATGTTCTAAAAGAATTAATTGCACTCTGTATATTGCATGGATATTTTGGGTTTACAAGATAGAGTTCAGAACGATTGGTCACGAGGATGGCTAGCCAATATATGATGGGCCTTGTATTTGGCCCGACCCTTGACTAATGCAAGTCAAGAGAGGTTGTCCTGTTTCAACTAAGATTCGTAACAACATGGATGACATGGAGAAGACTACCAAAAAGAGGTGTGGATTATGTCATAGGGTAGGTGACGAACGGATTTCTGCTAGTAAAGAATTTCATAAAAATAATCACGCTGTAAGTATAGTTTCTAAACCAGCAAAGAATCCTTTCGTACAAAAATTTTGGTTGTCACAAGTAACAAAACCCCTAAAAAGTAATAACCGAAGTATTTAAACCTTGGGTCATCTCTCAAGGAATTGCAGGGAGGTGTATTTATTATTGGTTATGGAAATAGATATATTTTTGGGTTTTTTGAAAGGTTTAAACAAGGAATTGAGATGGCAAGAAAATAAATTAATAATTAGAAAAACTCTTGGCAAGGTATGAGAACTGAAAATCCCATCCTAGTTATTCATATCAGGTGTGATGAGAATTGTTTATTGCTCTCACTTAGTTAAACCTTATTAAATAAAGGAAAGTCAAGTGAACTAATCAGTTTGATTCCTCAAATCCTAGTCAACTCCTATGGAAAGATTAGCGTTAGAGGAATCCAAAGCAATCAACAAATTCTAATTTTCAATCAGCACATGAGTTTGATAACTCAAGTGTCACCAATTACTCAACCAAAGCAAGGGAAAAAATCTAAATTATTTATATCATAAATAGAAGAAAGCAGTCATAAATCTGAAATACCTTAATGTGTATTAAATAAGAAAATCAATCCTAACATGGAGTTAATAAACCAAATTGGGAAAATAAATAATTGAAGTAATAGAATAAAATAAAAATAGAAGAGAACAAGGAAATTAAAGAACGGGTCCACCTTAGTGATGGCGGCTTGTTCTTCCTCTTGAAGGTCTTATGGAGTGCTTGAGCTCCTCAATGTCTCTTCCTTGCCTTTGTTGCTCCTCTCTCATAATTCTTTGATCTTCTCTAATTTCATGGAGGAGGATGGAATGTTCTTGGTGCTCCACCCTTAGTTGTCCCATGTTGGAACTCAATTCTCCCAGGGAGGTGTTGATTTGCTCCCAATAGTTTTGTGGAGGAAAGTGCATCCCTTGAGGCATCTCAGGGATTTCATGATGAGTGGGATCTCTTGTTTGCTCCATCCTTTTCTTAGTGATGGGCTTGTCCTCATCAATGAGGATGTCTCCTTCTATGTCAACTCCTACTGAATAACAGAGGTGACAAATGAGATGAGGAAAGGCTAACCTTGCCAAGGTAGAGGACTTGTCCGCCACCTTATAAAGTTCTTGGGCTATAACCTCATGAACTTCTACTTCCTCTTCAATCATGATGCTATGGATCATGATGGCCCGGTCTAGAGTAACTTCGGATCGGTTGCTAGTGGGAATGATTGAGCGTTGGATAAACTCCAACCATCCCCTAGCCACGGGCTTGAGGTCATGCCTTCTTAGTTGAACCGGCTTCCCTCTTGAATCTCTCTTCCATTGGGCGCCCTCTTCACAAATGACTGTGAGGACTTGGTCCAACCTTTGATCAAAGTTGACCCTTCTAGTGTAAGGGTGTTCATCTCCTTGCATCATGGGCAAGTTGAATGCCAACCTTACATTTTCCGGACTAAAATCCAAGCATTTCCCCCGAACCATTGTAAGCCAATTCTTTGGGTCCGGGTTCACACTTTGATCATGGTTTTTGGTGATCCATGCATTGGCATAGAACTCTTGAACCATCAAGATTCCGACTTGTTGAATGGGATTGGAAAGAACTTCCCAACCTCTTCTTCGAATCTCATGTCGGATCTCCGGATATTCACTCTTTTTGAGTTTGAAAGGGACCTCGGGGATCACTTTCTTCAAGGCCACAACTTCATAGAAGTGGTCTTGATTCACCCTTGAGATGAATCTCTCCATCTTCCATGACTCGGAGGTGGAAGCTTTTGCCTTCCCTTTCCTCTTTCTAGAGGTTTCTCCGGCCTTGGATGCCATAAATGGTTATGGAAAAACAAAAAGCAATGCTTTTACCACACCAAACTTAAAAGGTTTGCTCGTCCTCGAGAAAAAGAAGAAAGAAGAGAGTAGAAGAAGAAGAAATAGAGGAGATGGAGATGGCTTTGGTTCGGCCAAAGGGGAAGAAGTGGTATTTAGGGTGCGTGAAAATGAGGGAGTGAAGATGGGTTTATATAGGGATGGAGAGAGATGGGGTTCGGCTATGGTAGGGTGGGTTTGGGAGGGAAAGTGGTTTGAATTTGAATGGTGAGGTAGGTGGGGTTTTATGAAGGATGGATGTGAGTGGTGAAGAGAATAGTGGGATTTGATAGGTGAGGGGTTTTTGGGGAAGAGTGGTAGAGGTGATTGGTGAATGGGTGAAGAAGAAGAGAGAGGGTGGTGGGGTAGGTGGGGATCCTGTGGGGTCCACAGATCCTGAGGCGTCAAGGAAAAGTCATCCCTGCACCAAGTGGCGTGCAAAAATGCATTCTGTGCCAATTCTGGCATTAAACGCCGGGCTGGTGCCCATTTCTGGCGTTTAACGCCAAGTGCTTGCCCTTTTCTGGCGTTTAACGCCAGTCTGGTGCCCCTTTCTGGCGTTAAATGCCCAGAATGGTGCCAGACTGGGCGTTAAACGCCCATCTGCTAGCCTTACTGGCGTTTAAATGCCAGTAAGTTCTCCTCCAGGGTGTGCTGTTTTTCTTCCTGTTTTCATTCTGTTTTTGCTTTTTCAATTGATTTTGTGACTTCTCATGATCATCAACCTACAGAAAACATAAAATAACAAAGGGAAATAGATAAAATATAACATTGGGTTGCCTCCCAACAAGCGCTTCTTTAATGTTAGTAGCTTGACAGAGGGCTCTCATGGAGCCTCACAGATACTCAGAGCAATGTTGGAACCTCCCAACACCAAACTTAGAGTTTGAGTGTGGGGGTTCAACACCAAACTTAGAATTTGGTTGTGGCCTCCCAACACCAAACTTAGAGTTTGACTGTGGGGGCTCTGTTTGACTCTGTTTTGAGAGAAGCTCTTCATGCTTCCTCTCCATAGTGACAGAGGGATATCTTTGAGCCTTAAAATACAAAGGATTCTTCATTCACTTGAATGATCAATTCTCCTCTGTCCACATCAATCACAGCCTTTGCTGTGGCTAGGAAGGGTCTGCCAAGGATGATGGATTCATCCATGCACTTTCTAGTCTCTAGGACTATGAAATCAGCAGGGATGTAATGGTCTTTAATATTTACCAGAACACCCTCTACAAGTCCATAAGCTTATTTTCTTGAATTGTCTGCCATCTCTAGTGAGATTCTTGCAGCTTGTACCTCAAAGATCCCTAGCTTCTCCATTACAGAGAGAGGCATGAGGTTTACACTTGACCCTAAGTCACACAGAGCCTTCTTGAAGGTCATGGTGCCAATGGTACAAGGTATTAAAAACTTCCCAGGATCCTGTCTCTTTTGAGGTAATCTCTGCCTAGACAAGTCATCCAGTTCTTTGGTGAGCAAAGGGGGTTCGTTCTCCCAAGTCTCATTACTAAATAACTTGTCATTTAGCTTCATGATTGCTCCAAGTATTTAGCAACTTGCTCTTCAGTGACATCTTCATCCTCTTCAGAGGAGGAATACTCATCAGAGCTCATGAATGGCAGAAGTAAGTCCAATGGAATCTCTATGGTCTCATTTTGAGCCTCAGATTCCCATGGTTCCTCATTAGGGGACTCATTGGAGGCCAGTGGACGTCCATTGAGGTATTCCTCAGTGGCGTTCACTGCCTCTCCTTCCTCTCCAAATTCGGCCATGTTGATGGCCTTGCACTCTCCTTTTGGATTTTCTTCTGTATTGCTTGGAAGAGTACTAGGAGGGAGTTCAGTAATTTTCTTGCTCAGCTGTCCCACTTGTGCCTCCAAATTTCTAATGGAGGACCTTGTTTCAGTCATGAAACTTTGAGTGGTTTTGATCAGATCAGAGACCATGGTTGCTAAGTCAGAGTGGCTCTGCTTAAAACTCTCTGTCTGTTGCTGAGAAGATGATGGAAAAGGCTTGCCATTGCTAAACCTGTTTCTTCCACCATTATTGTTATTGAAACCTTGTTGAGGTCTCTCTTGATCCTTCCATGAAAGATTTGGATGATTTCTCCATGAAGAATTATAGGTGTTTCCATAGGGTTCTCCCAGGTAATTCACCTCTTCCATTGAAGGGTTCTCAGGATCATAAGCTTCTTCTTCAGATGAAGCATCCTTAGTACTGCTTGGTGCATTTTGCATTTCAGACAGACTTTGAGAAATCAAATTGACTTGCTGAGTCAATATTTTGTTCTGAGCTAATATGGCATTCAAAGTATCAATCTCAAGAACTCCTTTCTTCTGACTTGTCCCATTGTTCACAGGATTCCTTTCAGAAGTGTACATGAATTGGTTATTTGCAACCATTTCAATTAGTTCTTGAGCTTCTGTAGGCGTCTTCTTCAGATGAAGAGATCCTCCAGCAGAGCTATCCAAAGACATCTTGGATAGTTCAGAGAGACCATCATAGAAAATACCTATGATGCTCCATTCAGAAAGCATGTCAGAAGGACATTTTCTGATCAATTTTTTGTATCTTTCCCAAGCTTCATAGAGGGATTCTCCTTCCTTCTGTCTGAAGGTTTGGACTTCCACTTTAAGCTTACTCAATTTTTGAGGTGGAAAGAACTTTGCCAAAAAGGCATTGACTAGCTTTTCCCAAGAGTTCAGGCTTTCTTTAGGTTGTGAGTCCAACCATATCCTGGCTCTGTCTCTTACAGCAAAAGGGAATAGCATAAGTCTGTAGACCTCAGGGTCAACCCCATTAGTCTTGACAGTGTCACAGATTTGCAAGAATTCAGCTAAAAACTGATGAGGATCTTCCAATGGAAGTCCATGGAACTTGCAATTCTGTTGCATTAGAGAAACTAATTGAGGCTTAAGCTCAAAGTTGTTTGCTCCAATGGCAGGGATAGAGATGCTTCTCCCATAGAAGTCGGGAGTAGGTGCAGTAAAGTCACCCAGCACCTTCCTTGCATTGTTGGCATTGTTGTTGTTTTCGGCTGCCATGGGTTCTCCTTCTTTGAAGATTTCTGTCAGGTCCTCTACAGAGAGTTGTGCCTTGGCTTCGCTTAGCTTTCGCTTCAAGGTCCTTTCAGGTTCATGGTCAGCCTCAACAAGAATGCTTTTGTCTTTGCTCCTGCTCATATGAAAGAGAAGAGAACAAGAAAATGTGGAATCCTCTATGTCACAGTATAGAGATTCCTTGAGGTGTCGGAGGAAAAGAAAAATAGAAGGAAGAGGGAGAAGAATTCGAACTTAGTCAGATAGAGTTCGAATTGTGCATTGAGGAGGAGTGGTACTCCATAAATAGAAGGATGTGAGAAGAGGGGAAGAGATTTCGAAAATTAAGTAAAAGATTTTAAAAACATTTTGAAAAACTGATTGATAATTTTCGAAAACAAAAAGTGGGAAAGAAATCAAGTGATTTTTGAAAAAGATTTTGAAATAAGAAATTAAAAAGATATGATTGAAAACTATTTTTAAAAAGATTTGATTTTAAAAATTAATGACTTGACTAACAAGAAAAGATATGATTCAGACATTAAACCTTTCTCAACAGAAAAGGTAACATACTTGAAATGTTGAATCAAATCATTAATTGATAGCAAGTATTTTTGAAAAAGGAAAGAAATTGATTTTGAAAACATTTGATTGAAAAGATATGATTTGAAAAAGATTTGATTTTGAAAAATTTTGAAAACTTGAAAAAAAATTGATTTGAAAACAAAATCTTCCCTCTTGTGCCATCCTGGCGTTAAACGCCCAGAATGGTGCACATTCTGGCGTTTAACGCCCAATGCACTACCCTTTTGGGCGTTAAACGCCCAACCAGGTATCCCGGCTGGCGTTTAAACGTCAGTTTTCCCTTCTTCACTGGGCGTTTTGAGCGCCCAGCTTTTTCTGTGTAATTCCTTTATGCATGTACTGAATCTTCAGTTCTCTGTATTATTGACTTGAAAATAGAACCAAGATCAAATAAACAATGCATGCCAGACACCAAACTTAAAATGAGACATTGGACTCAAACAAGAAACATAAAATATTTTTGGTTTTTATGATTTTGTAATTTTTTTGTGCTTTTTCGAAAATTAAGTGGAAAAGAAGATAAAGATATCAAAATTCTTAATGAGAATTCCAGGAATCATGCAATGTTAGTCTAAAGCTTTAGTCTAAAGGAATTAGACATGGATAGCCAAGCTTCAGCAGAACATTACATTCAAGAGCTAAATTGATGAGAATCAATCAGCTTTGGTGATGATAAGAACATCACCTTGAAACACTAGAATTCATTCTTAAGAACTCTGAAAAAAATACCTAATCTAAGCAACAAGATGAACCGTCAGTTGTCCAAACTCAATAATCCCCGGCAACGGCGCCAAAAACTTGGTGCACGAAATTGTGATCATCAATGGCGCCATCAACATGGTACGCTCATTGCAATCTCAACTCTTTATCACAACTTCACACAACTAACCAGCAAGTGTACTGGGTCGTCCAAGTAATAAACCTTACGCGAGTAAGGGTCGATCCCACAGAGATTGTTGGTATGAAGCAAGCTATGGTCACCTTGTAAATCTTAGTCAGGCAGACTCAAATGGGTATAGATGATGAATAAAACATAAAGATAAAGATAGAGATACTTATGCAATTCATTGGTGAGAATTTCAGATAAGCGAATGGAGATGCTTTGTCCCTTCCGTCTCTCTGCTTTCCTACTGTCTTCATCCAATCCTTCTTACTCATTTCCATGGCAAGCTGTATGCAAGGGTTTCACCATTGTCAGTGGCTACAGTCCCGTCCTCTCAGTGGAAATGTTCAACGCACCCTGTCACGGCACGGCTATCCAGCTGTCGGTTCTCGATCATGTCGGAATAGAATCCAGTGATTCTTTTGCGTCTGTCACTAACGCCCCACAATCGCGAGTTTGAAGCTCGTCACAGTCTTTCAATCATTGAACCCTACTCAGAATACCATAGACAAGGTTTAGACCTTTCGGATTCTCTTGAATGCCGCCATCAATTCTAGCTTATACCACGAAGACTCTGATCTCACGGAATGGCTGGCTCGGTTGTCAGGCGAGCGCTCGGTTGTCAGGTGAGCAGCAACCATGCGTCGTGTATCAGGAATCCAAGAGATATCCACCCAATCTAAGGTAGAACGGAGGTGGTTGTCAGTCACTCGTTCATAGGTGAGAATGATGATGAGTGTCACGGATCATCACATTCATCAAGTTGAGGAACAAGTGATATCTTGGAACAAGAACAAGCTGAATTGAATAGAAGAACAATAGTAATTGCATTAATACTCGAGATACAGCAGAGCTCCACACCTTAATCTATGGTGTGTAGAAACTCCACCGTTGAAAATACATAAGAACAAGAGTGATCATTGGCTTCGGCCCCAAAGAGGGAACCAGAAGAACCAAGATGAAAATACAATAGTAAAAGGTCCTACTTATAGGGAACTAGTAGCTTAAGAATTACAAAGATGAGTAAATGACATAAAAATCCACTTCTGGGCCCACTTGGTGTGTGCTTGGGCTGAGCAATGAAGCATTTTCGTGTAGAGACTTCTCTTGGAGTTAAACGCCAGCTTTTGTGCCAGTTTGGGCGTTTAACTCCCACTTTGGTGCCAGTTCCGGCGTTTTAACGCTGGGAATTCTGAAGGTGACTTTGAACGCCGGTTTGGGCCATCAAATCTTGGGCAAAGTATGGATTATCATATATTGCTGGAAAGCCCAGGATGTCTACTTTCCAACGCCGTTGAGAGCGCGCCAATTGGGCTTCTGTAGCTCCAGAAAATCCACTTCGAGTGCAGGGAGGTCAGAATCCAACAGCATCTGCAGTCCTTTTCAGTCTCCGAATCAGATTTTTGCTCAGGTCCCTCAATTTCAGCCAGAAAATACCTGAAATCACAGAAAAACACACAAACTCATAGTAAAGTCCAGAAAAGTGAATTTTAACTAAAAACTAATAAAAATATACTAAAAACTAACTAAATCCTACTAGAAACATACTAAAAACAATGCCAAAAAGCGTACAAATTATCCGCTCATCAACAATATAATCAAATTATATTCATATATATGTACGTATAATTAAACTTTATAACTTATGTTACCAAATTCTACTTATACTTATAATCAAAATCCGAAATATAAAATTGACTCTAAATTTTTTTATTCAAGAAATGTTTGATTATTATTATTGTTCTTGCTGAGTTTAGCCGGTGTATAGCTCGTCCGTCGATGAATGTCTTCAAGCTTCTCGTCGGGATGAGTTATACATTGGCAAGGAGAGAACAATGGGGTGGGTACCTACAAAAGACACTCCGACGCTCAAGTCAGTAAATGTTTAAGAGGTATATAATAATTCTATGAATATAGAATGTAAGACATGAAATGAAAGTTATCATGTGTTATGTTGTGTTTATAATAATTCTATGAATAATTGAATATAGAATGTATTATTGAGATTAGATATAGAAGGTTCTTTTTATAGGCATAAAATTGATGAATAGAATTGATGTTATGACCGTTTGGTCATTAAGATAGAAATGATGGTCATTAAGTCGGTAATGAAGGTGTCAGTTACAAGCAAAAGAATGAATGATAGTTAACGCCGAGTTATAACTCATAATGCATAATAAAGACTGAGTTATAAGGTGACGGATCACAACCCCCAAGCTTTGTCCGCCAATCATATGATCCAGGCTAAGCTTAGAAAATAAAATGAGTTATAACTCGGTTAAAAGATGAGTGAATAATGATATGGTGAGTCCCAAGCTTAGTCGGGTTATTAGTCGGTTATTATGTCGGAACAATTTAGCAATTGTAAAATAATTGAGTAGATATCCATTGAGAATCGTTATGATCCGAGGATATAATGGTTAATTGTCTTGGAAATTTTTCCAGCCCACAACAACTTATTAATAAATTTCTCGCTCAAAGCAATTAGTTATTGAATATTTACAATTTATAGTGAAGGTTTGACATGAATAAGATAAATTGAGAAAATGAATAGGTATAAAGTCGCAACATATATTGAATAATATATATTGTAAAAGTAAAATAGTTCAAAGTAAAAAAAAAATATACCTTGAAAGTTGATAATTGTAGAGAAGAAGACGACATATATGAATGTCATACATGCCAAATGTGAATATCTGAATTTTGTTTTGTAGGACATGTTTTAATTTGATAATAAAGCAATAAGATAACAGTTATTGAATTATACATTTAGTATAATGTTTCTAACAGTTACAGTATGACGAGGGATATTCTTCGTGCAATAATAATAAATTGCCTGTTTAATTTTCTACATTAAACAAATAGTAACATAAAATTTAATAGCATAAAGTGAATAGTGTAACAGTTATATACAATTGATATATAATTAATTTTTTGATAGAATCCAATTTTAAGATTTAAACTCATCATTATTGTCATTTAATTGTATAAATAAAATTATTAAGCAATAGAATATAATACATAATGAAATAAAAATGCAATTGACATGGTTGTTATATGTCATTATTGTATAGAACATATATTGAGGTTTGAATATAACTAATAAATCAGTAAGTATTAGTTACTCAAAATATAAATGTAAAAGTATGTTGAATAAAATATATAATTTTACTTGTGTAAATAGAGAACTTTGAAAAAAATAAGCAAATTTGATAAGTGAATTTGTGCTCGGATTGATTGAAAACCGAGTTTTTTTCGGATTGATTGAAAGCCGAGTTTATTCTCGGATTGGTTCATTAATCGATTATGAGATGTGGAATATTATGATACGTAAAAATGAAGCAATTTGAATGTATAAAGTATATACTTTATAAAAAGTTACGATAGATTAAAATTTGATAAGAGGTATTAAAAATCTTAAACAAGATTGTTGAGATTGGTTCAAAAATTTGAATGTAAATCAAGTTTTATGAACCTAAGGGGAGTGGGAATGATTTTACTCGTCCCCACAGACGGCGCCAATTGTTCTTGCTGAGTTTAGCCGGTGTATAGCTCGTCCGTCGATGAATGTCTTCAAGCTTCTCGTTGGGATGAGTTATACCTCGGCAAGGAGAGAACAAGGGGGTGGGTACCTGCAAAAGACACTCCGACGCTCAAATCAGTAAATGTTTAAGAGGTATATAATAATTCTATGAATATAGAATGTAAGACATGAAATGAAAGTTATCATGTGTTATGTTGTGTTTATAATAATTCTATGAATAATTGAATATAGAATGTATTATTGAGATTAGATATAGAAGGTTCTTTTTATAGGCATAAAATTGATGAATAGAATTGATGTTATGACCGTTTGGTCATTAAGATAGAAATGATGGTCATTAAGTCGGTAATGAATGTGTCAGTTACAAGCAAAAGAATGAATGATAGTTAACGCCGAGTTATAACTCATAATACATAATAAAGACTGAGTTATAAGGTGACGGATCAATTATTATTATTATTATTATTATTATTATTATTATTATTATTATTATTATTATTATTATTATTATTATTGTTAGTCTTTAACAAAAACTTTTTATTTATCGTTAAGTATTTGATTATTTGATAATTAATTAATCTGCTAAAATATATCTTTTTCTTTAAAGTAGTTCTGTTGACGTCCTAGAATTCTTCTAAAAAAATGGAGTGGTAGGCACCAAATTTTGCTAAGAAGTCAGAAGAGTCAAGTCGGACTACTTTGAAATAGAAAAAATATCCAAGTTGTAGCCTTAGCAGCACGGGCAGCAGCATTGCTTGGCTTGTTGCAAGCGATGGAAAGCACCTAATTTACTTATTATTTTAGCTGCAATACAAAAACATGAATAGTTAAACATTGAGTAAAAGAAATAATAAATATTAGCTAACAAAAGGATAAAGCCCTGTTTAATTCGGTCTATACATAACTCAAACTCTTGGTAATCAACATCTTTATGTTAAAGATTGCGTGCATGTGTGTGTGTGTGTAAAATCTTTAAATTTAACTAGATTGCCCGGAAGGCAACATGAGAAAATTTACTTTAAGACCGACCTTAAAAGTCGCACTTCGAATAGGGGTATTAATACTTTGATCAACAAATACAAGCCCAATAAACACCATTCCAGTAATATAAATCTCCCACTCTACTTAGGCTACGTATCCAGGCCTAGCTAAAACAAGAGCAAGGCCAAGCCAGTGGATTCTATATCTGAACAACTCAAAACTTGAGTCTCATGACCCAAGTTCTACCCAATTTTAGGAGCAAGTTTAAACTCATCCCCACAGCTCCAGGCCCAGATGGATTAAATGGAATGTTCTTTCAACAACATTGGGATATTTTGAGTAGAGAAGTGTGTGGGGTAGTCAAACAAATTTTTAGGGAAGGCAGGTTACCGGAGGACATGGGAAAAACTACTGTTGTGTTGATACCGAAAACGAGTCAACCGGAAAGCCTGAATCAACTCAGACCCATAAGCTGTTGCAACTTCGTGTACAAGATTGTGACGAGGATCTTGGTGGGGAGATTAAGGAGAGTATTAGATGCTATTATATCACCAGTTCAGAGTGCCTTTGTAAAAGAAAGACTTATACAAGACAATATAGTGATTGTGCAAGAAGCTTTTCATAAGTTAAACAAAAAAAGAAAGCATGAAAGCAATGAAGTAGCCATTAAATTGGATATGAACAAGGCATATGACAGGCTGGAATGGAATTTTCTACAAAGGGTAATGGAAGAGTTTGGTTTTAGCAAAGATTGGATCACATTGACGATGAGCTGTGTGAAAAGTGCTACTTATAGATTCAAAATAAATGGCAAGCTATCAACCAAGATCATTCCACAGAGAGGTCTTAGACAGGGAGATCCCTTATCACCCTATTTATTTATTTTGGCTGCGGAGAGTTTTACTATTCTCATGGAAAAAGCGAGGAAGGAAAATCTTATATCTGGAATTAAGCTTGCTCCAACAGCACCGGTCATTACTCATCTTTTATTTTTTGATGATTGTATTATCTTTGCAGGGGCACAAGAAGAGGAGATTTATCAACTTATTCAGGTTATAAATAAGTATACAGAGGCATCAGGGCAGAGAATCAACATTGACAAATCTGGGCTGATATTTGGAAGGCAGGTATCAATATAAAGGAGGGTGAATATTGAGGAAATCACTGGAATGGCAGCATGGGATGATCCGGGAAGATACCTAGGGCTACCAGCAAGATGGGAAAGATCCAAGAATAAGGCTTTGGAGTGGATACAAGAGAAGATGCTGGATAAGATGCAAGGATGGAAAGAGAGATTATTAAATCAAGCCGGAAAGGAAGTGTTAATAAAAGCAGTAATACAGGCAATTCCTGTCTATGCCATGAATATTATAAAATTTCCCAAATCCTTCTGTAAGAGAATTGAAGCAGCAATAGCCAGATTCTGGTGGAGAAGCAATGAAAAGGAAAGAGGCATTCACTGGAAGAGTTGGGCAAAAATGACAAAGAGCAAAACAAATGGAGGTTTGGGATTCAAGGATTTAGAATGCCAAAACATAGCACACCTGGCTAAACAAGCTTGGAGGTTGTTAAAAGAAGAGGATGCTATATGGGTTCAGACGCTAAAGGCTATTTATTACCCGAATTGCAGCCTATGGGAGGCGGATAAGGGAAGGAACGCATCATGGATATGGAAGAGCTTGCTGGAGGGAAGGGATTTTCTTAGAAGGAAAGGAAGATGGAGTATAGGAAATGGAGCGGAGGTTGATGTTTGGGAAGACAATTGGGTAACAGGGCTAGGAAAGTTGGAAAGAGACGGAGCAGGAGGTATTAGAAAAGTGAGTGAGCTGATTAGAGAAGGGGAGGGTTGGGATAGGAACAAAATTGAAGATATATTTCATGGAAGTATAGCTGAACTAATAACCAAAACTCCTGTCAGCTTGATCAATAAAAAGGATCATTTTATTTGGCAGCACAGACATGATGGACAATATATAGTAAGAACCGGTTACCATGTCGCTAAGGAGGAGAAGGAGTCGAAGGAAGAGGGAAGAATCTGCAAGGCTTCAACTAGTCAGGATTGGAGGGAGGTTTGGGGGGCTATATGGAGACTACCGGTGCCTCAAAAGGTTAGGATGTTTATGTGGAAAGCAGTGAACAGAATTCTACCAGTAAACGCGGTTCTGCATCAGCGGAGAATTACAATGACGCCCACATGCAGCATTTGCCAGAAAGAGGATGAAACAATTGAACATGCGCTATTATTGTGTTCGTGGACTAGAGCAGTATGGTTCGGATCAAGCATACAAGTTGTGCCTACAGCCTATAATGTAAGAAGTTTTGGAGAATGGATGATAGAGAAAATTAGAAGAATAAAGACCGAAACAGGGAATGAACAAGGAAAAATTTTATGCAAGCTCGGATGTGTTTGTTGGTGCATTTGGAAAGCAAGAAACCAGCATATATTCCAGCAAACAGAAATCAACCCACAAAAAGTAATAATCCAATCAGAATATCTAACAGCAGAAGAGAATTACCTGGAGACCGCCGCCAAAGAATAGGCTGAAAGTGAACACAGACGCAGCTTTCCACAAGGATACGGGTGAGGCAGCTCTAGCAGCGGTAGTTAGGGACTGGCAAGGAAAGGTCATCACTGGGACAACAGTAACATTCAAGACAATATCTCCATTAACAGCGGAAGCTCAAGCATACAGAGAGGCACTCATTCTCATTAAGAATCTTCAAATACACAATTGCATAATTGAAACAGATAGCTTACCTCTTGTTCAAGCAATCAAGGCGAGAACGCCTATAGCGGAAGCAGATGCAGTCATGCGGGATATTTTCCAACTGTTGGACGAGGCTCCAGATGTGGGAGCTACCTGGACTCCAAGAGATGGCAACAAATTAGCTCACCAATTGGCAGCGATGGCGGCGGGGAATAATCTTGGGAGTCAGTAGACAACGAACCCACCTAATCAAGTAAGGAATATAATTAGATCAGAAGCAAGTCTCGCATCATGTCAGCATATTCAAGGTACCCAGATTCAAGTAATTCAGATTCTAGCCAGCAACAATTCCGTTTCAACCAGCCATCAAGATTTGCAATTAGAAGAGAGATTACCTAGAGGGGTGGGAACGGAAACCCGGGACAAGTAACCAGTGAAAAGCAAGGAGAAGCTTCGTCCTGTTGCAGCACACCTACCCTCCAACGATAGTCACAAAGTAGCCTCCGACATGACACACAAGGATCGAGGAGGAGGCGTAGTAGACCGGGCAGAATCACAGATGGTGGTACGCCGGAGATGGGATAACGATGGTCAACCCATTGATTCACCACAGGCTTCACGACAATTCCAGTGGAAAGCTATCGAGGGAGGAGTGTTGCGCGGGTCGGCGATTGGAAGGAGGACTCCGGAGGCAGAGTTGGAAGAGTCATCCGAGGTAAGACATAGTAGGGGCCTAACTCAACAGAAAACCCTCAGGATAAGGGACGCCATAGCCATTGGGGAGAGGAGGAGTTCGAATCAGGAACATGCACCGTGGTTGGAAGGAGTAGAGCACAGCGGTAAAGTGTTAGTAGTGAAGGAGGGAGAAGACCAGGCTGGGTAAGATTGTGTCCGGTCGAAGGCCATGTCCAAAAAAAAAAAAACTCATCCCCACTATTTCGGTTAGCATAGTATAAATGAGAACCAATTCATCTTTGTATAATTTTTCCTACAATGAGAAAAATAACCACTCGCTATTATCATAAAAGATTCATTACACTAATGACCAATTAATTATTCTATTTTTTAAATATCCTAATATTTTAGATATTTTACATTCAACTTATATGCATCTTACTTAAATTTTGGCTAATTTAAGTATTAAAATTTTTTACAGGTACTCCACTATTGTCCAATGAATGAATAAGAAGATTTTTAAAGGTGTACAAATTACTTGTCCAATTCAATAATCTCGTTTTCGTTTCAAGTAATGTCTCCAAACGTTATGATAATTATAATGATTATCTTTTAAATTGTTAAATGATGCCAAATTTAATTTACAATATATTAATATTTTTTGATAAATTAACAAATTTTGTATAATGTTTATTCCAAAACATATAACAGTATGAATATTAATTAAAAAATCATTTCATTAGACGCGTTATTATATAATGATTATCTTTTAAATTGTTAAATGATGCCAAATTTAATTTACAATATATTAATATTTTTTGATAAATTAACAAATTTTGTATAATGTTTATTCCAAAACATATAACAGTATGAATATTAATTAAAAAATCATTTCATTAGACGCGTTATTAATTATTTTATAAAGTTAACCTTTGAATATTATTAATATTTACTTTTAAAATGTAATATTAAAAATTTACTTAATATACTAAAATTGAATTTTTTTTAAACTAATCAAAGTGGGGTGTTAATTTTTTATGAATTTATTTTTTTCGAAAATAAAAGTATTATTCTCTCTTCTAAACTTATTTTAGAAAAATATCTTTAGTAAAATTATATTATAATTAGCATTTAATGAATAATGCATGATTATACTAATTTAGAAAAATATCTTTATTATAATTATATAAAATCAATTTACTTATTATACTAAAATTGAATTTTTTTCCCAACTAATGAAATTGATGTGTCAATTTCTCATGAATTCATTTTTTCTCCAAAATAAAAGCACTATTATCTCTTCTAAACTTATTTTAGAAAAATATTTTTATTATAATTATATTACAATTATATTATAATTAGCATTTAATGAATAATGCATGATTATACTAATTTAGAAAAATATCTTTATTATAATTATATAAAATCAATCTACTTAATATACTAAGACTGAAGTTTTTCCCAACTAATGGAAGTGAGGTGTCAATTTCTCATGAGTTAATTTTCCCTCCAAAATAAAAGTACTATTCTCTCTTCTAAATTTATTTTAGAAAAATATTTTTATTATAATTATATTATAATTATATTACAACTAGCATTCAATGAATAATGCATGATTATACTAATTTAGGAAAATATCTTTATTATAATTATATAAAATCAATATTTAATACATTATCAACTAATGAAAATGAGGTGTCAATTCCTTATAAATTTATTTTTTTTCCAAAATAAAGTACTATTCTCTCTTTTAAATTTATTTTAAAAAAATATTTTTATTATAATTATATTATAATATAATTCTATGATGTATAATATATTTTAGAAATGAGATAGCTAGAGAGAAAGAAAAGGAGAGAATTCATTAGTTTTGGAGAAAAAGATTTAATTTCAATTGCAATAAAAATAACATATGATATATTTTAGTTGTAAAATTAATAATAGATAATAGATATAAAATACATATTAAAAATAAATTAAATAATACATATATTTATACCCATATATATAATAACTTATTTAATGATTAAATTTTGGTTATTTTTTATTTTTGTTATTAGATTAACGGTAGTATTTTTTTAAATTATAAACGGTTGGAGTAATCTCAAATATGAAACGATTTAGTTTAGGATATAAAAATTGAACTTTTTAAGTTTTAGAAGGTACAAAAATTTGAAATACAAAAATTAAAAAAATTAAAAAATTTTAAAATACATAAATCAAACCTTCTAATTTTAATATCTCCCACAATTTTAAAAAATACAAAAATTATAATATTAAAATATATCACTAATCTCATTTTCATTTTAAAAAAATTAGTCAATTTTGATTCGATGGTAACATTTTTGTCCACATAATTTGCAACAAAAATATATTTTAACAAAAAAAAATTTAAACTTAATATTTAAATAATCAATTAATCATAGGATTACACGTATTAATAATTAATAATTTTCTTAATGACATTCGGCAACTCATTATACAATATACAGCCTATCTTCGTCCTCTATTCTCTCTTCTCTTCTCTCTCTCTCTCTCTCTCGTTCAATTCAACAAAACTCTCTGCTGTTCCTGTTCTTGTTCTTCGTCTTCTGTGACACACCAATAAACCATCACCATCACTCTACGCATTCGCCGACGCCAAATAAGAAGCATCTTCCCCTTGTTTCTTCAAACATCGCAATGCAGGTTACTGCTCACTTTGTTCAAACTTCTTCTTCTTCTTCTTCAAAATCCATTCCCCTCTTTTCTGAGTTTCCGTTACTTCTTTATTACTTTTTTTTATTTATTTCTTCTTTTTTTTTGTGCAGACTAGGACGGTTCAAGTGAAGCAACTCTCAGATCTAGCCGGTGAGAGAGAGATTCACGAGTTCTTCTCTTTCTCCGGAGAAATTGAGCACATTGAGATCTTGAGGTACGTACTTTTCTCATTTTCTGTGCAGAAAATTCTTAAATTTTAGCTTCTTTCTTTCTTAGAATTTGAAGAAAAAAGAAGGTTTCTTGAATCCAGTTTTCGTTAGCTCGATTTTTTATGACCTCTGGCTAGGAATTTTTTTTTGGGGGGGGGGGGGGGGGGGGGGGGGGTGGGGGGGGGGGGGGGAAAGAAAAAGTACAAAAGGTAGACAAGAAATCACGTGCTGGCGTGCTGCTCTTAACAGTTAACGCTTAAACATTTTATTTTTAATTTATTGATATTAAATTTCATTAATTGATGTATTGAGAGTAAAGCAAAGCTGAATAAGGTAGGGTGTAACTTTAACCATCATTCTATTTTATTTTACTTATTAATTTATTGGCATTACTCAATGCCAGCTAAGAAGTTAAGTGAAGTTTGGTACACTTAAGATGTTCTGTTTTAGGATTTGAACTAGTATTCTATGCTGAAACTATATGTGGCTTGAATTCAGCTCCTGCAGTTGCAGCATTTAACTTCTTCTTTTTCCCCTCTAAATAACAAAATGATAAAGATATTATATTGTGGCTCTTTTTTTGCAGTGAACATGGGAAATCAAAGACTGCATTTGTGACATTTAAAGACCCCAAAGCGCTTGAAATTGCATTATTGTTATCAGTAATGTCTCTTGGCTATTTTGATCATTTTGCTAATGAAATCTTTTAATCATGCTTGTTATGTGATTTTGAGAAGTTAATGCTTTTTATTATGTTGAAAATTTATGAGGTTGTGAATTAAGTTGGTTCATATTGTAAATAAGAAACTATGTCGTGTTTGTTTCAAGTAGAATAATGTTTGTCATATCTGTTATACATCAACATTAGGTGCTGTGATAGGTGCTGGGATATGATGTAAGATTGCACACCTTGCAATAGATGTTTAACAAAATGTCACTTGTATGACAGTATTATGGGGCAACCTGGTTTATATAAAGATATAGTTCCCTCAATAATTAAATGAATTCAAGTGAACTCTAGAAGGAACTATGACATTGAAGCCCTCAAGAATCGAGAAGCCACTTTGGAGCTTCTGTTAATTAGATTGCAAGTTGTGAAAAATGTTTCATTTAAATACATTTATATACATGTCGATAATTGACATTTCAAGTTGAAAGGACCAATTTCTTGAAATTAGAACCAAGTCTATAACCAGAAATACCTTATCTTTCTGACCTATTTTTCACTCTTTTGTCATGGTCACATGTTGTCATTGATACTGTTTTGGGAACTTAATTCATGTAATACAAGCTTTTTCACCTTATGGCTTCTGAAAGTCAAAGTGTTGTTGTCTTTTATCAGGGAGCAACAATAGTAGATCAGATTGTGAGTATAACACCAGCTGAGAACTATGTACCGAATTCTGAGTTGCAGGTAAACTTGGAAAGAACTCTTAAATAATATATATTCTTGTATGATGCATTGTTGTGGATTTCTGAACTTATAATGCAAAATTTATGCAGGAAGTACAAAAGGTGGAAAATGCTGTAAGTGTAGCACCATCCGGAGATGTTATGCTGAATAGCGAGGTAAATAAAAATTCATAGTTAACATTTTTTTTCCTGATTAGCTGTTTTCGATTTGCATGTGCCATGGAGTTGCAAAATAGTTGAGAAGATTAATTCAATATTTCTATTCCATGCTATCTCTTTTGGTTTGCATTTTGAAGAGTTGTTTGAGGATGAAGTACTAATCAGTAATCAACATATTTGTTTTCATGTTCTCTTTCTCCAACCGAGCTTATGTTCTTTTTACTGCATCCCTTTCAGGAGGGGAAAACCAGCCCCACCAATGGAAGAATGTACCTTAATAGAGCACAGGATGTAGTTACGAATATGCTGGCAAAAGGTTCAGCAATCAGACAAGATGCTGTTAATAAAGCTAAAGCATTTGACGAAAAGCATCAGTTGACTGCTAATGCATCGGCGAAGGTCATTTCCTTTGACAAGAGAGTTGGACTCACAGAAAAGTTGACAGTTGGAATTTCTGCAGTGAATGAGAAAGTGAAGAGCGTGGATCAGAAGCTTCATGTTTCCGATAAAACGATGGCAGCGATATTCGCAGCTGAGAGGAAGTTGAATGATACAGGATCAGCTGTCAAAACTAGCAGGTTTGGCTGAATATGAAACATGATCTCCGTTGCAGCTTATTTTCTTGGATTTCTGTATGGAATTAAAGAAAAATAAATTTTAGATTTTTTCCTAGATCATACCCGGATGAACTATAGTCTGTATTATTTGGATGTCAATGATGATGAAGTGCATACTTGTGGTCCCTTGCAGGTATGTGACTGCCGGAACGGCATGGTTAAATGGTGCTTTTAGCAAGGTGGCGAAAGCCGGACATGTTGCCAGTACTAAAACAAGAGAAAAGTTTCATTTCGCTGTTTCAAACTTGACTGCTAAGGTTGGCTTTGCTCTTGCAGTATCACTCTGAAAAATACATATTTTTTTTTTCAGGGAGGTGGTGCTGGTAGTCTGGTAGAACTAGCTTGATTTCATACCTTTTAAATATTCATTCTGCAAGAATTCAAGAAATACTTGCATGCTATATGAGCATATTTGATGCTTATATTAGAAACATTTACAAGCACTCATTCTTTTTTTTTTATTTTCAACTAAATTATTTGACGGGAATCTTGTGTGATAACATGATTTTGTTCAATTATGCAGGAACCTTCCGTGGCTGCTTAGGCCACAATTTTTGGTAAATCACGTTGACTTCATCAAATCCTTTATGAAGATCTCTTTCAGACTTTAAAGCATGTTGTGTGGTCAACGTGGTGTTTTTTTTTCATTCACTCTTTCAAGTTCAGTCCTTCAGCTGTTAGATGCATGGGCAAGTATGGTGATTCAATTTAATCCTATTATTTTTTTGTATTCTTTTGTCACTGGTATTTTTAGCTGTTGCTTCGTTGTAATTTAGCGTTGGTGTTTTTTGGGTTTGTTTTCTCATTTCTTTTTGTCTTTTTTGTCTTTATTATTTTTTTTTTTTTTTTTTTGTGAAAGGAAAAATAGTTATAGGTGTGAATTGTGATGCTATTGTATTTCATTATTCAAAGTTATTTTTTTGAGGGGGAAAAAATAGTTGTGCCTGTATTCATGTAAGAAGACCTATATCTTGTTCTTCTCCTCCATTCAAGGATTTCTGTGAGAAATAATCTTGCAGTCCATAGAATTTTATTTCCTTTACATGTACCATTGGTGAATATTGTGAAGTAAAAATGCAAATATTCTTTCAAATTATGTACGAAAAAGATAATAATAATAATAATAAAAATATTCTGTCGAATTGAAAAGAAAAGAAATAATACTCATCTTTCAAATAACGTAAACCGATCTACATTCTTTATTATTGAGTTTAATCAGCAAACAATTTAGAATATTATCCGAAAACACAGTCATTTGGATCCTTGCGGGCGAAATGATTGAAATTTCAAATTTAGTGCTCCCTGCTTTTGACCAAAATGATGTTTGTTGTCGGCTAATCAATGGTTTAATTGTATATTGTAGTACTACTGGTAAAACTTTAAAAGGTTTTGAATTGTTGGATTCAGTTTGAATCCGTATATACCATTACATCAGTAATTTACTATCTATATTTTATTTTCACATGCTTTCACGTGTAAATTGTGTTTCCTATCTAATTTTTTTTCAGGTGTCCTTGACTCTTTGCCAACTTCAGTGTCTCAAACGAAACAGAATATTTACTGGAGTATACTATTTGAATTTTTGATAAAATAATTTAAAAAGGATATTTTTTAAAAGATGATTTTCGTTTGATAAAATATACTTTTTTTAAATGGCAAATTATTTATATATTTGATCCCATTTTTGTTGAAATATTTGTAAAATTATTTATACAATGGTCCTCATTATTATTGGATACTTGGATGTCTTAGTAAGCTTACATTATACTGAGAAAGCATAGAAAAAATTTTATATTGATAATTTATAGAAGCTAAAATTTATATATACGTAAAACTAATATTTGTAAGGTTCGTATTTGATAAAAAAAAAAAGGTTGATATTCAGATAAGATTCCTGTATTTATATCTAGGGAGTGAGGGAGTGTATTTTGTGGCATTTCCTTGGCGCAAGTCATTCTTTTACTTTATGGTGCCATATCAACATCCCTTCCCCTATGTCCCACTGGTCAATGTCATGAATTATTGAGAGTAGACACAATGAGGTTATTTTCTGAAATGAAATAAAATAAAAAATGATTTTGCAAAACAAATTATTACATTGTTTACTCAAATGTATTTATTTATTTTTTTAGTGTTTGAATTGAGTGGAGCTACTACGAATTTTTTTTTCGGGAACAGCTACTGTGATTTTAGAGAGAATTTAATAAACCTCATTCAATTTTGGTGTTAATTGGGTGGATCTTTTCCGATTTCGGGCTTGAAATGAGTAACCATCTTAACCATTATAAAACTTCTTTACCAAAAAAAACCATTATAAAACTCCATCATTAAGTGTACTCATCAACTCATCAAATTTCTTCTAGCTTCCTACTCCAACTTGTATTTTTACTATTGTGTCTTTATTATGTGTAAACCAAAATGTCTCAAAAATCATTCCTGCCAATTCATTACAGCGATGGAATTTTATACAAAATACAAAATAGGTGAAAAAAAAATTAAATAAAGATATTTTATAGAAGTTGGTGACACTTTTCATTAAAAAAATATTATACTAATATTATACAAAATTTAATAAAGATATTTAATAATGATCATTATGTTTAGTAATATTGCATTGTCATTCTTGTCATCTACGATTCATATGTTGAAGTATTTTGTCCTCTTAAAGGAGGTAATAGACGAAGTTCTTTACAAATAAAATAAAAAATTTTTAAACTGGTACACTGTATTGTAAACTAGTTTAAGTAACACAAATAAAATAAATATTAACTAGATGATGAATATTGATCTGAATAATGTAGGAGAATAATGTAGCATAGAGGTTCAAATTTGTATCAAATATATATTTCTAGAAGATTCGATGCAAAGAGATATCAAAAGCAATGGAGGTCTATTGTATGTATCAAAAGAGAAGTTGAGTATAAGATTTTGGAGAGTGACTAAGTATTCCATACAATGCATAAATTATGAAAATGGATGTGAATAGAACATACACATGTCTTATTGTTGTAAATAGAAAAAGTGAAGTAAGTAGTTACAATGTTCTTCAATCTTTAGGATAGGACCATCGACGTTTAGACTCCAAAGTCATTACTCAGGCTAGCAGACCCAACTATTAATTTTTGAGAACCACTTTGAATACAAAGCTTGTTACAGAAATATGGCTTGTAAAGCATAGAACAATTTGTAGGATCCACTAGGATTGAGAGGAATCATAAAGTGAGCTTTTAAGATGGCTGTTTGCAATGCAAATATATTTACCAGATATGCATGTCTATATTTGAGAGTTAAATTTTTAGGTAATCACAAAGTTAGATTCTCATCAAAATCCTCTTTAGGAATATGTGTATAATGTGGTACAAAGATATTATTTCTCTTATATTTAAATATATTGGTAATTATTATATTTATTTTATTTATTTAAAAGAATCTGTTAAACCTTAGTTGTGTCTACCCTAATTTTCTTTCAAGTACAGAGGTATTACAATATATGTCACAGTTCTTGTTACCATATGACTTAGCACAAGTACCTCAAATTTTAACATTTGTACCTAAAATAGTTTTTTTTTTTCTTTTTTTGGGGGGGGGGGGGGGGTGTTTGGTCAGGGGGTTTTTTATTATTATTGTTTTTGGACAAAGGTCAGGGGCTGTTTTAAAATCCAAAGTTTTTCATCTTTTTGGACATGGACATTTCATGGATTAGCTCCAAATCTACATCGTTGTAATTCAGTCCGGTTAATGGCACAAAAACGAAAAGCCCAAATTTAATCCACTTTCTACCAAAAGGCCTTTGAGTAGCAGACAAAAAATATTACTTTTTTATTTATGGAAATTGGTTCTGCATCTCTCTGACAATCTATCGTAAGAGCACCTCGAATGGGTGATCCTCATTCCACTTTTTCCTGACACATGGTGGAATTTATCGTTGGAGAAGGAGAGAGATGAGTTCTCTCACGGAGGCCAAGGCAGAAGAGTCCCTCTGAGCAGGGATTCAAACATAACCAATGGTAACTTGCCATGTGACAAGTTACCTTTTAAATAAATACATATAAAATTATAATTAAATAAATAATTATATTAAATAATTAAATTATAATAAATAATTATATTAAATAATTATTAATAATAATTATAATAGTTAATTAAATTAAATAATTATAATTTTATTTAATTAATAATTTATATTAATTATTTAAATAATAATTAATTAAGTAATTAAATTATAATTAATTTATTAATAATTTATATTAATTATTTATATAATAATCAATATTAAATATTATTTATATTCATATTATTATATTAAATTAGCCGTTGTAAAACTAGCCGTTGTAAAATTAGCTGTTGCAAAACTAGCCGTTATTATGTTACCGTTATTATTAATAAATTAATATTTTGTTACTCTATATATATCACTTAGATACACTTCTATTCTCACACTATCTACTACTCTTCTCTATCTTCTTCCAAGTTTACGAAATCAAAGTTCTGCTACTATTATTTTTTGTTCGAAAAAATGGATCCAAACCAACTCAACTCTTTCTTCAATTACTTACAAAACTTTCCTCAAATTCCAAATACCCAACAATCTCAAACCTCAAACTCTCAAGTTCCAAATCAAAACTTCACACTACCAAATTCATTTCAAAATCCAAATCCACAAAATCTTTCTAGTTTCAATTTTCAAGCTCCTTATAATAATCAGTTTCCTATATTCCAACCGCAAAATCAAAATTCACAAACACCCCATTTTTTATTTTCGTCCATATTTAATCCCTCTATCGGAAATGTTACTCCAACTTCCTTACCGTTTCCAACTCAATTCAGTGCATCAAGACATAACTCATCTGGTGTTGGTGGCTCTTCTAACCCATCCTCTCAGACTCCTATACAATCTAGTCCAAATTCGCAATATTTAGATTTTGCCAACCCTCATAGATTAGATGTTATCGACCTTAATGATGATGATATTGAAGATCGGAGGCAAGATAGTATTCAACACTGGCATTGGAAAGAGGATCAGATGCTGATCGGTGGATGGTTAAATATTTCAACTGACCCTGTAATTGGTACCGATCAAAAGGGGGAAATATTTTGGAGTCGAATTCATAGCTACTGTGTAGAATTTTGCACCGACATGACAAGGGGGGTAGTTGCATGTAAGAAACGATAGTATAAGATCAACAAGGCTGTTGCACAATTTGCTGGTTGCTACGATCAAGCTAGTCGAAACATAAGGAGTGGTTCGAACGCTGATGATATAAAGGAGTTGGCTTATAAACTTTACTCTACAAATTATGGTCAAAGTTCACTTTTGAGAGGCATTGGAACATGCTTCGATTGGAGCAAAAATGGAGAAGCCAACTACCTACACAGAGTGGTGGCTCAAAGAGAACCAAGGTTAGTGCAACTGGAGCATACTCATCCTCATCAAACCCAGAAATACCGTTGGCTGACGAACCCGGTGTGGACTCTCCCGTTCGCCCACAAGGATCAAAGAAGAGCAAGCGAAGAGGTAAGGGAAAAGCACAGATGTCTGAAGATTTTAGCGAAAGAAAATCATCGGTTGTCAAAAAATTATCTCTCATGGAAGATATTAAGAATGTTAGAGAAAAGGAACTAATGGAAAGGGAAAAAGAAAGAGAAGAGGAGAAGGAACATAGAGCAAAGATGATGGCAATCAAAGAGAAGGAGTTACAAATTCAAGCGGCAATGAAAGAACAAGAATTACAAACTCAGAGGTATATTAAAGAAATGGAGATAAAAGCAAAAGAAAGGAAAATGGATATGCAAATACTTAATGCTGACACGTCTACAATAAGTGAGAAACGACGAGCTCTTCATGAGATTGCATGTGAGAAAATAATGGCCAAGTAGTTTACTTAATGGTTCCTTGTATTCGTAGAGTTATGTAGTATGTTCTTATTTATTTATTGCGTATTACTGGTATGTGATGTAGTTTGTTTTATTTATTTCTGATGTAAGTTTTTAAATTAGTCAATATTATTGTGTCGTTATTGTTCATGAAAGTGACCGTTGCAAAACTAGCCGTTAAGTAGCCGTTGCAAAACTAGCCATTGCAAAAGTAGCCGTTGCAAAACTAGCCGTTACAAAACTAGCTGTTAAGGTACTTATTGCAGACACACTTATAAATATCAACTATCAATGACTCCACAACTCCGCTTCAACTCTTGTTTCTCACCTCGACAAAGAACTAAAAATTACATTTCTCCATATGGCTAGAAATTTTGATGATATGTTCAATGAGGCTTTGTATGGCAAAAGAAGACGGCAAGATAACACACTCATAGATAACTGGATTGATGAGTATTTACTCGAAGATTCAGAAGAGGAAGATATCGATAGAAGCCCTATCCCAATTACTCGTAGATGGATCAACAGAGATCGAGAAGCAGGACATGATTGCCTTTTCCAAGATTACTTTGCAGATGAACCGGTGTATAATGCTGACATTTTCTGACGGAGATTTCGAATGAGAAGAGATGTGTTCTTTCGGATAGTACACGCTCTCTCAAATGTCTATCCGTATTCCAACAGAGGGTTGATGCAACTGGAAGAAGAGGCTTGTCGCCACTTCAGAAATGTACCGCTGCGATACGGATGTTAGCATATGGCGTAGCAACTGATGCTGTTGATGATTATGTGCGGATAGGCGAGAGCACTACAATTGAATGCTTAGAAAAATTTGTTGAATGTGTCATTTCCGTGTTCCAGGATGAATACTTGCGAAAACCCAATCCAAATGACGTACAACGCCTGCTACAAATGGCGGAGGGTCGTGGCTTCTCTGGCATGTTGGGTAGCATTGACTGCATGCATTGGCAATGGAAAAATTGTCCAAAGGCGTGGAAAGGTATGTACATGAGTGGTTATCGTGGGGTTGCAACCATAGTACTTGAGGTTGTAGCATCTTCAAACCTTTGGATATGGCATGCGTTCTTTGGAGTTTCTGGTTCAAATAATGATATCAATGTGTTAGATCGTTCTCCAGTGTTTGATGATATTCTAAATGACCGTGCTCCGGAGGTAAATTATACTATTAATGGTAATAATTATACAATGAGATACTATTTAGCAGATGGTATTTATCCTGAATGGGCCACATTTGTCAAATCAATCTCAAAGCCACAAGGTGAGAAACGCAAGTTATTTGCACAATACCAAGAAGGGCAAAGAAAAGATGTGGAACGAGCATTCGGAGTGTTGCAAGCACGCTTTGCAATTATACGTGGTCAAGCTCATTTTTGGGAAAAGAAAAAGCTTGCCAACATAATGAGAGCTTGTATTATATTACATAATATGATTGTTGAGAATGAAAGAGACAGTTATACAGGAAATTTTGCTCAAGGCTTAGAGTATGATGATGTTGAAAATGGCTTATCACAACCTCAGCTGGGAGAGGAAGATTTTGCACCATACCATCAATTTCTCCAAAGAAATGCCCAACTTCGAAATAGGCAGCAGCATAGACAATTGAAGGAGGACTTGATTGAACACATATGGCAATTTCACAATGCTTGTTGTCAACTATAGAATTTAATTATGTTTTTCTTTGTATTAAGTAATTTTACAAATTAGTGTAACCCCAAATTATCTATTGTGTATTATTGTTATATATGAATTTATTTAATATTAATATCTTTTAATAGTGAATTATTTTTAAATTTAAATATTTAAATTACATTATTAAAAAAATTAATTATATTAATTACAAGTATTTTAATTAATTAATTAAATGGGACTACAATAGGGACTAAAGTTAGTTCCTCCTAATGGAGAAGAGAGAGATGCTTTGAGTTCCTATTTACTGTTTATGACGCAAAAGCTGATGTGGAATTACTTTTTATGACAGGTGGGCCATAAACAGGAACTGAAATGAGTTTCCTACTGGAGATGGTCTAAGTAATACTGTTTGAGACAGAACCAGGTGAATATAAATCTGCAAGATATGTACGAACACGAATTTAGGACAATAAATAAAATACTTATAAATAATGGAACATATAATAAAACAAGTAATTAATATTAAAGGGAGGCCATTTATCTACTCCTAAAACGTCTTTTTTTAAAGATGTTTTTATATTATGTTTTAATTGGTTTTTGTATAATTTATTCGGTGTTTCTCATCACATATTATTAAATTTCTCAAAAGATTTTCTTTCCAAAAATAATAAAAAATATTTAATTTGGACTAAAACAAAAATGGTAATAGATTAACTATTAAATTTTTTTAAAATATATTATATATATATAAAATAATTACTATATTATTATTATATTATAGATTAAGATTCACTAATTTAATTTTTTTTAATATAAGCATTAGAAATAAATAAAATTTTTATAACTAAATGTAGTGTAACAAAATATATATAATATTAATTAGTTCTTAAAAAATTATAAAAAAATAGTTTTTTTATTTTAGTAAATAACTATTTATTAAAGTAGACAAATTAATTATTTTCTTCTCATATACAGTTTTTTTAAGACATAGAAGTAATTAATTAGGACATTGGTTAAGATAATTAAAGTCACTATTTCATTAAATTTGTAATTTAAAGAAAAATCCTAGTTAATTTTGGTATAGAAATTTCGAATTTGAAAATATTGATAAAAATTATATTGAATTTTGATTTATTTGATTCTCATTTAAATTAATCACTACATAAGTTAAAGTTCTGTTTTGAAGTTATATTCGGGTTTTAATCTGATTTTTAAAGTTTCAATTTACTTAGTTTGATTTTTTAACTTAGGTATCTGTGACTCATATTAGGGTTTTAAATGTTTAGTTGAAAAAAAATAAGGTAAAAAAATTTTAATTGTCACATCAAATAGTCGTTAGAATATATAATGTAGCAGTCGTTAGTCCATCTCAGCATGTCATTAACGATTTTGTGAGACAGTGACAAAAATAATATTAAGAATCAATGTGAATCATAACTATTAAGTTGGGAGACTAAATTGAATAAATCGAAATTTTTGAAATTAGATTGAAACATAGTTATTAGAACCGAACCAGTGATCGAACCGGTCAAACTACTGGTTCACTGGTTTATTGGTTCAACCAATAAATCATTGGTTGAACCGATAAAACCGGTCTCACGTAAATATAAAATATAAAATAGTTAAAAACTTAAAATTAAAATTTGAAATACATATCTTCACTAACATTTTATGAAGAATCAAGTCTCAACTTCTAAAAATAACTAATATAAAAAAATCATAAAAAGTGCGAATATCGAATTTGATCTAATGAGTTTAGTGTGGATTGGATCGAAATTTCAGCCATATCCCATCTGTAAACACCCCAACAATAATAACTAAAAAATTACAATGATTATATTTTTAACTAAGAGGAAGTGGCAAAAAAAAAGTACTAAATACAAGAACAATTAATCAAATATTAAAAGAAAATTTTACTTTAAAACAGTTAGACTTTTTTTGCTCATATATATATAATGTAATAATAATAATAATAATAATAATATGATAATTGTTTTATATATCACACAAATATAAACATTTTTTTTTTTCATATGATCTTAAGAAAGGTTTTGTAAGTCCCTAACCTTGTTATCGATTTTTGTAGTGTTAGCCCTCATATTATCAATTTGATTCATATATAATTCGGATGATAAATTATTTCATGACGTGCTTCCTTTTTTACTGTGATATACTTGTTTATTATTATTATTATTATTATTATTATTATTATTATTATTAAAAAATAACATGCCAAATTATTGCTATAACATAATAAAAGTATGGAAGTTTATCATTCTTCTCTAATGGAGGAAACAAAATTCTTTTCAATAGTTTATTTAATGTTTAGTAGAATAAAAATAAATTTTATTAGAATAAATTTTAGTACGAGTTTAATATTTTTATTCATCATAAAATATTTATAGAATTACTCGTAGATAAATTTTGGAAAAAAGAAAAAAAACTATGATTTTAAATTTTATTTTTAAATAAACTTTATTTTTAATTTTAAAATAAAATTTATTTTTTTTAATAATATTAATTTTTTACCGTATATAATTATTCAATTATTTTTTAATCATATATAAATAAATTACTCTTAATAAGACTTTTTTATGTTATTCAATTATCTTTTTTAAAAAATAATTAATTATTAAAATAATTAAACTTTTCACAACAAAAATAATAAAAAATTATGAACGAAAAAAATTAACCATCCTGATAATTTTTTATATTTTTATTCATATTTTAATTATAAATATAAATATAATTTAATTATATTATTTATGAAATGTGACTATAGATGTAGATAAAATTTAGTTATATTACTTATATATAGTTTCATTGTATTGTATTGCTTATAAAGTTAGATTATAATTATGACAATATAATTGTTCTTGTATTTTTATATGTGTGACTAATTGGTGGTGTTAAAACATTACTCTTAATTATAAATAAGGTTTATAATTTAAAAAATCAAAAACTCAATTAAAAAGATACGAAAAAAATGATGTTAAAATATTCTAACTCTTTAAAATAAAAATATTCGAAATTTAATTAAAAATTATTTAAAATTTAAATTCAACAAAAATTTATATTCAATGTGTTTTGTATTAAATATATTTAATAACCTATTATATCATATTGGTTGAAATTAGTTTTTATAATGTTAATTTTTTAATAACACTTCATTAAAAAAAACCATCTTTTCAGAATTTTTTAAAAACTAATTAATATTATATATATTTTGTTACATTACATCTTGTTATAAAAAAATTATTTATTTCTAATGCTTATATTAAAAATAAAAACAAAATTTAAATTAGTAAATTTTAATTTATAATATAATAATAATATATTAATTATTTTATATATTATACGAATAAAAATTAATTATTTTTTTATTTATAAAAATTTTAAGAGTTTGTTATATATATATATATATATATATATATATTTTGATGAATGTGATATATTTTTTTATGTAAATAATCTTTTTTGTTTTAGTCCAAATTAAATATTTTTTATTGTTTTTGGAAAGAAAATCTTTTGAAGAATTTAATAATATATGATGAGAAACACCGAATAAATTATACAAAAACCAATTAAAACACAACATAGAAATATCTTTAAAAAAAGACGTTTTAAGCATCTTTATTTGAGTAGCCTATATTCGCCGCAGCTGGTGTTATTGCCATTCCTACTCACAAAACAAAGTGAAGAGATAACCTTAATAAAGAAATAGCCATTAAACTTATAAGAATAGATACTACACATTGGCCAACAACAAATTCATTAACAAAAATTCGTATCAAAATAAATTAGTTTTTTAATCTATCGAGATAAAAAATATTATGAAAAATTAAAAAAAAAATAGCCATTAAACACTCTTCAAAAAAAAAAAAAGCAATAGCCATTAAACAAGTTGTCATCCTAATTAACGGCCGGTCTACACCAATTTCGATAGTCAAATGCATGGTACACATTGATTCGTCCAAGAGATCTTTAGACATTGCCTTAGGAATAAGCCAAAATAATTCTTTTGCTTTTAATCCACATTTTCCTACGTCAAATAATCGAAATTGCAGTGAAAGATGCAGATCCATGTGCTATGTGGAGTGCATGTCAAACTCGAAAACCAATCTATCTCACAAAAATAAAAATATCAATTTTTTCTTCTAAGTTCTTTTTTTTTTTTTATTTTGCTGTTGACTCACGAAACAAAATATAGTTTCCTTTGTTGGTATAACTTTTTGGAAGAGTTTTAAGTATACCGAAAATATTAATATTTCAATTATTTTAACTATTGATTTAAATTATAATATATATATATATATATAATATATATTAATTAAAATTAACTGTTAAAATAACTGAAATACTAATATTTTCGATACACTTAAAA
The DNA here is from genome assembly GCF_014773155.1 of Arachis stenosperma. Classification (NCBI taxonomy): domain Eukaryota; kingdom Viridiplantae; phylum Streptophyta; class Magnoliopsida; order Fabales; family Fabaceae; genus Arachis; species Arachis stenosperma. The sequence continues at coordinate 116,840,423 of NC_080382.1, forward strand.
TTTTTTTAACTTTTATATATGCACTTCTTCAAAAACGTAGAATAGATAATGATGTGTTTAAACTTTAAATTAGAGAAATGTGTTATTTAATATATTTTTATAATAGTGATTATTTTGATACTTAAAAAATAGTATTTAAATTATTAAAAAATATTAAAAATTAATTTTTAATTTAAAATATAAAAACTTTTAAATATTTAAAATTTATTATAAAAATTAAACAAAATCTAAACATCAAATAATAATCATGTTTCTAGCGATTCACATGACATTATCAAATGATACAAGTCTTGGATAAGAATCTACAACGCACTAGAACGACCTTGTTGACGATCCTTTACTCCGACAGCATCTAGGGTTCCTCGAACAATGTGATATCTCACACCGGGTAAATCCTTAACCCTTCCCCCTCTTACTAAGACTACAGAATGTTCTTGTAAATTAATGATAAAATTCACCAAATATTTTCGTATTTCACATTTGAGAAAATACCGAAATAGAGAAATGAATTTAGTATTTGGATGTTTTAACAATATATAAATAAATAATTTATGTATTATATAAATAAAGATCGAAAAAAGCTGAAGAGCTAAAAAATTTTATTATTTTTTTATATTTTTTAATTATGAAACTAATTTCTTTAGTCTAATAATTTAATAATATATTTTTATTTTATATTTTTAAATAATATTAATTAATTATTAACTAAAAATAATAAATTTTATTAGTCATCTAATATTTTTTATAAATAAATTATTTTCTTGTCAAAATATACTGTGAATTTAAGTTAGTTAAGTTTGATTGGATCTTATATATGAATGGTAGTGTTAGAAAGACAAAAAATAGCCATAACTTAATTTTATTTAATATTCATTAAGAGTAAATTACCATTTTTACCCATAAAAGTTAAAGATCAGACATATGTACCCATAAAAGATAGAAATTATTATTTATACTCATAAAAGATTGAATCGCAAGTAAAATTACCCAAACTCTAAATAATTACATAAAATTCTTAAACTACCATTAGTGAGCCTCATCCTCTTCAATTCTTCATCTATAGTCTTGAACTACCACTGTCGCAGCACCATCCCCCTTTCCACACTCTCTCTCTCTCTCTCTCACTCACTCACTCATCGGTCGTATTCCTTCTCCTCCATCTTCTTCAATCGTCCTCTCTCTCTTTCTCTCCCTACCATCTTCGCACTTTTTTCCTTCTTCTTTTCTCTCTATTGATGTTTCTCTCTTCTCAGTCATTATTTTCTCTTTTCTGTGCATTAATGGTGGTTCCTCCTTTTGATATCGCGAGTTCCATCTTCTCCTCCCTCCTTCTTCTTCTTCTTCGGGAGATTTCTGGCTTCAGGAAGTAGCTATTTTGAGTCCTTTATTTTCTGCAACCACAACTTCTTCAGCGTTGAGTTTCTTCCTTTTCCAAACATAATATCTTCGTCCTTTCCTCCTAGCGATGCGTTTTTGTCATCTTCTCCTCCTAGCGATGCATCTTCGTTATCTTCTCCTCCTAGTGTCGCCAAAAGCGAATTAGTGTTCTGTGTTATTTACAATGAAAATGGTGATTTGAAATCTAAGAAATTGACAATTTTTTGTGAAGGTTCTAAGAAATTAGGATTTTATTTTGAATCTATGCATGTTATATTTTTCGATTTGATCTGAGTTTAGAGAGAGAGAGAGAGAGAGAGAGAGAGAGAGAGAGAGAGTAGGAAGGAAGATGATGCTACAGCAATGGTGGTTCACGGCTGATAGAGGTGCTGCAGATAGTGAGTGAATGAGTTAGAGGGTGGGTGCGTGAGAGAAGAGAAGGGGAAAAGGGGAGTTGTGACACAGGAGAGAGCTATAGACGAAGAATTAAAAAGGATGAGACTCACCAAGGGTAGTTTGAGAATTTTATGTAATTATTTAGGGTTTGGGTAATTTTGTTTGCGAAAGTCAATCTTTTATGAATACAAATGATAATTTTTATCTTTTATGAATAGATATGTCAGCATTTTTAATTTTTATGGGTAGAAATAGTAGTTTATTCTATTCATTAATTATTATAACAATTAATAAATATTAAATAAGACATATTCTAATTATTTTTGACTAATTTAAATAATAATATACAATAAAGATGAAGTGTGTAAATTAAACTTGAGTTATATAATGACACCTAGATAAATAGATAGTCAATTTATATCAAGTGTAAATAATATTATTCGTCCACGTGTATTAAAAAATGGGATAATACACAACTTAAGTGCAAGAAGAATAACTTATATTGAAAATAAAAAGAAATTTTAATGTTTTCCTCCAAAATTAGCAGTATTAGATTTGGTTTCATTTATACAGTAATATTTGTATCTTATATTCTACTTTTCTACTACATCTGTATTATTATTTTTAAAAGTTTTTTAAAATACAATATTTGCACTTGTCTACGAATATTAATCGTTCATTATGCAAAATTGATTTCACGCTACTCCCGATGACGCTTTACACTCTTTCATGTCCTGCTTGATAAAAACTATTCCCTATTGTGTTTATAAAAATGAGTCAAAAGAAAAAGACAATTAGAAAACCAAACCCTAGTAATTCATTCGGTCTTAGTTTATCTCCCAAATTGGCTTCTTTAAAAATTCTTATTGAAATTTGATATCTTTCTTTAAGTATTAAGGTTAACTACCATTATTTAATATTCAAGTTGAAATCTATCCAATATAATGAATATGGCTTATCAAAGTAAAAAAAATTGTCTATAATGTCAAAGGTCGAACCATTTACATCAAGTCTCGAGATATTGTGGTAATAGTCTACATACTTTTACATATAAAAACTGGGATAAAGATTTGAATCTCATTTACCAACAAGTCGTAGGCAGAATCTTTCGTACTCCTATCCATGCTCAATTGCATGAAATTATTAATCACATCATTGTGTAACACATCAATTCTTTTTACTATTACTAGTCAAATTTCTATTTCATTGAGTTATAGTTGAATGAATAGTAGGTTGTTAATCATTTTACTCACCGTTCAACTTCTGATAATTATCATCATTCAAATTAATTTTCCTTCATCTTGTCCATACTTTTATTACTTTTATTGGTACTTCTAGCAATATTTTCAGTTGCTTTGTCTTGACCGTAAATAAAATATAATTTATTATAATATTTGATGGGAGTTTGCATCCACTTTTTTGTATTTGGTCTTGTCTATATAACAAAATAGATGCATATATGTTAAGTTGTGAGTAATTTTATAGATAAATATATACAAAATTAATAGCTCCATGAAAATCTAGTTCCGACATATTAGTTATTTGTATAAATTTTTTAGATGAAAGAGGCATATATTGTGTGTAAATTTGACTCCTTGTGAAGAATTCTAATCATTTAGAATCACAGGGCAAAATAATTTCATACTGCAAGATTAATTATACAAATGATTAAAGTTTGATGCAACTTTTTAATGTTAGTGAAAATGAATAAGGTTAACAGAAATAAATGCCATAAAGAATTATGCGCAAAGGAATCTATAAACCTTTGTAGCAACTTATCATGATATTAATTACCTTAATTAAATTCGCCCAAACTTCAGGTTCACGGTAAAGAATTTAGTGTCTAGGTTCCATGAAAATTCACTTAAGTTATGAAAGAGATCATAGCAAACTCCAAAGTGATCCTTCAAAGTCTTCAATCTATTCTTATGATTATCTTTGCGAAGGTGATTCCTGAATGAAGCTTTTAAAGTTGCAAGAACGTTGTCATATGTACTTGTTGTAAAAGTACCATCAACTCTGTTTTCTTTGCTATATTCCTCAATCAAAGCGTCAACGAAAGTTGCATCCATTTCTTCGATCCATCTTAAATTATCTTTACTTGATGTGTCACCTTGAGATGCCATCTTCTTTGCCATTTGGTCCTAACTTGAGAAATTAAGTACTAAATTATAAAAACCATCTTTGATAAAATAACTTCAATAGAATAATAATATAAAAAGTGTTAATAATGAATTCATCAATTAACCAAGGATATTATCTTAAGAAATGATTCCTATAATACAAGTAATTTAATTAATTTTAAAAAATAATTATAATCATAAATGAATGTTTCAACTACACACTTCATACATAGTAATATGATGTTTTTAATGATGCTCATAAGTATTACACATTTCAAAATATTCGTTTGACAAATAATAGTCATAACATTCACATGATATTCACATATTACATTTAATTTGAAAATAAAATGTCATTCCCCTTCGTAAGGATGACAGATTTAAATAAGTTTCATCTTTTTATTTGATAGTCAACCCACATTTGCGCCGCCATATTATCCCTAAGCACTTCACCTCGCTTGTAATCTTCATTTACTTCTTCTCTTTCCTCATTAGTGGCTTCTGGATTATTATTTTGTGATTCTAGATTCACTTGAGAAATTAAGTGTTAATCAGGATCTACACTCATTAAAAAGTTGTGGAGTATAATGCAAGTTAGAACAATATCAACCATAACCTCTACGTTGTAATATGGTTCTGTACCACCTGCCATAATTGTAAATCTTTTTTTCAAAACTCCAAAGGATCGTTCGAACACAATTCGTAATGAAGAATGACGGAGGTTAAATAATTCATATGAATTTTCAGGTTCACGTCCATCAAACTTCTTTAAATGGTATCTTAGTGATGAGTGGATAATTTATACGCTTTTTGGCATTGTTTTTAGGTAGTTTTAGGTATGATCTAGCTGTTTTAGGGATGTTTTTATTAGTTTTTATGCAAAATTCACATTTCTAGACTTTACTATGAGTTTTGTGTGTTTTTCTGTGATTTCAGGTATTTTCTGGCTGAAATTGAGGGACTTGAGCAAAAATCAGATTCAGGCTGAAAAAGGACTGCTGATGCTGTTGGATTCTGACCTCCCTGCACTTGAGATAGATTTTCTGGAGCTACAGAACTCCAAATGTCGGGCTCTCAACTGCGTTGGAAAGTAGACATCTAGGACTTTTCAGAAATATATAATAGTCCATACTTTATTCGAGTTCAGACGACGCAAACTGGTGTTCAACACCAGTTTCATGCTGCATTCTGGAGTAAAACGCCAGAAACACGTCACAAACCAGAGTTAAACGCCAAATGTAGCACCCTAATATTTAAATCCTTATGCTCGAGTCATAAGTCAATGATATTACGGTGGTACGACTCTCAGGTGGATTTTTAATATATAAATATAGGTAATTTCGAAAGGAGTATTAATCGAGAAGCCTGAAAAGAGTAGAAATAAAATCGCGAAGACGTATCACTCACGTTTCGACAACGAAAAGTTAAACTGTGAAGCCGAAAGCGATATACGGACAAGGCATAAAGGAGATTAAGAGATAGATAACTGATAGATATATATAACATAAGTAATAGCCACTAGTCGCGACCCGCGAAGTTTAGGCCGGCTAGGGTACAGTATGAAAGTAGTTGACAACAGTATATCCTAATCTCTCCCAAAGAAAACATAAGAGCCTCTATAGGCAAGTTCCAAAAGAGTTCTATACATAATATAATCTTTTCAAAACAAAGGTGGAGAGATTCTAAGCAAAACACAAGGTAGAGAAAATAAATATCTTCGCTGTCTCTCAGACGAACCGCAGCTCACTTCTGAGCACCTGAACCTGTATCTGAAAAACAAGAGATATATACGGAATGAGAACCCCGGGCCCATGGGTTCCCAGTACGGTAAAAGTGCCAAATAAATACAATGCACTGCAATAAAAACTCACTAAGCATCTTAAACTCCTTTTCACCAAGTATCCAGCCTAGATTCTCACTAATCCATAAATAGGCATCTATCGTAAGGGGATACTAAATCTAGTTCATGTTACACATGTTTCCCAACTCGCTGATTCTTCCACGAATCAGACTCAGAATCATAAGCAAAACCATCACCAGTTGTTCTGCCTCAGCAACTCTATATCAATACATCATACCCTCACCTGGAGCTAGTGAAATCACATCACTGCGTCTACCCAGGGGGCTCAAATTATCTCATTCAAAAATCATCATCATCATGCAATCGCATTATCAATTCATCTCATCAAGAATAGCCCCCAACATCCACCGACACCAACATGAGGGATCTCTCAGTTGTACAAACATAAGCAATACAAACAAGTAATACACAAATAAGGTACAAGTAGAACAAGTAGCACATAATCAGGTAACATAGCATATATGATGTAGAAATCCAAAACAAATAGGCAAACCCAAACAATTCAAACATATGCAAATGATGTATGCCTGCCCTATGGCTGATGATATCATCTGTCGGTTATATAGCCAACCCGACATGTCCTGGTAGCTAACCAGTGGACAGAAACACCCCTTGCGGAGCAAGTAGGTTTGAGCTACAACCCCCTTGCTACTACCCGCTCAGTCCAGAGCCAGTGGAACAACCACTACTGCGGCTACTACCCAGGCGGGTGTTTAACAGCTCAACCTGGAGCGAGTGGATTCACCACTACTGCCGCTACTACCCAGGCGTCGCAATCTCTGACCTGGAGCAAGTGGGACGAACCACAACCCTTGCTACTGCCCAGGTATCTTAAGCATTAACCCGGAGCAAGCGGGACGAACCACAACCCTTGCTACTGCCCAGGTATCTTAAACATATATTCATTCAATCTCAATTCATATTATCAATCCTCATTGTTATCAAATCTCAAACATTAACCTGAAGCAAGTGGGACGAACCCCAACCCTTACTACTACCCAGGTATCAGAGTTACATTCATTCAAAACTCCATAATTAACTCATTTATCATAAACATCCTTTTCTGTCTCATACCCGGAGCAAGTGGACAACGCCACTGCCTACTACCCGGGGTTACACATCACATTTCAACATTTTCATTATTATCCATTCAACACATTCATTCATTAATCATATATGCATTTATACTCAGCCATAATCAATAATGGCTTTGCCGTGACCCGGCAATAACTCAGCCATCCGGCTCATGGTTCAATCAAGAATCAGCCATTTATCAATAGATATAGCCCTTCGGCTCATGGCATACACGGTACTCCTACCGTCATCCTCCATATCTCATATAATCATCGTTGATCACCATTGATCATAACTTTTCCCCTTGCTTCACTCGCAAGTTACCACATCCCCTAGTTCCTTTCTCATTACTAAGCATATCATAATGATTTAATACATAAGGGGTGAGATCGGAGGCTTAGAAGTATGAGATTTGGCTTTTAAAACTCAAAAATCAACTTTTGGCATGAAAGCAGGGCCACGCGTACGCGTACTCCACGCGCACGCGTGGATGCCCACAAAGCTTCTCGACGCGTATGCGTCATACACGCGGACACGCGGATCGAAACACAGCCAGACGACGCGTAAGCGTCAGCCACGCGTACGCGTGGGTGCATTTGCTCCCCAGGCACAAAACTGGCACAACTCTCGGGAAAATGGCTGGGCATTGGGTGCAGCGCATCGACGCGCACGCGCACACCACGCGCACGCGTGGATGGTGCCTTTTTGAAGAACGACGCGTACGCGCAAGTGCGCCTACGCGTGGAGGGTCATTCTGCTAAAAATTTTCTAAGTTAAAAGCTGCAGAATTCAAAGATTCAACCCCCAATCTTCCGACGGACATAACTTCCTCATTTTAAATCGTTTTTCACCCGTTCTTCGAACGGCAGGGACAGCCCGGATCCAATTTCATGTCTAAACAGATTTGGTACAAAACAGAGATCCATAGTCCAAGTTATGTCCCGTCAAAGTATGCCCAAAAACCATGTTTTTCATACAAAACCACAAGGTGCCCTTTTCAAAACAAGCCGTTTTCAACCCTTTTTAAAATCAACCAAAACATGCTAGTTTCAACCCTTTTTGAAATCAATCAAAATATACCAAAATCAACATCAAGCCTCCTCAACTCATACATTAACACTTTGCCACGATGCACAAAACCGCCATATAGACATTTTTACCCATTTCAAACAAATGGCTAAATTACAAACACATTAACATGTCATACATCTTTTCTCATCCCAATTTCCAACAATACTATTTCCAATCAATCATCATTACACATAATCAATATTATACTCACTGTCACATGGTTTCACCCACAAATCAACCTTAATCATTTCTCAATTATATACCACAACATACATATCTCTTATGCATCATCATACCATCAGGGCATCAATAATCATGATCACAAATATGACCACATAATATACCTCAACCAAAACCAAACATACCTCATCTATACAATTTCACCCAAAATTACCAATTTCCACACTTCAACTCCTCAAACCTCATTATTCAATAACCAACCCAATCATTCATATATTCATTATCTAAAATCCATCCAATCACTTGTGTCATCATACAATGCACACATCAACTTACCTTCCTTACCTCTTACCGGCCTCCGGCCCAAAATTTACGGCCTCCGGCCCAATTTCACAATTTAAATGCATAAACCACAAATTAATACTCATTACCCAATACATCAAATTTTCAATACACCAAGCATACAAGGCCACACAATTCTCAACCCAATCATCAATTCACATTACATACCAACTATGCATATTAGCATCAACCATTTACACAATCCAAACTTAATCCTAGGGGCATCTAGCCTAGGAATTCTCATCACACCACACGGTACTTAAATGAAACTTAAACCGTACCTCTTGTAGCCAAATCAATTGAGCCTCTTCTTTGGAAGTCTCCACCAACCTTAGCCCCAAGCCTCACCAAAGCTCCTCAAGCAACACCAATCTCCCAAATGTGCACCAAAACCATCAAATACACTAACATAACCAATATCACATACATACATCAACCTAGGGCTCATAAAAATGACAAATCACAAGGGTTTGAGCACTTCTTACCTCAACCCATATGAAGTAGGGATAGAATTCACTTAGAATCCATGTTGGAGTATCCCTAAACACCTAAAATCACAAGATTTCAACACTAACTTCCCAAAAATGTGTAACAGTGGGGAATTTCGAAAACTGGGCAGAGATGAATGGAATACTCACCACAAAACTTAGATAGAAATGTAGAGGATGAGAAGAGTGACGCGTGGCCACAAACGGCTCGTCAATCGGAGCTCCGTAGCTCAAGTTATGGTGATTTGAAGATCAAAGAGAGTTAGGTTTTCTCTCTTCTCTTCTCTCTTCTCAATTCAGCGCCCAACACTCATTCTTTAGGGCAAAATGAGCTGAAATGCTCATAACTAATGTTTATATATGTTGGGTCTTGGGCCCACTTAGGCCCAGTTCACTTATTTTTGTCCGTTGGCCCAATTTTGGACCAAAACCTTTAAGATTAGCGCTCTAAATCGCACTTCAAATATTTCTACCTCCCCTAATTATAATTCCTCATTTCTTAATCTTATTTACTCATAGTCAATTTTCTCAGCTGCAGTACCAGACAGATCTCAGCCAGTACTTCCGGTCAAAATTCCACTGCGCGCTTTTACGCAGAAAACTATGTTTTCTGACTCGGAAAAATTCACTGAATCCAAATATCATATTTAAATCATCAAATTCCAATTGCCAAATCTTTCAACCATATTCGCTCCTACTTAACTCATTATTTAATTAATTTCGGTTAGACCGGATATTACATTCTACCCCCCTAACAGAAATTTTTGCCCTCGAAAATTTCATCCATCACTACGAGTACGCGCACGTAGTGTGCCTTTATATCCAACGCATAATAGTTCCAAGGTCTTTTTACTCTGCACGCTTCCGTTGCCGCACTCTGATTTCTCTATTTCTGAGGGTCTCAGTTGTTCGTTCAACGCTGACCAATAGCCTCGTTCCTTACTTTTACCGTCTCATCAACTCACACCCTATTAAATCTCAAATCATGTCATCAATAATATTGTCATCATCGTTAATCATAGCCATCATCCCACATCACTATAATCAATCAAAGCATTCTTCGTTTTTAGAATTCAATGAGTTTGGACTAACAAGCTGACAAACTCTTATGAATCCACTTTCCTTTAATAATCTATAAAAGCTTTCGAGACACATCTCTTTTGTTGAAGTTACTCAGATCAAAAATCATTTTCAAAAACATAACCAAATACTCCTTCAAATTCTTGGGAATATTTTCAACAGCACCTCCCCAAAAATTGGAGTTTACCACCTGTCACGGGTTCCCTCAAACCAATCTCAGTACCGCATCAGCATTGCAATTTAAAGGTTTCCAAACGATTTCTCTGAAACCGATCATTACAAATCTTGATCTAAATCCAAGGTCACCATGACCAAACATCATAGCACTCATCTCTCGAACACGACAACTTGCACTCAATCATCATCTAAATCCGACTACGCATCAATGATAATTTCCTCATCCGTTTCAGAACCATTAAGGCTCACAGCCGCAATTAATTCCAATTATCGAGAATCAGTATCTGTATAAGCTCACTAAACTTTTAAGTACTCAAAGCATAAAGCATTTCTAATCATACCCCACTTTTCCTTATTATTACCATACTATGCTAACGCTTTTAGCAAGCTTCCGCTATGCCACTTTGATTTCTCGTCAAGTATTAGCTCCATCACTTATTTTCTCAAGTACTAAACCACAACTTAACTTGACTAACAATTCAAATCAACGTTTTCAAATCCATCATTTAGGACCATCCCTTATCTATTTAAATCAAAGGAACTAAAAGTCACGGGTTCAATCCGTTTTACCAAAAATCTAGAAATCAACCAACTACATAACAAACACAACACATCATTCTCAACAGAAAATCATTTACATCACAGGCATTTATCCATTTGTACTAAGGCAAATTCTTACTCGGACCATCCGGTTTGCTTCTCAGTTTAATATTACACTTGACATTCCCAGTTTTTCCGTACAGGCGGTATTATAAAATCACGCACTGTCCTTTAAGACTGATTATTGCAATTACCTCAATCCTACTGTCTCAATCGGCCCGCATCCTGACTCTCTCCTTGTTGGCAATTTCTTGATACATGCCCTGGTAACCCGCACTTGTAACATACGCCTAACCCCAATCGGCAAGGCCTATTTGGGTGATGGCTTCCACATCTCTGACAGCTCGAAACATCAGAAGCAGCCGCTGCCCATTTTCCTTTACCGTTTCTTTGGGGCTCCTCACTCGTCGCAAAGTTATTCCGTCCTTGGGGAAAGTGTTGTATGTATCCTCTCCCCTTAAACTCTTGACCTCTTGTTGGGTATTCTTGATTGTGCTCCCTGTGGTGGGACTCCCGACGGTCATTCTTCGCCTCAACAGCCTTCCTCACACATTCTTCAGCAATACGGCTCTTGTTCACAAGTTCAGAGAAGACCCTAATCTCCATCGGTCCAACGGAGCTCAGGATTTCACTTTGAAGTCCTCCCTCATACTTAATACACTTCCATTCCTCGAAGTCTCCCGGAGCTCCTTGACACATGCGGGAAAACCTGAATAGCTCCTCAAATTTGTCTGTATACTCAGATACGGACATAGCACCTTGCTTCAGCTGCAGTAACTCCAATTCCTTGGCTGTCCTGGCGGAATTCGGAAAGTATTTCTTATAGAATTTCACCTGGAAGGCATCCCAAGTGATAGGATCATCCCCCTGCTGCAGGAGGTGTCGGGCCCCTTGCCACCAATGCGATGCTTCCCTAGTAAGCAGGTAGGTAGCAAATTCAATACACTGCTCCTCGGGTACCAACTGCGCTTGCAACGCTCGCTCCATAGCCTGAAACCAGGTATCAGCTTCAGTCGGATTGGTTGTTCCCTTGAACTTAGGTGGATTAACCTTTAAGAAAGTTGCCAGTGTTATCGGGTTCTGAGCTTCCCTTCCGCCATTGCCATTATTGTTTATCTGTTGCCCAAGAGCCTCCGCAGTGGCTTGCATAGCAGTAGCCATATTCTCCAACGCCGCCATAAGGTTTACCGGGTTATTCGGGTTGACTTCCAGTTCCTGCGTGCTAGTACGATCTCTCTCACGTCCCCGACCGGGTCCACGAGGCGCCATTTGGTTCCTATACACACCAAACAATCGATATCAAGTTGATCAGTCTCAATATCGGAAGTATAGTGCTTCAAAGTACCAAAGGTACACTCATGGACTTCATGCTAGATGTATCGGTTAGATACCCTAACTAGCACAGGCACAGACTCAGAGTATGCATTGAAGCATAAGCAGTTCCATCCCTCAGGCTCACGAGGACGAACTGCTCTGATACCATAATGTAACACCCTAATATTCAAATCCTTATGCTCGAGTCATAAGTCAATGATATTACGGTGGTACGACTCTCAGGTGGATTTTTAATATATAAATATAGGTAATTTCGAAAGGAGTATTAATCGAGAAGCCTGAAAAGAGTAGAAATAAAATCGCGAAGACGTATCACTCACGTTTCGACAACAAAAAGTTAAACTGTGAAGCCGAAAGCGATATACGGACAAGGCATAAAGGAGATTAAGAGATAGATAACAGATAGATATATATAACATAAGTAATAGCCACTAGTCGCGATCCGCGAAGTTTAGGCCGGCTAGGGTATAGTATGAAAGTAGTTGACAACAGTATATCCTAATCTTTCCCAAAGGAAACATAAGAGCCTCTATAGGCAAGTTCCAAAAGAGTTCTATACATAATATAATCTTTTCAAAACAAAGGTGGAGAGATTCTAAGCAAAACACAAGGTAGAGAAAATAAATATCTTTGCCGTCTCTCAGACGAACCGCAGCTCACTTCTGAGCACCTGAACCTGTATCTGAAAAACAAGAGATATATACGGAATGAGAACCCCGGGCCCATGGGTTCCCAGTACGGTAAAAGTACCAAATAAATACAATGCACTGCAATAAAAACTCACTAAGCATCCTAAACTCCTTTTCACCAAGTATCCAGCCTAGATTCTCATTAATCCATAAATAGGCATCTATCGTAAGGGGATACTAAATCTAGTTCATGTTACACATGTTTCCCAACTCGCTGATTCTTCCACAAATCAGACTCAGAATCATAAGCAAAACCATCACTAGTTGTTCTGCCTCAGCAACTCTATATCAATACATCATACCCTCGCCTGGAGCTAGTGAAATCATATCACTGCGTCTACCCAGGGGGCTCAAATTATCTCATTCAAAAATCATCATCATCATGCAATCGCATTATCAATTCATCTCATCAAGAATAGCCCCCAACATCCACCGACACCAACATGAGGGATCTCTCAGTTGTACAAACACAAGCAATACAAACAAGTAATACACAAATAAGGTACAAGTAGAACAAGTAGCACATAATCAGGTAACATAGCATATATGATGTAGAAATCCAAAACAAATAGGCAAACCCAAACAATTCAAACATATGCAAATGATGTATGCCTGCCCTATGGCTGATGATATCATCTGTCGGTTATATAGCCAACCCGACATGTCCTGGTAGCTAACCAGTGGACAGAAACACCCCTTGTGGAGCAAGTAGGTTTGAGCTACAACTCCCTTGCTACTACCCGCTCAGCCCAGAGCCAGTGGAACAACCACTACTGCGGCTACTACCCAGGCGGGTGTTTAACAGCTCAACCTGGAGCGAGTGGATTCACCACTACTGCCGCTACTACCCAGGCGTCACAATCTCTGACCTGGAGCAAGCGGGACGAACCACAACCCTTGCTATTGCCCAGGTATCTTAAGCATTAACCCGGAGCAAGCGGGACGAACCACAACCCTTGCTACTGCCCAGGTATCTTAAGCATTAACCCGGAGCAAGCGGGACGAACTACAACCCTTGCTACTGCCCAGGTATCTTAAACATATATTCATTCAATCTCAATTCATATTATCAATCCTCATTGTTATCAAATCTCAAACATTAACCTGGAGCAAGTGGGACGAACCCCAACCCTTACTACTACCCAGGTATCAGAGTTACATTCATTCAAAACTCCATAATTAACTCATTTATCATAAACATCCTTTTCCGTCTCATACCCGGAGCAAGTGGACAACGCCACTGCCTACTACCCGGGGTTACACATCACATTTCAACATTTTCATTATTATCCATTCAACACATTCATTCATTAATCATATATACATTTATACTCAGCCATAATCAATAATGGCTTTGCCGTGACCCGGCAATAACTCAGCCATCCGGCTCATGGTTCAATCAAGAATCAGCCATTTATCAATGGATATAGCCCTTCGGCTCATGGCATACACGGTACTCCTACCGTCATCCTCCATATCTCATATAATCATCGTTGACCACCATTGATCATAACTTTTCCCCTTGCTTCACTCGCAAGTTACCACATCCCTTAGTTCCTTTCTCATTACTAAGCATATCATAATGATTTAATACATAAGGGGTGAGATCGGAGGCTTAGAAGTATGAGATTTGGCTTTTAAAACTCAAAAATCAACTTTTGGCATGAAAGCAGGGCCACGCGTACGCGTACTCCACGCGCACGCGTGGATGCCCACAAAGCTTCTCGACGCGTATGCGTCATACACGCGGACGCGCGGATCGAAACACAGCCAGACGACGCGTAAGCGTCAGCCACGCGTACGCGTGGGTGCATTTGCTCCCCAGGCACAAAACTGGCACAACTCTCGGGAAAATGGCTGGGCATTGGGTGCAGCGCATCGACGCGCACGCGCACACCACGCGCACGCGTGGATGGTGCCTTTTTGAAGAACGACGCGTACGCGCCAAGTGCGCCTACGCGTGGAGGGTCATTCTGCTAAAAATTTTCTAAGTTAAAAGCTGCAGAATTCAAAGATTCAACCCCCAATCTTCCGACGGACATAACTTCCTCATTTTAAATCGTTTTTCACCCGTTCTTCGAACGGCAGGGACATCCCGGATCCAATTTCATGTCTAAACAGATTTGGTACAAAACAGAGATCCATAGTCCAAGTTATGTCCCGTCAAAGTATGCCCAAAAACAATGTTTTTCATTCAAAACCACAAGGTGCCCTTTTCAAAACAAGCCATTTTCAACCCTTTTTAAAATCAACCAAAACATGCTAGTTTCAACCCTTTTTGAAATCAATCAAAATATACCAAAATCAACATCAAGCCTCCTCAACTCATACATTAACACTTTGCCACGATGCACAAAACCGCCATATAGACATTTTTACCCATTTCAAACAAATGGCTAAATTACAAACACATTAACATGTCATACATCTTTCCTCATCCCAATTTCCAACAATACTATTTCCAATCAATCATCATTACACATAATCAATATTATACTCACTGTCACATAGTTTCACCCACAAATCAACCTTAATCATTTCTCAATTATATACCACAACATACATATCTCTTATGCATCATCATACCATCAGGGCATCAATAATCATGATCACAAATATGACCACATAACATACCTCAACCAAAACCAAACATACCTCATCTATACAATTTCACCCAAAATTACCAATTTCCACACTTCAACTCCTCAAACCTCATTATTCAATAACCAACCCAATCATTCATATATTCATTATCTAAAATCCATCCAATCACTTGTGTCATCATACAATGCACACATCAACTTACCTTCCTTACCTCTTACCGGCCTCCGGCCCAAAATTTACGGCCTCCGGCCCAATTTCACAATTTAAATGCATAAACCACAAATTAATACTCATTACCCAATACATCAAATTTTCAATACACCAAGCATACAAGGCCACACAATTCTCAACCCAATCATCAATTCACATTACATACCAACTATGCATATTAGCATCAACCATTTACACAATCCAAACTTAATCCTAGGGGCATCTAGCCTAGGAATTCTCATCACACCACACGGTACTTAAATGAAACTTAAACCGTACCTCTTGTAGCCAAATCAATTGAGCCTCTTCTTTGGAAGTCTCCACCAACCTTAGCCCCAAGCCTCACCAAAGCTCCTCAAGCAACACCAATCTCCCAAATGTGCACCAAAACCATCAAATACACTAACATAACCAATATCACATACATACATCAACCTAGGGCTCATAAAAATGACAAATCACAAGGGTTTGAGCACTTCTTACCTCAGCCCATATGAAGTAGGGATAGAACTCACTTAGAATCCATGTTGGAGTATCCCTAAACACCCAAAATCACAAGATTTCAACACTAACTTCCCAAAAACGTGTAACAGTGGGGAATTTCGAAAAATGGGCAGAGATGAATGGAATACTCACCACAAAACTTAGATAGAAATGTAGAGGATGAGAAGAGTGACGCGTGGCCTCAAACGGCTCGTCAATCGGAGCTCCGTAGCTCAAGTTATGGTGATTTGAAGATCAAAGAGAGTTATGTTTTCTCTCTTCTCTTCTCTCTTCTCAATTCAGCGCCCAACACTCATTCTTTAGGGCAAAATGAGCTGAAATGCTCATAACTAATGTTTATATATGTTGGGTCTTGGGCCCACTTAGGCCCAGTTCACTTATTTTTGTCCGTTGGCCCAATTTTGGACCAAAACCTTTAAGATTAGCGCTCTAAATCGCACTTCAAATATTTCTACATCCCCTAATTATAATTCCTCATTTCTTAATCTTATTTACTCATAGTCAATTTTCTCAGCTGCAGTACCAGACAGATCTCAGCCAGTACTTCCGGTCAAAATTCCACTGCGCGCTTTTACGCAGAAAACTATGTTTTCTGACTCGGAAAAATTCACTGAATCCAAATATCATATTTAAATCATCAAATTCCAATTGCCAAATTTTTTAACCATATTCGCTCCTACTTAACTCATTATTTAATTAATTTCGGTTAGACCGGGTATTACACCAAACAGACGTTACAACTTGGCGTTTAACTCCAAAAGAAGCCTCTAAATGTGTAAAGCTCAAGCTCAGCCCAAGCACACACCAAAGTGGGCCTCGAAAGTGGATTTCTGCACTAAGGCTTATTTCTGTAAATCCTAGTAACTAGTCTAGTATAAATAGAATTTTTTACTATTGTATTAGACATCTTTAGCTTTCCTTAGATCATTTTTGGGAGACTATTGATCACGTTTGGGGGCTGGCCATTCGGCCATGCCTGGACCACCACTTATGTATTTTCAACGGTGGAGTTTCTACACACCATAGATTAAGGATGTGGAGCTCTGCTGTTCCTCAAGTATTAATGCAATTACTATTATTCTTCTATTCAATTTAGCTTATTCTTATTCTATGATATTCGTTGCACTTTAACATGATGAATGTGATGATCCGTGACACTCATCATCATTCTCACCTATGAACACGTGCCTGACAACCACTTCCGTTCTACCTTAGATCGAGCGCATATCTCTTGGATTCCTTAATCAGAATCTTCGTGGTATAAGTTAGAAACCATTGGCAGCATTCTTGAGAATCCGGAAAGTCTAAACCTTGTCTGTGGTATAGGATTCAGGGATTGAATGACTGTGACGAGAACCGACAGATGATTAGCCGTGCTGTGACAGAGCATTTGGACCATTTTCACTGAGAGGATGGGAAGTAGCCATTGACAATGGTGACGCCCTACATACAGCTTGCCATGGAAAGGAGTAAGAAGGATTGGATGAAAGCAGTAGAAAAGCAGAGATTCAACAGGAACAAAGCATCTCTATACACTTATCTGAAATTTCCACCAATGATTTACATAAGTATTTCTATCTTTATTTATTTTTATACTTTCGAAAACCTTTATAACCATTTGAATCCGCCTAACTGAGATTTGCAAGATAACCATAGCTTGCTTCATACCAACAATCTCCGTGGGATCGACCCTTACTCACGTAAGGTATTACTTGGACGACCCAGTGCACTTGCTGGTTAGTTGTGCGAAGTTGTGACAAAGTGTGATTCACGTTTGAGAGCTCCAAGTCTATTGGCGCCATTGTTGATGATCACAATTTACGCGCACCAAGTTTTTGGCGCCGTTGCCGGGGATTGTTTGAGTTTGGACAAATGACGGTTCATCTTGTTGCTCAGATTAGGTAATTTTCTTTTCAAAAAGTTTTCAAAAATCTTTCAAAATTTTTCTTTGTTTTCGTTTTTCCAAAATTACTTTTCGAAAAATCCAAACAAAAAATCAAAAAAATATTTTTGTGTTTCTTGTTTGAGTCTTGAGTCAATTTTTAAGTTTGGTGTCAATTGCATGTTTTAAAAATTTTTGCATTTTTCGAAAATGCATGCATGTGTTCTTCATGATCTTCAAGTTGTTCTTGGTAAGTCTTCTTGTTTGATATTCATATTTTCTTGTTTTGTGTCTTTTGTTATTTTTCATATGCATTTTTGCATTCATAGTGTCTAAACATGAAAAATTTCTAAGTTTGGTGTCTTGCATGTTTTTCTTTTCTTGAAAATTTTCAAAAATAAGTCTTGATGTTCATCTTGATCTTCAAAGTATTCTTGGTGTTCATCTTGACATTCATAATGTTCTTGCATACATCATGTGTTTTGATTCATAATTTTCATGTTGTGAGTCATTTTTGTGTTTTTCTCTCTCCTCATTAAAAATTCAAAAAATAAAAAAAAAATATTTTCCTTTTTTCTCTCATAAATTTCGAAAATTTGAGTTGACTTAGTCAAAAAATTTTAAAACTTAGCTATTTCTTATAAGTCAAGTCAAATTTTCAATTTTAAAAATCCTATCTTTTCAAAACTTTTTCAAAAATCAAATCTTTTTCATTTTTCCTTTGTTATTTTCGAAAATTTTTTAAAATTGAATTTCAAAATCTTTTTCTTATCTTTATTTCATGATTTTCAAAAACTTTACTAACAATTAATGTGATTGATTCAAAAATTTGAAGTTTGTTACCTTCTTGTTAAGAAAGGTTCAATCTTTAAATTCTAGAATAATATCTTTTAGTTTCTTGTTAGTCAAGTAATCAATTTTAATTTTAAAAATAAAATCTTTTTCAAAATAAACTTCAATCATATCTTCTCAATCATATCTTTTTCAAAAATTTGATTTCAAAATCTTTTCTAACTTCTTATCTTTTCAAAATTGATTTTCAAATCTTTTTCAACTAACTAATTGACTTTTTGTTTGTTTTACTAATTCTTATCTTTTTCAAAACCACCTAACTACTTTTCTCTCTCTAATTTTCGAAAACTCCTTCTCTTTTTTTTTTCAAAATTCTTTTAATTAACTAATTGTTTCAAATTTTAATTTTAATTTTATTTCTTCTTTTAATTTTCAAAAATTACTAACCATCTTTCAAAAATAATTTTTGAAAACTCTTCCCTCTCATCTCTTTCTATTTATTTATTCATTTACTAACACTTCTCTTCATCTTAAAATTTGAACCCTCTCTTCTCCTTTGTGTTCGAATTTTTCTCTTCTCATTCTTATTCTTCTTTTCTTCTACTCACATAAAGGAATCTCTATACTGTGACATACATGATTCCTCTTTCTTTTCTGTTTTTTTCTTTTTCATATGAGCAGGAGCAAGGATAAGAACATTCTTGTTGAAGCAGATCCTGAACCTGAAAGGACTCTGAAGAAGAAGCTAAGAGAAGCTAAAGTACAACAATCCAGAGAAAACCTTACAGAGAATCTCGAAAAAGAAAGAGACATGGACGAACCCAATAACAATGGTGGAGGCGCAAGGAGGATGCTTGGTGATTATACTACACCTACTTCC
This sequence comes from Arachis stenosperma, assembly GCF_014773155.1. Taxonomy (NCBI): domain Eukaryota; kingdom Viridiplantae; phylum Streptophyta; class Magnoliopsida; order Fabales; family Fabaceae; genus Arachis; species Arachis stenosperma. The sequence goes on from NC_080382.1 coordinate 116,860,088, forward strand.
AATTTTTATGGAAGAAGCATCTCAATCCCTGCCATTGGAGCAAACAATTTTGAGCTGAAGCCTCAACTAGTTTCTCTAATGCAACAGAACTGCAAGTTTCATGGACTTCCATCAGAAGATCCCTATCAGTTTTTAACTGAATTCTTGCAAATCTGTAAGACTGTTAAGACTAATGGAGTAGATCCTGAAGTCTACAGGCTTATGTTTTTCCCTTTTGCTATAAGAGACAGAGCTAGAACATGGTTAGACTCACAACCTAAAGATAGCCTGGACTCTTGGGATAAGCTGGTCACGGCCTTCCTGGCCAAGTTTTTTCCTCCTCAAAAGCTGAGCAAGCTTAGAGTGGATGTTCAGACCTTCAAGCAAAAAAATGGTGAATCCCTCTATGAAGCTTGGGAAAGATACAAGCAGTTGACCAAAAAGTGTCCTTCTGGCATGCTTTCAGAGTGGACCATTTTAGATATATTCTATGATGGTCTATTTGAGCTTTCTAAGATGTCACTGGACCATTATGTAGGTGGATCCATTCACCTAAAGAAAATGCCTGCAGAAGCTCAAGAACTCATTGACATGGTTGCCAATAACCAATTCATGTACACCTCTGAGAGGAACCCTGTGAGTAATGGGATGCCTCAGAAGAGGGGAGTTCTTGAAATTGATGCTCTGAATTCTATATTGGCTCATAACAAAATGTTGAATCAGCAAGTCAACATGATTTTTCAGAGTCTGAATGGATTGCAAAATGCATCCAACAATACTAAAGAGGCATCTCTTGAAGAAGAAGCCTATGATCCTGAGAACCCTGCAATAGCAGAGGTGAATTACATGGGTGAAGCCTATGGAAACACCTATAATTCCTCATGGAGAAATCATCTAAAATTTCTCGTGGAAGGATCAAGAAAAGCCCCAACAAGGCTTCAATAATGGTGGAAGAAACAGGTTTAGCAATAGCAAGCCTTTTCCATCATCTTCTCAGCAACAGACAGAGAATTCTGAGCAGAGTCCCTCTAGCTTAGCAAACATAGTCTTTGATCTATCTAAGGCCACTTTAAGTTTCATACATGAAACAAGATCCTCCATTAGAAATTTGGAGGCACAAGTGGGTCAGCTGAGTAAAAAAATTACTGAAACTCTTCCTAGTACTCTCCCAAGCAATACAGAAGAGAATCCGAAAAGATAGTGCAAGGCCATTGATATAATCAATATGGCCGAATGCACAAAGGAGGAGAAGGACATGAATCCCAGTGAGAAAGATCTCCTGGGACGTCCTCTGAACAAAAAGGAGTTCCACACTGAGGAACCTAAGGAATCTGAGGCTCACCTAGAGACCATAGAGATTCCATTGAACCTCCTTTTACCATTCATGAGCTCTGAGAACTATTCTTCCTCTGAAGAGGATGAAGATGCAACTGAAGAGCAAGTTGCTCAATATCTAGGAGCCATCATGAAGCTGAATGCCAAGTTGTTTGGTAATGAGACTTGGAAAGATGAACCTCCCTTGCTCATTAGAGAACTAAATATATGGGTTTAGCAAACTCTACCTCAAAATAAACAAAATCCTGGTAAATTCTTAATATCCTGTACCATAGGCACCATGACCTTTGAGAAGGCTCTGTGTGACCTGGGGTCAGGTATAAATCTTATGCCAGTCTCTGTAATGGAGAAACTGGGGATCTTTGAGGTACAAGCTGCAAGAATCTCATTAGAGATGGCAGACAAGTCAATAAAGCAGGCTTATGGATTGGTAGAGGACATGTTAGTGAAGGTTAAAGGCCTTTACATCCCTGCTGATTTCATAATCCTAGACACTGGGAAGGATGAGGATGAATCCATCATCCTTGGAAGACCCTTCTTAGCCACAGCAGGAGCTGTGATTGATGTTGACAGAGGAGAGCTAGTCCTTCAATTGAATGGGGACTACCTTGTGTTTAAAGCTCAAGGATCTTCCTCTGCAACCATGGAAAAGAGGCACGATAAGATTCTCTCAATACATAGTCAAACAAAGCCCCCACAATCAAACTCTAAGTTTGGTGTTGAACCCCCACATTCAAACTCTAAGTTTGGTGTTGGGAGGTCCCAACAATGCTCTGAACATCTGTGAAGCTCCATGAGGGCTCACTATCAAGATATTGACATTAAAGAAGCGCTTATTGGGAGGCAACCCAATTTTTATTTATCCATATTTCTATTGTTCTTTTATGTTTTATTAGGTTTATGATCATGTGGAGTCACAAAACAATTGTAAAAATTAAAAACAAAATGAAAAACAACAGAAAAAAAAGCACACCCTGGAAGAAGAACTTACTGGCGTTTAAACGCCAGTAAGAAGCATCTGACTGGCATTTAACGCCAGAACAGAGCATGAAGCTGGCATTAAACGCCAGAAACAAGCAGCAAAGTGGCGTTTAACACCAGAAACAAGCATAGAGTTGGCATTTAACGCCAGAAACAAGCATCAGTCTGGCGTTAAATGCCAGGATTGCATACAGAATGCATTTTACACGCCTAAAGGATGCAGGGATGAGAAATCCTTGACACCTTAGGATCTGTGGACCCCACAAGATCACCTCAGGATCTATGGACCCCACAGGATCTCCACTTACCTTATCCCTCTTTCTCACACCTTTTCATAACACTCTTCCCCAAACATCATTCACCAATCACCTCAATCACTCTTTCCCAAACATCATTCACCAATCACCTCAATCACTCTTCCCCATCACCTCTTCACCACTCACATCCATCCACTCTTCCCCATAAATCCCACCTACCTTCAAATTCAAAATCTCTTTCCCACTCAAACCCACCCTAAATGACCGAAACTCATTCCCTCTCCCTCCACTATATAAACCCCTCCATCCTTCTTCATTTTTCACACAACACAACTCTCTCTTCTCTCCCTTGGCCGAAACCACACTTCTCTCCCTCTCCTCCATATCTTCTTCTTCTTCTATTCTTTCTTCTTTTGCTGAGGGCGAGCAACATTCTAAGTTTGGTGTGGTAAAATCATAGCTTTTTTGTTTTTCCATAACTATTTATGGCACCTAAGGCCGGAGAAACCTCTAGAAAGAGGAAAGGAAAGACAAAAGCTTCCACCTCTGAGTCATGGGAGATGGAGAGATTTATCTCAAGGGTCCATAGCTCAGTAGTAGAGCATTTGACTGCACATCAAGAGAGCCCACTCATGGACCTCAACAAGAGCATGAGAAATTCCCTCATCAAGAAATCCCTGAGATACCTCAGGGGATACATTTTCCTCCACACAATTATTGGGAGCAACTAAGGGTAGGAGCACCAAAATCACTAGGGATCAAGCAACAGAGGCAAGGAAGAGACATAGAGGAGCTCAAGAGCACCATTGGTCCTTCAAGGAGAAGGCGCCACCATCACTAAGGTGGACTCATTCCTTAACTTCCTTATTTTTATCTCTCCGTTTTTTGATTTTTGTGCTTCATGTTTGTCTATGTTTGTGTCTTTATTACATGAGCATTAGTATTTAGTAACTATGTCTTAAGGCTATGAATAATTCCATGAATCCTTCACCTTTCTTAAATGAAAAATGTTTTTAATACAAAAGAACAAGAAGTACATGAGTTTCGAATTCATCCTTGAAATTAGTTTAATTATATTGATGTGGTGACAATACTTTTTGTTTTCTGAATGAATGCTTGAACAGTGTATATTTTTGATCTTGTTGTTTATGAATGTTAAAATTATTGGCTTTTGAAAGAATGATGAAAAAGAGAAATGTTATTGATAATCTGAAAAATCATGAAATTGATTCTTGAAGCAAGAAAAAGCAGTGAAAAAGAAGAAGCTTGCAAAAAAAAATTGCCGAAAAAAAGAAAGAAAAAGAAAAAAAATCAAGCAGAAAAAGCCAATAGCCCTTAAAAACAAAAGGCAAGGGTAAAAAGGATCTAAGGCTTTGAGCATCAATGGATAGGAGGGCCCAAGAAAATAAAATCCAGGCTTAAGCGGCTAAACCAAGCTGTCCCTAACCATGTGCTTGTGGCATGCAGGTCCAAGTGAAAAGCTTGAGACTGAGTGGTTAAAGTCGTGATCCAAAGAAAAAAGAGTGTGCTTAAGAGCTCTGGACACCTCTAACTGGAGACTTTAGCAAAGCTGAGTCACAATCTGAAAAGGTTCACCCAGTCATGTGTCTGTGGCAGTTATGTATCCGGTGGTAATACTGGAAAATAAAGTGCTTAGGGCCACGGCCAAGACTCATAAAAGTAGCTGTATTCAAGAATCAACATACTTAACTAGGAGAATCAATAACACTATCTGAACTCTGAGTTCCTATGGATGCCAATCATTCTAAACTTCAAAGGATAAAGTGAGATGCCAAAACTATTCAGAAGCAAAAAGCTACAAGTCCCTCTCATCTAGTTAGAACTAATATTCATTGATATTTTGGTATTTATAGTATATTCTCTTCTTTTCATCCTATTTGATTTTCAGTTGCTTGGGGACAAGCAACAATTTAAGTTTGGTGTTATGATGAGCGGATAATTTATACACTTTTTGGCATTGTTTTTAGGTAGTTTTTAGTAGGATCTAGCTACTTTTAGGGATATTTTTATTAGTTTTTATGCAAAATTCACATTTCTGGACTTTACTATGAGTTTTTGTATTTTTCTGTGATTTCAGGTATTTTCTGGCTGAAATTGCGGGTCCTAAGCAAAAATCCGATTCAGGCTGAAAAAGGACTACTGATGCTGTTAGATTCTGACCTCCCTGCACTCGAGATAGATTTTCTGGAGCAACAGAACTCCAAATGGTGCGCTCTCAACTGTTTTGGAAAGTAGACATCTAGGGCTTTTCATAAATATATAATAGTCCATACTTTATTCGAGTTTAGATGACGCAAACTGGCGTTCAACACCAGTTCCATGCTGCATTCTGGCGTAAAACGCCAGAAACACGTCACAAACCAGAGTTAAACGCCAACTTGGCATTTAACTCCAAGAGAAGCCTCTGCACGTGTAAAGCTCAAGCTCAGCCCAAGCACACACCAAAGTGGGCCCCGGAAGTGGATTTCTGCACTAAGGCTTATTTTTGTAAACCCTAGTAACTAGTCTAGTATAAATAGAACTTTTTATTATTGTATTAGACATCTTTAGCTTTCTTTAGATCATTTTTAGGAGACTATTGATCACGTTTGGGGCTGGCCATTCAGCCATGCCTGGACCACCACTTATGTATTTTCAACGGTAGAGTTTCTACACACCATAGATTAAGGGTGTGGAGCTCTGCTGTTCCTCGAGTATTAAGGCAATTACTATTATTCTTCTATTCAATTCAGCTTATTCTTATTCTAAGATATTTGTTGCACTTCAACATGATGAATGTGATGATCTGTGACACTCATCATCATTCTCACCTATGAACACGTGCCTGACAACCACTTCCGTTCTACCTTAGATCGAGCGCATATCTCTTAGATTCCTTAATCAGAATCTTCGTGGTATAAGCTAGAAACCATTGGCAGCATTCTTGAGAATTCAGAAAGTCTAAACCTTGTCTGTGGTATTCCGAGTAGGATTCAGGGATTGAATAACTGTGACGAGCTTCAAACTCGCGAGTGTTGGGCGTAGTGACAGACGCAAAAGAATCAATGGATTCTATTCCGACATGATCGAGAACCGACAAATGATTAGTCGTGCTGTGACAGAGCATTTGGACTATTTTTACTGAGAGGATGGGAAGTAGCCATTGACAATGGTGATGCCCTACATATAGCTTGACATGGAAAGGAGTAAGAAGGATTGGATGAAAGCAGTAGGAAAGCAGAGATTCAACAGGAATAAAGCATCTCTATACACTTATCTGAAATTTCCACCAATAATTTACATAAGTATTTCTATCTTTATTTATTTTTATAGTTTTGAAAACTTTTATAACCATTTGAATCCGCCTAACTGAGATTCGCAAGATGACCATAGCTTGCTTCATACCAACAATCTCCGTGGGATCGACCCTTACTCACGTAAGGTATTACTTGGACGACCCAGTGCACTTGCTGGTTAGTTGTGCGAAGTTGTGACAAAGTGTGATTCACGTTTGAGAGCTCCAATTCTATTGGCGCCATTGTTGATGATCACAATTTACGCGCACCATTTATGCCTTGATATGGAGTTATTAGAGCATGTTTAAGCACGAATTCAGCATCCCCAAGCTAAAATTTTCCTAAAAAAAATTCATATAAAAGTAGTATATTTAGATATCACCACTTTATTTAAACATGTCAAAAGTTTTTTTTTTAACAGATAGACCTCTTGGAATTTTGAGCCTATCATCTCTTGATAGTGCACTTTTAAGAACTTTAGAGTCAGATGCAGTGCCTTCCTATCCTGTTAAAGCATATGTAAATCTGATATCAAAGCCACACGCAACAAGTATATTCTGAGTTGGCCTTTCTTTTCTACCACGAAATCTAGGTTGATCAACTATTGGAACCTTGACTCTGGCATGTGTTCTATCAATGGCTCCAATACAATCCTACATATATAACTTAATTAAAAAAAAATGTTTTGTAGACTAATTATGATTGTCTACTTCAATGTACAACTAATCATACCTTAAAATATGGAACAAATCTATTGCTATGAAGAATTTCTAGGGAACGGTTGTTCCAGAACGTTGTTGAAGAAACTCTTCTTCAAGTGAGATTACAGTTATTAGAACAGCATGAAAATTATGACTGATTGTCTCTCCAGACCAGTGGAAGAAAAATAAAATGGTTCTATTTTTAACATTATGAGCTATAATGTATAAGAATCTAGCTACTTGCTCCTCAACTGTGATATGTATAGTATCTTTCACATGACCAATTACCCTTAATTTTGCACATAACTCTAGAAAGACACGTGGGCCCATTCGCAAAATATCACGACACCTATTAGTTTCACGGAACTATTGTAACAAAGTGGCTCGAATCTCTTCTCTCCCAATAACTTGATCTCTTATGGGTTTCTCAACTTTTTTAGCAATCACTTTCAGTAAATATAACATGTGGACAGTTGGTGCACGAAATTGTGTATGCCAATATTAATAGACTATTTAACACAGCTTCGTACCACTAACCAGCAAGTGTACTGGGTCGTCCAAGTAATACCTTACGTGAGTAAGGGTCGATCCCACGGAGATTATTGGTTTGAAGCAAGCTATGTTTATTTTATTATTCTTAGTTAGGATATCAATCAAAATTATCAATGGGAATTATTAGATTGGAAAAATAAAAGAGAATAAAATCGTTACTTGTTGTGCAGTAATGGGGAATATGTTAGAGTTTTGGAGATGCCTTGTCCTCTGAATTTCTGCAATGTAATATTCAACTCAATTGTTTGTAAAGTACGTCTACGGCAAGCTGTATGTAGGGTGTCACTATTGTCAGTGGCTACCTCCCATTCTCTCAGTGAAAACGGTCCAGATACTCTGTCACAGCACGGCTAATCAGCTGCTGGTTCTCGATCATATTGGAATAGGATCCATTGATCCTTTTGCGTTTGTCATCACGCCCAGTAATCGCGAGTTTGAAGCTCGTCACAGCCATTCAATCCTTGAATCCTACTCGGAATACCACAGACAAGGTTTAGACTTTCCGGATCCTCAAGAGTGGCCGCCATCAATTCTAGCTTATACCGCGAAGATTCTGATTAAGGAATCTAAGAGAAGCTCATTCAATCTGATGTAGAACAGAGGTGTTTGTCAGGCATGCGTTCATGAGTCGAGGAAGGTGATGAGTGTCACGGATCATCACCTTCTCCATAATTAAGCGCGAATGAACATCTTAGATATGAACATACAAACGTTGAGTGGAGAAATAGAAACAATTGCATTAATTCATCGAGACGCTGCAGAGCTCCTCACCCCCAACAATGGAGTTTAGAGACTCATGCCGTCAAAATGTATAAAGTTCAGATCTGAAAAATGTCATCAGATGCAAAATAAGTCTCTAAAAGTTGTTTAAATAGTAAACTAGTAACCTAGGTTTACAGAAAATGAGTAAACTATGATAGATGGTGCAGAAATCCACTTCTGGGGCCCACTTGGTGTGTGCTGGGGCTGAGGCTTAAGCTTCTCACGTGCCTGGGGCTGTTTTGGGCGTTCAACGCCAGGTTGTAACCTGTTTCTGGCGTTGAACTCCAACTTGTAACCTGTTTCTGGCGCTGGACGCCAGACAGCAGCATGATACTGGCATTGAACGCCAGTTTACATCATCTATCTTCGCGCAGAGTATGGACTATTCTATATTGCTGGAAAGCCCTGGATGTCTACTTTCCAACGCCATTGAGAGCGCGCCAATTGGACTCCTGTAGCTCCAGAAAATCCATTTCGAGTGCAGGGAGGTCAGAATCCAGCAGCATCAGCAGTCCTTTTTCAGCCTAACTCAGATTTTTGCTCAGCTCCCTCAATTTCAGCCAGAAAATACCTGAAATTACAGAAAAATACACACACTCATAGTAAAGTCCAGAAATATGATTTTTGCCTAAAAACTAATAATATTCTACTAAAAACTAATTAAAACATGCTAAAATCTACATGAAATTACCCCCAAAAAGCGTATAAAATATCCGCTCATCACAACACCAAACTTAAACTGTTGCTTGTCCCCAAGCAACTAGATGAATAAAATAGGATAAAAAGAATTTAAGGAGTAATAAAATCTCCGAGTTTTAAGTGAAGCTCAGATTCTAATTTAGATGAGCGGGGCTAGTAGCTTTTTGTTTCTGAACAGTTTTGGCATCTCCCTTTATCCTTTGAAATTCAGAATGATTGGTATCCATAGGAACTCAGAATTCAGATAGTATTATTGATTCTCCTAGTGTAGTATGTTGATTCTTGAACACAGTTACTTTATGAGTCTTGGCCGTGGCCCTAAGCACTTTGTTTTCCAGTATTACCACCGGATACATAAATGCCACAGACACATGACTGGGTGAACCTTTTCAGATTGTGACTCAGCTTTGCTAAAGTCCCCAGTTAGAGGTGTCAAGAGCTCTTAAGCACACTCTTTTTGCTTTGGATCACGACTTTAACCACTCAGTCTCAAGCTTTTTACTTGGACCTGCATGCCACAAGCACATAGTTAGGGACAGCTTGATTTAGCCGCTTAGGCCTGGAACTACTTCCTTGGGCCCTCCTATCCACTGATGCTCAAAGCCTTGGATCCTTTTCTTAATCCAATGATTTCTTGTAATTTTTTTTCACTGCTTTTTCTTGCTTCAAGAATCAAATTCATGATTTTTCAGATCATCAATAATATTTTTCGTGTTCCTCATTCTTTCAGGAGCCAATATTCATAAAATTCAAGATAAAAATTATGCACTGTTCAAGCATTCATTCAGAGAACAAAAAGTATTGCCACCACATATAGTTAATTATAATTTTTATTATTAAGAACTCGAAAAATAAATTACTTCTTTATTCTAATTCTCTACTATTTCATTGATGTCTGATGATGATGAGAAAAATAAATTATAACTTAATTGGGAATAAAACCAGAATAGATATACTAATTACTACTACTACTACTATATATATCTCCTAAGGTAAATTTCTAAAATAACATTATCACAGAGTTAAAGCTAAATTTAGAACTCAACAACCTATGTTCTGAGAAGTAGATGTTCCTTTGATCTGTGGGGTGTTTGGTCCTTCAAGGATTAATTTCTGGCGCTTCAGCTCCCTTAAATCACGCCCTTGCTCTTCTTGTTCCTTAAGCAGTTTGCAAAGCATGCTACTTTGATTGTTCTGTTCTTCCTTTATTTGGTTCATAGCTTCTTGCAATTTGGAAATAGATGCCTCAAGATGTTCCCAATATTCAAATTGAGGAAGTTCTGGGAGGACTTCCTGTGCTCTCCTCTTGATTGGATCATCCTGCAGCTGTTGTCTTTCTATTGATATTCTAGTGATTGGCCTCTCAACTGAGATATACTCTATTATTCCCATCTTCACTCCGGCATCTTTGCAGAGCATAAAAAACTAAGCTTGGATAGGCCAATCTGGCATCCTTGGAATTCCTGTTCGCTATTTTGTATAGTTCACACGAGATCAATTGATGGACTTCTACTTCTTTTCCCAACATGATGCAGTGAATCATCACTGCTCTTTTAATAGTAACTTCAGAACGGTTGCTGGTGGGCAATATAGAACGCCTAATGAAATCCAGCCAGCCTCTGGCTACTGGTTTGAGATCTTCTCTTTTGAGTTGATTTGAGATGCCAGTTGTGCTGGTGGTCCACCTGGCTTCAGGGATGCATATATCCTCTAGAATCTTGTCCAAGCCTTTATTTACCCTCATCATTCTCCTATTAAAGGAGTATGGGTCATTTTTCAGTTGAGGAAGCTTAAAAATCTCCCTAATTTTGTCAGGATGGGTATGAACAATTGATGAGCGGATAATTTGTACGCTTTTTGGCATTGTTTTTAGTATGTTTTTAGTATGATTTAGTTAGTTTTTAGTATATTTTTATTAGTTTTTAGTTAAAATTCACTTTTCTGGACTTTACTATGAGTTTGTGTGTTTTTCTGTGATTTCAGGTATTTTCTGGCTGAAATTGAGGGACCTGAGCAAAAATCTGATTCAGAGACTGAAAAGGACTGCAGATGTTGTTGGATTCTGACCTCCCTGCACTCGAAGTGGATTTTCTGGAGCTACAGAAGCCCAATTGGCGCGCTCTCAACGGCGTTGGAAAGTAGACATCCTGGGCTTTCCAGCAATATATAATAGTCCATACTTTGCCCAAGATTTGATGGCCCAAACCGGCGTTCAAAGTCACCTTCAGAAATTCCAGCATTAAACGCCGGAACTGGCACCAAAGTGGGAGTTAAACGCCCAAACTGGCACAAAAGCTGGCGTTTAACTCCAAGAAGAGTCTCTACACGAAAATGCTTCATTGCTCAGCCCAAGCACACACCAAGTGGGCCCGGAAGTGGATTTTTATGTCATTTACTCATCTTAGGCTACTAGTTTTTCTATAAGTAGGACCTTTTACTATTGTGTTATCATCTTTTGATCATGTTTTTATGATTGAACTCTCTTTGGGAGGCTGGCCATTCGGCCATGCCTAGACCTTGTTCTTATGTATTTTCAACGGTGGAGTTTCTACACACCATAGTTTAAGGTGTGGAGCTCTGCTGTACCTCGAGTATTAATGCAATTACTATTGTTCTTCTATTCAATTCCGCTTGTTCTTGTTCTAAGATATCACTTGTTCTTCAACTTGATGAATGTGATGATCCGTGACACTCATCATCATTCTCACCTATGAACGTGTGCCTGACAACCACCTCCGTTCTACCTTAGATTGGGTGAATATCTCTTGGATTCCTGATACACGATGCATGGTTGATCGCCTGACAACCGAGTGCTCGCCTGACAACCGAGCCAGCCATTCCGTGAGATCAGAGTCTTCGTGGTATAGGTAAGAACTGATGGCGGCATTCAAGAGAATCCGGAAGGTCTAACCTTGTCTGTGGTATTCTGAGTAGGATTCAATGATTGAATGACTGTGACGTGCTTCAAACTCCTGAGGGCGGGGCGTTAGTGACAGACGCAAAAGAATCACTGGATTCTATTCCGGCCTGATCGAGAACCGACAGATGGATAGCCGTGCCGTGACAGGGTGCGTTGAACATTTCCACTGAGAGGATGGGAGGTAGCCACTGACAACGGTGAAACCCTTGCATAAGCTTGCCATGGAAAGGAGTAAGAAGGATTGGATGAAGACAGTAGGAAAGCAGAGAGACGGAAGGGACACAGCATCTTCATGCGCTTATCTGAAATTCCCACCAATGAATTACATAAGTATCTCTATCTTTATCTTTATGTTCTATTCATATATCATTCATAACCATTTGAGTCTGCCTGACTAAGATTTACAAGGTGACCATAGCTTGCTTCATACCAACAATCTCCGTGGGATCGACCCTTACTCGCGTAAGGTTTATTACTTGGACGACCCAGTGCACTTGCTGGTTAGTTGTGCGGAGTTGTGATGAAGAGTTGAGATTGCAATGAGCGTACCATGTTGATGGCGCCATTGATGATCACAATTTCGTGCACCAACAATCTTTCCTCTGACTAAGGTCCGATGGTCATAGAGAGCAGCTCCAATTATTCTTTGCCTGTCTGTCTGCCATAGATTAGCATAGAACTCCTAAACCATGTTCCTTCCCACTTTCGTTTCAAGATTAGCTAGGATTTTCCAGTTCCTGTTTCGAATTTGTTCTTGGATTTCCGGATATTCATCTTCTTTCAGATCGAACTTGACTTCCGGGATCACTGATCTTAGACTCATTATTTTGTAGTAATGGTCTGAATGTTCTTTAGTTAAGAACTTCCCTTGATTCCAAAGTGGCTTTGGAATATTCTCTTTCTTGCCTCTTGGGTTGGGTTGTTTTCCTTTAGGGGCCATGATCAAAGTGAGTATGTTTTTGTGATCACGGATAAGCACACCAAACTTAGAGGTTTGCTTGTCCTCAAGCAAAAGAAAAGAGAGAAGAGGGATAGAAGGAGAGCAAGTGGGGAATGGTGGATGATGAGGGGGGCACCGAAAGTGAATATAAAGGGAGGGGGTGGGTATTCGAAAATAAGAGAAAGATATAAGATATGAGATATGATTTATAAAAGATAAATATGATAAGAAAATGATATAATTTAAAAAGATATGAATGATATTTAAAAATAAATTTGAAATTTATAATTTGAAAAAGATTTTAAAAGATAATTAAGTTTGAAAAGAGATTGGAAAAAGAGTTGGATTGGATTGAAAATCATCTGTCTTTATGGATTAAGATGCATGTAAAATCTTTGAAAAAGAGATTTCGGAAATTAGGGATTTTAGAAATTAGGATTAAAATTTTTGAAATTGAAGGATGACATTTGGAAACATGTTTATGCAAGAAATCATGTATTGAAACATAAAAATTAGAAAATTTTTTAAGAAAAACGAATTTCACCTCCTCCCCACCATCCTGGCGTTAAACGCCCAACTGGTGCATGTTTTGGGCGTTTAACGCCCAATTGTTGCTTCTCCTGGGTGTTCAACGCCCAGCTGATGCTTCTTTCTGGCGTTGAACGCCAGGAAGTCCTTTGTCACTGGGCATTTTTCTGAACGCCCAGGACGCTATCAATCTAGCGTTAAACGCCTAGAAGATGCTTCTTTCTGAGGTTCAACGCCCAGAAGATGCTCCTTTCTGGTGTTTAACGCCCAGATGGCTACCCTTACTGGTGTTGAACGCCCAGTGGGTGCTTCTTTTAACGTTTCTTACTGGCTTTTTCATGCCAGTGAGCTTCCAAATTTCCCTGTAACTCTGTGAATTCAATCAATTGCTATTTTACCTTTTGAAGATACTCTAACATATATCTGTAAAAATCAATTAATTAGCAGAAACAAATAAAATTAAATTTTATGAATGGCTGGGTTGCCTCCCAGCAAGCGCTTCTTTAATGTCGTTAGCTGGACTATTTACTGAGCTTTTAATCAAGTCTCAGTTTTGAGCATTCTTGCTCAAAATTGCTTTCAAGATAATGTTTAACTCTCTATCCATTAACAATGAACTTTTTGTTAGATTCATTATCCTGAAGCTCTACGTATCCATATGGTGATACACTTGTAATCACATATGGACCTCTCCACCGGGATTTTAATTTCCCGGGGAATAATTTGAGCCTAGAATTAAATAGCAGAACTTTCTGCCCCGGCTCAAAGACTCTGGATGACAATTTCTTATCATGCCATCTTTTCGCTTTCTCTTTGTAAATTTTTGCATTCTCGAAAGCATTGAGTCTAAATTCCTCTAGCTCATTTAACTGGAGCAATCGTTTTTCTCTAGCTAACTTGGCATCAAGGTTTAGGAATCTGGTTGCCTAGTAGGCCTTGTGTTCCAGTTCCACTGGCAAGTGACATGCCTTTCCATACACAAGCTGGTATGGAGAGGTCCCTATAGGGGTTTTGAATGCTGTTCTGTATGCCCACAGAGCATCATCCAAGCTTCTTGCCCAATCCCTTCTACGGTTAATTACAGTCCGTTCCAAGATTCTTTTGAGTTCTCTATTTGAGACTTCAGCTTACCCATTAGTCCGTGGGTGATATGGAGTAGCTACCCTGTGGCTAACTCCATACGAACCAAAGCAGTAACTGTTTATTGCAGAAATGAGTGCCCCCATCCTGATTACTACTCTAGGGGTACCAAATCTGCTGAAGATGTGTTTCTGGAGGAATTTTAACACTGTTTTAGTGTCATTAGTGGGTGTTGCAATAGCCTCCACCCATTTGGATACATAATCCCACTGCCACCAGAATGTTTGAGTATGTGGTGGGAAAGGTCCCATGAAGTCAATACCCCATACATCAAACAACTCAATCTCCAAGATCCCTTGTTGAGGCATGGCACAACTGTGAGGCAGATTGCCAGATCTTTGGCAACTGTCAAAATTAAGTACAAACACTCAGGAATCTTTATAGAGAGTAGGCCAGTAGAAGCCACTTTGGAGGACTCTTGTGGCTGTTCGCTCACTTCCAAAGTGTCCTCCATACTGTGATCCATGGCAGTGTCATAGGATCTTCTGCGCTTCTTCCTTAGGCACACATCTACGGATTACTCCGTCTGCACATCTCTTGAAGAGATATGGTTCATTCCAAAGATAGTACTTTGCATCTGTTATCAATTTCTTTGATTACTGCCTACTGTACTCTTTGGGTATGAACCTCACTGCACTTCCTGGATGGCAAAGAGTTGCTCATTCGGAAAGGTCTCAGTAAGAGGGAGGGACGCCCCTTCTACTGGTTCTATTCGGGACAGGTGATCTGCTACCTGATTCTCTGTCCCTTTTCTGTCTCTTATTTCTATATCAAACTCTTGCAGAAGCAACACCCATCTTATAAGTCTGGGTTTTGAATCCTGCTTTTTCTATGGTTGTGTAATTCTTCTGTGCGTCATTTAGAACACGGCTGGCATCATAGTTAGCAGAACCGGACCGGACCGGCCGGTTCGACTGGAAAACCGGCGAACCGGATCTAATACCGGTTCGGTTTGATATTTGGACCGCACAAGGTATAAAACCGGAACGAACCGGTCAAACCCGGTAAGACCGGTCTGACCGAACCGTTTGAAAGGCAAATTATCCAAAATGTGTGATATGGGGTTCGAACCCCTATCTGCTGGAAGATCAAAACCTCTCCTTGCCGCTGAGCTGTGTTGATTTTCATTAATATATGCAATTATATATATAGATATCTTTTATCAAATAGTTTACTTTTATTTATTTTATTTTAATTTTAGTTATAGACTCCTCATTTTTAAATTAATTATATTTTTATTTAACAATAATTATAAACTCACTTATTTTTCTTTTCATAATTATATATATTTAATATTATTTTAATGAATACATATAGCAATTTTTTTTTTTACTAATTCATTAATTTTAATTTTAAGTCACTCATTTTTAAATCAATTATATTTTATTTAACTATAAATTTTAATATTATATATATTAAAAAGATAAAAAATTATTACCATAATTTATTTTTTCTTTTTATGATTATATGATATCTATTAATATTATTTTTTCAATAAATAATTGTAGCATATAATAATAGGTAAAGACTCACATGCAGTTATCTTCATATGAAGTTAATAATTGAAAATCGTTAGATGATATTTAGTTAAACTTGTCAATCATCTAACTGTTTTTAAATATCACTTCACATGAAAATTAACTGTATGTAAGTTTTTATTTATAATAATACAATAATAAATAATATAATTAATTAATAAAGTATTAAAATTTGAAATAATTATTTTTTATAAAAACAAATAAAAGTACTTATAATAAAGAAAAATAATTAAATTTTACATAATTACTTAATTATACCGGGTTAACCGGTTCGACCAGTGACCCACCGGTTGAACCAGTAACCCAGTGACCCAGTAACCTCACCGGTTCGATCACCGGTTCGGTTCTGACAACTATGGCTGGCATAGTAAATGACGTGCAGAAGCTTGTCATGCCTTTGTCCCAACACTGCGCCATTGTCATGGTCACTGGCATCACACATTAGTTCAAATAGCAATGTCCAGTTTGGTGCAGAGATGATTGGTGCTGTGACCAAATTAGCTTTCAGAGTCTCAAATGCTTGCAGACACTCCTTATCAAAGACAAATGGCATGTCAGCAGCTAGCAAGTTGCTCAGAGGTTTGGCAATTTTTGAAAAATCCTTTATAAACCTCCTATAGAATCCTGCATGCCCCAGAAAGCTTCTGATTGCCTTAACATTGGCAGGTGGTGGTAATTTTTCAATTACCTCTACCTTGGCTTGATCCACCTCTATTCTCTTGTTTGAGATTTTGTGCCCAAGGATAATTCCTTCAGTCACCATAAAGTGACATTTTTCCCAGTTTAAAACCAGGTTAGTCTCTTGGCATCTCTTTAGAACAAGTGCCAGATGGTCAAGACAGGAGCTGAATGAGTCTCCAAATACTGAAAAGTCATCCATGAAGACTTCCAGAAATTTTTCCACCATATCAGAGAAAATTGAGAGCATGCACCTCTGAAAGGTTGCAGGTGCATTGCACAGGCCAAATGGCATCCTTCTGTATGCAAATACTCCGGATGGACATGTGAATGCCGTTTTCTCTTGATCTTTTGGATCTACTGCAATTTGATTATAACCTGAATATCCATCCAGGAAGCAGTAGTATTCATGACCTGCCAGTCTTTCTAGCATCTGGTCTATGAATGGTAAAGGAAAATGATCCTTTCTGGTAGTTTTTTTTTTTCATTATGAACCACTGTCATGCCTCCTTTCTTAGGGACGACTTGGACAGGGCTTACCCAGGGGCTATCAGAAATAGGATATTTGAGCTCGGGTTTAGGAGGTTTCTCCTCTTCCTGAGGATTTTCAGAGGTTCTACTATTCTCTCTGATTCCTCCAGATCAGACTGAACATCCTTAAAGATGTCCTCTAGTTCTGATTCAAGACTCTCAGCCATATTGACTTCTCTTACTAGAGAGTCAATAATATCAACACTCATGCAGTCATTTGGGGTGTCTGGATGTTGCATGGCTTTGACAACATTCAACTTGAACTCCTCCTCATTGACTCTCAAGGTTACTTCCCCTTTTTGGACGTCAATGAGGGTTCGGCCAGTTGCTAGAAAAGGTCTTCCTAGAATGAGAGTTGCACTCTTGTGCTCCTCCATTTCCAGCACCACAAAGTCAGTAGGAAAGGCAAATGGCCCAACCTTGACAATCATGTCTTCAATCACGCCTGATGGGTATTTAATGGAGCCATCAGCAAGTTGAAGACATATCCTGGTTGGTTTGATTTCTTCAGTTAAACCAAGCTTTCTGATAGTAGATGCAGGTATTAGGTTGATACTTGCCCCAAGATCACATAAAGCTTGCTTGGTACAAGTACCCTCTAATGTGCATGGTATCATAAAGCTCCCAGGATCTTTAAGCTTCTCAGGCAAGCTTTTCAGAATGACTGCACTGCATTCTTTAGTGAGGTAAACTTTTTCAGTCTCCCTCCAATCCTTCTTATGACTTAAGATTTCTTTCATGAACTTAGCATAAGAGGGTATTTGCTCAAGTGCTTCTGTAAACGGAATCTTTATTTCAAGAGTCCTGAGATAGTCTGCAAAGCGGGCAAATTGCTTATCCTGTTCCGCTTGGCGGAGTTTTTGAGGATAAGGCATTTTGGCTTTATATTCCTCAACCTTAGTTGCTGCAGGTTTATTACCTACAGAAGTGGGTTGGGAAGCCTTTTTAGAAGGGTTGTTATCAGCACTTGTATGTGACTGATCCCCCACTGGCATTTGAATGCCAGGGGTGGAAGCTGGAGTGGCGTTAGGCGCCACCTCCTTATTTGTTACTGGCATCTGAACGCCAGAACTATACTCCCTTTGGGCGTTCAACGCCGGATTCATGCTTGGTTCTGGCGTTGAACGCCAGGAATGAGCATGGGCTGGGAGTTCAGCGCCATCCTTATTCCTCTCTGGGCTCTGATTGTCCTCAGAGGGATTTTGAGTAGCCATCTGTTCATTTTTTGGCTTCCTGCTGCTTTGAAGTGAGGTATTTAATGTTTTCCCACTTCTTAATTGAACTGCTTGGCATTCTTCTGTTATTTGTTTTGATAGTTGCTTTTCTGTTTGCTTTAACTGTACTTTCATATTCCTGTTAGCCATTCTTGTTTCCTGGAGTATTTCCTTGAATTCAGCTAGCTGCTGGGTTAGAAAATCTAGCTGCTGATTGAATTCATTAGCTTGATCTACCGGATTGAGTTCAACAGTTACTGTTTTAGCTTCTTCTTTTATGGAAGATTCACTGCTTAGGTACAGATGCTGATTTCTGGCAACTGTATCAATAAGCTCTTGAGCTTCTTCAATTGTTTTTCTCATATGTATAGATCCACCAGCTGAGTAGTCTAGAGAAATCTGAGCTTTTTCTGTAAGCCCATAATAGAAGATGTCTAATTGCACCCACTCTGAAAATATTTCAGAGGGGCATTTTCTTAGCATCTCTCTGTATCTCTCCCAGGCATCATAAAGGGATTCATTATCTCCTTGTTTGAAGCCTTGGATGCTTAGCCTTAGCTGTGTCATCCGTTTTGGAGGAAAATAGTGAGTCAGGAATTTTTCTGACAGCTGTTTCCATGCTTTTATGCTGTTCTTAGGCTGGTTATTTAACCACCTCTTGGCTTGATCTTTTACAGCAAATGGAAACAGTAATAATCTGTAGACATCCTGATCTACTTCCTTATCATGTACTGTGTCAGCAATTTGTAAAAATTGTGCCAGAAACTCTGTAGGTTCTTCCTGTGGGAGACCGGAATACTGGCAGTTTTGCTGCACCAAGATAATGAGCTGAGGATTCAACTCAAAGCTACTAACTCCAATGGAGGGTATACAGATACTACTCCCATATGAAGCAGTAGTGGGGTTAGCATATGACCCCAGAGTCCTCCTGGACTGTTCATTTCCACTTAATTCCATGATGGAACAAGGGAGATGATATGTATGTTGATATTATTTATTTTATAGAAATGGAATAAATGAAAACGGAATAAAAAATTTGAAAATATTTTGTGAAGATTTTCGAAAAATTTTGAAATTGAAATCTGAAATTTTTATATAAAAATTTCGAAATTATTGTTTAAAATTAGTTAGAAAAGATAAAATATATTTTTTTTAAATTTTGAATTTTATGATGAAAGAGAAAAACACATAAAACACACAAGACTTAAAATTTTCAGATCTAATGCTCCTTATTTTCGAAAATTTTTGGAGGGAAAACACCAAGGAACACCAAACTTAAAAATTTTAAGATCAAGACACAAGAAAAACTCAAGAACACCTTGAAGATTCACAAGAACAACAAGAACAAAAGAAAGAACACCAAACTTAAAATTTTTAGAAAACCAAGATAAATTTTCGAAAATTATATTAAAATTAACAAGAGAACACCAAACTTAGAGTTTGGCACAGGATTAAATCAAGAAAAATTATTTTTGAAAAAGGATTTTAAAAAGAAGGTGCCCAATTGCCAAGAACATAAACCAACGATATAACCAACTGAGCTAAAAATGTAACGTATTTTAAAGATGTATTATTTTTATGGATAAAAGTATAATTTTTGAAAGATAATGTTTTGAAAAAGCATAAGAAAAACAAGGAAAGACACAAAATAAGAAAAACTTAAGATCAAACAAGAAAAATAAACAAGAACAACTTGAAGATCAATGAAGAACAAAGAACACAAGTTCGAAAATTTAAAGGAAAAATATAAAATATACAATTGACACCAAACTTAGAACAAGACACTAAACTCACGAAAAAGATTAAAATTGGTAAAGAAAAATAATATTTTTGAAAAATTTTTTTTTTGAAAAGAAATTATCCTATCAGAATTTAATGACTCTATAGTAACAAAAATAAATTATTCCTAATCTAAGGAATAAAATAAACCTTTAGTTGTTCAAACTCGAATAATCCCCGGCAACGGCGCCAAAAATTTGGTGCACGAAATTGTGTATGCCAATATTAATGGACTATTTAACACAGCTTCGTACCACTAACCAGCAAGTGCAATGGGTCGTCCAAGTAATACCTTACGTGAGTAAGGGTCGATCCCACGGAGATTATTGGTTTGAAGCAAGCTATGTTTATTTTATTATTCTTAGTCAGGATATCAATCAAAATTATCAATGGGAATTATTAGATTGGAAAAATAAAAGAGAATAAAATTGTTACTTGTTGTGCAGTAATGGGGAATATGTTGGAGTTTTGGAGATGCCTTGTCCTCTGAATTTCTGCAATGTAATATTCAACTCAATTGTTTGTAAAGTACGTCTATGGCAAGCTGTATGTAGGGTGTCACCATTGTCAGTGGCTACCTCCCATCCTCTCAGTGAAAACAGTCCAGATGCTCTGTCACAGCACGGCTAATCAGCTGTTGGTTCTCGATCATGTTGGAATAGGATCCATTGATCCTTTTGCGTTTGTCATCACGCCCAGTAATCGCGAGTTTGAAGCTCGTCACAGCCATTCAATCCTTGAATCCTACTCGGAATACCACAGACAAGGTTTAGACTTTCCGGATCCTCAAGAGTGGCCGCCATCAATTCTAGCTTATACCGCGAAGATTCTGATTAAGGAATCTAAGAGAAGCTCATTCAATCTGATGTAGAACGGAGGTGTTTGTCAGGCATGCATTCATGAGTCGAGGAAGGTGATGAGTGTCACGGATCATCACCTTCTCCATAATTAAGCGCGAATGAACATCTTAGATATGAACATACAAACGTTGAGTGGAGAAATAGAAACAATTGCATTAATTCATCGAGACGCTGCAGAGCTCCTCACCCCCAACAATGGAGTTTAGAGACTCATGCCGTCAAAATGTATAAAGTTCAGATCTGAAAAATGTCATCAGATGCAAAATAAGTCTCTAAAAGTTGTTTAAATAGTAAACTAGTAACCTAGGTTTACAGAAAATGAGTAAACTATGATAGATGGTGCAGAAATCCACTTCTGGGGCCCACTTGGTGTGTGCTGGGGCTGAGGCTTAAGCTTCTCACGTACCTGGGGCTGTTTTGGGCGTTCAACACCAGGTTGTAACCTGTTTCTGGCGTTGAACTCCAACTTGTAACCTGTTTCTGGCGCTGGACGCCAGACAGCAGCATGATACTGGCGTTGAACGCCAGTTTATGTCGTCTATCTTCGCGTAGAGTATAGACTATTATATATTGCTGGAAAGCCCTGAATGTCTACTTTCCAACGCCGTTGAGAGCGCGCCAATTGGACTCCTGTAGCTCCAGAAAATCTATTTCGAGTGCAGGGAGGTCAGAATCCAGCAGCATCAGCAGTCCTTTTTCAGCCTAACTCAGATTTTTGCTCAGCTCCCTCAATTTCAGCCAGAAAATACCTAAAATCACAGAAAAACACACACACTCATAGTAAAGTCCAGAAATATGATTTTTGCCTAAAAACTAATAATATTCTACTAAAAACTAATTAAAACATGCTAAAATCTACATGAAATTACCCCCAAAAAGCGTATAAAATATCCGCTCATCAACAGTATAACACAACATTGTTATTGTACAAAGTTACTTATCCCTCTTCAAATTTTTCTTGAGAACAATTAATAAATGCCCTTGACGCTCAACAGTATATATAAGCCCCTGATTACCTATAGGAACAGCTAATCTATGCTCTTGATTTTCAATCATAATAGGATTGCATATTTGGAATAACGAAAAATCAGCAAAAAAATATTTTTCATGCCATGATTATAATTAAAATTATACAATAAAACAACTTCCAATCTTCATCACCAACGTATATTACATGTCCAAACTACAAAAACAATCAAACCATGTTTAAAGCAGACAGTGAATAAAAAGCAATCTTTTCCTATATTTAATGAATTTTAAATTTAGATCCTGCAATATCATTTTTGGGTACAAAAACCAAAACTTAACATTAAGAACAATAGAATAAATAATATACATATGCAAAAGATTAAATACCCATATCTGAAATCGATAAAACCCTAACATTTTATTTGTAACCAATATAATTTAAAAAGTTCTGGATTTTTTAGTGTTATAACTTTTGATTTCTTAGGTATGACAGAACAAAACAAAATAACGCACTCAAATCACAAGGCTGGTAGCTCAATGCAAAAAAGAAAGAATAAACCAACAAGATAGAAACAATAATGTTATCACTACAAATTAAAGACAGAAAATAAATTTCAAGAACTACCACAGATTTCATACTACAGAGATAGTTTTATATATGAAGGGAAAAAAAGAAAAATGACAATTTTTTTTCACATTAGAAACCGAAGAACCCTAACCTGTTTGTGTAAGGTTAGATTGAGAATGATTGTAGTAGAATGTTGACAATAACAGCAAGGTTGAAGGAAAAATGCATTCTAATTTTATGGTAGAAGTAGAACTTGAATGCTTCTATACGATACTCAACTTCGCCATGTTATGCAGAGGAACTCTTCTCTAGTTTTTTTTTTTATAAAAGGACAAATATAAGATAATGCTCTTGAGTTTGATTTTCATCTCAGTTTTTCATCCATAGTTGGGAAGAAAAATTTTGGGTGGGACTTACTCTCAATTGTAAACTATTTTAATTTTCATTTACAATTTTCATTCCAAACAAACAAGGGAAAATATATGTTTTCCCTCTCAATTCCTTCCTTTTATTTTTCTTCCGTTGATTTTCAGTCCAAATAAAGAATGCCTTAATGATACATCATATGCATGAGTGTATCAAAAATAAAAAAATGTAGCTCTATCTTATGTTATGCTTTTCACAAATATTTTTGAATATTATAATGTGAATTTTTTCTGCTGAAATTGCTGAGAAGTGTAACTCATGTTAAAAAAATTATAGAAAGGGACAAAGACAAAGTTATTCAAGAGCGATACATTTGGATAATACAACTATTTGCTTCTCAAAGGGATCCAAACTGAAGATTCTTAGTAGCATTATATAGGATAGGCTTTAAGATTACTGATGAAGAAGGATTATGCCTGCTTATAATTTCTCAATAGAAAATAAGTGATTCATTGTAAACATAGTCCAAACTAGCGATGGATCCTCTCATCAAAGTTTAATTAAAGATTTTGTCACAATTCAATTCAAATAACCGGGAGTTTGAAATTTCGGGTTGTTCTCCCTCGGACTACGCAAACTTGGTTTCCACTTTTTGTTGTGAAATAACGGGAATTTTCAATCGTGGAGTAGAAAATTAAAAAGAACTAACAATGGATCAAAAGACAATTAATGCAATTTAAAGGAAAATAAGATCAAAATTAGTGAAAATGTGATTAATGCATAAAAGAGCCTTGACTTGGGAATGAGAATTAAGAAATCCTATTATTGTCACAACCACAACTATGACAATTATGATGAGTTAATCTCACTTTGTCAACTGTAAGACCCGTGAAATTAATAAATAAGTATCCAATAAATAAACTATTATTTAAAAAAATTAAAAAGTTAATTTTTATAGTTAAATGAGGTAGAGATAATTAAAACATAAATTTTGACACTAATTTTAAAGAATTTGGCCCAAAATTGGGCTAAACCAGTTTAACCGGGCCCATGGCCTAACATATAAAAGAGGGAACTCAGCCCATCTTCCTCATTTCTTGATGAGAGGCACGCTGAAAGCTGAAGAGAAGGAGGAGAAAGCAAGTTTTCCGATTACGTAAGCAATGCGCCCTATGTTTTAAACTTTCTTTCAAAGGCTCCTCGTTATAAAATTCCTTTCAACTATTATTATATATATTTTTACTTTTAGAGGTCGTAATACCTTGCCACCTCAGTTTTATGACTTAAGTATAAGACTCTGTGTGGTAGGATGTTACATTATGGTATCAAAGCAGTTTGTTCCCGTAGAGCCTGAGGAATAGACTGATTATGTTTCTGGGCATACTTTGGGTGTGTGTGCATGTTATTTAGGATGTCTGCTTGACATACATAGCATAAATGTTCATGAGCATACTTTTGAAGATTCGAAGCACTAGACTTAAGATATTAAGATTGATCACCTTAATATCGATTCTTCAGTATGGACAAGACCCAAAATGCGTCTCGTGGACGCGAGTGAGGTGATACGGTTGATTCTATGGCTGCTGCTATACGAGCTACTACTGATAGGAATGGAAAGTGTGAGTGTGTGATTTAGATTATAATGGGTTGAATCAGACTAAGAGATTGAGAAATTGTTTAATTTTTGAGACAGTGAGAAGGATTTGAGTTTGTTTTGATTTGGATGGAAACCTTAAAGGGTAAGAGAGAGTGTAGTTACCGAGAAAGAACTAGACGAAGCTAAGAGTGAAACAAATGGATATAACTTAGGCTTAAATTTGGTTAAGTTTATGATATTGTACATGAGAATGGAGAATGTGAATTAGTGTTTGATTTGATGTTGGAGAATAGCAGAATGAATGATATGAGGTCGGTTGAATTTGAGGAAGCATACACGAATATTTGAGAGCAAATTTTTCCGGGCGAAAATTTCTGTTAGGGGGATATATAGGATGTAAGACCCATGAAATCAATAAATAAGTATCCAATAAATAAATTATTATTTAAAGAAATTAGAAAGTTAAATTTTATAGTTAAATGAGGTAGAGATAATTAAAACATAATTTTGACACTAATTTTAAAGAATTTGACCTAAGATTAGGACGAACGAGCTAAACCGGTAACCGGACCCATGGCCCAACATATAAAAGAGGGAACTCAGCCCATCTTCCTCATTTCTTGATGAGAGGCACGTTGAAAGCTGAAAAGAGGGAGGAGAATGCAAGTTTTTCGATTACGTAAGTGATGCGTCCTATGTTTTAAACTTTTCTTCAAATGCTCCTCGTTATAAAATTCTTTTCAACTATTATTATATATATTTTTTACTTTTAGAGGTCGTAATATCTTACCACCTCAGTTTTATGACTTAAGCATAAGACTCTGTGTGGCAGGATATTACATCAACCCCTAACATCGAGGAGTAAGTCAAGCAAGCATAATTGACTTTAATCCATAAGTCCTATCTCACTTACTAATTAACTTAGTAAAAAGCTAGCGTTAATAGAAACAAGAGCCAACTAACAACCCAAGAATTACCACTAAATGTCAGACATTATGACTCTAGTATCCTAATTACTCATTACCCAAGACAAGGGGTAAAAATCTACTCAAAATCTATAGTTGGTGTTTTCACAAATACCTTGTGGGCATAAAAACAAAACATAGTAAATTGCAAAAGATAATGGAAACTAAAATCAAACTATGAACAAAATTAATAATAGAAACTCAATCAAGCATATATAAATCGTAAAATACCAAAAGCATCAACAAAAGATTCAAGAAACTAAAATTGGATATATTAACAAAGTAACTTGAATTATGAAAAAAATGTAACAAAAGTAGTGTAATTAAAGAGAAGAGTAAACATTACTTACAAAGAGATAAACAAAATTTAAGATCAAAATTAAAATTATAAAATTGTACTATGAACCCTAATTAAAACTCTAGGTGAACATTTTCTAAACTATACTAAAATTACTCCTACTCCTGATTATCTTGTAATCTATATAAAATGTGCCTCCTAAGTGTATGTTCATTTTCCTTTGATATAGCCTTCAAATTGGCTTTAGCAACTCCAAAAATTGGGTCAAGAGGCTTCCAAATTCGCGAGCCATGTGACTTTTTAATGAAGTCACGCGCTGGGACTTGTGCATACGCACAGGAGGTTGTCGTACGCACACTTGAGTCTGTGCTTCTCCTTTGTTTTCTTCATGAAATCTCCTATTTTGCATGCTTCCTTCCACTTTTTCCTAGTCATTCCTACCTATTAGACCTGGAATCACTCACAAAACATATCACGACATCGAATGGAATAAAAGTGGAATTAAAATAATCAATTTAAACACAAAAATACATATTTTCACATTTAGATCCAATATAGAGATAAATCACAAAAATATGCTATTTTAGTGATTAAGTGTGAGTTTATATAATAAAATCCGTACAATTCAAGTAAAAAATTATCATCAAATATGAACTGATTAATTACTCTTAGCAAGGAGCAAACAAAGATGAAAGGTATGCCTCCAAGAAGACAAGAGGCCACATTAATACACTAATATCTCTTGTTAGGATTTGGTTGAATTAGTCCCATATTGCTTAGGATAGCAAATGGAGTGGGTGGCCTAGGCTATAAATATGAGGCTAAGTTCTCCATTTGTTTTTGCACCAGCCAGAAACACTTTAAGCTTGTATCTGATTTTTCTTTTCCTCTGTACTCTTTGATTAGAGAGTGTTGTGAGGTGTAGTTAGATATTTGCTTTGAGAGAGTGTGGGTGTACTGGGGTGCCGGTGTTAGAGAGAAAGAAGTCTATGTGTTGTAACAATTTTCACATAGTGATATTCTCTGGTTGTCATTTGACAACGGCCGTGGTTTTTTCTCCGGTAATTAGAGTTTCCACGTTAAATTCTTGTGTTGTGATTGTGTCTATTTTATTTCTCTGTCAAAGGTATTTTCTCAAGGGAGAATGGTGTATTATTCCCAACAAGTGGTTTCAGAGCTTCGGTTCGGTGGGATTTATTCTTAGTATGCTCTGTGGTTGCAGCCTAGTCTGACCTTCCACATCAGAAAAGAATTTTGTCCTGTGGCTTGAGGTTGAGCTTTGGTTGTTGTTGTTGTTGCTGGAAGGCAGTGTGACACTGTGAGAGTGCAGTTTGGAAAGGTTCTGGCTAAGGAAAGACTTGGTATTTAAGTGTGTCCATTGTGACCCACCTCTCTTTCCTGTGGACTCTTCCTAGTGCACGGTCTACAGTTGAGTTATACTATTCCAGTATACGGTTGCAACAATGTCAGGATATTCAAGTGCTGTGAAGCTTGAAATAGAGAAATTTGATGGAAGAATCAATTTTGGCTTGTGGCAAATACAAGTCAAGGATGTGTTGATACAATCAGGTTTGCACAAGGCGTTGAAGGAGAAGATCTCTGGTTGCTCTCTCTATGAGAGAAGATGATATTCTCTAGAAGATAAGAAGTATCCTCATGGTATTACCGCATGATGAGCGGATAATTTGTACGCTTTTTGGCATTGTTTTTAGTATGTTTTTAGTATATTTGGTTTAGTTTTTAGTATATTTTTATTAGTTTTTAGTTAAAATTCACTTTTCTGGACTTTACTATGAGTTTGTGTGTTTTTCTGTGATTTCAGGTATTTTCTGGCTGAAATTGAGGGACCTGAGCAAAAATCTGATTCAGAGACTGAAAAGGACTGCAGATGCTGTTGGATTCTGACCTCCCTGCACTCGAAGTGGATTTTCTAGAGCTAAAGAAGCCCAATTGGCGCGCTCTCAACGGCGTTGGAAAGTAGACATCCTGGGCTTTCCAGCAATATATGATAGTCCATACTTTGCCCAAGATTTGATGGCCCAAACCGGCGTTCAAAGTCACCCTCAGAATTCCCAGCGTTAAACGCCCAGAATTGGCACAAGAATGGGAGTTAAACGCCCAAACTGGCACCAAAGCTGGCGTTTAACTCCAAGAAGAGTCTCTACACGAAAATGCTTCATTGCTCAGCCCAAGCACACACCAAGTGGGCCCGGAAGTGGATTTTTATGTCATTTACTCATCTTTGTAAACCTTAGGCTACTAGTTTCCTATAAATAGGACCTTTTACTATTGTATTTTCATCTTTTGATCATGTTTTTATGATTGAACCCTCTTTGGGAGGCTGGCCATTCGGCCATGCCTAGACCTTGTTCTTATGTATTTTCAACGGTGGAGTTTCTACACACCATAGATTAAGGTGTGGAGCTCTGCTGTACCTCGAAGTATTAATGCAATTACTATTGTTCTTCTATTCAATTCCGCTTGTTCTTGTTCTAAGATATCACTTGTTCTTCAACTTGATGAATGTGATGATCCGTGACATCATCATTCTCACCTATGAACGTGTGCCTGACAACCACCTCCGTTCTACCTTAGATTGGGTGAATATCTCTTGGATTCCTGATACACGATGCATGGTTGATCGCCTGACAACCGAGTGCTCGCCTGACAACCGAGCCAGCCATTCCGTGAGATCAGAGTCTTCGTGGTATAGGCTAGAACTGATGGCGGCATTCAAGAGAATCCGGAAGGTCTAACCTTGTCTGTGGTATTCTGAGTAGGATTCAATGATTGAATGACTGTGACGTGCTTCAAACTCCTGAGGGCGGGGCGTTAGTGACAGACGCAAAAGAATCACTGGATTCTATTCCGGCCTGATCGAGAACCGACAGATGGATAGCCGTGCCGTGACAGGGTGCGTTGAACATTTCCACTGAGAGGATGGGAGGTAGCCACTGACAACGGTGAAACCCTTGCATAAGCTTGCCATGGAAAGGAGTAAGAAGAATTGGATGAAGACAGTAGGAAAGCAGAGAGACGGAAGGGACACAGCATCTTCATGCGCTTATCTGAAATTCCCACCAATGAATTACATAAGTATCTCTATCTTTATCTTTATGTTTTATTCATCATCTATACCCATTTGAGTCTGCCTGACTAAGATTTACAAGGTGACCATAGCTTGCTTCATACCAACAATCTCCGTGGGATCGACCCTTACTCGCGTAAGGTTTATTACTTGGACGACCCAGTGCACTTGCTGGTTAGTTGTGCGAAGTTGTGTTTATGCCATGGTATTGAACACCAAGTTTTTGGGGTTCATTACCGGGGATTATGAGAGTTGTGAAAAGTATTGTTCACAATTTCGCGCACCACCGCACTGCCATGGATAAGAATAAGTTGTGGCAATCGGGTCCACAATTGCACACGGGAATTGGTTGGCATTGAGATGCAAGGTGTGTGGCGGAGTTAGGTCGATGGCTGAAGAACTTCCAAGAAAAGCCAATTTAGAAGTTGCACCATGAATTTTCAGCAAGGTTTCGATCTGTACTAAGGCGAAATGCTTGGAGTGGTCTAATTCCAAGTGAGTATACTTTCATGGTGGAGTATGATAGTTCTCTGAACTATGATTGTCGGTATAGACAATGGCAGCAAAGAATTGTCGGTGTTGACAATGGAAGTTGAAGATGTGTGACTATTTCAATCAAGGTGGAGATTGTTAGGATTTGGTTGAATTAGTCCCACATTGCTTAGGATAGCAAATGGAGTGGGTGGTCTAGGCTATAAATATGAGGCTAAGTTCTCCATTTGTTTTTGCACCAGTCAGAAACACTTTAAGCTTGTATCTGATTTTTCTTTTCCTTTGTACTCTTTGATTAGAGAGTGTTGTGAGGTGTAGTTAGATATTTGCTTTGAGAGAGTGTGGGTATACTGGGATGCCGGTGTTAGAGAGAAAGAAGTCTATGTGTTGTAACAATTTTCACATAGTGATATTCTCTGGTTGTCATTTGACAACGGCCGTGGTTTTTTTTCCGGTAATTGGAGTTTCCACGTTAAATTCTTGTATTGTGATTGTGTCTATTTTATTTCTCTGTCAAAGGTATTTTCTCAAAAGGGAATGGTGTATTATTCGCAACAGACCTCCACGGTCATTCCCTTTTCTTTGACTATCATGCTTGAAGTGTTTTGGTTTGGAGATAAATTTTTTAGATTATGAGATTTTTTTTAAAATTTTATCTCATGTTTTTCTTTCATTTGACTTTAGATAATTATAATAATTCTATAATACTTGCAAAACTTTGCAACTTTGGATCGTCTTCAACTTATCTTTTAAAAGTAGTACTTTGGTAATACAAAAATTTAGTTGAAGTTTGATAGAATTGTGAATTGGTTTTGTTCATGGACCTTAATAAGAATGAGAAGAAGGCATGAAGCAACTTGTTTTTAAACGGAGATAGGACGAGGGACCATCACTACAAATTCTATTGCAATCCATAATCATATACAATCGCATTGTATGAACATAAAAAATTTTATACAAATCTATGATAGATTTGTTTATTCTGGTAAATTACTATTATTATATGTATAACCATTAAGGTCTATATTACGGGAGTGGATCCTCTCCAATGAAAAAAAAAATTAGATGCTGTGAAATGTTTAATTTAATTCTTCATTACTTTTTTTGGTTATTTAATTTTGGTCCCACTTATAGAATTAAAGGTGAGAGATCACACTTTATTCTCTTAAGTATTTTTTTTACTGGAAAAGATCCATTTCTCTATACTACATATAAACTAAAATCAGTTATTAAAGTCAGTTATCAATATAAAATACATGTTGAAATATAAATACACATTAAAAAATAAATTAAATCACATATATATTTATATACAAATACATTAGTGGTTGATTTTAGTGACGGTACAAATAGTATTTTTGAATAATTAATTTTATAGTTATTTTTGAATATTTATAGAATACTTTTAACTTTACCTATGTCTACATAGTCAGTCCCAAATCCAAAAAAATAATGAGGGTTGTTTGGTGTTTGCAACTATTAACTTAAAACAATGTCGCATCTCAATACATGACTATGACGCAATAACGTTCTTGAAGTCATATTGAATTGTATTAAACTTGTGACAGCCAACATAAATAAAGTGGTATCTCAAAATATGGATACGACGACATAATAATCTTTTGATGCATGTAGCCAATCTCATTTAATAGGAAAAGGCTTTGTTACGGGTAAGATAAGGTATAAAACACTTTTATATAGCATATTTAACTTTTATATCTCATTTAACTTTATCTATGTCTACATAAACAGTTTTAAGTCCAGAAAAATAAAAAGGATTGTTTGGTGTTTGTAATTGTCAACTTAAAATAATGTTGTATCTTAATACATGATCATAATGCAATAACGTCTTTAAAATTATATTGGATTGTGTTAAATTTGTGATAGCCAATATAAAATAAGACTGCATCTTAAAATATGAACATGACGCAATAATCTTTTGATGCATATAACTAATCCCATTTAATAGAAAAAGACTTTGTTAAGGTTAAGATAAGGTATAAAATACTTTTATATAGCATAAAGTGTAAACCTAACAGTCTAACACACCCGAAGGCAGTTAGAAATCAATTCAAGTGGGTGATCAATTGCGATTTGATGTAGGACTTCTGAAGAACATCTTGTGTACACGTTATCTAATATATTACTAAGATATTTGTTTTCTTAATTAATAATTAATAGAAAAAATGTTATTTTAAATTCATGCTAGCATTTCGTTTTCAATTTTCGTTGCAATTGTGTATTGAATAATAGAAAACTAACATGAAACTTTTGGTATATTTCTCATTTATCTTACCAGAAACTAACCAATCAAGACACGTGAACGAGTTACAAGTACATGGTCCAACCATGTGATTATCCCCCCTATATATTTAAGAGTTTTATAAAGCCTTCTATTCTATTAAACTTTTATCATATAAAATTCTCATCATCACAAAACTATTCCTCCCATCCTGTGAATTAAGATCGCCAAACATTGAATTGAATTGGTTCTCCCATAAGTCAATTCTTTCATTTTCGTCGTTCAAATAACAAACAAATAAAATTATCATAATCGTTAAAAAGATGGTCATATATAATTGCTTTTTAAAGACTCTTTTAAGATTAAATTGGTCAAGTGATTAAGTCATTTATTAGCTTGAATAAATATTATAAATTTTAATTTTATTTTATTTATATAATAATTTATTAATTAATAATAGATTTTTTATTTGTTAGACTGAAAATACCACAAAAAAAGTTAATACCTTATGATCAATAAATTTGTTCAGACAATAAATCTTCAAAAGATGGCAATCGAATTCCTTTTTTATAGAAATAACAGAAAAGGTCAACAATTTTAATTTAACAAGTACAAATTACTTAAAACTCCTCACCAAGAAGTGGAGAAATACTGAGTTTACTTTTCAATTTAAAATATATCATTATTTAGATTTAAATAGATTGCACTTCAACTATAATAATGGAATTATATAATTAAAGCAAACAACAGCTATTTTATCATCTAAAAAATTTGTGGAAGAAGTCTCTTTTATCCTCACCTGAAAATTGTATTTGGTAATATATATAGTTGTTGATTCTTGATTGTCTATGATAGCGTAACAAAGAACCATTTAATGAACAAACTAAGTTTCTTGTTGCAAACCCTCGTACACAACTAAAAAATAACATATTATAGATAAATTTTTTAAACAGAATTTTATTATCGAAAAGATAAATTTTTGACAGATTTTTTACCAATAAAAAAATTAAAAAATTCTTTTAAAATATTACCGATAAATTATAAAATTTATCGGTAAATCTGTCTATAAAATTAAGATTTTAATTTTAAATTTATTATGACGAAAAATTCGTCTATAATTAATTATTAAATTTGTCCCAAATTTTAATTGCTCTAATATAAACACGATTACCAGATTCATTCGCACGAGCTTTTAATTTGGCCCTTCATACCAATAAATTCTTTAGATACTGAATATTAATAAAATTTTTTAGATATCAAATATGTTGGTTAATTCTTTTAGAGTATACTAATATATCATTTAAATAAATTATAGTAAAGTTTATATGTGAGTAGAAAATATTATTCAATTTTTTTAAAAATTCACTTAGTGCATTTTTTAATCTTTGAGACATTGCGTTCTATTTATAATGTCCAAAAAATATTATAAAAGATCATTTTATATCTATCTTCTTTTTTTACTAAAATTTGATAATATTCAGACTTTAAATAAAATTTAGAAAAAATAATAGCATTAATTAATCTTTTAATTAAGTCACTTTTATTAGATAAGAGATACTTTATTCCATCCAAAACTTTATTTTGAAGATTGTAATTAATTATTAACTTAATGGTCTTCTCTTTGATTTTAATTTTTTCATCACATAAAATTCCGTGCAACTCCAAAATAATTTGGATGGTCTAATTAATTCTTTGTTTAGTTATTCTTGAATTTTTTTTACAATATTTTAAAAATTCTTTATTTACCTGGATAGATTTTGTCTTGATAGGAATATTTTTTTCATTGAAATTATCTCCATACGGTAGAGATATTTTATGTTAAAAATATTAAAATTAATAAAATATTTTTTTAAAAAAATATGTAGTTAAAAATCTAATTATGTTCTTATTTATGGATATTTTTATGGAGAAATATTTATTAATCCTAATATTTTTTAGACTAGAAAATACTTAATTATAAAACTAAAAATAGTTTAGAGATCTAATTAAAAAAATTATAAGAACTTAATTGTAAATTTGATAAAATTATAAAAATTAATAAAATAATTATTTTATTTAATATTATTAATTATGTCTAAAAATTGATATTTAATTATTTTTAAATGTTGATAAAAACATACATTTTAAAATTTAATATTTTTAAATAATTTCATACTTTTATTTAATTGCGTTCAAGTTAACCAATTGAACCGCCAATAAAGTAATAACCAAATCAAACGTATTCTATTAGATATAGAGTTTGGTATGGGATATTAGATTGAGATTGAAAAACTGAGACTCAATATTATAATTGATAGTCAGATATTAGAACTAAAATTTTAGTTTTAAGACACAAAATTTCAATCATTCAATACTTACTGAAAATAAAGACATATAGGATTGAAAATTTGGAACAGAAACTAAAATTTTAACAAATAATTTCTTTCCAAAATACCCCCATTTCAAATTAATAATTTTAATTTTACCTTTATTCAATTCTTCTACCACCAACGCCTATCGCCGTATCCAGAACCACCACCTCTCATCTCTCAATTCTACTCCATCTTTTATCCCTACGATCACGACCATTATTCTTTTTTGCAATCCATCACCACCTACAACAATAATATCAAGAACAACAACATCATAAACATATCTCAAAATTAGAATTGAGAGAGAAGAGAAGAAAATAGAAAAGAAAAAAAGGCAAAAAAAGAAAGAAGAGGGGACATCAACCTAGAAAGAGAAGCCGCTGAAAGTACTGGATCAGAGTGGACCGTGGATACTAGACAACAGCGTTGAAAGTAGCGGCTGCTACTTGCGTCGAAGAGTTGTGCGACGCATAGGAAAAGGAAGGTGAAGAGAGTGAGACAACGCTCTCAGTGAAGAGAATAGCAATATTAATAATATAGAATAGTAGTAAATATCAATAATCTGTATTAATACTAAATTGAATTAAACTGATTCGATTTATTATATATGAGTTGTTCAATAATAAATTAAATCAACTAGATTTAATTTACTACTCATGCACTATATTTCAACTTTTCAAGTATCAATTCTTGATAATTTGAATCAAATAACTTCAATTTTTTAATAATCTTATTAATTCAATTTAAACTGATTCGATTTAGTATTAAAATGTGTAATTCGAATTAAACCAATTTAATTTTATATAGATATATGTATAAATATATTTACGTAATATATTTTATTTTAAATCTTAGTTTATTTAAATATTTTATCCTAATTTTAGATATTCTTTGTTTTTAAAGGTTAAAACAGGGAATGAAACTGGAACGGAGCCTTATCATTACGGTCGATCTATTTACCGTGTGTATATCGTAGTTATGAATTTAGAGAATCTTTTAATTGTTAAAAAAATTGAAAATATAAAATATAATTTTTAATTTTTTATTATTTTTTGTTTTATTTATTAAATTAATAATAAAAAATTACATTTTATTTTTTTAATTATTTAAAAAAATTAGAGAAGATTCATTCTATAAATTTATGATGATTAGTTTATTATTCAATCTTTGTGACCACGTGGCAAATTCTGGAAGTGCCATGTGTTGCATGGTCTCACACTTGTTTTGCGGAGAAACACGGGCTGTGGTCGAAGCGACAACTCAGACCTACTCTTCGTTGGAATGACCAATGACCACTCTTTCTCTCTCCTCTCGTGGTCGCCGAGTCAGGGGCGTTTCAGTCCAAGCACTTATTTATCCGAAACCCCGAAATTACCCTCCACTTAAAAGGTAGTTTCGTCACTCAAGACTATTTCTTTTTCTCGCTTTTTCCGTTTCTCTCGCTTTCCAAAAATTTCCCAATTTTCAGTTCGAAAAAACCAATAACATATTAAACCTTTTTTTTTTAATTTCATTCGGAGAAACCAAAATATAATTTTATTTTTATTAAACCATTTTTATGCTTTGGCTAAAGGGTATATTCTGAGTTTCGATACTCTTTTTGTTACACCAAAAAATCGCCATCCTCTCTTTTCTATAAACTGTTTTTTCTCTTCTCTTCTCTGCTTAACTCTTTCTTCTCAAGAACAACTTCACGATCTTTTCTCACTGTTTTGCGTTCAATTTCCAACACGCTACGAGGTTAGTTGACACATTTGTTCCCCCATTTTTGTTAGATCAGTTTTTACCCTTTGCTTGTAGTTTTGTTTTCATTTGATTCGGTTTCTTTGTTCAACTCTTTGTCTTAAAATTTTCGTTTTTTTTTTTTCTGTTAGAAGTTTTCATCTAGGGTTGGCGATCTAGCTGAAATTTCTTTCCTTTTTTTTGTGGCTCGGTGATACGATGCTGTTGTTTGTTCTGTTTCTGAGCCCTCTGATTCAATTTTGTCGAGTTTGCCTTTTTCTTTTTCTTACTTGTGTTGGTGGAACTGTGTAAGTTTTTAATTGTTTCCAGCATTGTGTTTTCTCTTGATTCTGTTGTCATTTCACGATTCAATTCTTTTAGTAATCGTTGAGGTTAAGAAAAGTATTTATTGAAGTAGAAGCACCAAGGAATGAGTTATCATTTACACAGATCAAATAGGAAACCTGTCTGATGTAATTGGTTTCATCATCTCAATTGACTTCTAATCCTTCATTTTTTTGCTTTCCAACTTTTGCACACCAAATGTTTGTTCTTTTTCCTGCACCAAAGGGCTGCAACAATGCCTTTGTTTTTTTTTTTTTTTTGGGATTATGATTACATGAAGAATAGAATAGATGATTAGCCATGTGAATTACTAAATCAGTGGATCTTGCATTCTCACTGTTTCAACTCTAAATTCCGGCTAGAGGAGTTCATTTTGATCTTGTTATAGTTTATATGGATAGTACATTACCTCGTGATCTTGTTTTGGTGATATATTTATGGTACATTTTGCTTTATGCTCCTTTTTCTTCTTTCCTCCAAAGGATCAATTTTAGTGGCTTCAATTTTAAGACTTGTTTGAGTTTTGATCTGTTGATTCTTGCAAGCTTATATGATTTCAGTTGTATCTTCCGTGCATGTTTGTGTGCCTGGGTATTATTATTTTCCCTTGAGTGGTTTGTATACCAAATAAATGAACTTATCATTTTTGCTTTCAATGGTAGATTTCCCTGTGATCATTGAAATGCGCTGATATTTGTCGATGGCTGCTACATAAAGTTCATGACAATGATAATCTTGGTGGTAGATTAGCGAAGAGTTGGTGCCAATTGTAACTGGACGTTGATGTTTTGGATTTCCATATCAAATTACCATGGATTAGTAAAAATCAAGTTATAGACTCAAGGCCAGTGTTATCTTTTACGGGGATTCAAGTGTAGTCTGGTTTGTAGAGCACAAGTTGTTAGTTAGAATCTGGCCTTTGGCATTATATGATCGTAGGGGAACAAAACAGCTGAGCCATTGAGTCATCTTTCAAGCCTATAAAATATTGTGACACAGCTAATATATCATCGGTTCCCCATCCTCAAATAATGGAAATAGCTGTTTCTCCACAAACACAGAAGCAGAATTTGCCAACAGGTGGTCGCAAAACTTCAGCTGCCGGATCCCAGAAAGATCTCTGGCTTGTTGTGCGAGAAGGATCGGTAAATGAATTAGAGACGGTCTTGACATTATTGAAGAAGAGTGGGGGTAATATCAATGTGAGGAACTCCTTTGGGCTGACTCCTCTTCATCTTGCAATTTGGAGAAATCACATTCCCATTGTCAGGAGGCTTCTTGCAGCTGGTGCAGATCCTGATGCTCGAGTATGATGACTTTCTGTTTTCTGAATTTTTTGTTTACGCTCTTTTCTGGTTGGTTTCAGTGGCATCTCTTTATGTTTAGTTCCCGGGAGTTTTAATTGCTTTTTTATTAAAAAGTCTTTTAAGGAATGAAACGTCTGCAAAAGATATTCTCTATTGTTATAGAAATTGTTTATTATTTCATGGTGAATTATTGTTATCAATGTTTCAAGATGTGACTTAATTAACACTCATATAATCACAATGTTCCAAAAAGTTCCCAATGTTTGCCACCAATTTTGCTATGAGCTAGCAATCTTGCCACTTGGATTCAAATTTCAAAAAGCTTGATGTTGCAATGTTTAAGAAAACTATGTTTAACTCACATCCAATCTCTGTTTCTCATGGCTAGCCTCTTGAAATTTAAAAATGATCTCAGGTGCATTTGTGTCAGCATTTCTTTTTTCTGACAAAAGTGACTTTGTTCCTTTTTGCTTAAAAGTTTAATATAGAAAATTTTCATCAATTCAGATTTTAATTTATAATTTTCGTCCAATTGGAGAAATAATTTCCATTTCATGATATCTGCATAATTGAGCAGTTTTTAATTGGATTGGTGCTTTTGGTTCTTCAAATCCATCAATTCTGAACCCTTCCATTTTCAGGATGGCGAATCAGGATGGGGTAGCCTTCACAGGGCGCTACATTTTGGTCATCTTGCTGTGGCAAGTGTCCTTCTACAGCATGGTGCTTCTATTACACTGGAGGATTCAAGATCTCGAGTACCTGTAGATCTTCTATCTGGTCCTGTGTTACAGGTTTCTGGAAATGATCACAAGTCAGGTATAAATTCACATGCTTTGACTCCTTTGTTAAGATAGCATTGTTGTTGCTAATAGACATTTGTCATTGAGGATAAAACCTGATTTTTGGTTCATCTTTAGTGGCTACTGAGGTCTTTAGTTGGGGAAGTGGTGCAAATTATCAGCTTGGAACTGGAAATGCTCACATTCAAAAGTTACCTTGCAAAGTTGATTCACTTAATGGTTCATTCATAAAGCTGATCTCTGCAGCAAAGTTCCACAGTGTGGCACTTACTGCGCGTGGAGAAGTTTATACTTGGGGATTTGGAAGGGGGGGCCGTCTAGGGCACCCTGATTTTGACATACACAGGTATATGGTCTGCTTCTAATAAGCCTGATGATGCTTTCTGTAAGTGTTGGTATTGCCGTGAATGGATAATTTCCTTAGTTATTAACTTATTATTAAGATTGAATATGGGGGTAATTTACATTGAGTAGGTTCCCTGTTAGTAATGTACACCTTGGACTTTTTTCTTTTTTTTTTTCCTTTTTCCTTCTCTTGATTAAATGTCAATTTGGCTCCTTAAATGCTCCTTACTTTCTAGGTGTTAAAGATGTTCATGGTTAAGCATTGCTGGGTTGGGATGTAGGACTTCCTTTTTGGAATATAAAGTTGTTTGGCCTAAAATCATACACAATTATGCTTCAAGTTTTTGTTGAGGATTTGAATTATTTTCTTGTTCCTGTTCTAAAACAAATTAAAATGCTGATGCTTATTAATTTATCACACAAGTTTCCCAGCAAGAGCAAGTGAGAATTTACTTTGATCGGCTTGCTTGCTAATCCGATATAGCAATAGTCACAAAATCAAAATTTTTTTTTTGTTGGAACTTTTCTAGGTGAGGCAGGTTACCACTGTTACCTGTTTATGCTTTTGGACTATATTCAATCAGATTTCATATTGCTATCCTGATTGCAGTGGTCAAGCTGCTGTCATCACTCCCCGCCAGGTGACTACTGGTCTGGGTTCCCGCAGAGTGATGGCAATCGCTGCAGCTAAGCATCATACTGTTATTGCTACTGAGGGTGGGGAAGTGTTCACTTGGGGATCCAATAGAGGTAAAAGTTGACGAAACTTGTGTCCATATCAACTGTGGGTCTTGTTACTGCAAATTAATTAAATATATGCAATTAAATCCTTTTCCCTGCATCCCTGCCCTTCCCTTCATTGGCTACAATTGTGAATTGTAATATTCTACACATCACGAGTTACTTGTGAGAGAATTAGGTTGTCTTCTTAGTACTTAATTTTGATGCATTGGAATCAAAATGACGTTAACGTCGGTATTCTCTTGTTTCATTTTTTGCAGAGGGACAGCTGGGATACACTTCTGTTGATACACAACCAACACCTCGGAGAGTGAGTGCTCTAAGGTCAAAAATTGTTGCTGTTGCTGCAGCAAACAAGCACACAGCTGTAGTTTCCGATTTAGGTGAAGTTTTTACCTGGGGTTCAAATAGAGAGGGCCAGCTTGGTTATGGAACCTCAAACTCAGCATCTAATTACACCCCACATGTGGTTGAATCCTTGAAGGGAAAGACTTTAACCAAGGTTTCTGCTGCAAAATATCACACAGTTGTATTAGGATCTGACGGAGAGGTAATTATATTATTCCCTTTTTTTTTTTATTTCAAAATTTTCTTACGTAAAGCATTGTATCTGTTACTTATCCTGATTCCTCATTAAGCATCATGTTTTTTTACAATTCTTGTTTTCATCTTGAACGGATTAATTTGTAACTTCCTAAGAATTATTGAAATACAGAGGTGAGGGGGCGCTGAAACATGAACAAAGTTATAGCTATGGATGTTTATGTTGTTTTTATAGACAATTGAATTAATTAAAAACATTTTGGAATTCTCAGCTTTAGAGCTGATCCAGTTTTGGGCCAGGGAATTAATGTTCTTTCTAAAAACTGTGTTCCAAACTTAAAATCGGTTTTTTCTTTGTGCATGGATATGGGACTTAAAATTCTTTATCATGGTGGCTTTTATTAGGGAATGTCTTTTGCTTTTCATATTTAGGTTTTAATTTCCCCCCTCTTTTTTCAGGTGTACACTTGGGGTTATCGACTAGTTACTCCAAAACGTGTAGTGATTTCTAGGAACTTGAAAAAGAGTGGGAGCACTCCTTTAAAGTTTCATCGAATGGAACGACTTCAGGTAGTTTCTATAGCTGCGGGAATGGTACACAGCATGGCACTTACAGATGACGGTGCATTATTTTATTGGGTCTCATCTGATCCCGATCTCAGATCCCAACAGGTTTCTATTCACTGAATTTCTCTTCTCCCATCAAATGTTATGGTATTCATGAAACAAGCATGTTTAATAGAACAGTTTTCTTATTTCTTTTCGCTTAAATCTTTTTACAGCTATATTCTATGTGCGGAAGAAATATGGTGAGCATATCTGCTGGAAAGTACTGGACTGCTGCAGTTACGGGTACTGGTGATGTTTACCTGTGGGATGGGAAGAAAAGTAAGGATAACCCACTTGTTGCAACTCGGTTGCATGGAGTAAAGAAGGCTACTTCAGTTTCTGTTGGTGAAACACATTTACTAATAGTGGCTACGCTGTACCATCCTGAATATCCTCTCACCGGTGTTGAGGACTCGCAAAATCCCAAGTTAAATAATAGGGATGATATGGATGAGTTAAATGAAGACATTTTATTTGATGACATGGAATCAAATAATATGGTATCCAGTGTACAAAATGATACTTTTGGGCAGAAATCTGTACCTAGCTTAAAAAGCCTTTGTGAAAAAGTAGCAGCAGAATGTTTAGTGGAGCCACGAAATGCCATACAACTGCTGGAGATTGCCGATTCTCTTGGGGCAGATGAATTGAGAAAGTATTGTGAGGTACTGATCTTATTGCATTTCAAATTACTAACAAATATAAATGATCAAACATGATGTCTTTCTGAAGTCATAGTTGATGGAACACATAATAATAATGAAACTAAATGCATTTAATGTTTCTTTATAAAAAAATTTAACATGAACTATTTATTGTATCATTGAGTTGGACAGACATGGAAAATATTATCATAAAAAATGTACCTTGATATTTGACGTTGACTTTGCTGTTATGCGGGGGTGGATCTAGGTGAGTTTTGTAGGGAGGCCAACAAAACATTAGGTCTTAAGTTTTCACAAAGAGGATGGGCCAAAATTAAAAAATTGAGGGGGTGCCAAACTAAAATCACAAATAATTTATATGGAAAATTTGAAGATTGGGAATGCCATCTCCCCTCTTTGCTTTAACCAGGCTCTGCCACTGTTGTTATGGTTATCTTGATAACTCCCATGTGGCAAGGTGGGATTATTATACTAAAGTAGTTATTATTTATTGTTTCAGGAGATTGTGATGCGCAACCTTGATTTTATATTCACAGTTTCATCGCATGCTGTGGCAAGCACAGCACCAGATATTCTGGCTAACCTTGAGAGGTTGTTGGACCAGAGATCTTCTGAGCCTTGGACACACCGTCGCCTCCCAACTCCTACTGCAACCTTCCCTGCCATCATTAACAGTGAAGAGGATGATAGTGAGATAGAGTTTCAAAGGACTCGTGATAAACCCATGAAAATGAATGTGTTGAAATTGGAGAAAGATGAAAGAGGAGATTCCTTTCTACAGCCCAAGGATGACCCCAATCTAGAAACCACCAAGGTAATTCGGGCAATAAGAAAGAAGCTGCAGCAGATTGAGATGCTTGAAGCTAAGCAATCTAGTGGACATTTCCTCGATGACCAGCAGATCTTAAAGATCCAATCCAAGTCTTCCCTCGAGAGCTCGCTTGCAGAACTAGGTATTTCTGTTGAGACCTTGCAAAATAAGGAATCATCTTCTCCGTCACCATCGCCAGAAGGCAAAGGTAGTAAAAAGGGTAAAGTATCCAAAAAACAGAGGAGAAAGAGCAATAAATCAAGTGTCATCCAAGCAGAGGTAGAATCTTTGTATTCTGCAAGTGAAGTGATTACTGAATCTGTGAAGGATTTGTTGGAAGCTGACATCATGGTGGCTCCTAAGTCTAAGGTTTGTTTAATCTTATTCATGTTAGAAACTAGAAGTCATTTTTATTTTGTCAACACCTTGATTAGTTTCTGCATAGTTTCTTTCACGTTAGATTTCTGAAAATTAAGTGTTACATTTGATAGGTGGGAGAGGTTGCTGAAAAAACCACAACCGACCAAGGTGCAACTGCAAAAGATCTAGACTTGATAGTGCAGAAGAAAGATGGTATAGAGTTGCTGCAAGGCAAGGGACAAACACCAAAAGTTTCTAAGAAGAAGAATAAGAAGGGTGGGCTATCAATGTTTTTGAGTGGAGCCCTTGATGATGTTCCAGAAGAGGTGAACCCTCCTCCTACACCGACGCCAAGGAACGAGGGTCCTGCATGGGGTGGGGCCAAGTTCACGAAGGGTTCTGCTTCACTTCGTGATATCCAGGATGAACAGAGCAAAATAAAGGGAAACCAGCTATCTATGACTAAATCTAAGGTTGAAGATCTTTCTGATTTTGGCAGTAGCGGAAAAGTGAAGTTGAGTTCATTTCTTCCTTCTAGTCCAATACCTGTTGTCCCTGCTGCCCCAACTCGTGGTTCACATGCATCTGATGCCGACATAAGTACTCCTCCGTGGGTTGCTTCAGGAACCCCTCCTCAACTTCGGCCATCATTCAGGGACATCCAGATGCAACAGGTTTGTGAATTAAGGCTTCCCTTTTTGTGCCTCTACTACATTGTCTTTTCTTGTGACTGATCTGTTTGCTCTAAATCATGGGGTAAAAACCTTGTGGCCTAATAACAAATTTAAATTGCAATTTGCTATTTTGTTTAAAAAAGATTTAAATATAAATCATATAAATGCAGATATGATTTATGATGGGCATTTTGGTGTTGTGTGATCCATTAGCTTTTTTACATTAT
This sequence comes from Arachis stenosperma, assembly GCF_014773155.1. NCBI lineage: Eukaryota > Viridiplantae > Streptophyta > Magnoliopsida > Fabales > Fabaceae > Arachis > Arachis stenosperma. Next base: position 116,902,866 of record NC_080382.1, read on the forward strand.
TATGGTTTGGTACCTTGTTGCATCTCATAGTATATATCCTAGTGTTTGACTGAGGACTTTGCCCTTGAACACAGGGAAAGAAACACCAAAGCGTTTCCCACAGTCCTAAGACTAGCACAGCTGGATTCACCATTGCAACAGGTCAAGGCTCACCATCGGAGTCGACCTTGGTGAGCCGCTGGTTCAAGCCTGAAGTGGACACACCATCCTCAATTCGCTCCATTCAGATTGAAGAAAAGGCCATGAAGGATCTCAAGCGCTTCTACAGTAGTGTGAAGATAGTAAGGAAGCAATCTTAAAGTGTCCATCTAATTTATCTCACTAAGATGGCATAGGAGAATGCACTTTCTCGTGCTCTTCCTCTGCTCAGGACCTTGTCATTTTAGCATATATCTTTTCTCACTTCTTAGTCCAGTGTAAATTAGTATGTACAGATAGTTGAACTGTACATTTTTTTAAATTTTCCCAAATCAGAAGTGTTAGTTTCCATCTTCTTAGCATTTGGGATTGTTCCTTTATTTTTTTTTGTCTTCCCTGCTAGCACTGTATATGACTTTAGGATTTCAAATGTACTCATTTCCTAATATGTCTCTGGTGTTGGAGACTGGTCAATAATGGTCCTGAACTTGGTGTCATCTAGTGAATGAACTGAGTTAAGTATTTAGCCAAAGATCAAGAAGTGGTTGCAGATTTTCAAGCTCTACTACCACAAAAGCTCAAGAATGTAATAGAATAAAGGGAACACTGGTTTTCCAAATAAAGGGCTCTCTTTGCTTCCATGAGATCTAATCTTCAACTCTAGTCTTCTCTATAGGCTATATCATTATATATGTCTACATGTATCTTTCTGGATTTCTCTCATAAAGAAGCTACATTTTAGTGAAGGAACTTTTGGTATGATGCCAAGTCACAAGTATCTACTTATTTAGGGAACACCTATAATTCACCTTTTAGTTGTTCAAAACAAGTTAGTTTCATTTGTTAATTATTTTGTTTCAAATAAAGCTCAGTTTTTCATCTTTACTTTTTGATTCTTATTTTTTTTTGCCCCCTTGTTCTTTTCCATTTATATTTATTTAAAAAGCCCTGGTTTGGTCAAGAAGTATCAATTTTAGACCGGCATGTAAAAGGACTAGAGAAAAGTGTCCGATTGAGAGTATTGTTTAATAAGTAGTTAGTATTGTCACCAAAAGAAAAATAAGTGACCGGTATAATAATTGAGATTAGATAAAAGTCATGATTCCAAAAATTGCTGCTACTACTACTACTAATAAATCAATGTATTAATATAATTATTTAAAAGTTAATTTACCTTTTTTGAAATCAAATATGATAAAACACTTCTATGTAAGAAATATTATGAAATATTTCTTTAAATAATACTATAATAAGAAAGGCATAATATTAAAAAAAAAAAACTTTATGATCATGCAACATACTTAATCAAATTCAACCAAATTATTATAACATGTTTCACATCCATGCACTAATTATTGTGTGTTTCTTCTTTTCTTCACACTCTTGCTGGTGCTTCTCTTCTTCTCTTCCTTTTTTTTTTTAATTTTTTTCTCGTCACAACCACCTCCTCTTCCTCTTCCTCCTTCCTTTCTTATTTATTTTTTCTTTTTCTGTTTTTTTCTCCTCTTCATATTTGTTAAATATCACACAATTAAAAAACTTCTTATATCACATTTAAAATATTTTGATGCTATTTTCTAAAAATTTAAAAAATTTTGGTGTTATTTTTTGAAAAATTTTGCATAACTTAAAATTTCTCCTCTTCTACTTTAGTTAATACCAGACAATCAATTCAGTGATAACAAAACATAACGTTTAGTTAGAAATGACAGAAATTTTAGGTAAATGACAAAAGAAATATTTAAAGAATCACAAGTTCAAAACCTTAACTCGCTCAACTAACAAAATACATTCAAATATGTATTAAAACAAAAAATACATCAATGTATTGTGAATGACAAATAAATGGCTAAACCTTATATATGAATTCAATACCACTCAACTCGTTCAATGATAAGAAAAATACATCATTTAGTTGAAAATGACACAGTTAACAAATTTCTATGCCAAAGGTAAAAAATTTCAGTGTCAAAATTGAGAAACTTTTTGTGTCATGGTTAAAAAGTTTTGGTGCTATTTTCTTATAAATTCTGCATAACTCAAAATTGCTCGTCCTCCTCTTCTTCTTCATCATGATCACCTTCTTATTTTCTTATTCATCTTCTGTTTCTTGTTTCACCTTCTTATAATTCTTCTTGTTTTATCCTTTTAACAAAAATAAAAATAAAAAAAATTAAACAAAGAAAAAGAAGAAATACATAATGTTTCAAAGCCACCAAGGAGAAGAGGAGTAAAAGAAAAAAAAAACGTAGCAACAACAACAGCAAAAAAAGAACGACGATAAGGAGGAAACATGAAAAAAAAAAAGAAGGAACGCGAAATAAAAAAATGTATTCATATTAAAAAGCGCGAGAGACAAATATTCACGTTAGTGGGAGTTGAAGCGTGTCTAACACGGTCTCACTAATGATATTGGTTTTTGTTGAGGTTAAGCTAACTTAGTTGGATTTAATTGTCAAAAAAACTTGAATATATAATGGAACTGTAATATTTATGGAATAGTAGATTAAACATTCAATTCACTTATTTTATTTCTTTCAAAGGTACATCGAAAGAATAAGTCATTATAAGTGTAATTATATAATTATTATAATAAAAAAAGTTGAAAAGATTAATTATTAGATAAAAATTATAATAATACTTAATTAAATTAAAAATAATAAATTTAAATTGACTTTTAAATTATACTAATAATTCAATTAATGGTTTTACCGAAACTCTACGGGCCAAGTATGTATTTTTTTTTGTCAATTCTTAACTAACACCAATTTGCACCAACATATTTAAAAAGATATTGATCACTTAACATTTTTCTAAATCACATCGTTAATATTTTAATTTTGTATAGATAAATATGTAAATGATCCAAATAATTGGTATACTATGTAAATTTAAACAAGTAATTTTTAAGTTATTCTTCTAATTTGATGAACTCTGTTTTTTCTTCTACCTTAGTTAAGTTGCTGAAAACGAAAAAGATGAAAGGAGAAAGAACACTTAAAAAATTTTTTTGTATCACAGTTAAAAAATTTTGATGTTATTTTTTGAAAAATTTTTCATAACTCAAAATTTTTCCTCTTTTTTTAGTTTAAATGTTTAATACCACAATCAATTCAGTGATAGCAAAACCTAACATCTAGTTAGATATGATACATAAATTTTTTATAAATGACACAAGAAGTATTTAAAGAATTACAAGTTCAAAATCTTAACTCACTCAACCAATAAAATATATTCAAATATGTTTTAGAATAAAAAAATACATCAATTTGTGTTGTGAATGACATATAAATGGCTAAACCTTATATATGAATTCAATACCACCTAACTAGTTCAATGATAAGAAAAGTACATCATTTAGTTGAAAATGACATGCTTAAAAATTTTTTATGTCACGGTTACGAAATTTCGGTGTCAAAATTGAAAAACTTTTTGTATCGTGGTCAAAAAGTTTTGGTGCTATTTTCTAATATTCATCTTCTTCTTCTTCTTCTATCCTCTTAACAAAAACCTGTGTTACGGTTAAGAAATTTTGGTATCAAAATTAAAAAACTTCTTACGTCACAGATAAAAAATTTGCGTGCTATTTTCTAATAAATTTTGCATAACTCAAAACTTCAACCTCCTCCTTTTCTTCTTCTTTAGTTTAATACCAGACAATCAATTTAGTGATAACAAAACATAACATTTAGTGAGAAATGACACAGAAATTTTTGGTAAATAACACAAAATATTTAAAGAATTACAAATTCAAAACTTTAACTCACTTAACGAACAAAATATATTCAAATGTGTTTCAAAATAAAAAATACATCAATTTGTATTGTGAATGACAAATATTATATATAAATTCAACAACGCCCAACTTGTTCAATAATAAAAAAAGTGCATCATTTAGTTGAAAATAACATGGTTAAGAAATTTCTATGCCACAGCAAAAAAATTTTGGTGTCAAAACTAAGTAACTTCTTGTGTCTTGGTTAAAAAGTTTCGGTGCTATTTTCTGAAAAATTCTACATAACTTAAAACTCCTCCTCCTCTTCTTCTTTAGTTTAATACCACAAAATCAATTCAATGATAACAAAACATAACATTTAGTTAGATATAACACAGAAAATTTGGGTAAATAACAAAAGAAATGTTTAAAGAATCATAAGTTCAAAACCATTACTCGCTCAACCAACAAAATATATTTAAATATGTTTTGAAAAAAAATACATCAATTTGTGTTGTGAATGACAAATAAATGGATAAACCTTATATATGAATTAAATACCACCCAACTCGTTCAATGATAAGAAAAATGCACCATTTAGTTAAAAATGACATGGTTAAAAAATTTCTATGCCACAGTTAAGAAATTTCGATATCAAAATTGTGAAACTTTTTGTGTTATTTAAAAAGTTTCAGTGCTATTTTCTGATAAATTTTGTATAACTCAAAACTCCACTACCTCTTCTTTTTCATTGTCATTATCATCTTTCTCTTCTTTTCTTGTTCATCTTCTATTTTTTGTTTCACTCTCTTATAATTCTTATTTCACTCTTTTAATAAGAATAAAAAAAAATACATACATCAATTTGTGTTGTGAATGACAAATATTATATATAAAATCAATAATGCCTAATTTGTTTAATGATAAGAAAAGTATATCATTTAGTTGAAAATAACATGGTTAAAAAATTTCTATGTCACAGTTAAAAAATTTTGGTATCAAAATTGAGAAACTTCCTGTGTCTTGATTAAAAAATTTTGGTGCTATTTTCTAAAAAAATTTGCAATTAAAGCTCATCCTCTTCTTCTTTAGTTTAATACCACAAATCAATGATAACAAAACATAATATTTAATTAGAAATAACACATAAAAAAAACTTGGGTAAATAACAAAAGAAATGTTTAAAGAATCATAAGTTCAAAACCTTAACTCGCTCAACCAACAAAATACATTTAAATATATTTTGGAACAAAAAGATACATCAATTTGTTTTGTGAATGACAAATAAATGGCTAAACCTTATACCACCCAACTCGTTCAATGATAAGAAAAGCGCATCATTTAGTTAAAAATGACACAATTAACAAATTTCTATGCCACAGTTAAGAAATTTCGATATTGAAATTGTGAAACTTCTTGTGTCAGTTAAAAAAATTTCGGTGCTATTTTCTGATAATTCTGCATAACTTAAAACTCTGCTACCTCTTCTTCTTTTTCGTCATTATCATCTTTCTCTTCTTTTCTTGTTCATTTTCTGTTTCTTGTTTCACTCTCTTATAATTCTTCTTGTTTTACCCTCTTAATAAGAATAAAAATAAAAAAAATAAAAAATCAAATAAAATTTTTTTTTATAATATTGCAAAGCTACCAGAGAGAGGAGGAGGAGTAACAAAAAAACCGCAACAAAAAAAAACGATGATGAGGAAAAAACAAGCGAAGAAAAAGAAGGTATTCATATTAAAAAGTGCGAGATACGAATGTTCGCGATTGTGGGGAGTTGGAGGGTGTCTAACACGGTCTTATTTATAAATTAGTAGATTAAACATATATTCAATACCTTTTTATTTATATTATTTTCAATATATTAGAAAACTTTTAAAGATATTTTGTTATTTAAATTTTCTCTTTGCATTGTATACTTTCACTTTTAAATGATTGAACTATTCACTTACTTTATTTCTTTTCAAAAGTACACCGAAAAAATAAGTCATTATAAATGTAATTATACAATTATTATAATAAAAAAAATTGAAAAGATTAACTATTAAATAAAAATTATAGTCAGACTTAATTAAATTAAAAATAATAAATTTAAATTGAATTTTATATTATTCTAATAATTCATTTAATGGTTTTACTGAAACTCTAGGGCCACACTATGTATTTTTTTTGTCAATCCTTAACTAACACCAATTCACGCCAACATATTTAAAAAGATAATGGTCACCTAATGTTTCTCTAAATCACATCGATGATGTTTAATTTTGTATGGATAAATATGTAAATGATCCAAATAATTGGTATATTATGTAAAAATTAAACAAGTAACTTTTACATTATTCCTCTAATTTGATGAACTCTATTTCTTCTTCTACCTTAGTTATGTTGCCGAAAATGAGAAAGATAAAAGGAAAAAAGAATAATAAAAAAATTATTTGTGTCATGATTAAAAAATTTTAGTGTTGTTTTCTAAAAAATTTGCATAATTCAAAATTTTTCTTTTTCTTTAGTTTAATACCATACAATCAATTCATTGACAACAAAACCTAACATCTAGTTAGATATGATAGAAAGTTTTGATAAATGACATAAAAAATATTTAAAAAATTATAAGTTTAAAACCTTAACTCATTGAACCAATAAAATATATTCAAATATGTTTTACAACTAAAAAAATACATTAATTTGTGTTGTGAATGACACATAAATGGCTAAACTTTATATATGAATTCAATACCACCTAACTAGTTCAATGATAAGAAAAGTGCATCATTTAGTTAAAAATGACATGGTTAAAAAATTTTTATGTCATCATTAAAAAATTTCGGTGTTAAAATTGAAAAACTTCTTATGTCATGGTTAAAAAGTTTTGGTGCTATTTTTTGATATTCATCTTCTTCTTTCACTTTCACCCTCTTAACCAAAACCTGTGTTACGGTTAAGAAATTTCGGTGTCAAAATTAAAAAACTTCTTATGTCATGGTTAGAAAATTTTTGAGCTATTTTTTTGATAAATTCTACATAACTCAAAACTCCTCCTCCTGATCTTCTTCTTTAGTTTAATATCACACAATCAATTCAGTGATAACAAAACGTAATGTTTAGTTAGAAATGACACATAAATTTTTGATAAATGATATAAGAAATACTTAAGGAATCTCAAGTTCAAAATCTTATCTCACTTAACCAACAAAATGTATTCAAATATATATGTTTCAGAACAAAAAAAAATCATCAATTTGTGTTGTGAATGGCACATAAATGTCTAAATCTTATATGAATTCAATACCACCCAACTTAGTCAATGATAAGAAAAGTGCATCATTTAGTTAAAAATAATACGGTTAAGAAATTTTTATGTCACAGTTAAGAAATTTCGATGTCAACATTGAGAAACTTCTTATATCATGGTTTAAAAGTTTCAGTGTTATTTTATGATAAATTATGTATAATTCAAACCATCTCCTCCTCCTCTTCCTCATCGTCATTGTGGTCGTCGTCGTTGTCCTCTTCATCATCATCATCGTCGTCGTTGTTGTCATCAAATCATCATCATCATCATCAAAACTCTACGTACCTCCTCTTCTTTTTCATCATCATTATCGTCTTCTTCTTTTCTTGTTCATCTTCTATTTCCTGTTTCATCCTCTTATAGTTTTTCTTGTTTTACCCTTTTAACAAGAATAAAAATAAAAAAAAATCAATTAAAAACAACAGAAGAAATACATAATAATGTTGCAAAGCCACCTTCTCATCATTCTTATTTCATCCTCTTAATAAGAACTTGTGTTATAGTTAAGAAATTTCGATATTAAAATTGTGAAACTTCTTGTTTCACAGTTAAAAAATTTCGGTGTTATTTTCTGATAAATTTTGCATAACTCAAAACTCTACCTCCTCTTCTTTTTCATCATCATTATTATCTTCTTTTTTTTTGTTCATCTTCTGTTTTCTGTTTCACACTCTTATAGTTTTTCTTGTTTCATCATTTTAAAAAGAATAAAAATAAAAAAATCAAACAAAAAAAGAAGAAATACATAATAATGTTGCAAAGCCACCGGGGAGAGGAGGAGAAAAGCAAAAAAAAAAAAAAAAATAGCAACAACAGTAGCAAGAAAAGAATGATGATGAGAAGGAAACACGGAAAAAAGAAGAAGGAACGCGAAGAAAAAGAATGTATTCATATTAAAAAGTGCGAGATACAAATGTTTACATTAGAAGAGAGTTGGAGCGTGTCTAATACAATCTTATTAATGATACTGATTTTTGTTGAGTTTGAGCCAATTTGATTGAATTTGATTGTCAAAAAAACTTGAATTTATAATGGGACTGTAATATTTATAAATTAGTAGATTAAACATATATTCAATGTCCTTTTATTTATATTATTTATAATACATTAGAAAACTTTTAAAGATATTTTGTCTTTTAAATTTTCTCTTTGTATATACTTTCATTTTAAAAGATCGGACAATTCACTTACTTTATTTCTTTCCAAAGATACACCGAAAGAATAAATCATTATAAATGTAATTATATAATTATTATAATAAAAAAGTTGAAAAGATTAACTATTAAATAAAAATTATAGTAATTCTTAATTAAATTAAAATAATAAATTTAAATTGACTTATAAATTATACTAATAATTTATTTAATGATTTTTACCGAAATTTTAGGGGCCAACTATGTATTATTTTTTTTGTCAATTCTTAACTAACACTAATTCACACCAACATATTCAAAAAGATACAAGTCACCTAATATTTGGTATATGATGTAAACTCAAACAAGTAACTTTTATGTTATTCCTCTAATTTGATGACGTCTGTTTTTTCTTTTACCTTAGTTATGTTTCTTAGAACGAGAAAGATTAAAAGAGAAAAGAATTAAAATTTTATATCACGGTTAAAACATTTCGGTGGTATTTTTTGAAAAATTTTTTATAATTCAAAATTTTTTCTTTTTTTTTTTTGGTTTAATATCACACAATCAATTAATAAAACCTAACATCTAGTAAGATATGACATAGAAATTTTTGATAAAGACACAAAAAATATTTAAAGAATCACATTAAAAATCTTAACTCATTGAACCAACAAAATATATTCATATATGTTTTTCTTTTAAAAAAAAATACATCAAATTATGTTGTGAGTGACACATAAATGGTTAAACCAGTGACGGACCCAGAAAATTTTAGGAGTGGGGGCAAATATATATATATATTAAATAAGTTTTGTTAAATATTATTAATTATACGGAGATATAAAAATTAGAAAGAGTTAGGGAATACTTTTTGTTCATACCCTGACCCAATAATAAAGACCCAGGTCCAAACGAAAGGCCTATTCCAGAGGATTAAGCCTTGCTGAGCACCGACCTTCGTACTAAGAAGTCGGTCTTGACTACGATTTGCTCTAAAGAAGTCGGGACGGAGAATAGTTGGCAGATTAACATCAATTCAAATGAGTAACTGCCCCTAAAATCTCTCTAACCACTTCCGGGAGCCATATCTTAACCTCCCTAAGATAAAGGGACGGTTATCACCCTAAAAGGGTGGCACTACTTCAGCGGTGGTTATGGGCTCACCACTATAAATACACTGACGCTCTTCAGGTATCTCTAAGCCCAATACATTCTAAACTTGCTCACACCCTTGCTAACTTAGGCATCGGAGTGTCTTTGCAGGTACTACCCCCCATTCACTCACGTACACAAGTCGGAAGGAGGTTCCAGCGTGCAAACCTGCTCGGAAGCTACCATCCGTAGACGATTGGGCCGGTCAAATACAGTCCAGTCCATTAATCTCCGGTTACCCACCGTAACATTGGTGCCGTTGCCGGGGAACTCGAGAGATCAGCCACCGATGGCGGACAGATCCCACGAAGAAGGTCATGTGGAGACAGATTCTGAGCAAGAGAATCTGGACATAGGCAATAACGATGCGGACTTCACCCTCCACCAGGAAATTGATAATCAACACAGGGAAGGTACCTCCGGAGTAAAAAACCCGAAGGTAAACTCCTCAGAAGGGCGCGAATCAGAAAAAGAGGGACCATCCCATGTGACTGAACTCATGGGATTAGTCCACAGTCGCCTGGAACAGTTAGAACAAGAACGGGAGCGACAAAAGGAAACCAAAAGAGCCTAAAAGAGGAGATGGAACGACGAAAAGAGTTAGAAAGAAAACTCTTAAAGTTAGAATCCTCCCTCAAAGGTCGCAACTCCCGTGACGAAAAGGAAGAGCCGCCCTTAGGTGGGGAGGATCCTTTCAGCGAAGACATAATGAGGGCAAAAGTTCCGAGGAACTTCAAAAGCCCTGATATGGACCTCTATGACGGAACCACGGATCCAAAGCATCACCTGAGCAACTTCAAAAGTCGGATGTACCTAGCTGATGCTTCCGACGCTACGCGATGCAAAGCCTTCCCGACCACTCTATCGAAAGCAGCGATGAAGTGGTTCGATAGCCTCCCCCCGAGGTTGGTTACCAGCTTTGAAGACCTCTCAAAGAAGTTTTTGATGAGGTTCTCTATCCAGAAAGACAAAGTGAAACATGCACCGAGCCTCCTGGGAATAAAACAGGAGGTCGGAGAATCTTTACGAGCCTATATGGAAAGGTTCAACAAAGCATGTTTGGAGATTCAAGACCTGCCCACCGAAGCAGTAATAATGGGGTTAGTCAATGGGCTTAGAGAAGGTCCCTTCTCGCAGTCCATATCCAAAAGACACCCCATCTCCTTGAGTGATGTGCAGGAAAGAGCTGAAAAGTACATCAACATGGAGGAAAATGCTAAGCTGAGAGACCCAAGTTGGCGACCTGGGCACCCTCCCTCAATAAAAGAGAGGGAGAGGGAGACCAAGAAGAAGGAAGAACTCGGTCTCGACAGACCAAGGAAGTACCACTCTTATACTCCTCTAAAAGTTTCAATAGTGGATGTATACAGAGAAATTTGCAACACTGAAAGGCTGCCACCCCCCAGATCCATCAAAAATAAAAAGGGGGGAAGCTGCAGCGATTACTGTGAGTACCATAAAATATATGGTCACTCCACGAACGATTGTTACGACCTTAAAAATGTGATAGAAAAGTTGGCCAGAGAAGGTCGGCTTGACAGATATCTCATAGAAAGGTCGGACAATCATGGGAAGAGGAAGCGAGATGATATCGACAGAAGAGACCCACCACCGTCGACTCCTGAGAGACATATCCATATGATCTCAGGGGGGTTCGCGGGAGGGGGACTCACAAAATCCTCTCGCAAAAGGCACCTCAAGAGAGTCTATCAGGTCGGAGGAGAATCATCCGATCTCCCTACCATCTCGTTCACTAAAGAAGATGGGCAAGGAATAACCCCTGGACATGATGATCCAGTAGTAATAACTATGATCCTAGCCAATGCCCATCTCCACAGAACCCTAGTAGACCAAGGAAGCTCAGCGGACATCCTTTTTAAGCGAGCCCGCTTTTGACAAGCTAGGGTTGGATGAGAAAGAATTAAGAGCCTACCCCGACACCCTATACGGATTAGGAGACACACCAATAAAACCACTGGGATTTTTGCCCCTCCACACCACTTTTGGAAAAGGGGAAAAATCAAAGACTCTGAGTATAGACTTCATAGTCATTGATGTCAGGTCAGCATATAATGCTTTAATCGGTAGAGCTACCCTTAATCGACTCGGAGCAGTGGTATCCACTCCCCACCTCTGCATGAAATTCCCGACCTCAGCGGGAATAGCAACGGTAAGGGGAGACCAAAAGTTGGCGAGGAAATGCTACAATGAAAGCCTAAATCTGAGAGGAAAGGACAGAGAAGTTCACACAATAGAGCTCGGTGGCGCAAGGGCCAGAGAAGAGCTGCGACCACAACCGGGAGGAAAAACCGAGGAGATACAGGTCAGTAAAGAGGAAGGGAAAAATACTCATATAGGAGCCAACCTAGGGGAAACTCTAAAACAAGGATTGACTAAGCTCCTAAGAGATAACTCCGACCTCTTCGCCTAGAAGGCCTCTGACATGCCTGGGATAGACCCCGAGCTCATGTCCCACAAACTCTCAGTTTATCCGGGATCCCGACCTATACAGCAAAGAAGACGCAAGCTCGGCCCAGAACGAGCCCTAATAGTAGAAGAACAAGTACAGGCGCTCCTGGAAGCTGGCTTCATCAGAGAAGTCAAGTACCCAACATGGCTAGCCAATGTAGTGCTAGTCAAAAAACAAAATGGTAAATGGAGAATGTGTGTCGACTATACCGACTTAAATAAGGCATGTCCCAAGGACCCTTATCCACTGCCAAGTATTGACACCCTAGTAGACTCCAGCTCGGGATATCAATACTTATCATTTATGGACGCCTACTCGGGATATAATCAAATCCCAATGTATGAGCCAGACCAGGAGAAAACATCATTCATCACACCCAGAGCTAATTTCTGCTACGTGGTCATGCCATTCGGATTGAAGAATGCAGGAGCCACATATCAAAGGTTGATGAATAAAGTGTTTTCCCCTCACCTGGGGAGTCTAATGGAAGTATACGTCGACGATATGCTAGTAAAGACCAAGAAGGAAGTCAACCTCTTGTCAGACCTCTCACAAGTCTTTGACACCATAAGGCTGCACGGGATGAGACTAAATCCCGCAAAGTGCGCCTTCGCGGTGGAGGCAGGAAAATTTCTAGGATTTATGCTAACACAAAGAGGGATCGAAGCCAATCCCGATAAGTGTAGAGCCATCCTAGAAATGAAAAGTCCGATTTGTTTAAGAGAAGTCCAGCAGCTAAATGGCCGACTTGCAGCCCTCTCCAGATTTTTGGCAGGATCGGCACTAAAATCCCTTCCACTATTCTCCTTATTAAGAAAGGGATGCCAGTTCGAATGGACTCCTGAATGCGAGGAGGCGTTCCAGGAGTTCAAAAAGTTTTTAAGCCAACCTCCTATTCTGACCCGACCGATATCTGGAAAAGACCTCGTCCTGTACTTATCCGTAGCAGACAAGGCTGTCTCATCAGCCCTGATAAGAGAAGATGAGGTCGGACAATATCCAGTTTATTTCATCAGTAAAGTTCTACAAGGCCCTGAGCTAAGATACCACAAACTATAGAAGTTTGCCTACTCCTTAGTAATAGCCTCACGAAGGCTACGACCTTACTTTCAGGCTCACACAATAAGAGTCCGTACGAACCAACCCATGAAGCAAATCCTCCGAAAGACGGATGTTGCAGGGAGAATGGTTCAATGGGCAATAGAGCTCTCCGAGTTCGACTTAAGATATGAAACTCGGACGGCGATCAAAGCCCAATGCCTCGCCGACTTCGTTGCAGAATACGCAGGGGATCAGGAGAAAAAACCAACTACATGGGAACTCTATGTAGACGGATCTTCCAACAAAACAGGAAGCGGCACAGGCATAATATTGGTAGATGAAAGAGGAACCCAGATAGAGGTTTCCCTAAAATTTGAATTTCCAGCTTCAAATAATCAGGCAGAATATGAAGCCTTGATTGCTGGATTGAAGTTGGCAGAAGAAGTCGGTGCTACAAAGGTGATGATATACAGCGACTCACAAGTGGTGACCTCCCAGATAAGTGGAGAGTATCAGGCAAAGGACCCAAATATGAAGAGGTACTTGAAAAAAACTCTAGAGCACCTCGGGCGCTTTGCAGAAACCGAGGTTAAACACATAACTCGGGATCTAAACAGCAGAGCGGACGCCCTATCCAAGTTAGCAGGCACCAAACCGGGAGGGAACAACAGAAGCCTGATCCAAGAAACCCTCCGGGAACCCTCAGTAGTAAAAATAGAAAACAAACAAGAAGTACTTGAGGTAGTCGGTTTAAACCTCGGATGGATGAACCCGTTGGTCAAATATATGAAATTCGACATCCTCCCTAAAGAGGAGAAAGAGGCTAAAAAGATCCGAAGGGAAGCACAACACTACACCTTGGTGAGAAATATTCTCTACAGAAGGGGAATATCAACACCACTATTAAAGTGCGTACCGACCTCAAGAACCGCCGAGGTATTAGAGGAAGTACATAGTGGGATCTGCAGAAACCATCTCGGAGCAAGGTCACTAGCCAGGAAAGTAATCCGAGCTGGATTCTACTGGCTGACCTTGCAGAAAGATGCCACAGAATTTGTGAAAAAGTGTCAACCATGTCAGATGCATGCAAATTTCCACGTGGCTCCACCAGAAGAGCTCATCAGTATCACTTCTCCATGGCCCTTTGCAAAATGGGGAATGGATTTGTTAGGTCCTTTTTCCCAAGCGCCAGGACAAGTCAAATACCTTATCGTGGGAATAGATTACTTCACAAAGTGGATAGAAGCAGAACCATTGGCCACCATCACCGCTCAAAGAAGTCGGAAGTTCCTCTACAAAAACATCATCACAAGATATGGGATACCTTATTCCATCACTACAGATAATGGAACCCAATTCACTGACTCTACCTTCAGAAACTTAGTAGCCAGTATGAGAATCAAACACCAGTTCACCTCGGTAGAGCACCCGCAAGCCAATGGGCAAGCCGAGGCAGCCAACAAAGTCATACTGGCAGGGCTAAAGAAAAGATTACAAGAAGCAAAAGGAGCTTGGGCTGAAGAGCTCCCCCATGTGCTATGGGCTTACAGGACAACATCCCAATCCGCCACTGGAGAAACACCCTTCCGACTAGTTTATGGCGTAGAAGCAATGATACCAATAGAAATCAATGAACAAAGCCCAAGGGTAATTCTCCATGACGAGATCGGAAACATACAGGGGCACAAAGAGGAGCTCGACTTGCTCCCGAAGTCTGAGAAGATGCCCAGATAAGAGAAGCAGCGTTGAAGCAAAGGATGACTACAAGGTACAACAAAAAAGTCATTCGAAGAACATTTGCCCCGAATGACTTGGTCCTAATCAGGAACGACATTGGAGTCAACAAATCAGGGGAAGAAAAACTTGCTGCTAATTAGAAGGGACCATACAAAGTCAATGAAGTTTTAGGAAAAGGTTATTATAAAATAACCGACCTGAACGGCACTGAGTTCCCAAGGTCGTGGCATGCTTGTAATCTGAAAAGGTACTACAGTTAAAAGCGAACTCTACTCCCTGATGTACTCTTTTCCCAACTTCATGATTTTTTCCCAAAATCAAAGGGTTTTTTCTGGAGAAGGGTTTTTAACGAGGCATCATAGTAGAGGCTAAGGGAAAATAGGCTATCAAAAACCCTTAGTAGCAAGAAGGTACCTCCCCAATCAATAAAAGATCTTTTTTCGTTCACAGTATCTCTTATAAATTCCTTTCTATTTTCTAAGTCTTTCTACGAAACGCGCCGACTTAAGCTCGACAAAACGTGAAAATCCCATGAACCGATCTAGATGATCGTCAGGATAAAACGACGAGGTACAAGTCGGTGTAAAGAGGTTATATGAGTTGATCGTAAAAAACTCGGGAACAATCCGACTTATAAGTCGAAATGAAAATCCGAGTAGAAAAGCTCGGAAATACTTCGACCCGTGAATCGGAGTGAAGAACCGAGTAGAAGAAAAACGCATCGCAAAAATAACCTAAGTCATAAGAACTCACTAAAGCAAAGTTGAGTATAAGGAATAATAAAAAAGAGATTGAAAAACCTAGGAAAAAGTTTAAAGGATGTCCTAAAGTCCTTAAACAAAAGGCTCAGAAAAACAGACTAGCCAAAGGGAAAGGTTTTCAGAAAAAGATCAAGGGGACTTCGAAAAATCAAAATCAGGAAAGCATACACGCATAAGGTAACCTAAACCCTTATCCAAAAAAGGGTATTTATTTTGTTAACTTAAAAACCCTTATTAAAAAAGGGTATTTTTCAATATTTTTTTTACGGCCTTGAAAGGCCAAAAGAAATTGTTCAACAAACACCACCAACCAAAAGTAAATAAAGAGTTTAAAAATGGGGGACCCACAGGCCGGGCCCCCAAATAGCCCACAAATCATTTTTTAGGAAGAGGAGTAGACGGATCACCACCACCGGAGTCAGGAGGAGCGCCACCAGGACCACGAAGAGAGGCATCCATAGGAGATGAAGAGGAAATAGGAGGAACTGCTGAAGAACTTGGAGCATCCTTTCCATGAGGAGGAGACTCAATGATCCTCTGCTCTCGAGTCTTCAACTCTGATTTAGAAACGATCATAGGGACAGGGGGATCAACTATGGCCCCATCAATAACAACTTTGTCAGGATGTAAAGGAGAAAGATCCAAGTCGGGAGCAATAACTCTGACTTGCTCCAGGAAGATCCTCCAAGACTCCTCGGCGCCATCAGCAATAGAGTCCTCCAACTCATCGTATGCCTTCCGAGAATTCAGCAGATCATTCTTCACAGACACAAGATCATTGAATAAACTTTGATAGCTGGCCTGCGGTGTTTTCCTCAAATCCATCTCCATGTTGCATTGGGCTTGCAAAACCTTCCCCTTCTCCCGGAGGGCATCTCTTTCCTCCTTCAGCTTGGCGACTTCCTTCTTCAACTCCCCCTTATGCTCTTGGTATGAGCGAAGCCTTCCTTCCAGCTCCTCGACCCTCGAGGTCATCCCTAAAGAGCTGAGAGAAGCCTTCTCAAAAATATCCAAGAGTTTGCCGCAAACCCCCGCCGCCTTGAGACTCTCCTCAATCATAGTGGTAAGGTGGCTCCGAACGGACATATCATCCATGCTTATACGAGCATGGGGGTAGATATTCTTTCGGACGAATGCAAGAGCATCCGCCTTAACCTCACCGGAAGAGCCAGACTCTAAGGTCTTGCGCTTCTTTGGCTCAGGGGAGGGTCGGACGACGGGGGGCGGTTGAGAGGAAGCTGAAGAAGAAATCACAATGGGCTTGGAAAGAGTCCCAACGTTCCAAGGAGGAGGAGGAGGAGAGATAACCCTGGTACCACCAGTCCTGGCGCGAGACTTTGCTTTGGCCTCCTGGACTCTCTGATAAGATTCCTGAGCATTCATCTTCGCCATTTCTGAAAAATAAAACAATAGCTAAGGAATTAAACAAGTCGGAAAGTTCAGTTGACGAGTCAGGAATCTAACAAACAAATGAAAGCAACCTAGCTGTGCTTGGATAAAGGTCGGAGACCCTTGGAGAAACTTTTTAGTGTCCAAATATGGGGCCCTCCCCCACACTTCTCGGAGGAACCCCACAATGGCGGCCTCTACTTCATCCAGGTCATCCAGACCATATTTCTCACAAGGAGAGGCCTCCAGCCAGTATGAAGGAAAGCGAGGAGAAGAATTATCATCCAGGAAAAAGGGGTGGTGACCCTCTACAGCTTGCACTTTGAAAAAAATAATTTTTAAAGTCGTGGAAGGATTCATCAAAAAGGGTGAAGATTCTCCGACCTTGTATGGCTCGGAAGGAAACCCATTGTTATTTATTGTTTAGCCCACTGAAGGGCTTGGTCATATGGAAAAGATGGAAAAAGATTTTCAGAAAGGTCGGGAACTCCAAAGCATGGCTAATAAATTGATAAATTTTCAAAAAACCCCAAGAGTTGGGATGAAGCTGGGTAGGGGCAACCCGACAGTGTTGCAAAACAGACATCTCAAAATCTGAAAAAGGTAGAAAAATGCCCAGACGGGTGATCATGCATTCATACATAAAGAAGAAATGAGGGGCCGTTCCGTTGACCCTCCCATGGAAAACTCGGTCCTCTGAACTTGGGATAAGTAATTCATACTTAGGCTCGTCCTCATCCGAGGTACAGAGCCGGTGGTGAGTACGAAGATGGGTAATAAACTCAACATCAACCAACGGCTCCTCCCCTAGGACAGTAACATCAACCCAATCTACGGAGGCCATTTTCTTTTCCTAAAGAAGATGAGGAAACCTACAAAAGGAAAAAGAAAGGAAAAAATAAAAAACAAAGGTCTCTAGAGGGGAGAAAAAGGAACCAAGCAAAAGTCTACAAACCTACTTATCTACAAAATAAAGGCATATGAAAAATATGAAAGAGAAAAAGAAACTAACCTCTCTTTGAAAATGAAGGTTGGAAGAAGCAGAAGTCTCCGAAACACAAGAATGCAGCACGAACGAATGAAGAACGAACGAGGAAAAAATTAGAAAAATCGCAGAAAGAAGATAATGAAAGAGAGGGAAAAGTATTTATAAATACTCTAGGGGCATAATGGTAAAAACGGGGCAGTCATTAATAAGAGTGCACCGTTACCAAAGTCATCAATCCCTAGATGCATCCCTAACGGACACGACGCTTGAATAGACGTAACTGTCAGAAATAAAGGATCGCGAAAATCACGTCGGTTTAAAAACCCGCGTCTCATCCACGAAAGTCGGCTACGAACCCGAGTAAAATACCTGAACCCAAGTCTTAAAGAGATCTTGGGCTCAAGTAGGGGCACTGTTCATACCCTGGCCCAATAATAAAGACCCAGGTCCAAACGAAAGGCCTAGTCCAGAGGATTAAGCCTTGCTGAGCACCGACCTTCGTACTAAGAAGTCGGTCTTGACTACGATTTGCTCTAAAGAAGTCGGGACGGAGAATAGTTGGCAGATTAACATCAATTCAAATGAGTAACTGCCCCTAAAATCTCTTTAACCACTTCCGGGAGCCATATCTTAACCTCCCTAAGATAAAGGGACGGTTATCACCCTAAAAGGGTGGCACTACTTCAGCGGTGGTTATGGGCTCACCACTATAAATACACTGACGCTCTTCAGGTATCTCTAAGCCCAATACATTCTAAACTTGCTCACACCCTTGCTAACTTAGGCATCGGAGTGTCTTTGCAGGTACCACCCCCCATTCACTCACGTACACAAGTCGGAAGGAGGTTCCAGCGTGCAAACCTGCTCGGAAGCTACCATCCGCAGACGATTGGGCCGGTAAAATACACTCCAGTCCATCAATCTCCGGTTACCCACCGTAACACTTTTATTCTTAAAATACTATTCATTATATATAATTTATAAAAAAATATTTTTTTATTTCTAAAACTTAAAATTAAAATATTTTTATTAAACTATAGATAACTTATTATTCTAACTAATTTTTTTATACACATTTAATAAAAAAAGACTGAATTAAGTCAATTAACTGGCATATTAATACTTAATGATACATTAGTATTTATAATTTGAAATTAAAATTATATATAAATACTAGAAAAATTAAATCTTTATATAAAAAGTATGTTTATATAAAATAATAGAAACATAATTTATAATTTTTTATTTCTTTTTAAAATAATTAAATTTGTTATATATTTTTTTAATTTAATTTTGATATAATGTTAGATGAAAGATTTTATACATCTGTTTAGTTATATATTGTAATTAAAATATTTTTTGTCATTATTTTTAAAAATAAAAAATATTTTAAATTGGTAAATTAATCAGTTTATTTTAAAATTTTATATGCAACATAGGTACATATAATAGAACAAAAGATAAAAAAATAAGTAATAAGGATGAATAGATCGAGAATAAAATAAAATATATAAAGTCACGAAAAAAATAAAATATTAAATTAATACCTAAACTATAATTGTTTGAATTAAAAATTATAATTAAAAATATAAAAAAGAGAAATAATAAAACTAAAAGATACCATAGAGTCATGGAGAGCTATATAAAAAAATTGGAGAATTTAAAATTTATTTTTTGATAAAAAGAAGATGACCACTAAATAAGGAATAGAAAAAGAAGGTTGAAAATATAAAAATAAGAAAAGGGTTTAAGAGAATAAAGGAGTAATGGTACAATAATTAAATTTGATTAGGTTAAATAATAATTAAAATGATAGAAAAATAAAAAAAATAAATTTAAAACTTTAGCTAATTGAATTTATTTTATTTGTAGTGTGGTCATTTAAAATTTAAAGTGGGGGCATATTATATATAACTATATTTTTAAAACAAAAATTAATAACACCGTGGGGGCAAGTGCCCCCTCATTGCTGAGCTTGGGTCCGTCCCTGGGTTAAACCTAATATATGAATTCAATAAAACTAACTACTTTAATGATAAAAAAAAGTGCATCATTTAGTTGAAAATAACATAGTTAAAAAATTTCTTTGTTATGGTTAAGCAATTCCTGTGTTAAAATTGAAAAACTTCTTGTATCATAGTTAAAAAGTTTTGGTGCTATTTTTTGATATTCATCATCTTCTTCTTCCTCTTTTACCTTCTTAACAAAATCTGTGTTATAGTTAAAAAATTTCGGTATCACAATTGAGAAACTTCTTACGTCACGGTTAAAAATTTTCGTGCAATTTTCTGATAAATTTTCATAACTCAAAATTCTTCTTTCTTTTCTTTTTCTTTAGTTTAATACCACACAATCAATTCAGTGATAACAAAACATAATATTTGGTTAGAAATGACACAGAAATTTTTGGTAAATGATGCAAGAAATATTTAAAGAATTACAAGTTCAAACTTTAACTCACTTAACCAATAAAATACATTCACATATGTTTTAGAACAAAAGATACATCAATTTGTATTGTGAATGGCATATAAATGACTAAATTTTATATATGAATTCAATACCACTCAACTTATTCAATGATAAGAAAAATACATCATTTAGTTAAAAATAACACGGTTAAGAAATTTCTATGCCACAGTAAAGAAATTTTGGTGTCAAAATTGAGAAATTTCTTGTGTTATAGTTTAAAAGTTTTAGTACTATTTTCTAATAAATTCTACATAATTCAAACCTCCTCCTCCTCCTTCTCCTCGTCATCGTCGTTGTCGTCGTCGTTATCATCATTCTTCTTCTAACATTCTCCTAATTCTTATTTCACCCTCTTAACAAGAACCTGTGTCATAGTTAAAAAATTTCGATGTCAAAATTGCAAAACTTCTTATGTCATGGTTAAAAAGTTTCGGTACTATTCTGCATAACTCAAAACTCTACCTCCTCTTCTTTTTTATCATCATCTTCTTCTTTTTTTCCTGTTCATTTTCTGTTTCTTGTTTCACTCTCTTATAATTCTTCTTATTTTACTCTGTTAATAAGACTAAAAATAAGAAAAAAATCAATCCAAAAAAAAAGAAAAAAATAGATAATACTGTAAAGCCACTAAGAAGAGGAGGAGAAAAAGCTAAAAAATCGCAATAACAATAACAACAAGAAGAAAAGAACGACAATGAGAAAGAAACACGTGAAGAAAAAAGAGGTACTCATATTAAAGAGCATGAGATACGAATATTTGCGTTAGTGGGGAGTTGGAGCATTTTAACTTGCTCTCACTAATGATACTAATTTTTATTAGACTTGAACTAGATTGATTGAATTTAGTTGTCAAAAAAATTTGGATGCATAATGAGACTGTAATATTTATAAATTAGTAAATTAAACATATATTCAATATCCTTTTATTTATATTATTTCTAATATATTAGAAATCTTTTAAAGATATTTTGTCATTTATTTATTTATTTATTTTTTGCATTCTATACTTTTATTTTTAAAAGATCGGACGATTCACTTACTTTATTTCTTTCCAAAAATATACCGCGAGAATAAGTTATTATAAATGTAATTATATAATTATTATAATGAAAAAAGTTGAAAAGATTAAGTATTAGATAAAAATTATAGACATACTTAATTAAATTAAAAATAATACATTTAAATTGACTTCTAAATGATACTAATAATTCATTTATGTTGTAAGATAAATAAATAAGATATAATAAATATAAAATAAAAAATATAAATAGAAGATTTTAATATTGATATTTACTAATATAATTATCTCACTATAAAAGTAATTAATATATTTGATAGTATTATATATGTAATAATTTATACTCAAAAGAGAGAAGAAAGAGAGTTTTTGTACGAGAGAGAAAAATTAAGAATATTTCTATTTATATTGCTTTTGTTTATGTGTGTAATATTCTTGAGATTGCTCCTTTATTTATAAGCGTATGAAGTTTGCTTTTCAACTTCATTCAGCATTGGAAATAAAATTCAACCGCCCATATTAATGGGCATCTAATTTGATCTTATCACAACATTCTCCCTTAGATGCCCATTTAGGATTATGCCTCATTAAAACCTTACTAAAGAAAAACCTAATGAGAAAAAACTTTAGTGAAGGAAAAATAGTACAATATTCTCTTATGGGGACTGCCTCATTAAAAACCTTGTCAAGAAAAATCTAATGGGAAAAAAACTGACTAAGGAAAAAAGAGTACAGCCTCCCCCTCTTGTCGACATCATTTAATGTCTTGAAATCGGCGCATCCCAATCTCATGTACTAATTTTTCAAAGGAGAATTTTAGGAGTGACTTTGTAAATAAATTTGCCAGATTGTCACTTGAGCGAATCTGGTGGATATCAATTGTCCCTTGATTTTGAAGATCATGAGTGAAGAAGAATTTAGGAGAAATATGCTTTGTTCTATCACCTTTGATGTATCTGCCTTTAAGTTGAGCAATGCATGCTGTATTATCTTCAAACAGGACAGTTGGAGCTATCTTATGATCAATCAGTCCACATGATGACAGAATATATTAGATCAAACTCCGGAGCCAAAAACACTCGCGACTTGCTTCATGAATCGCTAGTATTTCGGCATGATTAGAGGATGTTGCAGCAAGCGTCTGTTTCGTGGACCTCCATGATATAGCTGTTCCACCATATGTAAACAGGTATCCTATTTGAGATCTTCATTTATCTGGATCAGACAAGTAGCCAGTATCTGCATAGCCAACTAGTTGTGAATTGGATCCATATGGATAAAACAATCCCATATCAACCGTTCCATGAAGATATCGAAAGATATGTTTGATTCTGCTCCAATGTCTTCTGGTTGGAGAGGAACTATACCTTGCTAGTAAGTTCACAGCAAATGATATATCGGGTCGTGTATTATTAGCAAGATACATTAGCGCTCCAATGGCACTAAGATATGGTACTTCTGGACCAAAGATATCTTCATTTTCTTCTTTAGGACAGAATTGATCCTTCTCCACATCTAAAGATCTTACGATCATTGGGGTACTCAAGGGATATGACTTGTCCATATAAAATCTTTTCAAGATCTTTTCTGTGTATGTTGTTTGATGAATAAAGATCCCAGTTTTTATATACTCGATCTGCAGGCCGAGACAAAATTTAGTCATTCCAAGATCTTTCATCTCAAACTCTTCTTTTAGAGTTTTTATAATTGTTGGAATCTCTTCAGGAGTCCCAATGATATTTAAATCATCAACGTACACATCAATAATAATGAATCCAGATGCAGTTTTCTTTATGAAAACACAGGGGCAGATATCATCATTCTTGAATCCATTTTTGGCCAGATACTCAATAAGACAATTATACCACATTCGTCCAGATTGCTTTAGACCATATAAAGATCTTTGCAATTTGATTGAGTATAACCCTTGCGAATATTCATTGGATGATTTAGATATCTTTAGTCCTTCAGGGACTTTCATATAGATATCCCGATCTGATGAGCCGTATAAATAGGTTGTTACCACATCCATTAAATGCATATGCAGTTTATGATATGCAGATAAACTGACCAAATAACGCAATGTTATTGCATCCACTACAGGAGAATATGTTTCTTCATAATCTATACCTGGCCTTTGAGAAAAACCTTGTGCTACAAGTCAAGCTTTGTAGCGTACAATTTCATTTTTCTCATTTCGTTTTCTCACAAATACACACCTGTATCCAACAGGTTTTACATCTTCCGGTGTACGGACTACAGGTCCGAAGACTTCACGTTTTGCAAGTGAGTCTAATTCAGCCTTCATGGCTTCTTTCTATTTTGGCCAATCATTCCTTTGTCGACATTCTTCGACTGATCTTGGCTCAAGATCCTTACTTTCATGCATGATATTTAATGTCACATTATATGCAAATATTTCATTGACAATTGTCTTATTTCGATCCTATTTCTCTCCTGTAAAGACATAATTTATCGAGATCTTGTCATTTTCACAATTTTCAGGTACCTGAACATCTTATGGCGTTAAAATTATATCAGAATTTTGGATAATTGCAGGTGTCTCTACTTTGTCTTTTTCAACAGGAATCGTATTTACCTCTTTTCTTTTTCGAGGATTTTTGTCTTTGGAACTGATAGCCCTGCCACGCTTCTGGCGTGTATTTGCTTAGGTGGCAATTTGTCCAACTGGGACATCAATTCGAATTGGGCCATTTTTCGCTGGTATATACGACTTGGTTATCTTCTTTGTATCAGAAAATGCATCGAGCAATTCATTTGCTATTCTTTGTAAATGTATAATCTTTTGAACTTTTAGTTCACATTGCCCTGATCGAGGATCTAAATGCATCAAGGATGATGCATTCCAATTAAGTTCCTTTTCAGGAAGCTTATTCTCTCCCCCTAATATTGGAAATTTTGATTCATCAAAATGACAATCCACAAACCGGGCTTTAAATACATCTCCAGTTTATATTTCAAGATACCTCACTATAGAGGGAGAATCATATCCAACATATATCCCCAATTTTTTTTGGGGTCCCATTCTGGTGCGATTAGGTGGTGCAATGGGAACATATATCGCACATCCAAATATTCTTAAATAGGAAATATTTGGCTGCTGGCCAAAAGCTAATTGTATAGGAGAGAACTGATGGTAACTCGTTGGCCTCAAACGAATAAGTGTTGTGACATGTAAAATAGCATGCCCCCAAACCGAGGTTGGGAGATTTGTTCTCATAAGTAAAGGTCTAGCAATTAATTGGAGGCGCTTAATAAGTGATCCTGCTAACCCATTTTGTGTGTGAACATGAGCTACTGGATGTTCAACACTTATTCCATTAGCCATACAATAAGCATCAAAAGCTTGGAAAGTAAATTCACCAGCATTATCAAGGTCAAGGTGAATTGCTTTGATTGGATTTTTTGGAAATTGTGCTTTTAATCGAATAATTTGAGTCAGTAATCTCGCAAACGCCAGGTTGCGAGAAGATAATAAGCACACATGTGACCATCTCGTAGATACGTCTATTAGGACCATAAAATATCTAAAAGATCCACATGGTGGATGAATAGGTCCACATATATCACCTTGAATTCTTTCTAGGAATTCAGAGGACTCAAATCCAATCTTTACTGGTGATGGTTTTAAAATTAACTTTCCTTGAGAACATGTAACACAACAAAATTCACTAGTTTTAAGAATCTTCTGGTTCTTTAGTGAATATCCATGGGAGTTTTCAATAATTCCCCTCATCATGGTTGTTCCCGGATGACCCAATCGGTCGTGCCAAGTTATGAACTCATTTGAACTAGTAAACTTCTGGTTTACAATACCATGTGATTCAATTGCACTAATCTTGGTATAATATAATCCAGATGAAAGTGAGGGTAATTTTTCTAATATAACATTTTTATTTAAATCATCAGTTGTGATACATAAGTACTCATGACTTTCCTCATTCATAGTCTCAATATGATATCCATTTCGGCGAATATCTTTAAAACTCAACAAGTTTCTTCGAGACTTGGTAGACAATAGTGCATTATTTATTATGAATTTTGTTTCTCTGGAAAATAAAATTATAGCTCTTCCAGAGCCTTTAATCACATTGCCTGAGCCAATAATAGTATTAACACATTCTTCTTTTGGTACCAGATGGGTAAAATATATATCACTTTTGAGAATAGTGTGTGAACTTACACTATCCGCAAGGCATACATCTTCATTATATATCCTTGTCATTTTCTTCAAAGACAAATAATAATAAAATAAGTAGTATGCACAGTTAAATTGAATACTTGATTGGAATTATTTTTCTAAGAAACACTGCACATAATGTCATATACTAAAATTTTATTTTAAAACTTGACACATTTAATAATTTTAAAATTCATAAACATTAATATTTCATTATTTATATAAATCACATTTGAAACTTAAATACATAAAACTTAACAATAATTTCTTTACATTATTTATTTGCATGGATACATAACAATTCCACATTTTAAACTATTCCATCATTGATCAAATGACCAATATTTTCTTCAGGATTCTCAAAAAAATCAGATACATCATAATGAGTGGTGGAATTTTCAGCATCATTTGAAACAAAATTTGTTTCTTTTCCTTTGTCATCATTTTTCAAAGATTCTTGGTAAAGATCGACTAGGTGCCTTGGAGTACGACAGATACGTGACCAATGGCCCTTTCCACCACAACGGAAACACTTATCCTCTGTTGATTTATTTTGCCCAATATTTCATTCTTTATCCCAGTTCTGGTGAGATCCTCTCTTTTGAATATAATTCTTTTTCCTTCCATAATTTTTCTTGTTATTAAAACCTTGTCATTTACCTCTTCTGGGTAATAATTTGCCGCATTTACTTCAGGAAATGGGGCAGCGCCAGCTGGGCACGCTTCATGATTTTTTAATAGCAGCTCATTGTTGCGTTCAGCAACAAGAAAGCGAGAAATTAACTCAGAATATTTTTTAAATCCTTTTTCTCGATACTGCTGCTGCAGGAGCACATTCGAGGTATGGAAGGTCGAGAAAGTTTTCTCTAACATATCATGATCAGTTATCTTTTCCCCACATAATTTCATCCATGAGGTGATTCGAAACATTGCAGAATTATATTCATTTATGGATTTAAAATCCTGCAGACGCAAGTGCGTCCACTCATATCGAGCTTGAGGAAGTATCACTGTTTTTTTATTATACCTTTCTTCAAGGTCTTTCCACAGATCTGCAGGATCTTTTAAAGTGAGGTATTCATTTTTCAATCATTCGTCAAGATGACGACGAAGGAAAATCATGGCCTTGGCTTTATCCTTCTGAGATGCATTATTTTCAGCCTTAATGGTATCTCCAAGATCCATTGGATCAAGATGAATTTCAGCATCTAATATCCATGATAAATAATTATTTCCAGATATATCAAGAGCATTGAATTCAAGATGAGAGAGTTTCGACATAATGAAAATTTGTTACCCGAGTCTTCCTAAAAATTTGATCAGAGTCTCGTGCTGATAACGTGTTGTAAAATAAATAAATAAGATATAATAAATATAAAATAAAAAGTGTAAATAGAAGACTCTAATATTGATATTTACTAATATAATTATTATCTCACTATAAAAATAATTAATATATTTGATAGTATTATATATGTAGTAACTTATACTCAAAAGAGAGAAGAAAGAGAGTTTTGTACAAGAGAGAAAAGCTAAGAATATTTCTATTTATATTACTTTTGTATATGTGTGTAATATTTTTGAAATTACTCCTCTGTTTATAAGCATATGAAATTTACTTTTCAACTTCATTTAGCATTGGAAATAAAATTCAACCACCCATATTAATAGACATCTAATTTGATCTTATCACAATAATTTAATAATTTTACTGAAACTCTAGGAAACAAATATATATATATATATATATATATATATATATATATATTCTTTTTGTCAGTTCTTAACTAACACCAATTCGTATCAACATATTTTAAAAGATATTGGACACCTAATATTTTTTTAAATCACATCGATCATGTTTTAATTTTGTACAGATAAAAATGTAAATGATCCAAAGAATTTGTATATTATATAAATACAAACAAGTAATTTATACGTTATTTCTCTCATTTGATGAATTTTGTTTCTTCTTCTACCTTAGTTATGTTGCTTAGAACGAGAAAGATGAAGAGAGACAAAAATAATTATGTTAAGTGGAGTGACAAATTCAAAAAATTTTGATAGTGAAATAAATATATATATATAATAATAATAATAATAATAATAATTTTTTGGTTTAAGGATTTTATTATTGTTTATATTTTACTAATTTTTTAGTTAAATTTGTTAAAATATATTAAGATCAATTAGTTTTTATTAGACTTGAAAAGACACAAAATAAAAAGAATAGACTGATTGATCTAAATATATTTTAACAAAGTTTTTATAGTCTAAGAGTTTATAATTAAATCATTTTATTAGATAAAAAAAATTAATTAGATTCTTGTAATTGTCATCTTTTAGAAATACACTAATCCTAAAATATATTTTTTTGAAATATTTTATAATTCATCCTACACAAAATATAAAAACAAGTGTTAAAAGAAAAGTTAAAAGAAGCTAATTGAAGATTTTTGTCTAATATTAGGGCTTAACATACATAATTACAAACTTTTAGATTATATAAAGACTTAAATAAAAATGTGATAAAACTATAAAAATTAATAAAATAATTAAATTTAATGTTTATAATTATATTTTATTATTGTAAAATATAATTGATTTTAAAATGATCTAATTAACAAATTAAAACACTAAAATAGTAATTTGAATTATAGTATATACTTTAGAATTTGATCATTCTAAGTTTCATAGTTTAAAAAATAAATTGATTTTTTTTCATTATCATACAATCAAATATCTCTCTTTATATATATGTTATCAAATAAACATTTAAAAATTCATCTCCTTTACGATTATGAAGCCGATTCTTTATAATATTCGTAACTTAAAAAAGTTCTTTTAACTGATGTAGTTGTTACAATAAAATTAAAGCTAACTTTGAAAAAAAAAAGTTATGAATAAATAATATTATTTTTTTAAGTCTCAACTAATTTCTAATAAAGAACACCAACTTCATTTAAGTTCGAGAATTGATTATGAAAATACATATTTAAAATGAAATTCTCAAGTTGATTATCAAGTACTAAAAACTGAATAAAATTAATTAATTTAATGAAGACAAATAATTATTATTATTATATACTACTCAAAAAATATTTAAATTGTATTGAGAATACTTATTCTCATATGCTAATACATAAATACAAAATTGTAAAATAAGATAAATAAAGTTAATAACTAAAAGAAGAATAAAAACAAAAAATGAAAAAAAAAGTATTTAAAAATTATATAATTACTAATTTTATAATAGTAATAAATACTCTTTTATTTAACAAAAAAAAAAATCTTCGGCCTGGTGGGTTAGCCCGCCCACTCTGCCAATTTGACGAATTTTTTTAATTTAACGGACTCCAAATCCTAACTCGACCTGCTAAATAGCGGGTTTGACAGGTCGGTTCGACGGGTTCGACCCATTTTTCCATCCCTAACTTATATTAATGGAGCCAAATCCAATTAATCGATATAGAATGAGTGTGATGGGTGATATACATACAATGCAATAAACTAAGAAAACGTATAGGTAGACAATGAGAATATTAAACAATGTAAACAATGGATATGTCGAATGTTCAATTCAATAGGTATGTAGATGATTATGTTCAATATTTTTAATTTAATGGTTATTTCTATTTATTCGATTTACTCATGCATAATTAAAATGGTTGAATATTCAATAATTCACTAGGTGTACAGATAATTATCTTAATGTTAAGGTTTAAGAAGTAATTTGGGAATGTAATATTTTTTTATTTTATTGAGTCAATTCTAAAATCCATTATTCATGTTATTTACAAAAGTTATTATCTACCTAACAAAACCGATAAACTAATTTGATATAATCAGATACTCTAATGTTTATCTCACTCTTCCATTAAAATAGGTATTTATGATTTGAAATTTATTTTGTATAATAATAATTTATTGTCACTTAAATAAATTCTTAAATGATATTCCGATGTCAACTTTCTTCTTCCCTACCTCCTTCTGGACGTATGGTTTATAAGTTTTATAGTTAGTGCTCTATCATGTCTCCTTTTTTAGGCCAACGAGCCAACAAGTTGTTTTAGTTGAAAAATTTGAGCTAGCCATGTTCAGATTTATATTTAAACATGACAAGCATTTTGAAGTGCTTATGTCCAGACAAAATACACAGATATCATCAGCAGGATTTATTCTCATGAAACTACACTTTTTCATGCGTTGGATTCTTCATCACTTCATTCAATGCAGTGATAAAGTCGTTAAAAATGTAAAAGCATTACAGGGAAAAAAGCACATGCATGCAAGTTTGAGGTTTGTGGTTTGTGATAGGAGACAAAAATTGGTGAGGAGCTCAGGGTAATTTTCCACAAAATAGTTAGTATGATAAATCATATGACTTTTTGTGAGATTTGGTAATAAAATTTTTAGTCCGTTCTACTTTTATTCCAATGATAATTGATATTGACCTTCTCGAACCTTCTGTATTTTATAATTAAGGACCTTATAATTACGATCACTCTGTTTTTAAAATAATGTTATTCGTACAAGGCTATAACAGTTGGAAACGACTCTTAAGTCTTAAGATATCTAACTAAAAAAAATAGTTAAAAATGTTACAAAAATATAAAAGAATGTGATCTCAAGAATTGTCAAAATTGTATAAGTATCATGGTCATTGTAATAATCGCTACTATAGATCTATATATAATTAATGTAAAACTTCTCAATGGTAACAAATGATAAAACAATTTTTTGAGTATACTAAGAATAATAAAATTTAGAGTATATACTTAAATTAGACGTTTTAATTTTTAATAAATTTTTATTATTCTAAAATTTTTTATGAAAATATATGCAATAGATAAATAAGTCCTTTTATCATTTTCAATAGAATTTTTAATATACGTAATAAATAAATAAGTTCTTAACAAATTTTATTGTAAGAAAATTAGATCGATAAATATTTTTAGAGAAACTAATCTATCTCAAAAATCTCTAAAGCTACGTTTGTCTATAAGGACGAGACACTAAGATAGGGATATAGAGGTAAAATTGTGTTTGACAGATGAGACATGGATAGAAATATTGTGTCTAGATACACTGAATTAATCTATTTTGTATCCATTTTAACAAGAAGGATACAGAGACACTAACAGAAGACACAACTTATTTTTTTATTTTTTCTTTTATTATTCTTATTAATTTTTTATAATTATATTTTTTTATTATTATATTTTTCTTCTCAATTTTTTTGAATGAAAAAAATGAGAATAGATTAGATTTTCATAATATATTTTAGTTTATTATCAAATAGAATACAAAAATATAAAATTTCGTGTTTTTATCCTTTATGTTTTAAAATACTTTATGTTTTAAAATACAAACGCAGCCTAAAGTATCAAATTTGTTGATTATTAAAGTGTCTAATTTAAACTTTATAAGAACCAAAATCTTAGACATACTGTTCAGATTTACTATGAATGACTTAATAGTGAGACCCTTTTCCAACAAAGAGTTATGAGTTAACAGAGTAAATCCTAGCATTGCACCTTTAAGGCCAAACAAATTTGGAGACATGAACCATCAATGGCATGTTTATGAACAATGGCCTTGTTTGCTCTCTGGTCCTGTTTGTTTCACCATTGCATCGAAATCATGCAATTCTGTCAGGGAGAAATTGGAGAACAGAGAAATTTTGGAAAAGAAAAATAAATAAATAAAGGAAGAAGAAAAATAAACGCAGTATACAAAGAAAAAGGTTGATTGGAAATGTTGTGGGACAAGTGGTAGATGAGGAAGAAGGTTGAGAGAAAGCAAAAAAAAAAAAAAAGTGACAAATCCACTATAAATATGATGATGTGACAAGCCCATAAACAATGTGAACGTATTACTTTTCTTTTTCTACTTTGTAATATACTAATAATAATATACATTTTAATTAATTAAATAATTTAATTATTTATTATTAATAATAATGAATGTTTATAAATTAATATAAATTATTTATGAATATAAAAGAAAAATTGAAATGAGATTTATTATGAATTGAAAATAGTGTATATACATATATATTTTCTAATTTGGTTTTTAATCTTTATATTATTTTAAGAGTTTATTTTCTTTAAAGATACTTGCTAACTTTAGAAGATATGCTTACTCTTGTAGCCTGTATTTTATTTTATTTTATTTGTTAATATTCATTTTATAAAAGAACCTTAGAGTAATAACAATTGAGTTGTCGTTATATAATTTTATGATCAAGAGTTTAACTTGTGAAATCAGAGTTACTAATACTTGCATCAAGTTAATTAGATTGCCTACATGACTCAATTTTATTAACACTAATTATCGAATCAATTTTATTGTAAATATAATAGGTTTTATGTATGCAATGTCAATTGTGTTTGACAATATGTACTAGTAGCCCAATTATTTGAAACTAATGATATGACTTTTGCTTATTAACCTCATCATCAAGTGTTCATTGATAAATACAAACGAAACTATATATATGAATTGAAGAAGAGTGTGCAAGATAATCATGGAGGGGGGAAATGTTAATTATAACTATCATTGTCCACTACTTGTCCTTAGCTTTTTAATTCAACTATGTCAAACCACTGCACTTTAGACAACCACACAATAATGGTTATGAAGAGTAGTTAATTACGGGATGATGATTATTAATAAGTTATTCGATCATAGACTAAACCACTAAATGATGAACTAATTAAATACCTAGATCAATAAGTTACCCATTCTTAAACCACTCTTAATTAATAACCATTATTTTGAACTTGTGTCTTGTGGCACATGAGCTAAGACAAAGGGAAAGGACAAAATAAATAAATTAAGGATGTATATTTGTTGGTAACAGCTTTGAGGTATATTTCGTTTTAGAAAAAATTGAATTTATTTTTTCTTTTTTATAGGAGGTATACTTTGCTAAGAAAAATATGAAGGATAGATATCTGCAAAAAATACTCTTACGCTCAAGTCAATAAGTATTTAAGAGATATAAAAATTTTATGAATATAAAATATTCATAAATAGTTTATAGATATATAAAAATCATGAAATTAATTGAGTATGTTTCTTTATTGAGTTATAGAAGGTGTATTCTATAAACAAAGAATTGATGAATGAAAATTGATGTTATGACCATTGGTCATTAAATCAGTAATGATAGTCATTAAGTTAGAATTAAGACAAAAAATTACGAGTTATGACTCATAGTATATAATAAAGGCTGAGTTATAGCATAATGGATAAGGATGTATGGGTTGTGAATAATTAAGAGTTTAATTTATTTCCACTTTTTAATATGATAAATTGATATGTCAACTAGAAAATATTTTTAAGTTGCATTTTAACACTTATTTTGATAGGGATTCCAAAATCTAATAAGGTAAATTACTTCAACAGCAAGGCAGTAATGTTGATTGTGTATTAACTAGTAATTATTTCGGCAAAAAAAAAAAATCCAATAAAATGGATTGTGTTAGTGTTGACGAAGACCATGAAGTCGACAGACATAAGGCATGGTTATGATTGAAAAAATACTTGGTAACCTTCATGGATGTTATAGTTTTGACATGCAATAATAATTAGGTCAACTTAAAAGTTTTAACTATGAATGTTTCCAGATAATATATCATTTAAAAATGACTAAAGAGGCTCTGTTAGAGTTTTTAAACAAGAAGAAGACTTGGTGAAGCGTAGCACTAAGAAGGTGAAAATGCGTGCTAGCGTTGATCTTAATCAACCAAGTGAGGACATGGAGGTTACTGGTCCTTGTGATGAAAATAAATCGGGGGTTTCTAAAATCTCGTATAAAGATACATTCCTCACCGTGGCGGGCTCTATTATTGAGGATAAGCATATTGACATGGAAGAGGTTAATAAAGACATATTGGATCCAGAGGATAGATAGTACCAAAATGTTGATAAAGATACCCAAAAAGAAGGACCGTTCAAATTTTGTCCCACCATACCTATTTTGAAGGAAGAGTTCGATGAGTGGTGTAAACCATGGAGATCTACACTACTCTTTGTCAAGCTTTTGGACAAAAGAGTTGGCCTAGAATTTATGGAACGTCTAAAGAGAGAGTAGGGTAAGAAATGTTGTATTATTGATATGGATTGTGATTATTTTTTGGTTCACTTTTTAGATGCGGAAGACTATTCTCATGCTTTAATGGAAGGACCTTGGATGATTGCTGGACACTATCTCATTGTGCAAAGATGGCGACCTTTTTTCTTGGAATATGAGAAAGCAGTGAGAAAAATTGCTGCCTGGATTTGGATACCAAACTTTCCTATTGAGTTCTATAACCATAAGTTTCTATGAAGAGTTGGGTCTACTATTAGACACATGCTCAAAATTGACCGGTCGACTTTGATCCATTCTAAAGGCCCCTCTACTAGAATTTGTGTCGAAATTGATCTTGCTAAAAAAACTTGTCTCTAGGATCTCGGTACATGGATCAAAACTCTATATTGAATATGAAGGATTGCACTAAATTTACTTCTCCTGGAGCAAGTATGGTCACAGGTTTGATATGTGCACTGAAAAGACGGTGGAAAAGATGGCGAGCCAGAAAGCTGGCATGGAAGGGAACACTATGATTTTCAAAGACCAACCATCTACCAAGATTGAGAACCAAAATGGAAAGAATCAAAACTCTGGAGGTGGTAATCAAAGGAATCAAAATCTCCCTGATTTTGGTGCATGAATGTTAGTAAAACGTAACTTTAGGCGAAAGAAGGGCATGAATAATTAAGAGAAGATTAGAGGCACGATTGATCAAGATTTACCTAATAATCAGGAAAATATCTTGAAAGGCTCCCAGATGAGATTATGATTGATTTTGGTGGTAAAAAAAAATCAAAGAGGGATTCATCCCTTGGTATGCAGAATGGCAAGTCAGGGTCTCATGCTCTGGTATAACTTTGCCGCTGGTGACTCCCCTTCTCTTTTTTTGTTATAATGAATGTTATTAGTTGGAATTGTCAAGGTGCCGATAGTAAAGATTTCCATTCTCTTATTAGAGACCTAAGAAAGAAATATAGTGCTAATTTCATTATTCTTTTAGAGACTCAGATCAGTGGGTCGTGTGGTGTTCGGATTAGGAATAAAATAGGGTTCGATAGCTCTTTCATTGTTGAAGCCAATAGCAAGTCTGGTGGGATTTGGTGCCTCTAGGACTCTGGTACTTGAAAGGTTGATGTCCTGGATCACATTATCCAGATGGTGCATCTCAAGGTTGTTGGTGGTGACTCGATCCCCTGGCTCCTATCTGCGGTGTATGGTAGCCCCCAACGTGTTAACAAAAGGATCCTTTGGAGTAATTTATGGTCCCTGGCAGGTAAATATTACCCGTCTTTGTTGTCTTTTAGGTGATTTCAATGCTATGTTCCACGGTTATGAATAAAGGGGAGGCTCTACTAATGTTGTTTATAGTGCTTGTCCTGATTTTTAGAGATGTTTCTCAGACTATAGGCTTATTGATCTGGGTTTTGTGGGTTAGCTGTTCATTTGGAGAAGAGGTAACATTGCTGAGAGATTGGATAAAGGTTTGAGAAATTTGAAGTGGCAATTATCGTTCTCTGAGGCATTTTTCCAATTTTAATTATGATCACTCTCCTATTTGTTTGCAACCACACGCTGCTTCCTTCCAAAATAGGAATTGGAGGCCTTTTCATTTTGTTGGGGCTTGGCTGACACATCCAAATTTTACAAATTTGGTTTTTAATTTCTGGGATGTCTCTTCTTCTTGGACCAGTGGTGTTGTCAGCTTTGAAAATTCTTTCAAGGATTGGAATACTAATATTTTTGGGGATATTTTCAAGAGAAAAAGAACTTTGATCTCTTGAGAAGGCTTCAAAGTATTGCCTCCAATTTGGCTACTAATATTAATCGTAATTATTTTCTGGAGAACCTTCAGAATCAGCTTTGGAATAGTATGAGGAGATCCTGGCTCATGAAGAATTACTATGATTTTAAAAATCAAGTGGATTGAATTTGGTGACAGAAGCAAAAATTTTTTCCATGGCTTAACCATGGTTAGAAGAAGATGGAATAAATTAAATTATCTTTCCTCATTGATGATGTTGAAAATCTGATCACTGACCCAAATTTATTAGAGGACTTAGCTAAGGATTTTTTGTGGATCTTTATAAGGACTCCCTGCCTGATGTTTCTTTCATCCTCAATAATTCCTTCCCTAACGTTAGTAGTGAAGAGCTAAACCAGATCGGCAGCATGGTTTCTAATATGGAGATTAAGGAAGTAATTTTTAATATGGGAAGTTTTAAAGCACCAGAAAAAGATGGCCTCCAAGCTGTTTTTTTATCAAAGTCAGTGGAATCGTGTTGGAACTTATATGTGTTCCTTAGTGCAACAAATTTTTGTGGATCTTGAGAAGGTTGGGGAGACTAATGAAACCCTTATTACCCTTATTCCTAAATCAGACCCGGTTACCAGCCTCAGGCAAATGCGCCCTATCAGTCTTTGTAATGCCACTTATAAAGTGGTTACCAAGATAATTGATAATTGACTATAGAAGCTCATGAACAAAGTTGTCCAGCCCACACAATGCAGTTTTGTTCCAGGAAGACAGAGCTCTGATAATATTATTATTGCTTAGGAGGTGATTCATTCGATGAGAAATAAAAAAGGTCCGAGAGGGGTGGATGACTATCAAAATTGAATTAGAGAAGGCTCATGACAGGCTCAAGTGGAGTTTTGTTGAAGACACACTCAAGGATATTGGTGATGCGTGAGCATCTTGTTTCCTTTTCCTGATCATTTTCTAGTTGTTTTTAGTTAGATTTTATTTAATTTTACATAATTTTAGTGCAAAAGTCCACTTTGGATGCTACTTTGAGTTGTTTTAGTGTTTTTATGATTTCAGGTGAAATTCGGAGTAATTTGGCAGAGTTTTGAACTAAAAAGGAAAAAGCTTGCAACACCCTCCCTGGGCGCTAAATGCCCAACTAGCGCCAGCAAAGGACCTTAGGCCAGAACGTTGCTACTCCCCTTTGGTTAGTATTTTAATTAATGCATTGATTTAGCTCGGTTAAGGTTAGAACTATTGCTTTTCAACAATGGTTGGAACGGAAGAGGATGCAGAAGCCATGGTTGCCAGAACAATAGAAGAAGTAACAGTGATAATGGCAGCAATGGCTGCAAAAGTGGAAAGACGTGACAGTAACAAAAGGTGAGGCGTGTTGTTGAACAGGTTGGGATCCATGGAAACGATGAGAGAAGCTGAAGAAAATTCTTTTCTTTGCAAGATTGGTAAGTGAGAAAATAGTAAAGAAATGGCAATGTTTTTGAAATTGTTTTAAAAGAAACAGGACATTAAAAGTCCCAAATACGTTGTGTATTTTCAGAAAAATGCGTGCGCTATTTTAGAAACTGTGTAACTATCTTTTCAAATTCTGAATTTAAAAAGTAACACGTGATCAGCACATGACACGTAAAACTTATCATTTTTCTAAAATGATAAGTTTTATTGGGCAATTTGTTAGTACAAAATTTTGACTAATTATACAAATTTGACCATGATAAAGCAGAATGTCAACTATACTATATATGAGATGAGTCGAGTCGAAAAGAACCTAGGTCAAAATTGATAATCGCACATGGTTTTATCTGGTAGCACTATACAGTACGTGAGGCTTGGAAACCAAGGTAAAAGAGAAGACGTGGGATGTCCAACTTGGATGACAAGGTCCTTCACGGTCAAGATAAGGTCGTGCGTTGTGAGAACTCGAGAAAAAGGGGAAAGATAGATCGTGATAAGGAAAAAGCAATCAACAATTCAACATTGTGGTCTATAAATAGGAGAAGTATAGAAGAGTTAGAGACTTCAATCTAAACACTTCATAATCACATCAATTGGAGTTTTTGGGATATTAGGAGAAGAAGCTGTAAATCAAAGTTCAAGTATAGCTTTTAACCATAAATTTACAACCCAAAGTGAACCCAAAGGGTTAATGGAAGCTTTACCTTGACGAATCTCACCGACTATTAAAGACAAGGTTTCATACAGTTGACCTAGAATCAAGGAAGGAATGTCGATGTATTTCTTATGATGAAGGATGATACCCAGAGGTAAATAGTTGTTCTTTTAAATCTGAATGGATTTAGGCAAAACACAAAAGTATTGAGCTATAAAAGCAAAAGGTTACGTGCTTGCTATCGGCGACGGGTTCACCCTCAGACCCTATATTATTTTGGATAAAATCCGATATAAAATTCGAGTCAAAGTTGATGTCGAAGACATCATTGGAGTACTCAGTAGCCCATGACACACAGTCCCCATCAGGAGGCATGCTAGTCAAAACAGACACTTCCATCAAGGTAGGATCCATCATCCCAAATGAAAAATGAAAGTTGTTAGTAGTAGGACACCAAAAATATAAACTAGCTCCTAAAAGGGGTGCAGTATATGATAGATCGAAGGTAGCTAGTTTAAGAGTGGAAGTAATCCCTACTGATTTTCACACAGTTTTATAAGTGGGAGCTAATCTCGACATCCAGGTTAAAAAAAGAAAACTAGACTGATGAGCCAAAAATTAATGTGCTCAGATATTGGCAAGTGCACCATATCATTCAGGTAATACCACGGTGAGTGGATATCATTTTCATGAGAATTAATGGATTGAGGCAAGTAACGTCTAATTGAATCTCTAATTAGATCAATCAAACCTTGGCAAGAGGTTTGTGGATCTAAAAAAAAAAGAAAGAACATATAAGAGATAAAATTAACAGTTAAGATTATTGTAGAATGTGAATGGGAGAGGGATTAGAGAATTAAGAAGTAATAAATGAATGAAGATGTTGAAGGCCTCAGAGATGTTAGATTCTCAGAAGAACAAGCTTATGCTTTATTATTTTAGCCATGCAAAAATCTTTTCACAGCAAATTATTGATAACTAAATTTCAATTCCTTGGTAATTCAATTTATCTTAGCTTAATTAATTACGAATCCTTTGGTTAACTAATTAAGAGAAGAGGTGAAGAACAATTTCGATTTTAAGTCACACAATATTTAAAAATTATGCCTAGCTGAATTATATGTCACGTATTCAAAAACTAGTTCTAAATAATTGAAGATTATGAGATGAGTTTCAAGCTAATTCTAAAATGAATTTTTCCAAAATAATAATAGAATCAAAGACAGAATTAGAATATTTTTCAATACTTCTAACCATTAATGATGAAGAACGAAACTCAATAGAAAAGCATGAATTAAAATAAATAAACACTCACATTATAAATCTATAAATCAAACAGAGCACCTAACCTTCAAGAATGGAGGTTTAGTTACTCATGATAATGAAGAAAACAAAGTAAAATAAGAAGATGAAGGTATGAGATCTTAGATTAGAATCTGAAGATCTTCCCTGGATGCCTCTCTCTGTGAACCATGTTCACTTATTTATATCATAATTTCTAACCTAACTTTTGAATCTTAGAACCAATCTTATCTTCTTATCTCCGAAGAATAAGATAACTAACTTGAATTCAAACTAAACTTTAAAACAACAATTCAAAATTCAAACTAAACAAATACCTAACTTTCTAAAAGGATTTAACAATAACTAATCACTTAAATTTGGAAAGTTTGGGCTTGATTCAAAACTCTCTGGAAGGGGGACATGGCCTTGGCGCTAGGTTTCATGCTGTTGGCGCCAGACTTTATAATTTGGACGCTGGGCACTGGTCTTTGGTGTTTAGGCACTAGACTTTGGTGTTTGGGTGCTAGGCATTGAATCTGAGCGCTGGGCATTGGTTTTGGGCACTGAGCGCTGTGTTCGGGCACTAATTTTGCATCGAAAATAAGAAGCCTTAATGTTTTTACAAAAAATCAAAGGGAGGTGCTCATGTGGGGATGGAAAGAAAGGAAAAATGGATTCAATTATCTCTTAGGTGGAAATAGGCCCTAGAAATGAATATAAGCCAGTAACCTTAAAAGGAAAGAATACCTAGCTTCTCCAAAGCTCTGCGATTTCAACGTCCAGATTGGGGGATCTTAGACTCCCATCATCATTATAAAACTCGGTCACGTCTGCTACCAATGGAGTAGGAGGAAGAATTTGGACAACATCATTATCCTTGTGAGGTTGAGAAAATTGTTGAACAGGAGTAGCCACGCCAGATGCAGAAGCTGCCGCGGTGGCAACAATGGTTGGAACAGAAGAGGATGCAAAAGCCATGGTTGCCGGAACAATAGAAGAAGTAACGGTGAGGCGTGTTGTTAAATAGGTTGGGATCCATAGAAACGATGAGAGAAGCTGAAGAAAAATCTTTTTTTTTTGCAAGATTGGTAACTGAGAAAATCGTAAAGAAATGAAAATATTTTTGAAATTGTTTTAAAGGGAAGAGGACATTAAAAGTCCCAAAGATGTGTATTTTTAGGAAAACATGTGCACTATTTCAGAAACTGTGTAACTGTCTTGTCAAATTCTGAATTTGAAAAGTAACATGTGATCAGCACATGACAGGTAAAATTTATCATTTTTCTAAAATGATAAGTTTTATAGGACAATTTGTTAGTATAAAATTTTGACTAATTGTACAAATTCGACTATAATAAAGCAGAATGTCGACTATATTATATATGAGATGAGTCGAGTCAAAAAGAACCTAGGTCAAAATTGATAATTGCACATGGTTTTATCTGGTAGCACTATACAGTACGTGAGACTTGGAAACCAAGGTAAAAGAGAAGATGTGGGATGTCCAACTTGGACGACAAAGTCCTTCACAGTCAAGACAAGGTCGTGAGTTGTGAGAGTTCGAGAAAAAGGGAAAAGATAGATCGTAGCAAGAAAAAAGTAATCAACAATTCAACATTATGGTCTATAAATAGGAGAAGTATAGAAGTGTTAGGGACTTTAATCTGAACACTTGATAATTGATAGGCAAAATTGTGATTCGTACTCTTTATTGTTGTATGGAATTAATTCCCCGATAATGACTCCAAAAACTTGGTGCTCAATATCATGGTGTCTAAAATTTAATTCACAACTTCGCATAACTAACCAGCAAGTGCACTGGGTCGTCCAAGTAATACCTTACGTAAGGGTCGATCCCACGGAGATTGTTGGTATGAAGCAAGCTATGGTCATCTTGTAAATCCCAGTCAGGTAGATTTAACTAATTTAAGAGATTATTGGTTTAAATAAAGATAATAAAATAAACAGAAAATAAAGATAAAGTTACTCATGTAATTCATTGGTGGGAATTTCAGATAGGTGTATGAAGTGCTGTGTTCCTTCTGAATCTCTGCTTTCCTACTGCTTTCATCCAATTCTTCTTACTTCTTTCCATGGCAAGCTGTATGTAGGGCATCACCGTTGTCAATGGCTACATCCCATCCTCTCAGTGAAAAAGGTCCAAATGCTCTGTCATAGTACGGCTAATCATCTGTCGGTTCTCAATCAGTTTGGAATAGAATCCAGTGATTCTTTTGCATCTGTTACTAACGCCCAGCCTTCAGAAGTTTGAAGCTCGTCACAGTCATTCAATCCTGGAATCCTACTCGGAATACCACAGACAAGGTTAGACTTTCTGGATTCCCATGAATGCTGCCATCAATTCTAGCTTATACCACGAAGATTCTGATTAAGGAATCCAAGAGATATGCGCCCGGTCTAAGGTAGAACGGAAGTGGTTGTCAGTCACGCGTTCATAGGTGAGAATGATGATGAGTGTCACGGATCATCACATTCATCAAGGTGAAGTACAACGAATATCTTAGAATAGGAATAAAGAGAATTGAATAGAAAATAGTAGTAATTGCATTAAAATTCGAGGTACAGCAAAGCTCCACACCCTTAATCTATGGTGTGTAGAAACTCCACCGTTGAAAATACATAAGTGATAGAGGTTCAGGCATGGCCGAATGGCCAGCCCCCATGAAGGTCTAAGGACTAGGCGTCCAGAGATACTGAATACATTAGTAAAAAGTCCTATATATACTAGACTAGCTACTAGGGTTTACAGAAGTAAGTAATTGATGCATAAATCCACTTTCGGGGCCCACTTGGTGTATGTTTGGGCTGAGCTTGAGCTTTACACAAGATGAGGCTTTTATTGGAGTTGAACGCCAAGTTGTAACGTG
This sequence comes from Arachis stenosperma, assembly GCF_014773155.1. Classification (NCBI taxonomy): domain Eukaryota; kingdom Viridiplantae; phylum Streptophyta; class Magnoliopsida; order Fabales; family Fabaceae; genus Arachis; species Arachis stenosperma. The sequence goes on from NC_080382.1 coordinate 116,944,503, forward strand.
TTTCTGGCGTTCAACTCTGGGTCGTGACGTGTTTCTGGCGTTTGACTCCAGAATGCAGCGTAGAACTGGCGTTGAGGGCCAGTTTGCGTCATCTAATCCCAAATAAAGTATGGACTATTATATATTGCTGGAAAGCTCTGGATGTCTACTTTCGAACGCCGTTGAGAGCGCGCCATTTAGAGTTTTGTAGCTCCAGAAATCTATTTTGAGTGCAGGGAGGTCAGAATCCAACAACATCAGCAGTCCTTTGTCAGCCTTGCTTTCAGAGTTTTGCTCAGGTCCCTCAATTTCAGCCAGAAATTACCTGAAATCATAGAAAAACACACAAACTCATAGTAAAGTCCAGAAATATGAATTTAACATAAAAACTAATAAAAACATCCCTAAAAGTAACTAAATTATACTAAAAACTACCTAAAAACAATGCCAAAAAGCGTATAAATTATCCGCTCATCACAACACCAAACTTAAATTGTTGCTTGTCCCCAAGCAACTGAAAATCAACTAGGATAAAAAGAAGAGAATATACTATAAATTCCAAAATATCAATGAATATTAATTCTAATTAGATGAGCGGGACTTGTAGCTTTTTGCTTCTGAACAGTTTTGGCATCTCACTTTATCCTTTGAAGTTTAGAATGATTGGCATCTCTAGGAACTTAGAATTTCAGATAGTGTTATTGATTCTCCTAGTTAAGTTTGTTGATTCTTGAACACAGCTACTTTTATGAGTCTTGGCCGTGGCCCTAAGCACTTTGTTTTCCAGTATTACCACCGGATACATAAATGCCACAGACACATAACTAGGTGAACCTTTTCAGATTGTGACTCAGCTTTGCTAAAGTCCCCAGTTAGAGGTGTCCAGAGCTCTTAAGCACACTCTTTTTGCTTTGGATCACGACTTTAACCACTCAGTCTCAAGCTTTTCACTTGGACCTGCATGCCACAACCAAATGGTTAGGGACAGCTTAATTTAGCCGCTTAGGCCTGGATTTTATTTCCTTGGACCCTCCTATCCATTGATGCTCAAAGCCTTGGATCCTTTTTACCCTTGCCTTTTGGTTTTAAGGGCTATTGGCTTTTTTTTGTTTGCTTTTTCTTTTTCTTTCTATTTTTTTTCGCCGCTTTTTTTTATATTCACTGCTTTTTCTTGCTTCAAGAATCAATTTCATGATTTTTCAGATTGTCAATAACATTTCTCTTTGTTCATCATTCTTTCAAGAGCCAACAATTTTAATATTCATAAACAACAAGATCAAAAAATATGCACTGTTCAAGCATTCATTCAGAAAACAAAAAGTATTGTCACCACATCAATATAATTAAACTAAATTCAAAGATAAATTCGAAATTCATGTACTTCTTGTTCTATTGATTTAAACTATATTTCATTTAAGAGAGGTGAAGGATTCATGGAATTATTCATAACTTTAAGACATAGTTACTAAATACTAATGATCATGTAATAAAGACACAAACATAGATAAACATGTAACATAAAAAAACGAAAAGCAGAAAAATTTAAGAACAAGGAATGAGTCCACCTTAGTGATGGTGGCGTTTTCTTCTTGAAGAACCAATAATGTCCTTGAGCTCTTCTATATCTCTTCCTTGCCTTTGTTGCTCCTCCCTCATTGCTCTTTGATCTTCTCTAATTTCATGGAGAATGATGGAGTGCTCTTGATGTTCCACCCTTAATTGATCCATATTGTATCTCAAATCTTCTAGAGAAGTGTTGAGTTGTTCCCAATAGTTGTTGGGAGGAATGTGCATCCCTTGAGGCATCTCCGGGATTTCTTGGTGATGAGCTTCCTCATGCGTCTCTTGGGGTCCATGAGTGGGCTCTCTTGTTTGCTCAATCCTTTTCTTAGTGATGGGCTTATCCTCCTCAATGAGGATGTCTCCTTCTATGATAACTCCTGCTGAGTAACATAGATGGAAAATAAGATGAGAAAATGCTAACCTTGCTAAACTAGAGGGCTTATCGGCTATTTTATAGAATTCATGGGAGATGACTTCATGAACTTCTACTTCCTCTCCAATCATGATGCTATGAATCATGATGTCCCGATTCACAGTAACTTCAGATCGTTTGCTAGTAGGGATGATGGAGCGTTGAATGAACTCCAACCATCCTCTAGCTACAGGCTTGAGGTCCAGTCTTCTTAGTTGAACCGGCTTGCCTTTGGAGTCTCTTTTCCATTGAGCTCCTTACACACATATGTCCATAAGGACTTGGTCCAACCTTTGATTAAAGTTAACCCTTCTAGTGTAGGGGCGTGCATCTCCTTGCATCATGGGCAAGTTGAACGCCAACCTCACATTTTTCGGACTAAAATCTAAGTATTTCTCCCGAACCATTGTAAGATAATTCTTTGGGTTCGGGTTCTTACTTTGATCATGGTTCCGAGTGATCCATGCATTGGCATAGAACTCTTGGACCATTAGGATTCCGACTTGTTGGATGGGATTGGTTAAAACTTCCCAACCTCTTCTTAGGATCTCATGTCGGATCTCCGGATACTCATTTTTCTTGAGCTTGAAAGGGACTTCGGGGATCACCTTCTTCTTGGCCACAACATCATAGAAGTGGTCTTGATGGGCTTTGGTGATGAATCTTTCCATCTCCCATGACTCGGATGTGGAAGCTTTTGCCTTCCCTTTTCCTTTTCTAGAGATTCCTCCGGTCTTGGGTGCCATCAATGGTAATGGAAAAACAAAAAGCTTATTCTTTTACCACACCAAACTTAAAATATTGCTCGCCCTCGAGCAAGAGAAAAAGAAAAGAAGAAGAAGAAGAGAAAATATGGAGGAGAGTGGAGAGAGGTGTATTCGGCCAAGGTAAAGAAGAAGGGGATGTGGTGTGTGAAAATTAAGGAGAATGGAGGGGTTTATATAGTGAGGGGAGAGGGAGTAGGTTCGGCCATTTAGGGTGGGTTTGGTTGGGAATGATTTTTGAATTTTGAAGGTAGGTGGGGTTTATGGAGAAGAGTGGGTGGTTGTGAGTAGTGAAGAGGGTGATTGGGAAGAGAGATTGAGGTGATTGGTGAAGGGTTTTGGGGAAGAGTGTTTATTAGAAAGAGAGGATGAATGTTGAGAAGAGGGGAGAATATGTTAGGTGGGGATCCTGTGGAGTCCACAGAACCTGAGATGATCCTGTGGGGTCCACAGATCCTTGGGTGTCAAGGATTTACATCCCTACACCAATTAGGCATGTAAAATGCCTTAGCATACCATTCTGGCATTCAAACGCCGAAGTGATGCACGTTCTGGGCGTTCAACGCCCATGTGCAGCATGTTTCTGGCGTTGAACGCCAGTTCCATGCTTGTTACTGGCGTTCAGCGCCAGCTTTCCTCAGGGCACATTTCTAGCATTCAAACGCCAGGATGTTGCTTGTTTCTGGCGTTCAGCGCTAGATCCATGCTCTGTTCTGGCATTGAACGCCAGCCAGATGCTTTTTACTGGCGTTGAACGCCAGTAAGTCCTTCCTCCAGGGTGCGATTTTTCTTCTGCTGTTTTTGATTCTGTTTTTAATTTTAATATTTTTTTCGTGACTCCACATGATCATGTACCTAATAAAACATAAAAGAACAATAAAATAAAAAATAAAATTAGATAAATAAAAATTGGGTTGCCTCCCAATAAACGCTTCTTTAATGTCAATAACTTGACAGTGGGCTCTCATGGAGCCACACAGGTGATCAGGTCAATGTTGTAGACTCCCAACACCAAACTTAGAGTTTGGATATGGGGTCTTAACACCAAACTTAAAGTTTGGCTGTGGCCTCCCAACACCAAACTTAGAGTTTGACTGTGGGGGTTCTGTTTGACTCTGTACTGAGAGAAGCTCTGCATGCTTACTCTCCTTTGTTACAGAGGGATGGCCGTGTGCCTTAAACACAAGGTAGTCCCCATTCATTTGAAGGACTAATTCTCCTCTGTTAACATCAATCACAGTTTCTGCTGTGGCTAGAAAAGGTCTTCCAAGGATGATGCACTCATCTTCTTCCTTCCTAGTGTCTAAGATTATGAAATCAGCAGGGGTGTAAAGGCCTTCAACCTTTACTAACACGTCCTCTACTAATCCATAAGCTTGTCTTACTGACTTGTCTGCCAATTATAATGAGAATAAGGTAGGTTGTACCTCAATGATCCCCAGCTTCTCCATTACAGAGAGTGGCATAAGATTTATCCCTGACCCTAGATCACACAGAGCTTTCTCAAAGGTGATGGTGCCTATGGTACAGGGTATTAAGAATTTGCCAGGGTCCTGTCTCTTTTGAGGTAGAGTTTGCTGAATCCATGTGTCTAGTTCACTAATGAGCAAGGGGGTTCACCTTTCCAAGTCTCATTACCAAACAACTTGTTATTCAGCTTCATGATAGCTCCCAGATATTGAGCAACTTGCTCTCCAGTTACATCTTCATCCTCTTCAGAGGAAGAATAGTCTTCAGAGCTCATGAATGGCAGAAGGAGGTTTAATGGAATCTCTATGGTCTCTATATGAGCCTTAGATCCCTTTAGGTCCTCAATAGGGAACTCCTTCTTGCCTGAGAGACATCCCAAGAGGTTTTCCTCATTGGGATTCACGTCCTCTCCCTCCTTCTTGCATTCGGCCATGTTGAGTAAATCAATGGCCTTGCACTCTCTCTTTGGATTCTCTTCTGTATTGCTTGGGAGAGTACTAGGAGGGGTTTCAGTAACTTTCTTACTCAGCTGGCCCACTTGTGCCTCCAAATTCCTAATGGAGGACTGTGTTTCACTCATAAAACTTAAAGTGGCTTTAGACAGATCAGAGACTAGATTAGCTAAATTAGAAGTGCTTTGCTCAGAATTCTCTGTCTGTTGCTAAGAAGATGATGGGAAAGGCTTGCTATTGCTCAGCCTATTTTGTCCACCATTGTTAAAGCCTTGTTGAGGCTTTTGTTGATCCTTCCATGAGAAATTTGGATGATTTCTCCATGATAAATTATAGGTGTTTCCATAAGGTTCACCCATGTAATTTACCTCTGCTATTGCAGGGTTCTCAGGATCATAAGCTTCTTCAGAAGCTACCTCTTTAGTACTGTTGGATGCATTTTGCCATCCATTCAGACTTTGAGAAATCATGTTGACTTGCTGAGTCAACACTTTATTCTGAGCCAATATGGCATTCAGAACATCAATCTCAAGAATTTCCTTCCTCTGAGGCGTCCCATTATTCACGGAATTCCTCTCAGAAGTGTACATGAACTGGTTATTTGCAACCATGTCAATAAGTTCTTGAGCTTCTGCAGGCGTTTTCTTTAGGTGAATGGATCCACCTGCAGAATAGTCCAGTGACATCTTAGAGAATTCAGATAGACCATAATAGAATATATCCAGAATGGTCCATTCTAAAAGCATGTCAGAAGGACACCTTTTGGTCAGCTGCTTGTATCTTTCCCAAGCTTCATAGAGGGATTCACCATCTTTTTGTTTGAATGTCTGAACAGCCAACCTAAGCTTGCTCAGCTTTTGAGGAGGAAAGAATTTAACCAAGAAGGTCGTGACCAGCTTATCCCATGAGTCCACGTTATCCTTAGGTTGTGAATCCAACCATGTTCTAGCTCTGTCTCTTACAGCAAAAGGGAAAAGCATGAGCCTGTAGACTTCAGGATCTACTCCATTCGTCTTTACAGTCTCACATATATGCAAGAACTCAGTTAAAAATAGATAGAGATCTTCTGATGGAAGTCCATGAAACTTGCAGTTTTGTTGCATTAGAGCAACTAGCTGAGGTTTCAGCTCAAAGTTATTTATCCCAATGGTGGGAATTGAGATGCTTCTTCCATCAAACTTGGAAGTAGATGTAGTATAATCACCAAGCATCCTCCTTGCATTATTGTTGTTAGGTTCGGCTGCCATCTCCTTTTCTTGTTCGAAAATTTCAACAAGGTTGTCTCTGGATTGTTGTAATTTAGCTTCTCTTAGTTTCCTCTGCAGAGTCTTTTCAGGTTCTGGATCAGCTTCAACAAGAATGCCTATTCCTTGTTCCTGCTCATATGAAAGAGAAGAGGAAAAGAAAAGGAAGAGGAATTCTCTATGTCACAGTAAAGAGGATCCTTATTATTAGTAGAAGAAGAAAGGGAATAAAGAAAGGAGAATCCAATCACAAGGGTGAGGATAGAGACAGTGATTAGAGATGAAGAGAGATGAAGAGAAGTGTTAGTAAATAAATAAATATATAGAAGAAGAGAAGAGAGGGAGAATTCAAAAATAATTTTGAAAAAGTAGTTAATGATTTTCGAAAATTAAAGATAAGATATAATTAAAATTAAAATTTAAAACAACTAAAAAGAAATTTTGAAAAAGAGATGAGATATTTTTGAAAATTAAAGAGGGAAAAGTAGTTAGGTGATTTTGAAAAAGATAAGAAACAAACAAAAAGTCAAATAGTTAGTTGAAAAAGATATTAAAATCAAATTTGAAAAGATAAGAAGATAAGAAGTTAGATAAGATATTTTGAAACCAAATTTTTGAAAAAGATAAAATTTTGAAAAAGATATGATAAAAAGATAAGATTGAAAAAGATTTAATTTTTAAAATTAAAATTAATTACTTAACTAACAAGAAACTAAAAGATATGGTTCTAAAATTTAAAGATTGAACCTTTCTTAACAAGAAAGTAACAAACCTCAAATTTTTGAATCAATCATATTAATTGTTAGCATAATTTCGAAAATCAAGATAAAATTAAGAAAAAATATTTTTGAAAAATATTTAAAAATATTTTCGAAAATTAAATAAAAAAAGATTTAATTTTTGAAAAAGATTTTGAAAAGATAAGATTTTTAAAATTGAAAATTTGACTTGACTTGTAAGAAACAACTAATTTTAAAAAATTTTGACCAAGTCAACTCAAGTTTTCGAAAATTTGGAGAGAAAAAAGGAAAAGATATTTTTTTTATTTTTTGAATTTTTAATGAGGAGAGAGAAAAACAACAAAAATGACTCACAACATGAAAATTATGAATCAAAATTTATGATGCATGCAAGAACACTATGAATGTCAAGATGAACACCAAGAACACTTTGAAGATCATGATGAACATCAAGAACATATTTTTGAAAAAATTTTTATGCAAAGAAAACATGCAAGACACCAAACTTAGAAATCTTTAATGCTTGGACTCAAACAAACGAAAAATGCATATGATAAACAACAAAAAATACAAAACAAGAAAACATCAAGATCAAACAAGAAGACTTACCAAGAACAACTTGAAGATCATGAAGAACACCATGAATGCATGAATTTTTCGAAAAAATGCAAGAACAATATGAATATGCAATTGACACCAAACTTAAAAATTGACTCAAGACTCAAACAAGAAACACAAAATATTTTTTTGTTTTTATGATTTTATTAATTTTTTTTTTTGGATTTTCTTAGTAAATTTTTCGAAAACATATTTTGAAAAAAGGAAGTAATGAATTCATAGTCCTCAATCAAAATCCTATGAATTAGACATGGCTTAATAGCCAGCCAAGCTAAAACATGTTTTATGAAACACTAGAATTCATTCTAAAAAAATTTTGAAAAATTTTCGAAAACAAAGGGAAAAATTTTGAAAAATATTTTTTTGAAAACTTTTTGAAAAGAAAAATAAAAAGAAAATTACCTAATCTAAGCAACAAGACGAACCGTCAGTTGTCCATACTCGAACAATCCCGGCAACGGCGCCAAAAACTTGATGGGCAAATTTTTTATTCGTACTCTTTATTGTTGTATGGAATTAATTCCCCGATAATGGCTCCAAAAACTTGGTGCTCAATATCATGGTGTCTAAAATTTAATTCACAACTTCGCACAACTAACCAGCAAGTGCACTGGGTCGTCCAAGTAATACCTTACGTGAGTAAGGGTCGATCCCACGGAGATTGTTGGTATGAAGCAAGCTATGGTCATCTTGTAAATCCCAATCAGGTGAATTTAACTAATTTAAGAGATTATTGGTTTAAATAAAGATAATAAAATAAACAGAAAATAAAGATAAAGTTACTCATGTAATTCATTGGTGAGAATTTCAGATAGGTGTATGGAAGTGCTGTGTTCCTTCTGAATCTATGCTTTCCTACTGCTTTCATCCAATTCTTCTTACTTCTTTCCATGGCAAGCTGTATGTAGGGCATCACCGTTGTCAATGGCTACATCCTATCCTCTCAGTGAAAAAGGTCCAAATGCTTTGTCACAGCACGACTAATCATCTGTCGGTTCTCAATCAGGTTGGAATAGAATCCAGTGATTCTTTTGCATCTGTCACTAACGCCCAGCCTTCAGGAGTTTGAAGCTCGTCACAGTCATTAAATCCCGGAATCCTACTCGGAATACCACAGACAAGGTTAGACTTTCCGGATTCCCATGAATGCTGCCATGAATTCTAGCTTATACCACGAAGATTCTGATTAAGGAATCCAAGAGATATGCGCCCGGTCTAAGGTAGAACGGAAGTGGTTGTCAGTCACGCGTTCATAGGTGAGAATGATGATGAGTGTCACGGATCATCACATTCATCAAGGTGAAGTGCAACGAATATCTTAGAATAGGAATAAAGAGAATTGAATAGAAAATAGTAGTAATTGCATTAAAACTCGAGGTACAGCAGAGCTCCACACCCTTAATCTATGGTGTGTAGAAACTCCACCGTTGAAAATACATAAGTGATAGAGGTTCAGGCATGGCCGAATGGCCAGCCCCCATGAAGGTCTAAGGACTAGGCGTCCAGCGATACTGAATACATTAGTAAAAAGTCCTATATATACTAGACTAGCTACTAGGGTTTACAGAAGTAAGTAATTGATGCATAAATCCACTTTCGAGGCCCACTTGGTGTATGTTTGGGCTGAGCTTGAGCTTTACACGAGCTGAGGCTTTTATTGGAGTTGAACGCCAAGTTGTAACGTGTTTCTGGCTTTCAACTCTGGGTCGTGACGTGTTTCTGGCGTTTGACTCTAGAATGCAGCGTAGAACTGGCGTTGAGCGCCAGTTTGCGTCATCTAATCCCGAATAAAGTATGAACTATTATATATTGCTGAAAATCTCTGGATGTCTACTTTCCAACGCCGTTGAGAGCGCGCCATTTAGAGTTCTGTAGCTCCAGAAAATTCATTTCGAGTGCAGGGAGGTCAGAATCCAACAGCATCAGCAGTCCTTTGTCAGCCTTGCTTTCAGAGTTTTGCTCAGGTCCCTCAATTTCAGCCAGAAATTACCTGAAATTACAGAAAAACACACAAACTCATAGTAAAGTCCAGAAATGTGAATTTAACATAAAAACTAATAAAAACATCCCTAAAAGTAACTAGATTATACTAAAAACTACCTAAAAATAATGCTAAAAAGCGTATAAATTATCTGCTCATCAATAATCACACTAAAAATTATACAAATTTCTTGTCACACTAACGTAACAGAAGACAATAAAATGCAAGTGTATGTGAGTATCGGAGTAAACTTTTAATTTATTTTCTTTGCTTTTTTTTGAGTATTTTTTTTCTTCAAGTATTTTACTTTCTTTTCAATTACTCATTCATTTTTCTATTTATTTAAAATTTTTATTTATTTTATGTATTTTTTTTTATTACAATTCTTTACATTATTTGACACAATATAATATCACTAAATATTTCATACATTTCTTGCATAAATAATATCGTTCAACATATATATTAAGTAAATTTTGAATCGGATTCACTCTTTTAAGAGAAGAAATATCTAATTATTTACTCTCCAAATTAAAATTTAATTTTGATACAAATTTGATTCGAGACTCTTTCGGATTACAAAAATCAAACGAAACACTGATATTATAGCTAATACTCTCCACACATGCATCCCTAATCCCACCACTAATATTTGGAATAAGATGTTTTGCTTTCAAAAACCTTGGAATATGCGCTGCGGGCATAAGAGAGTGAAAGCAGTAACATGAACTCTGTTGAGAAGGGAAAACAACAGTGATGACATTAACATTTATGTACTCAAAAAGCAACATCAGTGGTGGTGACACTTTCCTTCAGGATATAGGTACATGTCTGCTACTTTGCATTGTTGTTAGTAGTTGAAAATAACTTTTCCTTTTTTCCTTTTAATTATTTGTTTTTTTTGTCCAAAACTATATGTATTCTTCTATATTATAGATGATGCTGATCCAACATTGATTTTTAATATAAGATATTTCAATATTATTATATTAAACATTAAGTGTTTTCAACCCATATTTTAAGACAACTTACCAAAGACAAAGGAGAGGACCTATATATTACTCTAAATAATATTATATATATTCACTTTTCTTAAAAATTATATCTTTTAGATAATTAATTATTATTTACTTTGAAATGATAGAAATTTAAAAATTACAATACTTTTCAATAAACCATGAAGCAAAAACGGCTTCAACCCTACTAGACAACAATTACATAAAAAATTATAACGATTTAGATAGAAAAACTAAAACACTAGCTAAGAGAAAATTGCAATATGACTCAAACTTCTTAATAAAGCACAATTAATCTAAATATAAGTAAATTCTACGTACATAATTAACCATCATCAGAAACAAAACGCAAACATTTGAAAAAGCTATCTATATATCTTGCAACGTTATTATTTCATAAGTACTTACACCAACATACAGCACAAATTAAAAGACATGTCAAGACAATCATAAAAGCCAAATTTGAAAGAAACCAGCTCAATTACAATGGCCAAACATTTTATAAAAGATATTAGCGTTACATTTTTTAGCATATACTGATATAAATATAGAGTAAATAAGCAAAAATACATATGAAAAAATTTGCAATGGATAAAAACACACATTAAAGATAATAAATATCAAAGTACAAATAAAAAATATGCCGTTAATTAATATAAGCATATGATATTTACAAAATTTTAGTGTGTACTTTTGTTTATTATAAATAATTTTTAAGGTGTATTTTGATATTTAAAAATTCTGATGTGCATTTTAGTCAATTTTAATTTTTTTTTTGCGTATTTTTGTATATTTATTCTAAATATATATCAAATAAAGAAATAATGTGATGGATCATATATATGACTTTTCTTTTAAGGGTGAGTCCAAGAAGATCTGATCAAGGCATCAACACAACACACTTTTAATTTGGTAAGAATACGAAAAGAAATTGAGGCTTGTGGAGGCCCATATGTCCCTAGCTTTCTTTCTTGTGGTCCTCCTCGTTATTTTCAGTGCTTAATAATTAATTCTTTCTCCTTTTTCTTTAACTTAATTAATAGCAATACTACAGCAATATTAGAGTATTAGCATAATTTATTATTTTTGACGCATAATTAACCAACAAATTTCTAATATCAAAAGAAATTAGTGTTAAAATGCACTTGCAGAATGCTAATATATATAAATATCGTCCTAATGCTAAGGCTAAAAGAAAAATATAATTTTATCAAAAATACTTGTCAATATCAATAAAAATGGTTGCCCCAAACTTTTTTTTTGAATGGGTAAAGTAAATTTTTTATTTTTAAAATTTGGTAAAAATTTTAATAAAGATATCTGTAAATTTTATTTTGTTTTAATTTTATTCCAAAAATTTCGATTTGTATCAAATATATTTTCAACCGATAAAATTTTAAAAAATATAAGACCAATTCAATAATAATGTATGACAATTATGTTTGATTTGATTTGTTTATATTAAAGGTTGTTTTTATGTAATTATTGTAGAATTGATTTTAAATTTTTTAAAAAATTAGTCGTCAAAAATATATTTGATACAAATCGAAAATTTTTAAAACAAAATAAAACCTAAAAATATTTTTAAAATTTTGCCAAATTTAAGGAAAAGAGTGTACTTTACCCTTCTTTAATTAATTTATTTTGCTCTGTAAAAGTATATTCTACTACCAATCTTTCATTCAGCCCTGAATTAGAAGAAGACAAGACCCATTCCCCTCCTTTTTCATTATTGTATTCTTATTATGACCTGTCTTTCATCTTCTTCTTTTTCAACTCTTTATCTTTCTCCCTCTCTCTCTCTCTTTGATTTATTATTAATATTGTTAGTGGAGCAGATAGTGATTGAGAACTTGAGTGCCTTGCAGCAGAGTGAGGGAGTTCTTGAACCTTGAAAAAGCTAAGAGAAAGATAGATACGTACAAAAAAGATGGAGCCAAAGAGATAGTGAAAAACAGTGTTACTCCTAATTAATAAATCACTCCTTATCAAACCTACCTATATATAACACAACATGCTTCTAACTTCTAACTAAACTTCTTCTATATATATACCCATATATATCCCATCTATAATCTCATATATTTCTAACCCTTTCTCTGGTAAATTAAATCTTGCTTTTTTTTTCTCCTTAATTAGTGTGGATCGGAGATTTATTAAAGGAGGGTGTCTGGAATGAAGTTTGATCCGAAATCATTGTCTCTCTCATCTGATCCATATTCTTTTTCCTTTTTATTTTGCTTTTCCCTTACTAGCTTTGCTTGTTGCCAAAGATAATAAAATTTCACATTTTTGTATATACATATACATATCGAACAATAATAGATGAAGAGGGATAGTGGAAGGAACCTAAGGAGAGTGGGTGTTTGGAATGAGGTTTGATCCAAGATATATATCTACCTATATATACCATCATCTATGATCTTTTTTTTTTTAATTTGTATTATGATGATGAATAATTGATGCATGAGATTTATATGAATATGGATGGTGGGGGATTGATTATATTGATCTCGGACCAGGCTTCATTCCTCACACCTACCTTTCCTATATATAATGTTACTAGCTACCAAAGAAGCAATCAACTTTCACCATCAACAGCACAACCCAATCCAAAGGTACATATATAATCATAGTTTAATTTCTTCTTCCCCAAATTTTCTATCTATCTATCAGATCTAGGTATATATCTAGATCTACAGATCTCTATGTTGTCGAAATTAAAATAATTCTTTTATAACATATGAAGATCTATTTTTCATTTTTAATTTATTTATATTGATAACCAACTTTCGTTGATTTATGTGTTTAACTCACTCGTTTATTTAATTAAATGTCGAGACTTTAAATTTTATCTTGGGCATGCAATAATCCATTAGCCAGATCCATGATGGATTAGTTTTTAATCTTTCGAACTAGAAAATACAGTAAAAAAAAATTATGTTGATAGTTTAATTTTCCATTAATAATTATTCTTTAGTTTGGGAGAAAAAATAGGGTTTTATGTACTTTAATAAACAGCAATAATAAACACTGTCCACTCTAGTTCAGATTTCTGAACTCATAAGAGAAAAACCAACAGTACCAGCTCTCAAATATTATAGGTATAAAATCAAAGGCAGTTATTTTAATACTTATTATAAATCAATTCGTTATTGAAAATCGTTAGTGTGTAATTTTGTTATGGATTAACCCTGTAGAGAAATAAAATCATATAAAAAATTATATACTCTAAGTCTTAGATTTATATTATTATGTATAAAAGTTCTATCCAAGTCAGTCCGACCCGTTGAGTTTCTAGTTCTTGGCAAACCCTTAGTAACAATAATTTGGTTGAAGATGGATCATAAAATTTCTGTTTATTTATGGAAGCCGCCATGTTTGTCTCACATATATATATGGAGATGGATGCTGTCTTATGGTACTTACTTTAACCTAAGAAACCCTAGCTACTATTGTAGCTTCCTATTCTTTCGGTACATGTGTACCCTCTCCCTTTTATACTTAGTAATATTTACAACAATAATTGTTATATAATAAACATGTTTCTTGTATCAGTCATGCTATTCGTAAATAAACAAAAATATTCATATAAAATATATTTTAAAATACAAAATATATATTTAAATAAATTAAATATATATATATATTTATACACAAATACATAATGAGTACTAGTGATAACTTTTTATTTTTTGTTCTTCTATATATTCTGGCTTTTATTCGAGTGGTTACAAACTATTAGCATAAATTATAGAGCTTAATTTCAAAATGACGGTTACAAATTCAATGGATAAAGGAAATGACAATTTAAAAGTAGTAGCTGTTGTTAGAGTTGTCTAGCTACTACATGCAGCTGTTGATATAACATTTTTATTTTGTATTTGTCAACTATATTAGATGAAATGATATCATAAGATATTGAAATATTGTTTTTGGGGTTGAATTTCATGTTCGCATATACATTGCTTTTCTGCCAATATTGACTACTGCAGGTACAGTTTAATGTTAATTAAATTGATAAGGATGTATGTACCTTTTTTTAAGTCTTTGATTATGTTTTGAGAAATAATGTATGTAACAACCTTAGGGTTTGAACCCAAAATCACTAGAAAAGTTGATGACAACAAGAATTTGTTCATTGTATATATATGCATATATACAATACAGCCATATAGGTAAATGTCTATTTCAGTATATCTTAGATTATTATTATTATTATTATTATTATTATTGAGCTGAGGTCCATATTATTTTGTCATTTTGATTACTCTAATACATGATGTTAGTAATAATAATTCGTTGAGGAGAGAAAGTGTCATGCCTCATTTTATTATAAGTTTACATGCTAATTAAGGTTCATGGAATCTTACTGTCTATCTTCACGCTCTTTAATTTGCTTGTAAGCGATGGGTATATTCCGGTTCCTTCAAACATATTATCTGACATATATGATAAAGCATGTCTTTTTATTTATAACCTTTAAAATTTATAAATATATTTTAATATTTAATTTGTATTAACTTATTTTTAATGATTGAAGTAAATTTTAATTTTATCCTTTATATTACATTAATTTTATATATTAATATAGTTTAAAACTGTTTTGTCAGAATTTTTTAATCATTTTTATCCTTAATATTTTAAATATGTTTTAGAGTTATTTCTGATTGAACTTTATATCCTTAATAAATAAAGTTAATGGACATAAGTAAAATTAAAACATATGGAATATAAAATTAATATAAATTAAATGTTAGTAATATATTTTCAAAAGTTAAGAATAAAAAAAAAAAGATATTTTTAGAGTATATAGTGTACTTAATTTTATGTCACATGGCGTATGCAAGATATATGCATGCTAGGTATGGATAAATTAATAGTTTACTGAATTCTATGCTTTTCCTTATTCTTGTTCTTGGTATGAATAGCTAGGAAACAGGGTCAAAATAACCTTGTTCTAAATGTTCTTTACGTGCGTGACAAAAGCTATAACAGTTCTGCCACGTGATGGAGGACTGTACCACAAAGTTGTGGTGGCGTGAAGCAACAAGTTAAAACTTCAAACTAAACTCACTTTCTTGATATAAAAGATAAATAAAAGGAAAAGAAAAATTAAGACTCACTTTTAGATAAAATAAAAATAAAACTAGTATTTAAAACAAAGGAGCAAATTTCCAGAGTTTTTGTTTTATTTTTGGTGAGACAATATGTTGTATTGAAGAGTATTTACATATTAATATATTAATATTAATTTTATTAATATTAATATTAAATATAAACAATTAAACAATATATATATATATATATATATATATATATATATATATATATGATTATTGGTATTAACGGTACTGTCTATTCAATGAATAACCAAAAATTACATTCAATGGATAACTAAAAGTCACACTTATTCATTATACAAGTTATGTGACTTTTTATTCTTGTGCATGCATATATATATATATATACCATTATTTGGAGAATGAGAAAAGATTACGACACAATTAATTCAGAAATGAATCGAAATTACATAATAATTGCGACATAATTAATTTAGAAATGAAGTAAAATTTACCATAATGATTGCGACTTGATGTGCGGAAAACAATCCGACACAAAACTCACCGGCAAGTGCACCGGGTCGCATCAAGTAATAATAACTCACGGGAGTGAGGTCGATCCCACAGGGATTGAAAGATTGAGCAATTTTAGTTTAGTGGTTGATTTAGTCAAGCGAATCAAGATTTGGTTGAGTGATTTGTGATTTGCAGAATTTAAATTGCATAGAAAGTAAAGGGAATGGGTAATTGGCATGAAATTAAAGAGAACAGGAGTTAAAGTGCTGAATCTTAAAGAACAAGAAATTAAATGGCAGAAACTTAGAACGCAAGAAATGTAAATTGCAAAATCTTAAAATGCAAGAAATGTAAATGGCGTGAATTGTAAAGGGAATTGGGAGTTGGATTTGCAGAAATTAAACAAGGAAAAGTAAAATTGCAACAAACAGAGAATTAGAGAATGGCTTGGATCAAACCGGATCTTAAACAGAAAAGTAAATGAGCATGGAAACATTAAACAGGGAGTGGTAAATGGGAAATCCGGATCTCAGGACCCAAGAGACTAGAAAACCAAGTCTAGATCTCAATGCCTTCCTAGATCCAACAAGAACAATTGCAAGGAAATTGTAAATTGCAAAGAGATTAGATGAAGAAGCAAGTAACCGAAACTGAAATTCAATTAAGCAGAAAATTAAACAAGATCCCAAGGTGAGATTGAAACAAAATTTCTTCAATTCTCTCCCTAAGATCCGAAGCAAGAAAAGTAAAGAGTGCTTGGCAAGAATAAGGAAGAAGAGAGATCAATTCTCCTCCCCAATTTTCTTGAATTAAAACAACAATGCTAGAATGTAAAAGTGAGCTCCCAATGCCAACCGAAAAGAAAGCTCTATGAAAACTAAAAAGGGAAGCTCCCTGAATAACTTGAATTCTATCCTATTTATACACTTTCTTCAAATGATCTTCAAGCTTTGAATTGGGCCTTTGCTCTTGGTGGAATTGGGTTGAGAGAGGCCTTGGTTGATTGCTCTTGGAGTTTGGAGAGGAATCAAAGTGAACCAATTGAACCGGGTTGGAGTTTTGCAAAAGTTTGAGTAAAAGTTTGAGTAAAAGTTTGAGGCTAACTTTTACTCTAACTTTTCATATCAGTAGACATGCTTTGCTGCTATCCACGTTGGGGCAAAAGTTAGGGGTCTAACTTTTGCTCCAACGTTGGCCTCCTCTTGTATACTTATGGCGCCAACGTTAGCCCAAAAGTTGGAGGCTAACGTTGGCGCAAACTTTTGCTCCTCCCTCTTTGATTTTCATGCGCCAACGTTAGCCCAAAAGTTAGAGGCTAACGTTGGCGCAAACTTTTGCTCCAAGGGTGTATTCTTCATGTGCTAACGTTAGCCCAAAAGTTGGAGGCTAACGTTGGCGCAAACTTTTGGTGCCAGGGTGTTCTTTTCATGCGCCAACGTTAGCCCAAAAGTTGGGGGCTAACGTTGGCGCAAACTTTTGGTGCCAGGGTGTTCTTTTCATGCGCCAACGTTAGCCCAAAAGTTGGGGGCTAACGTTGGCGCAAACTTTTGGTGCCCCAGGGAGAAATTCTCATGTGCCAACGTTAGCCCAAAAGTTAGAGGCTAACGTTGGGGCTAACTTTTCACCCAAAAGTTTGTGCAAAAATTTGAGGCTAACTTTTGGTCCAGCTTTTTGCTTCCTGGTTCATTTTCACTTATTCCATTGCCCTCTCTTTGCTCCTAGCCATTCCTTCTTGCTTCAACCTTTCTCCAAGCTTTCTTCACCTATCATTAATCAACCAAACACATCAAAGCTATGCTCAAGATCATGAGATATTCAATCTATCATAATATGCAACAATTATAGCATAAAACCTCATGAAATTGCATTAATTCATCTATGGTTGATTAAATCAAAGGAAGCATGAAAATCTACCCAAATTGGCTTGCTTAGACCTCAAGAAAGTGCATAATTCAAGTGAAAACAAAAGAAAAAGACTAGTGAAACTAGGCTAAGATGACTTGTCATCACAACACCAAACTTAAAGCTTGCTTGTCCCCAAGCAAGAAATGAACTATTAAGAAGAAAGAATGAAATGGAATAAGATGTTCATGCTAGCAGAGTGTTATTGGTAGTTCATGGGGTTTTGTGTGAATATGCAAACACTCACTTCTTATTGACTCTTAGGCTTAGAAAGTCTCCTTCAAGCTTCAAGTACCATACTGCTATGACCTTTCATTATTCCTTTACCCTTGGCTATTACTTTGTTCAAAAGCTTTATTTGAGTGTCATGTGTAGCAAGTTCTTTTTCTTTTCTTTATACTTGACACATTATTCACCATAGACACTTGGCTCACATTCCTTCTTAAAACATTGATGCCCAGCACCTCTTTGGGTTACTAAATGCCTTGTAGTTAGGTTGCTCTTGATGGTGGATTTTCAGCTGATGATCCCGGATTAGTTAATCCAAGTCACCAAGTGTTGATGCACTCTGAAGAGCTTACTAATCCAAGCAGATCCTAGTACAAAGACACCACAGGCATATATTTTAAGGTTCAAGCTATTGGTGTCCAGCTTTGTTTCTTTTTGTTCTGCCACTTTTTGGCTATCTCTTTTCTTTCTTTCTTTTTGTTTTTCTTTCTAACCAAGGATTTTTATTTAATTGAAATTCATAGACAGTAGGTCACTTTACACTTGGAAGGAGATATCCTAGCTCTTTATTCACTAAAAGTGAGCTATTATACAATTACACACATACCACCACTTACTTCTATTATACTTCTATCTGACATGGACTATCTTTCTTCACATTCAAGCATTTCTTTTATTGAATTAAAGATGCAGGGGACAAAACATGCTTTTAGTCAAGTGGAAGTAAACACACAAGCACAAACTTAAACTAGCTTACTTATTTTAAGATAAACAAACATAATGCAAAGACTATTAATTAAAATAACTTCTTAAAGATGCAAAGACACTTCAAACAGATAGAATGCATGCTTTTTCTTTGTAGTGATGATTAAGGAGCAAGTCCACCTTTCATTTGTCATGCTTTTTCTTTCTTCTTTCATATACTTGGTTGCTGGCATTCCCTATGTCCATGTTTGTTGTCTGTTGACCCCGCCAGAACCCAGCTTTATTCATCGCTTTCTCTACTCTATCTTCAAGGCTCATAGCTTTGTTTACTTCTACCTCACTTTTCTTTTTGAAGAACTCATCAAAAATTGGGAATGCTGGATCCATGTTGTGCAGATGTTCTCCAATATAGTTCAGTTTGATTTGACTATTAATGTTGTAATCGGCTTGGACTTCATATCTTGCATCTTGGAGGGTTGTAAACTCATTGAGAGCCCTCATAGTTTCGGCCTGCATTTGTGCCAACTTCCCAAATGCTTCGTGAGATTGGAAGGCATGTTCTTCTTGCATCACAAGGAATTTTGACTCAAACTCACTTTGTTGGTTCATCATTTTCAGCTGCCATTCTTTTTGCTCTTGTTGATGCTTCAAGTATTGTGAATGGTACTCTTCTTGCCTTTCTTGAATTCTTGTGTATTGTTGTGACAATCTTCCAATTGCTTCTTGCATTTGAGTCATATCCATATTGCCATGTGGGAAAAAATGCGGCTGTTCCTCCTCCTCTTGTGGTTCTTCTTCTAGGTGTAGCTCATCTTCTTCCATTGGTTCTTCTCTTTCCCTTCTTCCATGTGGCCTTCGGCCTTGATGTGCTTCGGGAGCCATTGTCATTCTTTCAATGGTTATGGGCAAGCCTTGGTTTAACCACATTGGATTCTCATCTTCCATTGGCACTTTAGCCTTTGCACACAACCTCCAAATGGTACTTGGGTAGTATAACCAAGACCCGGCCGAATTCTTCTCAGCAAGCCTTTGGATATCTTTTGCAAGGATTTCATGAACTTTTATCTCTCCTCCCACAATGATGCAATGCAACATCACAGCTCTCTCCCTGTTGACTTCTGAGGTGTTCACTGTGCCCAAAATTGATCTTTTCATCAACTCATACCATCCTTTTGCTTCCGGGGTGAGGCTACATCTCTTCAGGTACTTATATTTGTTCTTGTCATCTCCTTCCCACTCTGAGTTCTCCATACAAATATCTCTAGCAATCTCATCATAATCCTGATCTTCATTCAATCTTTGTTGGTATCCTGGTTCACTAAAGCGGACTGACTTTAGTCCCAAGACTTTCTTGATTGCATTCGAGCTAAAGTATACTTCCACTCCCCTCACATAGCTCTTGTACGTTGGGGGCTCACGCATGTCAAGCCTTGAGACATTTGCATAAAACTCTCTTATGATATTGGCATTGATTCGGGTGGCTGGTGATGCAAGTTCCTCCCACCTCCTCTTTCGAATTTTGTTCTTCATTTCTTGGCATCCATCATCCGGCAATAAGAGTGGAATTTCAGGATAGATCTTTTTCTCGTTCATCCATTCAATTTGCATTTGATGGTACGAAGATTTGAATCTCCATCGGTCATATTCAGGGGTGCTCTCCTCCACCACAGGCTCTTTTCCTTTTCTTCGTTTGGTTCTTGAAGAAGAAGCCATGATCACTTGATCGATTGAGCTTTTAGAAGGAGTGAAGAGTGTTGGAGATTTTGATGTGTGTATGGAGCAAGAGAAAGTTCGAGGTTGAGCTTATTATGTTGAGAAGTGATGAAGGGAATGAAGTTTAAAAGGTTGGAGTGCAAGGATTTGGTCATATGCATGGCTTGAAGGTGGTGTGTTATTTAAATGAACAATGAAGGGCTAGGATGCAATTAGATACTATGTGAATCAAAGGTGTGCATGTAAGGATGAATGAAGACAAAGCTTGCTTCCTCAATTGTCTTTGCCGTGATCATCTCATGGAGTGGCAGATTCTCTTTTTGATGTGATGAGATTTTGTCCTCATGCTATGCTTTCCTTTGTCTTGTCTCTTTCATTGAAGATTCTTTGACTACCTAGTCATCACAGCAAGACAACATACATTAGCTTATCCAACCGTGGCTAGAGTGTTTCTTTTATTAACATTATACTAATCATCAATCCTTATATTCATTTAAACCGTGACTTTCCTTGGAGGACACCAAACTTAATGTTTGGTCAATAAGAAAATTATGTCCCTTCCTCCAATTAGTGAAATCTCAATGTCACACTTAGTTAAATGTTTATAAGAATTGTTTTCATCACACTTTCTTTTTCTCCTTTTTTTTTCATGAAGAATTAATTGTGTCCCTAAATCGGTGCATCAAAGTTTGGTGAACACCAAACTTGTTTCTTGTCAAGGGGTACATCACAATTGATACCTTCATTACCGAAAAAGAATTTTTCCATTTATAAGGTTTTGAAAAATACAATTGTATGATTATTGATGCATGAATTTCTAATTTTCATGAACCTATGTGTACACCAAACTTAGTGTTTGGCCATATGCTTTGTCAAGATACTTTGAGCATGTAAAACGGAATTGTTTGTAACATATGTGCTTGAAGGCACACCAAACTTAGAATTCTCAGCATATGTTTCAAAACAGTGCATGCAGTTAATGGACATGTTCATGAAAGGGAAAAGAATTCATGCTCAAATGATCATAACTTATTAAATTTAAAATGACATGAATCTTAAATCATGGGTTGCCTCCCATGGAGCGCTCTTTTATTGTCATTAGCTTGACATTGAGGCTTTCTTTTATGGTGGTTGGTGCTTGTAGAGCCTCAATTTGTCTCCCCTGACTGTGATCCTCTTCTTTGTTCTCTGGTGTTCAATTTCAGCATGCTCTAATGAGAGTATGTTGCTGATAGTATAGTAGTCCTCAGTTTGTTGGTTTGCCCCCAGCTGTTGATATATCAGTTGCACTTTGTCACCTTTGGAAAGCCCCTCTGTTGGGATCTTCCTGTTCTTCCAACCCCTTTTTGTTTTGTTTCTGCGTTTCATCTTTCCTTTTGTTGACCTTTCTTTTCTGGCCGTAGGTTTCCCTTGGGGACCTCTCTTCTCAGTGGCTAATACTCCACTATCCTCTTGGGCTCCTTCATCAGTCTGCACAACTCTTATCTTTGGGATGTTGCTGTGACTCTCCTTGTCATTTTCTTCCTTCAACTGTGATTCTCCCTTGTCACTTTTCATATAGTCTTTCTTCTCCTTGCTAAATTGTGCCTCTGGTAATACCTTTAGAGTGACACTCTGATCGTGCATCCTGAGAGTTAATTCTCCTTCCTCTACATCTATGATAGCTCTAGCAGTGGCCAAGAATGGCCTTCCCAGTATAACAGAGTCACCATCATCCTCATTTGAATCCAGAACCACAAAATCAGCAGGGTATATAAAACTATCCACCTTGACCAAAAGATTTTCAATTACGCCCCTGGGGTATACCATTGACTTACCTACCAGCTCCAGAGATATTTGTACTGGTTTGACTTTTTCTATATGCAGCTTTTTCACCAGGGAAGATGGTATCAAATTAATACTTGCTCCGAGATCACACATTGCTTTAGTGATGGTCACTTCCCCAATGGTGCAGGGCAACAGGAAGCTCCCTGGGTCCTCAAGCTTGGGAGGAAGCTCTCTTTGAATCAAGGTCCTGCATTCCTCAGTAAGCAGTATGGGTTCTTTCTCATCCCAACTTCTTTTCTTATTGATAAGCTCCTTCAGGAACTTGGCATACAGAGGCATTTGCTCCAGTGCTTCAGCCAAGGGAAGATTGATTTCCAGCTTCTTGAAGGTCTCAAGGAACTTGTGGAAATGCTGGTCCTTAACTTCCTTGTTGAACCTCTGGGGATAAGGCAGTGGAGTTGTGATGCTTTTCCCTACTTGCTGTTGACTTTGTTGGTTGCCCTTCTCTTTAAGTTTTTCAGTGCTTTTGTTTGGCATCACCTCTTGATCCTTGGCTTCATCTACCTTTGTTTGCTTTTTGTCCTCTGTTGGTTCTTTGATGCTCTCTGCTTGCTTCTTTGTAGTGTCATTGTTGCTCATCAATGTTCTCCCACTCCTTAATTGCATTGCCTTGCATTCCTCCTTGGGATTTGGGATTGTGTCACTGGGCAGTGAGCTTGAAGGTCTCTCAACAGAAATTTGCTTGGAGATTTGCCCGATCTGCCTCTCTAGGCTCTTCATGGAAGCCTCATGGTTTTTGGTTGTCATTTCCTGGTATTTCATCATTTTGTCTATCAAAGTCTCCAGGTTTGTGAGTCTTTGGGATTCAGGTGGTGCTTGTGGTGGGTTGTGAGCTGTGGGTGGTGGATGGTGGGCATTTTGGTTGGTAGGTTGGTTGTTGGATTGGTATTGGTTGAGATTGGGGTAGTTGTTTTGAGGTTTTCTGTAAGTGTTTTGGTTAGTTTGCTGCTGGTTGTAATTTTGGTTGTTTCTTGGGTTGTTTTGGTTTGAGTTCCTCTGCCATGGTTGTTGGTTTTGGTTGTGAGTGTCTCCCCATCTGAGGTTGGGGTGATTCTTCCATGAGGGATTGTAAGTATCACCATAGAATTCATTTGGACTTGAATGCATGTACTGGACTTGTTCTTGCTGTTGCTCCTCTTGAGTTTCTTCATTTTGCCTCCATGTGGTTGATGGTTGGCTAGTGTTAACTGCCGCAACTTGGAGGCCATCAATCCTCTTGGTCATTTGCTCAAATTGTTGTTGAATTTGCTGCTGCATTAATTTGTTTTGAGCCAGGATTGAATCCACTCCTTCTAGCTCCATTACTCCTCTTCTTTGTGATGGTTGGCGGCTTCTTTGATGAGCAAAGAAATATTGGTTGTTAGCCACCATATCAATGAGTTCTTGAGCCTCCTCTGCAGTTTTCATGAGTTGCAAGGAACCTCCAACTGAGTGATCCAAAGCTTCCTGGGATTTCAATGTTAAGCCTTCATAGAAGTTTTGCAGCTTCTCCCATTCGTTAAACATGGCAGGGGGGCATTTTCTGACTAGAGCCTTGTACCTCTCCCATGCCTCATAAATGGGTTCAGCCTCCATTTGTGTAAATGTTTGTACCTCAGCCTTCAGCCTTATAATCCTCTGAGGTGGATAAAACTTGGCAAGGAACTTGGTTACCAAATCATCCCAGTTGTTGATGTTGTCCCTTGGAAACGATTCCAACCATTGAGTGGCCTTGTCCCTGAGAGAGAATGGGAATAGCATCAGTTTGTAACTGTCAGGAGGCACACCATTAGTTTTGACAGTGTTACATATCCTCAAGAAGGTGGATAAGTGTTGGTGTGGGTCTTCAAGTGATCCTCCACCAAAAGAGCAATTGTTCTGAACCAAAGTGATGAGTTGTGGCTTAAGTTCAAAATTGTTTGCATTGACATTTGGAGCCAAAATGCTGCTTCCACAATGTCTAGGATTTGCAAAGGTATAGGAGGCCAAAACTCTCCTCTGGGGTGGGTTGTCATTGTTGTTGTCTGCTCCACCTAGTGGATTCGTTGAATGTTCCTCCATCTCTTGAAATTCTTCGTCTGATTCCTCTTCTCCAACAATATTTTTCCCTCTTTCAGCTCTTCTTAACCTCCTGAGAGTTCTTTCATCTTGTTCGTGAAGATTTAGTGTGTTTCTTCTTGTACCTGACATACAAGAATAACATAAGAAACGCACACACCAGTGTTACTTCAATCTACTGATGGATTGAAGTTTTAGTTAATTTAAGCAAAAAATCAAACAGTTAGTGGGTTAATCAAAAATTAAGAAAAAGTGCTTGATCTAAACTACCACCTTACTTAATCATTGTCAATCTATTCAATCCCCGGCAACGGCGCCAAAAACTTGATGTGCGGAAAACAATCCGACACAAAACTCACCGGCAAGCGCACCGGGTCGCATCAAGTAATAATAACTCACGGGAGTGAGGTCGATCCCACAGGGATTGAAGGATTGAGCAATTTTAGTTTAGTGGTTGATTTAGTCAAGCGAATCAAGATTTGGTTGAGTGATTTGTGATTTGCAGAATTTAAATTGCATAGAAAGTAAAGGGAATGGGTAATTGGCATGAAATTAAAGAGAACAGGAGTTAAAGTGCTGAATCTTAAAGAACAAGAAATTAAATGGCAGAAACTTAGAACGCAAGAAATGTAAATTGCAAAATCTTAAAATGCAAGAAATGTAAATGGCGTGAATTGTAAAGGGAATTGGGAGTTGGATTTGCAGAAATTAAACAAGGAAAAGTAAAATTGCAACAAACAGAGAATTAGAGAATGGCTTGGATCAAACCGGATCTTAAACAGAAAAGTAAATGAGCATGGAAACATTAAACAGGGAGTGGTAAATGGGAAATTCGGATCTCAGGACCCAAGAGACTAGAAAACCAAGTCTAGATCTCAATGCCTTCCTAGATCCAACAAGAACAATTGCAAGGAAATTGTAAATTGCAAAGAGATTAGATGAAGAAGCAAGTAACCGAAACTGAAATTCAATTAAGCAGAAAATTAAACAAGATCCCAAGGTGAGATTGAAACAAAATTTCTTCAATTCTCTCCCTAAGATCCGAAGCAAGAAAAGTAAAGAGTGCTTGGCAAGAATAAGGAAGAAGAGAGATCAATTCTCCTCCCCAATTCTCTTGAATTAAAACAACAATGCTAGAATGTAAAAGTGAGCTCCCAATGCCAACCGAAAAGAAAGCTCTATGAAAACTAAAAAGGGAAGCTCCCTGAATAACTTGAATTCTATCCTATTTATACACTTTCTTCAAATGATCTTCAAGCTTTGAATTAGGCCTTTGCTCTTGGTGGAATTGGGTTGAGAGAGGCCTTGGTTGATTGCTCTTGGAGTTTGGAGAGGAATCAAAGTGAACCAATTGAACCGGGTTGGAGTTTTGCAAAAGTTTGAGTAAAAGTTTGAGTAAAAGTTTGAGGCTAACTTTTACTCTAACTTTTCATATCAGTAGACATGCTTTGCTGCTATCCACGTTGGGGCAAAAGTTAGGGGTCTAACTTTTGCTCCAACGTTGGCCTCCTCTTGTATACTTATGGCGCCAACGTTAGCCCAAAAGTTGGAGGCTAACGTTGGCGCAAACTTTTGCTCCTCCCTCTTTGATTTTCATGCGCCAACGTTAGCCCAAAAGTTAGAGGCTAACGTTGGCGCAAACTTTTGCTCCAAGGGTGTATTATTCATGTGCCAACGTTAGCCCAAAAGTTGGAGGCTAACGTTGGCGCAAACTTTTGGTGCCAGGGTGTTCTTTTCATGCGCCAACGTTAGCCCAAAAGTTGGGGGCTAACGTTGGCGCAAACTTTTGGTGCCCCAGGGAGAAATTCTCATGTGCCAACGTTAGCCCAAAAGTTAGAGGCTAACGTTGGGGCTAACTTTTCACCCAAAAGTTTGTGCAAAAGTTTGAGGCTAACTTTTGGTCCAGCTTTTTGCTTCCTGGTTCATTTTCACTTATTCCATTGCCCTCTCTTTGCTCCTAGCCATTCCTTCTTGCTTCAACCTTTCTCCAAGCTTTCTTCACCTATCATTAATCAACCAAACACATCAAAGCTATGCTCAAGATCATGAGATATTCAATCTATCATAATATGCAACAATTATAGCATAAAACCTCATGAAATTACATTAATTCATCTATGGTTGATTAAATCAAAGGAAGCATGAAAATCTACCCAAATTGGCTTGCTTAGACCTCAAGAAAGTGCATAATTCAAGTGAAAACAAAAGAAAAAGACTAGTGAAACTAGGCTAAGATAACTTGTCATCACACATAAACTCAATTAAAAAACAAGCACACAAACAAGACTAAATTATGGACAAAAACATATCTAAAATCAATTTTGGATCAGACAACACTATTAATATGTTTCTTCTTCTTTTTTGTTTGATATTTTCTACTCTTTTTTTATTTTATTCTTTTTAAGAAAATAAAATAAGAAGGTGAAGATGCAGAAGAAAAAGATGAAAAAGAAGAAGAAGAAGCAGTAGAAGATGAGGAAAAAGAGTTTTGAATTGTGCAGGACAACGAATCTAAATATACCTTAATTCACTAGAAACGAACCGAAATTATATAATGATTGCGACACAATTAACCCAGAAATGAACCGAAAATACATAATGAATTATGACACAATTAACTCAGAAATAAACAGAAATTACGTCACAATACTCAGAAATAAACCAAAATTACATAACAATTGTGACACAATTAACTCAGAAATAAATCAAAATTACATAATGATTGCGACACATAAACTCAGTTCGAAAACAAGTACACAAACAAGACTAAATCATGAACAAAAACACATCCAAAATTAATTTTGAATCAGACAACGTCATTAATATGTTTCTTCTTCTTTTTTATTTGATATTTTCTTCTCTTTTTCTTGATTTTATTCCTCTTAAGAGAGTGAAACAAGAACTATAAGAAGAAAAAGAATGATGAGGAATAGGAGAAAGAGTTTTGAATTATGCAGGACAATGAGTCCAAATGCACCTTAATTCACTCAAAAATGAATCGAAATTATATAATACTTGCGACGCAATTAACTCAGAAATGAACCAAAATTATATAATGGATTGCGATATAATATAACTCAGAAATGAACTGAAATTACATAACAATTACAACACAGTTAACTCAAAAATAAACCGAAATTACATAATAGTTGCGTCACATAAACTCAGTTAAAAAATAAGCACACAAATAAGACTGAATCGTGAAAAAAACACATTCAAAATCAATTTTAGATCAGACAACATCATCAACATAGCAAAAATTCAACAATAACAAAAACAATAACGACGATAACGATAATGACGATATATATAAGAAGAATACAACAATGACGATAACGATGATGATGATGATGATGATGATGATGATGATGATGATGATGATGATGATGATGATGATGGAGGAAAAGGATAAAAAGGAAGGATGAGAAGAAATTCCAATGAGAAAAGAAGAAGAAAGAGGGGAAGGAAAAGTAGAAGGAAAAGGAGGAGGAGGAGGAGGAGGAGGTGGTGGTGGTGTTGGCGACGATGGTAACGAAAGTGAAAAATAAAAAAAAAAAAAAGAAGGGAAACATACGTGTATTTAAAACAAAAGAAGAAGAAGAAGTGTGAGGGGAGAAGAAAGCAGGAAAATGAAGCGCGTGATGTAAATCACTTGATGAACTTAGATGTTAAAATTGCTTGGATGTGGAGAATAATTCTTATTTCACATGAAAAAAAAAGCAAACATAGTTTCAATCTTCAATGTTACCAAACTTCCTTTTTGACCCCGCGCGCCGTGCACTTTGGCAGCTCCCAGAAGATCAAGTTTCATCAATCAGGGAGGCGGAAGCATGGTCTCAACCATGTTTTAAAGGTTGTTAGAGATTTGAATGTTGTTAGATAGTGCAGACATCGTGGAAGGTAGTTAGATTTTTTTTAAACACTATTTGGTATTGGGGTAGTTAGAGTTTATTATAATTTAGTATCTCTCGTCTCTCTTCTCGTGTATTCTGCTTGTTTGGTGCGAGTTTATTATTGAACCAATGAACCAATTATATAACTGATTCGGTTTTCGTAACCTTGACTGCACCCCAATCCCTGTTTTGTATTCAATTTCAATTTCAATTGCAATTGCAAGCTTCAATATTTTTCTCTGTATTGATTTTCAAATTTGTAATACCCTACTATACTTAATCTTATGCTTAACTCATAAGACTGAGATAGTATGGTATTACGACTTCTAAAAGTATATATATATATATATATATATATATATATATATATATAAGGAAAAAGTACTCAACTAGGAGCTTTGAAAAACGGGTAAAACAAATTCGCAAAATGAAAAGCGTAACGCTCGAGGAATCGAATTTTTTGCGGGTTAAGAAGCCTAAAAGGAAGTGATAAAGATAAATAAGAGAGAAAGGAAAGCCAAGGAAACAACATAACTAGCTCCTGACTCAGCCTGCGAAGCTAAGGCTGGCCGGAGGATATATATATATATATATATATATATATATATATATATATATATATATATATATATATATATATATATATATATATATATATATATATATATATAAACATACATAAGTATTCCCAAAATACGCCAAAGTACCAAAGTAAACTCTTATCTCTCCCTCAACCTCTAAGAGGAGCAGCATACATAAGTTACTTGGAGAGTAAGCTAAATACATATATACACAAATATGAACAGAAACCCAAAAGACATCCAAGAACTACTTCGCTTCAAGATCCAGACGCCTAGCGAGGAGCCTCACGACTTGCATCTGAAAAACATCAACAGAGTATGGAATGAGAACCGGATGTTCTCAGCATGGTAAAAGTGCCACACATATAATAAATAAGGTCCTGAGAATGCCATAGGTAATCCTAGAACTTCGTTATTCAATTATCCAACTTAATTACTAAATAGAAGCTATAAACAGGGATATGTATTCTAAATCTACCTAACTTACTCAATTTCAATCCTAATCTAACACCAAACCATTTCTCCATTTCCTCCATCCCTCCATCATCCATAATGCAACAAAAACAAGTAACCAAACAAGTTCACGCACAAGTAATGAGCATATAGTACGAGTAACAAGTATAACAGGTAGCAGGTGGTATATATATCAATTAGGCAAACCCAGGAAATGCATAGCAATCAAAAGAAATAAATGTATATGATAAATGTCTATCCTACTGGCCGTGAGCTCACGTGTCAGTTACTTTGCCAGAATCCGACACATCTGGTAGCTAACCCAGACATTGGTCTCTAGGTTGCACATCTCCAAGAGGATCATAAACGAAGGAGAGTGCCTTTCCACCTTCTCCTGGAGGTTTCATGAAGGAGAGTGTCTTTCCACATCGAAGGAGTGTGCCTTTCCACCTTACAACCAGAGAAGAATGTGGGGGAAACAATACGAAGGAGAGTGCCTTTCCACCTTCCCCACACCTGCATTATGACAAGAGAGGGAACTTCCGTCCTCAACTTTCCATATCGACCATTTCGGCCACACACAATCATTCCCAAATCTCATAATTTATCATCATCATTTCTTTACATTCGTTCTTTATAGCCATAGCAATATGTATTCATTTAGCTTCACATCATTCTCTTTTAATTCATCATGTTTACCCTTTCTGGGTCCTGACCAAACCATTTATCAAACTCTTCTCAACATTTTTAATATCGAATAATCTTAAAATCAACCCAATTCTAACATTAAATCAATCACATAATACGAAGATTAATCTTTGACTTCTCGGACCCATGACTATTACTAAGACATTCTCGACACTTTATTTTCTTTTCTGTTTTTAATATAACAAATGAACTCAAAATTGGGCAAACTTTATGTCCAGACATTCATCTCGGAATAAAATTTCTAAAAAATTAAAAATCACAATTTTCTGATTTAACTAGCCTCAGAAACAGAGGAGAAATGTTGTCTGCTCTACAGTGCTTAGAAACCAGAAAACAGCAGCAGCATACGATATCTAAAATTCCATATAAAATTCAAATTAAATCCAATCGCCTTAAAAATTAATATGGTTCAACTTAACATATCCAGGTTTCTTTTACAATTAGTTTCAGGTCAAAATCATTTTTAATGAAGGAGTTATGTAACTTGAAAGTTGAGTAACTTTCTGCAGAATTCTGTTTTAAAAGCCAATGAACATGTCCTCTTCTAAGTCCCATAACTCACTCACTAAAACATAGACAGCCCTGAAATTTAAATCACAACTGATAACCATAATTAATTTTCACCTCCAATTGGTTGCACCTGAATATCCATCCATAATCAGAAGTTATAAACTCTCAAAGTTGTTGATCTAAGAAAACAGAATCTGGCTTTTATTGTATAACGCATCGTATTTCAGAAATTCATATCTTTAAAACCAAAAGTCCAACTATTCTAAAATTTTACGATGTTAAAATAATAGGAATAAAGCTTTATTTAAAACTAGTTTCATTTCAAAATTCATTTTGAAACATTCGCAGCAAAGCCAACAAGTTAGTGTTGTTCTAAAAATTATGCAGTAAAAATCAGATTCTACGACTACAATTTGAAAATTCACCATAAATCATATATTTAACGAAAGGATCCCAAATTCTTCAGTTCAGTTCCAAATATTCCGAAGTTTAACCATGAATTGATTCTACACAATTCCGATCATCACAGAATTAGTTACAGCATATGCAATACCACCACAACATAACTCTACATCCTTATTAACAAACACCAACCATAATCCATCATAAATAAATACAAGAGCATACCATTAATAACTTTCACACCTCATAATTCCAATATATATCCATCAAAAAATCTATTCCAACAACATTACAAGGCTAATCATTAAATACAACAAACAATTCAACTTATCGTATGGTTCCTCTAACCTAAGTTTTCACAACACCGTAAATATTAAACGTGCGAAACTTAAACCATACCTTGGCCGACCACTTATTTTCACCCAAGGCAGCCTCACAACACAAAACACAGCCCTCCAAGCTCAATTAAACAGCCCCAAACCAAGCTTTGATCACAAACAAGCCTCCAATTACTCCCAATTCAATTCCAATACTTATATACCCACTTAATCTACACCTAATATATATACATGTTCCAATTTCAGTTTTTCCCATAATAAATACAAGATTGATCTAGGGTTAGGGTGTCCTTACCATACCCATATGCTCAATAGCTTGAGCCCACAAGTTCCGGAAGCTAACTTGAACCTAGAACACAAATATTGGACAATATTCACTATAGGTTTTCAATTTCACCAAGAAAGAGGGATAGAGATTCTGAACCAAATCTGGGGCTTACCAGTGAAATTATTCAAATAAAAAAGTAGAGCTCGACGCGTTGAGCGCGTGGCCGCGAACGGTGCGGCGATCGGAGCCCAGACGAAGGAGTTATGGTGGATCAAAGGTTGTGAGGGTTGAGAGCTCCTCCACCCTTTCCCAATTCTGTTTGTGTTCGTTGCATGCAATGGGGAAGAAGGAGAGCTGTTGTCTGTTTAAATATTTGGGTCTGGTTAGACCGACGGGCTCGGTTTGGCCTCCGGTTCAACCGGTTCGGCCCTTCCAGTCCAACTTTGGGCCAAATTATCGAAATTGATATCAAAATTTTCGTTTTGACAATCTCTATCCTATTTTGATATTAGTTTTGCATTTTTAATTTTCCTACTTAAAATTCAAATTATTGATTAATTATTTACCGATTTTAGCGAGGTTTACAAAATTCATGGGAATTTTCCCCTCTTTTGGCACTTGAGTTCTGAAACAAGATGTGAAAAGGTATTTGTTGATAGTGAATAGGAGATGGATCAATTTTCAGGAGTTGAAGAGCATCTTGCTCAATAGGGACTTAGGTAGAAGCTTGATGAAGTTAATGTACCTGCTCAAAATAGCCTTGCCCCTATCCAAGACCATGTCAGTTCCACTTTCCAAGTTCCTTCTTTCTTTCAAGGAGCAGCTTTTGATTCTATATAGTTCATTATTTGATAGAATTTTCACCTTTCCAGAAAGCGTATTTCAAATGTGCGTATGAGTGCTTTGATAGGAGCAGAAGGCAGCAAGAGATAACTAATTATGTCAAAAATTGCAGCATTCCTCTTGCTAATATTCAACAGACTTTTGATACTGAGATGCAAAAGTCAGGTAAATCTCTCTTTTCTTAACTATTATTGCTTCTTTAATTGCTAAAGTATTGATAGAGAAGTCTCAATATGGTTACAAACAACTTAGAAGATAATATGATTAAATATAATGGTGTGAGAATACAGGAAGGATAAGAGCATGCTTAGGGAGTAAAATAAGGTTTGCAAGGAGTTTCAATAGGAGAGAACTTGTAAGGAGTTTTCATAGGAGGGTTTTATTTTTCTTCATTGAAATTATAGTATAAATGATACTATATATATTTCTATAGCATTGTAACAGAAACATCATAAAAAATAAGAAAGAAAATTAATTCACATTATATTATATAGAGTAATCACATCATATTTTCTCATATTGGTTTTGTTATAGTTAGTGCATTATTGTGGGTATTGTTCAATTTCATATTACTTTGTATCTATTAGAAGTCCAAATTCTACTGCAGACTCAACAACTGGTATCAAGAGCCAATATTATATTATTCATAATTTGAGTGGTAAAATTCAAGTTTGAATACAATGGCTTCTACTAGTGAAAATGTTAAAGTAGGCAAATATGAAATCGAAAATTTTAATGGAAAAAATTATTTTTCCTATTGGAGGATGCAGATAAAAAGTTTTCTTATATATCAGAAATTACACAAGGCACTGGCGAGAAAAGAGAAAAAGTCAGAGGATATGGAGGATGAGGATTTGGAAGAATTAGATCTTGAAGTGCGGGTTGCGATAATCTTATGCCTTGAGAGGGATGTTACTTTCTTGGTGAATAAAGAAGCAACTGCAGCAGGTGTCTGGTTAAATTTAGAGAGTAACTTCATGACAAAGACTCTAACTAACAGGATCTACTTAAAATCCAAATTGTATAAATGCAAGATGAAGGAAGGCATTTCAATCTAAGAATATATCAATAAGTTTGATAGGATTATATCAAACTTGAAGGATATAGATGTGAAGATTGATGATGAGGATCAGGTACTCATATTATTATTTTTATTACCGAAGTTCTATGAAAATCTAGTGCAGACTTTTATGCTGGTGGGTGACACTCTGAGCATGGATGAGATGAGGGCATCCCTTTTAATGGATGATCTACGTAAGATTGCTATGATTGTAATGTCGTCTTCAAATGGAAGAGTGTATAATGATCAAGCACAAGGATTGTTTGCAGTTAGAGGGAGGAGTAATGAAAGAAGAAAAGGTAAGCGTGGAAAGTCTAGGCTAAAATCTAGACCTCACGCAGAAATAACATGCTTTAAATGTGGTGAGCCTGGACATTTTAAAGCAAATTGCCCAAATAAGAAGATAAATTCCAAGAAACAGAACAATGATAACTCAAAAGAAAAACAAGAAGCAAGTTATGTCTCAAATGATGATGAAGATTGTTACTGTGTAATAGATGATTCTTACGAGATATTCGGTAAATGGATGTGTGATTCTAGAGCTTCTCACCATGTGTCCAAATAGGAAGTGGTTTACTACCTATCAAAGCACTAATGGCGGCACAGTTTTGATGGGCAACAATCATGCTTACAAAACTATAGGGATAGGTACTATAAGAATGAAGATGCATGATGGAGTTGTAAGCTTGAAGGATGTGAAACATGTTCCTGACTTGCGAAAAAATCTGATCTCTATAGGTTTGTTAGAGAAAAATTATTGCAAAATGGTTGCTGAAAATGGGGTTTTAAAAGTTGTTCATGGTTCTTTGGTAATGATGAAGGGGGTTCGTCATGGTAATCTTTATCCTTTTTTAGAGACAACTGTTACAGGTGAGCTAGCAGTTGAAATCAGTGGAAGTAAAGACCAAACAGACTGCACGAGAATTTGGCACATGCGGCTTGGGCATATGTCGAAAAAGGGTCTATCATTGCTTAGCCAAAAAGGTTTGCTGAAAAATATGAAAAGGCACACAGGGTAAAATTTTTTAGAAGCAAAACACAAAAGTAGAGGGTTGTTAGACTACGTGCATACTGATGTTTGGAGTCCGACTAAAGTTACTTCCAAGGGTGATTCCAGGTACTTTGTTACATTTGTTGATGATTATTCAAGGTATGCTTGGGTTTACTTCCTCAAGCATAAGAATGATGTATTCAACAATTTTAAGCGGTGGAGAGCAATAATTAAAAATTGAACAGGTGGGAAGCTAAAAACTCTGCGATCTGATAATGGCACAGAGTAAACGGATGGAGCTTTCAAGGAGTTTTGTGATCAGGAAGGCATTGTGAGACATTGGACAGTTAGAGACACACCACAACAGAATGGAGTTGCGAAAAGACTGAATCGTACACCACTTGAGAAGGCAAGGTGTATACACTCTAATTCTGGGTTAGATAGAGAATGGTGGGTTGAGTCAGTTACTATAGCGTGCTACATAGTGAATCGATCTCCACATTCTTCTTTAGATGGAGCACACCTTATAAGGTGTGGTCAGGGAAACATGCAGATTACAAGAAACTCAGAGTTCGATGCACGGCTTATTATCATGTCAAAAGACAATATACTTGATGAAAAAGCTAAGAAGGCAATCTTTTTAGGGTATCCAAGAGGGGTTCAAGGCTATCATTTTTGGAGCGTAAGTGATTATAATTCTGTAACCAGTAGGAATGTGACCTTTAATGAAAGATCCATGGTAGCTTTATCTAAAATTATGACACCAGATGATGGTGATGTTGTAAAAACTATAAATACTCAAGTGGTGGAGATAGAGTCTAAAAATCAACAAATAGACTCTAGTCATGTTCAGGTGGAGCATCTTACTGCTACTCACAAAGATGAGGAGGATGATGAACTTGATCATGAGGAGATTCAACGAGAAAATACACATGTATTACAACAGCAACATTAGGATTCTTTGGCATCCATTAGGCCAAAGAGGAATTACAAACTTGTACAGAAGCTTGGATCAGACAAGCTTCTGAGGCATGATGGGCAATTAAATTTGGTAGAGTATGCACTCTCGATGAAGGATGATGAGCTAGTCATCTTCAAAAAAGCTATCAAGGACAAAGATAGTGAGAGCTGGTTGGTTGCTATGGAAGAAGAGATGCAGTTTCTTCATAAAAACAAGACATGGGAGGTGGTCTCATTGTCCGTGGAATAGACTGCTATTGGTTGTAAGTGGGTGTGTAAAAAAAAGAAGATCCTACTAAATCAAATGATATAGGATTCAAGGCTAGGTTAGTGGTCAAGAAATTCGCACAGAAAGAAGGAGTTGATTATAATGATATATTTTCTCCTGTGGTGAAACACACTTTCATTCGGATGCTTTTAAGTCTTGTAGCTCATGGCAATCTTGAGTTAGAACAACTAGATGTGAAGACAGTATTCTTACACGGTGATTTAGAGGAAGAAATTTACATGTATCAACCTGAGGGTTTCAAAGTTGAGGGTAAAGAAGGTCAGGTTTGTTGCTTGAGGAAATCACCTTATGGATTGAAACAATCTCCTCAGCAATGGTACAAGTGATTCAATTTCTTTATTTTAAAACAAGGTTTCTTTAGAAGTAACTATGATTATTGTGTATACATTTGTAAACTTCCTGGAGGTGATTATATCTATCTTTTATTGTATGTGGATGACATGCTCATTACTTCCAAGAGCAAGGTGGAGATAGATAGGTTAAAGTTTCAACTTGGTGAAGAGTTTAAAACAAAAGATTTGGGTGCTGCAAGAAAAATTTTAGACATGGAGATTAGAAAAGAGAGATCAAGTTGAAAAATTATTCTTGAGCCAAAAAGGCTACATTGAACGGGTTATCAAAAGGTTTGGGATGAAAAATGCTAAGCTGGTGGTGACTCTATTGGCTCCATATTTCAGGCTCTTAGGTAAACAATCTCCTACAACAGCAGAAGATAAGGCTTACATGGACAATGTACCTTACGCAAGTGTTGTAGGCAGCCTAATGTACGCTATGGTATGCACACGCCTGAATATTTCACAAGCAGTTAGTGTTGTTAGCATTTTTATGGCAAACCCGGAAAGACACACTGGGAAGTAATCAAGTGGATATTAAGATACTTGAAGGGTACCATTGATATAGGTTTATGCTTTGATGTAAATCATAATGTCA
This sequence comes from Arachis stenosperma, assembly GCF_014773155.1. Classification (NCBI taxonomy): domain Eukaryota; kingdom Viridiplantae; phylum Streptophyta; class Magnoliopsida; order Fabales; family Fabaceae; genus Arachis; species Arachis stenosperma. The sequence goes on from NC_080382.1 coordinate 116,980,959, forward strand.
AATTAGTGATTTTGTTGATTCTAATTATGCTTGTGATCTAAACAGACGACGATCTACAACTAGTTATGTATATAAAATATGTGGTGCTCTGGTTAGTTGGTGATCGATGTTACAAGCTACAGTGGCACTATCTACTACAGAGGATGAGTACATGGCAGTAGCAGAAGGGGTGAAGAAGGCATTGTGGTTAAGGGGTCTTCTAGATGATTTGGGTTTTAAGTAAAATTGTGTGAATCTTAGTTGTGATAGCCAAAGTGTGATTCCTTTGGCTAAAAATCAGGTTCATCATTCTCATACCAAGTATATTGATGTTAGGTATCACTTTGTGCATGATATTATAGAGAAGGTGACATTTCTCTCATGAAGGTACACAAAAACGAAAACCCAGCAGACATGTTGACTAAAGTAGTGTCGAAAAACAAATTCCAGCATTGCTTGGATTTGCTCAACATTATTCCATGTTAAGTATTACATGGCGAATAAAGGAACTACGTTTCGTTTGATCCTGGTAAAGGGTAGTAGGCAATCATTGTTAAGATGATGCAACCGGATACGACTACTACAATTTGTTCGTTCAAAATTTGAGTCAGTTTTTCAAATTGTGACCGAAGTGGAGAATTGTGAGAATACAGGAAGGCTAAGAGTAAATTTAGAGAGTAAAATAAGGTTTGCAAGGAATTTTAATAGGAGAGAACTTGTAAGAAATTTTTATAGGAAGATTTTATTCTTCTTCATTGAAATTATAGCATAGATGATACTATATATATTTTTGTAGTATTGTAATTAAAACATCATCAAAAATAAGAAAGAAAATTAATTCACATCATATTATATAGAGTAATCACATCATATTTTTTTATATTGACTTTGTTATAGTTAGTGCATTATTGTGGGTAGTGTTCAATTTCATATTACTTTGTGATGAGTTTGGAAAACTCTTATTTAATTTTGATGATGAACAAACATTATTAAATATTTAATTACAAAATTATTAATTTGATCTTAATTCATATTTGCTTAATTAATAATTTTGTTGTGCAGATTTTGTGTTGGGCCGAAAATAAAATTCTGGTTTAAGCCCAATTATAAGCCTTGCTACATGCTTCCCATGCTATGAAGCTGAATTATTAATTGGGCCAGAATGAATGTTATTGATGCAAGCCCAAATGAATGCTTTCTTATGTGCTCAATGTATGATCCGAAAAAATATTCATCAGGAAAGCAAATGTTACTAATTTGGGCCAAATTAAATTCCAATGCTACAAAGCCCAATCTTGTTGTTGATGAATGTTTTCAAACTTGGTCCGAAACCAAGATGAAAAGAGAAAGCAAAAATGCTTCCAACGGAACTCCTTTGCCCATCATGATGGATTTCAAAAATTATTAAGAGAAGTTAAAGCATGGGAACTATGAGAGAGATTGTGTCATTGATTTGATTGAAAGAATTAATGCTGCACGCTAAACCACTAGGGAAGTAAAAGCACTTTTTCACTTGAATTGTTTAACTCATTTAATTACTTTCCTTCCAAGCTTATTCTCTCTCATCTCTTTCTCTCTTCTCTTCGGTCATGTCACAGCAACCATGGAAGCTACGCTAAGCTACCAAAAAGAAAAAGAAGAAGTTGCATGCATCAAGGCCATCAAGTTAATGATGGCAAGAAAAAGAAAACCAAAAGTATGTAGTGGCTGAGATAATCACCAAATGTGGTAAGATTTGGTGAGGTAATCTCGGATCCTTCATACTCAAAAAGAAGGAAGAAGATTCAGCCAGCAAGGGAGATTCTTGAAGCATGGCTTGTCTTTGATTCTGCTCAACCACCACATGAAGTAGCTAGAGTGGCGAAGTGATGGAAGAGGCAGAGTTTGAAGCAGATGAAGTCATCATCATCATGAAGCATCAAGGGCCAGAAATCCATCTTGGAGAGGAAGCCAAGGATGGAGCGCTCGGATTGATGAAGAGTGATGATCAAGAAAGGACTAGAGGTAATTGCATGTTGGGTTTTGCATGGTTATCTCTTCTCTCTCTCTAAGTGGCCGAACCGGTTCTGTTTCTTGAAGGAGGAAGAAGTTGGTTTGGGTGTTGGCTTCAAGTGTGGAGGCTTCCCTCTTCTTTAAAAAGAGAGAACAGCCACTGTTTGGAAAAAAGAAGAAAATTTGAGAGTGCAAGGCACAGAGTTCTCAGAGCTACCTGAGCTAACAGATTTCTCTTCTCCTTCAATGTTTTCTGTTTAATATTTTTCTGTTTAATTTTGTCATGTCTTGAGTCTCATGGAAAAAGACAAACAGTGAGGTTTGTATGAAAAAGCCATAGAGCGGAAAAAGGCAGAGAGTGCAAAATTAAAAGAAAAAGCCATAGATGTCTTAGAGTTCCTTTGTACATCTGTGTTGTGTTTCATGATTCTGTGGGAATCCCCTTGTAAGTTGGGTTAGCACTTTACAATTTGTAATCTGGATGATTATAGTAAAATTCCATCATTGTTGTGATGGAGACTGGATGTAGGCTGCACTGGACTTAGCAGCTGAACCAGGATATATCTGGGTGTAATCTTCTCTCTCTCTTCCTACCTCAATTCTGTTTTTACTGTTCAGAAGAAAAATAAAAAATGTCTCGTGTCAAGTGACGAGACAAAATGAAAATGTCTCGTGGCTAGGGACGAGCTAAAAACAGAAAAGTCTCCTCTAAGTCCAGCAAGTGTTAGCAAGCAAAAAGGGGGCTAAGATTCAACCCCCCTTCTCTTAGCCACTGAAACCATCACTTTGTATCTATAGAAATCCAAATTCTGCTACGACTTAACAAATGGTTTGTTATAAGGGAGCTGCTATAGTGCTGAAAGAAAGATTTTTCTGCAAATGCTGCATGTCCCAACGTGGTGGAAACACGTATCCTGTTGAAATATTCAATGCTTCTGCACGTGTTGCAGTTGGAGGTAGCTGGTGCAGGCGCGAATCCCACAATTCAAAAGGGCTTGTTAGAATCGAGGTTGTTAATAAGTAAATTAAGAAATATTAATAATTTAACTAATTAAAAAATAAATATAATGTAATATAGTAATTTTTTTATTTTCATTTTCAGGTTTCAGTTTGGCGAAAAAATTAGATGAACCTGGGAGAATTTTAAGCTAATTGGCGAGAGGTGGATTAACGCCCTTGACCATTCAGATTCAAAGGATCCAAAAGGTTTCATGTTTTTAAAACCATAAAAAAAAAAAAAGAGAGAACCTAACCCGCGTCAGCACCCCTCTACCCCCGTCATTTGTGAACTCACCCCCCTTTTTTGATGCAAAGTAAATTGATACCATACCAAAACCCTAGCTTTAGCTTCCCTCTGCATATAAAAATTCAAACAATAATTTTTTTAGGTATTATCTTTAGTGAAAAAGGCTTAATTTTTTATTAGCCCTTAATTTTGGCATTCATTATCCATAATTTAAAAAAAATTACAGTGTATATTATTATAATTAATTAGATATAAAATTTGTTGCATACATACAAATAAAGATATCAAAAATGTCTTTTTTTAAAGATGTTTTTTAAAAATTAAAATTTAACACATATAATCAATTAAATTATATTATTTTTATTAAAATTAGACTGGACAAATCAGTTTAGCAAAAAAATTAATAAATTAAATTTTGAACCGGTATAAATTAATATTTTTTATAAAAAATTACTATAATATTCCTATTATAAAACACAACTAAAATTTCTCTATTAGATATATATATATATATATATATATATATATATATATATATATATATATATATATATTAATTTTAAAAATTTTAAATTCTAACCTTATAACAATAGAAAAAAAAAGGGCAAGAATTTAAGATTTTCAAAATTAATATATATAATAAGAGTATTTTAATCATTTTATATAATAGGGGTATTGTAGTAATTTTTTATAAAAAATAATATTAATTTAGACATATTCAAAATTTGATTCACTATTTTTCGATCAAATTAATTTTTTTAACCTAATTTTAATAAAAATAACATAATTTAAATGATTATATGTGTTAAATTTTAATTATTAAAAAATATCTTTAAAAAAAGACGTTTTTTGAGTCTTTATAAAAGCATCCCCAAAAAATAATTACATAATACCGTAAAAAAATTATATTCATATTTATAAAATTAAGTGAAAATCAAAGTTCGTTCATTTTGGAAGAAAAAATATTATTTTACTTATAACAAAAAATATTCGGTGATACATTTCTATTTCTCAAATTCATTCATATTTAATAGGGTTAAGTATGATTTTGGTCCCTAACGTTGGGGCCAAAAATCGATATCGTCCCTCGGCTTTTTTTCGCTTCAAAAAGGTCCCTGATGTTCCGGTTTGTTTTAAAATCGTCCCTCGGACGATTTTGCCCCTGTGGTCGTTAGGTTTAGATATGACCGTTTTAACGGAAATGGGAAACGTTAATTAATATAAATAAATAATAATAGAAGGATTAAATCAAGAAGGTGAACGAATCTGAAGTGCAGGGGAGGGAGGAGTAACGACGGGAGAAGCTGCTGAAGGTGGACGGCTAGGGTTCAAGAGACAGTGGCGTGGATGGCTTCCCAGAGCTCAAGAGCCTCACGTTTTCGTTCAGATGCAAAGGAGTTTCTTTGTGGCCATGGTGAGAGGCCGATTTTGCGAACTTCATCGACGAAGGATAACCCTGGACGAAGATTCTGGGGTTGTGTATACTATAAGGTAAAGTGTTCTTCCTATTTTGGTATTGTGGGTCTGAGAATTTGGGATTTCTTCATATGTTTCTATGGCTCCTATTAGGTTCAGGATGGGTGTGATTTCTTCAGATGGGCAGATCCGGAACCTGGTGGTGTTCACGAAGAGGTTGAAGTTGCAAGAAATAGGAGGAAGATAACGAAGTTGAAGGCAAGATTGAAGGAGATGGAGACGAAGCTTTGGGTTGTGGCTGCTCTATGTATTGCTGGGTGGGTGGGATTTTTGTTCTTATTCCTGCAGAATTATTTCAAGTTAAAGCACCCAAATGGAATGCACTTAGGTTATAGATGATTTGGTAGGGAATGTTATGAGGTTTACTGTGTTGTGTGGGTAGAGTTTGAGAGTATTCTGTGATGTTACAATGGTTTGAATTAATGAAACTGTTTGATTTAATGAAACTATCTGAATTAATGAAGGAAAGTGTTGTTCACTGTTGCCCAAATTGTCACCTTCTTGAAGGGTGGAGTTGTGTTATTTTGTAATGTAAAAATAGTTTATGAGCAAAGAAGAAAAGCATTCAATACAAGATCTGAAATTTGGATAATTAGTAATGGAATATTTCATTTGATGAGTAGTTAAAACATACAAAAATATTTTGTGGTTGCCTTCACATGCCTAGTACCAAAAAACAGAGAAGCAACACTTCAAGTTATCTCAAGAACTTAATGCCAAAATACAGTTCTCAAACCAAAAAACAGAGGAGCAATACTTCAAGTCTCCTCAGGAACTTAATAACAGAATTACAGTTCTCAAACCAAAAAACAGAGAAGCAATAAACTTCAAGTTTCCTCAGGAACTTAATAACAGAATTACAGTTCTCAAACCAAAAAACAGAGAAGCAACAGTTCAAGTTTCCTCAAGAACTTACTTCCAAAACACAGTTCTCAAACCAAAAAACAGAGAAGCAACATTTCAAGTGTCCTAAGGCACTTAATACCAAAATAAAGTAGCAAGACTAAAAACACTGCTTGCAAGTCATCAATACAAAAGTCACAAAATATTCCACACTCAAATCCTAAATATTTCCCCACTGAGATGGGGGTAACTTGGCCATCAACCTCAACTTCTGCAGGGGTAGATGAGGTGCACTGCATTGAATGACAGAAAAGGGCCTCTTCCTGACAGGTGGCTGGCTAGGAGGCTGTTTGTTGCTGGTGGAGGTTGCAGCAGATGCAGGGTTGTTGTTGGGCTGGGCCACGGTGTTGGGCTTAGTGGATGCTTTCTTGGGCTTGGTGGAAGCTTTCTTGGGCTTAGGTGCTTCTGTGGTGGGCCGGGCTTCACGTTTCTTGGGCCTTGTGGGGGTTTTCCTGGTATGAGATGCAGGAAAATTGGGTGGTGATAGTGTAGTATTCCTGTTTCTCCCTCCCAAAACTGTCTGACCAGGTGCCAGCTTAGGTGCATTCTTGTTGGCTCTTTTGGTTGAAGTTTGGGCCTACAATGAAAATGTAAAGCATAGAGAAAGTTACACACATATCATATAGCAGTTAAAGTATATAGATGGCTTAAATAATGGTAGTTGAACCCTAGAATAGCATGTCACAACCCCTCTTACCCTCTTCTTAGGCTGCTTGCAGCCGCTCTTCTTGTGACCAACTCCACCACAATTTGAGCATCTTTGGACTTCTCCCCTCCGTGACACATGAGTCTGGCTTCTGTTGTCTTCATCTGCAGCCCCTCTTTTCCTCTTCTTCACCGGTCTGTGGCTTGGCCTCCTGTATGGAGGTGGGATGACGTCATCATATTGAGTCCTCTCCCATAGCTCCGGGCCGTTTACAGGGTGTATCACCTCCTGGTAGCACCTGATGTAGGCTTCTTTCTTGTAGCAGTCATCCACGTATGACTCCAAATTAAGGCCTTTGAAGGTGATGCAGCTGATGGCATGAGGACAAGGAATCCCACTCATTTGCCATTTCCTGCAAGAACATTCACCAGCAGCAAGATCCACAACATACTTATCTAGACCACACATTACCTCGTAGTTGCTAGCAGATGACCAATAAGGCCTCCAGTCCCTAGCTAAGCTTGCCCGTTTTTCTAATTTCTTCCTAATAATTGGCATAATGTTTCCTGGATAATTAAGAACCCTTTCCCTATTTGCAGCCCATCTAGTCATCATATAAACCCTAATGTCCTCTAACATGCTCACAATTGGTTTCTCTCTTGCTTCTACTAACACAGCATTGAAACTCTCACTCATATTATTAACAAGACTATCACATTTAGATAGGAAGGTAAACCTGGATCTTGACCAGAACCTTGGTGGAATGCTATTGAGATGTCTAAATGCTCCCTCATTCAGAACTCGCAAATTTTTCATCTCCTTCTCCCAGCTCTGCCAATGACTTGCTTTAGCACACCTCCACATCTTGTTCTTTAGCTCTAAACCAGGAAACTTCTTCCTGAAGTTGCTATAGAGATGCCTAACACAGAACCTGTTATCCACCCCTGGAATGACCTCTTCAAACGCCGGCAATAAGCCCTGTTTTCAAGAAGGTAAGATTTCAAATTGTTAGTTCATTTATAAATGTATTCAAGGGCAACAAGCATAGACTTATATATGGTGAGTTACCTTTTGCTGATCAGACATAAATGTGCACTTTGCAAGATTGTGTGGGCCTAAGTCATCGGACAGGTGACGCAGAAACCATACCCAGGAGTCCTTAGTCTCCGCCTCAACAACCGCATATGCAATTGGAAGAATCTGGTCATTTGGGTCTCTTCCGACTGCAGTTAACAGTTGACCACCTTGAGGGGTTTTCAAGAAGCAACCGTCCAGCCCAATGAACCTTCTGCAGTGTTGAAAACTTTTCTTGCAAGCATCAAAGCATACATACATTCTTTGGAAAACACAATAGTTCATAAGTTCTGCGTTCTGTCGCTCTTGAGCAAAATCTGGTGATCGAATTACCTTCAGAATCACTGTGGAACCTGGGTTTGTTCTTAGGAGTTCATGGCAGTAGTCGTTTATTCGCTTGTACTGCTCCCTAAAGGCGCCCTGTATCTCATTCAAAGCCTCCTGTTTTGAATTAGCTGCCATTGTCTTTGTAAGGGTCAGGTTCCATTTTTTGTGAGCCTTTGCAACCAGCTCCTTCACCTTGATCTTAGGATTGGATTCAACTTTCTTCTTAAACTGGCGACCCAACCATTTGCTGTGCATAATCCCAACCCGGTGTGTCTGCATGCAAGAATGTTGAAGATTCATGCTTCTTAGTTGCCAAGTAGACTCCTCACCGACCCTGTGTGCATATAACCAAAAGGGGCAACCTTCCTGACAAACAGCTCGGACCCTCACCAAGTCGCACTTCTTGAATTTAATGTTCCTAGCTGTGTTGACTGCATAGGCCGCCACTGTATCCTTGAACTCTTGCCGAGATTCATACAATGTCCCCACCTTCCATTGGTACTTTCCCATGTCCTTTTGTGTCTTGTGCACTGGAAACCTCTGCCCCCCCTCCTCAGCATCATACTCCCCATCATCAGCACCCATCTCTGCTCCTCCAATGACATGGTCCTGCTCCAGTTCATCACTGTCAACTGCATCCTCATCATCCAAGTCACTTGTGACAACCTTTTTGCCCTTCTCCACATTACAGTCCTTTGGCACAGCATTATCTTCACTGAATCCACTTTCATAGTGGTACACTTCATCACTGTCAGTGAAGTGGATGTCTTCCACACTGTTTTCCTCTTCATTAGATGGCAAGTATGTTGGGTCATCACTGTCTTCACCACTGCTAACATCATCACTAACCGCCTCACGTCCCTCTTGGCCTAATTCCACTCCAGCATCCTTATTCTCGCATTCTTGTTCACCAGCAACCCTAGCTCCATCACTGTTATCTACATTGCCTTCGAACACCACTATATCCATACAACCACCCAAGGGTTTCTCACTCTGGCCCCCTACCTTCTCTCCCCCCACGTCCAGAAAACCCACCTCTGGAAATCCCTCCGCATCCTCAACCTCATGCACCACAAACAGATCAACAAAGCCTCTCCTCCCTGCTATGGTAGACATTTCAATTGCCTCTGTGTCACCTACCAACAGCTTCGAGTGACGCTCAAAATCCTCCTCAGTCGGGTCTTTGTACCATAACGCAGAAATGTTGGATTTCATATATCCAAGCTGTCTCAGTTCCTCGTATGCCTCAAACACACTCCACCGATCCCCGTCAATGTCCTCCACAACTGTACATTGACCCTTCAGGTACTTGAGCACACCATTTTCATATCCAAATAACCCTCCATGGTGCACCCGCATGTTGAAGAGCGCCATCTCCTTCCCGAAAAACCCTATTAATCAACACATGGACTTAGTCAACCAAATATGAACAACAACAACTACAATCAATTCAAACCCTATTAAGAATCGAGACATTATATTCACATAATGCTTACCCAGGAAGTTTTCCGGCAACCTCTCTGAAGCTACCAACGCCGGACGTCGCAGGAAGGCCTTCCAAGGGTTTCGCACAATCGTTTCACACAAACGTTACACTCTGGCTACTCTCAGGCAATGCGTGGCTTGGGAAAGGAAAATTTTCTTTCGCGGGAAGTAATACCAACCATCAAGGGCATTTTCGTATTAAAAATTTATTTTTGGTGGCAAAGGATGATTTTAAAACAAACCGGAACATCAGGGACCTTTTTGAAGCGAAAAAAAGCCGAGGGACGATATCGATTTTTGGCCCCAACGTTAGGGACCAAAATCATACTTAACCCTATTTAATAAGATTCTTGCAGCAATAAAAGTGTATGTGAAATTTTAGATTGAGAGAATTGTAATGTGTAATGTTTCACACATAGAGAAGTATCTTATATAGGCTGCGTCTCTGGTGGCCACGTTAGTCGTGGCTAGCGGTGGCTATAAGATGAGCATCTAATGGGATACTGACACGTAATTTTGGAGTTAGTTTCCTTAAGGCATATTTAGTAAATTAAGCACCGATTAGATCAGAATGAGTGAATTTAATTTTCACAAGTAGTTTTTTTATTGGGATTTTTTAAAAATAAATAATTTAAGAAAAAATTTCAATTTCCTCTTCTACGAGATGTTGAAATGATATTTTTCTCCTTCTTATTTTATAAATGTATATTCTTCTCTCTTCTAACTTTTAAAAAATCTCCTCTTTAATTTAATTTAAATTTTTTGTGTTAACTAATATTAACTTTATCTATTTTTTAAGAAAAAAAATTATTTTTTAAAAAAAATACTCATTAACAAAAATTTTATTTTTTATTATTAATTTTGCTTACTAAAATATATTTTAATAAATTATTTTTTTATTGACTAAATTGTATTTTTATCAAAATACTTTTAAAAAATTAATAATTAAATTTTTTTTCTAAAATACCTACCCTTCAATAATTTTTTAATTATTAAATTATAATTTTATTAAAATTTTTGTTAACAATTATTTTTATATTTTACTATTAATTTTTTGATATCAATATATATTATTTTAACATTAAATAAAAAAATATTACCACTGTTAATATGTATAACAAATAATATATATTGATATTGAAAAATAATCTTACTAAAATTTTTTATTTAATGTTAAAATAATATATATAGATATCAAAAAATTAATAGTAAAATATAAAAAAATTGTTAACGAAAATTTTGGTAAAATTATAATTTAATAATAAAAAAATTATTGAAGGGTATTTTCGAAAAAAAATAATATAATTGTTACGTTGAGTAACCGGAGGTTAATGGGCTGGACTCGTAAGGTTGGCCCAATCGTATGAAGGGGAAGCCTTTGAGCGGGTTTGCGCCTTTTGAGACTCCTTCCGATTTGCGAGCGTGAGTGAATGGGGGGTGGTACCTGCAAAGACACTCCGATGCCTAAGTTAGCGAGAGTGTGAGCAGGTCTTAGAGAGTATTGGGACTTAGAGATACCTGAGGGGTGTAGTGTATTTATAATGGTGAGCCAATAACCACCGTTGGAGTAGTTTCACCTTTTAAGGTGGATAACCGTCCCTTTATCTTAGGGAGGTTGCGATATGGCTCCTGGAAGTGGGTTGAGATATTTTAGGGGCAGTTATCATCTGCCAGCTAACCTTTACTCCCGACTTCCTTAGAGCAAGTCGTGTGGAGCACCGACTTCTTAGGAGAAGGTCGGTGTTCTGTGAGGCTCAACCCCGTGGGTTGGGCCTGTCGTTTGGACCTGGGCCTTAGCGTTGGGTCAGGGTATGAACAATAATTATTAAATTTTTTAAAAAATACAATTTAATCAATAAAAAAATAATTTATTAACGGATATTTTAGTAAACAAAATTTAATGATAAAAAATAAAATTTTTGCTAATGAGTATTTTTTTAAAAAATAATTTATTTTTTTTAAAATGGATAAAGTTTATATTAGTTAACACAAAAAGTTTAAAAGGGATTAAAGAGGAGATTTTTAAAAGTTAGAATAAAAAATAATTTATTAACGGATATTTTAGTAAACAAAATTTAATGATAAAAAATAATTTATTTTTTCTTAAAAATAGATAAAGTTAATATTAGTTAACACAAAAAGTTTAAAAGGGATTAAAGAGGAGGTTTTTTAAAAGTTAGAAGGGAGAGGAATGTACATTTATAAAATAGAGGGAAGAGAAGTGTCATTTGAGCATCTCGTAAGGGAGGGGAGTAGAATTTTCTAATAATTTAATTATCGAAATATGTAATTTATAGCGTATTTATCAATTTACTTCACATTAATTTATCAAGATAATTATAAATATATTTCGTTTACCGTGTAAAGGAGATATATATATTTGTAAATATAAAAATATAATTTTTGAAAATAATTAAAAATTTTAATAATTTAAATTGTATCAAATTCTTAAAAATAAAACGTTTCAAATAATAGAAAAGACAAACAATTTTAAATAATAGAAAAGATATACAATTTTAAAATACCAGGCAAAATAAGTGATTTTAATTAACTGATTAATGGACGACTGGACGCATCATATAATATAAAATTTTTCATTTAAAATCAGCATACTATTTTCTTAAAAATTAATTTATTTAAATTAATATTTAAAAAGAATAAAAAATGATAATTAAAATAATTAAATTATTTATTTTTAAAAAATTCCCTTCCATTATTTTTGTGAGTTTAACTAAATGGCAAAACTAAGCATGGACCACTGATATTCATAATTACCGTTCTCATTAGGATGATAGAGAGTTAGGTGGTTCTTTAAAACTGGAGTCCTGTAGCAGTCAACCTAGCACGTGTCGTTTTATCATAGGTCAGACTCTCATAGTCACGCTAGTCACATATGGCAGCTAGCCATCACAGAACGCACCTCTTATATATGACCACTTGTTGAGACTAACTCTAACTAACTAACTAAAACAAGAAAGTATGAAGAAGCTAGTTCTAACCAACTGACTTTGTTGTACTACAACCATCTCTGCTACCTTACTCTCTAAGTATACTAGTACTTATGATATCGTTACTTAACACCCCCGTCAAGCTTAGTTGGGCTTCTCAAACAGCATGACAGACAAGGGCTTTGTCAGCAAGTCTGCTAATTGATCATGAGCAGGGATGTTAATGTCATACAATTGCTTTCTATTTACAAGTTCCCTGATGAAGTGCAGATCAGTCTCAAGATGTTTGCAGGATGACAAGTGCTTTGAGAAGTTGCTGAATTGACATCACCTCTGTTTTAGCAGTTGCAATAACCTTTGACTGTTTTCCACTCTTCCAAGAAAAACAAAGTACCCGCTGGTAGACCTTCAATCGTCTAAATCAGATGCCCAGTCTGCATCTGCAAAGGTGAGAATTCTGTAGTCAGTACATTTGGAAAAGATCAGTCCTTGCCTCATTGTACCTTGCAAGAGTTGGTTTGTGCATGAACTGAGAGCACTTGTTTACAGTAAAAAGAAATGTCTGGTCTTGTTATTCTTAGGTACTGCAAGGCTCAGACTCACCACTGTGCAGCTTCAGGGACGAAACCATTGGAGTCGGCATCGGTTTGGCTTCCTTCATTCCTGCTCTTTGAAGAAGATCATTAGTATATTTAGTTTGAGAAAGGAGTTGTTTATCAGATTGAAGAAATTCAGCTTCTAGTCCTAGGAAATAACTACATTTGCCTAATTCCTTCAGTGAAAAAATCTGATTCAAGTCTGCAATTAATGTATTAATCTCATTCGAGCCTGAACCTGTAATTACTATGTCATCCGCATAGATTAACATATAGATAACAGAATTTGGTGATTTTCTAACAAATAAGGCAATATCTGAAGAAGTGTTTTTAAACCCAAAATCTTTTAAAGTAGCAGGAAGAGTAAGGTACCAAGCTCTTGGTGCCTGTTTTAAACCATAGATCACTTTGTGGAGTTTGCACACTTTGGTAGACCTTCAGGCTGTGTCATGTATACCTGATCTAGTAGCTTCCCATTTAAGAATGCAATGTCAAAATCGAATTGTCTCATTACCCAACCTTGAGTAAGAGCAATTGTAATAATGACTCGAATGGTGGTTAGTCTCACAGCTGGGTTATATACTTCTTCATAGTCCATACCTTCCACTTGGTGAAATCCTTTGGCTACTAACCTTGCTTTGTATCTTAGGATTTCACCTTGAAGATTCTTTTGATCGCAAAGACCCATTTGCATCCCACAATTGTTGCATTTGATGGAGGATCAACAAGAGTCCATGTCTGACATTTTGTTAAAGCTCGAAATTCCATGTCCATCGCATGCTTCCAACTGTCTTTGGCACTTCATTCACCAAATCAATGTGTTGTTATGAAAGTCTTTGGTTTGATGATGCCTGACTTGCTCCTTGTTACCATTGAGGATTGATCCCTTTGGGGTCCAGAAGGCAAGACTATTTCTGTACCAGAAATTGATATAGTTGGTGCTGTTCCAGAATCAGAATGATGTCCATCTTTTGTTGAATGTTCGAATTCTGTTAATGTAGTTGAAATTGTAGTAGAGGGTAAGTGTTGAACAACATTGGAAAGATTCGGTGTGGAAGTAGGAGTTTCTTGGTTTCCATCTGCAAATCGAGGTTGAACAGAACCAAACAATTGAATTGAGGTTTGATGAACAGATTGTGATTCAAACAAAGAGTGATATGGAAAAATTGATTCATTAAAGATGACATGTCTAGATAAGTAAATTCTACCATCTTTCGATAAACACTTATATCCACATCGCAGATTTATAATTAAATTTTTGTTTGTTATAAGGCCTTAAAAGAGAAAAACATGAACATCCAAATACTCTTAGAGAATTATAATCTGGAATTCGATTATACAAAAGTTCAAAAGGACTCTTATGATTACGTACAGGTGTGGGAAGTCTATTTATTAAATAAACAGCAGTAGCAACAGCAACATCCCAAAATTTTAATGGCAGAGAAGCAGTGGCTAATAAAGATAAACCTGTTTCTGAAATGTGTCTATGTTTTCTTTCTATGCTTCCTTGCTGCTCATGTGTATAAGGGCATGAGAGTCTATGGAAGATTCTATTTTCAGCTAGACCACACTATTTCATAACTAGACTAACAGTTTAATAGCACTATGCCCAATCTCTTGTGGCATAGTTCAAAATCATTATCTGACTTGGTTTGTGCAGTAAGAGAGCTAAAGGTTGTTTTTGTTTACCAATATTAAGAAGTGATGTTTTATGAGTGGTTAGAAGAGAAAGAGTTAGGAATACAAGTAGAATTAGGAACCATGCAGGAAGATTCAAAATCAAGAATTTTATTTAAGACCTGATTATTATTACCCATAGTAGCATTGCTATTCAGGTTCTTATACAAGGTAGAACTAAAATCTTGATTTTTATTAGTTGAATTGCATACAAGTTTGGAAAAAGGCTTAATAGGTGTATCATATCTTCTTTCAACAGCTTTAGGATCAACATTCTTTGGGACAATCAAGTGATTAAATGAGTAAATTCCTCCTTTAGCAGTGCCTTGTAGGAGATGTTCCTTGGGCTAATGATGATGAATATCAATACCTACTTTTGTGTAACTTTTCATTTCAGGGTGATTTAGGATATATGTACCTTGATTTGTACATGTAGCTAGCAATTACTGTTTTCTCTTTATGTCACTCAAATATGTGGCTCCTTTTTATGTCCAACTCTTTTCATATGAAGAATTCACCCCAGACAACATTATTTCACCAATTTATAGGAACAGTTCAGAATTGCATTGCCTTGTATTTATAATAATACAGTAACTACACAAGGAGATACTACAAGTAACTAATTAATAACCCATAAGAGTTTACTTAATATTCCTTGGTGCTCCCTGTCAAGTTGAAACCTTGTTATATTTTTATTCACAAACTGCTTATTGTTCTGGTTCCTGTCTCATCATGAAAAAATTGCAGGTTGTAGCTCCTGTTTGCAATTTAAAACTAAACCCACTTTCTTGATATAAAAAATAAATAAAAAGAAAAGAAAAACTAAGACTCACTTTTAGACAGAAAAGAAATAGCATGTATATATATATTTTTTTTGTGACAGATATAGCATGTATATGGTAGTGGAAATAGATTCTCTCAATTTTTTTTAACAATTGAAGGAATAAATTGTGATCTCTCACCATTAATTTTATAAATAGGACTAAAAATAAATATGAGAGAAAGCGCAATAAAAAATTAGAGATCACACTTTACCCTCTCAATTTTTTTAACAATTAAGAAGATCCATTTCCTTTCACTTTTTTTTTTATGTTTATTTTCAATTTGTTTTTTAGAAGCTAATAGTATCGTTAGGTAGATATATGAAATGATGTAAAAACTAATTTAAATAACCAAAAGTTACAAAAATTGTGTGATAATTATTTTAAAAAAAAATAAAATGAATATGATAAATATAATATTTAAAAGATAGAAATTTAAAATTGAAATACTTAATTAATAAATGAAAGGTTTTTTTTAAAAAAAAGAAACGTTAGGCTATGTAAGTCTTTTAAATGTTTAAGATTATAAGCCATAAGTTCTAAGGTAGCATTTGTTTTGAGATATTGAGACAGAGACGGAGAGATTAAGACTCATATCATGTTTGTTGATTCAGAAATTGGTATTAAAATTTCTGTTTCTGTCTCCAAAATTTCAGTATTTTAGTACCTTCAAAAAGTGGGGACACAAGAGACTAAAATTTTTAGTGATGGAGACTGAAACTTTAATAACATTTTATACCTAAAATACCTTCATTTCAATTAATTAATTCCAATTTACCCATTGTGGTTAATTTTGCAACGGCTAATTTTAATAATGTGGTTAATATTTTAAATTTTAAAAATAAAAATTATTTAATAAATTAATTATGATTTAATTATTTAATTATGTAAGTGTTAGTATTTTAATTATTTAATCTAATTAATTATTATAATTATTAACAAATTAATTATAATTTAATTATTTAATTAATTATTATTTAAATAATTAATATAAATTATTAATTAAATAGAGATATAATTATTTAATATAATTATTACTAATTTAATTATTATTTAATTATTTAATATAATTATTTAATTATTTTAAATTTTATATAATTATTTATTTTTAATAATAACTTGTCAAAGTGACAAGTTATTATGGTTTACAATGAACCCTCTAAATAAGGACTCTCTCTTCTTGAACAATATGTTTGGACACAATAATGATATGCTTCAACGGTAGGTTTTTCAAAGTGTCAAAAAAAAATTGAATAAAAACCAGCTGTTGAAGATGCTCTTAGGAAGAGAAAAGAAATGTACGAGAGAAAAAAATAATAAAATAAATAATCTTTATAATATGAGTAAAAAGTTAAAAAAAATTTAATATTTAAAATTTAAATTAATCTCAATTATTATTGTGTTTATCTATAAAACAAAATTATATTTTAATTAAAATTTAATTAAATAATATTATTTAAATTAAAAGATTAAAAATTAAAAAATAAATAATATTTTTGTATTAAATTATTACTTATTTCGTTATCACCGTAAATAAAATATCTTTACAAATATCTTGTTTTTCGTACGGACAAAATAAGTAATAAAAAAAAGTATAATTTTATTTTATTTATTTAAATAAAAAACCGACTTAATTTACGTTCGAGAATCTCTACATGAAAACCTTTATCATTTTTTCCACGTTTAGAAAAAGCTGTGTTGGCAACACAATCCTCAACATGTTTCTTAGATGGGTTCAACAATCTGTTAAAACACTTAACCTGAGTTTCGTCACCACGAACTTTCCTTGAAGACAATTCGTTTGCGTGCCATTGAATCTTTTCTATGAACGAATCCGAATTTATCACGAAAAAGAAAAAAAGAAAATAGAGAGTAATGTTATCATTTTTGGTATCATGGCTGAGTAGATTTCATGTCATTTAATTTTTATTGCTTAGGAAGTTAGGATAGAGGCACGGAAAATGTTTAATAAAAGTCGTGGAAGTTTATTAATGTTGAAATCGTGGCAATCTTTGCATATTCATATGATTTTACGCATATATTATATAGTTTGACTCTCTTAAAATAAAATACTTGAAAACAACGTATTTTTAAGGATATTTCTCTAAACCAGTTTTTTTTATACAATACTTAATTTGGATAATTTAGCACACTGGCCTCATTTTTTGGGAAATGCTGATTATAACTAAGGATATCAAGATTGGATAATTATGACAAAACGAGGAACATTCTTGACATAGTTATCATTATATGGGTGACTTACTTTAAAGAAAAGTATTGATAGATAATAAAATAATTAAACATCGTGAATAATAAATATATTTAATATTTAATTTACTAAGTGTGTAGATAAATATTCTAATATTAAAATTTAAGTGAATAATTTAAAAAATAGTGTATTTTACTTGAATTAGATCAATTTTAAAGACTATTATTTATATTATTCAAAAAAATAATTAATTGCCTAACATAAGTACATAACCCTATTTTAAACCTACAGGCACTATGCTCATAATTTTACATTTTTGTTCTAGTGAAAATGAATGGCTACAGCACATAATTTTACATGTTACTTGGTGCATTAAAATGTCTTAAAAGATATCTGAACATGTAATATTTAATAAGGTCCTTTATGATTAAGTAAAATTACAATGAAAATGGTTTATATTTTTTTATTTTTACACAGGGTAATTTATATGCAGTTTTATTTTGTGTACACAATAAAAAAAAATCTTGATTTTTAAAAGAATAAGATTAGAAAATCAATGTTTTAAGCTAATATATCATCAACATAACTTTTTTTAAAAAAATTATATTGTTATTATCTCTGAATCCTAAATTATAAACTATTTATGCTAAATTCTAAATTCTCAAAAAAATAAAAGAATTTTTAAAATTTAGAAAATAAGTTAGCTAACTAAAAAATAATGTCTTATATTTTCTCATTTCGTTTTTTTTTTTTTGGATAAAATTTGCTGGCCGTAATTTCCTTGCTATTGTTATTAATAGCGTATCTATCTGGCATTCCAAAATATACAAACCCTAACCTCCCAAATTTGCATATTCCTACCTAGCTCATAACCTCTGCCACCGTCAAAAAACCTCATGATGCCTAATAAGTAATAACATTCATACATGTGTGTATTATTTCCGTATAAAAATTTGGGACCATCAGAAATGGTTACGGCGTTACGCGATAAACACTTGACGTGTGTTACGTTGATAAGAACAACAACTAATTAAGAGTTGATTATCAGTGAATTTCGTCAACATATATATGTTTTGACATTACCAACGCAAGTTGGCACAGATGGATGAGAGTCTGTGTCCCTTAACCATCTCTCCCGGGTTCGATACTCACTGGAGGATGGGAATGAAGCTTGCTTGCTTGGGAGGGTCGTCCACTTTGTGTGCCTCTGCAGTACCCGAAGGATTAGTCATTGAGCTTCCGGCCTGATAGATATCCTAGTGCAAACAAAAAAAAAATATATGTTTTGACATTTTAAAAACTATATTGGTTCATTTTATATATATAATTCGAGAATCATTTTATCAAATCTACAAATTTTGTTGTTAAGTGGTTTTCTTTATATATAGGTTCACTCCACGCCACGCAACGTGGGATTTAATAATATATTATCGATAGGTGTGACTTGAATTATTGTTTAATTCTAAGGTATTGTTGATGATATAATTAATAATGATAGTATATAATTATTATTTTTTCTACAGGTATTATTAATGCTTAGTTTATTTAAATCTGGCATCAATGCGAAATAAAGTGCAATAATAAATCTTAATTTCTATAACGAGTTAAACAAAAATCTTAGTTGAAAAGATATTTATTCTAAAAAGAGAAAAAGAAAAAAAGAGAAAGTAAACACACTAAACACGTGAATTATCCTTTATCCTTATCCTACACTTTGGAGTTGATGAATTAATCCATATATTGCATCACATGCAATGGAAAACACCAATAACATCTAGAAAAGCAGTTCTGTTAGGGAGCATTATTAATCTACTTTTCATATCCAAATTATATATAACTAGTGTATTAATAATGTTCCCTTTTTAATAGCTAAATATGTGTAATAAACAAATAATAGCAAATGTGATGTTATTTTAAGTTGGTAAGTATTTCATGCCCAAATAAAAGGTCATGCATGGTTCATGTCTTAAACATTGTAAAATATATTTTTATTATGAATTATATATGAGGAAGAGTATTTTATCGAAGAAAATTATGCATCTATCAAATTTTTCTTCTTATATTCCCATTATACATAGTAGAGAGTTCAAGTAGAGATACCTCATTTCTTTAGTCAATATTAATCAACTCTTTCGAATTTTAAATTAAAAAAAAAACTAAAGTTAGTTATACTTAAAAAGTAATTTTTTTATATTTTTATTACATATTATATATTATAAAATATAAATCTAAAAATATACAAATATAAAATACCATGAGCAGTTTTGAGTTGTCTACTAATAAAAAAAAGAATAAAGTATCGTTTTTGTCCCCAACGTTTGGAGTAAATCTTATTTGTGTCCCTAACGTTTAAATCGTCCTATTCGTATCCCTAACGTTTGTAAAAGTGATTCAATGTTATCCTGCCGTCAATTACACATCATGAACGCTTTAGTTTGAGTTTTAAAAATCTCTTATTGAAGTTAAAATACAAATGTCTGGGATAGAATCGATGATCCTCTCCGAAAAATAGCTCATCAAAAGTTGAAACTAATTCCTATAACATTTACATAATTCACTTTTCTAGGAACATAATTGAATCTAAACACAAATAGTGGGTATAATATTAAAATTGAACACATCCAAGTGAGACCTAATTGAAAATGAATACATCCAAATGAGAATACTTGAAAAATATAATCTGATTTGTTAGTATAATTGATAGTAGGATAACATTGAATCACTTTTATAAACGTTAAGGATATAAATAGGACGATTTAAACGTTAGAGACAGATATAGAACTTACCCCAAACATGAGGGACAAAAATGATACTTTACTCTAAAAAAAATTATATTTACAAAATTTTAAATCAAAATTTTATTTAAATTATTGTTTTTACTTAATCTCTAAATTATAACTTTTAATCACTAAGTTATAGTGACTAAATCACATCAGCACCTAAATTTGACTTGTTTATTTTTAAGAGAAATACGTTGAGTAGTTTTTATAAAAATTGAGCTATAGCTCAATAGAATATAAAATAGATGCGGTTATGTAATAATTCAAATATATGAGGATAAGTTTCTAGAATCAACTTGGTAATTTTGAAAATAAAGTTAGACAAATTTGTTATCAGAAAAAATATTATTTATATTAGTGTATTTTTGGATGAATTTATAGTTGATTATTTGTTGGACTGATACTGACTTATAGGTGTTAGTTTGTTTTGACTAATTTCGACTTATAATTATCGATTTATTTATATTAATTCTAATTTATAATTGTCTTTGTATGCCAATTTTGATATTAATTTGTCGTAATATGTATAGTGTGGAGGAAAAACAGTTGACGAACTAAAGACAGGAACAATAATAATTAAAAATAATGATAAAGTTAAAATTAATCTATTATTTATTAAGGGTTATCCTCTTAATATATCAGGGATACAGGATAAAATGCTTTATTAAAATTCTTTCAAACAAAACTAATGTGAAAAAAATTTTGTAAGTGGAAAAAAGAGTACATCTTCGAGTCTTGACTTTTACAACTTAACAACGGTATAATTTTAGAGAGCAATACCAAGTATCAGGTAGTTCTTTGTCTAGTAGTGTTTGAAGGTATAAGCCATTTTGTCGATCGCTTTGCTGATTTGAAAAGATCATATCCTTTCGGTCGTCCTCTTTTGATTGAGTTAGTTTATTGGTTTGCCGAGCTTATCTAAACTCTTTGATTTTCATATGTCCAATTGATTTTTCTGATAATTCTGTTAAAGTCTTCTTGACGACAATAATAGTCTCTTGGAACTTGTCAGGGTGAAAGCCACTCTTAAGGGTATGGAAGTAGGGTATTTGCAGTGCAGTTTGAATTGATTTTGAGTCAAAAATTCATCCGATCTGAACACTAATTTTATTTGCGGTGCTTGGATTAGATGATTTTTTTTTTAAAAATCCGATCCGATTCGATCCAATTTCAAGGAGTTTGGATTGGATTTGCGGTTTTGTAAATTAAAAAAATTTAAATATATATAACAAGTCTCAACATCAAATTTTAAATAACCAACAATGACATAACAAATCTCCACAATATCTTAAAAAATCAACGATAACATAACAATATAAATAAAATTGTAGGTTAGTTAAAATAAATAAATAAATCACATTTTGAATATAAATATTTATTAAATAATAATACATGAATAATATAAAAATATATAACAAATTGAACATTTTATAAGTAAATTGTAAATATAATAATAAAATAATAATATTATAGCACATTGTGTGATTTGAATTAGATTGGATCGGTTATGAAAAGTAGATCCGAAATCCAATCCGATCCAGCATAACTGATCCAATTCAATCCAAACTGCACAATATGATATAATATTATTATTTTATTATTATATTTACAATTATACTTATAACATGTTCAATTTGTTATATATTTTTATATTATTCATGTATTATTATTATTTAATAAATATTTTATGTTCAAAATGTAATTTATTTATTTATTTTAATTAACCTATAATTTTATTTCTATTGTTATGTTATTGTTAATTTTTAAGATATTATTGAGACTTGTTATGTTATTGTTGGTTATTTAAAATTTGATGTTGAGATTTGTTATATATATTTAATTTTTTTAATTTACAAAACTGCAAATTTAATCCGATCCAAACCGTTTGAAATTGGATTGGATCAGATCAGATTTTTTAAAAGAAATCATTCAATCCAAACGCATCACAAATAAAATTAGTGTTCGAATCGAATTAATTTTTGACTCAAAACCTATTCAAACTGCACCGTAAACACCCGTTTATATAATAGCTTTTTTTGTCGTTATTGTGAGCTTGGCCTTTGGCCTTTGGCCTTTGACGTGTGTTTAGATCTTATTAATATTAATATAATTGTATTATTGTACTATTTAATAATATATTATTATTATTATTATTATTATTATTATTATTAATAAGTAGTTAAGTATTAATTTGTTTATTAATTTATTTTTTATATATTAGATAATTATAATAATAAAAGTGAGGTTAGTCAAAATAATAAATTTTTAATATTTTAACCAAAATATTTATCTAATATTCAATCTAAAGGTTTTGGGTTACAGTATTAGAATTAGTAAAATTAATAAAATATAATATTTACAAATTATATCTACCTTGTATAATCTAGTATTCTAGAATATGGGAAAGAGTTGGTATACATTTTTTTTTTTCCAAAAATGCCTTTTATGTTATATAATCTTAAAAAATATTTTTTAATTTCAAAAATTAAATCTATGAGCTTTTGATATTAGTGTCACATAATATTTTCACTAAACTCAAATAGGTAAATTAATTATTTAAATAGGTAAAGTAATGAGCACGTTAGTGGTTATTAATTAATGATTTAATACAGTAGTATTGTATAAATACATCCATATGGGAGAAGATTGGTGCAAAAAAAATTTTAATAGACAGTAACGTATCTATTAATTTATTTTTATATTTGTTAAATGTATATAAAAATAATAAAAAATTTAATCGTGATAATAAATAACTTATAACTTAATTAATAGATTTTGAGTTAAACTCTAAGAAATAACGATTTTTATCTATAATGAAAAAAAAAAAAGAATGTTTAAAAAAAATGACGTTCCAACTTCCAACCCATCCAATGTCTCTTCCCATATCATTTTTTTATACAATATAATATTTTTTTGGTGTGATTATACAATATAATAATATAGTACATAACTACAGGTATAGAAATTATTGAAATATTTGCAAGTAGTTGGGTCGGGTGGAGACTGAAGAAGATAGGAGGTCGCTTCCAGTTCCAGCTTTCACTTGCCGTGCCGGAATCCATGCGTCGCCGCATTCCTCCATTCCTCGGTCAAACCACGTGCCCCTTCTACCTCAATCCAATCCTTACTCACATACATTATTCTCTTCTTTTTCTCTTCTTCTTCTTCTTCTTCTTCTTCTTCTATATATATACATATGAATGATGATGAATAGTGTAATTAAAAAACTAAACATCTTTCTATTTCTATCTAGTGCTGCTCTTCACATTGCTTTCCGTATTTCGTTGACGGTTAACGCCTCATTCAATGCACACTGTCACATTTGAATAATCAACCTTCACTTTCGCATACCAATTCCAAGGTAACTCTGATTTTTGAAGGTGTTACTGTTGGCTTTGTCAATTTTTGAAGTTATGAATTTGAAAAGCATGCGTTTTCTGTGGTAATATATTTTGGATAACGGTTAGTTCACAAATGTGTAACTGTGATCGATCTTCTTCGAAACTATTATAGTATTGCTTGTATATTTGCATGTGAGTTTTTGGTAGGATTGGAAACCATGAATGTGTTTCTTCATGACAATTTTAAGCTTTTTGAGAGAGATGCTGCATAGATAGAATTGAAGTTTCTATGTCAAAAGGTTTAGAATCGTATCGTTTGCTCCATTCTTCAAAATATGAATGTTGACTTTTAGGATAATGTAGAGTGGGCTTGTACATTCTCCACAGCTTAAGCAGTTGGAAAGCTTCATGCCGAAAAGAGGGCTTTTGGGAAAGAAGGCTTGTTTAGAATTATATTATATCATGAATTATTTTTCCACATGGTTTGAGCTAAAGTTGTTCCTGTGAAATCACATGAATGAATTTTTGTCCTAAATCTTGATGGTTCTAAGTGAATGAATTGCTCAAGTTTCCAACTGCACTTTGCCAGCTTCAATGAGCAATCAACATTATGTTCCATTTTAGTTTTCTTTTGCACCATCTTTTAATTGATCCATCTCTACTAGTCCTAGAAGCTGTGCATTCTTTTATACATTGAGAGGGGTTTGTTCTTGTTTGAGATTCAATGTGTTGAATCTGAGGCATATGCACACAATTGACATATTTTTTTATGTACTTGGAATTAATCGAAATCCTCTTGAACTTGTTGCAGTATTCAGGTGGTTGCACGAAATGGCTAAAATCCGCATCGCCATCATCTTATTGGGGCTCTGCCTAGTATGCAATTCGGCAGGTTTGGCAGAGGCAGAGTACATGAAGTACAAGGACCCCAAACTGTCAATCGATGCAAGGGTTGAGGATCTTATTAGCCGGATGACTCTTGAGGAGAAAATTGGCCAGATGTTGCAAGTCGAACGCAAGTATGTGTCTGCTGATGACATCAAGAAGTATTCTATTGGTATGTACCAGGCCTTTCTTTTCCCCTTTGTTGAAATTCATGGTATGAGAAAAAGAGAAGGAAATAGTAAGAAATAAATGGGAGAAAACTAGAAATGAATTTTACTAATTCCAAAATATCTAACACTATAATCTCTCGAATACAGTAGTCATTAGTGACAAAAAATGATGTTTTCTTTGGAGTAGGGAGTGTCATGAGCGAGGCAGGGAGTATTCCAGGTCCATCTCGATTGGCTTCTGCGCAAACCTGGATTGACATGGTGAATGAATTTCAGAAGGGTGCTGTATCGAGCCGGCTTGGAATTCCAATGTTTTATGGCATTGATGCCGTTCATGGCCACAGCACTGTTTATAAAGCAACTTTTTTCCCTCACAATATTGGCCTTGGAGCTACCAGGTAATTTATATTTGTAATACTCCATAAATATGCTCTGTTAAATTATAATCACAAGCATTCCCAATTGTTTATTTGGAATATGATGATGAATTAATTTGCACTCAAGTACAGATGAAAATGGTTATCCAAAATTTTGAGGCATGTCACAGATACAATTTGGCTTATATTCACACCATATGTCTTATGTTTGGGATTTTCTTTGGAATAAAGTTTTCTAACTTTCAGTGTATTCCATGGCATTATTGTTTTAAATTAACATAATCAATTACATGATTTTTGCTGATCAGAGATCCTGAACTTGTTAAGAGAATTGGAGCTGCCACTGCCCTTGAAGTTAGAGCAACAGGAATTCAATATACCTATGCACCTTGTATAGCAGTAAGTAACTACTTCAACCAACTTCCTTGTGCTCTAAGCATGTAGAGAATTTTCAATACTTACTCATTAATCTTTATAGGTATGTAGAGATCCAAGATGGGGTCGGTGTTACGAAAGCTACGGCGAAGATCCTGCACTAGTTCAGTCAATGACTGAAATAATACCAGGATTGCAAGGAGACATTCCTGCTGATTTACCAAACGGTGTCCCTTTTATGGCTGGAAAGTAAGAATTTCAATCACAAAAGAATTTATCAATGTTAAGATCATTGTTGCATTATTGTTTGGTTCTTACCTTTGTTTTTGCATATTACTTCAGTTGACTCCTATGCTTATTTGACAGTACAAGTAGTAAAGTGTTCGATTCATTTAGCCATAGGTTTTCCATGAAGTAACATGCACAATTGCACATTACCAGTCTTGGGTTAATTTATTAAATAGGTATTACTAAGCTTCGGAACAAAAATACATGTACTTGAGTGTCCTCATTTCTCGCCCTCTGAATTTTCACATTTTTGTTTACTATGAGATGAAGGAATTTGTTTTAGTTCAATATGCTGCATATGATTTTGTTTAATATTAATTTTGCTATGCTATTGATTTTAGTTCTGTTAGTATTAAGTGTCTGAAATTCTTATATACTGTGTTGGACAGTGAAAAGGTCATAGGTTCTGCTAAGCACTATGTGGGTGATGGTGGAACAATCAATGGGATTGATGAGTACAACACTGTCATAGATAGAGAGGGATTGTTGAGAATTCACATGCCGGGTTATTTTGCCGCAATTAGCAAGGGAGTTGCAACGATTATGGTCTCTTACTCCAGTTGGAATGGAGTAAAAATGCATGCTAATCGTGAACTTATTACCGGATTCCTCAAGAATGTCCTCCATTTCAAGGTAAAAATAGTTGGCCTTGAAACACTAATTGTCAGGCATACAGAATTCTTAAACAGCACCTCATTTTTTCTTACTGGATTATGCCAGGGCGTGGTTATTTCAGATTTTGAGGGTATTGATAGGATCACCACTCCACCTCATGCAAATTTCACATATTCAGTTGAAGCTGGAGTTTCTGCTGGCATTGACATGGTATGCATACCAAAATTATGTTGTTATGTATGCCTATATGGATGATGCTTTTGAAATTACATCGGTTTAGGAATTCATTAACACACTTTGATTGATCTGCAGTTCATGGTTCCTCAATTCTACAAAGAATTCATAGATGATCTAACGAAATTGGTGACAAAGAAGTTCATTCCTATGAGTCGAATCGATGATGCAGCAAAGAGAATTTTGTGGGTTAAGTTCATGATGGGCCTATTTGAGAACCCTTTTGCTGATTACAGTTTGGTTAGATATCTGGGAATACAGGTCAGCAGTTCTGATATTTTATCTTGTGTATGTCGTTTAAATTCCCTAATAAGTTTCAAAATAAGAAATAATAAGGATTGCCTTGTATCTTATCCAAGTTCACCAAAATCCTGAACAGGAGCATAGAGAATTGGCTAGGGAAGCTGTGAGGAAATCACTGGTCCTTCTTAAAAATGGCGAATCTGCTGAGAAGCCTCTATTGCCTCTTCGTCGGAAGGCTTCAAAAATACTTGTAGCCGGAAGCCATGCAGATAATCTAGGATATCAGTGTGGCGGCTGGACTATTGAATGGCAAGGAGTCAGTGGCAATGATATTCTCAAAGGTAAAATTATTATTATTATTTAATTGTACTTCTTTCAATTGTCATTCAAATATTGCAACTCTTCTTATTCTTGTGATGTTTGTATGATTAGGGACTACAATTCTCAATGCTATAAGAAACACTGTTGATCCAAAGACCATAGTGACCTACAAGGAGAATCCTGATGCCAAATTTGTCAAGTCCAATGGATTTTCTTATGCCATAGTTGTAGTAGGAGAGCATCCCTATGCTGAAATGCATGGTGATAACAAGAACTTGACCATCCCGGACCCTGGCCCCGAGACCATAACAAATGTATGTGGAGCCATAAAATGTGTGGTGGTTGTTATTTCCGGCCGCCCTGTAGTTATTGAACCATATCTTCATATAATAGACGCGCTTGTGGCTGCTTGGCTTCCGGGAAGTGAAGGCCAGGGTGTAGCTGATGTCCTATATGGCGACTACGGTTTCACCGGAAAGCTTCCAAGGACATGGTTCAAAACTGTTGATCAATTACCAATGAATGTTGGAGATCCTCATTATGATCCCCTTTTCCCATTTGGGTTTGGCCTTTCTACTGAACCTATTAAGGCCATTTACTCAGCATAGAAATTTCATTTCTCTGAGATAACGTTAAGCAAAAGCAACTATAGGTAAAGTTGATTCTCAGGTTTATTTCTTTTCTCAATTTCCAATTTTATTTTGTCCAGGTATTTCTTTTATTCTTTTTGGGATTAGATACCGATTTCATCGTGTGTTTAGTTTCCATTAGAGAGTCTATGGCAAGATATATTAAAAAAAGGTACAAATTGTATGATAATAGGATCACCATTATGCATGGAATTATCTATTTTTTGCTAAAAACATGAAGAATCTGAATCTTCTAAAGAATTATAAAGAGTATGCAGTTTCTGAGAGAAAAAGAAAAAAAAAAGTTCTATAATTTTTCGCACTAGATACTTACTTGCCTTTTGTTTCTGACTCTCTCTCTCTCATACAGATAGGAAATGCAATGCAGAGAATCCATTTACATAGCAAGAGAGGTTCTTGATCCGTTGTGAACCTTCAGATTGTTAAAGTCGAGAATAAAGAAATGCTGTTTTATTTGTATAGCTCAGGTTAAGTCATATAGGTGTCGTTTGGGCTTGGAGCTTATTTATATGCTCACTTATGGTCCCCATGTACCAATAGCTCTTGTCTTTTTCTTCTTTCTTTCTTTCTTTCTCATTTATCTATAGATAAAGAAATGTATAAATAGATGCAGTGCAAGTATAGATAGTTAATATAAAATGTCTGTGAATAAAATGTAAATAAAAGATTGAAGAACTGTTTGAATTACTCTTTAAGGATTGTGTCTAACATTTTATTTTTGGTTTTCCATGTGGTGAAGTTATGATTATAGTGGCTTCGGCAATTAAAAAGTGTTGCTAAAATTAAATAGGTATTGCTGAGCTTCAGAACAAAAATACATGCACTTGACCGTCCTCGTTTCTCGCCCTCCCAATTTTCACATTTTTGTTTACTGTGGAACGAAGGAATTTGTTTTAGTTCAATATGCTGCATATGATTTGGGTTCATATTATTTTTGTTATGCGATTGATTTTGGTTCACTTAGTATTAAGTTTCTGAAACACTGATATACTGTGTTGGAGATGGTGGTGGTGGGCTGGTGGCAGCGGTGGCCATGGTTGTACTTAGGGATAAGAATTGGATGAGTAAAGAACTAAAGATTTAGGTGGTGGACTGGTAGTAAAGAGTTGAGGATTAGAGCGGCAGTAGGGACTAGGGAAGGTAAAAGGTTGGGAATTGAGAATGAAGTAGCTTAGGATAAGAGATAAGATCCAAAGGGTAAAGTAAAAAATTTAAGATATTTTTTTTAAGAATTCGAATAGCTCTGTCAATTCAAATTTATTTTTCATGTGTAAATCAGTTTTTGTTGCGATAAGAATGCTTTATCACATCTTATGTGGATGTCCATTCTCAAGAATGATTGTATTTAATATAGTTTGCAAAAGTAAAGTCTTGTACATGTATAAATAGGAGCATAAGTTGAGGCTTTTTACACACAGTAACAATAAACATTCTCTTCTTTCTTTCTACACTATTAATATCTCTCTCTTTATATTTCTTTATTTTATATTTGTTACATCTTCCTTATTTATTTATTTAGTTATTTTATAACACGTTATCAGCACGAAGTTCTAACGAAATTTTAGGAAGACTTCAGATAGCAAATTTTTATTATGTCGAAACTCTTTCATCTTGAATATAATGCTTTTGATATATCTGGAAATAATTATTTATCATGGATATTATATGCTAAAATCCATCTTGATTCAATGGATCTTGAAGATACCATTAAGGCTAAAAATAAAATATCCCAGAAGGATAAAGCCAAAGCTATGATTTTCCTTCATCGTCATCTTGACGTATGATTGAAAAATGAATATCTCGCATTAAAATATCTTGCAGATCTGTGGAAAGACCTTGAAGAAAGGTACAATCATCAAAAGACGGTGATACCTCCTCAAGCCTGATATGTTAGAGAAAATTTTCTCGACCTTCCATGCCTCGAATGTGCTCCTGCAGTAGCAATCGAGAAAAAGAATTTAAAAAATATTTTGAGCTAATTTCTTGCTTTGTTGTTGCTGAACGCAACAATGAGTTGCTCTTAAGAAATCATGAAGCACGCCCAGATCGCACCGCCCCATTTCCTGAAGCAAATGTGGCAAATTATAACCTCAGAAGAGGTAAATGGCAAGATTTTGATAACAAGAAAAATTTTGGAAGGAAAAGAAATTATGTTCTCAAGAAAGGATCTCACCAGAAGTGGGATAAAGAAAGAAACAGTGGGCAAAGTAAATCAATTGAGGATAAATACTTCCGTTGTGGTGGAAAGGGACATTGGTCACGTACCTGTCGTACCCCAAGGCACCTAATTGATCTTTATCAAGCATCCTTGAAAAAGGATGACAAAGGAAAGAAAACAAATTTTGCTTCAAATGATGAAAATTTCACCACTCATTATGATGTATCTAATTTCTTTAAGGATTCTGAAGGAAATATTGGCTATTTGATCAATGATGGAATAGTATGATATGTGTATGTGTTTATTAAGTATTCATGTGAATAATTTTATTGTGCATGTACTTCTACTCATTTTATTATTATTATCATTTGTCTTTGAAGAAAAATGGTAAAGACATATTCTGAAGATATTTGCCTTGCGGATAGTGCAAGTTCGCACACTATTCTTAAAAGTGATATATATTTTACCCATCTTGTGCCAAAAGAAGAATATGTTAATACTATTATTGGCTCAGGCAATGTGATAAAAGGCTTCGGAAGAGCTATAATTTTGTTTCCTGGAGGAACAAAATTTATAATAAATAATGCACTATTACCTACCAAGTTTCCGAGGAACTTGTTGAGTTTCAAAGATATTCGCCGAAATGGATATCATATTGAAACAACGAATGAGGAAAATCATGAGTATTTATGTATTACAACTCATGATTTAAATAAAAAAGGTTATATTAGAAAAGTTACCATCACTTTTATCTGGGTTGTATTATACCAAGATTAGTGCAATTGAATCACATGTCATTGTAAACCAGAAGTTTACTAGCCCAAATGAATTCATAACTTGGCATGATAGATTGGGTCATCCGGAAACAACCATGATGAGAAAAATTATTGAAAACTCCCATGGACATTCACTAAAGAACCAGAAGATTCTTAAATCTAGTGAATTTTGTTGTGCTTCATGTTCTCGAGGGAAGTTAATTTTAAGGCCATCACCAGTAAAGATTGGATTTGAGTCCCCTGAATTCTTAGAAAGGATTCAAGATGATATATGTGGATCTTTTAGATATTTTATGGTCCTAATAGATGCATCTTCGAGATGGTCACATGTGTGCTTATTATCTTTTCGCAACCTGGCGTTTGCGAGATTACTAGCTCAAATTATTCGATTAAAAGCACAATTTTCAGAAAATCCAATCAAAGCAATTCGTCTTGATAATGCTGGTGAATTTACTTTCAAAGTTTTTTATGCTTATTGTATGGCTAATGGAATAAGTGTTGAACATCCAGTAGCTTATGTTCACACACAAAATGAGTTAGCAGAATCACTTATTAAACGCCTCCAATTAATTGCTAGACCCTTACTTATGAGAACAAATCTCCCAACCTCGGTTTGGGGGCATGCTATTTTACTTGCCACAGCACTTATTCGTTTGAGGCCAACGAGTTACCATCAATTCTCTCCTATGCAATTAGCTTTTGGCCAGCAGCCAAATATTTCCCATTTAAGAATATTTGGATGTGTGATATATGTTCCCATTGCACCACCTAATCGCACCAAAATGGAACCTCAAAGAAAATTGGGGATATATGTTGGATATGATTCTCCCTCTATAGTGAGGTATCTTGAGATACAAACTGGAGATGTATTTAAAGCCCGGTTTGCGGATTGTCATTTTGATGAATCAAAATTTCCAACATTAGAGTGAGAGAATAAGCTTCCTGAAAAGGAACTTAATTGGAATGCATCATCGTTGATGCATTTAGATCCTCGATCAGGGCAATGTGAACTATAAGTTCAAAAGATTATACATTTGCAAATAATAGCAAATGAATTGCCTGATGCATTTTCCGATACAAAAAGGATACCAAATCTTATATACCAGCGAAAAATGCCCCAATTCGAATTGATATTCCAGTCAGACAAATAGCCACTGAAGAAAATTCACGCCAGAAGCGTGGCAGGCTTGTTGGTTCCAAAGATAAAAATCTTCAAAAGCGAAAAAAGGTAAATACTATTCCTGTTGAAAAAAGACATAGTAGAGACACTTGCAGTTGTCTAAAATTCTGATATAGTTTTAATGCCAGAAGACGTTCAGGTACCTGAAAATTGTGAAAATGACGAGATCTTGATAAATTATATCTTTACAGGAAAGAAATGGCACCGAAATAAGACAATTGTTAATGAAATATTTGCATATAATGTGGCATTAAATATCATGCATGAAAGTAAGGATCTTGAGCCAAGATCAGTCGAAGAATGTCGACAAATGAATGATTGGCCAAAATAGAAAGAAGCCATGAAGGCTGAGTTAGACTCACTTGCGAAACGTGAAGTCTTTGGACCTATAGTTCGTACACCAGAAGATGTAAAACCTATTTGATACCAGTGGGTATTTGTGAGAAAACAAAATGAGAAAAATGAAGTTGTGCGCTATAAAGCCCGACTTGTGGCACAAGGTTTTTCACAAAGGCCCGGTATAGATTATGAAGAAACGTATTTCCCTATAGTGGATGCGATAACATTGCGTTATTTGGTCTGTTTATCTGCATATCATAAACTGCATATGCATTTAATGGATGTGGTAACAGCCTATTTGTACAGCTCATTAGATCGTGATATCTATATAAAAGTCCCTGAAGGATTAAAGATATCTAAACCATCCAATGAGTATTCGCAAGGGTTATACTCAATCAAATTGCAAAGATCTTTATATGGTCTGAAACAATCTGGACGAATGTAGTATAATCGTCTTACTGAGTATCTGGCCAAAAATGGATTCAAGAATGATGATATCTGTCCATGCGTTTTCATAAAGAAATCTGCATCTGGATTCATCATAATTGCTGTGTACGTTGATGATTTAAATATCATTAGAACTCTTGAAGAGATTCCAACAATTATAAAAACTCTAAAAGAAGAGTTTGAGATGAAAGATCTTGGAAGAACTAAATTTTGTCTCGGCCTGTAGATCGAGCATATAAAAAATGGGATCTTTATTCATCAAACAACATACACAGATAAGATCTTGAAAAGATTTTATATGGATAAGTCACATCCTTTGAGTACCCAAATGATCGTAAGATCTTTGGATGTGGAAAAGAATCAATTTCGTCCTAAGGAAGAGAATGAAGATATCCTTGGTTCTGAAGTACCATATCTTAGTGCTATTGGCGCACTAATGTATCTTGCTAATAATACACGACCTGATATATCATTTGCTGTGAATTTACTAGCAAGATATAGTTCTTCTCCAACCAGAAGACATTGGAGTGGAATCAAACAGATCTTTCAATATCTTCATGAAACAGTTGATATGGGATTGTTTTATCCCTATGGATCCAAGTCACAATTAGTTGGCTATGCAGATGCTGGATATTTGTCTGATCCACATAAAGGGAGATCTCAAACAGGATACCTATTCACATATGGTGGTATAGTTATATCATGGAGGTCCACGAAACAAACAATTGCAGCAACATCCTCTAATCATGCCGAAATACTAGCGATACATGAAGCTAGTCATGAGTGTTTTTGGCTGAGGAGTGTGATCCAATATATTCTGTCATCATGTGGACTGGTTGATCAGAAGATAGCTCCAATTGTCCTGTTTGAAGATAATACAGCATGCATTGCTCAACTTAAAGGCGGATACATTAAAGGTGATAGAACAAAGCATATTTCTCCCAAATTCTTCTTCACTCATGATCTTCAAAATCAAGGGACAATTGATGTTCAACAGATCCGCTCAAGTGATAATCTGGCAGATTTATTCACAAAGTCACTCCCAAAATCTTCTTTTGAAAGATTGGTACATCAGATTGGGATGCGCCGATTTCGAGATATAAAATAATATCGGCAAGAGGGGGAGACTGTACTCTTTTTTTCTTGGTAAGGTTTTTTTCCATTGGGTTTTTCTTGATAATGTTTTTAATAAGGCAGTCCCCATCACAAAGGATATTGTACTCTTTTTCCTTCACTAAAGTTTTTCC
The DNA here is from genome assembly GCF_014773155.1 of Arachis stenosperma. NCBI lineage: Eukaryota > Viridiplantae > Streptophyta > Magnoliopsida > Fabales > Fabaceae > Arachis > Arachis stenosperma. The sequence goes on from NC_080382.1 coordinate 117,014,764, forward strand.
CATTGGATTTTCTTTAGTAAGATTTTAATGAGGCAATAATCCTAAATAGCCATCCAAGGAGAAGAGTTGTGATAAGAATGCTTTGTCACATCTTATGTGGATGCCCATTCTCAAGGATGATTGTATTTAATATAGTTTGAAAAAGTAAAGCCTTGAACATGTCTAAATAGGAGCATAGACTAAGATTTTTTACACACAGCAACAATAAACATTCTCTCATTTCTTTCTACACTATTAATATTTCTCTCTTTATATTTCTTTATTTTATATTTGTTACATCTTCCTTATTTATTTATTTAGTTATTTTATAACAGTTTTCTTATTTTCTTTTTTAATTTGTCAATATTATGAATATTTATATGTAAAAATAATAATTTTATTTATATAAAAAGCATAAAAAATTGACAAGAATGGTGAAAATTCATATGTATATACAGAGAAAAGTATCGGTTTTATCTCTAACGTTTGGGGTAAGTTCTATTTATGCCTCTAACGTTTAAATCGTTTTATTTGTATTTTTAAAGTTTATAAAAAGTGATTTAATGTTATCTTGCCTTCAATCATATTAACAGATCATATTGTATTTTTCAAGTATTCTCACTTAAATGTATTTATTTTTAATTAGGTCATTTAAACGTTAGGAATATAAATAGGATTTACTCCAATTTTTAAATGTTAAAGATAAAAATAATACTTTACTCTCTCTATATATACATCTATTAAAATTCAAATTGCAAAATAATTATTTACTTAAATGATAATAATTTTATATTTTGGAATTTTTTTTTTGGGTTAGGTTTGTATTTGTAATTTTTATTTGATGTAACTTTCGAATTATGTATACGTTATGATTCAGATGATTCAACTCAATTCAAATTCACATTTTATAACTAAAATATATACTTTAGGTGAAAATAATGATAAAATATTATAGAGTAAAAATATTATTTTTGTTCTTAATTTTTTAGGTTAAGTTTTAAGTTATTCTTAACGTTTAATTCGTTTTATTTATGTTCTCTCACGTTTTAAAATCGTTTTAATATTGTTCCGCTGTTAGTAATTTATTAACAGAATTGACTATGAGACAAAATTAAGATAATTTTAAAACGTTAAAAACTTAAATAAAATAAAAGCATTAAGGACAAAAACACTACATTATTCTTAGAAAAATTACCAAATCAAGTAAAAGAATAGTAAATTTTAATAGAATGAGTTGCATTATGAATTCAAGATAAAAACTCATATTTATAGAATGGCTAATATATAAATTTTTGGGTAACGAAAAAAAAGAATATGATACATATATAATGAAATATAAATTATACCTTTTACTCGTTAATATATCTAATTTTTTTAATAGTTAATTTAACTAAATTTTATTTTTAATTTTTAAATAAATATTAATTTTTTTCAATAATTTTAATTTTTTTACAACAGATAATTATTCAATTTATTTTGTAATTTTGCTCTTAATAAAAAATAAATTTACTCAAAATAAAAATAATATGATTAATAGTAAAATTAAAGAAATATTTAGAATGAAAATAATATGACTAAGAGTACTTTACTTTGATGTAATTAAAAAATAATTAAATAATTATTTATCAAAAAATTGATATTATTAAAGGATAAAATTAAAAATAAAATTGAACTAAATTAAACATTAAAGATTTTTAGTATATTAGAGACAAAAAAAATATAATTTATACTTTATTATATATTTACTATGCTCTTTTTTTCTTCTTTTCAAGTTTATGTACAAGTTATTCTATAAATATTTATGAAAAATTTTTAAGAGTAAAATAAAAAAATTACTTAGAATAAAAGTGATGTGATTAAGAGTAATTTAGTTAGATTTAATTAAAAAATAATTGAATAACTATGTACTGTAAAAAATGATATTATTAAAGGATAAAATTAAAATTTATTTTAAAGTTAAAAAATAAAGTTTATTTAAATTAGACATTAAAAAAGTTCTATACATTAGAGGCAAAAAAAAATATAATTTATACTTTATTATATATATTATATTCATTTTTTCTTTTTCTAAAAATTTATCTACTAGTCATCTTACAAGTATTTTATGATGAGTAAAATTTTTGAATTCGTAATACAATTTATTTTGTTAAAATTTACTTTTATTTTACTTGATTTGGTAATTTTTCTAAGAGTAATATATTATTTTTGTCCCCAACGTTTTTGTCCCATTCAAATTCCTAACGTTTCAAATTAAAATTGTCTCAATTTTGTCGTACGGTCAATTTTGTTAACGGTAGGGCAACATTAAAACAATCTTGAAACGCTAGAGACTTAAACATTAGGGATATAACTTTGAAATTTATCCCAAATGTTGAGGACAAAAACGATATTTTACTCAATATTATCTTATACATTAATTAATATTTTTTGAAGAAGTATATGGAACCAATTCCTAATCAGCCAAGAATGGAACAACTTAATTAATTATAAATATAGTAGTTAGGTTTATTCATTTATAATATAAAATATTTGTTGTTAATTGTTTCACCACATTCAAATTTGGTGAGATACGTTCAATAGCATTGCGACGTGAATTAGGGAAACTGATTCCCTAGCTTCCGTCTCTTCACCCTCTTTCCCTCTCCACCACCGCCGTTCATCTATTCTCTCCCAAAAAGCAAAGACGCCAACCTCCTCCATCCAAGGCATCCTCCCAGCGCTCCGCTATCGGTAACATTCGGTCCGTGCCGCCATTAGTGATGCTGAGAGGCAGCGTTTGTTTGCTGTCCATGTCTACCAAAGACATATGGACACGGTGGTACGCGTACCGCGTTTGTTTTATAAGACACAAGTTTATGAAGGACACGGTTACACACACTTACACACTAGAGACATGTAAATTGTGTCCTTTTAAAAGTGTGAGACACAAATTTTAAAGGTGGATACATATTCATAATAAAATGTTGGATAATTTTATCCTTAGTCAATTTAAAAAACTCCTAAATCTACCCTCTTCCTTACTTTATCACTTTTCACTTCTACATCGTCATCTTCTTCATCTTTCTTCTCTTCCAAACCATGTTATCTTCCTGAATCCATGCCTCTACAAGAATCATTGTCGCTCCTCTGCCAAAATTGCTGCTGTTCCTCCTCCAAAACTGTTGCAGCCTCCTCTACTGGAACCGTTGCCGCTGCCTCTCTCAAAATCGCAAAGCCATCGCTACCAGCCTACCACTGCCTTTGTCAAAGTTGCCACTGTTTCCTCTCCCAGTTTAGCAGATCGAACTGTTCATGTCTTTTCGAGATTCGCCACCGCTCCTCTTCCAGAATTGCAGAATTCTTCTCTTCGCCTATGCCTGAACTATCATTGTCGCCAGCTTTGCCAGAACCACCACTGTTACCTTCTGGAATTGCATAATCGCCGATGCAGTCACTTAAGCTAGAATTAGTGCGCAGTTTCTGTCAAAAATGTTTCAACCTTTGCATCCTGCCAGATCTGTCTTTCTACTTCCACTTCTGTTTTCAACTTCATCTTCTCCCTTGATTTTCTGTTTTTTTTTTTTACAGAAAAATTATATATTCAATTTTTTATTTAATTGAATTTTGATTGATATTTATTATATCTATGTCGTTCTATTTTAATTAAAATTTTTTTATTAATTTAAGAGTTATTAATGGTAACAGAGAATTGGTGGTGGTTGTGGTTTAGAGAGTAGTGGAGAAAAAATAGGGTGGTAGTAGTATTTGTGATCAGGATAATATTGAAATTTTTATATAATTGTAATTTATTGTTGTGTCTCTGTATTTAATTACCAAACAACTTAAAAATTTTGTGTTTCATTATGTCTATGTCATCAATATCTATGTATTTGTGTCTACGTCTCAGTCCATTCATGAACCAAACGCAGCCAGATTGATCGTGGTGCAACACGTTCCTGGTTGCGGTGCAATATTTCACTCTTTTCCTCATCAATTTCCTCCACCATCTCCACCAAATAATTCAACCGGTGTCTCCGTCGTCACTTCTCCACCGTGCGGGCCGCTTTTCTTGCACTAAGAAGCTGCCGTTGGTGCAACACATTCCCGGTTGCGGTGCAAGCTTTCACGCTTTTCATCATCAATTGTCTCCATCGTCTACATCAAATCATTTAACTCGTCGCTCCGTCGTCGCTTCTCCACAGTGCGTGCCGCGTTTCCTCCACAAAGAAGCGGCCGTCGCGACGCAAAGCTTCCGTAAAAGAATATTCTCTATGGACCTTTCAATCTTGGAAGGCGAATCGAATAGCACATTGATCAATACTAACGAAAGTAATAAAGAATTGAGTGTCGATAAAATTGTTACTCAAGAGAGGTCTAAGGTATGTTGTATAGATTAATTTTCAATTGCATGAAGTTTTATGAGAATGTGACCTGTGAATGTTTCTTATTCATGGTATTTAGATGTTTTTTAAGTTTATTTATTTGAAAAAATCTGGTACACTAATATGGTTAATAGACATATTAATAAGGTATGCTTGTAATTGAAGATAGCATTCATTTATATACTTGTAAGTTATAATGTGTGACATCAATCAAATAAGATCCCTGAAGGCTATGCTTAACTTATGTCATTGACATAAAATGGTCGAGAGAGAGACATAGATAATAGATTCTGGGTTGGGGAGAAGACATGTAAAATCTTTTTGTTCAAAGACAAAAATTTTTATATTTTATTGTGTGAATAGAAAATATCCATTTCTATATCACAATTCATGCCATCAATTAAATATTATTGATGATGCATTGATGCGTAAGAGAAATTTTATGAAAATGTATGATGTAAATGTTTTTTATTTATGGTAATTAGATGTTTTTCATATTGATTTTTTTGGAAAAATTTGATACAGTAATGTGATTAGTTGAAATATTAATAAAGTATGCTTAATTCCTATATGTATTTCCTTCTATTTTTTGATATGATTTATTGGATTGTTTCATTATATAATAAATAAGTTGATTAAAGTTTTTTTTCGATGGTCTTTAATTGAAGGGCAACGAAATGACCGAAGTAAAGGTCTTTAATTCAATAAAATATTAGGCCTTAACTCAAGTCTAATTTAACTCAGATGCCTCGAGAGTCGAGAGTGTAGACAGTACCCGGATCAGTACAGTTGTTGTCCTTTTATGTGTTAGTAACCAAATTTATCAATAACACCAACACGAGCCACTGAGTCAACACAAAGAAAGGAAAAGAAAATGGTAGTAACAATCGATCGTTCTTACACGATTACCCCCTCAGATTCCTCTTCCACTACAATAATCCCTTTGTCACACTGTGATCAAACCAAGCTTCCAAACCATGGATCCCAACTTTCTCTCTACACCACTTTTAATTCCTCTTCTTCAACGGAAAATTTCAGAGCCTCACTCAGCAAAGCCTTGAATCTCTACTACCCTTTAGCCGGTAGACTCAGATGGATCCATGGCGGTCGATTACAACTTCTCTGCAACTCAAAGGGCGTCACACTATTGGAAGCCACGTGTCACGATAATCATACAACCTTGGACATGCTTCTCCAAAACCTTGATAACAATGTTTTGTTGGAACAGTTTTTGCCCAAGGTTGACTATAGCGTTGACCGTATTGACGACATGCCGTTGATGGCGGCACAATTCACGAGGCTTCCGGGCAACGGCGTCGTTTTGGGGATGATTATTTGTCGTGCTGTGGTTGACGGAGCGGCTCTTGGGAATTTCATGACTTCATGGTCAAAATTGGCGAGAGGTGAAGATTTGGATTCGAGTTTGGTTCCGTTTTATGATCGAGGGCTGTTGAATTCGCTTGGTGTGAGTGTGGGTCCAAGATTTGAACATGCTGAATTTCTAACACCGCCACTTTGGGAAGAACAAAAGGAAGAAGAACCACAAGAGATTGAGCTTGCTACTGTTGTGTTGAAGCTCACCAAAGGCCAAGTTGAGATGCTTAAGAAGAAAGCTTATCATGATGGTGGTAAAGGTTTAATACTATTATTTATTTTTAATGTATTTTTTATATTTTATTAATTATTTAATTATATTTTTTGATTCAAAAATGCTATATGGATAAAAATAATCAATTACTATATATTTGTTTAAATATATATATTTGTTTTCTCATTTTTAATATATATTTTATATTTTAAAATATATTTTATACAAATAACTGATTTTTATTTTTTATGTACATTTAGTAGGATTATTTTTTATTATCAAATTTTAAAAAATAATTATTTTTTGTTAATGGGATGATTTGATACATAATTGTAGTTTTAAATCAAAATTAAATTTATAACTCATATTTTAGGGTTATCATGACTGTAATAAAGGTATAATAGTCCAATTAAAAGAACAGAGAGTTTAATTTTGCAAATAATTATTTACTTTTAAATATTTATATTAATTAAGAAAATCATTGAAAATAATTGAAGTTGAACAAATTTAAAAAAATACTTTACAAAATTGTTCTTAATTAATCTTTCTATGTAAAATTTTTCTTCTATTTATTCTACTAACATCTCTTTTCTAACAAGGGATATAGTTATAATTAAGAAAGTTGGTTAAGTTTTCTATGATATGCTCCCCTATGTTCAGTGTTGTTAGAGATACGGATTGCAATCAGCAAGTTATGTTCTCTATATTCATTGTTAATTCACAGTTCCATTAATTTTGCATGTTTCAGATGGCTTTGGCAATGGTTCAAACTCATCAAATACACTTTCTTCAAGTAGGCCTTACACTAGTTTTGAGGTCATAAGTGGTCACTTATGGAGGTGTATTTGCAAGGTGAAGAATGAGGGTAATTGGGGCCAGAAAACAAGGGTATGTGCATTGGTCAATTGCAGGAACAGATTTAAACCAAATCTTCCTCAAAGTTATTTTGGGAATGCAACATTTCCTACCGTGACACCAACATGTTGCTTCGATGATATTGTTCACAAGCCTCTAGGCTATGCCGTTCGGAACGTGAGGAAAGCGATTGAGCGAATGAATGATGAGTATGTAAGGTCTGCCATTGCTTACATTGCTAATCAGAAGGACATGAATTCATTGAGGCAGAAGTTGTATAATCTTGGAGGAGGAAAATCCAGGGTGAACCCGAATATGTATATTGTGAGTTGGGCTAACTTTCCTTTTTATGAAGCGGATTTCGGGTGGGGAAAGCCGGTTTGTTTGGTTCCGGGAAGCATAAATTCGGATGGGAAGGTTTTCATTATGAACAATGGAAGTGGTGATGGCTTCATTGTTGCTACTTGCTTGCAACAATCCCTTGTGGATGATCTGAAGAAGCTCTTTTATGAGGATATAGAGGAGGTATATCCTAACTCCAAATTGTGATGACATTTCAACTATGGATTTTCATGCACTTTATTCTTAATTATGCTTTGGTATGAGTTCTGAGAGATGGTTGATGTTTTTCTTGACTTGGATTTAATGTAGCACATATTAAGCCATACAAATTAATGAAATTATGGATTTCAAAACAGAATTTGTTTATATTAGAAATAGATTTGAAGGCAAAGATCAACACTTCATGAGAAATCTAACTATAAGTCTTAAAGGTGATTAGTGCTCACTAATTAAAGAAACTATTTGCCTAACTCTCCAATATTGGCAATATTTTGCCACAAATACTTTTCACATTTTTTATAGTTTCCTTTGACTTGTATTTATAGAGTTAAGCCTATTAAAGAGATGTTGTAAACTTTTTTTTATATTATTGTGAGCTGATTCCTTAAAAGGTCTAGGAAATACAATTTTTTTTTTCTGGTACATCTTTAGCAAATATGCTAGTCTTTTTTGCAATGGCATAGTGGATAGCGAAAACAAGTTCTCAATGTCCTAAATTGTTGTGCATGCTCACACTTTTGGAGCCAAGGATATTTGAAATGAGTTCCATTCTAAGATTATGGGTCATATTGTACCTTGCTTTGGAGGTCCAAGAATTAAGCTTAAGTTTGCTTTTGAGATTGGTACATAACTCATATTTGTGTTTTGAGGTGTTTTAACTTTGATGTTTGAACATTAATTTTGTTTTACCCTTTCCAATAGAAATTCTCTAGCACTTTAGAGATTGAGCAAACTTAGTAACAGATTAATAAAAATTTTAAGGTTATATTTTTTATTTCTGAATATCAAAACTCATTCCGATATATGGAGCTAACAATCTCTCGTTTTGATGATGACAAACCAAATATAAATATAAGAATTTCATTTATTTTTCAGAAATAAGTTGACTACCGATTTGTTACTTGAAAGATTCAAGCGCTGATAAAAAGGTCCCCAAATGATGTTATCGACGAAACAATTATTAAATTATTTGAAAATGCAATAAAAATAACCAATAAATATTATGTTTTTTATAAATGACAAAAAAACTTTTGTATTTAGCAAATAATTTATCTATTTGATCCGAATTTTTGTGGTAACATTTGAATAAATATTTAGAAAGTGCACAAAAAATTCGAAGCAAATTTGATCTTTAAATTTTTTTTATTTTTCAAAACAATTTGATCTGATCTCTAAAATATTATTTTAGAATATATATTTAATATTTAGTTCTTTTTGTCGTACTTTTAAAATTTTTAGATATTTGTTATTAGCATCTTTTGTGATTATTTTTGTCAGCAATGTTAACTTTCAAGTACCATTTTAGTAGTTTAATCTTTAGAAATAACATCAAATATGTATAAAAGATTAAAGCTCTATCAAAACAAAAGCTGTTGAATCATTTGTTTCCAAAAATATATATCAAATAACTTCAAGTTTATATATAACCTAAAGAAATATTAGAGCATTTAGATGATAAAAAATATAGTGTCTCTGAATATATCATAACAGAAAGATAAAACTTGAAAAGGAGGTAAATTTATATTCAAATCACACTTGCTATCAAATAAAACTTGAGAGGAAGTGCAATGAATCGTGTTGGTTTGAAGTTGTGACTCGTGAGACTGGCTGGTTAGTGAGGAAGAAGGGGTAGTAGAAGGCTGCCTAGCTGGTACTTGGTGGTGGCCCTGACTAACTGGCTGAGGCCTGGTACATGTGAGACATCATATATGGATGCATGAAGAAGAAAAACATACCTCAGGGAGAGGGAGCTATGGATATGGTGTCGTGGTAGGCCTAGCTAGGGGGTGTCAATGCGCGCCCACCCTACCAAGGCCTCCAAAACATAGTTGTAAGAACCAGACTAGACTAATCGGTCCGATCAGAAAATTAGTGAATATGACACAAGGTCGGTCAGGTTAAGCTATTCGATCATGTAAGGAAAAGAATTGGTGAGAACTAATTTGGAACGACCGATTTTGGTAAAAATCGATGAAACGACAATTTTAAATAACCGGCCGGTTTGATCTATTTTTTTTATTCCCTCCCCAAAACAGCATCGTTTCTGATGCTTTAAGAAAAAAAGAAATGAGTATTTACCCATTTTGGTTCTCAAAGAATTTCAAACTAGACACTTTAGCCCTTAACTAAAATTAATTACTCAATTGGTCCCTAACAATTAACTCCGTCAGTCACATAGGTCCTTGACTCCGTTAACTCTAACGAAAAACAAAATGGTCCTTACAACTCTAACAGGGGACAAAATGATCTCTGACAACTCTAGCAGTGGACAAAATGATCCCTGACCCATTTGTTCGAAAACGACACTGTTCTTCCCCAATTTTCATCATATCTCGCATAATCCTAACATTCATACTCTCCTTATTCACCCTCACAGTCTTCTTTTCCATCTTTTCCTTCATTCTCTTCAGCTCTAAGATCAAGCTTTGGTGTAACTGTCACAGGTGTCGCACCTACCTCAACATGTCATGAACTACACACTTCCTAAATCTCTGTGATTGGTACACCCATCTTCTCCACACTTCACCCACTAGAAGCATCCGCTTCCACGTCCTTGATAACAGTATCACCTCCAACCCTGACAACGTCCACCACATCCTCAAGACCAAGTTGCACAACTACCCCAAGGACACGTCTTTCTCCACTCTTTGACAAGTAATATATATTGTTGGACATTAGAACATCATGAGAAGATTCTCCTTCGATATCATATGCAAATTCTCATTTGAAATAGACCTCGAGTGCTTCATTTCTTTTTTTTCAAAGTCCAAGTTGGCAAACAGCTTTGACCTTGCATCCAAACTATTGGTACAACGAGCAATGTTGTCATTGCTGCTCATATGGAAACTGAAGCGATTACTGAACATTGGTTCGGAGAAGAAGCTGAAGGAAGTGATCGGAGTGGTGGATAATGTGGTCATGGAGATGATAGGCAGAGGAGGAGGGAGATGGCAACGATGACGATGGGTCTTAACAAATCAGACTTGCTGTTTAGATTTATGAGATCCATCGAAGATGACAAGTACTTGAGAGACATAGTCATTAGTTTTCTGAGTATGAATTGGTTGAGAACAAGTCGATGATTTTTTTCTTGTGAACATTGAAGTTGAAGAGTGTGCATTGTGTAGCTTGAAGTTACAGTGTGAGACTGTTAGCATTATGCGAGATATGATGGAAATTGGGAGAGAACAGTGTTGTTTTCGAATAGAGGAGGTCAGGGATCATTTTGTCCCTTGTTAGAGTTGTCATGGACTATTTTGTCCTTCGTTAGAGTTAACGGAGTAAAGGACCTAAGTGACTGACGGAGTTAATTGTTAGGGACCAATCGAGTAATTAATTTTAGTTGGGGACTAAAGTGTCTAGTCCGAAATTCTTTAAGAACCAAAATGGGTAAATACTAAAAAAGAAACCCTAACTAACCTAACCCAATCCCTCCCTCATTGTCCCTCGAGCTCGAAGTGAAGCACCATTATCTTTACATAGTCTCTCTCTCTCTCTCTCTCTCTCTCTCTCTCTCTCTCTCTCTCTCTCTCTCTCTCTCTCTCTCTCTCTCTCTCTCTCTCTCTCTCTCTCTCTCTCTCTCTCATACACACGCACATGCATGCACACACACAATTGCCAGCAATTCTGCCTCGTATCGTCGCTCTTCTGCGTCTCCGTCATTGCATTGTCACCTCCGTTTGTGGGTCGCCTGCCCTAGGTTGTTGCGTCTGTGGTTCTGTACGTCTCTCGTCGTCGCGCCATCGTCCATCGCTACTCGCCAGTCTCTATTATGCTCTTCTCTGCTCTTTTTCTCTCTTTTCACTTCCGTCACCACCAGCTCTTCTCTGCTAGTGTTTTGTGTCTCCGCCTCTGGCCACTTGCATCTCGCTCGCATCTCTGTCTTTGTCTCAAGTTGTGCTTCCTGCAGCCGTAAAATATGCTTCTCTCGTGTGCTCCATTACTTTCTTGCCGTGAGCTCTCTTCGTGGTGTGTTTCACTGCTCCACTCTCTTCCCTGCTGTGAGCATTTACTTGTTGTTTCAGTTTTTTTTCCTGTGAAATTTCTTGTGTTATTGCTGTGGATTTTATTGTTGATTGGTTTATGAGTTGATTAGAAATAAATATGGCAGGGTTGAATTGGTTTTGAATTGCTGAATTAGTTGAATTGATTTTGGATTGGTTTTGAATTAGTTCTGAATTAGTTTATGAATGCTGAATTATTCCTTAGATATAATTTATGAATTGTTATTACTGTGTATTAAATTTAGATACTATTATAGTATACTGACTAATTAAGACTTTATTGTTAAATTAAGATACTATTCTAGATAACTAATTCAAATTTTGATATTAAATTTTTTACTATTTTATATTTTTTATTTAAGTGAAACTGACTCACCGGTTCAATTATTAATCCAGTAGTTAACTAATAAACCAGTAATCTAACTGGTTTGATTATCGATTCAGTTCTGACAACTATACTCCAAAATAAATGGCTTAAAACTTTAACCTATTTTTTATGGCGAATTGGTGGAGCCGGTCGGTTAGTCTGCTTAACAATTATTTAAAAAATAATAATAAAATTAATTTGATAAAAAATAATAAATAAAAATTTAATCATAAGTCAAACTCAAATAAAAAAAGTTAAATTACAACATAATTTTTTTGCAATTATTTTTTAAATTCTTAACCTTAATAGAATTGTCCATCATAATATGTGTTCTCAAATTTATGAAAAAAATAAAAATCAACACTTTCAACCTCATTTTCAAATAACAAATAATTTTATAAAAATAACAATTATAACACAAAAATAGAAATAGAGTCTTATAATAATAAAAAAGAAAAACTATCTTTGTTTTAAGAAACAAGTCATAGAAGATGGAGTATATGTATGAGAGTGCAAACAAAATAATGAAAGAACAATAAAAAATAACAAAAAATAAAAAATTAGTATAAACCACTTTTTTTTAAGGAGATTTTAGCTCACGTTATTTTGGCTATTTTTTTTATTTGATAGACTCAAAAGTTTAGTTCAATCAGTTTTTTTTGGCAAATCGATCCAATAGATTCAGTCAATTTTTTTACTCTTAACCCTATATTTTTTATTTCCCAAATTTTAGTTCAACCAAGTCGAACCAGATGACCAAACTTTGATCTTATCGTTTAGCGGCTTAGCCAGATTATTGTTTTTGAATTTTGATTTAGGATTTGATTATGTCGAAATGAAGCTAGACAATGTGTGGCCCTCGAGATGGGGAGCAATTTTAGATTAGTTTGAAATTATACCTTTAAACTCCAAATAATTGAGCAAAATTAAAATTTATCTATTATCTCTCTAATGGCGCCTTTAAATTTTTAGAAGATTAAATTAGGCCAGGCAGTGTAAACATTTTAAAATCAACTTTAAATTACAATAATAGTAAACTAAATAACCGGAAACCGGTTTTGGTTAGCTCATAAACTGCTTGATAAAAAATTGGCCAAAAAATCAGTCGAACCAGTGGTTAATTAGTAAACTGTTAGAACCGGTTGGTTTTTAAAAGTTTTTTAGTTTAGTGCTCTAAAACAGTACCGGTTTATACCTTTAAAAAAAGGAAGTTCTATCCACATGTGTGGATCTTATGTGTCTATTTTGCCTAAGCGACACATATCTCCTACCGTGTCTGAAATTTTTCAGTTGAAGCAGTAGGTTCTGTGGAATTTGGATCCTTTAAAGTTTAAATTTCACTTTAGAGAGTAAAGTATATTCTCTCACAAATATAAAAGAGAAACTATTAAAGAGTAGAATATCATACTTTATTCTCATCAACTGAAAAATTTCAGAAGGAGATGTGTGCCGCTTAGGCAAGATAGACACATAAGATCCACACATGTAGATATTTTTCTTCATCCATACTATAGAACTCCCCTTAAAAAAAAAAACACTAAAAACTTGTTTGGGTGAGTTTTTAAAAAAGTGAGCCACTCAAATAAAAAGACGCCTAAAAATCTTTTTTTAAAGATATTTTTCAGTAATTAAAATTTAACATATATAATCAATTAAATCATGTTATTTTTGTCAAAATTAGACTAGACAAATTGATTTAACCGAAAAAATAATGAATCAAATTTTAAGTTGGTCTAAATTAATATTTTTTTTATAAAAAATGATTAAAACACTCTTATTATATATATATATATATATTAATTTTAAAAATTCTAAATCCTAATCCTACGATAGAAAAATAAAGGACTAAAAGATCTTATAAAAAAGTAAAAGTAATTTTATGTTTGATATTTCATGCAAAAAGATTTTTTTATTTATCAATTATGTTTGAGTATAATAATATAAAAGTACTTTTTTGTTTATTTATTAGATGAAAAAATCTTTCTTTTAAGAAAAAAGATCTTTTAAAAAAAAGATATAAATTCAGCTTCTCAAAAAAAATATTTTTTTAATTTTTTAATATTTTTATTTTTAGTACTAAAAATTTGTCAAATACGCTATTTATAAAAAAATCTTTTTTTATTAGAAAAAGATTTTTTTAATAAAAATATTGACAATCACGAAAACACTAAATCCCCCAACGCAGGCGAGCCCCACTCCTCTCCTCTTCTCTGAAACTGAAAAGTGAACAAAGAACCCTAGGCACCCCCCCCTCTCTCTCCAGCCCCGCACCCCGCAGCCTCGGCAGTCACCGCAGCCCCCGCATCCCCGTTTCGTTGTCATCGCGGAACTCTTCTCCGCTGGGAAGCTCCGTCGTAGGAAGCTCCGTCGCTGTCCTAGGAAGCTCCGTCGCTGTCCTAGGAAGCTGTGTCGTCTTCGTGGGAAGCTCCCTCGCCGTCGTGTGGATGCTCTGTGGCCGTCGTCGTCTCCTCTGTTCGAGCGCTCTCTCTCTCTCTGTTCGCAACCTTGCTTCTGTTTGGATTTTCAAGAATAGGAAGGTAAGAAATTTAACAGCAATAGCAAAATAGAAAACAGAATTGAAGAGTGGATCAAAGTGATTGAAGGTTTAAAATCTAATAAGTGCATCTGTTGAAGAATGTTTAAGACCTTACTTAGGCAGTGGTTGGTAGCATAAAATGGTAGCATTATCTTTGATGTTCTAGTAGATTGTCACCTATGTTGTATATATAACTATAAATATATTCGAGTCATACCATTATTTTAAATGTTAATCAGAGCTTCTCTTGCTGAATATATTTACTTGAAAGTTTTCCTTGTGCCCACCACTTTTTAAAACACAAAACAGAGTTTTTATTGTTGAAGCTACATCCTATATTTAGTTTGTACTTTATGGCTGGAAATTTTATGGAAGTGGTGGCAAAAAGAGTAAGTGCCTGCATTGTTCAAAAGTAAAAGATTTGATTAATTGTCATGACTCCATGATCTAGGAATCCTATATTATACATCTTTCATGCATTGCTTAGTGTTTTCCAACATGAATTGATGGTGCCTGCCTCACCTTATGCATTAGATTATGCAATACTGATAAGAGATAGCCATTGGGGATAATCATATGGACAAAAAGTAGACTCACCAAGTTGAGGTAAACAATAAAATAAACTGCATTGATGAATGAGAGTAACACTTACAATAACAGAAAGTCATTAAGCAATAAGCATGGACTGACTTGATTCAATTCAACTTAATGCGCCAAATTGTTTATGCTGGAATCAATTCTGAGTTGTTTATGCTATGATTATGATTTTAAATTGTTTATGCTGATTTTTCTGATTTGTTGATTCTGGTTGTTTATTTTTCTGATCTGTTGTTGATGGTGTTGTGGTGCAGAGCTTCACTCCATTGTTTATGTTGGAATTTTTCTTTGTTTATTCTGATTTTTCTGATTGAGTTGTTTATGCTGATTTTTCTTATTCTGATTTGTCATTTATGCGTATTTTGATTTTTATTAGTTATAAATTTTGATGTTTGAGAACTTTTAATGATAAATTATGGATAATTTATTAGGTAAAATTGTAAAATTTTAAATTTTATCGGCTTAAAAATCATTAATAAATATTTAAAATTATATATTAAATTTTTAATAATTTTATTTTATATTTAGTTAAACCGGTTGAACCCCGATTGAACCTCGGTTGAACCTCTGAATCATTGAACCAGTCACTCAACCAGTTCATTGACCGGTTCGTTTCTCACAACCTTGATCAATTCTATACAAACTTCCGTTTACAAACTTTAATCCAAACACACACATGGTCTATTAACTGAACCGGGGCGGCTTGGTTGAAAACAAGTAAGTAGTGTTGTAGAGGTTTATGTCACAGCATCCCAGCCGCCCTTCTTCCCCTTCTTCCTCCAGCCTCCACGAACCTTCACGCCGAAAAGGAACCGCATGCATTTCAACTTTCCAGCTTCTCATTTGAGTTATCTCATTCGCTGCTCGACTACTTCATAGCTCCATTGCAGCTTTGCATCTCCGTCTTGCACCTCTGTCTCGCCTCCTCTGCTCTCTCCCTGCTATCCCCTCCTGCCTGCAGGTAGGCCTTCAGTAATTTTTTATTTTTTGATCTTAGCTGAAAAAGAAACATTGAATATATTTGGAGATTTCAAGGTTCCAGACTTTGGTGTAGAATTAAATGCTATTGGGATTTTGCCCTCTTAATTTTTTTTTAGTTTAGGCATAATCATCTAGACCCGATATAAACCCGATCTAGACATGGTCTTATTGTGACCCGAAAAGGATGAGATTTGTTTGGCTTTTGGTAAGAGTCTAAAATATTGGTCCAGTCAAAATTAAGGACCGGGTCTGAATCATAGTTACATGAAATGCATACATTCCGGTATGGGAACGGGTATGCCTACGTGGTGAATTGCTATGCGGTGCGTCACCTAATTGGTGAATTCATGTAACTATGGTCTGGATTAAAGCAAACTTGGTTTCACCCCACCCATGCACACTCTTTGATCATATAATTTGACTGGTTTGATGTCTGGTCCAGTTTTTTGAACCTTGAATACAATAATAAAAGTGAATTTTTGTTAATCAAATTTTCAGATAACTGAAAAAATTAGGGTCATAGGCAACATGAATCTATAACAGTTTTGGGACTGTTCAGTGAATATCAAGTCATAGAGCACAGGTTCATTTTGTAAATGTTTTTATGGTACCATATATCTAAAGTCTAAACCCCTTTTTCCTTTTTTTTCCCTTCTTGTTCTATAGCCCAAACGAGCATCCCTGATGCTCCTGCCACCACTGTGACAGTTGCTTCCCTTTGTTCGAGTTCTGTTCTGCTGTTTTTCAGTTTTTAAACCTTTCACTGTTTCACCCTTGTTCCCAAGGTACACACATTGATGCACTTGTTATTTCTCTGCAAAACTTTTATTTATTTGTTTGTTTGTTGTTTAAAGAATCTTTAATACCAATTTCATCATGAAGTGATATCCTTTCTCGTACTTATTTTGTTAGGATGGTTACTGAAGGAACTAAAGGACCTCAATTCTCAGCAGATATGGCAACTCGCAAAATCCATGTGCAGAAGTTTGCAGAATCTAGAGCCTATGAGCTTGAGAGTCTTCAATCTGTTATAGCGGACAGAATAAAGGGTGATTATAGGAGTCAAAGAAACAAGAGAAGACGAACTAGTTCTTATAATAGCAAAGCTGGGACAAGAAGAAAAAGGCAAAAGCTGGGAACAGTACATAATAAAACTGGTGGTGTTGAATTACGTTTAGGTAAAGATGAGATAAAGAAGCTTCCAAGTCGGCGCATGCGCCGGAGATATGAACTTAAGATGAACTTGGATAGTGGGTTTTGTACTTCTGGCGATGGAACCAAGAGGCTGAGAACTCATGTTTGGCACACTAAGCGGTTCACCATGACAAAACTCTGGGGTTACTACCTTCCTCTAGCACTTCAAGGAAGGTAGGTCGTTTATGATGATGCTCCATTGTTGGAACTCGGAAGCTTGTTCATTTCCTGTTATACTGGTGTCTTTTACTTTTAAGCAAACATTTATTTATTTATTTTCAGAATACAAGTCCTATCAATTTAGTTCTTAAAAAGCTGTCTGTTAATGTCATGTTTGACATCAAATCATTCCTTGTTAGGACTAATTTGATGTTGACAAAAGACACCAATGGACCAATTTTATCTCAGAAGTTGACATTGGTGGTCAATTTGGTAAATACATGCTGGACAGTCAAAGTAATTTGCTTTTAATTTTTTAAATCTCAAATGGGTGTTAACAGTTTGTTAGGGAATTGGAGTTTTGGGAACCTATTTCCTTACGTACAAGGTTTGTGTCCATATTTTCCAGAGGAAAAGGTTCAAGGGCACTCTTGAAAAGGCTCAAACAAGGGGTGGTTGTGCATGATGCAAGCTATTACACTGCTGTCCAAGTGGAAGGTCCAGAGGTATGTATATATATGTATGTATATATTATATAAACTTATCTCATTTTAAGATTTAAGGGTAAAGTATATTTTTTGTCCTCGAAGTTTGCTAAAAGTTTCAAAAATACCCCTAAGTTTTGTTTTGTTTAAAAAATACCCCTAAGTTTTATTTTGTTTAAATTTTGTCCTAGAAATTTTCGATTTTTATCAAATTTAACCCAACGACTAATTTTTCAAAAAAATTATGACCAATTCAGGAATAACTCCACAAGAATAACCTTTAACATAAGCAAATAAAACATATTTATCATGCATTATTGTTAGATTAGTTCTAAATTTTTTTAAAATTCAATAGTCAGGGATATATTTGATACAAATCGAAAACTTTTGGGACAAAATTGAAACAAAATAAAATTTAGGATATTTTTGAAACTTTTAGCAAACTTCAGGAACAAAAAATATACTTTACCCTAGATTTAAAGAATAGTTCTTTTCTAACTTCGTATTTGTATTTGCTTACATACGATACATTGCCGTTATAACCATGATTATGGTTACATGGCTATTAATTTCTGTAAGATGTGAACAATGCGTCCACAATTGCGGTTTTAGAAATGTTGAACAGCGCCATTGTGGCAGCAATTTAAACCTTGATTCCATATCCAGCATTTCCCTCAAACTTTTGAGTGAAGTACATAAACAGTTGCAGGTTCATGGCTCCCAGATAAATAATGGTTTAGTTACTTTTACTTTTGTTTCCTGCTGATTCTTTTCTACAGGAATCATTAGCTTCTCTATTAAGAATGGTACTAGTGCCCTTCCCGGAAACATCTTCTCAAGATTCTGATGAATCAGTATCGGGTACCACTTGTGGAATGGCAATGGTCAGTCATCCTATTGCTGATTCTGGTATTAGCTATGTTGATTTAGGGTATGCAATTAACCCAAAATTGAATCTTGTTTCTGTTTCATGACAGCTTTATCAAGTCGAAGCACCAGTTTCTCAGCCAATTGGCCCTGTGACCTATATGTGGCGGCCAACATTCCAACAAAATATTAGTGGAGAGGATGATATCAATGATGAATTAATGAAACATGATGTTGATTCAGATGAAAGCCCAAATAGAATGAAACTCGGTGCTTCATTTAGACAGCTTTGGGTGTGGATACATGCTTCTGCCTTTGAAGAAGGATACGATAGTCTAAAATTTGCATGTCAGAAAGAGGTTCAGTTTCTTCTTTTACTCCTCCCATGGACATCATGATGCTATCTATTTTTTTACTTTAACTTTTTAAATTGTATCTTGACATAGATGAAACAGGGAGCAGTGTAGTGAAATCCATTGGTTCTTGTTCATAGTTGTCTGCTATGTTTTGTTTTTCATTAAGAGGGCAAGACATGCATAGGTTGTTGCCTTGTAAAGTGGAGGTCACACTTTTCACATTCTAAAAACAGCCTCTCCAGTTGCATACGTCCCCATCAGGTGGGAGCCATGTATGTTGGGCCATTTTTTTTTCATTTTTTGTTCCCTTGTTTCCTAATCAAATTCCTTCTTGTTAATGTTCTTGACACCTTATTCCTGCTATGAGCATAGTTGGGGCATAGACAAAATTTTGATTTACTTAAGCTCTAAGATACATGTGTTGGTAGCTTTTCATGGTCAAATATGGTCATTCTATATCTTCTATCGTCCGTGCATAATTCTCCTATGTAATCCTTTTACATTGCACAAGGCTCCACTTTCTCTTGGGACATCCATTTTTTTCGTAGCCTTAATGATAGGGAATCTGTGGAACTTTTGATGGTTTTTCTTTGTCACCTATCCCTGATAAAAGGATTTGGTCTATTGAATACTCTGTTAGTTTTAGTTGTAAATCTTTCTTCCAATTTCTTACTCGTTCCTCCAATACAACTTCCTTCTACTTGGATATACCTATTTGAAAATCCAAAGCACCTTGTAAGGTCAAATCTTTTATATGGACAGCTGTGCTTAACTTCTTGTGGGTTCAAAGGCCACATAAGGCTCTCTCCCTTGATATGTGGGGCAAATTCAGACAAATTCACATCTGTTTTTGCGTTGCCCAGTGGCTGTTTTCTTATGGAACAGTTTGTTTAGCCTCTAAGGAATGTTGGGTGTGCCCTGTAATTCTTGATAAATTTCTATTGACTAGATTTGTTGGGCTTGGTACTAGAAAAGAGGAAAATTTTATATGGAGCTGTGCAATTTACGCCACTGTTTGGACTATTTGGTTGGAGCATAATAATGCATTTTTTAATGATAAATTTTCTGACAAACATTTCTTATGGGATTGGATTGGATGCATAGCATCTATTTGATGTAAAGCTCATGATCTTTATAGAGGACTTTCCCTCTTAGATATTTTGAGAGATTGGAAAGCTATGCTTTTATATATATATATATTTTATATATATATATATATATATATATATATATATACATAGTCGTTCAGTATGGTTATTTTTGTCTCAGATTTTAAAAATTTATGATTATTCTGTTTGATTGGCTCTTAGTATGAAATATTTTAAAATAGTGCTATAAAGATGAAAAGTTTGTTATATGTTGTTTAGCCAAGGTTTTGATTTCGCTCATGATGTCACAGAACTTTGCAAATTGTATTTAAGCTGACTTGTAATTTCTTGTTGATGTTCAGATTGTGTGTTTTGCTGTTTATTATTGTTCAGATGGAAAAGACAGGCATCTCAATTAATTGCTTTTCACTTGAGGGTGAACTTGCAAAGTTGGAGGTAATCGGATCAGGAGCGATTCAAATTCTTCAAAAGATGTTGCATCCAGTTACAAGGTTAGTTATTGCACATATAGAAAATTAATTTCTTCGATATAATTCATGAATGATCTCGACTGGCTTATTATACATTCTGCCTTTTCAGTATTTCAGATAATCATTGTCTATGGGAACATGTGCCTACACAAGACAGCGTTTCTCAGAAGACAAGTTCATCCATATCAGACAATGAGGATAAGTTTTCTTCTGTTGCAATTTTATCACTTAATGTTAAGGATCCTCGACAATTGTGCGGGAAAGGAACCGTTTCATCAGTGGAGCCAAGTTCTGCTGAGGCAGTTAACGGCGCACAAGAAACTATTCATGAAGAGTTGGAGAAGACTAGTGACTTGGCTTCATCCACATGGTCCAAATTAGAAAACAACCAGTATCATAATAACGATCTCTGGTATGCTAAATCTAGACGATTGAGGACCCCATTGTCAGAGAGTATGATTTGTAGTGAGAAACACCACAAACGTTTGACACATTACTGCCTGGATGATGTAGATTCCAGGGAGGCAAACTCTTTGACAGAGGAGCAATGCTCAAGATCTTGCCCTATTTTGCTTGTAAAACATCACAGGAAGGAATTGTTTAGAGGGTAACTTCTTTAGTCCTTTCTTTATGACTTGTGATTATATATTCTGATACTTAAGAGTTGTCAACTATCAGGTATTACCAGTATTCTCTAAACTCTTACTTGATATTTGTGATAACCTGCTTTAAGATATATAAGTAGGGGAAAAATAAAAAGGATAAAGTTATCATAAATTAAATGTCAGTGGCAACACACCAATAAAATACTAACTGTATCTGGTTATCTTCTAGATGTTCTATCATACTTCCCTTAAGTTGGGTTAAGGCCTTCTGGATTCCTCTCATCTCTAATGGGGCGCATGCAATCGGTTTGCAAGAGATGCACTGTATTGCACATGAAGTAAGTAGTTGCACCCTTCAACTTTACATGCCAAAAATATTGGGGATTTTTTTAAAAAAAAAATGTCTTTTTTGTTATTAGTTATTAGATTTTTCATGAAAGCTTTTTTCTTTATGCAGATGGGATTGCCAGCTTTCCCTTCAGATTTCCCAGATTGTAAGGCATACTCATGTTTCATGTCAGCTAAAGCTGCTGCATTTGATAAAAAAGCCGAGTTACGTCCTCCATCCAAAAGGCCTATGAGAGTTCCCATCTTGCCCCCATGGGGTATTATTCGTAGTACACTCAACAGAAAAATTAATGCAGTGGAAACTACTGATGTTTCAACACTGGAAGATTTAACTGATCTGAATTCATTGCCAAAAAAGATCGACTCTGAGAATAGCTTGTTTGATGGAATTGTGGCAAGGACAGGTTCTGTGCTGACTAATTTCCTTAATGAAACCAAAGGTGGCCAACTGTCATTGTTTCCGTATGCTGCAGATGGAGATGAGAAAATCACCAAGTTTATAAAGGGTGAAGTAAACCTTAATCGGAGCTGCCAAAATTCTGTTATTTCTGACCATAGGTTATGTTTCCTAAGAGTTCATCTTCGCCCTTTCAAGAAAGGTTTTTTCGAAGAGGGAGCAGTTATTTGTGCACCACACCCATCTGATACATATTTATTGACTTCATGGTAATTAACATTGTGGATTCCTATTTTAATATGTAATTTTTGTTGTTAATTTGGCAAGTAAATGTATCTTATTGGGGAATAGTAGTATATGACTATACGTTTTATCATGGGAAATAGTATCATTATCTGAAAAATATTGTCTATATGTTGCAGCATTGAGAAAAATGAAGGATTTCAACTGCCACAATCTGCTCTAGAATCATACTTTAAAGAGGATCATTCCTCCAAAAGATGGGAAATGCATGTACCAGATGATTCAAATGCCAAAGAGTATCATCGGTGGCCTATCGGCTTTGTCACATCCGCTGCCATACAAGGAAGGTTCTGTAATCTTATCTTTTTCCACTGTAGTCTCCATCCTATTATTCTATAAGGCTATGTTTGGATCATTGTTATTGAGGGGAATGGAATGGAGCCAAAAAGAATTTGATGGGCTTCCATGGTTTGGATTACTAATGTTATGATGGAATGGAAAGGTTAGTAATGGAATCGATTCCATCCTATTCCATTAAAAGATCATTTGTGGTTCTTCCCAATTCCTGCCGTTTATGATGGAATGATGTTTTATCCAAACAATGGAGTGGAATTTAAACAGTATTCCCTTTGGCTCCATTGCACTCCACTTTTACATACCATCAATCCACACCTAGCTTATGATTGTGGGTGGTAAGTGTTAATGTTGAGCGGACAGAAAACTGGGCAGATGCTGTCCAAATGACCTACATTTTGTTTTTATGTTTCCGAATGCGTAATATTCTTTGAGTATAGAATAGAGAAGCTTACTGGGTTCTATGTGATTGCAGCAAGAGGCTAGTAGCAGGGGGATTTTGTGAGGCAGTTTTACTTGCAAATTTAAGAGAGGAGCAGTGGAAGGAGATGCCGGCCAAGCGGAGGAAGAAGGATATTTACGTGCTTGTCAGGAATTTAAGATCTGTGGCATATCGACTTGCTCTTGCCTCTGTTGTCCTGGAGTATCAGGAGAATGACACTCACTTCATGTAAACTGTTTATGCAAATTCTAAAAAATTATTTAAAATTTTCAAACTTCAGTTTTTTAAACTTAATTTAGCTTCAAATTCTAATTTCATCTTATCTCAATCTCTAACCCACCACTACAACCATCTCTCTATTTTCTACTTTCTTTTTTTTTCTCCATTATTCTCCTCTCTTCCCTTTTTTTTTTTAAGCGTGTTAAGGTTAATATTTGATGTAATATGTTGATACGAGAGAGTTTGGTGTCAAAAAAATTGTGATAGACAAGTATTAGCTGAAATCGTGACTTACCATTTCATATCGGATAAAAATCTAAATAAATCGTTACCAACAATTTAAAAAATAAAATTTTTAATGCTAGCTGCTAAATATATATATTCTTCATCCACAAACCTATTAATACAAAATCTACACACAATAACACAAATATCACACTAAAAAATTTTCTTGCATCAGCATTGTGTAATTTAATATAATAAGTTGATATATGATCAAAGTTCATCAAAAGTTCATCAAATGTTCAAAGTTTGATGAACTTTGATCATATATCAACTTATTATATTAGAATACACAATGCTAATGAAAAGATATGTATATAGATCAGTTAGCTTTAAACAAATTGTCAGTAACGATTTGTTTATTATAAAAAAATATATTTTAAAACATTGGTAACAATTTATTTAAATTCTTGTTCCGCGTGAAATCGTAAATCACGATTTCATCTAATATTTGTCTTTATTAAAATCGTATATCACGTTTTTTTTATACCAATTTTTTAATCAACGTATTGCACGAAAATAATATACTATTAACGTAAAACACCCTTAATGTTCCAATATAAAAATTTTTGATGTAAAGGTAATCGTGAAAATTATATTCATATTAATATAAAAAATATGATACTGTTATGAGATTTAAGGTGCTTTTGTTGTGTTCGACAAAAATTTGTGATTCGTAGTGGTCTTTGACGATATTACCATATTTGCCAAAAGTTTATAAACTATCTAAATAGTAAAATGAGACCACCCTTAAACGTTATTTAATTATATTCATATAAATAAAACAAATTAATATATTTTAAAAGTTTATTTTGTTAAATAAAATTTTAATAAACAAATTAAATTATATATATAATTAATAATTCATAAAAAAATAGAAAATATAAAGTAGATAACAACTTTGAATGGAAGTTGCATATTATTTGAACGATTCAATTTCCTCTACTTATTTAATTCATTCTGATTTGTCTAAAACAATATATATGTTATTTTGTATCTCATAAATTTTTAATAAATAATTTGGACATTTTTTTTCAAGCATATAGCCTTGCTTTTCACTTCCTCAGCTCCTAGCTATATTTAATTTCAGCACCACCGTTTCATGACCAATAGAATTATTGGAAATGACATTATCATATTATATAATGATTGATTTTTCCAAATTCATTGAATTGAAGAGGCCATTGAGCTTAATCAAAATAAGAATCTATTTTAAAACAACATTTGCTGCAATGAGAATTTTTATCTTTGTTTATATTGATAATTTGAAGCTTTAAGTATAGTGAGAGAACACAAATTGAGCATGGAATATATATCATAAGCTAGTTCTAAAATGTTGTATATAATAATAGATTTAATTATTCTATAGGTTTTTATAGTTTTACAAGTTTTACTAAATTTATAATTAGGTCTTTATATTTTTTTAATTAAGTTTCTATACTAATTTTGATTTTAGGATTAGGTCCTTGTCAATATAAAAAATGTTAAAATTAACGGAATATTTATTAAAGTACTTACAATTAAGAATCTAAATTAGATCTTTGATTACATATTTTTTAAAAGGAATATTCCGTTAATTTTAATATTTTTAACATGAAAAGAATTTAATTATAAATAAAGACCTAATTAAAAAGAATAAAAATTACAAAAATCTAACTATAAATTTGATAAAATTATAAGAACTAACAGAATAATTAAACCATAATGATATTACAAAAGATTTTAACCTGTATAAATTAAATCAGAGTTTACAGTGAATATATTAACTTTGTGATTGCAAGACAAAAAGAGAAACCAATGGCAAGGAACAGCGTTACACATACACTAGCAATAATCATATTGATGATAACAAAAGTGGTCATTTGTTGTGCCATTAGTGTTGAACTTCAAGATACCATTATTCTTGAATTGCCATATTCTGCATCATATTATTATATAGCAGCAAGTGTTAGAGAGTGTATCGACCATTGCATTAAACGATATGATCGCCGTAGCATCATGTTTTTGGGCGCATGCCTTTTCAAGTGTTATATGATGGACTCCCTCACTACTACTTTAGTAGCGGTAAGAATTTTAAGTTTTTCTGAGTCTTTTTCAATTTACATTATCCATTTTTTTTAGTGCTGAAAGATCAACGAATTATTGAAAAGATATTTATTTTAGATTTGATTTTTTTTAGAATTATTTGAAATTTAAATAAATTCTTCAACAAATAGAAAAAGATTTCAGCACTTTGATGATTAAACTATTAAGTATTTTTTTTTTCACAGACGATTTTTGGTATTTAATGTGTTTTTCTATTACTATGCTCAGTTGTACTTTCTATATATATTGAAATGGTATCTACCTAATTTACAATCAAATATAATAAAATGTTGTGTAAAATCTTTACAAAATTATATGAGTTCATTGCTTTTTATTTTTTATAGTGTACTTTAATTTGCAATTGAAACATACCTAAATTAAAGAGTAAAAAATGTTTTAATTTTCTTTTATTTTGGACTAAGTTCTAATTTCGTCTTTAATATTTGAAATATTTTATTTTTATACAAAATGTCTTATTTTGTTCAATTTTAGTCCTTTAGTCAAAACTAAAATTTTTCTTCCAAAAATATCATTTGTTCCATAATTATTTTCTTTTAGGTAGCATTAAAAATTATAATTGTAGTGGTTATAATGGCAGTTTTAATGATTTGAGAATAAAAATGACAGAAGAATAAAAAAAAATAAAAAGATAATAATAGAAAAAAAGAATATTTTAAAAAATAATTTTAATCAGAGAACAAAAATAGAATGAAATAAAATATTTAAGATAAAAATGTGATATTTTAAATATTAGAGATATAATTAAGTATCAACCCAAATATTAATAACTATAAAACAGTTACATTGCCCTAAACTAAATTATATTGAATGTACATGGTGTATGATATTTCTCAACTCATGAAGAAAAGACACCGAATATTATTATTTCAAGCCACCTTTATAATATGTAGTTTATGAGAAAAGGCAATGTATATATGTTATAAGAAAAAGAGGAGTGTTAGAAGACTAGTACGTTTTGTGGTTTATAGTCATTAATTAATTATCATTAATATTTTTAATAGTGTGAGATTATATCTAATAATGTAAAATTATTCACTTTTTTTTTACTAATTAAGTGCTGGTTAAATTTTAATAAAAATACTAGCTTCTAGACTTTCTTTTCTTTTGCTTCTGTTGTGCCATCTATATTAATAGAGGGATCAATCATAATGCAATAGTGCATTTATTTTCAGAAAAGGCAAGACTAATTATGTGGTGCTACTATTAAATAAAATAAAGATGATGTCTATAAAACGTTACATAATAATAGAATAGAGAATGCTTCCACGGGCTGCCATGCTAAGAGAGAAAGTAACATTTTAACATTTAATTCATATTTGTAGAATAGAGAATGCTTGAAAACGTTGCTACATATGGAGTCCCATAAGCATTCCTTTGGTCCAGAAGAGGCAACATGAAGCTACCTCATCATTACCAACAAAAGTCGTTGTTGCGTTTGATGAAAAAAAGTGTTCTCCAAAGACTTCCCTTAGATCTAATACCTTTAATTTGCCGTTGATTATTAAAGACAATGTTATTCGTATGTTTAGGCAATTCCTTGAAATGAAATGAAAACTCTGTAATTTAACATTAATTATTATTAGAGTAAAATATACTTTTTTTATTCTTAATGTTTACCATTTTTTCAAAAATATTCTTAATATTTAGTTGCATTCAATTTTATTTTTAATGTTTTTTATTTGTTTTAAAATTATTTTTGGATGTTAACTCTATGTAAAATGTGAGAGACAAAATTGGAAAACTTTGAATAATTTTGACACAAATAAAAAACATTAATGACAAATTTAAATAAATTGAAAACGTTAGATACAAAATTAAATAAAATTAAATATTAATAATATTTTTAAAAATACATGAAGAATAAAAAATATATTTTATGCTTATTATTATTATTATTATTCTCATGACTTGCTTTACATATAGAATACCAAAGAGGCTTTTCTTTCCTCACAATTGTAGAATTTGAACAAAAAATGCCCACTAACCTAATGAATTTAGGTGATCACTTATATCTTCTAATAAAGATAATAGGTGAGAATCATTAAATAATTTAATATATTTTATTAAATTATTATCTAATAGTTCTTAATTATAATTCTCACACGAAGACAATTTTATGTGATAATAATTATCTTTTTATCGCTCAACAAATTTTAAACTTCAAATTAGGTGAACCCAAAACAAAAAAATTGAACAAAAAAAATCTAACAAAAAGAGTTATGAGAATTAATTATTTAATGGTAAAAATAATCATTGGATCATTAACACATAGAATCACGATAAACCAACATGCACTCTCTTAATTGTTAATTCCATTTAATTTCTTGTGCGTTCATCGAAGCGGTGACTGGAAACTTGCCTTGTAGAGTTCAAATAGATAATATAGTTTAGATGTTGACCAAATGATGATAGACCAACTTTTGTAAGTATAATAATTTATAATTTATAATCATTTTTATCACTTCAAATTTTAAAACAATAATTTACTTATCATCTTCGTCACTGATTCATAATTAATTTTGATATTTTTCATGTAAAAGTTCATTCTTAAGAATCTATATACATGGAGGATATTTGTTTTTTTTTTTTTGTAAAATTAATTTTATCATATGTAGACTTCTACTGTGACATAACAAAAATGGATAGAATGATTAGAGCAACTTTCTCATGAAAATAGTATTTAATTGCTTTAGTGTACTAAAAAGTCGTCCTAATTATTTTAAAATGATGATATTTTAATTAAAGCTTGGGTTCCCCGTTCTTGAGACACAAATTCATTTATTTGGATCCGCACCAAATTAATGTTTTAATATTTTTTTATGCACATATTTTTCTTTTATTTCATTGTAGGCTAAACACCAACTAATATCCAATATTTCATATAAGCTCTTAAACAAAATCAAAGGGTATTATATTATGTAAGAACGTGCTTTTCAGAGTTCATGGAAATCAAGAGACAATCAAGCTTGGTCTAAATAATAAATTATTTTAAAAGAACACTTTACTACAATTAGAAGTCTTTATTTGTTTTTATATATTAATCATTTGTTGTAGCTTTAGTGAGTATAAAACATGGCCCATGGTAACCTTAATTGTTCACACAACAAAAAAGAAGATGCATATGGCTAATATCGGAGTAACACATGCACTAATAATGTTTATGATTGGAATATTTATTTTTGCTGCCATTGCTAAATTCCATGATACCATCCCTGAATCTTCTTGGAATAGTTTGAAAGAATGTGTTGATAACTGCAATGCACAATATCCCGATGACACATTTAAGAGGGATCTTTGCATTTTCAAGTGCAATATGATACATTAGTACGCAATGGTAAGTATCTAAAATGTTGTGAACCTTTTTTGAGTTTATATCTTAATTAAATATTTTATGTTTATGTAATAAAATTTTCACTCTTTCTTGAGTGTGTAGTGATAAATAAATTATTGAAAAAAATAACTAATGCATGAAATTTTACGGGTTTTTTTTTCTATAATTGCCCACATTCATCATATCCAAATTTTCATTATTCTGAGTCATAAGAAATTTATTAAACTCATTATTCAGTTGTTCCGATCAGAAAAATCCATGTATAAGCTTATCAAACAGAACAAATGTCTTGTAAAATTACTCACGAGCGAAAGAAAAAGTTAAACAATTGTTCTTGAGCACAAAACATCCTCGGGAAAATCGCGTTTGCACTACTAGACATATGCAGTTTATCGACGACGGTTCTGACAACTCATGATGAGGGGGTTTATTGACAGTTAGGCCGTCGGTGATAAAAGATACCGTTACTAATAAAAATATGCGCTTTAATTTTTTTTGCATATTTCATGAATTAACTGTCAATATTAGTTGACGTCAATTGGAATGTCTTATTATTATTAACATTTGTTTTTACCGACGGTGGTTGTCGGTAAATTAATATAATTTCTCGAAAACAAAAAATATAGAACAAAAATCTCGATAACTTAATCGAATGTTTTTTTTTTTAAATAAAAATTGATGTTAATTTTATAAATGGCCACAGCCGTCAATAAAAGTGACGTTTTAAACATGCAAGTCAATTGCTTCACATTTTCTCCTTCTCTTGTACCACTATTTTTGACAAAATAAAAAAAGTAGTAACAAAATTTTTTTACTGTAAATCAATGGTTAAAAGTGTTTTTTGGAGATAAAGCTGAGCACAAATCTAAGGGTTTAGATTTTGCTAAGCTCTTTAAAAAAGGTAAATGATGTTGCTGCTGTGTCTGTTACGGGACTTTGCCCTAATTCCAAACTCTTAATTTTTGGGGCTGATTGAAGAAAGAGAAGAAAAGATTTCAACTAGCTCAAAATTCAAAAAGTTGACTTTCTGAAGAAAATCATAGTCGTGGCTCAAGCAAGATACAAAAGGGAAAATGTTTTTCATTTTGAAGAGCTCAAGGAGAGATAACTCGAATTGGAGTGAAGAGAAAAACCTCACAACAGAGTTTGAAGTCTTAGTAGCATTGCACCTACACTAAAGGAAGCACTTCGCCAAGGTGAAGAACAACGTTTTGATTCAGAAGTTGGGTTCAGTGCATAGAATCAAGGTTGTGAATCATAATCTCCTTCATAGTTTACTGTTTGTATTTCTGTTTCAATGTTGTATCTTTCTTTGTATACATTTAGTGGTAAAGACAAGAAAGAGAGGCATTGAAAAAAAACCATTGAGAGAAAATGTTGAGAGAAACACTTGGAGAAAAAAACCAAGAGTGATTTCGGATTCTTTTGGTTGTATTTCTGTTGTGTCATGTACTTGAGAGGTATTCCTTGCTAAGTTAGGTAAGCACTTAATATGTTGAATCTAGGTAGTTACATAGCCAAGTTAAGTTTATGTTGAAGCTTGTGTGTCCCAAATAGGATTATGTTGAGTCCTAAAAAATTGGTGTATGTAATACTTGGACAGATAGTGAAAATTCTACCAACGTTGTGGTGGAGACTAGATGTAGGTTGAATTGCACTAGGCAACTGAACCAGGATACATAGTTGTGTCATCTTTTTTTTCTCTGCTCTGATTCTATTTTTCCTAATTTATAAGACAAACCGAAATTGTCTCCTGCATAATCATATACGCAGACCAAACAGAAGCTAAGTTAAAAGTTTGGGTTTGATGCTTTATTAATAAAATTTTAAAGAAAGCCATGGATTTAATCCCCTTCTCTAGGCCGTCAAGAACCTTCAATTGGTATCAAAGCTTGGTCTGAAGAATCAAGCTTCACAACTTGGAGGAAAGATCCAATGACAAACAACTTGGGTGCAAACACTGTGGCCTACACTCTAATAAATGGTTAATCAAACAACATGCCTCCCTTCTTTAATGGATAGAACTACGCCTACTGGAATGAAATGATGCGGATCTTCATTCAATCAATTGATTACAACATATGGAAGCTAGTGGTGAATGTTCCTAAAATCCCTACAAAGACAAGTGCCATGGAGTGGTGACTTCAAAGGAAGAAGCCGAATGGAATGATAATGATAAAAAGAAAGTGGAGCTGAACGCAAAAGGCATAAACTTGATGCACTGTGCTATCAGATTCAAGGAGTACTGAAAGGTGTCTAGATGCAAGACAGCAAAAGAAATCTAGGAGAAACTCCAAGTCACACACGAAGACAGCAAACAAGTCAAAGAAATAAGAATTGATATGCTGCGAAAAGAGTATGAAATGTTTATCATGAAGGATGAAGAAAGCATTGATGAGATGTTTGAGAGATTCTCAATCATCATAAAAAGCCTAGATGTTATGGGCATGACCCACACTGAACAAACTCTGGTGAGAAAGGTCCTTAGAAGCCTTACAAAAGAGTGAGAAAGAAAAGCTACTGTCCTGGTCGAGAACAACAACCTGAGTCCATTAACCTAAGATGAATTGAAAGGGAAAACTTCTAGCATATGAAACCACACACACAAGCCAAGACACTAAGAAAAAAGGAGTGGCCCTAAAATCAAAAGTTGAGACTTTAGAGAGTGATTCAAGTGACAAATTTTCGGATGACAAAATTGTTTTTTTTTTTTGCTAGGAGACTAAGGAGGCTGATGAGGAACAAAGGTAGGAATAAGGGTTCAAGGTCAAAAGAAT
Source organism: Arachis stenosperma (assembly GCF_014773155.1). Taxonomy (NCBI): domain Eukaryota; kingdom Viridiplantae; phylum Streptophyta; class Magnoliopsida; order Fabales; family Fabaceae; genus Arachis; species Arachis stenosperma. The sequence goes on from NC_080382.1 coordinate 117,046,337, forward strand.
ACAAGAAAGATTTGAGCAAAGTAATATGTCACAGTTGCAAGGAGACAGAACACTTCAACTTTAATTGTCTAAAACTAAAAAAAGAGGACAAGCAAAGAAAGAAAAGAAGAAAGTGCTCATGGCTTCTTGGGAGGACGTCGAGAATGATTCGGATGAGGAAGACGACTCCGAAGATGAAGCACAAATTTGTTTTATGGTTGGTGAAGATCAACTAGAAGAGGTAAACTACTATGACTTATCTCTTGAAGACTTACATGTTATTGTTGATGATCTCACTCACCATTCTAAAAAATTGTTGAATAAATACAACAAATACAAATTTAAAAATAAAATTTTGAAAGCTGAAAATAATTTTTTGAAAGAAAAGTAAAGGAAACCGAATGTGCTATTGATCTTGTTGAAAAATTTTTTTTTGAAATCTGAAATTGAAAAGTTCAAAGGAAAGTACATTGTTGATCCTTCTCAAAAACTTGTTGCTGAAAATCGAAGATTGAATGAAATGATCGAAAGTTTGAATAATGACTTATCAAAATTTGCACCTAGTTCAAGCAACTTGGACAAATTACTTGCTAATCAAATACCATTGTTTGAAAAATTAGGTTTGGGTTATGTAACTAAAAATGATGCAATTTTTGAAAAACTATTTGCTAAATTCACGGTATCATCTTCAAGAACAAAACTCTCATTTGATAAATCTGGTCTTGGATATTTCTCTAACTATGATGCTGTCTTTGAAAAACCATATTTTGATGAAAATGTATCTTCATCAAGAACTGAACCTGGAAGAAAAAATTTTGGTCTGGGCTACTTCACAAACAATGAGGTTGTTTTTAAAAAATCACACTTTGACAAAAGAGCCTCATATTCAAGAAGCCTGTTTGCTTCAAAAAATTCTGGTTTAAAATATGTTGCAAAAAGAGGTGCTAATGCTAGAAATGGATTTGCCAAAAGAAATGTACTTTTTTCAAAATTCAAAAAATTTCAATCTTTTAATCACCATTAGCATCGTAACTTCAATCATTTTTAGCAACATGCACATAGAAATCACTGCTTTAATTGCAATAAACATGACCACTCTTCTTCCCAATGCTTCATTAATAAAAGAAGAGTGAAAAACAAAACATATAAAGTTGTTTGTGATTTCAATGTACTTAGGCAACCAAGATGGATTAACTTCAAAGGATCCAAATTAGTTTGGATACCTAAGGTTACCTAAGAGTATGTGCAGATTTGCCTAGTATCCAAGAAGAAGAAAGACGTGTGGTACTTAGATAAGGGATGCTCTATGTAACACCCTAATTAGCCTAAGCCTTACCTCGTGTCGTAAAGCAAAGGTTAATCCAAGGTTACGATAGTTCTAAGCTTTTACATATATTATATAGGAGGAATTAATAATATCTAGAAGCCCGATGAAGAATATATATAGCTCAAAAACCAGATTTGAAAAGCGCAAAATGTACTAGCGAAGATTCTAACTTGAAGCACAAGAAACAGGTATCGAGTAACAAAACATCATAGTATAATAGTATAATATCATAAGACACTAGCCACGACTTGCGGAGTTTAAGCCGGCTAGCCATATACAGACCATGTATGAAACCAGACAGTAAAAACAACTTATACAAGTTTTGTTCTCTCAATACAAGCCTCTAGGCCAAAGTAAAATACAAAAGTGAGAGACATATATATAATAAATCAAAAGACTCCTAAAGATAGTCTAGATCCTCCGCTCCTGTCACCAATCAGACAACTCACTAAGGTGGGTTGCGACCTGCATCTGAAAAACACAACAGAATATGGTATGAGAACTGGAGGTTCTCAGTATGGTAACAGTTTCCAGTGATGTAGGATATAAGACCCCGGGACGCCAAAGGCAATCCTAGACTCCATATCCATCACAAGATTCAAGCTTACAACATTCTAAGACAAAACAACATAATATGAAATTCCTCACTACAATTTAAGCCGTAGTACCATAAAAGGGTAATCTATCTTAGGGGATTTCTACTCTAATCAAACACCGCTGTCCCACAGTCTTCACCAACCGATCTGCCATGCGATCCCATCACCACCGCCTTCCGAACCTCCTCAGCTCCAGTAAAGCACAAGTATATACAATACAAGTAAAACACAAGTAGAGACATATATAGCGATTAACACAAGTAGCAATTAGACATGTTAAACAGATAGGGAAAACAACATCAAGTTGACAAAGCATACAAACAGATAGAAAATGCATATGATGAATGCCTGCCCTACTGGCTGTGATATCACATTGTCGGTTCAACTGCTAACCCGACACATCTCCATGGAGATGTTGCCCTTCGGATTCATGGTGTGGGAACCCCCGAGATATAGTGCTCGGATCACTATCCAGAGTTTTGTGCCTGTACGCTCTGATGATCCGAAGGGATGCGAGCGGGATCTATTGCCACTGACCTCACATCTAAACGCAAGCGGCGGGACGAACCACCGCCTTTACGCCGCCGCCGCTACCTCAACACAGGCGAGATCCAACCTCAGCCCCTGCCGGGCACATAGCGTCTCATAATCTCAATAAAAAAGTGAGACAGTGGTTTTCAAAAACATTTTTAGCACAAGATGGATCCAACACTTCATTCAGAGCCCTCAACTCTTTTCAACCACTGTTCTTTCACATTTCAGTTCCTTGCTTTCACATCTCATTCATCAACCATTCATCACACATCATCGAACCTCCCCAGTACAACAGAAACCTAGTACTCTGTTTGCTAACTTTTTCAAAATAATGGTGTCTAGGACCCTTAAACCATTTTCCCTGTTTGAGTACCCAAAAATATGTCCAAAGTCTTAAAAAGGTGTTATAGAAACTGTAACACCCTCACTATCAGAAGTCACGCTTCCGGCTGTGCTACTCTGATAGCAAGAAGTATTACGACTACTTTACATACTAAATACTAAAATAGGAGCCTGTGACTCGACACTGTATCGCTGATTTCTTTGAAAACCGGAAGTTAATACCTTATCTTAAGAAAAATACAAGCAGCCATAAATTCATATACAAGACTCTTTACATAATAACTCATAATATTATATACATATAAAACATACAATTTCTATCCCTCTTACAAATTTGTAATAACAAAGACGAAGGAAGAAAATAAACTAATTAATACAACAACATATAAACCAAACGCAGTATAACTCTTCTTAATGCTTCTTCATCCGGTTCCTAAAAAGGTAAAGCTGTAGGGGGGTGAGAACCTAACCACACGGTCTCACCACGGAGTTTCAAAGTTGTCATAAGAAGATATTTAATAAGAAAACTATTTTCAAGCTCGGTGATTATCATTGCCTTATGAATCTTTTAAAAAACCAATAGGTAATTGTTCAAATCCTTTTCGAAGAAACAATGTTTAATCTTTCAAAAATTCGAAACCTTTCCTATCTTATAAGAAAATCTCAATCAGAAACCAACCACGCAATCAAACAACACAATCATTAATTCATCCCCAAAGTTCATTCTCAAATGTAGCACACCAGGACAAACACAGGCAAGATAGACAAGGAAAGCACAAGTAGGTAGCAGTTACAGCAAATAGTTCAAGTAGCAGTTAAGAACAGTTTAGCAATTAGGCAAATCAAAACAAGTTCAAACCCAAGCAAAGCATACAAATGCATATGATGCATGCCTGTCCTATGGCTGATGAGGCTCATCTGTCGGTTATCCAGCCAACCCGACAAGTCTGAATTGTCCTTAGACTGTCCCCCGATGTGCATCCCCAAGAGTCTATGCATAGCTTTTTCTCAAATAATCAATATTGCTCAATGGGGGTAACATTCCCAGGAATTTATATAGTGCCCGGTCACACTTACGTTGTAGGGTCAACAGAGTATCGAGTTTTCAACCTGGTACACATACATGGTGGCAAGCCATGGCACTTTATCCAGAAAACCTTGTATCTCAGATAATTCAAAGATTATAAGCCATGTGAATAATTCAAAGTTCATATCTCAACATTCTCAACATCATAATCATTCTTCAATCCACATCTCATTTTCAAGTTCATTCAAAAATCATAGTTCAAAGAAAATCTTCATCATCCTTCTTTCCATTTCGTTCATTATAAATCAATCTTAAAACATATAAAGTAAAAAAAAAACAAATCTTTTTAAATAATCACTTCAAATGAAACTTCTAATTTTATAAAATTTCGGCAGCATCTCCTCTAAGACTCGGACTCTGCCACCCTTTCCGGGTCCCAACCAAACCAAACCAAACCAAGTGCCTGTTAATCATTCAAATCATTTCTAATAACCATTTTCACAACAACCATACTCAATCTAAGGAAACTATAAAATCTAGAATCCAATCAATGATTAAGAAATCTCAGTTTTCTCAAACAGTTTCAAACTAAACCATTCCTCAAACCCTGTTCGAACCATTTTCAAAATAGTAAATTATTCTCAGTAAACAAACCGTTTTCAAATATCAAGTCCTTTCCAAATTTGTTTTAAAATCAGATTCCGACATCAAATTAAATTTCAATATTAAATATTTTCTAAAATCAAACCATTTCTAAAGTTAAACTAAATGCTAATAATTAATCTCCTCCGATACATCAAGGACAACCATTTTAACAATATCATTCAACTAATCAAAACAACCAACTTTCTCAATCGAACAATCTATCAATCAAACTAATAATCTCATTCATCCAAAACAACTCAATCCAATTCATAAGACTTATGAAATCAAAGAAATGTATTTCACGCATAAATATCAATTTATAACAACTATGGAAAGAACAACAAGTTTAAGAAAGACTCCCCTACCTCAACTAGCTGAATTCACACAGGATAAACATGGTGGATAATTAAAAGAAGATCATAGCAGAAGAATAAAATGGCAGCAGAGCAAGGATAGAGGAGTTACATATTCAGAAATAGCAGAATTGAGATTAAAATTGGAAAATGGCAATTCTGATTCGAAGACAAGAACAGAGGAGGCTGTGGTGGATCCTTCTGGTGGTAGCTCGGACGGCGACAGAGAAACTCGCGGTGACCGTATAACCTGGCACAGACAACCTCAGCGACAATTCTCACGATAAAGGTAAACTTAACGAATAAAGAAGTTGAAGCAAGGTTAGGGCTTACCGACAGACACAGGCTTGGAAGGCGGTTTTCGCCGCCAACAGTGGCGGCGATGAGCTCCGACAAGGCAGCAGCCAGGTAGGCAGGACGACTGTGAGCCCAGTAACGCGACGGCGATGGCAGCTCCGCTACAGTTTCCCTCGTGCATTCTCTCTTCACGCTTCTAGTGGCGGTGGCAAGGACGGGTTCGGCGGCGGAGACCCGACCAAGCTGGCGGCGACGGGCTTCCCCTCGGTGACAGTGGCAAGTTTGATGGTGATGCGGGCTCCAACGGCAACGACGGACCCAGCTTCGACGGTGGCAGCTTCCTTGCGAGCTCACTCTCTCTCTCCTCGCGTTCGCCTCTTTCTCTCTCCTCTCTTGGTGACGACAACAGCCACTGGCGGTGAACTGGAGATGGTTAGGTGGTGATGCGAACAGCTCCTCCTCCCCTGGCGGCGCGGACAGCTCCTCCTCCCCTGGCGCTCTCCCTCTCTCACGGTCTCCCTCTTCTCTTCCCCAATTTGTAGCTATCTCTTCCCTCTCTTTTCCCCTTTCCGTTTCCCCCCTTTTCTTTTCTTGCTAGGGTTTCTGTGAGTGAAGGGTGAGGGTGAGTGAGTGGCAGTAAAGAGTGGGTGTGGGTGGGGGTTAGGTAAAATTAGAATTAGGGTTAAAGTTGGGGATATTATGGTTAATTAGGGTAATTTAGGTAATTTTAATAAAATTAGGAGTATAGGGTATTAATTAAAAATCTAATTTAATCCTTTAAGTTTATTTTTTTAAAATATTATTTAATTATCAATTTGTTAATTAACTTCCAATCAAGTATTTTAATTTAAAATTAGAGATAATATAATTAATTTTCTTTGTCTGTAAAAATTAAAAATATTAAATTCTAAAATCTCAATTATTTAAATTAAATCATATAAAATTCTTATTATTTTACAATTACTAAACTTTATAAATTAAATATAGAAAATACCTCAATAATTATAAAATTTGAATAAGAATCTTAATTTTTTTCGAACTCAATTAATCAAAACTTACTCTAATTATCTTTAGTAAAGAAATCTCTGAAATTACAACTATAAATAAATAATTAAACTTAAAATTAATTTATAATAAAATTCTGGGACTTACAGAAACTTACAACCTCATCGGAAAGGTGTAATAGTTGAAAACAAGCAAAATTTGAGAGACAGGACGTGTGCGTTCGCACGGGGGTGTGCGTGCACACGACCAGGAAATTTTTAAAAGTGTGCGTACGCACAGGTGTCAAAACTTAAAAGGGTCTGTTCACTTGCACAGCCTGTGCTAGCGCCCCCAACAGATTGGCCTCCCCAACGTGTGGGTGCGCACAAGTCTGTGTGTACACACAGGATGCAATTTTTCCTTTGGTGTGCGCGCGCACAAGCTGTGCTAGCGCTGCAGGCAGATTGCCTGCCTCTGCATGTGCGGACGTATAGGTCTGTGCATGCGCACAGGTTGCCATTTATGCAGAGTGTGTGTGCGAATAAGGTTGTGCGTGCGCATGATGAGCGGATAATTTATACGCTTTTTGGCATTGTTTTTATATAGTTTTTAGTAAGTTTAAGCTACTTTTAGGGATGTTTTCATTAGTTTTTATGTTAAATTCACATTTCTGGACTTTACTATGAGTTTGTGTGTTTTTCTGTGATTTCAGGTAAATTCTGACTGAAATTGAGGGATTTGAGCAAAACTCTGAAAAAGGCTGACAAAAGGACTGCTGATGCTGTTGGATTCTGACCTCCCTGCACTCAAAATGGATTTTCTGGAGCTACAGAACTCCAATTGGCGCGCTCTCAATGGCGTTGGAAAGTAGACATCCAGGGCTTTCCAGCAATATATAATAGTCCATACTTTATTCGAAGAATGACGACGTAACTTGGCGTTGAACGCCAAGTTCATGCTGCTGTCTGGAGTTAAACGCCAGAAAAACGTCATGATCCGGAGTTGAACGCCCAAAACACGTCATAACTCAGAGTTCAACTCCAAGAGAAGCCTCAGCTCGTGGATTGATCAAGCTCAGCCCAAACATACACCAAGTGGGCCCCGGAAGTGGATTTATGCATCAATTACTTACTCATGTAAACCCTAGTAGCTAGTCTAGTATATATAGGATACTTATCTATTGTATTAGACATCTTTGGTCTCAGTTTTGTTTTATTCTTCATCTTAGGAGATCATTGATCACGTTTTAGGGGGCTGGCCATTCGGCCATGCCTGAACCCTTTGCTTATGTATTTTCAACGGTGGAGTTTCTGCACACCATAGATTAAGGGTGTGGAGCTCTGCTGTACCTCAAGTATCAATGCAATTCTATCTTCTTTTATTCGGTCTCTATCTTATTCTTATTCCAAGATATTCATTCGTACCCAAGAACATGATGAATGTGATGAGTTAGATAACCCTCATTATTATTCTCACTTATGAGCGCGCGTGATTGACAACCACTTCCGTTCTACATGCAACAAGGCTTGAATGTGTATCTCTTAGATTCCCCAACAGAATCTTCGTGGTATAAGCTAGATAGATGGCGGCATTTATGAGGATCCGGAAAGTCCAACCTTGTCTGTGGTGTTCCGAGTAGGATCCTGGGAATCCGGAAAGTCTACCTTGTCTGTGGTGTCCGAGTAGGATTCCGGTAATGAATGACTGTGATGTGCTTCAAACTTGTAACCTGCTGGGCGTAGTGACAACGCAAAAGAATCAATGGATTCTATTCCAGTAGGGGAGGGAACCAACCGGTGATTGGCCGTACTGTGACAGAGTGCGTGAGCATTAGCTTTCACTGCGAGGATGGGATGTAGCCATCAGCCATGGGTGATGCCTCCAGACTGGTTAGCTGTGCGAGTGACAGCCGCATAGGATATTTCCCCGAGAGGATTGAAAGTAGCCACAACTGATGGTGAACCCCTATACAAAGCTTGCCATGGAAAGGAGTAAGAAGGACTGAGTAGAAGGAATAGGAGAGCAGGCGTCCGTGAGCTCTACAGCACCTCCATTCCGCTTATCTGAAATTCCTACCAATGAATCTACATAAGTATTTCTATCCCTTTTATTATTCCTTTTTATTTAATGATAATCACAATTACTCTTTAATCTCCCTGACTGAGATTTACAAGGTGACCATAGCTTGCTTCATACCAACAATCTCTGTGGATTCGACCCTTACTCACGTAAGGTTATTACTTGGACGACCCAGTACACTTGCTGGTTAGTTGAACGGAGTTGTGAAGAAAATAAACAGTGCCCTAAGAGTAAACATCCTTTATAAACAAATAACATGTGATCACAATTTCGTCCACCAAGTTTTTGGCGCCGTTGCCGGGGATTGTTCGAGTATGGACAACTGACGGTTCATCTTGTTGCTCAGATTAGGTAATTTTCTTTTCAAAAAAATCTTTTTCAAAATTTTTCTTTTGTTTTTCGTTTTTCTAAAAATGTTTTTCGAAAAAAAATTAATAAAAATACAAAAAAATTAGAAAATCATAAAAAAAAAACCAAAAATATTTTATATTTCTTGTTTGAGTCTTGTGTTAATTTTTAAAGTTTGGTGTCAATTGCATGCTTTTAAAATCTTTCTTGCATTTTTCGAAAATCTCATACATTCATAGTGTTCTTCATGATCTTCAAGTTGTTCTTGATAAGTCCTCTTGTTTGATCTTGATGATTTCTTGTTTTGTGTCTTTTCTTGTTTTTCTTGTGCATTTTTGCATTCATATTTTCCATACATTAAAGATTTCTAAGTTTGGTGTCTTGCATGTTTTCTTTGCATCAAAAATTTTTCAAAATTATGTTCTTGATGTTCATCATGATCTTCAAAGTGTTCTTGGTGTTCATCTTGACATTCATAGCAATCTTGCATGCATTCATGGTTTTGATCTAAAAATTTCATGCATTGAGTATTTTTGTTGTTTTTCTCTTTCATAATTAAAAATTCAAAAATCAAAAAAATATCTTTTCCTTATTTCCCTCCAAAATTTCGAAATTTTGGGATTGACTTGGTCAAAAATTTCAAAATTTGTTATTTCTTACAAGTCAAGTCAAAATTTCAATTTTAAAAATCTTATCTTTTCAAAATCTTTTTCAAAAATCATATCTTTTTCATTTTTCTTTATTTTTCGAAAATTTCAAAATTATTTTTCAAAATATTTTCAAATTCTTTTCCTTATCTTTACATCTAATTTTCGAAAATTAGCTAACAATTAATGTGATTGGTTCAAAAATTTGAAGTTTGTTACTTTCTTGTTAAGAAAGGTTCAATCTTTAAGTTCTAGAATCTCATCTTGTAGTTTCTTGTTAGTTAAGTAACTTTAAAAATTAAATCTTTTTCAAAATATCTTTTTATTAAAAATCTTTTTATCTTTTATCTTATCTTTTTTAAAATTTTATATTTTTCAAAATTTGATTTCAAAATATCTTATCTAACTTCTTATCTTCTTATTTTTTTCAAAGTTGATTTTCAAATCTTTTTCAATCAACTAACTAACTTTTTGTTTGTTTCTTATCTTTTTCAAAACCACCTAACTACTTTTCCCTCTCTAATTTTCGAAAATACCTCCCTCTTTTTCAAAAATTCTTTTTAATTAATTAATTGTTTCATGTTTTAATTTTAATTACATTTTATTTTTAATTTTCGAAAATCACTAACCACTTTTTCAAAAATTATTTTCGAATTCTCCCTCCTCTTTTCTTCTTCTATTTAATTAATTAATTACTAACACTTCTCTTCACCTCTCTTCATCTAAAAACCGAACCTCCTTCTTCATTCTTCTACCTCTTTCTTTTTCTACTAACATAAAGGAATCTCTATACTGTGACATAGAGGATTCCTCTTTCTTTTCTTGTTTCTTCTCTTTCATATGAGCAGGAACAGGGATAAAGGCACTCTTGTTGAAATTGATCCAGAACCTGAAGGGACTCTGAAGAGAAAATTAAAAGAAGCTAAATTACAACAATCTAGAAGAGACCTTCTAGAAATTTTCGAACAAGAGAAAGAGATGGCAGAAGAAAATAATAATAATAATGCAAGGAGAATGCTTGGAGACTTCACAAAGCCAACGTCCAAGTTTGATGGAAGAAGCATCTCCATTCCTGCCATTGGAGCCAATAACTTTGAGCTTAAGCCTCAACTAGTTGCTTTAATGCAACAAAACTGCAAGTTTTATGGACTTCCATCTGAAGATCCTTACCAGTTTTTAACTGAGTTCTTGCAGATCTGTGACACTGTAAAGACAAATGGAGTTAATCCTGAAGTCTACAGACTCTTGCTTTTCCCTTTTGCTGTAAGAGACAGAGCTAGAGTATGGTTGGATTCACAACCCAAGGATAGCCTGGACTCATGGGATAAGCTTGTCACTGCATTCTTAGATAAGTTCTTTCCTCCTCAAAAGCTGAGCAAGCTGAGAGTGGATGTTCAAACCTTCAAACAAAAAGATGGTGAATCCCTCTATGAAGCTTGGGAAAGATACAAGCAGCTGACCAAGAGATTTCCATCTGACATGTTTTCAGAATGGACCATATTGGATATATTCTATTATGGTCTCTCTGAATTTTCGAAAATGTCATTGGATCATTCTGCAGGTGGATCTATTCACCTGAAGAAAACGCCTGAAGAGGCTCAAGAACTCATTGACATGGTTGCAAACAACCAGTTCATGTATACTTCTGAGAGAAATTCCGTGAATAATGGGGTACCTCAGAAGAAAGGAGTTCTTGAAATTGATGCTCTGAATGCCATATTGGCTCAGAACAAAGTGTTGACTCAACAGGTCAACATGATCTCTCAAAATCTGAATGGATTGCAACATGCATCCAACAGTACTAGAGAGGCAGTTTCTGAAGAAGCTTATGATCCTGAAAACCCTGCCATGGCAGAGGTTAATTACTTAGGTGAACCTTATGGAAACACCTATAACTCATCATGGAGAAATCATCCAAATTTCTCATGGAAGGATCAACAAAAACCTCAACAAGGTTTTAACAATGGTGGATGCAACAGGCTGAATAATAGTAAGCCATATCCATCATCTTCTCAGCAACAGACAGAGAACTCTGAACAAAACACTTCTAATTTAGCCAATATAGTCTCTGATCTGTCAAAAGCCACTTTTAGTTTCATGAATGAAACAAGATCCTCCATTAGAAATCTGGAGGCACAAGTGGGCCAGCTGAGTAAGAAAGTCATTGACACTCCTCCCAGTACTCTCCCAAGTAATACAGAAGAAGATCCAAAAGGAGAGTGCAAGGCCATTGATTTAATCAAAGAGGCCGAATGCACCAAGGAGGAGGAGGACGAAAATCCCAGTGAGGAAGACCTCCTGGGACGTTCCTCAAGCAAGAAGGAGTCTCCTATTAAGGATCCTGAGGAATCTGAGGCTCATCTAGAGACCATAGAGATTCCTTTAAATCTCCTTCTGCCATTCATGAGCTCTGAAGAATATTCATCCTCTGAAGAGAATAAAGATGTGACTGGAGAGCAAGTTGCTCAATACTTAGGAGCTATCATGAAACTGAATGCCAAGCTGTTTGGTAATGAGACTTGGGAAAATGAACCTCCCTTGCTCATTAGTGAACTAGATACTTGGATTCAGAGAACTCTACCTCAAAAGAGACAAGACCCTGGCAAGTTCTTAATACCTTGCACCATTGGCACCATGAGCTTTGAAAAAGCTCTATGTGACCTTGGGTCAGGGATAAATCTTATGCCACTCTCTGCAATGGAGAAGCTGGGGATCATTGAGGTACAACCTGCCTTGTTCTCATTACAATTGGCAGATAAATCTATAAGACAAGCTTATGGATTAGTAGAGGACGTACTAGTAAAGGTTGAAGGCCCTTACATCCCTACTGATTTCATAATCCTAGACACTAGGAAGGAAGATGATGAATGCATCATCCTAGGAAGACCTTTCCTAGCCACAGCAGGAGCTGTGATAGATGTCAACAGAGGTGAGTTAGTCCTTCAATTGAATGGGGACTACCTTGTGTTTAAGGCACATGGCCATCCCTCTGTGACAAAAGAGAGTAAGCATGAAGAGCTTCTCTCAGTTCAAGGTCAAGAAGAGCCCACACAGTCAAACTCTAAGTTTGGTGTTGTGAGGCCACAACCAAACTCTAAGTTTGGTGTTCAAACCCCATATCCAAACTCTAAGTTTGGTGTTGGGAATACCACACTTAAATTGACCTGATCACCTTGTGGCTCCATGAAAGCCACTGTCAAGCTATTGACATTAAAGAAGCGCTTGTTGGGAGGCAACCCAATTTTATTTATCTAATTTTATTTTATTTTGTTTCTTTGTTATTTTTATGTTTAATTAGGTACATGATCATGAGGAGTCACGAAAAAAATCAAAAAAATTAAAAACAGAGTCAAAAACAGAAGAAAAAATTTTTTCACCCTGGAGGACGCACGGGCTGGCGTTCAACGCCCAGAAGGTGCATCTGGCTGGCGTTCAACGCCAGAACAGAGCACCATTCTGGCGCTGAACGCCCAAAACAAGCAACAACCTGGCGTTAAACGCCAGGATGGTGCACAGCAAGGACAAACTGGCGCTGAACGCCAGGAACAAGCATGAAACTGGCGTTCAACGCCAGAAACATGCATTACATGGGCGTTGAACGCCCAGAACATGCACCAATGGGCGTTTGAACGCCAGAATGGTGTGCGAAGGCATTTTACATGCCTAAATTGGTGCAGGGATGGAATTCCTTGACACCTCAGGATCTGTGAACCTCACAGGATCCCCATCTACCTCGCCCTATCTCTCTATATTCATGGTCATCCCTTCTTCATTCACCACTCACTCTTTCCCATACACCCCACCTACCTTTACAATTCAAACTTCTCCTTCCCACCCAATCCCACCCATATAGCCGAATCCATCTCCCCTCACTCACCTCCATTTTTTTCTTCTTCTTCTTCCTCTCTTCTTTCTTCTTCTCTTGCTCGAGGGCGAGCAATATTTTAAGTTTGGTGTGGTAAAAGCATAGCTTTTTTGCTTTTCCATTACCATTAATGGCACCTAAAGGCCAGAGAAACCTCAAAGGGAAGACAAAAGCTTCCACCTCTGAGTCTTGGGAGATGGAATAACTCATGTAAGCTGGAATAGCTCAGTTGGTTAGAACATGTGGCTGCAAATCAAGAGATCCCTGAGATACCTCAGGGGATAAGTTATCCTCCACACAAACATTGGAAGCAACTAAGGGTGGAAATACTAAAATTATTAGGATCATTCAACAGAAGCAAGGAAGAGACATAGAGGAGCTCAAAGAGCACCATTGGACCTTCAAGAAGGCGCCACCCTCACTCAGGTGGATTCATTCCTTGTTCTTATTTCTTTCTGTTTTTTGGTTTTTAATATTGTGTTTATCTATGTTTTGTGTCTTTATTTCATGATCATTAGTATGCAACCATGCCTTAAAGCTATGAATAAATTCCATTAATCCTTCACCTCTCTTAAAAGAAAAATGTTTTAATTCAAAAGAACAAGAAGTACATGAATTTCGAATTTATCCTTGAATTTAATTTAATTATATTGATGTGGTGACAATACTTTTTGTTTTCTGAATGAATGATTGAACAGTGCATATGTCTTTTGATCGTGTTGTTTATGAGTATTAAAATTGTTGGCTCTTGAAAGAATGATGAACAAAGAGAAATGTTATTGAGGATCTGAAAAATCATGAAATTGATTCTTGAAGCAAGAAAAAGCAGTGAAAAAGAAGAAGCATTCAAAAAAAAAATGGAGCTAAAAAGAGTATATAGAAAAAGAAGGAGCAGTAGAAAAAGCCAATAGCCCTTAAAACCAAAAGGCAAGGGTAAAAAGGATCCAAGGCTTTGAGCATCAATGGATAGGAGGGCCCAAGGAAATAAAATCCAGGCCTAAGCGGCTAAACCAAGCTGTCCCTAACCATGTGCTTGTGTCATGAAAGTCCAAGTAAAAAGCTTGAGACTGAGTGGTTAAAGTCGTGATCCAAAGCAAAGAGTGTGCTTAAGAGCTCTGGACACCACTAACTGGGGACTTTAGCAAAGCTAAGTCACAATCTGAAAAGGTTCACCCAGTTATGTGTCTGTGGCATTTGTGTATCCGGTGGTAATACTGGACAACAAAGTGCTTAGGGCCACGGCCAAGACTCATAAGTAGCTGTGTTCAAGAATCAACATGCTTAACTAGGAAAGTCAATAACACTATCCGAAATTCTCAGTTCCTAGAGATGCCAATCACTCTGAACTTCAAAGGAAAAAGTGAGATGCCAAAACTGTTCAGAAGCAAAAAGCTACAAGTCCCGCTCATGTAATTAAATTAATATTCATTGATATTTTGGACTTTATAGTATATTCTCTTCTTTTTATCCTATTTGATTTTCAGTTGCTTGGGGACAAGCAACAATTTAAGTTTGGTGTTGTGATGAGCGGATAATTTATACGCTTTTTGGCATTGTTTTTATATAGTTTTTAGTAAGTTTAAGCTACTTTTAGGGATGTTTTCATTAGTTTTTATGTTAAATTCACATTTCTGGACTTTACTATGAGTTTGTGTGTTTTTCTGTGATTTCAGGTAAATTCTGACTGAAATTGAGGGATTTGAGCAAAACTCTGAAAAAGGCTGACAAAAGGACTGCTGATGCTGTTGGATTCTGACCTCCCTGCACTCAAAATGGATTTTCTGGAGCTACAGAACTCCAATTGGCGCGCTCTCAATGGCGTTGGAAAGTAGACATCCAGGGCTTTCCAGCAATATATAATAGTCCATACTTTATTCGAAGAATGACGACGTAACTTGGCGTTGAACGCCAAGTTCATGCTGCTGTCTGGAGTTAAACGCCAGAAAAACGTCATGATCCGGAGTTGAACGCCCAAAACACGTCATAACTCAGAGTTCAACTCCAAGAGAAGCCTCAGCTCGTGGATTGATCAAGCTCAGCCCAAACATACACCAAGTGGGCCCCGGAAGTGGATTTATGCATCAATTACTTACTCATGTAAACCCTAGTAGCTAGTCTAGTATATATAGGATACTTATCTATTGTATTAGACATCTTTGGTCTCAATTTTGTTTTATTCTTCATCTTAGGAGATCATTGATCACGTTTTAGGGGGCTGGCCATTCGGCCATGCCTGAACCCTTTGCTTATGTATTTTCAACGGTGGAGTTTCTGCACACCATAGATTAAGGGTGTGGAGCTCTGCTGTACCTCAAGTATCAATGCAATTCTATCTTCTTTTATTCGGTCTCTATCTTATTCTTATTCCAAGATATTCATTCGTACCCAAGAACATGATGAATGTGATGAGTTAGATAACCCTCATTATTATTCTCACTTATGAGCGCGCGTGATTGACAACCACTTCCGTTCTACATGCAACAAGGCTTGAATGTGTATCTCTTAGATTCCCCAACAGAATCTTCGTGGTATAAGCTAGATAGATGGCGGCATTTATGAGGATCCGGAAAGTCCAACCTTGTCTGTGGTGTTCCGAGTAGGATCCTGGGAATCCGGAAAGTCTACCTTGTCTGTGGTGTCCGAGTAGGATTCCGGTAATGAATGACTGTGACGTGCTTCAAACTTGTAACCTGCTGGGCGTAGTGACAACGCAAAAGAATCAATGGATTCTATTCCAGTAGGGGAGGGAACCAACCGGTGATTGGCCGTACTGTGACAGAGTGCGTGAGCATTAGCTTTCACTGCGAGGATGGGATGTAGCCATCAGCCATGGGTGATGCCTCCAGACTGGTTAGCTGTGCGAGTGACAGCCGCATAGGATATTTCCCCGAGAGGATTGAAAGTAGCCACAACTGATGGTGAACCCCTATACAAAGCTTGCCATGGAAAGGAGTAAGAAGGACTGAGTAGAAGGAATAGGAGAGCAGGCGTCCGTGAGCTCTACAGCACCTCCATTCCGCTTATCTGAAATTCCTACCAATGAATCTACATAAGTATTTCTATCCCTTTTATTATTTCTTTTTATTTAATGATAATCACAATTACTCTTTAATCTCCCTGACTGAGATTTACAAGGTGACCATAGCTTGCTTCATACCAACAATCTCTGTGGATTCGACCCTTACTCACGTAAGGTTATTACTTGGACGACCCAGTACACTTGCTGGTTAGTTGAACGGAGTTGTGAAGAAAATAAACAGTGCCCTAAGAGTAAACATCCTTTATAAACAAATAACATGTGATCACAATTTCGTCCACCAGCGCACATACCAGAAAACTCATAAATCTGTAACTTTGCAGAATTTTCATATTTTCGACACCAACTTTGAATGATCATAACTTCCTCTACAAAATTCTAAATTTCACAAACTTTATATCAATTTAAAGGGTTTTCAAAGATCCTTAATTCTAAACTAATTTCAATCAATTTTGAAAACCGAGGCAAAAGTTATGATTCGACAAAGTTTACCAAAATTTTACTTTTACCCGAAATCACCATTTCCACAATTGCTTTGCAAAATACAACCAAAACCAAACCAAACCATTCCAAACTCCACCTTTTATCAAGATCAACCCTCTATGTCCTACCATACCAAAATTACAACATTTTTCTTCACTTTTCCTTATCCACAACATCCATGTCAACATATCTCATATATCAAACTTCATTAACAATTTTCAACTACATTACCAATCAATCAACACCAATTTCACATTTATCAACATAATTCACTCTTCAACTTCACAATTCATTTATTCTCATCGGATCACTATTAATCATCATTTCATCAAACATCATCATACAATCACATCCAACAATTCAACAACCATTCAAATCCAATCCTATCCTTTGAGTCACTAGCCTAAATGTCCATGAATATTATATACTACATAGAGAAAACCAAAACCATACCTTGGCTGATTCCTAATATGAACCAAATGAGCTTTCAACCAAAATCCAACCACCAAAGTAGCTCCAACAAGCTCCAAACTCACAATAATCAAGCTATATACATATAAAGCACCACAAAATCAACCTAGGACTCAACATAAATCTAACGTTCACAAGAGATCAAAGCCTCTTATCTTTCCCAACAGATTTGGATGGCAAAATCCAAAACTAAGTAAGAATTAGAATGAACCTAAACAACAAGAATCACAAAAACTCACTTAGCCCCAAGCCCTAGATACCCGAAATTTTGGAGAGAAGAACTGGGAGAATTTCGAGCTTATCTCTAGAGTTTCTTGGATGGCTTTTGTAGAGCTCTTCACAAGAAACGCGTAGCCACTGACGGCATACAAATCGGAGCTCTTGAACTCAAGATATGAGCTTGAGAAGTTTGAGGTGATTAGGGTTCAACCTCTTCTTTTCTCCCTCTTCCAATTTCTATAGTGTGTGTGTTTATGAGGCTAGGGTTCATTAAATGAACCTTTATATATGTTGACTTGGGCCCAACTTGGGCCCGATTCAAATCGTTAGCGTTTTTAGTCCGTTTGGCCCAACTTCGGGCCAAACCTTTAAAATTAACGCCCGGTTTTTCATTTCTAATGTTTTCCTAAGGTTTTTGACTGTTTCCACTTTTTCTCGCGCAGCACCGGGCAGACTTGAACCGATTCAACCGGTTCAACTGTCGGTTTGCGGGTTTTCACAATTTTTTGCAAAAAATATATTTTCTGACTCGGAAAGGCCCACTGAGTCCAAAAATGATGTTTAAAATCTTAAATTCTCACTCTAACTTTTCAGAATCAAATTTGGGCAATATAACCACTTAATTAACCGGTTCGATTAATTGCAGTTCTTACACTCTAGGCACATGACGAAAAAGTCAACATTCTTTGTCAAAATCAATAAGTATGATGGAGGATTTGTGACTTTTGGTGATGACGATAAAGGTAAAATCATTGCATTTAGAAAAGTAGGTAAAGATCTCTCTACTTTCACTGATGATATTTTCTTGGTTGATAGTTTAAAGCACAATCTTTTGAGCATTAGCCAATTATGTGATTTGGGTTACTTGATAATTTTTAAAAGATTAGGGTGTCTTGTTGTGAATGAAAAGATTGACAAAGTATTATTTGTTGCAAACCGTTGTGATAATGTGTATGGCCTCACTCTTGATGAACTAAAGAATCAAAATGTAGCTTGTTTTCATTCTAAAGAATCTGAAAAATGGATACGGCACAAAAGATTAGGCCATACTAGCATGTTTCAAATAAATAAGCTTGTTAAAAGAGATTTAATGAAAGGTCTTCCTAAGAACAAGATAATACCAGTAAACTCCAACGCACAAGTTGTATAGGTGGTGAAGATCTTAACATGAGCAAGGAAACAAAGTACCAAACAATGAAGCAAGATAATGAGCAGTTGAGAAAGATTAAACCGTGAAAATCAAATTTATTTCTTATTATTATTATTATCTTTCAACAACACATGATTTCACAATTTAAAATCTTATTCACCAACATCTCTTCTAACGCATCTGGAATATGCGCAGATGCACTTCATAGTATCCAAATATCCAAATGCAACAACCCAATAATCTCAAGTTCTCAACTCTCAAAGACAGCAATAGGTATACAACAAAAGAAAAATTAACAACGGAAGACATAAGTAGAACCATACAAAATCAAACAAAATCAATCAATCACTATAAAAACAAAAATTCAAAATAGAAATTAAAGACAACAGAACTACAAACTATCAATCCTAAACCACAAATAACAATAATTGAAGAAGAAAAATGAAAAATTAGTAAATCACAAATTAAAAATTAAAAATTATTAATTAATAATATTCAACAATAATTCAACCTAGTAAGTTACAGATTAATTAACAATTATTAAACCCATAAGGCCATATCAAGTTCACAGATTATTCAACAATAATTATTCAATAATTATTGTTAAAAAATAGTAAAATACTTAGAAGAACAGAGCTGGCAACAGAGGCAGGAATAGAGCTTGCGACGGAGGAACAGAGATGGCGCTGATGACGGTGGAACAGAGCTTCACGATGGAGGCAGGAGGCGAGCCCGGAGACTGTGCTTCCACTATTGAGAGTCTGAGATGTTAGCTGAGTGAGGGACCGAGTGAGCTTCAAAGCTCCAATTGGCGACGGCGTCAAGAGCATTCTGGCGGTTAAACGAAAAAGAGGGACTGAGCTCGCCGCTGTTGAGAGGAATGGCCAACTCGAGGGTGATGGGCGGGATGAGTGAGGAAGTGTGTGCTACTGCGCCATTGGAGAATTGGAGTGAGTTAGCAGTTCAACTCTAATTTTTAATTTTTACAGTTTTGGAATATAACTTAACCATGATTCTCATTGATTTACGGTTCAACCGATTTGACCAGCCGATTTGAACCCGTTTTTAGAACATTGATATTGAGGGACACCAACTAAAAGAGGAATGTACTTTTTGTTCAAGAATCTAGTATATAGTATTAAGAAAAATGTTAGGCTTATTTAGAACATGTCAGTCATAAGTTTGTTGTAATCACAAAATAGAAGACAAGAGAGATCTATGGCTAATAACGATTTAACACATGAACTAACAATGTTGATGATTGGAATACTTATTTCAAAAATTCTCTGCATCCAAGTGATTTCACTAACCAAATCTAACCAAATGATTTACAGTCACGCACTACTTATAACAGACTTTTAACATAAACCTTCTCTTGTTTGTTCCTCTTCAACGTAAACGTTTCCTTCTTTTCTGATTTCTCTTTGTTTTTGTCTGATTATTGTCTCTTTCTCTTCAAATTTTCATTTTCATCTTCGATTTTCTTGTGTTCTCGTTGAATTTTATTCTCTTTCTTTTCAAATTTTCGATCTACATTTCTTTTTGAAATCAAACAGTGTAATTAAAATCATTTAGGTTTTGCGTGTTCCAAAACAATAAATGATTCAAGTTTAAATTAGTTGAATAAGGGCGATTGAATCGAATTAAGTGGACGAGGTTTGAATCATTCTTAATTTTATCTAACTTCATTCTTCAACAATTTTGAATTGAATAGAATGGAATCGAATCTAATGCAATTGAATCGAGTGATAATGAATAATTTCATTCTTCTTTGCTAAAATCAGTGTTGTTTATGAATTTGGATTTGGATAGAATACAGGAGATTCTGAATTTATAGAATGCACAATTTTTTGTTCATTTGTTATTACATAATGGTGATGTTATAATCATATTTCGGTTCATTGCAGTACAGGTGTGTTGTCGATGAACAATTTGTCCCAATGGTTGGGATGACTTTCAAGACAAATTAAATGGAATAAAATAGAATTAATGTAATTGAATAAAGTGATAATGGATAATTTCATTCTTCTTTGCTAAAATCTGTGTTGTTTAGGAATTTGAATTTGGATAGAATGTAGGAGTTTTTGAATTTATAGAATTTACAATTTTTGGTTCATTTATTATTACATAATGGTATTCTTATAATCATATTTCGGTTCATTTGCAGTCTAGGTATGTTGTCGATGAACAATTTGTTCCAAAGATTGGGATGACTTTCAAGACAAATTGAATGGAATGGAATAGAATCTAATGCAATTGAATAAAGCGAGGTAACATTGATTTGCTTTTGATTAGGCAAAAATGTGTTTTTGCATGTTAATACATTTGTTAATATATGATTTACTTCTTTTGCAGTTGAACCTTTTAGATGGTGAATTAATGATTCAGTCAAACTCCAGCCTTTATCATGCACAGGATATGAATTATCCTGGAGAGGATATGACACACTATGATTTAAGTTTTGGTGATTAGTAAAATAAATTTCGGTTCATTTATATTTTACTCATAATATTTTTTTCTTTGATAAAAATGAGGGTTAATTTCTGATGTGTGTTATGTTTTATTGAATAGTCACTTTTTTATTTTTCAAATTAGTTTCTGCAATTGTGTTGTAGTAAATAGTTTAGGTGTTTATTAGAATAAATTTTGATTCATTTGTGTCTAATTTCGGTTTATTTGTGTTTCTGTGGCTGTTGAGGTTTAATAAACACATTCAATCTTTTCAGTGTGAACCTAAATTCATTCAAATTAATGTGATTTCAATACAACCTAGATATTTTCAACAAATAAATAAAAAATAATTTAAAAAAATATTTTTAAATATATATATTAACATTTACAAAGAGTCAAAGACGTGTTTGTCTCTTTACAATTTCTTACAAAATAGTGTTCAGGAATATCAATAGAAATTCATTACAATTTAGAAGATTAAACCTATTTACTTTCTATATCCCCAGAGGACAATCTACAGAAAAGATTTGAGAGGGCAACAGATGACTTTAAGATTCTTTTGCCTTCAGATCCTTCAATGACTTTGTCTCTCAATTTATTTATCTTATCCAAGAAAATGGTTGGATCATATTTATGCCTAAAAGTATCAACTTGTTCCTACAATTGAAAAAAATTTATTAATATGTATTAGTTTAGAAGTAAAGGATCAATTATGTTTAATGATATTTACCTATTTTCAATTTTTACATGCGTATTTTTTCTTTTGATCTTTTTGGAATCGATTATTTCCAGCCATTTCGTGACGTATATTCCATAATTCAAACTAATAAAGAAATAAGAAAGTAAAACATGATTAATAGGATAGATACAAAAAAGTACAGTAAAACTTATTAAATAACACTACTACAGTAAAGAATAATAGAAAGATTGGTACGGTGTGTTGTTGACCGATGATCAAAATATATGGTGCCTCAATGCTTAATTTGGTTAATATTTAACAGCACCATCAAGTGAACCTTAGTTAATTCACAAATGAATCGAAATTATTTAGATTTGAACAAGCAGTAAAAAAGACTCAATCATCAATAAAAATACATTGAATTCATTTTTTGATCCAAATAAACCTCAAATAAACTATAAGAAATGAACCAAAATTATTTAATGATGACACCAGAGAAAATTAAAGACTAAAAAATTTGGTCAATACTTAACAACAGCATCAAGTGAACCTTAGTTAATTCACAAATGAATTGAAATTAGTTCAGATTTGAACAAGTAGTCAAAAAGACTCAATCATCAATAAAAACAAATTGTATTTATTTCTGGATCCAAATGAATCTCAAATAAACTAAGAAATGAACCGAAATTATTTAATGATGACATCAGAAAAAATTAAGTAATAAAAAATTTTGTCAATACTTGACAGCAGTATTAAGTGAACCTCAATTAATTCACAAATGTACTGAAATTAGTTCAGATTTGAACAAGTAGTAAAAAAGACTCAATCATCAACAAAACACATTGAATTCATTTCTGGATTCAAATGAACCGAAATTATAGTAAAATACAACAGAACTACTACACTTTCATTCGATGCCCTAGTTACAGAGAAAAACAAGAAAAAATTGAATCAGAGAAACTCGATCTACTAAATGAGTGAACTCGATCCACTAAACCCTAAACTGAACTAGTAGAAATGCAAGAAATGCGATGGAGAAAATTGAACATAATTAACAAGTAGTTTTGTCAGTATATATCTTGAGGAACCTTTGTTGTTCTTTTTTTTTGTTGATCTCAAATGCAGAATCGGATTTTCCTGTAGTTTTCGCAAAGAATTTAAAAGATTTTTTTAGAGAAATTTCAAATTTTTTTTATTGCAGTTTTGAGTTGGAGATGTGAAAAGTTTTTTATATTAGAGCGCGAAGCGAGAGATAATATTTGTTTGGGATTTTGGGTGCGTGTTACACGCTCTTTTGATGAGAGTAATTTTTATAAATGTTGAACCTATTTAATTAAATTTAAATGACAATAAAACTTAAATGTGTAATAAATTTATGAGTAATTAACCAAATCAGTCCCCAAGGATTTTAGAATTGGACATTTTAGTAAGAAAAATTAATACACAGATCAATCTCCAAGGTTTTACTCCGGCAGACAAATCAGTCCCCAGTTCATTTTTCGGCAAAGTAATTACCCAGATCAGTACTGAAAGATTTTAAAAATGAACATTTTAGTCCCCAAGAAAAACTAATGTACAAATCAATCTCCAACGTTTCTCTCTGTTAGACATAATAGTCCTCCTTCCAAAAACAAAATAAAATAAAATAATTATTATTATTAATTCCACAATAATATTGTACTATATTTTTTTGTATTTTTTGGACAAAAATAATGATAAATTTATTCTTTAAATTTTTATATATATCTATAGTCACTCAATAATAATAATAATAATAATAATAATAATAATAATAATAATAATAATACAAAAATGCAAAATAATATAATACAGTATTATTGTACAATTAATAATAATAATATTAATAATAATAATTATTTTATTTTATTTTATTTTTGAATAGAAAACTATTTTGTCTAACAGAGAGAAATTTTGGAATTGATTTGTATATTAATTTTTTTTAGGAATTAAAATGTCAATTTTTTAAATTTTTTGGGACTGATCTAAGTAATTACTTTGTCGAAAAATAAACTGAGGACTAATTTGTATGCCGGAATAAAACTTTAGAGATTGATCTGTGTATTAATTTTTCTTAAAAATTAAATTGTCTAGTTTTAAAATTTTTAAAATTGTTTTGGGTAATTACTCTAAATTTATACTTATTTATTCAGCTTTGCAAAATTCCATGATACGATTAATTCCTGATCTCTGTCTTGGATTCCATGTTACCCTAATACATTTTAAAGAGTGTTGATGGATGCAACAAACTATATGCAAATAACTCATTTAAGAGGAATAATTGCATTTTGAAATACTAACAGCCAATGAGCCGAAGCTTAGAATTCTTTTTCCGCTGAAAAGTTTTGAGTACGAGCCTCACTTAATGTAATTTGACCAAAAAAAATAGTGTGTGGTATAATACATTAGCATTTTATAATAAGTGTAGAAAATATATATTGTGAATTATTTTGAGTTTATATTATCTTAAGTAACCATCATAAATTATTCATCATTCATTTTGTGACTAATAATAATATCTATCACTAATCTATGAAAATTAATAAAAAATTTGTTGCTAATGTAAATTTTAATATTAAATATTCAAAATAATATATAAACACTAAAAATCAATCAGATGTTGTGTATTTATGGATGAATATATATTATTTTAAAATTATTTTTAATATATATTTTATATTTTAATAAATATTTTATTTAGTTGATTATTTTTTTATACACCTAATATAATTAAATATATGTAAAAATATAAGTCTTAATCAACACATCACAAAACCCACCGACAAGGTTGGCAATTTTCTTTCTCAAATAAATGAATCCACTAAAAATCAATCTTCATGATGCATCAACCTAAAATGATTTGACAAAGTCCTGATATTTCTTTGAAAGAAGCTCCCCAGTTAGGCTTCTACACCATCACAATTTTGAAATAGGAAACACCTCTTCAATTTCGCCAAAAAAGAATTTCTTGAAAGCATCCATGTGAGATGAGTCCAAAGCAATAGCCACATCGAATCCATCACCACTAGCATTGTTCGTGATGAAAGCCTTCCCCTCAGAATCCATGAACCCGGGTCCAAAATGAATCGGTTCCCCGAACCCGAAAGTCGCTTCCTTATACGAGAAATTCATCCAACTCACAACAAACAGGTTTGGGTTACCCTTGAACCCTCCCTTATGCACACTCTTCGCTGGGTAGTGAATGTTATACCTCACCAAATCCATGTCCTTAGCATTACCAATATAAACAAGTGCATTTCTCACGAACTCATCGTCCACCTTCGCTATCGCCTCCTTCACTTTTTCTACTGCAGAACTCAGAGGATTCTGCATTAGGTAAGAGAAGGAACAAGTTGTTGTAACCGTCGGAAATACTGCATTTTCTGCGTAAGCATTAGGAAGCGGTGGTTTCAGACGGTTACGACAATTAACCAAAGTGGTCAACCTTGTTGGTTGGTCACCATTTCCTTGGTATCGCGCTTTGGTGACACACCTCCATAAAAGCCCCGAAATGACCTCGAAACTCGAAAACAGAGTCTTAACGTTATTGATTGCGGCTTTCGTTTTGAGTTTCTTGACCTGTTCTTTTGTGAGTTTGACAACTTCAACGACAACTCTGGAGTCTTTTCTCAATGTACCTAACCATGGAGGTGGAGTTCCGAATAATTCTTCTGAATGATCATGCAAAACCTTCTTCGAATTATGCAACAAAGTGCGTGAGTTTAACAAACTTGGATCATAGCATGGGAATTGATCATATGGATCCAAAGATTCTCCTTTGGCTAACTTAGCCCACGTGTTCATGAATCGCATGGTTGCTGTTCCATCAATGGCGGCACGACACAGGGCGACACCGATGGTGAAACCGCCGCAATTAAAGCGCGTGATTTGCACTGCCAAAAGAGGCGTCTCGGAAACGGGAGTACCATAATCAATGTTGGGAATTAGCTGCGAAACTAAACCGGTAGGGACAAAATCGTCACCACAGAAATCGTGCATGGTCTTCCCGTTGCAAACCGCTTCGATTAGCAACGCTCCTTTGGCGTTGCAAATGATCTCCCATCTCGAACCGTCAATTAAGCTCAACCTACCCGCCAGCGGGTAGTAGATTGACAAAGCTTTGCTGAGAGAGGTCGTGAAGGTGCCAACAAGGACATCGTTATTGACAGTCGATTTATTATATGCATAGAGGAGAGGAGCGTGAGTGCGAAGCTTGATTTGCTCGCAGAGGGAAAAGAGTTTTTCGTTTGGGGTTGGATTGGAAGGAATGATTGTGTAATGAGATTGAATGCTCACCATTTTTTTCCTCCTTCTTCTTTCGAGTGAGAAATTGAATGTTCGCTGCTTTAATTTGTATGTGTGTGTTGAGACACACAAGAGTATGCTTACGTCACCTTAGTTTCGGTCACGGCATATGTCATCACGATGTATAAGCAAAATCTTATAGTAACTATCGGAAGAAGAAAATATTAGTTTGAATTAAACAATCTAGTCAATCTACAATCCTCTGACCTGTTTCTTTGATAGAAGCAACGCAATAGAAAATGTCAATAGTTAATCAATGATATTTTATAATTATAAAAGTGAATCAATTGTACATTCAAAATTTACTTAAGATTATTTTTTTCCTAGATTTATCACAGAAATTAATTAGTTTACATATGTGTCTTTAGCATACTTGTTCAAATTAAATAATAAAAGTAATAATTTTTAATATTTTTAAAGTATATAAAAAATGTGAAAGATATAAAATTTTAATAGGGAAACTCAAACCCACCATTTTTAATTAAGTATGGAAAGACTATGTCATTTGAAATATAATTTATTGACAGTTTAAAAAGCTTTTATATTAAATAAAGGATGCTGCATTTTCATTAACTAAATAAATTTTAGTTTTTTATTTTATTATATTTTATATAGATGATTCAAATTTTAAAAATTAACTTATTAATCAGGTTAATTTTTTTTA
Organism: Arachis stenosperma; assembly: GCF_014773155.1. NCBI lineage: Eukaryota > Viridiplantae > Streptophyta > Magnoliopsida > Fabales > Fabaceae > Arachis > Arachis stenosperma. The sequence goes on from NC_080382.1 coordinate 117,072,837, forward strand.
CTTATTAAATGGATTATGTTTTTCTTTTTAAAAAATAAAAAATTTAAAATTCATAACTTATAATTTTTTTTATTAGTTATTATCTCCAATAGTTTGTCATTTCTTAAAAAATATCGCACTTGCTATTTTTCTATAGCACATTAGCATCGCCCCATGACACTTTCAATTTTGAGGATTGCGTTTTTGGTATGAAGTAGAGATACTTTGCTGAGTTGTCATATTCTCATGTCGGACACATTTTGGATGCGATATTTATCGATACTTGTTGGACACGCGTGTCTACTGTATCTAACCGTGTCTTAATAAAAAGTAAAATTTTTTTTTTCAAATACATTTGGACACACCTAAATACCATCACGTGTCAACCTGTCTAATTTTATTCTTAACATATATTTTTAAAATAAATTTAAATATAGTATATATATTATTATTTATTAAAATAATAAATATTTTAAATATTTAATATAATTAAAATAAAATATTAAAAATAATTAAAAAATTATTTTATAATTTAATATTAGGGCAATTTACGTAAATAAATAAAGTGGGAGAGTTATTTACGTAAATGTGCAAATCTGTTTGTTGTTACGATTTTGTGCAAAATGGATTTATATGTAAACCGTGGCAACTCACCACGGTTTCTAAACATGCATAAACCGTGGGAGGTCACAACGGATTAGGAGCAAATTTTTGTAGGAGGAAACCGTGGTAGGTCACCACGGTTTATGAAGGAAATTTGGCAAGCATAAACCGTGGGGAGTCACCACGGTTTATGAAGAAACTTGTTTGCACATAAAACCTTGTGGGTCACCACGGTTTATATGTGGTAAATAATGGCCAGAAAATCTTGTTAATTTTATGTCCAAGAGACACAAAGCTGTTTATTATAAAAATCATTATTTTTATAATAGAAAGAGTACAATAAAAAAAATCAGATAATACTAAGAAAATGATTTTTATAGTGCTTAAAAAATTGATGTCTATTTACTAAAAATAAAAATTAATATTTAATTTAAGATGATGAAATTTAATAAATTTAAAATATTTAAAATTTGTGATGTAAAATAAATTAGAAAAAAAATAGACTCTAATAATAAACACCATGAAATTTTTGGATTTTTTTCTATTATAAAATAAAAAATATTTTTAAAAATAAATTACACTAACATTAATGTTTGGAATCTGTGTTTTTTTTTTTATTTTGAGTTTTTATGAAGTTTTCAAAATCTTAGGCGAACTTATAAAAACTACTCAAAAGTTCGTTTAAGCTTAAGGTGACCTCTCTCATTATATACATCTTTATTTTTTCATTTATAAAATAAAGATTTATTACACTATAACATATTAATGAGTACAATAAAATAATTACTTGTTAATATTGGTATATTAATATTCATTAACATGCTTATTGATTAAATCTTTTATATAGATTTAATAAATTCACATATAAGTGTATATTGATACATTAGTATTTGTTAAATTTAAAATAAAAAATATTTATTATATTTTAAGAATATTAATGAGTACTCTAAAAAATATTAATAAGTAATTATTTTATTATGTTCATTAATATTTTTTATAGTATAATAAATATTTAAATATAGTGTAAAATGAAAATAGGGATAAACATAATGAAAAACTAATTGATAATACATGTAAAAATTTTATAGTATATATTAGTCAATAATACATAAAGAGAACGAAAAAATTTTATTATAAATATTCAATAGAAATAGATGATTTTTTTTCTTTATAAAATGTACTATATAGTGTGTATTTATTAGGCTGCCTTTGTTTTCAACAACAAAATAGGATAAGACACTGAAAATAGGACAGGACAAGACACTGATGGATAGAGACACAAAATTTTGTGTTCTTGTAATTCTGCTTGGTGATAAACTAGAACAAATTATGAAAATCTAATTTATTCTCATTTTTTTCATTAAAAAATTTGAGATGAAAAATATAATAATAAAAAATATAATTATAAAAATTTAACAAGAATAATAAAAAAATTAAAAATAAGTTGTGTCTCTTGGACATAAAATTAACAAGATTTTCTGGCCATTATTTACCACACATAAACCGTGGTGACCCACAAGGTTTTATGTACAAACAAGTTTCTTCATAAACCGTGGTGACTCCCCACGGTTTATGCTTGCCAAATTTCCTTCATAAACCGTGGTGACCTACCACGGTTTCCTCCTACAAAAATTTGCTTCTAATCCGTGGTGACCTCCCACGGTTTATGCATGTTTAGAAACCGTGGTGGGTTGCCACGGTTTACATATAAATCCATTTTGTACAAAATCGTAACAACATACAGATTTGCACATTTACGTAAATAACTCTCCCACTTTATTTATTTATGTAAATTGCCCTTAATATTAATAAAATATTAAAATATTATTACGATTTAAAATTCACATCAACATATCCTTTCTGTCTGTGTCGTGTCTCGTCCTGTAGCGTTTTTGGAATTTTTCAATCAGTAATGAACTCTTGGCGCAAAAAGTCAAAAATAAAGTTGACAAGTAATTTGTAAATTTAATACGTCAATTTGGACGATTCATTATTTGGGGCAGATTCAATGATCCCACTGGGAGGCTATGTTCATGTATAATTTCCTTTTATATTTTTGTCTATTGTTTTCGCCTCTGATCTTTTTTAAATTTGCGTATCGATATATTTTACGCCCGTCTACATTTATAAAAGAGAAACTATAATTCTGTTGTTTGTTTTTTCCTTTTAGAGTAATATTAGCCATTTGAAAAAAAATTAAGATTTTATGTGAAATAAAAAAATGTAAATTAACACGTACGTAAAATTAAATAACGATAATAAAATTTAAATCATAAATGATTTAATTTAATAAAAAATTTTAAAATTATTTAATTTATTTGAAATTATAATATCAAAAAATTTTTAAAGATGAATCAAAATTTTAAATACTATGTGCAAAAGAACGTGAAGATTATTGAGTTAAATACATTTTATTAGTATTAGCTTGTCAAATTCGGGGAGTTATTGTCAGAATGTGATTAGGTTTAACAACTATGCATTGTTGTCCCACTAGCTTGGCACTGGATTTGCAACAAGAAATTATCTCTTTTGTATGTAAAATAAATATTTATTCTTTTTGTATGTAAAATAAAATATAATAATAGATTTATAACAAGAATAACCGTTCCTTTTATATGTAAAATGAGCATCCATCCTTTTGTATGTAAAATAAAATATAATAATAAATGTGAAATTTTTAATGAAAAAGAGAGTTATAGAGATGAATTAAATCAGCTTCATGAAAGATTACTTCTTTTAAATTGGCTATGAATAGTAAGAATATGTTGTATGACTTTGATAAAAAAAAAAAGAATATTTTTTCTGCTAATTCCATTACCTAGATGTTGCAGGAAGAAGTGCGGAAAGGAGAGATGTGATAACTTATAGTTATGCTAAGCCAATTGGACGGGATTGGTTCTCTTCACGGCTGCATTTGCACGGGTCACCGAGGGACAGTGGCGCACGGTTAGGCTGCGGCGGTGGCGTGAGGGTGCAGCGGCGTACATGGGCAGCGGCGTACATGGGCAGCGGCTGAACGACGTTAGGGGGAACGACAGCATTATGATGTGTCGGAACGGCTATCTCCGGCACCGATGTCGAGTTTTGGGCGTGGACCAGATATCAACGACAGCGAATTTTGAGTGTAGACCATAGATTGGAAAATTATAGTGAAATTGAAAGTAACCATACTTAGTGTGAATGTGTTTAATTGCTAATCCTAATTTTTAAAATTTTAAAATCTGAAATTAAATAATTAATTAAGAATCTAATTTTTAATTTTTAATTTATCTTCCTTTTTAAATCCATTATTCACATTGTTTACAATCATCATTGTTTTTCTATACTTTCTCATAATATTATTGTATAAGATACAATAAATATGATTTTTCATTCTAAAACTGTTGCTGCGAAAATTCGACACTACATTTATTTTGATTATAAGGTGGATGTCGACTGGTATAAAGGTATCTCGATTGACTATGAAATTCAAAATAGAGGAGATAGCAAAAAGGAAGTTAGATTGGTGAAGGTGCAATTAACACGTTGGGAATGTAAAGACTATTCTTAGTGGATAAATATTAGTCTGAATGTAAATACTATTATTTGACTCTCAAGACGTGGTAAGAACGTGACAGTTAACCTTGGAGAATAAATTAGTTTCGACACTGGAATTGATAAATCCCGGATTGAGATCACTTTTTTAGAGGAGTCGTATCTGTTCTCCGAATTGAGATCATTGATACAAACTTGAATTGATATTTGTGTCAAGGTCGAACAAAAATTAAACGAAACAAATTGGCACGTCTGGTAAGACTTTGGGTTAAGTTGGTGTTTAACTTTGTATGTGTCTGCACACTAGAAAGGTAATAAGCAATTTTGATATAACTTCTACTTTAACAATACGTCAAATGGAGATACTAGACAAGTTGGGAAAACAAAACATAAGGAGTGAAGAGATCGAATCGATTTCTCCAGCAGTTAGTGCTAGTCGAAGAGTAACTCCTGTAGTTGCTTCATCAGCGAAAATTCCCCCGACCACACCTATTACATGGCCTCTATATGGATTGCCACCTAATTATTCCCCACCTTATATGAAAAAGGTCAAAATCTCAATATTGGAGGTATAGGCAGAATCATAACAATGAGGACTAACCTTATGTACAATGTTTTGCCTCTTCTTGGGTACCCTTCAATGGATATACAAGGTGATTATAACCCTAATGGATTTAACTATAATATTTATCAATATCTGATGGATAATTATCCATTTTTAAGGTCATTACTAATGTCTCGGCAGCCTACTATGCAAATGCCAAGTGTCTTTTCAACGTAGGACTTAGGGTTGACCCAACTAAAAGGGTTAAATATGGTTGGAAGAAGATTGATCTGTTTTTCTCATAAATGCCAAAGCAAATTTCGGTAAGAACAATCCCTCCAAATATAGTCAAATTCTTGGCTGTATTAAGGCAACAAATCGAGGTTGCCATCATAACTTATTCAATATGCTCACATAGCAAATGGCTACATTCTTGAACTCATGATTGAGAATAATAATGATAGGATAGAGCAAGTGGTTTGATGAGTTGATGATGTTACACGAACAATTAATCGACCATTTAATCCATTATACCCCCGATAGGTGAAGCACCTGCAAATAACCCACCAGTGATTGTACAAAAAGGAGATGATTCAAACAGAATATTAAATGAGGCAAGAGCAAATAATGCTGCTCAAGTCTATGGTCAAAATATAACCTAAGCTGTCAAGCAAATTTTAAATAAAATTAGCCTTAACATAAGAGTAACAAATTAGCCTATTTTATTTCTCCTTTCTCCAACTATATTTTTATAGGCTAAACTCCCTAAGGGCATCAAAGCTCCAAAATCTCTCACCAAATTTTCAAAGGAGACTAGTGAGTTGACTGTCGAGCATGTGGCTCCGTATACGGTTGAGATAGGAGAATTAACTAGTAACGAATATTTAAAAATGAGGTACTCTCCTTCTTCTCTTGCAAAAAAATGCTTTTACATGATTTTTCAAATTCGTAGCCTAACTTGATTCATTTGGGTGCAACTAAAAAAAAATTTCATGATCAATTCTTTAGAGGAGAACTGAAAGTAATCCTATCATATTTGTTTACAATCAAAAGAGAGAAGAGGAGTCAATTAATGACTATCTCATATGTTTCAAGAATATGAAGAACAAGCATTTTACTCTTATTTCTGAGCCAGAGGTAGTCAAAATGAAAATCAAAGACCTCGATTTTAGTATTCACAAGAAGCTAGTAAACCAACAATTCCTCAACTTAGCTCAGTTGGTTGATAAGGTTCAGCAAATTGAGAACTCTAAAGAAAAAAGAGGAGCACGAGTCGAGTAAAAAGAAAATTTTCTTTAACAAAAAGTAACTTTGTCAAATGTATGATTCAAGAAGAGTTGAGTAGTGAAATTGCTTTTGCAGCAAAGTTAAAAGATGGGCTACCTTATGTGTGTTGATCTCTTAACCCAGCTAAAGATAAAGCTCCTTTATTAGGGAGAAGAACTTACTCTTTTAATTTAACAAATGCTTAACAAAATTTTCACATGCTTTAAAGGATAAGCAACTTGTTCTCCCTAAGGGGGAAAAAACTCCCTTTATACTTATTGATTTGATTATTGAATTCTGATATATAATTTGTATTTTCTCATGTGAGTTATAGATATATTATTTATTTATTGAGTTGCAAAACTCACTCTGTTACCTTTTTATATTTTTTAGATACAGATATTGATTTGAGTTCTAATCCTTCAACTCTTCAATAGATATTAGTTGTTTTATGAACCCCTTAACTTCCATGAGCCTTAAAATTTGTACAGTAATCTTTTAATATCTTAGCTCTATTTATGATCTATATATATCACAAACAAGATCCGTTATATTTATTTAGTAATATATGACTGGGATCACTACACTGGCTTTGTTGGTTGGTTTGAGAGCTAGTATTTACCCGGCCTTACGGACTTTAAAAGGAGCTAAATCCCCCTAGTATGTACGAGATTATGTACCTTCGATGGACTCAAATATAGTAAATCAAGAAGGTGGTAAGACCGACTGGTAGGAAAAATGATTAGATATAGAGTGGAAGGCAGAACGAAGTGGCCGGGAAGCTTTCCATTCCCGTACGGAAGATGAAAGACGAATCCAAGACCAGAGTAGAGTCGAGACAAAAAAAAGGAAAGACAAGGCCTGGAATGAGAGCAGAAAAGGCAACTTACAGGGGAGCTACTGAGAAAGTCAAGTCTCAAGTCAACGGAAAGAGAATTTGCATCGCTTCCTTCTTAACTTGTTGAATTCACTCAATCGGATCCTGACGTACCAGTAGGTACCAGAGGAGATCGCTATGATCGTTACTGTATCCGTATTGAAGAGATGCGACAAAGTATATATATATATATATATATATATATATATATATATATATATATATATAGCTTGAACTACATATTTACAAAAGAATTATCAGACTTACTAAAGAATCATTTCTTATGCATCGGTCACGTATGCGTGTGATTTTGCTTGTTGTTTATTTTTAAAGATATAGATTCATCCTTTCGGTTATAACATCTACAAATTATCACTTATGGGTAATACCCGGTCTAATCGAAATTAATTAAATAATAAGTTAAATAGGAGCGAATATGGTTGGAAGATTTGGCAACAGGAATTTGATGATTTAAATATGATATTTGGATTCAGTGAATTTTTCCGAGTCGGAAAACATAGTTTTCTGCGTAAAAGCGCGCAGTGAAATTTTGACCGGCAGTATCGGCTGAGACCTGTCTGGTACTGCAATTGAGAAAATTGATTATGAGTAAATAAGATTAAGAAATGAGGAATTATAATTAGGGGGGTAGAAATATTTGAAGTGCGATTTAGAGCGCTAATCTTAAAGGTTTTGGTTCAAAATTGGGCCAACGAACAAAAATAAGTGAACCGGGCCTAAGTGAACCCAAGACTCAACATATATAAACATTAGTTATGAGCATTTCAGCTCATTTTACCCTAAAAGGAAGGGTTGGGGCGCTGAAATTGAGAAGAGAGAAGAGAAGAGAGAAAACCTAACTCTCTTTGATCTTCAAACCACCATAACTTGAGCTACGGAGCTCCGATTGACGAGCCGTTTATGGCCACGCGTCGCTCTTCTCATTTTCTACAATTCTATCTAAGTTTTGCGGTGAGTATTCCATTCATCTCTGCCCAGTTTTTGATATTCCCACTGTTACACGTTTTTGGGTAGTTAGTGTTGAAATCTTGTAATTTTTGTTGTTTAGGGATACTCCAACATAGATTCCAAGTGGGTTCTATCCCTACTTCATATGGACTGAGGTAAGAAGTGCTCAAACCTTTGTGATTTGTCATTTTTATGAGCCCTAGGTTGATGTATGTATGTGATATTGGTTATGTTAGTGTATTTGATGATCTTGGTGCACCATTGGGAGATTGGTGTTGCTTGAGGAGCTTTGGTGAGGCTTGGGGCTAAGGTTGGTGGAGACTTCTAAAGAAGAGGCTCAATTGGTTTGGCTACAAGAGGTACGGTTTAAGTTTCATTTAAGTACCGTGTGGTGTGATGAGAATTCCTAGGCTAGATGCCCCTAAGATTAAGTTTGGATTGTGTAAATGGTTGGTGCTAATATGCATAGTTGGTATGTAATGTGAATTAATGATTGGGTTGAGAATTGTGTGGCCTTGTATGCTTGGTGTATTGAGAATTTGATGCATTGGATAATGAGTATTGATTTGTGGTTTATGTATTTAAATTATGAAATTGGGCCGGAGGCCGTGAATTTTGGGCCGGAGGCCGGAAAGAGGTAAGTAAGGTAAGTTGATGTGTGCATTGTATGATGACACAAGTGATTGGATGAATTTCAGATAATGAATATATGAATAATTGGGTTGGTTATTGAATAATAAGGTTTGAGGAGTTGAAGTGTGGAATTTGGTAATTTTGGGTGAAATTATGTAGATGAGGCATGTTTGGTTTTGGTTGAGATATATTATGTGGTCATATATGTGAGTATGATTATTGATGCCTTGATGGTATGATAATGCATGAGAGATATGTATGTTGTGATATATGCTTGAGAAATGATTAAGGTTGATTTGGGGGTGAAACCACGTGATAGTGAGTATGATATTGATTATGTATAATGATGGTTGATTGGAAATAGTATTGTTGGAAATTGGGATGAGGAAGGATGTATGACATGTTGATGTGTTTGTAATTTAGCCATTTGTTTGAAATGGGTAAAAATGGTTATATGGCGGTTTTGTGAATCGTGGTAAAGTGTTAATGTATGAGTTGAGGAGGCTTGATGTTGATATTAGTATATTTTGATTGATTTCAGAAAGGGTTGAAATTGGCATGTTTTGGTTGATTTTGAAAAGAGTTGAAAATGACTTGTTTTGAAAATGGTACTTTGTGGTTTTTAGTGAAAATATGGTTTTTTGGGCATACTTTGACGGGACATAAATTGGACTATGGATTTCTGTTTTGTGCCAAACTTGTTTAGAAATGAAATTGGATCCGGGATGTCCATGTCATTCGAAGAACGGGTGAAAAATGATTTAAAATGAGAAAGTTATGTCTGTCAGAATATTGGGGGTTGAATCTGTGAATTCTGCAGCTTTTAACTTAGAAAAATTTTAGCAGAATGACCCTTCATGCGTAGGCGCACTTGGCGCGTACGCTTCGTTCTTCAAGAAGGCACCATCCACGCATGCGCGTGGTGTGCGCGTACGCGTCGATGCGCTGCACCCAATTCCCAGCCATTTTCCCGAGAGTTGTGCCAGAGTTGTGCCAGTTTTGTGCTTGGGGCGCAAATGCACCCACGCGTACGCGTGTCTGACGCGTACGCATCGTCTGGCTGTGTTTCAATCCACGCGTCCATGTGTATGACGCATACGCGTCGATGAGCTTTGTGGCCATCCACGCATGCGCGTGGAGTACGTGTACGCGTGGCCCTGTTTTCATGCCAAAGTTGATTTTTGAGTTTTAAAAGCCAAATCTCATACTTCTAAGCCTCCAATCTCACCCCTTATGTATTAAATCATTATGATATGCCTAGCAATGAGAAAGGAGCTAGGGAATGTGGTAACTTGGGAGTGAAGCAAGGGGAAAAGTTATGATCAATGATGATCAACGATGATTATATGAGATATAGAGGATGACGGTGGAAGTACCATATATGCCATGAGCCGAAGGGCTATATTTATTGATAAATGGCTGGTTCTTGATTGAACCATGAGCCAGATGGCTGAGTTATTGTCGGCTTACGGCAAAGCAATTACTGATTATGGCTGAGTATAAATGCATATATGATTAATGAATAAATGTGTTAAATGGATAATAATGAAAAATGTTGAAATGTGATGTGTAACCCCGGGTAGTAGGTAGTGGCGTTGTCCACTTGCTCCAGGTATGAGATGGAAAAGAATGTTTATGATAAATGAGTTAATTATAGAGTTTTGAATGAATGTAGCTCTGATACCTGGGTAGTAGTAAGGGTTGTGGTTTGTCCCACTTACTCCAGGTTAATGTTTGAGATTTGATAACAATAATGATTGCTTTTAAACTGAACAAATGTATGTTTTGAGATCCTGGGCAGTAGCAAGGGTTGTGGTTCATCCCACTTGCTCCAGGTCAGATATTGTGACGCCTGGGTAGTAGCGGCAGTAGTGGTGAATCCACTCGCTCCAGGTTGAGCTTTTAAACACCCGCCTGGGTAGTAGCCACAGTAGTGGTTATTCCACTGACTCTGGGTTGAGTCGGTAGTAGCAAGGGGGTTGTAGCTCAAACCTACTTGCTCTGCAAGGGGTGTTTTTGTCTAATGGTTAGCTACCAGGACATGTCGGGTTGGCTATATAACCGACAGATGATATCATCAGCCATAGGATAGGCATACATCATTTGCATATGTTTGAATTGTTTGGGTTTGCCTATTTATTTTCGATTTCTACATCATATATGCTATGTTACCTGATTATGTGCTACTTGTTCTACTTGTACCTTATTTGTGTATTACTTGTCTGTATTGCTTGTGTTTGTACAACTGAGAGATCCCTCATATTGGTGTCGGTGGATGTTGAGGGCTGTTCTTGATGAGATGAAGTGATGATGCGATTGCATGATGATGATGATTTTTGAATGAGATAATTTGAGCCCCCTGGGTAGATGCAGTGATGTGATTTCACTAGCTCCAGGCGAGGGTATGATGTATTGATATAGAGTTGCTGAGGTAGAACAACTGGTGATGGTTTTGCTTATGATTTTGAGTCTGATTCGTGGAAGAATCAGCGAGTTGGGAAACATGTGTAACATGAACTAGATTTAGTATCCCCTTACGACAGTTGCCTATTCATGGATTAGTGAGAATCTAGGCTGGATATTTGGTGAAAAAGGAGTTTAGGATGCTTAACGAGTTTTTATTGCAGTGCATTGTATTTATTTGGCACTTTTACCGTACTGGGAACCCATGGGCCCGGGGTTCTCATTTCGTATATATCTCTTGTTTTTCAGATACAGGTCCAGGTGCTCAGAAGTGAGCTGTGGTTCGTCTGAGAGACGGCGAAGATATTTATTTTCTCTACTTTGTGTTTTGTTTAGAATCTCTCCATCTTTGTTTTTGAAAAGATTATATTATGTATTGAACTCTTTTGAACTAGCCTATAGAGGCTCTTATGTTTTCTTTGGGAGAGATTAGGATATACTGTTGCCAACTACTTTCATACTGTACCCTAGCCGGCCTAAACTTCGCGGGTCGCGACTAGTGGCTGTTTACTTATGTTATATATATCTATCTGTTATCTATCTCTTAATCTCCTTTATGCCTTGTCCGTATATCGCTTTCGGCTTCACGGTTTATCTTTTTGCTGTCGAAATGTGAGTGATACGTCTTCGCGATTTTATTTCTACTCTTTTTAGGCTTCTCAATTAATATTCCTTTCGAATTTACCTATATTTATATGTTAAAAATCCACCTGAGAGTCGTACCACCATAATATCATTGACTTATGACTCGAGCATAAGGATTTGAATATTAGGGTGTTACATTATGGTATCAGAGCAGTTCGTCCTCGTGAGCCTGAGGGATGGAATTGCTTATGCTTCAATGCATACTCTGAGTCTGTGCCTGTGCTAGTTAGGGTATCTAACCGATACATCTAGCATGAAGTCCATGAGTGTACCTTTGGTACTTTGAAGCACTATACTTTCGATATTGAGACTGATCAACTTGATATCGATTGTTTGGTGTGTATAGGAACCAGATGGCGCCTCGTGGACCCGGTCGGGGACGTGAGAGAGATCGTACTAGCACGCAGGAACCAGAAGTCAATCCAAATAACCCGGTAAACCTTATGGCGGCGTTGGAGAATATGGCTGCTGCTATGCAAGCCACTGGGAGGCTCTTGGGCAACAGATAAACAATAATGGTAATGGCGGAAGGGAAGCTCATGGCCCGATGACACTGGCAACTTTCTTAAAGGTTAATCCACCTAAGTTCAAGGGAACTACCAATCCGACTGAAGCTGATACTTGGTTTCAGGTCATGGAGCGAGCACTGCAAGCGCAGTTGGTGCCTGAAGAGCAGCGTGTTGAATTTGCTACCTATCTGCTCACGGGGGAAGCATCGCATTGGTGGCAAGGGGCTCGACGTCTCCTGCAATAGGGAAATAATCCTATCACTTGGGATGCCTTCCAGGTAGAATTCTATAAGAAGTACTTTCCAAATTCCGCCAGAACAGCCAAGGAATTGGAGTTACTGCAGCTAAAGCAAGGTGCTATGTCCGTATCTGAGTATACAGACAAATTTGAGGAGCTATTCAGGTTTTCCCGCATGTGTCAGGGAGCTCCGGGAGTCTTCGATGAATGGAAATGCATTAAGTATGAAGGAGGGCTCTGGAGCGACATCTTGAGTTCAGTGGGACCAATGGAGATCCGAACTTTTTCAGAGTTGGTGAATAAGAGCAGAATTGCTGAAGAGTGTGTGAAAATGAGGGTTGCAGAGGAAGGAAGTCATAGAGAGCACAACCAAGGATTCGCACCAAGGGGTCGAGAGTTTAAGGAGAGAGGATACATACAACACTTTCCCCAAGGATAGAATAACTTTGCGACGAGTGAGGAGTCCCAAAGGAACGGTAAGGGAAAACGGGCAGCGGCTGCTTCTGATGTTTCAAGCTGTCAGAGGTGTGGAAGTCATCACCCAAATAGGCCGTGCCGATTGGGGTTAGGCGTATGTTACAAGTGCGGGTTACCAGGGCATGTATCAAGAAATTGCCAACAAGGAGAGAGTCAGGATGCGAGCCGATTGCAACAGTAAGATTGAGGTAATTATTATCATCAAGCTTAAAGGACAGTGCGTGATTTTATAATACCGCATGTACAATAGAACTGGGACTGTCGAGCTTAATATTAGACTGAGAAGCAAATCGGATGGTCCGAGTAAGGATTTACCTTAATACAAATGGATAAATGCCTGTGATGTAAATGATTTTCTGTTGAGAATGATGTGTTGTGTTTGTTATGTAGTTGGTTGATTTCTGGATTTTTTGGTGAAACGGATTGAACCCGTGACTTTTAGTTTTTTTGATTTAAATAGATAAGAAATGGTCCTAAATGATGGATTTGGAAACGTTGATTTGAAATACCAGTCATGCTAAGTTGTGGTTGGGTACTTGAGGAAATAAGTGATGGAGCTAATACTTGACGAGAAATCAAAGTAGCATAGCGGAAGCTTGCTAAAGCGTTAGCATAGTATGGTAATAATAAGGAAAAGTGGGGTATGATTAGAAATGCTTTATGCTTTGAGTACTTAAAAGTTTAGTGAGCTTATGCAGATAATGATTCTAGATAATTGGAATTAATTGCGGTTGTGAGCCTTGATGGTTCTGAAACGGATGAGGAAATTATCATTGATGCGTAATCGAATTTAGATGATGATTGAGTGCAAGTTGTTGTGTTCGAGAGATGAGTGCCATGATGTTTGGTCATGGTGACCTTGGATTTAGATCAAGATTTATAATGATCGGTTTTAGAGGAATAGTTTGGAAACCTTTAAATTGCAATGCTGATGCGGTACTGAGATTGGTTTGAGAGAACCTGTGACGGGTGGTAAACTCCAATTTTTGGGGAGGTGCTGTTGAAAATTTTTCCAATAATTTGAAGGAGTATTTGGTTATGTTTTTGAAAATAATTTTTGATCTGAGTAACTTCAACAAAAGAGATGTATCTCGAAAGCTTTTATAGATTATTAAAAGAAAGCGGATTTTTAAGAGTTTGTCAGCTTGTTAGTACAAACTCATTGAATTCAAAAAACGAAGAAAGCTTTGATTGATTATAGTGATGTGGGATGGTGGCTATGATTAACGATGATGGCAATATTATTGATGACATGATTTGAGATTTAATAGGGTGTGGGTTGATGAGACGGTAAAAAGTAAGGAACGAGGTTGTTGGTCGGCGTTGAACGAACGACCGAGACCCTCAGGAATAGAGAAATCAGAGCGCGGCAATGGAAGCGCGCAGAGTAAAAGGACCTTGGAACTGTTATGCGTTTGATATAAAGGCAGACTATGCTCGCGTACTCGTAGTGATGGATGGAATTTTCGAGGGCAAAAATTTCTGTTAGGGGGGTAGAATGTAATACCCGGTCTAACCAAAATTAATTAAATAATAAGTTAAATAGGAGCGAATATGGTTGGAAGATTTGGCAATTGGAATTTGATGATTTAAATATGATATTTGGATTCAGTGAATTTTTCCGAGTCGGAAAACATAGTTTTCTGCGTAAAAGCGCGCAGTGGAATTTTGACCGGCAGTACTGGCTGAGACCTGTCTGGTAATGCAATTGAGAAAATTGATTATGAGTAAATAAGATTAAGAAATGAGGAATTATAATTAGGGGAGGTAGAAATATTTGAAGTGCGATTTAGAGCGCTAATCTTAAAGGTTTTGGTTCAAAACTGGGCCAACGGACAAAAATAAGTGAACCGGGCCTAAGTGTCCCAAGACCCAACATATATAAATATTAGTTAGGAGCATTTCAGCTCATTTTACCCTAAAAGGAAGGGTTGGGGCGCTGAAATTGAGAAGAGAGAAGAGAAGAGAGAAAACCTAACTCTCTTTGATCTTCAAACCACCATAACTTGAGCTACGGAGCTCCGATTAACAAGCCGTTTGCGGCCACACGTCGCTCTTCTCATCCTCTACAATTCTATCTAAGTTTTGTGGTGATTATTCCATTCATCTCTGCCCAGTTTTCGATATTCACCACTGTTACACGTTTTTGGGTAGTTAGTGTTGAAATCTTGTAATTTTGGGTATTTAGGGATACTCCAACATGGATTCCAAGTGGGTTCTATCCCTACTTCATATGGGCTGAGGTAAGAAGTGCTCAAACCTTTGTGATTTGTCATTTTTATGAGTCCTAGGTTGATGTATGTATGTGATATTGGTTATGTTAGTGTATTTGATGATCTTGGTGCACAATTGGGAGATTGGTGTTGCTTGAGGAGCTTTGGTGAGGCTTGGGGCTAAGGTTGGTGGAGACTTCTAAAGAAGAGGCTCAATTGGTTTGGCTAGAAGAGATACGATTTAAGTTTCATTTAAGTACCGTGTGGTGTGATGAGAATTCCTAGGCTAGATGCCCCTAGGATTAAGTTTGGATTGTGTAAATGGCTGGTGCTAATATGCATAGTTGGTATGTAATGTGAATTAATGATTGGGTTGAGAATTGTGTGGCCTTATATGCTTGGTGTATTGAGAATTCAATGCATTGGATAATGAGTATTGATTTGTGGTTTATGTATTTAAATTACGAAATTAGGCCGGAGGCCGTGAATTTTAGGCCGGAGGCCGGAAAGAGGTAAGTAAGGTAAGTTGATGTGTGCATTGTATGATGACACAAGTGATTGGATGAATTTCAGATAATGAATATATGAATGATTGGGTTGGTTATTGAATAATAAGGTTTGAGGAGTTGAAGTGTGGAATTTGGTAATTTTGGGTGAAATTATGTAGATGAGGCATGTTTGATTTTGGTTGAGATATATTATGTGGTCATCATATATGTGAGTATGATTATTGATGCCTTGATGGTATGATAATGCATGAGAGATATGTATGTTGTGATATATGCTTGAAGAATGATTAAGATTGATTTGGAGGTGAAACCACGTGATAGTGAGTATGATATTGATTATGTATAATGATGGTTGATTGGAAATAGTATTGTTGGAAATTGGGATGAGGAAGGATGTATGACATGTTGATGTGTTTGTAATTTAGCCATTTGTTTGAAATGGGTAAAAATGGTTATATGGCGGTTTTGTGAATCGTGGTAAAGTGTTAATGTATGAGTTGAGGATGCTTGATGTTGATTTTGGTATATTTTGATTGATTTCAAAAAGGGTTGAAATTGGCATGTTTTGGTCGATTTTGAAAAGAGTTGAAAATGGCTTGTTTTGAAAATGGCACTTTGTGGTTTTTAGTGAAAATATGGTTTTTTGGGCATACTTTGACGGGACATAAATTTGACTGTGGATTTCTGTTTTGTGCCAAACTTGTTTAGAAATGAAATTGGATTTGGGATGTCCATGTCGTTCGAAGAACGGGTGAAAAACGATTTAAAATGAGAAAGTTATGTCTGTCAGAAGATTGGGGGTTGAATATGTGAATTCTGCAGCTTTTAACTTAGAAAATTTTTAGCAGAATGACCCTCCACGCGTAGGCGCACTTGGCGCGTTCGCGTCGGTCTTCAAGAAGGCACCATCCACGCATGTGCGTGGTGTGCACGTGTGCATCGATGCGCTGCACCCAATGCCCAGCCATTTTTCCGAGAGTTGTGCCAGTTTTGTGCTTGGGGCGCAAATGCACCCACGCGTACGCGTGGCTGACGCGTACGCATCGTCTGGCTGTATTTCAATCCGCGCGTCCGCGTGTATGATGCATACGCGTCGATGAGCTTTGTGGCCATCCACGCATGCGCGTGGAGTACGCGTACGCGTGGCCTTGTTTTCATGCCAAAGTTGATTTTTGAGTTTTAAAAGCCAAATCTCATACTTCTAAGCCTCTGATCTCACCCCTTATGTATTAAATCATTATGATATGCCTAGCAATGAGAAATGAGCTAGGGGATGTGGTAACTTGCGAGTGAAGCAAGGGGAAAAGTTATGATCAATGATGATCAACGATGATTATAAGAGATATGGAGGATGATGGTGGAAGTACCGTATATGCCATGAGCCGAAGGGCTATATTTATTAATAAATGGCTGGTTCTTGATTGAACCATGAACCAGATGGCTGAGTTATTGTCGGGTTACGGCAAAACCATTACTGATTATGGCTGAGTATAAATGCATATATGATTAATGAATGAATGTGTTAAATGGATAATAATGGAAAATGATGAAATGTAATGTGTAACCCCGGGTAGTAGGTAGTGGCGTTGTCCACTTGCTCCAAGTATGAGATGGAAAAGGATGTTTATGATAAATGAGTTAATTATGGAGTTTTGAATGAATGTAGCTCTGATACCTGGGTAGTAGTAAGGGTTGTGGTTCGTCCCACTTGCTCCAGGTTAATGTTTGAGATTTGATAACAATGATGATTGCTTTTAAACTGAACGAATGTATGTTTTGAGATCCTAGGCAGTAGCAAGGGTTGTGGTTCGTCCCACTTGCTCCAGGTCAGAGATTGTGACGCCTGGGTAGTAGCGGCAGTAGTGGTGAATCCACTCGCTCCAGGTTGAGCTTTTAAACACCCGCCTGGGTAGTAGCCGCAGTAGTGGTTATTCCACTGGCTCTGGGTTGAGCCGGTAGTAGCAAGGGGGTTGTAGCTCGAACCTACTTGCTCCGCAAGGGGTGTTTTTGTCTAATGGTTAGCTACCAGGACATGTCGGGTTGGCTATATAACCGACAGATGATATCATCAGCCATAGGACAGGCATACATCATTTGCATATGTTTGAATTGTTTGGGTTTGCCTATTTATTTTGGATTTCTACATCATATATGCTATGTTACCTGATTATGTGCTACTTGTTCTACTTGTACCTTATTTGTGTATTACTTGTCTGTATTGCTTGTGTTTGTACAACTGAGAGATCCCTCATGTTGGTGTCGGTGGATGTTGAGGGCTGTTCTTGATGAGATGAAGTGATGATGCGATTGCATGATGATGATGATTTTTGAATGAGATAATTTGAGCCCCCTGGGTAGACGCAGTGATGTGATTTCACTAGCTCCAGGTGAGGGTATGATGTATTGATATAGAGTTGCTGAGGTAGAACAACTGGTGATGGTTTTGCTTATGATTCTGAGTCTGATTCGTGGAAGAATCAGCGAGTTGGGAAACATGTGTAACATGAACTAGATTTAGTATCCCCTTACGACAGTTGCCTATTCATGGATTAGTGAGAATCTAGGCTGGATATTTGGTGAAAAGGAGTTTAGGATGCTTAACGAGTTTTTATTGCAGTGCATTGTATTTATTTTGCATTTTTACCATACTGGGAACCCATGGGCCCGGGGTTCTCATTCCGTATATATCTCTTGTTTTTCAGATACAGGTCCAGGTGCTCAGAAGTGAGCTGTGGTTCGTCTGAGAGACGGCGAAGATATTTATTTTCTCTACTTTGTGTTTTGTTTAGAATCTCTCCATCTTTGTTTTTGAAAAGATTATATTATGTATTGAACTTTTTTGAACTAGCCTATAGAGGCTCTTATGTTTCTTTTTGGAGAGATTAGGATATACTGTTGCCAACTAATTTCATACTGTACCCTAGCCGGCCTAAACTTCGCTGGTCGCGACTAGTGGCTGTTTACTTATGTTATATATATCTATCTGTTATCTATCTCTTAATCTCCTTTATGCCTTGTCCGTATATCGCTTTCGGCTTCACGGTTTATCTTTTTACTGTCGAAACGTGAGTGATACGTCTTCGCGATTTTATTTCTACTCTTTTTAGGCTTCTTAATTAATATTCCTTTCGAATTTACCTATATTTATATATTAAAAATCCACCTGAGAGTCGTACCACCATAATATCATTGACTTATGACTCGAGCATAAGGATTTGAATATTAGGGTGTTACATTATGGTATCAGAGCAGTTCGTCCTCGTGAGCCTGAGGGATGGAACTGCTTATGCTTCAATGCATACTCTGAGTCTGTGCCTGTGCTAGTTAGGGTATCTAACCGATACATCTAGCATGAAGTCCATGAGAGTACCTTTGGTACTTTGAAGCACTATACTTCCGATATTGAGACTGATCAACTTGATATCGATTGTTTGGTGTGTATAGGAACCAGATGCATTGATTACGACATGCAAAAGTGATTGCAAAAGTGATTGAATTTTGGTAGCAATACCTAATAAGATTTACGACATGCATTGATTTGATCTTTGAGGTTCTAACCATACTATTGTTGCCTTCGAAATTGAGCTCCGAGTATCATAGTGTTTACATGATCCTTTGTTGGTTGGGATTAAGCACATAGAGTGATGAGCTAGCACTTTCTTGTCATGCTAGACATACTAAGAGAGTCAAAATTACTTTTGAATTTTACGTGGGCCATTATGGGCAGATTTACCCTTGCCTTTTGCGACGATTAGCATGACGATTTTCTCAAGCTGCTAGTGTTACCGTCAGAGTAAAGTAACCGTCCGAAAATCTAATGGTAATGGTTGGCACAATTTCAAATTAAAATGGCATGCCTTCTACTGATGGATTTTGCATTGGATAAATCCAACAGTAAGATAATTTTGAAAATATGTCATTTTAGAGCAAAGAAACCAATGTTACCATCAAAATTCTGATGGTAAACTTGACCTAAATTTGAATTTCCGCCCCTCCTTCATTTCTGCATCTTCACTCTCTCTCTCTCTCTCTCTCTCTCTCTCTCTCCTCTCTCCTCTCTCCTCTCTTCTTTTCTCTCTTCTCTCACCACCACCACCAAGCTCTATCGTCGCTGCTACTGATGTCTGGCATAGCCACTGTCACTGCCCCCTTTTCTACCATTGTAGATGGGTGTTGCGTGGGTTCTCTCTCTTCTCTCACCACCAGTAGCCTCCATTGTTGCCGCCAATAAAGTCTGTCATCACCACCGTCATTGCCACTGTCACTACCCCTAACATTGTCGTCGTGAGTGGGTGTTGCGCGAGGAAAGATAGTGTTCAACCTCCTTCAGCTACTGCTGCCATCGCAAAGCCTCACCGCCGTTAATGCTGCTTCTACGCTTTCCTCTTAGGGCAAGCTTTTGCCACCATGTTATTTTTTATTTTTTTATTTTTTTCAAAAATTTTAGGTTAATATGTTAGTTTAAGTTAGATTAATTTTGTTAGATTAGGTTAAAATTTGATATAGGATATTAATATATAAATTTTGTTAGATTAGGATTATTATGGTTAATTAGGGTTTATTTAGGGTTGATTACAGTTAATTATGATTTAATTAGCGTTGATTTATGGTTTATTGTTGAAATAATTTAGAGTGATTAATATAATATTTATTTAGTTGAATTAGTTTATTTAAACTTTAGAGTAACTTAAAGTGATCAATGTTTAGTTAGGGTTTATTTAAGGTTTAATGTAATTTAGATTAATTAGAGTACTTATTGTTTAGTTTAATTTGTTATTTGTCAGTTTAATTTGTATATTAGGCTAATATATTAGTTAAATATAGGTTAATTAAATTAGTATAGAGTAATTAGAGTTTAAATTTTTATCAAGGTTTGGTATAGGATATTAATATAATAATTTTGTTAGATTTGGTTAAATTTTGATAGAGTTTAAGGTTTAAGTTAATTTATAGTAATTAAGATTTAATTATGATTGATTTATGGTTTATTGTTAAAATAATTTAGAGTGATTAGCTTTTAATTAGGGTTTATTTAGGGTTTAGAGTAATTTAGAATGATTAGTGTTTAGTTATGGTTTAAAAAATGTAATTAAATTTGTTCATTAATTTTTAATTTTTACTAACTTTATTTCTGTTTTAGGACTTTTTTAGCTTTATTATCATGGGTTGTTTGTGTTGCTTATATACTGGGTTGTTTGTGCAGTATCGAGGTTGGTTTTTATGCCAGACTTATTTTTCTAGAATGAAGTTTTAGGACGAAAGTGGGAGAAGGTTGCCTAATGGTGTCTTCTCAAAATTCTTGTTTGCTAAAAAATTATGGAGTAATAAGCAGATGCACACTAGAATGGCTAGAATTTCATATTTTCTTGAATGTTTGTTTGTTTTAATATATAGTTGTAATTGTTTCAACTGTGAAAACTGAGACATTTTTTTTAGTGGAGGTCTCAAAATTAAAGAAAAACTCTGTCAAATTTTTGTAAAAATTGTTAAGACATGTATGGTTTGTAAAATTTAAAAATTATATTTGTTGGATGTTGCTAATTATAGCCGAACTCTGTCAAAATTTCTAAAAAATTTAATAAAGATGTGTTGATTGTTTATTTTAATACATGCTTACAATTGTTTAAACTGTAAAATTGAGAATTCTTTTTGGAGGTCACTAAATTAAGGAGAAATTCTGTTGAAATTTCTAAAAAATTGATAATTAAGTTGTGTTATTGGCTGAATTCTAGGTTGTTGGTGTTAAAATGATTCCAACGCATCGTTTGTAGACGTACAATAGGGATAATATGCAACAGGGAGAATAAAACATGAGTTCTTTGAGGGGTTGATTACTCGTTTGTTGCATACATGTTCAACATAAAACCTTATAGGTCTTAAGGGGTATCTAGGTGTCTATACTATAAGTGTCACTTGATTAAGTGGGTAAGGACTTCAGATACAACCTTGTACCTTTATCGTAATGGGTTCAATGATTGGTATTGGGTATGGACTGAACACAAAGAAGTTGATGAGTAGCGAATCAACTGATCTGCACCTATTGTCAATAGGTTGAAGGTTGGTCATGCAGGATTAGCTTGGTTAGAGAAGCAAAAATTAATGTGTTCTTGCAACTCCTGGTAAATGAGCTAAATGAATTATGGAATGTTGGAGTATAGACCTACGACAATTCAACTAAACTAAACTTTCAAATACATGTTGCATTGATGTGGACCATCAATGACTTTTCTGCATATGGGATGATATCGGGTTGGTCCACTCAACGGAGGATGTCGTGTCTCATTGGCATGGAAGATACGACGTCATTTTGGCTGAATAATGGGGTAAGAATTCGTGGTTTGATTGTATTGTTGATTCCTTAACTTCAACCATCATTTTCAACATAATAAGGACTCGTTTAGGCATAATAAAATTAAAGGATAAGAGCCCCCGTTCGATTGAATGGTTTAGCAATTTAGCATCGTGTTAGTCGTATCTCGAGGATCATCCATAACGGGAGAGGGTTGCAAATTCCAGGATATAGTAGATAGCATAACTGGAGGAAGCAAAGTATCTTTTGGGAATTGTCTTACTTGAAGGAAAATATTGTGCGCCATTGCCTAGACATAATGCATATTAAAAAAAACGTATTTGATAACATCATGCACATGGTCATGGACGATGATCAAACCAAGGATAATAATAAGGCTATGTTAGACTTAGTTGAAATTCGTAGTCGACTTGATCTGAACTTAAAGAGACTTGACAACAGACAAAAGCTTGTGTATGCTTTAACAAAGGAACAAAGATAGAATATTTGTAGATGGATTAGGAGTTTGATATTTCTTTATGATTATGCCTCTAACTTGGGTGGATGTGTAAATGTTGCTCAGGGTAAGCTTGCTTGGCTGAAGAGTCATAACTGTCAAGTTTTCTTGGAGTTGTTGCTACTTGTTGACTTAAGAGAACTTTCCACTAACATTTGAAAATATCTTACAGAGATAAGTGAGTTTTTAGGGAGTTGTGAGCTTCCAAATTAAGGATTGATCATCTCTAGCCCCGTGATATTGTGTAACATAGAGAGGATATTTCCCCTGATTTTTCTGTTGTGATAAAACACTTGCCAAATCACCTACCTTACGAAGAAAGAATGTGTGAACCAGTCTAATTTAGATGGATGTATCCCTTTGAAAGATTGATAGAGTCATTCAAGCAAATTGTAAGAAACAGAACTCGTGTCGAGGGATCCATATGCAAGTTACTTCTAGCCAAATAGACTTTCACATTTTATTCCTTCTATTTTAAGCCATATGTTAAAACCCAGAGAACTAGAATTGGTAGGAATGATGATAGGGGACAATTCTCATCTATTGGACCAAAATACCCAATCTTTGTTCAGGAACGATATGAGCTAGGCGGGGGCAGTGTTTAAACTAGAAGGAAGTCGAGGCTGCACATCTGTATGTATTGCTAAATTATGATCAGATTTCACCCTATATGACATAAGTTTGTTAACTTCTTTAAATAACTTGTTATATATTTCAAAGATTAATTTTATTTATTTAGATAATTAATCTCGTTGTAATACTATTTTAATATAGGTTATTTCAAGAAACAAAAAAGCTTATTCTTCACTTGATATGTTTCTACCTTTGGTTCAAAGAATACGTTCAGTTGAATCTGTATGACACAACGGATGCCGAACATGTTGTACTTAGTTGGGATCCAATGAATAAAAGGGATGATCTATCCAATTTATAACGTCAATGGTTATCAATTTTGATTCTTTTCAATGGTCGCTGGATAAAAAAACAAATAACACCGGGGTTTGGGTCTGCAGAGTCGCAAAGACACAAGTAGTGGTCATTCTGATTAGTTCGGTGTGTTGTACAATATAATTCAATTACAATAATTTTGTCACAATATATACACAGTATTTGTGTTTAAATGTGAGTGGTTTGATCCAAGTCCGCGACAGAGAACAAGAAAGCATAAAGATTACAATATCACTGAAGTAAATGTGAATAAGAAATATAAACATTACAATCCTTTTATTTTATCCCAAAATATAGGATAAATATATTATTTGCCTTATTTGGGAAATTATAAGTCTAGTTGTGTGGTTGTACTTAAGACTAAACCGAGAGGTTGCATCGAGTTTGATGGAACGAAGGACCAACAACCTTATCAAGTTTGATGATCTAACTCCTTCGAAGTTGGTGGTTGACACTAGTGATCCTATCACCCTTAGGTCACCTCTCATGGACGTTGAAATCATTGACCTTAGGATACATGATGATATTCATCCACCAGAAGAAGAAGGTAACGTAGAAGAAGAAAGGAATGAAGAAGAGAAAGAGGAATTCAATAATCAAGAAGTAACATCCGGAAAGGATGATTAACAAGGGGTTGATGGGACGAAGAAGAAGAGGAATACAAATGGGGGCAATCTTAGGATTTTCTTTTGTGTATTTTGAAATTATTTTCTTTTATTTTATTGACAAGATTACTTTATTCTGTTTTTAATAGTTGTTATTCCAGATTATATTGTAGTTTTTTATTTTAAAGAAAAAATATTTAGTTTTCATTAATTTTTAATTTCAATGTTAGTTATCATATTGTGGATCTTAGTAAAAGCAGATTATAATTATGATAATCATAGTTAAAAATATTAAACAAAACTATTTTTTTAAAATTAGCACAGTCAGATTTTGCATGGGATAAATTTGACAATAGCAATTAGAATTTTTTAACGTTATTTTGTTACATAATATTTCTGTTGGAATTTCCGAAAAAATTTTCGACGATAATTAAGGCGTAGAAAAATTAAACATGGCACCAATTTTATCTTCAGATTTTTTTCGACGGTAATAACAAATAAAGATGGCCACTCCGAAAATAGTTACTATCGATAACTTTTCGACGTTAATTAGCGTTGGATTCATAAAATTCGCTAGTAAATACTTATAGATGATGTTTATACTGTCAGATTTAGTTCGACGGTAATATTATTACCAGCGGATTTTTTTCAAGAATTCTACAGGTAATCCGATGATTTTCAGTGGTTTCTTTGAAGTGACAATGGTGAAACAACGTCGTTTGTTTTTAGTGCCCAATTAAAGCAAAAATTCCCAATCGACGTGTCTGTACAAACTATTTACATCTCACAACTATCAAAATCTGTTTTGTTTGGTCACCAAAAGCAAATAATGTCATTTTATCATTGTCCAGCGCAGCAAGAGAGTTCTAGGTTATCATTCCGTTTACTGAATGATTGTTGGAAAGAGGTCGAAGGACTACTATGGTATTCGAAGCTCAATCTCGAGGACAACATTAGTGCAATTAAAACTTTATAGACTAAATCAATACACATGAATCTTAGGAACCACTTTAAGTATTTAATCTGCAAAAGCAAAGGAGGCAATGTTCATAACATGATAATAATGCTGCTTTTTTGCACAAATATGTGAATTCTTATGGTTTGGCTTTTCAAAATGGATGATGTTATGTTGTATGGAAGGCAAGGTGGGAAGACGATGCTCTAGTGGTGTGTTTTGCAAGACTATAATCAAAATCTTGTTGATGCTTCAATAGGGTTATCTCTTTAGGGAGTGGATCCTCTTAAATTTTTTTCAATTATTTGATAAAGTGTGATTTTTTATTATTTAATATCTTTTTTCACATATTTTTTTTTGTCTCACTTAAAGAATATAAAGTGAGAGATCACATTTTACCAAACAATTTAAAAAAATTAAAATAATCCATTTTCACTATCAAGTCATCGATGCATTAGTTCAAAAAAGCAAAACAAAAATCACTAACACACCGTATTCTACGTATTATGGATTGTTTAAATTCATCAATTTTTCAATCAAGGTTTAATTTGGTCCATATGATGCATATTGGACTAATGATGCATCAAGTCTTTCGAGTCTGGTATGAACTTTTTTTTATAAAAAAATATACTGCTTAATGCAATGACTAGTTCTTTTCTTTCGCTTCAGGACATCTACTTAAGGAAAAAAGATTTGTCACAGTTTTTTTCATGTCTAATTCAGTATGTCAAGAATTAATTTATACAGTTCAAAATTTTATTTAAAAGTTTACTATTGACTAATGAATTATTGCATGCATAAAGTGAAATTCAAACAATCTTTCGATTAAGAGACGTATCATAACTTCATAAGTCACTAGACCACACTGAAATGGATAAATTACTTCACTTTACCATTACAATTTGTAAATTGCCCACTACCCTATTCCACTATTCCTAACTGTTAAATTCTTTTTTTCAAGGTTAAAATTTTTTCTGTGAAAAAAAGTTAAAAATTTCCACTTTTTTGGACTTTTTTTGTTCTATTTTTTGGACTTTAATTGCCCACTACCCCGTCACAACCATTAACTTCTTTTTGAAAAGGTTAACAAAATTTTTGTTTTTGGACTTTAACGTTAACAAAATTTGATTGGACAAATACTATAGAAAATTATTGAATATAACCTTTTTCGTAGTTGGATTGGACCAAACCTGATAACTGGACTAAGATTCTATTTCATCCCACCAAAATATTAAAAAAAAAGAGAGATGAGGCAGCAGCTAAAGAGAAAATAATAATGAAGTACCAAAAAAAAAGAGAAAATAATAATGCATAATTATAAAATAAACTTTTCATTGATACCCAAAATATTGAGTTTTGTAAATAAAAAATTATGCATAATAAAAATCAGCTACTATAATAATAATAATAATAATAATAATAATAATAGAATAGTATTGAATAGTATTCAATTTGAGAAGAGAATTTTATAGAGGATTTTGAATAGATTCAAAATTTAATAGATTAATAAAATTTATAAATCTGAATATATTACTCCTGTTGAATATTTAAATTTATTTTTTTATTATTATCTTTTTTATTTTGTGATTTTATCCTATACTATTTTTTTAGAGTTAAACAAAGGGATTCACAAATAAAAGTGTTAGTGCTACTTACATTCCAAAAAATCAAATGAGTTGAAATTACAATTGATACGACTGAAAATGATATATGAGTTAATATATGTTCTAAAGTTGAAAATATCATAAAGCGCTTCTTTAGGAGTTAAACTCCTATTGAGAAAGAGTATTTCTTATTTTTCATTCCCATTCACATAAGAATGAATACTATGATTTACGTTTCGAACAGGTATGAATATTGCATATTATTATTATTATTATTATTATTATTATTATGGATTTGTATTTATGTATTCTCTATAGTTAATTTTTTTTTTAAATTATGAGTGAGACTCGAACTTACGACTTTTAAATAAGAGTTAATACTTAATACTCAATCGTCTCTAAATTTACATGCGGGTCTTAATTTAGTCCCTTAAATTTCAATTGCCTATATTTAGTCCCCAAACGTTATAAACGTTCCTTACATTAGTCCCTGAGACGATTTTCAGAAAAAGAACATTAATAGAGCACTGCTATAGGCAGTCAGATGTCATGTTGAAACTTGTAAAATGATACAGTTTTTGTTTTGACATTCAAATAGCTCAAAAACGGCGTCGTATCACTTATTTTGTTAGGTAAAATTTTAATAAACACCACTTATGATGTTGTTTTTGGGTTATTTGAGTGCCAAAACACGACATCATTTTACAAAGTTTAGTATGGCATCCGGCTGTCTATGACAGTGTTCTATTAACGTTTATACGTTGAAAATTGTTTTAAGAACTAACATGAGTTATGTTCGCAAAGTTTAGAAACTAAATAAAGGTAATTGAAATTTTAGGGACTAAATTGAGATTCGCATGTAAATTCAAGGACTAAATTGAATATTATCTATATAAATAAATATGAAAAGACTATATCATTTAAAATATAACTCATTAACATATAGTTAATTAATTTAATAGTTAATTTTTATGAGTATTTATAAATTAAAACAAGAATCGTAGACTTATAAATTAGCATTAGTTACCGAATGGTGCATATGATAGATGAGAAGAGGCCAATAAAGATATAAATACACATATTTAAGCTACTATTTCAAAACAAGTAAACTATAAAAATAATACTCACAAATTTTTATCACCGACAAATATCATTTTAAAAGATACGAATGTCAAAAAAAATCTTTAAAATATTTAAAAAATACAAAAAAAACTAATTATTAAATATATATTCTTAAAAACTATTTTAAAAAACAAATTTTGATGTGCTTTTTTTGCACATATTATTAAAAGAGTGAAACATTTTATTCTTAAAATTTATGATTTTACTACAAAGAATTTTTTATTTCATTTTTTATTGTAAATGATTAGAATTTTAAAAAAATAGTCCAAAAATCTAATTTTGTTCTAGTTATTTGTGTGTTCTAAATAATTATCCAAAGGTTTATGAAAAAATTTGGATTAAAAAAATATAGAAATTATTTGTCACTTAATTATAAAATCTGATTGTTTTAATTATTTTTGTCTCATTTTAAAATTATTCAAAAAATTATTTGTCGTTTATATTTTTAGAGTTATTTTTGTTGGCGATATAAATTTTTTTATTATTATTTTAATTGTTTATTCATTCCCGAGACAATCCGACGAGGAAACCAACATCCTATAGCCAACTAGCCAATAAACAAACCTTTTTTTCATTTAACAATTTTTTTTTAAATTATCATTTTATTCCTTCTCATTTTTTCTTCTCCTTTTTAATATCACAATTTTATCCATCATCATCAGCCATTCACCACCATGGTCGGCCACCACCACGCCTTTGGCCATCTTAAACCTTACATTCTAAGAATTGATAAATTAGTTTTAAATCTTAAATTTTAAATTTTATATTATAAATTAGTTTTATGTAACTATGCTTTCAAATATTCTTTTTTCTATTTTTATTATTTTTAGTTTTGAATATTTATTTTTTAATGTTCGATTCACCAATTTTTTAATTAAATCGACTAATTTGATCCAATTCTAATAATTATAAAACTAATTTTAAATTCTAAATCTTAAATTCTATATTATAAATTAGTTTTATTTTACTATGCGTTCAAATATATCCTTAAATTTTGTATTTTTATTATTTTTAGTTTTAGATGTTTTTTTGTTGGTTGTTTCTTTTTAATTGTTAGCTGATTTTTAAATTAGTTGGTTGAATTAATATTAGCTTCCTATATTTTTCTAATAAAATAAAATAAAAAAAATCATAAGTTTACGCAATTATATTTAAAGAAACATTACTTTTGAACGTCTTCCAAACTGTGTTTATTTATAAAAATTAAGAATGAGACTCAAAGATTAGAACTTAGTATTAAATTTGGTAGTTAGAAATTGAAATTAAAATTTTAGTTTTGAAATACAAAATTTTAGTTTCTGTAGTATTTTAAAAAAATAAAGACACAAAAAATTAAAATTTTTTAGAATAGAGACTAAAATTTTAGTAACATTTTTTTTAATATCCTCATTTAAATTTTAAAATTTTAATTCTACTCCTCTTTAAAAATAAATTATAATTTTTTTCTTTATATTTATCTTAAATTAAATAAAATACTAAAATATAATCTTATATATTTTAAACCAAACACAATTTAAAGGCTCAATTAAATCTCTGTCTCAGTATCTTTCATTCAATCCCTACCTTTTAGTTTCTTTCAAATGTAACATAAGACCATCTCCAATAGAGAACTCATTTCAGTTCCTATTTATGACCCATCTGTCATAAAAAGTAATTTCACATCAACTTTTACATCATAAACAATAAATAGGAATTCAAAGAATCTCTCTCTTCTCCATTAAAAGGAACTAACTTTAATCCCTATTGTGATCTCACTTAATTAATTAATTAAAGTAATTAAAATTAATATAATTATTAAGTTTTTTATAATAATATTATTTAAATTTATAAATTCAAAATAATTCAATATTATAAAATATTAAAATAAATAACTTAAATTTGATTAGTATTTTAAATTTTATAAATAAAAATAAATAATCTAACTAAAAATTATTTTATAATATGTAAAATTAAATTTATTTTTTATGTAAAATAAATTTAATTAATTATGATTTAATATAACAATATAAATAATATTTGATATTGATTTAACATAATTATTTATATTAATTATAATTTAATATAACTAATTATTAAATAATTAATATAAATAATTAATTAAATAGATATATAAGTATTTAATATAATAAATTATTATAATTATTAATAAATTAATTATAATTTAATTATTTAATATATATTTAATATATTTTTATTTTTTTAATTAATTTACCACATGGCATGATTTTATTGGTTGTTGCAAGTCCCTGTTTAGAGGGACTCTCAACCTTGATCCACGTGAAGAGTCCTCCTTCTCTTTTCACTCCAATGGTATTTGAATCCCCATTTGTCAGAAGAGAAACTCTATTTCTTAGCATTGGAGTTGCTCAAAGAAACCTACTAATAACATTGAAAATTGGTGGAATTTCAATTCTCATCTCGAGGATAAAAATTAAAAAATTTTGCTGGCATTAAAATTGTTGGCAAATACCAAAAAGTGTAATCTTAATTTTAGTGTTATATTTTAAATATAAAAAATTTTATATATATACTAAAAATAATTATTATATATATATAAATACCTATATTGTAACATCCTACCATACAGAGTCTTATGCTTAAGTCATAATTTAGAGATGGCAAGGTATTACGACCTCTAAAAATAAAAATTTAGTATGTATAGTAGTATGAATGATTGATTATAACTAGGAGCCTTTGTAGAAAAAGGGGTAAACAAAATCGCAACTCAAAAGCGCAACACTCCGATCGATAACGTAACGAACAAGGATAACCAACACGAGATTATATATATACAAAGGAGTGTCAAAAACAGGAATATCAAGACTCAAGATCCGGCCGCGAAGATAACCGGTCCGAGCATAGCAATATATACATATGATAAAATAAGGAAAACCCCAAAGGAAACTCAAAGGGACACAAATATATAAACCTATTCTCCAAAATCTCCCATAAGAGGAGTCATCTCAGTTTGTATTATTTAATGGAGATAAAAGTATCTAAGCAAAACATATAAACCAAAATATAGTCCCGAGAACAAAGGATCTTCGCAAATCTAGAAGTCTCCAGCATGCCTCAGCGGGAAACTGCACGTGCTGCATCTGAAAACCACAAAATCCGCATGGGTGAGAACCAGAGGTCCCCAACATGGTAACAGCTTTCACATATATAATACATAATAATAGAGGAAAGCCGAAGGCAATCCTAGAACTTCCTCCAGAATAATATCAAAGCTTATAAACAAGCTAAACCATAAGGGCATCTGACTAAAGATACTTCAGTCTAACTAATACTTCCCTTTCCAATTCCTTCAAACCTCCCAACCACCATCAGGAGTATAATGTAGCAAACACAGTTATATCAAACCAGAAATATACAAATAGGAGCAATTAAGGCATTTAGACAATTAGCAGGTAATATGCAGTCAAATAGGCAATCTCAAACAATTCATATAGTATGCATATGATGAATGCCCGTCCCTAGTGGCTGATGATATCATCTGTCGGTTATAGAGCCAACCCAACAAGTCCTGGTAGCTAACCATTGGACTGTCCCTCTGTCACGCATCCCCAACTCGAGTTATACTCATCATAAGCTTGATCATAATCATGATCTATATCCATCACCTTCACTGGTGAATATTTACGAGGGCGAGCTCATCCGGGTCTTTCACAGTGCCCGGCCACACTTATGACATAGGGTCAAAAGAGCTTTGAGTCTCAACCTGGAGCACGTGGTGGCTAGCCACTGCTTTCTCCCAGGGAAACTCTCATCTCCAACAGTGGAAGTGCAACATTCACAATTCATTCAACAGCATATATGCATTTATACATAGCCTTAATCATGGCTCCGCCGTAACACGGCAATAATCTAGCCATCTGGCTCATGGTTAAATCCATAACCAGCCAATTCATTAACAATTACAGCCTTTCGGCCCATGGCATAACAAGCACTTCCACCACCATCCTCCGCCTCTCACATAATCATCTTTGATCCTCATTAATCATTCATTTTTCCCTTGCTTCACTCGCAAGTTACCGCATCCCCTAACTCCTTTTCTAATAGCTAGGCATATCATAATGATTTAAGGTATAAGTAGTGAGATCGGAGGCTTAGAAGTATGAGATTTGGCTTTTAAAACTCAAAAATCAACTTTGGGATGAAAACAGGGCCACGCGTACGCGCACTCCACGCGCACGCGTGGATGGCCACAAAAACGCATCGACGTGTATGCGTCATGCACGCTAACACGTGGATTGAAAATTAGCCAATCGACGCGTACGCATCAACCACGCGTACGCGTGGGTGCTCTCGTGCCCTAGGCACAAAACTGGCACAGTTCTGGCACAACTCTCTGGAAAATGGCTGGGCATTGGGTGCAGCACAATCGGCGCGCCCGCGCACATCACGCTCACGCGTAGATGGCGCTTCCTGGAAGAACGACGCGTACGCGCCAAGTGCGCCTACGCGCGAGGGATCATTCTGCTAAAAATTTCCTAAGTTAAAAGCTGTAGAATTCACAAGTTCAAACCCTAATCTTTCGACTGACATAACTTCCTCATTTTAAATTGTTTTTCACCCGTTCTTCGAACGGCATGGACATCCCGGATCCAATTTCATTTCTAAACAGATTTGGCACAAAACAGAGATTCGTAGTCCAAGTTATGTCCCGTCAAAGTATGCCCAAAAACCATATTTTTATACAAAACCACAAAGTGCCATTTTCGAAACAAGCCATTTTCAACTCTTTTCAAAATCAATCAAAACATGCCAATTTCATCCCTTTTCTTTGAAATCAATCAAAATATATCAAATTCAACATCAAGCCTCCTCAACTCACACATTGACACTTTACCACAATTCACCAAAATCACTATCCCATCATTTTAACCCACTTCACCTAAGTGGCTCAAACTCAAACACATTGACATATCATATACTCTTCCTCATGCCAACTTTCAACAACACCAATCCCAATAAATCATCATTTTACACAATCAATATCATACTCACCATCCACATGGTTCAATCCACAATTCAACCATAACCAATCATCAATCATACATCACAACATACATTTTTCTCAAACATCATACCATCAAGGCATCAATAATCATTATCACATATATGACCACATCATATATATCAATCATTCAACAATACCAACAATTCAATGCCTATCTTAGGGCCTCTAGCCTAAGTATTTCCTACCACATTACATATTAGATACGAGAAACCGAGACTATACCTTAGCCGATTTCCCAAACTCAACCGGAGCACTTCCAAACCACTTTTCCTCAAGCTCTCAAGGCCTCAACACCTCTAAAAACAAATTTTTCACCACCAAACCCTTTTCAAGCTTTTCAATAACACCAATCAAGCTCCAATATTCACATATACACAACCTAAGCCACAATTATCACACCCATACACAACATCTCAAAACCCAAACATCATATAATCATAAATTACACTAGGATTGAGAATCTTACGACACCCAAGGTCCAAGGAGACAAGATTAACCTTCTCCTTCAAGAGAGTTGGGTCCTATAACATCAAAGAGCCCAAAATCTCAATATTTTTGCTCATGAAACTCGAAAACAAGACTGGAAATTCGAAGAGCAAAATGTGGCTTACATCAAGATTGATTGTATGGGTTTTGTAGAGCTCTCCGCGGTGAACGCGTGGCTGTAAACGGAGCGGCAATCGGAGCTCTAGATCAAAAGTTATGGTGGTTTGAAGATCAACCAAGGGAGAGAACTTGAGAGAGTGTTCTTCCCTCTTGTGCCTCCAATTTCAGCATGTGAGTGTGTTTAGTGAGGAGAGAGAATGCTGAAAACTAGGATTTTGGTTTAGTTATGTTGGGCCAAGGGCCCACTTTGGGTCCGGTTGGCCCGGTTTGGCCCGTTCGTTTCAATCTTGGTCCGAATTCTATAAGATTGGTACCGAAATTCTCGTCTCAATCTCCTCTATCATATTAAGCCATAAAAATCACATTTTAGACTTTCTAGAATAAATTCTTATTTATGGGTTAATTAGCCGTTAATTAACCGGATTTTACATTCTACCCACCTAATTAGAAATTTTGCCCACAAAATTCAAATGCAATTACCTGAGAATAAGTGTGGATAATCCGTTCGCATCTCCGACTCAAGATCCCAAGTGTGTTCCTCAACACCGCCTCGACTCCATGCCACTTTGACTAATGAAACCTCTTTTCCACGCAACCGTTTGATACTAGTATCATCAATTCTAACTGGAGCCACTGGAAGCGTCAAATCTTCTCTTAACTGAACCGACTCAGGTTCCAACACATGGCTAGCATCAGGAGTGTACTTCCGAAGTTGCGACACGTGAAACACATCGTGTAGGTTCGAAAGATGAGGTGGTAGAGTCATCCGATACGCCACTGGTCCAATCCTCTCTAGGATCTGAAATGGACCAATGTATCGAGGATTCAACTTCTTTGCTTTAATCGCCCTACCTACTCCCGTGGTCGGAGTAACCTTAAGGAAGACATGGTCTCCTTCCTCAAATTCTAAGGGCTTTCGCCTTTGATCGGCGTAACTCTTTTGACGATTCTGCGCCGTAAGCATCCTATCACGGATTTTCTTGACTTGTTCAGTGGTCTCTGCTATCATCTTCGGCCCCAACAAGCCCTTCTCTCCAACCTCATACCAACATAGCGGAGATTGACATTTTCTCCCATACAAGGCCTCATACGGAGCCATTCCGATGCTCGCATGATAACTATTATTGTATGCAAACTCCACTAATGGCATATACCGATCCCAACTCGCCAGTTGGTCCAAAACACAAGCTCTTAGCATATCCTCTAGTGTTTGGATCGTCCTCTCAGATTGACCATCTGTTTGAGGATGGTAAGCCGTGCTCAAGCTTAATCGGGTTCCAAAAGCTTTCTGAAATGCACCCCAAAACCTCGAAGTGAAATGAGGATCTCTATCAGAGATTATAGTAGCAGGTACACCATGAAGTCTCACAATCTCCTTTATGTATAACCGTGCTAGCTCCTCAGGGGTGTAAGTCATCGAATGGGTAAAAAGTGAGCTGACTTCGTCAGTCGGTCCACAATCACCCAGATAGCATCAAAACCAGCCCTAGTCCTTGGCAATCCTGACACAAAGTCCATTGCAATACTTTTCCACTTCCATTGTGGAATCTCTAAAGGTTGCAACATCCCGGAAGGTCTTTGATGTTCAATCTTTACCTTTTGACAAGTTAAGCACTTTGAAACGTATTCCGCCACATCATTCTTCATACCCGGCCACCAAAACATCGCTTTTAAATCATGGTACATCTTAGTACTTCCCGGGTGAATGGAGAATCTGCATTTGTGTGCCTCCTTTAAAATATCTTGCCTCAAAGTGCCAACATCCGGCATAATGATCCTACCCTTAAATCTCCATAACCCATCTTTTTCTTCCGACACTCTCCACTGTTTTCCTTGCTCAATAGCCGGTAACACCTTCCATAACGCTTCATCATTTTGATGAGCCTTTAGGAGTTCAGACTTAAAGTCACTTGAGATTTCTAATTGGTTCAAACACAAAGTTCCGGATACTTCTCGAGCACCAATTTTCAGACTCTCAAATCCCTTGAGCAACTTCTCCTCTTGAAGCATCATCCAAGCCGCATATAATGACTTCCGACTTAACGCATCTGCCACTACATTCGCCTTTCCCGGATGGTAATTCAACTCAAAGTCGTAGTCCTTCAATAATTCCATCCACCTTCTCTGTCTCATATTAAGCTCTTTCTGATCAAATAGGTACTTCAAGCTCTTATGATCAGAGAAAACTTGGAATTTAACTCCATAGAGGTAATGCCTCCACACCTTTAGCGCAAACACGACCGCAGCAAGCTCCAAATCGTGCGTAGGATAATTAACTTCATGTGGCCTCAACTGTCGTGAGGCATACGCCACCACATTATGATGCTGCATCAGCACGCACCCTAAACCCTTTAATGAGGCATCATAGTACACCTCAAATGGCTCGTTCGGCTCAGGTAACACTAACACAGGTGCAGTGGTCAACTTTTTCTTGAATGTCTGAAAGCTCTCCTCGCACTCAGGAGTCCAAACAAACGGAGTGTCTTTGTGGGTTAACTTAGTCATTGGCAAGGCTATCTGTGAAAAGCCCTTGATAAACTTTCGGTAATAGCCAGCTAAGCCCAGAAAACTCCTTATCTCTGTTACGGTGGTTGGTTGCTTCCAATCCATCACAGCCTCCACCTTAGTTGGATCTACGGCTATTCCCTTCTTATTCACCACGTGACCCAAAAACTTCACCTCACTCTTCCAAAACTCGCACTTAGACAGTTTTGCATAAAAATTCTTCTCCTTTAGAATCTGTAACACTGTCCTCAAGTGTTCCGCATGCTCCTCTTCGGTCTTGGAGTAAATCAGTATGTCGTCAATGAAGACAACAACAAATTTATCCAGAAATGGACGGAAAACTCTGTTCATGTAATCCATGAATACCGCAGGAGCGTTCGTCAACCCAAAGGACATCACAGTGTACTTGTAATGACCATAACGAGTCCTAAAAGCGGTCTTAGGGATATCCTCACCCCTCACCCTTATCTGTTGATAGCCGGATCGCAAATCGATCTTAGAGAAAACCCCAGCTCCTTGTAACTGATCCATGAGATCATCAATCCTCGGCAATGGGTACTTAATCTTTATTGTGACCTTGTTCAGCTGCCTGTAATCCACACAGAGTCGCATACCCCCATCTTTCTTCTTTACCAGTAACACTGGAGCACCCCATGGAGAGACACTTGGTCATATAAAATTCTTTCCCAACAAATCCTCTAACTGAGACTTTAGCTCGTTCATCTCTAACGGTGACATCCTATAAGGAGCGCTTGAGATTGGTCCCGCCCCGGGCACCAACTCAATAGCAAACTCAACTTCTCGGTTAGGTAAAAACTCATCAATATCATCGGGAAACACTTCTGAAAACTCACACACAACCGGAATCTGTTCCAACCTTTGATCATCACCCGAACACCCGTGGTTAACAACAGGATACCCTGACATTCGATTCCAGAACAGTTCACCATCATCGAATTCAAGTAATAATTATTCACCACGACCGGCCCTTCTGTATCTTCCGGCATAAAGTACACCGACTTTGTAGAACAATCAAGCAGGACATGGTTCTTAGATAACCAGTCCAATCCGAAGATAAGATCAAGACCGATCATCGGCAAGCAGACTAAATTATGAACAAAATCACGCTGCTTGAACCTAAAGGAAACTTCCGGGCATCCTAGCCTAGTCACCATGGCTTCATGGGTGCGTTATACACTCTTAGATCATAACCTAAGGTTACTATCTTCAATCCTAACTCCTGGGCTTTCTCTAATGCAATGAATGAATGTGATGCTCCCGAATCAAATAAAGCATTTAAAGTTTGACCAGCCATTTCACAGTTACCTCGAATAAGTGTCTCAGATCCCTCGGTACCTATAGCCGAGGTGGTGAACACCCGACCAGTCTGTTGTGCCTTCCTAGCACCTTGTTTCTGCTTCTCCGGACAACTTGCGACTTTATGCCCCGCCTTTCCACAATTGTAGCACAAACCCCATCCGGCCTTGCATGGTGCTCCCGGATGGTGGCTCCCACATCTAGTACAAGCTTGATCATTCTGAAGCTGCTTTCCAAACTTCTTTCCTTAGGAGTTGTTGTTGTTGGGCCTCCTGAAAGAGCTTCCCCTCTTGAAAGACGGACCTCTAGGTGCAAAGCTCTTCCCTCGGTTCTGTGGGAATGATCCTTTGTGACTCCCTTTCTCAGCGGTTGCCCTTTTCACACACTCTTCAGTAACCCTACACTTGTTCACCAATTCGGAGAAAGTCCTGATCTCCATTGGTCCTACTGAACTGAAGATATCACTCCGGAGTCCTCCTTCAAATTTAACACACTTCCATTCCTCATATTCCACCGGAGTCCCTTGGCACATACGAGAGAATCTGAACAGCTCCTCAAACTTGTCAGTATACTCTGATACGGACATGGTACCCTACTTCAGCTGTAACAATTCAAGCTCATTGGCCGTCCTAGCAGAAGTCGGAAAGTACTTCTTATAGAACTCCTCTTGGAAGACATTCCAGGTGATATAGTCATCACCCTGCTGCAGAAGACGTCGGATACCTTGCCACCAATGCGACGCTTCACCGATGAGCATATAGGTAGCAAACTCGACACGCTGTCCTTCAGGCACCACTTGTGCTTGCAGTGCTCGTTCTATGGCCTGAAACCATGTATCAGCCTCAATCGAGCTAGCAGTTCCCTTGAACTTAGGCGGATTAACCTTCAAGAAGTTTGCCAGTGTCATCGGGCCCTGAACTCCACCTCCGTCATTACCATGGTTGTTCATCTGTTGACCAAGAGCCTCAGCAGTGGCTTGCATAGCAGCAGCCATATTCTCTAACGCAGTCATAAAGTTCACCGGGTCATTAGGGTTATTCTCCGGTGCACGAGCATTAGTACGACCCCTTCCACGGCCTCTACTGCGTCCACGAGGCGCCATCTGGTCCCTATACACACCAAACAATCGATATTAAGTTGATCAGTCTCAATATCGGAAGTCTAGTGCTTCAAAGTCCCAAATGCATGCTCATGAACATTTATGCCAATTATATCAAGCAGATATACTAATAGCACATAACACACACACAGAGAATGCACAGAAGCATAGTCAGTCCATCCCTCAGGCTCTACAGGAACGAACTGCTCTGATACCATAATGTAACACCCTATCATACAGAGTCTTATGCTTAAGTCATAATTCAGAGATGACAAGGTATTACGACTTCTAAAAATAAAAATTTAGTACGTATAGTAGTATGAATGATTGATTATAACTAGGAGCCTTTGTAGAAAAAGGGGTAAACAAAATCGCAACTCAAAAGCGCAACACTCTGATCGATAACGTAACGAACAAGGATAACCAACACGAGATTATATATATACAAAGGAGTGTCAAAAACAGGAATATCAAGACTCAAGATCCGGCCACGAAGATAACCGGTCCGAGCATAGCAATATATACATATGATAAAATAAGGAAAACCCCAAAGAAAACCCAAAGGGACACAAATACATAAACCTATTCTCCAAAATTTCCCATAAGAGGAGTCATCTCAGTTTGTATTATTTAATGGAGATAAAAGTATCTAAGCAAAACATATAAACCAAAACATAGTCCCGAGAACAAAGGATCTTCGCAAATCTAGAAGTCTCCAGCATGCCTCAGCGGGAAACCGCACGTGCTGCATCTGAAAACCAGAAAATCCGCATGGGTGAGAACTAGAGGTCCCCAGCATGGTAACAGCTTCCACATATATAATACATAATAATAGAGGAAAGCCGAAGGCAATCCTAGAACTTCCTCCAGAATAATATCAAAGCTTATAAACAAGCTAAACCATAAGGGCATCTGACTAAAGATACTTCAGTCTAACTAATACTTCCCTTTCCAATTTCTTCAAACCTCCCAACCACCATCAGGAGTATAATGTAGCAAACACAGTTATATCAAACCAGAAATATACAAATAAGAGCAATTAAGGCATTTAGATAATTAGCAGGTAATATGCAGTCAAATAGGCAATCTCAAACAATTCATATAGTATGCATATGATGAATGCATGGCCCTAGTGGCTGATGATATCATCTGTCGGCTATAGAGCCGACCCGACAAGTCCTGGTAGCTAACCATTGGACTGTCCCTCTGTCACGCATCCCCAACTCGAGTTATACTCATCATAAGCTTGATCATAATCATGATCTATATCCATCACCTTCACTGGTGAATATTTACGGGGGCGAGCTCATCCGGGTCTTTCACAGTGCCCGGCCACACTTATGACATAGGGTCAAAAGAGCTTCGAGTCTCAACCTGGAGCACGTGGTGGCTAGCCACTGCTTCCTCCCAGTGAAACTCTCATCTCCAACAGTGGAAATGCAACATTCATAATTCATTCAACAGCATATATGCATTTATACATAGCCATAATCATGGCTCCGCTGTAACACGGCAATAATCTAGCCATCCAGCTCACGGTTAAATCCATAACCAGCTAATTCATTAACAATTACAGCCTTTTGGCCCATGGCATAACAAGCACTTCCACCACCATCCTCCGCCTCTCACATAATAATCTTTGATCCTCATTAATCATTCATTTTTCCCTTGCTTCACTCGCAAGTTACTGCATCCCCTAGCTCCTTTTCTAATAGCTAGGCATATCATAATGATTTAAGGCATAAGTGGTGAGATCGAAGGCTTAGAAGTATGAGATTTGGCTTTTAAAACTCCAAAATCAACTTTGGGATGAAAACAGGGCCACGCGTACGCGCACTCCACGCGCACGCATGGATGGCCACAAAAACTCATCGTCGCGTATGCGTCATGCACGCTAACACGTGGATTGAAAATTAGCTAATCGACGCGCACGCGTCAACCACGTGTACGCGTGGGTGCTCTCGTGCCCCAGGCACAAAACTGGCACAGTTCTGGCCCAACTCTCTGGAAAATGGTTGGGCATTGGGTGCAGCACAATCGGCGCGCCCGCGCACATCACGCTCACGCATGGATGGCGCTTCCTGGAAGAACGGCGCGTACGCGCCAAGTGCGCCTACGCGCGAGGGGTCATTCTGCTAAAAATTTCCTAAGTTAAAAGCTGCAGAATTCACAGGTTCAAACCCCAATCTTCCGACGGACATAACTTCCTCATTTTAAATCATTTTTCACCCGTTCTTCGAACGGCATGGACATCCCGGATCCAATTTCATTTCTAAACAGATTTGGCATAAAACAGAGATCCATAGTCTAAGTTATGTCCCGTCAAAATATGCCCAAAAACCATATTTTTATACAAAACCACAAAGTGTCATTTTCGAAACAAGCCATTTTCAACTCTTTTCAAAATCAATCAAAGCATGCCAATTTCATCCATTTTCTTTGAAATCAATCAAAATATATCAAATTCAACATCAAGCCTCCTCATCTCACACATTGACACTTTACCACAATTCACCAAAATCACTATCCCATCATTTTAACCCACTTCACCCAAGTGGCTCAAACTCAAACACATTGACATATCATATACTCTTCCTCATGCCAACTTTCAACAACACCAATCCCAATAAATCATCATTTTACACAATCAATATCATACTCACCATCCACATGGTTCAATCCACAATTCAACCATAACCAATCATCAATCATACATCACAACATACATTTTTCTCATACATCATACCATCAAGGCATCAATAATCATCATCACATATATGACCACATCATATATATCAACCATTCAACAATACCAACAATTCAATGCCTATCTTAGGGCCTCTAGCCTAAGTATTTCCTACCACATTATATATTAGATACGAGAAACCGAGACCATACCTTAGCCGATTTCCCAAGCTCAATCGGAGCACTTCCAAACCACTTTTCCTCAAGCTCTCAAGGCCTCAACACCTCCAAGAACAGATTTTTCACCACCAAACCCTTTTCAAGATTTTCAATAACACCAATCAAGCTCCAATATTTACATATATACAACCTAAGCCACAATTATCACACCCATACACAATATCTCAAAACCCAAACATCATAAAATCACAAATTACACTAGGGTTGAGAATCTTACCACACCCAAGGTCCAAGGAGACAAGATTAACCTTCTCCTTCAAGAGAGTTGGGTCCTATAACATCAAAGAGCCCAAAATCTCAACATTTTTGCTCATGAAACTCGAAAACAAGGCTGGAAATTCGAAGAGAAAAACGTGGCTTACCTCAAGATTTATTGTATGGGTTTTGTAGAGCTCTCCGCGGTGAACGCGTGGCCGCAAACGGAGCGGCAATCAGAGCTCTAGATCAAAAGTTATGGTGGTTTGAAGATCAACCAAGGGAGAGAACTTGAGAGAGTGTTCTTCCCTCTTGTGCCTCCAATTTCAGCATGTGAGTGTATTTAGTGAGGAGAGAGAATGCTGAAAACTAGGGTTTTGGTTTAGTTATGTTGGGCCAAGGGCCCATTTTTGGTCCGGTTTGGCCCGTTCGGTCCAATCTTGGTCCGAATTCTATAAAATTGGTACCGAAATTCTCGTCTCAATCTCCTCTATCATATTAAGCCATAAAAATCATATTTTAGGCTTTCTAGAATAAATTCTCATTTATGGGTTAATTAGCCGTTAATTAACCGGATTTTACATATATAATATAATTTAATATATTTTTAATATATATTTTATACTAATAACTAATTTTAATAATTAATTTCGTTGTATACCTAATAGTCTAATACAGTTTTTTAAGTATTATCAAAATTTCATAATCACAATAATAATAATAATAATAATAATAATAATAATAATAATAATAATAATAATAATAATAATAATAATAAACCAATCTGATGATGGTGGCTATAGTCTCTCTTTAATATCGTAGGGATAGAGGCGGCGGTGACGGCGATATGAACAATAACTGCGACGGAGGATGTGATGGGGATAACAAGAGTAGATTCGACAAGCACGTGCAGTGGCAGTGATAGCGGGTGCTCTAGACACGGTAGCGAGTAAAGAAGGGAAGAGAGAAAGAGAAGAGAGAGAATGACGTCGGACAAGTAAGGGGAAGGCTTCGCGTTTGAATTTAGCCCCAAATTTACTGTCAGATTAATCGGACAGTAACGTTTTCTGTGTTCCCAAAATGTAACGTTTTACTAAATAACGTTATCGTCAAATTTATTGTTGAAAAATTCGACGATTATGAACGCACCAAAATTTTTTTTATCCCTCTAAATATTACCGTCGACGTTACCATCGGAACATCAATTCCGATGGTAATAATTTAAGATAACAAATTTATTGCCAAATCTGACAGTACTCAATATTTTTCTTATAGTGAATGAATAGTAAAATCCCAATGTAACTTGACCTCTAATCGTTGTTCAAAATGACAACATGCCACTTATTGATTAGAAAATGACAATGCGGTTCTTAACTATTAACTTTGTCAAACTTTTTGGCCTTTCTATTAAACTTTTCATCCATAATTAACAGATTTTGCTTACATGTAATTTTAATTGATTATGTGTCAAAAAACTATCACAAGAGACAAAACGATTTTTATTGTGTCAGTAATAGGCTATTATATATAAAGTAAGACAAGTAAATATTTGAAAAAAGTTTAATGAGACACTTAAATCTCTAATCAATTATAAACATAGACATATAAATTTATAATAAATTATAAAATAAAACAAATAACCCTAAATTTTAACAAATTATTGCACCTATTACTATACTAATTGCTGACCTTGATTGGTGAACGCCTCAGTTTTTTATTTTTTCTTTTTGAGTAATTTTGTTTTGATAGATATTTATTAAAAAAAAGTGAATTAATAAGAAAGTTAGAGAGCTAGTGTGTAGTAGAATAACACTATAATGACATTAGAGTAAGCGAGTATAATGTAACACTGAGTAGTCACTTTCACTACTCTTTTTACTTCGTTGTCGTAGTTGTAGCAAAAAATTAATAAATTGAATTATATTATTTTGATTTACTATTTTCTGTCTCTTTGTTAGTAAATCAAATCATGTTAGTTTAATTTATTTAAATTTAATTCATAAATTAAATTGGGTTAATTTGATTTATGTGTATATATATTTAAATTGAGTTTATTTAATTCAATTTATATAGATTTATTTAGGATTGACGTGTATTAAGAATATTTGTGCAATGATTTGGGTAAATACATGAGAATTAACATCGGTCATGCCAGAACTTCTAGAAAGACGGCTCAGGAGGTTATTGAAAAAATTTCAAGGAAGTTTTCTAGTTGAAAAGGATGCTTGCTGAATAAGGCAGAAAGGCTTTGCCTTGTTAAATCGGTTATAGCCTCTATCCCAGTTTATGAAATGCAAATTTCTCTTCTCCCGAAGTATGCATGTAATAAAATTGATTCCTTGATGAGACAGTTCTTTTGGAAAGGCCAAGCGACCGGCAAAGGGCTGCCTCTGGTCAGGTGGGAGGTTGCCATAACTCCTAAAAGGGCAGGAGGATTGGATATTAGGGATAGTTCCTGTGCTAACATGCCGCTTCTGGAAAA
Source organism: Arachis stenosperma (assembly GCF_014773155.1). NCBI lineage: Eukaryota > Viridiplantae > Streptophyta > Magnoliopsida > Fabales > Fabaceae > Arachis > Arachis stenosperma. The sequence continues at coordinate 117,116,488 of NC_080382.1, forward strand.
GTTGGTATGGGATTGTCTAAATAACAGTGAAAAGTTGTGGGTGCAGGTTTTGAAGCATAAATATCTCAGGAATCAATCTGGTATGAACAAAAATAGTAGAAATTCTTCATCGGCTACTTGGAAGAACATTGTTAGTTCCTATGAGCATCTCAAAGAAGGGCTTCATTGGAATATTGGAGATATCCACAAATTAGTTTAGTATGATGAGTTGACTCCTTTTGGTAAGCTTTGCAACCTTGTTTCTTATGTACATATTTCTGAATCAGATTTCATAGTGGCTGACTTGTGAAAAGGGGTGTCTTGGGAGGTTGATAATCTTACCACGCCTATTCTGCATGAGATTAAGCAGTTTATTTGTAGTCTGAGATATCCTAGTTTGACTGAGTTGGAACCACAGTGGGAGTGGTGGCCTGCAGCAACAAAAAAGTATAGTGCAACGGAAGGTTATAGATGGTTATTAAAGAAAACATTAAATTGGAATGCCAATAGTAATTGGAACTAGTTGTGGAATACAAATATTTCGGAGAAGTTCAAATTTACTATGTGGCTTGGCTTACATGATACTCTACCAACTGAGACCTTTCGATTCAAGCGGCATTTAGCTTCTTCAGATATGTGTAAGAGATGTAACAAGATGCAGGAGACTATGGAGCATTGCCTTAGAGACTGTGAACGATCAAAGGTAATTTGGCATATGTTGGATCCTAGTATCCTGGACTCGACGGCTGGTACTGCTCTTGAAGAGTGGTTTCGGAAGGCCTTGGCTAACAATGAGGTGTCCTTTGGTGCAGGACTTTGGTGGGTATGGAGACATAGGTGCAATGACATATTCAATATTGACAACCCTTGGACAGACCACAAGGTTGTTGCCTTGCCCAGAATTACCGTCAAAGACTTACAGGTTTACAGGACTCAAAACAATGTCTTTAGGTCTCTCTGAAATTGCCTGTGTTGGGAACCACCGGTAGGCAATAGTTTTAAAGTTAATTATGATGCAAGCTTGTATATGGATTCAAATTTAGCGGAATTTGGGTATATTATTACAGATTCTAAGGGAGATTAGATCTCAGGCTGCTCTGGAAGCATTCCTCCTTCATCTATCATCAAATGTGAATTATTTGCTGCTTGGAGGGGGCTGGTTTTAGCTTGAGATTGTGGTTTGAGGGATATTATATGTGAAACGGATTGCCTTGACATTTTGCCCATCATACATGAGCTTACAAGTGGGTATTCATTTGAAGTAACAGATTTGGTTCACAAGATTCAGGAATTTTTATCTCGTCTTTGGCTTGTTCACGTTGAATGGGTGTCCCGAGAAGCAAATAGTGCTGCGGATTGGATGGCTAAATATGGTGCCAAGAGTAATTCTAATCATGTTATTTGGTCTGAGCCTTGTGTTGATCTCTAGCAAATCATCCGCTCGAATATAAGATAGTGTTTGCTTTGTTTCTTTCCATGTTTAAAAAAAAATATTTGTGCAATATTGACTTTCAATCAATTTATTAACGTAAATTATTCTAAAATAAATTTATGAGCCATAAGGGTATATAATAGGATTTTTTACTTAGATAAATTTTATAGAATTCAAATTTACTGGATTCTCCTGAAATGAGATCTACAACGTAATTACCCTCTTATTATTATTATATAAATCGTCCTAGGCTGTGTAGGATTAAATAAAACGTAAACCATTTCAGCCTACAATGATTAATGCATGATCTGATAAGGGAAACAAAGGGTAAATCGTGCCAGGGTCCCTAGAGTTAAAAGGAGAACGTAATCCCAGGCTGGTAGGTTTAACATGTTGTTGGGCTAAACTTCATTGGACTGCCACGATTTACACATAAAGGAGACCCTACTCACCCTGGTCTAATTTATGTATAATAAAAAACTTTTATTTATAATATTTTAATTTAAATTATATCTATTTAAATTTTAACTTAAGAAATAAAAATATAATTTTTATAATTTCAATTATTAATTTCATTGATAAGATTAAATTAAATTAAAAAAAAGAATACTAATAAATTATAATAAAAAGAGTACTAAATTTTAATATATAAATTTAATTTTTTTTAATAAAATGTCAAAAGGTGTTAAAAATATAATTTTAAATAATATAAATTCATATTATTTTGAATAACATAAATTTAAGTTTTTATGAAATTTCTAGTATTCCTTGTTTATATGATTTTTTTAATCATTTTTATTGATACATATTTTTTATAAAATTTTGTTTGTCATTTTATAAAAACTTAAATTTATGTTACTCAAAATCACATAAATTTATATTTTTCAAAATTATATTTTTTAACACCCTTTGACAATTTTTAAAAAAAAATTAAATTTATGTATTAAAATTTAGTACTTTTTTATTATAATTTGTTAGTATTTTTTTATTTAGTTTGGTTTTTTTAATAGAATTAATAATTAAAATTATAAATAAATAATTAAAATTTATATGAAGTCAAATAAAAAATGACAAAAAAGAATTCTATAAAAAATATGCATTAATAAAAATTATTAAAAAAATATATATAAATAACGAATACTAAAAATTTCATAAAAACTTAAATTTATGTTACTTAAAACAATATAAATTTATATTATGCAAAATTAATATTTCTTAACACTTGTTGACATTTTTTTAAAGAAAAACTTAAATTTATGTATTAAAATTTAGTACTCTTTTATTATAATTTGTTAATATTTTTTAATTTAATTTAACCTTCTCAATTAAATCAATAATTGAAATTATAAAAAGTATTTTTTTATTTTTTTTGTTAAAATTTAAATAAATATAATTTAAATTAAAATATTATAAATAAAAGTACCCTGTTATACAACCATCACTCTATAGTAAGAGTGTTAACTAAGCTATTAAGAAACCTGATTTCTAACGTCTTATGCTAAATTATATACACCCTAAATTATTATACCCACCATCGTACAACGTCTTTATTCAAAATTATTTTAAATTGCATACTAAGCATATACTATATGATCCAACACACTATATGATATAACATATATTAACGTAGTTAATTTTACCATGCAATCAACTCAACAACATTGCGAGCATAAATCGTCCCAATCAAGTTTGTGTTACCAAGTAACACGTGAATCACGTCAGGGTAAGTATGGTCTCTATTGTGTGTAAATCATGGCAGTCCAACTAGGTTTAGCCTAACAACATGTTAAACCTACCAGCCTGGAACGATTTACGTTCTCCTTTTAACTCTAGGGACCCTGGAACGATTTATCCTTTGTTTTCCTTATTAGATCATGCATTAATCGTTCTAGGTTAAAATGGTTTATGTTTTATTTAATCCTACACAGTTTAGGACGATTTATATAATAATAGGAAGAAGATAATTACGTTACAGATCTCATTTCATGGGAATCTAGTAAATTTGGGTTCTATAAAATTATTTAAGTAAAAAACCCTATATAATATTATTCTGGTCTGCCAAATATATGTGACACCGTTATTAATTTAAAGTGTGATTATAATATTATCAAATAATGAACGTGAAAAACTATTTCAATTTAGTATGTATTGCAGGCAAATACTAAATTAATTTAATTTTTTGCAAAAACATATCACGGATATATATGAATAAATTAAATTAAAAATTTTATATAAATTATTAATGATAAATTACTAAAATGGTCTTTTATTTTTAAAATACTGATAAAATTAAAATATTCTTCACTTTTGATAAAGATAAAAATATTTTAAAATATTATAAAATACGACAAAAATAATATTATTTTTGTTAAAGTGTCAAACAATTTTTATATTTGACAAACTGCTATTGTATTCTATCCAAAATTTTATAAAAATATTTGAATAACTATTAAAATATATATAAATCAGATAAAAAATTGATCTCTAAAATTTTTTATTCTTTATTTTTATTAATATTAATCACAAAATATCTACAAAGTATAAAATATTAAAATTTTAAAGACAAAAAAATCTCATTTTTTTAATCACGCTTATAAAAAATTGTATCAAAATTTAATTTTTAAATTTTTTTTAAATATATATTTAACGTCGAGTAGTTTTGTCATGTTTTAAAATACTTTGAAAATGTTTTATGATTAACAATAGTGAAAAATAATTTTGTCAATGTGTTCAAAAATTGAAAGTAATTTTGATAGTTTATATATATATATTAAAATAAAAAATAATGAGTGATGATGGCTGCCAAAAAATATATATAGTTATTGAAAATTGAAAAGTATATTAAAATTAAAATCGAATAACTTAAGAAATTATGCAATATACAATCAGGCAAATTAAAAATGAGAAAGTATAGGCACTAGATATGAGAATGGCAGCCACAGAAAATAAAGAAAAACATTGCATGAAGAGATTTACGAACAAATAGCATGACATTACATAGTCGAAGGCTCAACCACACTCTGCAACATCTGAGCTTTAACATATTTTATTCAATATTTGGATGGTTCAAAATCAAAGAATACTAGTATATGAGTCAAGTACATTGGTACATATAAAAGCTTTTCCTATTTTAAAGTGTATTCTATATTTCTACACATAGATGTTGTCATATCACGATTTAAGGTACATCATAAATATTGACGGTTTTGCTATATATCCAAGTTTTTTGATAATTAAATCTAATCAAATTAATCTAAATTTAATAAAAATCATTTTCATTATTCAGAATGTGTACACATGTGTGCTTCACTAATGTAAATATATCCTTCTTTTTCTTCGTGTTCTTTCTTTTTTTTTTTTGCGTTCTTCTTTTTTCTTCTTCGCGTTCCTCCTCCTTCTTTGCGTATTTTTTTTCCATCGTCATTTTTTATTGCTGCTGTTGTTATTGCATTTTTTCTTTTCCTCCTTTTCATTCTAATAATTTTGCAGCATTAATTTTTCTTTTTTCTTTTTTATATTATTTCTCTTAAGAGAATGAAACAAGAAGAATTATGAAAAAAGAAATAAGAAGAAGATGAAGTTGCAGAAAATGAGGTGGAAAAGAAAGAATTTTGAATTATTCAGAACTTATTAGAATAAAAATATACTTAAATTTCTTAACAATAACATATGAATTTCTTAATTTTTATACCGAAATTTTACTACAAAAGCACAAAAATATCTTCTTTAATGTTGCACTATTTTTCTTTTTCTTTTTTCTTTATTTCTTTCTTTCTTTTAGTTGAATGAATATATGTTTATCCTATTCCTAGTAATTTTGTAGCATTATGTGTTTCTTCTTCTTCTTTGTTTGAATTTTTTTTGTCTTTATTTTTGTTAAAAGAGTAAAATAAGAAGAAACTTAAAAAGGTAAAATAAAAAAAAAAGATGAATAAGAAAAAAAAGAAGATGATAATGATGAAAAAGAAGAAGAATAAGAAGAAGAAAGAGGAGGAAGATGAAGAATTTTTAATTATGTAGAACTTATCAGAATGAAAATACACTGAAATTTCTTAACAATAACACATAAATTTCTAAGTTTTTACATCTAAATTTTGCTACAAATACACAAAAATATTTTCTTTAATGCTTCATTTTTTTCTTCATTTTTTTCTTATTTCTTTTTCTCTTTTAGTTGAATGAACGTATGTTTATCTTTTTCCTAATAAAAATTTACAGTATTATGTGTTTCTTCTTCTTTGTTTGATTTTTTTATTTTTATTATTGTTAAAAGAGTAAAGTAAGAAGAAACTTTAGAAGATAAAACAAGAAAAAAAAAGATGAATAAAAAAAAAGATGATGATGATATAAAAAAGAAACAGAAGAAACAATAGAAGATGAGGAAGAGGAAGAGGAAGAGAAAGAGTTTTGAATTATGCAGAACTTATCAGAATATAAATTGAAGGGTGTGATAGGCTTAGAGAAGGGGGTTGAATCTATGTCTTTCTTTTAAGTTATTGAATGACCCTTTAAAACAAACTTTCAATTTTGATTATGTTTGAACTCAGCAGCGGAAAATTTATGAGATAATTTATTTTTATCTCATGAATATCAGAAAACAGAACATATCAGAGAAGAGAGAAGCTGACACCACCATATATCCTGATTCAATTACCTTGTGCAATAATGCAACCTACATCCAGTTTCCTCCACAACAATGGAGGAATTTTCACTATAGTTAGAAGTATTACATACACCAATTCCACAGGATTGGCACAATCCTTTCACACTCAAGTTCTAACCTAACTTGACTTTGGCTATGGTAATACCTAACTCTTCACTCTTAGTGCTCACCCAACTAAGAAAGGGATACCTCACTGGTACTGGATACAAAACACAAACTTACCTAAAGAAATCTGAAAATAACTCTAGGCTTTTCTCTCAAGTGTATCACTCAGCCTCTTTCCACTCATGGCTTTTACTTGAGCTCTCTCATTATGCCTTTTTTCTTAAGGAATTACAGAAAGATAAACATTGAAAAGTAAATTACAATCTGTAAAACATGAAGGAGATTGATGTTTCAACAGCCTCTTTGCTATGTGATAAACCAGATTAGCAAGCCTCTGATTTAGTTCCTCATTCTGGTGGAATGCCCCTTTGATTAGGAAGCATTGTCCAAGTTGATGAACTTCTTCAGAGAACTCCTCTCGGAACATAAACCTCAAAACTTCTTTTATCTCCTTCCATGTTGCTGGGTTCTTCTTCCTAGGTCAAACTTTAAGCAGTGTGCTTCACCAACCTACCATCTCACCTTTTTCTCATTAATCCTCAGAAAGAAAACTGTGCTCTGACCTTCTCTTGTTGACCAAAAATCATAGAAAAGCAGAAAACTGATATTCTTAATGGTAAACCCAGATCTTGGCCATTGAGAAGCTACTTGGTCCCCAAGACTTACTTATGACCGTAGATACACAGCAGATTAGAGCAAAAATCAACTTTCCCTTGTAACCCATTTTCGGAATGGCAGAGAGTTGGAAAGAAGAGAGGAACGCAGTATTTATGCAATAGGAAATGGTTTACCTTTAACCTTTGCCTAAACTTGATTTGGTTTGAACTTGCTGATTTGACCTCAACCTTTCCTGCCTAACCTTTTCTTTCTTTCTTCTTCTTTGAATAGCTTAGGAACTAAGCACTTTCTCTTACTTCTGTGATTTGACTGAGACAGAGAAAAATGAATGTTGCTTTGGAAGCAAGATGGAGGGATTTGCTGAAATCAAATCGGGCTTGGATCGGGTCTTGATTTGCTTGGCCCGCCTGATCTCTTGTTTTGTTTTTCTTTGGACTTCTATTTGTATTATAGTCCACCAGCCTTGTTTGTAGTTTTCATCCACTTGGGCTGCTTGCTTTTATATTGGGCTGTTGCAACAATACATTTTAGACTGCAACACTTAATCACAAATAATTAATATTTATTAGATAATTTACCCAATAAAATAATATTTATCATCATTAATTAATTTAGTTAATTTCTTAACTCAATAATCTCCCCCTTGATAACAAACATAATTAAAGCAATGATCAAAAGGAAAAGAATTTTATTTAAGTTAAGAAACTTCCATGTGAATGATGCTGGTTGCTTTTGTGTTGCTCCCCCTTTCTTTTTCAAGAGTAGCTCCCCCTGGATTTATGCTCTTCCTTTTTGTTTCTGTTTAGAGTGAAGTACCAACCCGGCCCTTGTCCATTTACAAGAATGACAATGCGACCCCTCAAAATAAAATTGATCCAGTTCGGTCTCTGTCCCCGATTTCTGTCACACAAGGCAGTCCCCATGCATTTTTTTCCGGCGAAACTTGACAGAAAATGCTGAGCTGGCTCGTTCGGTGCATGACCTGTCATGTGAGGTGGATGATGTGTTCAGTCAGTGCTGAGATGGAGAAGTTGAGATGGACAGGGGCTAATTTGTCCTACACAGTCACCATATAAACGACGTCATTTTACTGGGAAGCAACGTTTCAGTTGCTTTTGAAAAGGTGGGTTATAAAATCCCTTCCCCCAGCCTTGACATTTACAAGAAAATCCTAGGTCAAAAGCTTCTTCACTTCTTGAGACCGTTGTGGACGCTGTGTTGGTGGAGGGAAGCGCTGACATTGCTGCTTACAGTGTTGACGACGTCATAGTTCACAGCGGTTTGGTGGTGCTGTTGATGGAGCTTAACGGAATCGTGTCAGGATGCTGCAGACAGTTCAGGTTAGTGATTTTATATGAAGCATTTGTCCCTTGTGCGTTGCGTGGTCCCCCCAAATTGATTCTACTTCTGACAAGGAACCATTGTTGTCTATAACCATTTATGGTCCTAGTCATGGAAAAATTCAAATAACCCTGAACTTTGTGCATTTTCGAAAAAATTAAATAATATAGTGGTGGTCATTCTTGTTTAAACATGTTTATTATTAGGGAGTTTTTATTAAAGCTTGAATAAACTGATTGCAAATGTCTGAATATATGGTCATTCCTGTGTTTCACCATGGGGGGAGATTTGTCAGAAACTCTGAAGGTAATCTCTGCTACTTGGATGGTAAAGTGAAGAGATTTTCTCCCTTTAGACTTGGATTACGTAAATTTTTTTGACTTGGTTGAATTATTTAAATAATTGGGTTACCGGGAGTATAAGCAGATGTTCTGGCTTGATATGGGAGAACCGAATATGGAAGCTGGACTTCATGTAATTAAAGGAGATGTAGAAATTAATCAGATGAGGGAGGGTAAGTTGAGGTACAGGAAAACTGATGAGCTATATATCTACTTTGAACATGATGTGGACATGCCTGATGTAGTTGAAGAAGATGTGGCTGAGGAGATTGTTGTGTTGGATTCATCATCGTCATTGTCATCAACTGATGATGGATATGAGACAACAGAAGATGAGCCTTACAAGCCTCCTCCCCCTGGATTTGAGACAGATGACAGTGGTAGCGAAGAAGAATACAAGAGGAAGAAAAAGGTTCCAAAAAAGAGAGTTTCAGCAAAGAAAAAGACGAGTAATGAGGCTGCTGGTATGAAACTGAAGATAAAAGTACTTATGAGGAAAAAAGAACTAAGAAGAAAAATAGTGTGCCTAAAAAAAAGTGTCGCCTAAAAAGAATGAGGGTAAGAAGGGTGGTCTAAGTAGTAATACCCCAAGACAATCACCAAGAACTACTAAGAAGAGAACATCTAAAAAATATTCTGGTGTTAGAAGGAGGCATATCTTAAGAGATGGACTAGACAAGAAGGGGATGGAGGGACAAAGTAGAGAAGGTAGACCAAGTGTTAGAACTGGACAAACAGACCAGAGAGATGGGCCTGTAGGTGGATCGGGTGAGGGTCCTAGTATGGGTGATGGGCCTAGTAACCGAAGTTCAGTCCCAACTGAGGTGGAGATGGATATTGATTATGAGAAATCATATGAGTATGAGAGTGAGGCCTTCATCAACCCAGTTTCTTCTGAGGATGAGGGAAGGACAACATATGATTCCTTTAGTGAGGATACTGAGTATGGAGAGGTAGTGTTTAAGATTGGTCAGATGTTCCCTACAATGGAAACGTTCAAGAAGGCTTTAAAAGACTACTTTGTATTTGAGGGAAAGGATGTGTTATATATTAAAAATGAAAAGCATAGGCTGAGGGCAGCATATGCTACTGAGGATTGTCCATGGCCGATTTTCATATACTAGAATAGTGTTAGTAGGTGTTTTCAGGTGAAAACTCTGATAGATGAGCACACCTGTGCCAGAGACTATGGCAGCAACATGGCAGATAGGGACTGGGTGGCATCGAAGCTCATTAAAAGACTACTTATCCATCCTGATATGAAACCAAGGCAGGCAATGAATCATATGATTGAGGAGTACAATGTGCAACTTAACCATAGAATGATTGTGAGGGCCTTGAAAGTAGCTAGAGAGGTGGTCATTGGTAATGCACGGTCACAGTATGGAAAAGTTAGAGACTACTTGAGTGAGATTCATAGGAGTAATCCCAGGTCTACAGCATTGATAGAGATAATACCACAACCTGAAGCCCTCCCATTGTTTGATAGGTTATACATTAGCTTAGACGCTTCCAAGAAGGGTTTCATTCAGGGTTGTAGGCCGTTAATTGGTCTAGATGGTTGTTTCTTAAAAGGGTATTATGGCAGACAATTGTTGAGTGCAGTGGGCCAAGACGCAAACAACCATTTTTTTGTCATAGCATACGCTATTGTCCCTAATGAATGTAAGGACACCGGGAAGTGGTTCCTAACGCTATTGCAAGATGATTTGGGGCTGGTGACGCAGCATGGATGGAATTTTATAAGTGATCAGCAGAAGGTAATTCAATTAGTTTGTTTGTTATCTTTTATGAACAAATTCAATTAATTCAAGTGATATGTACACTGTTAAATTGTTTTTGTGCGTCTAACGCTTGCAGGGGCTAGAGTTAGCTATCAAGGAAGTAATGTCGAATGCACACCACCGCAATTGTGTGCTACATATTTGGAAAAATATTATCAAGCATTTCAAAGACCAACAAATAAAGCAAATGGTATGGGAAGCAGTAAGATGCACAACATTCCAGGAATTCAATGCATGCATGGAGAAAATGAAGAAAATCAATCATGATGCATGGAAGTATCTACAGCGATTTGATCCAGCAGTGTGGACTAAAGCATATTTCAGTCATGGACCGAAAGTGGATAATATAACCAACAAGAAGAAACTTCCAAAGATAATGCATAAAAAGGGTAATTCTGACCAATAGGAACAGGGAGAAGAAATTCTCATTTTACAAAATACACCCCAAGCAGATGAGGTATAGTGATTGGTCAATGTTGTTTTAAGCTGTTTGTTTATTTTATACTCATTAAATTTTTGTTACAGGTTGCAAGAGAGGCTATGAACCTGAATCAACCACCCCCACAACCCTGCTCCACCCCCAACCTCAGCTATGCCCAGAGAAGAAAGCACCCTGTTGTTAGGCCCCCAACTGCTCCTATCTCAGCTCCACCTTCATTTGGACAACCTACTCCACCATCAGTTCAAGCTGCATCAGGTCTTAGACCATGTGTTCCAACCGGTCAAGCTGTGAACCCGAGGACAACAACTGCTAATGTTTTCTTTCAACAAAGTGCTCCTTCTGCTCAGACCATGGCTGCAGCAAGTTCTGGGACTGCAGCAAGGCTTTTCAAGTTCATTCCTACCCCTGGGTTTATACCTCCGAGGAAGACTTGATATCTGATATGTTGCTGTTGACATAGATGATAAGAATGACTACTTTTGTTATTAGTTTAAGTGTCTGTGTTTACAATCTAAGAAATATTTTGGAAGCTTTGAAGTGTTTGTATGCATGTTTAAGTCATTTTGAAATTCTACTAGACTGATGTGGAAGATATTTAACTCAGTTTGAAACTTGACAAATTTAGGAAACACCTTGGTTCAAGGCTACATGTTGGCCTTCTTTTTATTGTTAGAGGGCTATAAGTTGTCCCTTTCTCATGCTGAACAAGGACATGATTGGTTGTTTTGTGTACATGCTTTATATAAAGCATCTTTTGGGTTTTTTTATCCAATATTTTTCAGTAAAAAATCCGTATGACTATATGCTGCCAGAATTCATCAAAGTAGTAACAGACCATTTTTCTTGGATCAAATCATAATCTCATCTGAAACAACATACATACTTCTAAAGTAATACCACTTACAATGTAAACAACATACTCTTCTAAAAAACAAGACACACTTTGAACCTAGTATCACAGAAGGTTCCTGCTACTCATATGCCTTACAAAAATTTGGAGATCACAATTCCAAATATAAAAGCAATAACCAAAGCTTTAACAGTAACACCGCTAGAACCACTGTTGGCATTAAAATTTTTAGCTTCCAATTCTAATCCACTAACTCTAGCATCTAGTTCCCTCAGTTTTCCAGCATCAACACCAAAAGCAATAACCAAAGCTTTAACACTAACACCGCTAGAACCACTGTTGGCATTACAATTTTTAGCTTCCAATTCTAATCCACTAACTCTAGCATCTAGTTCCCTCAATTTTTCAGCATCAACACCAGTAGCATCAACAATATGACTTTGATCTCGCGTCCAACCCTCTATATCAGGAGAATTTCTGGAAAACTCTTCAAAGGATGCAATATAAACATCCAACCATGCAAAAAATTTACAATGCGATTTTGTGCTTTGTAGAATATACCCACAGCTCAAATGCTAGATCACATCGAGCTAAAATCAACGAAACTTAAATTAAATTTCAGATTACTTTGAAGTGTGGACATCCAAAAAAAACCTGTTAGGGTTCAATTCTGTTGAAGAGAGAAACAAAATAGCATGCGCCCCACACCGACATCGTGGAGCAATGAACTTCTTCTTCTTCTTCTTCTTCGGCGCAGCAATACTTCCTGCAAATACACTTAGAGGACTTCTGCCTTCATCTTTAAAAACTTCTCTTCCACTCCCATCAATGGAACTCGATGGTGGTTCGTTGCTGCTGCTCCTCATGGCTCTGTTAGGGTTTTCTTCTAAATGTGAAGGCTGGAAGAAGGGGTTTCATGGAAACTCACCTTTTCAAAAGCAACTGAAATGTTGCTTCCCAGTAAAACGACGTCGTTTATATGGTGACTGGGTAGGACAAATTAGCCCCTGTCTATCTCAACTTCTCCATCTCAGCACTGACTGAACACGTCATCCACCACATATGACAGGTCACGCACCGAACAAACCAGCTCAGCGTTTTCTGTCATGTCTCGCCGGAGAAAACGCATGGGGATCGCCTTGTGTGACGAAAATCGGGGATAGGGATCGAACTGGATCGATTTTATTTTGAGGGGTCGCGTTGTCATTCTTAAAATGGATAGGGGCCGGATTGGTACTTCACTCTTCCTGTTTACATTATATTTATAGAGAACACAAAAAAGAACTGCATATAATTCATCTTTGACTAAGAGAGTTTATATAATAAACAATACCAAACTAGCCCACAATACAACGTATTATGTCAGCAACAAAAATAAGACATCATGTTAAGCTGAAGAACAATATTATGTTCTCATAATTGAAGCCCAAAACAATAAAGCATAGTTTTTTTTTTTTTTTTTCAGAACGAGTGAACCATGTGGGGGAAACAACAGGTTCATTGAAAGGCTGGATGCTTGGATGGAAGCTGAAAATCCTTAGAATAATGGCAAGAAAATTATCCATTCACTATTAATTCCCACCACACCCTACTCACCAACACAAGGCAAACCAAAGAAAAGGAAAATTTCGTGTCAATACTTGGGAATTGGGATACTGTCTATCTCTAACGCCAAATAAACCAAAACGCTCTTCCTCAACCTTCCTTTCCTTCAATGTTAAAGTTTTTCTGTATCCTTTAATGAATAGTGATTGAACGAGAGAAGAAACCAATCATAAGTAGTGATCATAATAAAAACTAATAAATAGAGGATATTAATGGAAGACAAAAAGCCCAATTTTGCCACTAGCTTTTTTTTTTATTCTCCTATTTTATTCGGTGACCCACTAACACATGATAAACATCTCTTTAAGTAATATGTACTCGTTAACCAAAAATTAAAAAATAATTACTGCTCATAATAATAATAATAATAATAATAATAATAATAATAATAATAATAATAATAATAAATACAGAAAATAATATGAACTTTAAAACATTTTATGTAAATTAAAAAAATGTAAAAGATCATGTAAGTCTAAAACAGAAAAAAAAATTAAAATATATCAGCACTTAGACCATCTCCAGTAGGGAACTCATTCTAGTTCCTATTTATGGTCCACCTGTCATAAAAAGTAACTCCACGTCAGCTTTTTGCATCATTACCAGTAAATAGGAACTCAAAAAATCTCTCTCTCCTCCATTAGAAGGAACTAACTTTAGTTCCTATTGTGGTCCCACATAATTAATTAATTAAAGTAATTAAAATTAATATAATTATTATTTTTTATAATAATATTATTTAAATTTATAAATTTAAAATAATTTAATATTATAAAATATTAAAATAAATAACTTAAATTTGGTTAGTATTTTAAATTTTATAAATAAAAATAAATAATCCAACTAAAAATTATTTTATAATATGTAAAAATTAAATTTATTTTTATGTAAAATAAATTTAATTAATTATAATTTAATATAACAATATAAATAATATTTGATATTGATTTAACATAATTATTTATATTAATTATAATTTAATATAACTAATTATTAAATAATTAATATAAATAATTAATTAAATAGATATATAAATATTTAATATAATAAATTATTATAATTATTAATAAATTAATTATAATTTAATTATTCAATATATATTTAATATATTTTTTATTTTTTTTATTAACTTACCACATGACATGATTTTATTGGTTGTTGCAAGTCCCTGTTTAGAGGAACTCTCAACCTTGATCCACGTGAAGAGTCCTCCTTCCCTTTTCACTCCAATGGTACTTGAGTCCCCATATGTCAGAAGAGGAACTCTATTTCTTAGCATTGGAGTTGCTCTTACACATCTTATCGTTAAATCATTAAAGATTTTTTAAAAGTTAAAACTCAATTATAGTATTAAATATTCTTTAATATTGTGGAAAATACCACTCACACTCAAAGATTAGAATAAAAAAATCATTCAACTTTATATACTTAATTATAATATATATTTATTTAGAATAAAAATAAAGATTCTCATAACGCTTTTTTTTTCTTCAATCCATTTTCTTGACCTCAGACCATCATAAGAAACCAAAAACCCCATTAACCCTAAAGAAGCCCAAACAATTATAAGTCCAAACAATTTCAGCCCACTTTTAAAAAAAACCATAATCACACACACATTAATCTCTTAATGTATACCGTTGACATACTGTCATACTCTACTAACTATATGCTACGATGTGTTATGCGCAGTTTTTCATGTACCACAGAGGAAGGAAGTTATGCATCGCAACATGCTAACTCTCACAAAGTATAGATATTTCATGTGATTCATATGTATGGACTAGAAAATTTTTCTATATATATATTTGCACATTAAATTGAAAGTTTATTAAAAATAGTGGCACGTAAAAATGAATTAAATTATAAAAATTTAATTGGACTTAGTTGTTTGACTTAGATATTGAATTTTATTAAAACATTGACGTTAACAAAAATAAACTAATAATTATGATTGGACATTTACTGTTGCCATTTTTATGGGTCACAAGTACAGCTTATTTTTTGTGGAATTATTTTGTCAATGACATAATTCTTTTTTTTCAATTTTGTAACGTGTCGAGAGTTTTACCATGCATTTTGACAATTGTCTCAACGAATCTTTAAAACGTGTTTAATTTGTTCTCCCCTATGCATTCGGCTAATTATGATGGAAAGAATGCAAAACCGCCACGCTATATACCGATTTGAAGAAGTTCCAAAAATCTCTTATTAAATATTCTTTAGTTTTTACTAATTTTATTATTGCATCATCTTCATTCTTCACCCTAATATTTTATATTACCTTTTTGGATAGATTATTAGTATAAGTTCCAAAAGTCTTTTACTGAATATTCTTTAGTTTATACAAATTATTCTATTGCATCATCTCTAATATTTTAATTTATATTCGTTAGTATATGCAATCAATAATTCTTGCATTGCCTTACGAGTTACGTCTTCTAGAATTGTGAGGTAGAGAAGCTATTAAGAAAAAGAAAGAAACAAAGAAAAGGGAGTAGGAGTTGGAAGGAAAAATAAGCAAGAAATTCTCGATTCTTCTAGAAACAATGTGAAAAATCTTTTTGTAAGAGTAATGGACCATAAGCAGAAAAAGAAACTAAAAATTCAAGGCAGCCACGCTTACCACGAGGGGCTGCTAGCTGGACCTTGAGGCACTACATGTCTACATCGTTAATCATTAATTAAACGTCAATTAATATTATATTACGTTTTGTGTACTAACTAGTGTGCGTCAATATAATAATAAAGTGCATTTTATTGTTGAACCATACTAAATAAATCATCATTTGTATCCATAAAAGATAGGAAAGTTTTCAAATGATCCATTCACTGCTTTGGAACTTTGCTGATCCATGTACGGGTAGGTGACCGGTAATATTTTTGTCGTGTAGTATGTTCTGAAATATCGTGAATGTCCTTCGAATAAAGTACAAAATGACCACAGGGGCAATGAAGCCAATGAAACAAAGTTGCAGCTCAGTTAGCTGAATTAAGAGGTGCATCGGTTGTGCTGATTAGAGCAAAGTTACGTGAATTTGGACTTGTATTAAATTTTTGAAGTGTTTTTTTTTTATCAATTCAATTAGGTATCCTTTAAAAATGGTACAACATTCAGCCTTTTATTACAATAATTTTAAAAAAATTAAAATAAACATATCTAAAAATTATGAATAGATTTACTGTCTTTTTAAAATTAAATAACATTTAAAATACAATCTAAAAAAACTGAAATTTGAAATTTAAATTTTAAATTTCTGTTTCAAATTTAATATATTTAATTATTAATATATTATAATTTAAATACATATCTAAAAATCAAATTATTCAAAATTCAAAAATTTGATTTTAAAATTATAAAATAAATCTTAAACCATCAAATTATTAATTAAACCCGTACAAAACACTCAAAGAAGCAGAGAAGTCACGTTTGTCCCATGTCAAAACACTCGACGCTGTCTTCCTCCTTCTCGGCGCTCATTCACAACGCCACATTCTCCTTTGTCAATACTCATCTTCGTCACCGCCTTTCTCCTCCTCGTCACCATTCGTCCACACCGAAAACTTACCTAAGGTTTGGATGGGTCTCTGACACCATTACTTTTTTTATTATTCTACATAAATTTTGATTTTTTTGAAATAAAAAATCGAATAAAATGGCCTAAAGAGATTTTCATATATATTGCAATGTTAAATTATTTTTGTATGTGCAATTTCTGTATTTCGAAAGTGTTTTAAAAATATTTTCTGTATAACTTCATAATTTTAAATGTGTTATAATTATTTTTTAATGTTTAAATTTAGATTTTAGATTTATAATTTTGGATGTATTTCAAAAATATTTTCTTTATAACTTCATAATTTTAGATGTGTTACAATTATTTTTTAATGTTTAAATTTAAATTTTAGATTTATGATTTTGGATGTGTTTTAAAAATATTTTCTATATAACTTAATAATTTTAGATGTGTTACAATTATTTTTTAATATTTAAATTTAGATTTTAGATTTATGATTTTGGATGTGTTTCAAAAATATTTTCTGTATAATTTCATAATTTTCAATGTGTTACAATTATTTTTTAATGTTTAAATTTAAATTTTAAATTTATGATTTTGGATGTGTTTAAAAATATTTTTTGTATAACTTAATAATTTTAGATATTTTACAATTGAAAAAGAAACTACAATTAAAAATATTTTAGTTTGTGAATATAATTATATTCGACTATTCATCACTAAATACTCGTAAAACAGATCCTCACCAATACAAAATGAGAGAGTACTTCAGCTGGAAGGTAGTGATAGTCTTCACCAATGAAAACGAGATGGAGAATTCAGCTGGCAGCATCCTTTATGGTTTGGGATTCACTAATGCGTGTGAATGTCCCGTACAATAAGGAATTTAAAAAACTGTATCTGTTATGTGAAGTTACGAAAGTAAAGCAAAGTCACCGTAACCACCAATGAAGTGGGTGAGTTTTAAAATTTAAATTAAAATCTAATTATAGATATGTATCTATAAAATAGGAACATGTTACAATAAAAGAATAATTAAATATTATTTAAATTTGATTAAAGGCTGATTAGTATTGTACAACTAGCATTTTCTTTTTTTTTTATTATGGGCCTTTGTGTCATTGTTGGTTTTGTTGGAATAATGATAGTGTTGTATCTTCCTTCCCGAAACTGCTGCCGCAGCTCCTATACCGGTGCCTTCTCCGGTTTAGAAGCCTATCTTCTCGCCTTTCGTCCCATGTATCGGAGCTTTCGCCTAGCTCTTCCTCAGCGTCACTGTAACTAGCTCTGTTCAACACTCGCCCCCTATCTCCCCTTCCTTGAAATGCCAGCCCGAAGACGGGAAGCGCGCCTACACTAGGGCTTCCTACAATGTCATCCTCTCGGGTTAAGTTGCCACCGGCCGTATCTGACTTGGTTTCCTGGATGTGTTGTCCTCATTGCTGACTCCTCACTTCGGGAGGATCCGTTTGTCGCTCAAGCTTGGCAGAAACTCCTTCCGCGTGAACGTCGTCGACCTTGTTCGTCACGGTTCCCAAAGTCAGTGGCTGCCTTCTTGCTGTATTTTTCCTGGCAGCAGCTGAAGACGAAACAACCCCCGCTCCTTGGGGTGGGGGGAGTTTATATGTCACTGTCCGTACCGTCTGTTGAGTAGGTCATCAACTTTCACCGTCCATACGTTCCTGGAACAACAACTTGCTGTTTCTGCCTTTGGAGGAAAACAACGTAGGATTCGCATGGTTGCTTTCTTAGTCAAGAATGGGGGTTGGATGAACAGGTGACTCCGTAAGGGAGTGAAGGTGCGTTATAATGCATAGGGTTTCTTTGCTCCAAACCATTACTAATGATATAACCATGAATACTTAAGGGTTTGTTTGGATGTTGGAAAGAAAATGGAAGGAAAGAAAATAAGAGGAAGAAAATGAGAGAAAAGAAAATGGAAAGAAAAGTTGAGTTATTTGTGTGTTGTTTGGATGAATAGAAAATAGATGGAAAGAAAATAGAGGGAAAATTTTCTTTTGTTTGGATGAAAAGAAAAGTGAAAAGAAAGAAAATCATAATAGTATAAAATTACGTTAATACCCTTATTATAAAATAAAGTATAAATATTTTTATTTATTCATATTTTATTATATTTTATAAATATTATAAAATATTATAATTTTATATATTTAATTTAAATTATTTATCTAATATATATAATATTTAAATATAAATTTCTATTATAATAATATAGTAAAACTAAATTTATATTAATATTTGTTAATAATAATATAACTAAGGGTAGTATTGGAAATACAAAAATATAACACTTTTCTTCTAGTTTTCTTGCTTGTGATGAAAAGAAAATTTTTTTAGTGGGACCCACACTAAAATTTTCTTTCCTTCCTATTTTCTTTCATAACCAAACAAAGGAAAATATTATTTTCCATCCATTTTCTTTCCATCTATTTTCTTTCCACTCATTTTCTATTAAACCAAATATAGTGTAAAGCTTACATAGCCCAATCAATGTCCATACTTGTCAAAAAAATTCAAAGGCCCATGCCTTTTAGTCCAGAAATAGCCAACTCACTCCAACAGCTACACATGTGAGCTGAGTTGGCAGCTGTGGCTTTTTAAATTGACAACACGGGACACCTACCAAAAACGTCAATACCCCTGCTGCTTTTCAGGTCACCCTATGAACAGGTTTAAGAAACACCTTACACCATTCTTTTATGTTTCTAGCCCATAATAATTTCAATCAATCTGCACCATCAACATCTTTTATTATATATCTATACGGTACTGGGGCATGGAACAAAAAAATGCCAGTAAAAGTGAATGGATCATTTGAAAACTTTCCTAAAAGATAATAACATTGACATATATATTTATGATAGATCAAAACTGATTTTATATCTATAAAAGTTGTTTTTTGTGTGACAAAAATATTCTGTTTTAGTTATGCACTTACTTTATTATTATCCGAATATACATGGCACCTCCAATCTTCCAAAATCCTATCCCTCTTCAATTTCATTTCTAATTTCAACCACTCATTCCTATTCTATGGCGGCAGCTTCCTCCTCCTCTGCCGCTATTGTCGCTCTTCCATCCTTTCGCAAATTCGTCTCGTTCCCGCATTCTCCTTCTCAATTCTCCCTCTTTTTCAAACCCTTTTATTGCTTCTCCAACTTGTTATTGCATCTTCAATCTTCATAATCACATAATTTTAGTTATCTTTGCCAGAAGAATCATTGAATTATATAAAATTGATGTCCAATTTCTACTTCAAAAAAACAAAAATTAAAATTACTTGTAAACCAAAAGATAAAAAAAACAATGAATTCAATTCGACCATTGAACTAAAACAACCTAACTTGAAACAATGCCGCAAATACAACCACACAAAAAGAATCAAGAACTGAGCACAAATTCATCGCCAGATCCAAATGAATAAAAAAAAGAGTCAGAAAAAGAGAAGTTGTCTGTGCAACTGAAGCCTCTCTTCTTCGATGATCTGCAACAAGAAAAAGAAAGAAATCAAAGAATGAGAAAATGAAGTAACGACGGAATTGAATTGAAGAGAGAAAAATAGAGAAGTACCTTCTCGGTGTAGCTAATGACGGAAGCTTATCGAGGGAGACCGTCAGGTCCGATCTCAGGGACGAAAGACTGATTTGAAGTCATTTTAAAAAAAGTCTCATACTTCAGCGTAGGGTTTGTGATCTCCAAACAGCAGCGGCACCTGTAGTTCGACGCCGGTTCAAAACTCAATTTTTGAGGGATTGAACCCAAATTGAAAAATGGCCTTTGATGCAGGCATAGCATGGTATTCTCGATCCTCCATAGGTGTTTTGTGATTGTTTGGAGCTTCTCACTTTTTGATGGAGAAGGGTTTGAAAAAGAGAGAAAGTTGGGAAGGAGAGTGCGAGGATGAAGCGAAGGTGTGAAGGGATGGAAGAGCGGCCATGGCTACGCGCTGCAGAGGAGGAGGAAGCTACTGCCATGGAATAGGAATGGATGATTGAAATTACAAATAGAATTGAAGAGGGATAGGATTTTAGAGGGTTGGGGGTGTCACGTAGGTTCGGATAATAACAAAGCAACTGCATAACTAAAGCAGAGTATTTTTGCCACACGCAGGATAATTTTTGTGGGTACAAGATCAATTTCAATCTATCATAGATACATATGTCAGCGTTATCATCTTTTATGAGTACAAATGGTCATTTATTCCTAATATAAATATGGAAAATATGTGATTTTACTTTTGTCAAATACACAACAAATTAAATATATATATATATATATTATATATATATATATATATATATATATATATATATATATATATAATAGTCGTCTCTTTTTTATTTTCAAAACGAAAGAAAAATTAAACTTAAGAAATACTTAATATTATGATATTTTTTGTATTTTTTTTTCTAAAATGAATTTTCTTAACCAATACCTCTAAATGCTGATTGATTAATTAAATAATTCTTTACATATATTGTGACAATTACATCTTCGCCTCCTCTCGCATTCTAAATGTTGGGTTCTTTTATCTCAATAAATAAATAATGTTAGTTAGTCAACATTTTTAGTTTAAAAACAAAGAATTGATTAGTGTTGATTTAAATGTAATACAAAATAAAAAAAATGTTGCCTATATCTAGAATTTCTCTAAAATAAAAGAGAATTCTTCGAAATTGAAATTAAAAAACATCACTGTTGAAAATCTTAATTAATAATTTTAAAAGCATTTGCCATCAAAACTGAAGTTTATACTTTTATAAAATCTGATCCAATTAGATGTTTTTTTAATTATTCTTGTAGCCTTATAATTTTATTAAAATTACAATTAAATTTTTATATTTTTTACTTAAGCTTTTATATTATTTTAATTTTATAATTAAATTTTTTTTATGTCAAAAATATTAAAATTAACAGAATATTCTATTCTAACACTATAAAAGAATTAGCAATATAGTGACTGATTATGGTAGTCGCTAAAACTTTGGTCCTTAAATTTGAAATAGCGATAAATTTTTAACCAAGACTATCAAACCCTCACCAAATAATATCGGTTGCTAAATCGGTCGCTAACAAAAATCAGTCACTAAATGGCTACCAAGTTTTCCATCGCTAAATTGGTCACTGAGAAGGTTGGTCGCTAAATAACAAACAATATTTCGGTCGTTAATTAGCGACCAAGCCTTAGTGGCCAATTTTTTTGTTGGTAAATTAGCGATAAAAAAATAATGACTAAACTTTTAGTAGCTAACTATTCCTAATTTATAGATATTTTATTAAATTTTACATCTATTATTCTTAAACCCTGATTTTATATATAATTATAATTCAACAAAATAAAAAAATCATTAAACATAGATTTATAAAAGTATTGTTTATAAAATTAATTATGTCATTTTAATGTCTCTAATTACTAATTATATCATTTAAAGCCTTTAATTACTAACTAAAATCATAACTACAATAAAAATATTCACTCTTCATAATTACATTTACCATCTTCATCTGTCCTATATTTATTTTTTCACCTTCTAGTTAAGGAATTAAAATTTTAAAATTAAACTTTTTCATCATTTGTTGAAGTAAACGGTTATTAAGTTCAAATCATTTTTCTATCTTCTCCAACCTAATTTTCAAATCATCGTTCTCCACTTGCATTTTTTTAATTATTTCTTCATGTTTTGACCTTCGCAATCAATCAGATGAATGAGAACTGGAGCCACGATAACTAGATCTTTTCTCAATTGCAGTTGATTCTATTCCAAATCCATAAATTCTTCCGTTTCAACGCCAGCTATTTTATACCACACATCCATCTCATTTGGTGCGCACCACTTAGAAGATGACGATAATGCTAAATGACAAGACGACAATGGCGCTGCGAACTCAGAAGATGAGGGGGTCACATGGTGTGTTGTGAGGTTCTTCCGGTGGTGATCAATGGTTCAGTGCTGGGGGGTGAGAAGTGCTAGTTCGGTACTTCTGGGATGGTGTATTGTGTGGATGTGTTAGGGTTAGTGATGGTGGAGTTTCTATTTTGTTACATTTAATATAGCGACTGAATTAGCAATTGAATAGTTTATAACGTTATTTTTTACTGGTCACTAGTTCGGTCGCTAAAGATTAAACAACAATATAGCAACCAAATATGTAGCAACCGATTTAGTGACCAGTTATGTTTGTCCAAGTATATGCTCATCGCTAAATCGGTCATTAAATTAAAAAAGTGACCAATATAGTGACTAATTGCTTAAAAGCTAGTATTTTATATTTGGTTGCTAAATTAGTCGCTATCTTAACCATTAGCAACCGATTTAGTGACCAAATACTTAGCGATTGAATTAACGACCAACTATTTTTCAGCACATTTTTCTATTAATTGCTAAATTGGTTGCTAAATTAACAAATAATGATCAATTTTGTGACCGACAATACTAAAGACTAACTTCTTTGTTTTGGTTGCAAAAAATAGACCGATTTTAGCGACCAACTTTTGTTCTGGTCATAGAGAAGA
Organism: Arachis stenosperma; assembly: GCF_014773155.1. Classification (NCBI taxonomy): domain Eukaryota; kingdom Viridiplantae; phylum Streptophyta; class Magnoliopsida; order Fabales; family Fabaceae; genus Arachis; species Arachis stenosperma. Next base: position 117,139,701 of record NC_080382.1, read on the forward strand.
CATATTGGTCGCCAAATCGGATGCTATTAGTGACTGATTTTGTTGGTCGCCAAAATTGGTCGCTAAATAAAACTTAGCGATCGATTTAGCGACCAACTTTTTTTTATTCCTAGAAATTTTATATCAGTCGCAAAATCAGTATTATTAGCAATCGATTTTATTGGTTGCTAAAATCGGTTGCTATTTTAGTAATTGTTTATAGTGCAAAAATATGTGACCAAAGATCTAATTAGATTTTTAATTATGAGTGCCTTCAATTTGCGAAAAATATTCCATTAATTCTAATATTTTGTATATTGCCAAGAATCTATTTACAAAATAAAAAATGTTGTAAGGATTAAATTGAAAGTTTTTAAAATATAGAGACTTAATTATAAATTTAATAAAATTATAAGACTGATAGAATAATTAAAATTTTTTATAATGAATAATTAGTGAAGAAAAAATTAACCTAATTTTTTACCTAATAACAAAAGAAAGAGAAAATAAATGGAAAGAAAAAAATAAACGTATAAAATTAATTAAAAAATTACATTTTAATTTTATTTTTATAGAACTAAAAAAAAGAAAAGCAAAATCAACAGATGCAATGAAAAATTGAAGAATAATTATCTAACTTGGTACCAAAGAATTTAATATCCAACATTTTGGTCTCAAATAAATTTTTATTTTTTAAAAGTTTCTAAAATTTTTTTTATCAGATAAATTGATCACTCTATCATTTTCAATAAAAGTTTTAATACGTATGTTAAATAAATAAATTCTTAAAAAATGTTATCATAAGATAAATAGATCCTTAAAAAATATATTCTAAGACAAATTAGTTTCCTTTAAAATAATAGAAGAACTAATTTGTCTCACTAAAATAATTTTTTAAAAATAAAAATTTATGAAAATATTCAAGGATTAGCAATTTTAATTTATGTTGGAGAATATTTTTAATTAGTAGTCCAACACCTTTAGTCTAACACCTTTAATCTAATCGTTCAATACTATATATTTAGCGTATATTTTTAAATATTACTGATTAATTATTAACCAAAAAATAAATTGGATTGCCTATATATTATTATCCAAAATTTATTGAAAATTGTACTCTCCCATCTAAAATTTTTCGGGAATTAATTTAGGTTGTTATTAAAAAAACAAAATTGAATCAATTTATTGTATTCAAGACTCAAATCCAAAACATATTTTGTCAGATTTAAATTTGTTATTTTTATTTAAATATTATTTTTGGATTGAATTTATGTTAGGTTTCGGATCATTCGGTCTGAGTCAATATTATTTTTTATAATAAAAAAGTTATATTTTAGAATGAAATTAATAATATCATATTATATTTTTATACTTTAATTAATATTTTTATATTATATGATATTATTTTTATTTTAAAATAATTTTTTAAAAATATTGGTTAAATTTAATTTTTAAAAATAAAATTTTATTAATTTAATATATAAAATTTAATCATTTGACTCAATCTATTTTGAATTACTTTTGAGTCAAATTAAAATAAATTTAATATTTTTTAAAGTCAAGTTAGGATCTAATTAAAATCAGCCTTACTTGGCCATGAACACCCTATGTCCGGTTAATAGCAAGTGTTACACTCAGAGTCACAGAACTTGGGACCGCTCAAATACTTCATATGCGTGCGGACCATGTTATATTTAAAATTTTAAATAACTTTTTGTGGTACCTGATGAATTATTGAGGATTCATACAGTGACTCTGATCGAGTGACAATCAATCAAATAAAAAATAAACAAAAAAACAAACAAAATTTGATAATCGTATCAATACCAGGATACGTTATATGTTTTATATATCACGTCGTTTAGTCAACAAGAAAAAAATGGTGTCGTTTATCACATGTCGATTATTTTACTATATGATCACATTTTTTAATTTGGTGCTAATACTATATGGTCACATCATTTGAAACTTTGCATTGATTAATTATATTATTATCGTACGAAATGCTTTGTGCACGCTAGTTTTAAGGATAACAGTTAAATTAGTCTTTGAAAAATAAAATATTTTTTAAATTTATTTTTAAAAGATTTTTTAATTAAATTAATCTATCAAAAATGATGAATTAATTATATCTGTTTTTGAGTTATTTTATTCATAATTTTTGTTAATAATTAATGATATAAAATATTAATTAATAACATAGATGATACATAACATATTCAATTAGACGTTTGAATAAATATGTTTACAAAAATTTATCAATTTAATTACTAGGTCATGAATATGATTTTTGTAATTAGAAAAAATAACTAAATTAATAATTTTTTATAAATATATTTGTTTAATTAATATCCAATACTCCAAGTAGACATATTAAATATTATATATATTATCAATTAATGTTTTATAATATCAATTTTTTTTAAAAAATTGTTAATAGAATAACTGGAAGATAAATATAATTAATTTACAATATTTAAAAGATCAATTTAATTAAAAAAATCTTTTAAATATAAATTTAAAAATATCTTATTTTTTAGAGACTAATTTGATTATTAAAGAAGAACAGGCATGTAAACGTGATTCAGCTTGGTACATCGACATTCATCTAACAAGAATATTTTTTTGTGCGCAAAATAAATAATTAAGTACATTTTTGTTGGTAGAAAACTTAACATGAATTGTGCATCTATTTTAATTAAAACGTGTTATGTCAATAAAATTATTAAATTATATTTGTACTTATCAAGCATTAAAGACTCATTTGATGAGATACTGTAAAACTAATAATTGAATATATTATCAATTACATTTTTAATAATCAATAATTCTAATTAGAATTATATTAAGCTCAAGTTTTGAAATAAACATGCATGTGTTTGGTTGGAATAACAAATAAAAATGAATGAATGGAGTATATTTTTAAAATTGACGAAGCTAATCCTTTTTAAATGTTCTTAAAAGCACATTTAATTCATATTATTATAACTGTATTTTTAAATTTCTGTACTACTTTTTAATATCATATAAATTAAACTAAATGACTAAATATTTCTGAAGTATACATTAATTACGCTACACGATAGTACAAAAGAATTCAACCAACTAAGAGATTGAGAACCAATCCCTTTTTTTTTCACCAAGAAAATATTTTTTTATTGATATAAGAAAAAATTGGAAATATATCTTTTGGTTAGCTTTTGTTTTATAACACCAAAATAGATATTAATTAATTCAAACTTTGTTTGATAAAATTGTTAATGCATGTAATATCAATTTTTTTTAAAATATTTATTTATAAAATATTTAAGAAAAAGTTTAGGGGCCAGCAATTTTATTAAATTCTGACCAACATGTAACCAGCAAATAAAAAATGAGTAATCTCACACCATTGAATGAAATCTCACACCATTAAAAAATCATTGATGGTTACTTGATGACTATAAATCACAAAAGTTGATGTCCCCCTAGCACTCTTCAATATTTAAATTATACGATTATAAGTTATTAAGTTATGGGGCGCGTTACACATCCATGTAACCATGTAACCATGTTGGCCCAATCCTAAATAGAGTCACGCGCATTAATGAGAGTGAAAACACGCGCCCGCTCATTATGAAAAACGTTACTTCTTCCTCAGTTCTTCTTCTTCTTCTTCTTCTCTGCTCGCGTTATAGGCTTCACCGTTCTCCTCTGCTCGCATTTTCTTTCTTGTTCTTCTTCTTCTTCTCTACTCGCGTTCTTCGATCTGGATTGACATCAACGTAATTAGCTTTGTGGTTCTTCTTCTTCTTTGTTTTGTTCTTCGATCTGGACTTTTGAATTGAAACAATGAATGAATCAACTTCAAAATCAGTTGAATGAGTGCAATTTGGATTATTCTTTTGAAATGCATCACAATAATCTTAAACATTGAACAAAGTAAAAAGAGGCCACTTAACCGAACAACATTCATTTGGTGAACCGAAATCACAAAGGCCACCGAACTGAACAATGTACATGTGGTGAATAAATGATGATCAACTTTCAATCAACAAGAATAGTATTTCTCCATGCAAAAGAAGTACTGAACAGAGTAACAACCAATTTCAAAGCCCTAGTTACACTATCCATTGAACTGAAGAAGAAGAAGAACATACGAGTAGTGCAAATTTGAAAGAAGAAGGAGGAGGAGGAGGAGGAAGAGGAGGAGAAATACTATTCTTGTTGATTGAAAGTTGATCACCATTTATTCACCACATGTACATTGTTCGGTTTGGTGGCCTTTGTGATTTCGGTTCACCAAATGAATGTTGTTCGGTTCGGTGGCTTCCTTTTACTTTGTTCAATGTTTAAGATTATTGTGATAGCATGCAGTAATCATTCCCTAGCTGTCTCAACATAATAGCCTCATTCAACTTATTTGAAGTTGAATAATTCATTGTTCCATTCAGAAGTGTAGATCGAAGAAGAAGAAGAAGAAGAAGAAGAAGAAGAAGAAGAAGAAGAAGAAGAAGAAGAAGAAGAAGAAGAAGAAGAAGAAGAAGAAGAAGAAGAAGAAGAAGAAGAACGACTGAGCTTATTACATTGAATTCAATGCAGATTAATAATGAAGAATGCGAGCAGAGAAGAAAAACGCAAACAGAGAAAAACGACGAATTTTATTAGGTAGAAGAAGAAGAATAAGAATTTGAAAGAAGAATGAGGAGGAGGAGGAAGATGAGGAGAAATACTACTCTTATTTATTGAAAGTTGATCACCATTTATTTGCCACATGTACATTGTTTGGTTCGGTGGCCTTTGTGATTTCGGTTCACCAAATGAATGTTGTTCGGTTTGGTGGCCTCCTTTTACTTTGTTCAATGTTTAACATTATTGTGATAGCATGCAGCAATCATTCAACGTAATAACCTCATTCAACCTATTTGAAGTTGAATCATTCATTGTTTCCATTTAGAAGTTTAGATCGAAGAAGAAAACGAAGAAGAAGAAGAACGACATAATTTATCACTTTGAATTAAATGCAGATCAATAATGAAGAATGCGAGCAGAGAAGAAAAATGCGAATAGAGGAGAACGACAAATTTTATTAGGTTGAAGAAGAAGAAGAAGAACGCGAATAGAGAAGAAGAAGAAGAATGAAAACGTAATACATTATATGAAACACGTGTATAACAAACGACTGTGGGGTGGGAGAATGCGTGTGTGGAGGAAGTTATTTGGATAACATCCATGTATTTTTTACATAGATGTAGAGCTTTTCCCTTAAGTTATACCCTATTACACAGACCTCATTTATCGATGACTTGTTTCGAGGTAGAAGTTACTGACGACTAAGTAATAAGGAAAGGTAAATTTGGGCGTGTTTCTTTTTTTTCAAAAAATATATTTGCTAACTACTAAGATAGATTGTTGCATTAACGTTGTATGATATATTACAAAGATGACAAGGGACTAACCAATTGCAAATTCTACAAGTCGCCTAGATTTGACCCGAACAAATATACTAAGAAAGTCCCATGCAAGAGAATGCATTATTTATCCCTAATTCGTAGGCTCCTTGATGTGATATATATAAAGAAGAACGTCTTCGACAATGTCATTGATGGATTGAGATTTGCGCCGGTTCAAAATTTCTCAAAACAAGAATCATTTCGTCGGTAGCATAGTCCAAATCGGCAATTAAAAATCCGATCAATCAAAGTTTAATTCAAGTTAAAATAACCGAGAGTAATTAAACCTCGGGTCGTCTTCCCTAGGAACTAGTGACAATAAGCGCACAATTTTTTGTTGTGAAAATTGGGAGTTTTCAATGGTTGAAGCAAACGATTAAAAGAATTAAAGAACGATCAAAATTGCAATTAATGAACTAATAAAGGAATCAAAGAACTATCTATGTAATATGGACAAGTAATGCTTTAAAATGAGTGAAGAGTGGTTCAAAACATAAATGGAACATTGACTTGGGATGAGTTATGGAATCCCTTCCATGCCATAACCACAACAATGATAATTACGATGGATTAATCTCACCTAGTCAACCCTTAACATCGAAGAGTAAGTCAAGTGAGCATAATTGTTATTAATCCACAAATTCTAACTAACTTACTAATCACCTTAGTAAAAAGCTAGTGTTAGTGAAAACAATAACAACTAACAACCCAATAATTATCATTAAATGTCAGACATTATGACTCTAGTATTCCATATATTCATTTTTCCAAGTCAAGGAGTGAAATTCTACTCCATAATCAAAATTGACATTTCATCAAACACATGGTAGGTATATTCACAAAATATGGCAAAATTGTAAAAAATACTCAAAACTATGAACAACTATGGAACCAAATCAACAATAGCAACTCAATAAACATATAATAACAAAAAATCATCAAATTTATTAATTAGAATTTAAAATTGCAAAACTATACATGTATTGATGAAGAAAATTAAAATATAAGAAAGTGTAGAACAAGTAGTGCTATAAAAGAGAAAATTAAGGAATACTTACAATGAAAAGAAGCTAGAGACCAAGTACAAAAATGAAAAATTACAAACTTATAGTATAAACCCTAAGAAAATTGAGAGAAAACCTAACCTAAAATAACCCTAAAAACTATCTAAAACTATCTAAGTGTATTGTATATTGTATCGTATTTTGTGTGGTTGCTTGCCCCCCTTATAAGCTTCAAAGCCTTCAGAAATGGGCCAAAAAGCCTCCGAAAACGCGAGCCACGTGACTTTTTAATAAAGTCACACGCAGGGAGTTGTGCGTACGCACACATACCGATTTTCTCTTGTGCATACGCACAGGATGTTATGCGTACTCACACTTGGCTGTGTGATTCTCCTTTATTTTCTTCTTGTTTTCTCCCAATTGCATGCTTTCCTTCCACTCTTATCAAGTCATTCTAACCTATTACACATGAAATCACTCATCAAAAACGTCAAGGCATCGAATAGAATGAAAGTGGAATAAAATTGATTAAATTAAGCACAAAATAGCACGTTTTTACAATTGGACATAATTTAGAGAGAAAACACAAAAGCATGCTATTTAGGTGAATAAATATGAGTTTATGTGATTAAATCCACTCAAATTAATCCAAAATTTACCATTAAATATGGATTCATCAGTTATAAACACGGTGATGAATAGTGATAGAACCAAATATAACCATAAAGCTAGGTTGGATTTAGCATATATATGTAGAAGGCCAAAATTAAATATTGTGTTAATAAGAGATAGTTGATGGGCTAAGCCAAAAGGATATTATGTTTTAACCTTAAACAAAGACAAAACATGTGTTGGTGGTTGTGAGAATTGATGCTTTTGGATGGTTATGCTTCCAATCTCAGTAGGTGCTCTAATGTCACTTAATGATACTTCATGGCATTAAAAGTCATGATTGACATATTTTCATGGAATGCCTACTTCCAATAGCCTTGATGCCTGATCAAGTTTAAAAGCCGTTAATAGAACCCAATTGATTTTTTAGAGATTTTTGTCCTCCATCTCTATTTGTAGAAAATCTTTGTAATAGAACACAACACCCTAAGCATTCTTTGTAAGTTAAAAAGAATATATCCACCATAATTTTTTAACGTTATGGAATATCTTCCTATTCACTTGACACACGAAGCACTTGTGTGTGGCAAAAATCAAACAAGAAGTAGAAAAATTAAACACAAGTAGTAGCAAAAATTTAGAAAATTAGACCTAAAATCAAACAAAATTTAGCAAAATCAAATACGAGAAATATCGAAAATGAAGCATGTGACTGAGTAGAAGAAAAAATAAAAAATGCAGTGACTTAAAATGAAGCATGTGATCTGAAATGCAAAAAATAAAAAATGCAAAAAATGAAAAACACAAGGAGTAGAAACTCACCTTAATGTAGAGACAAAAATGTAGAATGAAACAAGGAAAAGGAGAAAAGAAGTAGCAAAAATCGGTCGAAGAAGTGTGATTTTGGCAAAAATCGTGACTGAGATAGAGAGTAAAAGAGAAATGAGCCACGCCTGAGAGAAGAAAGAAGAAACACCCCACTCCTAAGACAAAGAGGGAAGGAGAATTGTGCGGCGCCTAAGAAAGAGGGAAGGAGAATTGCGCGGTGACTAACGGTAAATGGTGTCCAATATTCATCCTTTAAGTAATCTACTCAGCACTGGGAACTGTTAGAAAGTGACATCAGTATAAGAGCGTGCTTGGTTGAGGCATCTATTTTAAGAATGTCATGTGCTTTAAGAAGGTTGTTTGCTATTATCTTAATATTTTGTGAGCCAACAGATATAAGAAAGTTGTGGGACGAGTTTTTTTCATATATGGAGGATGATTATCCATCAACACGCACTACAACACGCCATGGGTTGACAAATCGCCTACTCAAGGATTTAAATGACATCCTCCTTCAACATGAAAATATATTGCACAATACAATTTACCAGCTCTAATTTTGGACAGCGACAATGACAACTTGATGCCTAAAATTATCCAAGAAGAGTTGTCCATCAAAGTACCTCAAGAAGACCTATGTTCTATAAAAAGATTGAATAATGACCAGAGTGTAGCTTCCAAGTGCATTATGAATACAGTTGATCAAAGTGAAAGTTGAGTGTTCTTCGTTAATGGACCAAGAGAGCAGGCAAAATATTTCTTTACAGAGCTATATTTGCAGATTTAAGAAGTAAAGGTCATATTGTCTTGGTAACTGCGTCATCTGGAATAGCTGCAACTTTATTGCCTGGGAGTTGAATAGCTCATTCTAGATTTAAGATCTCAATCAATGCAGAGCCATCCTCCATATGCAACATAAGTAAACAATTTGATCTCACAAAATTAATTAGGCAAACAAAAGCAATAATAATCCATTTAGAGGAAAAGTTATGGTGATGAAAAAAATTTTCTGCCAAGTACTACCTGTTGTGTCGAAAGAAAGTAAGTCGCAATTGATTTCAGCTTCTATTGTTAAGTCACGTTTGTGGGCATTCACCAAAATTCTCCACCTGCGACAAAATATGAGATTTCTCAATATTATGATTTTGCGGAGTATCTTATGCGCATAAGGGGATGGAATCGAGCCTACCATATGTGAGGAATTGGTATAAATAGAAGCACATATGGCGATACCATGGGAAGGTGAGGCATCATTACACAAATTAATAGAAGAAACCTTTCCAAATTTACAAGCTCATAGTGGGATGCATCTTACATGGTAGAAAGAGCGATATTGACACCAAAAAATAATGTACAACAGCTCAATGATATAATCATCAACAAATTTTCAGGAGACGAACGAATTTTAGTATCCCTTACTGAAGTAGAAGGAGATACATATAATTTGTATCAACATGAATATCTTAACTCAATCTCCACAGGTGGATTGCCACCTCATACATTGAAGGTAAAAAAAGGTACTCCTTTGATGTTACTGTGAAAGATAGATCCTAAGGCAGGCTTATGCAATGGCACAAGGTTACTGTGTGGAGGAACTTTTCAAAACATGTTAGACGTGAAAATCTTAACATATCATTACTCTGGACAAAGAATTTTTCTGCCTTAGATAAAACACAAAATAACTGAGAACTCAGGATTACCTTTTGTGCTTATTAGGAAGCAATATCCTGTAAGATTGAATTTTGCCATAACGATAAATAAATCATAAGGGTAAACTATTTCTACGGAAGGGATCTATCTCCTTAAACATGTGTTCACTAATTTTTTTTCTTGATATAAACTGTGTATTATATAATTTTATCATTATAATATCAATATTGGAATAAATAGTTTTGTTCACTAATTTCAACAACTAATAACTAAAAATTTTTAACTGATAAATTGATATCAAAAGAGCTCATCAAGATATGTCAAGAGATAAGAGAAAAGAATTCGAACATCTGCTTTACTCAACAGGTACACGCCAACTAAGATTCACATAAATAAATTATAAAAATGATATGATACATCATTGAAATATATCAATATTGGTTTTTTAAGAAATTAACTTATGCAATATTTATATTTACTTTGAAAAAAAATTCAAGTTTCTTTCTTTAAATGTTGATATCAATATCATAATTTTAGAAATAAAATTTAGGATGTATCATTATTTAATTCAAAAGTAATATACGAAACATTATTAAAATATATTATGATACATATATGCAACACATTGCAAGAAGAAGAATTCTAGCAGTTATGGAGTATATGAAAGAATGAGCAATTAATTGCATCAATAAGACTAATCGATAATAAAATAAGTATTACTATATTAATGACTATAACAATTACATTGATGATACATATTTCTATTTTAATGTAATTAATCAAACATGATACTTAAATTAGGTTTATCCACTCAAAATTTATCCTATTGGTTGGGGAGGTACAATTAAAACAGATAAAATTCAGTTGTGGAAGATAATAAAAAGAGAAATATTTGATCAAAAAAATGAAAGATAATGAAATAAATTTTTATTATATAATAATACCATCTATTTAGACGTATACACTAATTATGTTAAAAATTTAACTTTTTTTTAGCTATGAACTCAAAAAACACAACTAGCTCATTTTAGTGAAAAACATACTATTGTAGGTAATTGTTATTAAATAAAAATTTCTAAGAAATCAGATGTAATGTCATTTAATTTATATTTTGTCAATGATAAATAAGGATTAATGTCATTTTTTTATCTTTTCAAAAGATTTAGTGCAAAAGAAGATATCTCAACTTTACAGGTTTTAATTGAATTAATTGAATTCTTCCCTATAATAAGTAATCAATTTAATTGAATAAGCTTGAAGCGTTTACATAGTTATTTTTATGGTCAATAAATCTGATAGTTTTTTAAGACTCAAAAAGTTATTGATAAAGAGATGTATGATGAATTACGAATGACTTTTTTCAAGTACACAATTTTTATATTCTCCTATTTTGTTTATTAATTATTTGTATAGTTTGATATTTAAAAACGAAAAAGTTAAGCATATTCATTTCTTCTGTTTTTCTACTATTTGTAGAAAAATAAAGGCCTATTCAGATTGAGATCCATATTTTGGCCTACCACTTAAAAAAGATAAAGACAAATATAAATATTCATAATATATAAGCATAAATTATTTTTTGTAAATAACTAACATGTATTTTAGTTTATATATATTCTTTTTGAATCAGGATAATATTATTATCATTATTTTCTTAATTATGTTTTTTTTATAACATATATACCTCTTTATTGTATCCTTTTATAATTTAGCATTTTAAAAGTTTTTTTATACTAATTTTAAGGTTTAATTACTCTATAGGTCTCTATAGTTTTACCGAATTTTCAATTAGGTCTCTATACTTTTTTTCTTTTCAATTGGGTCCCTAGACGTTGATTTTTCTTTTCAATTTAGTCCCTACTGTGACAAAATCGTTTGAGATAACAGAATATTCTGTTAAAAAATCGAATATTCTTATAATTGGGTTAAAAAAGCAAATTGAACCCACCTCCAATTTTTTAAAATTCTAAAACTACCTTTGTCATTTTGTAGAACCCTAGCCAGCGCTTATCCTCTGAAGTCAGTGGCGTTTGTCCTCTGTTCGCTGGTGTCGTCGTCCATCCGCGTTGTCCTCCTTGGTGGCATGAACATCCGTTGTCCTTAGTCTGTACTGCACTACTCTGTGCTATTAGTGCCAACTCCATAACACAGATGTCACAATCGAAGTCTTGGTTACCTCCACAGCTTTGGAGGAAGCTCTTCAATTTCTCTTAAACTGAATTCATTGAGCTGAAGAATTCAAGAAAAAAAGAAGAATGAAATCGAAAATGAGTATTCAGATTCTCAAAGATCCCCAATTCGCATCCTTTCTCACTTCACGTTCCAACATCAACCTCAAGGTGCAAAATCTTCTAATTATCCTTTTCAATTTTGCATCTTATCTCAATATAGGGTTTTAAATTTTACCGTAATGTGCCTAATTTTCCTTCATGTATTCTGTTTTTTGGATAAATGGTGAAATTTGAGTGTGAAAAAACTAAGTCAAGGATTTATGATTTTTAATTTTTGTTCTTTTGTGGTAATTCAAGATAAGTGGCAAAATTTGAGCGTTAACAATGGCACTCAAGGATCCAAAGAAAAATCTAGGATTCCTAGAATAAGGCTACGGCCCCTGTTGCTTGCTGCTACCGCAGTTGCTATTGGTAATGTATTCCGTTTTTACCACTATGATTCATCAACCTGATCTTTCTATTGCTATGGGTGATTCCTCTTAAAATAACGAAGATGCTAAGAATCCTCTACGGTATGCGAATTGATGTCACTAATTTTATATGGATTATTTCAATTAAATGATGTGGATTAAGATTGTAATTCTGGTTAAAACTATTGTATGCCTTAATAAAATAAGAAAGGTATTTTGTTACTTTTGAATTATTTTGAGATTTGGTTGCTTTTGTTTATCTTCTCCTTAGGTACAATGCAATAATTTTAGAAGTGATGTCAGCTCTGAAAGATGCTAAATCTGACCTGAATGTTATTGTTAACTTCATTGAAGTCAGATTATGAACTTATAGCAAGTGAAGGTAGTAGTGAAGAAAGTGATGCTAATTCTCAGAATGTAAGTTAGTTTACTTGTTAGCTTACCACTCTATTTTCAAGATATTTCTGTGGATTTTTTTTATCAATTATAAATTTGAAGGACTATAAGATATGTAAAAAAAATTCTTTTATTAAAAATTTGTTATAAAACAGCATAACATATCATGAGGCATAGTGTTAATCTAGGAATGTACAAAAAACATTTTGAATTGTTTGTGTCTTGTCTTTTGTTGATACTTGAGAAAATATGTATTACTTGTTCTAGTCTGAATATAGAAAAAATTCATACCTTCAATATACTTACTTTTGAACTTTTATCGGTCAAATTGGTTCTCTTGTTTGAAGAACTATATAGAAATCAATTTTTTAAATAATTCTAGTTATTTTTTTAAGTAATTTAATCTGCCCAAACAGGTAACGATTTTTGAATACTTATTTTTTGAATTGATTTCTGATGTTTTTTTATGTAAGGATGGCCAGAAACCACCATTGAGTGGAAGCTATATGGAAGAAGTCTAAGGATAATACGACGAAGATGGAGGCTTAGATTGCTAAGAATGTTCTGCCATTCAGTTTCTTGACGCCAATGAGGATCATAAGAATGCAATTTTTGGAGTCTGAATTTGTCGGGATTGTTTGTAAAAGTCCCTTCTTTTGGAAACTAAATTATAATCAAGTCTGAATTTTATACTACTTTTTGTTTCATTTTATCTATTCTTTTTTTTTTCTGTATGTTCTTAAAATAAGGTATTTTAAAAATAAAAAAAAAAGAGAAAGTATTTTTGGTACAATTTGTATATAAATAAACAAAAAAATGATAGTAACCAAATAAAAAGGATTATAGAAATATCTGTCATGTCGTAGAATTATTGAATAGGGATGATAGAAATATCTTTCATTGAATATTTATAGTTTTATCGAATTTTCAATTAGGTTCCTATATTTTTTTTTTCAATTGGGTCCCTAAGGGTATACAAGTAATTTCACAATTTACTAATATTTTTTTACGTTTAATGTTAACAAGGGCTAAATTAAAACATAAAATAATGTATAGAAATTCAATTTAAAAAAAGTATAAGAATCTAATTAAAAATTCAATAAAACTATAAAAATTTATAAAATAATTAAACCTAATTTTAATTTCAACAAAATATGATATAAATAAAGATAAATAACATATTAAAAAAATAAAATTAATTTTTAAAAAATAATAGAAAAACGAGTGAACGCCATAAAAATACCTATTGAGCTGCTGCTATCTATAATATTAGATACTAATTTACTATAATAACATTTAATTACCCATGTATTTTCACCGATAAAATACTCTTATGTATTTTAAAAGACAAAATGCACCATTGTAAAAATTATCTAATAAATACACCTTAAATAATAATTAAAATTTAAAATATTAAAAACACATAATAAATTTATTATTAATAAAAAATTTTAAATTTTTTATTTAATAAATATAAAATAAATATATTAAAAAATTAAATTTTTTATATTTTTAATAAAAAATTGTAATTTATAATTTTAACATATATTTTTAACACAAAAAATAAATAAATTCTAATAATAAATAGGCCAGATGTAGATGGTGGAAGATAGCGATAATTTTATTTTTTAGGTCATGATGAGAAGAAACCGTGTGGCACCCACAAACGTTTATTGGTTCCATATCATAATATCATAATAGTTCTTCATTCCATTGAAAATTTCACATTGCAATGACAGGTTGGCCGGAAAGGTAAAGTTGAATTGCACGCGGGATGTTTCTTGTCAGGATGTTTCTTGTTAATTAGGGATTGAAATGAAAATAAATTCTCTTAATTGTTAAAAAAAATTGAAAATGTAAAATATAATTTTTAATTTTTTATTATTTTTTTATATTTATTTTTAATTTTATTTATAAAATTAATGGTGAGAGATCACATTTTATTCTCTTAATTGTTAAAAAAAAATTGAAATTAAAACTTAAAAATTAGTTAGGGAATAACTGTTTTTAACTTGTGAACTATATTAATTTCCTTCCATTGCTGGTTAAATTTTGATGTAATGTCTATATTAATATTTAATTATATTTTTTAATTTAATTTTAAATTTTATATGTACTAATTATTTATATACTAGTTAAGTTAAGAAGCTTAAAATTAAGTATATATAAATTAAATATATATCCATTCTGGACATCCCAAATATATGGAATTGAGGAAATCTACCAAAAACATTGTAATATTCAATTTTTTAATCATTTTCGTTATTTAATAATTAATTAATTAAATTTATAATATTTTAAATTTTAAATTCATAAAAAATATAAAAAAAATTGGTACAATGACTCAATTAAAAGAAAAAAAATATAAAGAGTTAATTAAAAATTTTACGAAATTATACAACAGAATAATTAAACCTTATCAATATAAAAATATTATTTATATACTAAAATCAATCACTAAAATCAGTCATCAATATATTTGTATATAAATACATATATGGTTTAATTTATTTTTAATATGTATTTATATTTTAACATATATTTTATACTGATAATTGACTTTGATAACTGATGGGTTAAGTATTGTTTTCGTCCCTAACGTCTTGGGTCAAAATCAAAATCGTCCCCGACCTTTTTTCGTTATTAAAATCATCCTCAACGTTCAAAAACACTTTAAAATCATCCTTCCCTGAATTCTTGGACTAAAATACCCTCATCATCATCATTCTTCTCTTCACCTTTCTCACCCTACTACCTCCACTGCCACCAACATTACCACCACCAACACCAACACAAACACCACCACCAACACTAACCCAACACCAAGAACATCAAACAACAACAACACCACCATACCCCCACAACCACCATCAACACCAACACCACCACCGCCAACACAAACACCACCACCAACACCAACCAACACCAACACCAAGAACTCCAAACAACAGTAACAACACAAAACAACACCAAACCAAAAAGTAGAAACAGAAAACAAAAAAGCAGGAAAACAAGAAAGCAGATGCAGATGGCAGAGGCGGCGAGGCGGAGGCGGAGGCAGCGAGGAACGACGACGAAGGCGCGGCGGTCTCCCTCCCCTGTGCGCACTCTGTTCCTGACGGTAATGTGGCATGGTGCGGCACGATGAACGGTGGCTGTGGCAAGGCGACGATCCTGAGTAACGCGGCGGTGACTGGCGCGATGGCGGCGGCAGGATGCGGCTCCTCCAACGGCGGCGATCCCCTTCCCCCTTTCCCCTTCCCACTCCTCCTCCCTCACACCCCTTCCCCCCACCCACACCCCACGTCCTTTCCCTTCCCCCCCCCCACAAGCGTCCTTTCCCCTTTCCCCCTTCGCCGGTGCCGTCCCCCTCCCCATTCCCTTTTTCCTCTCCTTTTTCCCTTCTCTCCTGCCCTCTCGCCATTCCCCTTTTCCCTTCTCCTCTCTCCCCTGCCCCTCCCTTGTTTTCTTTTTTTTTTTACGATGATGAGGGTATTTTGGTCCAAAAATTCGGGAAAGGATGATTTTAAAGCGTTTTTGAACGTTGAGGATGATTTTAATAACGAAAAAAGGTCGGGGACGATTTTGATCTTGACCCAAGATGTTAGGGACGAAAGCAATACTTAACTTTAGTATACACATAACACAACTCTTATCAATATATCGTAAAAAATTATCGTATTTTTCTTTTTATACAAATTTTTAATTTTTTACATTATATCTGATTATTAGTGTCTTCATGCATATTGTTATTATGCAAGGTGTTCCGTCCTGCTTGAGCCGAGGTATGAAGCCCCGAGGGATCACTCGAGATTCAAGTGGAGCTATACGTCGTCTAGGGGCTGAATAAGGAATAGACCTCGGTCACTCGAAACACAGCGGCGGGAGCACCTGCACAAAGCACTCCGACGCTCAAGTAAGTATGTGAGTAATAAGGTATAATAAGAATAATATCAGAGCAAATTTTTGTGACCTGTCCTTTTGTGGTGTATGGGGCCTGGTTTTATAGGTGCGAGTTGTGATCAAATTCCGATTTGTTTGCCAAGTGTTGTTATTGGTATCTTTGACTTGTGTTCGGTTTTGTGGGTAACGGACATAAGATATCACTGGTGTGCGGATGACTCAGCAGGGGAGTGTTGATTTGTTTTGTAGATGTCTGGTTATTCAGAGCTGACTCTTCGGTCGAGTATATCTCGGTTAGTCAGTGCTGATTCCTTGGCCGAGTATATCGGGGTACACGTCATAGCCCCCAAGCTCGGCTGGTGTTGTGTTAGGAACGGCAGCTGAGCTTTTGAGAATTTTGAATTTTTAGTTTTTTTCTTTTTGCGCGGCAAATGTATGGTGGGCCTGTTTGAGGGGTTTTTTGTAGCTGGTCTTTCATTTTAGTAAACTGTGTCGTTTTTATTGCGCATTAATGCCGTTTCGGTTTCTCACGTTTGTAATGGGTATGATTTTAGTTTTGCCCACTAAAATAGTGGGCTTACAATAATCACATCTTTTGGAACTTACGCTTTAACTGCTTTGTCTTCTCACCGTTTTATCCTTGCTATGTCTTCCAAAGGTTAGTGTTCTCTCTCTTCGTCTTTTACTGTTACTGTCTCTGTGAGTTCATGGCGGGGGAAAAATTGAAAGAGAAGCTACAGGCTGTTGAGGTTAGGGAGGATGATCCTTACCATTGGGTTAACGAAGACGTTAGAACCCGGTCATCTTCTTTTACTAGTGTTGACTCCCTTTCTGAGTTGAGATGATTGAATTTCGTAAGAAGTGGTTCTGGGGTCACTGTTGAACTTCTCCCGTGCTCTAGTGATGATAGGGTTTTTGAGAGAAGGGGGGACTGGTTATATTTTTATATATGTATACTCCATGCATGGTTGAACTTGGTGTGAGATTTCCATTTTCATCCTTTGAATGCGACGTTCTTATTCAACTGAACTGTGCCCCTTCGCAGTTACACCCTAACTCCTAGGCGTTTCTTCGCGCCTTTCAGGTTTTAATGGATTATCTGTCTTTTCCTTGTTCCCTGACGTTGTTTTTCTCACTCTTTCAAGCGAAAGGTACTCGAAAAGGTTTGTGGGTTTGCTTGAGCAGTTTCCCTGGTTGTTCCATATTTCTTCTTTACAAATCTTCCTTTAAAAACTTCAAATCCCTTTTTGTCAAAGTCCAGTCCATTGAGTCCGAGTATCCGTTTTATCTGGACGATGAGCTTAGTGAAAGGTTTCCTCTTTATTGGTGCTCTGAGCCGAGTCAGATTCTTGAGGCGTCTGAGCGGAGTGAGGAGGAGGAGTTTATGTTGGATTTTTTGGTTGAGAGTGTTGCCGCTGGGGAGTGTATGTCTATTTCTGACATTCTGCGTTTGTATGATTCGGGTGACATTAAGGGTTTGAAAGTATATATAGGTAATATTGTGTTTGATTTTCGTCCATACCATTGTTTGTTTGGTTCTACTGATGTTGTTGGTTATTTTGTAGGTGGGCGAGTACCTCTGCTGGACCCCTCGAAGTTGCAATCCTTTTTGAACAAGAAAAAGGAGAAAACTGTTGGTCCTGCCGAGCATAAAGAAGGTGGCGATCAAGCTTTTTCTTCTGTTGGTCGTCCGGCTTCTTCGTTCAAGAGGAAGAGGGACGATGTGTCTTTGGAGGTTATTTCTGAGGCTGACCAGGAAGTCCTTGGTGGTGGTGACCCTATCTTTGAACGGCAGAAAAAATTTCATGGCTTTATTGCGGGGTCAAGTTCTCATTCTCTTTGGAGCGAGCAATTCAACTTTGCTGAACTTTCTGACCGGGCCTCTCAATACCCAGGAGATATGCTTATGACTCGCCGGATCGGTATGGAAGGACTTGGCAAATTCGTTCAGGTTTGTTTCACGTTATTTGAAGTCCTCTTCGTTCTTTCTTTAGAGTTTTGTTCTTATTTTGGTGTGGTGATTACAGATCATTGGTTCCCGCTTGATGTGTGTCGATCGCACTGCCGAACTCATAGGTGCTGAGCAACAGGAGGTCGTGGATAAGGCTGCGGTTGTTGAGAAGTCGTATAAGACAAAGATGGAAGAATTGGAGAAGTCAATAAAAGAGAAGGATGATGTTATTGCAAAGGCAAAGGAGTCAGAAAAGGAGGTAGCTCGGCTGAGGGATCAGATTCGGTTATTGCAAGCTGAAGTGAAAGAAAGTGATGTTGCGAAGGGAGGGCTCACAGCTCGTATTCATGAGTTGGAAGAGAACGGTATGGAGATGTTCTCCTATGGCTTTGAACGGGCTGTGAGCCAGATTTCTCTATTGGCTCCTGAATTTGATATTGATCGACTTGATATGACGAAGATAGTGGTAAATGGGAAGTTGGTTGTGGATGGGACTGTAGAGGAGCATGATGAGAATGTTCCTCCTCCTTCTTAGTTTGGATGTTGTTTTTTTTTTGTTTTCTTTGTAAGCGATTTGAATATTGATGATGAAGTATATTGTGCGTCAGGCCTCGTTAAAACCCTCCTTAGGGAAAAACCCTTTTGGGAAAAAAAAGGCTCTAAGTGGGAAAAAGAGTACCCTCATCCGCAATTTGTACAACTTAAGATTGGTACATCTTTAAAGAGGAGATATTCCAGGTCCCAGATATTGGGTTGCCTTGTAATGTTTGTAACTGATAAGCCCCCATGCCGAGCACCTTTATTACTCGGAATGGACCTTCCCAGTTAGTGGCGAGCTTTCCATGGGCTGGGGGACGTCTGGCCTCTTCTGTTCGTCTGAGCACTAGGTCACCTTCTGTGAATGTCCTCGGCGATACTCTCTTGTTGTGTTTCTTTTCGGTTATTTGTTTTATTACTCTTTGTCTAATGGCTGCTAGCTCCCTGGCTTCTTCGGCTAGATCAAGCTCGGCATTCCTTGCATGCAAGTTGTGCTGCTCGTTGTATAGCTCGGTTCTCAGGGTGGGGATGCCGACCTCAATAGGGATCAGTGCCTCGGACCCATAGACTAGTTTAAAAGGTGTTTCGTCTGTGGTGGTCTGTATTGTTGTGTTGTAGCCCCATAATATTTCTGGGATCAGTTCAGCCCATTCTCCCTTAGCATCATTTAGTTTTTTCTTTATCGCCTGCAATACAACTCGGTTAGCAGCTTCAGCCTGCCCATTGGTTTGTGGGTGTTTGACTGAGCTAAAATGATACTTTATGTTAAAAATTTTTAGGAATGAGCCGAGCTTATTGTCTGTAAATTGCCTACCATTATCGGATATTATCTCCCTAGGTATTCCAAATCGGCATATAATGTTTTTCCATATAAATGATCGTACCTTTTCGGCCGTTATCTTTGCTAATGGTTGTGCCTCTATCCATTTTGAGAAGTAGTCTACTGCTACCAAGAGAAATTTTACCTGGCCTGGCGCTATTGGAAATGGGCCGAGTATATCGAGCCCCCATCTGTAGAATGGCCAGCTTACCTCCATGCTATGTAATAGCTCGGCTGGCCTTGTAGATATAGCTGTGTGTTTCTGACAGTTGTCAGATGCTTTGGCTTTTGCTATGCAATCCCTTTTTACGGTTGGCCAGTAATACCCAGTTCGGACGATCTTAGCTGCAAGTGCTCGTCCTCCGATGTGGTTTCCACAGACTCCCTCGTGTACTTCGTCCATTACTTCTTTTACTTCGTCTTTGCTAAGGCATTTTAGCAGTGGTTGTGAGAATCCTCGTCTATAGAGTTTTTCTCTTATGCTTGTGTAAAGACTGGCTTTTCGTCTGAAATGTTGAGGTTTGAGCT
This sequence comes from Arachis stenosperma, assembly GCF_014773155.1. NCBI lineage: Eukaryota > Viridiplantae > Streptophyta > Magnoliopsida > Fabales > Fabaceae > Arachis > Arachis stenosperma. The sequence goes on from NC_080382.1 coordinate 117,159,982, forward strand.
CGTCTCTTGGTATGGCGCCTGTACTAATATATTCAAGGAAAGGAGTTCTCCAATCATGGAGGTGGTTAATATTTATCACATGTAGTAGTTCAGTGCTTGGTTTTTCTAGTAAGAGTTGTGTTAATGTGGATGTTTGTGTGTCTGCCCTAGTGGCTGCGAGCTTGGATAGTACATATGCTCTCACATTTTTTCCTATATTAACATGCAGTATGCTAATTGAATTGAATTTTGAAATGAGATCCTTTGCTATGAGCCAGTATTGCTCAAGCAACGGATCTTTTACCTGAAATTCTCCTCGGATTTGCTGGACCACGAGGAGGGAGTCGCAATGTGCTGTCGGGCTCTGTACTTAGAAGCTCAGGGTGAGTTTGAGTCCTGCAATGAGGGTTTCATATTCGGCCTGGTTGTTGCTTGCTGAAAAGTGGAACTGGAGTGCCTGTTCGGCTATTACCTTGTCTCCTTCTTTGAGGATGACCCCTGCTCCACTTCCTTCTCGGCTTGATGCTCCATCGATGTGCAGTTCCCAAAACTTGTCGCGTTCATCGATCGTTAGCTCTGAGATGAAGTCGGCCAGTACTTGTGCTTTTAAGGCCGACCTGGGTTGGAACTGAATGTCAAATTCTGAAAGTTCAATGGACCATTTGGTGAGACGTCCGGCCAGCTCTGGTTTCGTCAGTATCTGTCTTAATGGTTGGTTCGTCCTCACTATAATTGTATGGCTTTGGAAGTAGTGTCTTAGTCTCCTCGCTGTGATTATTAGTGTTAGGGCGAGTTGTTCTATCTTCGGATATCATTGCTCTGTTGGTTGCATGACTCTACTGATGAAGTACACTGGCCGTTGTATTTTCCCTGTTTCGAGGACAAGAGCCGAACTTATAGAATAATTTGAAACAGACAAATATAAATATAGAGGTTTAGCGATTTCTGGCCTTTGCAGCACGGGTGGTGCTGATAGGATCGCTTTGAGCTCGGAGAAAGCCTTCTCGCCCTCTTTTGTCCAGTGTAATTTTTTGTTCTTCGATATTGTTTGAAAAAGGTGATATGCTCGGTTTGATGCCGCGGGTATGAATCGAGATAATGCAGCTATCCTTCCTGCCAACTGTTGCGCTTCTTTTATTGTTTTAGGGCTCGCCATATTGAGTACTGCCGAACACTTTTGGGGTTTTGCCTCGATTCCTCGTGAGGTGAGCATGAATCCGAGGAACTTTCTTCCTTTTACCCCAAAAGCACACTTTTCCGGGTTCAGTCTCATATTATATGCTCGGATTTGTCTGAATATCTCGCTGAGATTTTCACAATGTAATTTTTCTTTTATGGTCTTGGCGACCATGTCGTCTACATAGATTTCCATGTTGCGTCCTATTTGGTGATGGAAAACCTTGTCCATCAAGTGTTGATAGGTTGCACCTGCATTCTTTAAGCCAAACGGCATTACTCGATAACAAAAGTTTCCATGTTCCGTTATGAATGCTGTCTTGCTTTGGTCTTCAGGATGCATGAGTATTTGATTATACCCAGAGTATGCATCCATGAAGCTTAAGCTTTTGAAACCTGATGCGTTGTCTACAAGCTTATCAATGCATGGTAAAGGGTAGGCATCTTTAGGGCATGCTTTATTTAAATCTGTAAAATCGACGCACATGCGCCATTTACCTGAGTTTTTTCTTACCATTACCACATTTGAGAGCCATGTGGTGAAGCGGATTTCTCTGATGAAGTTGGCTTGTAAGAGTTTGCTGGTTTCTTCTAAGGCTGCTTTTGATTTCTCTGCTCCTAGGTTTCTTTTCTTTTGAGCTATAGGTCGGCTTGCTGAGTTGGTGGCAAGTTTGTGACAGATGACGTCTGGACTTATTCCAGGCATGTCTGCTGGGGTCCAAGCGAACAGGTCAGCGTTGGCTTGTAGTAACTTTATGAGATCCGACCTTTCTTGGTCTTGTAGCGCCTGACCGATGTATGTTACCTGTTCTGGCTTTGATGTTAGTTGGATTTTCTGAAGTTCATCTGTTGGTTGAGGTCTTTCTTGTGCGTCTCCCCGGGGGTCAAGCTCGGCTAGGGATAAGACTTCCTCCATAGTTTGTACTGCTTTGACCTTGTGTTGTTTCTTCCTCGTATCTGACCTTTTTAGGCTTGAGTTATAACACTGCCGAGCTTGTTGTCGGTCTGAGTGAATTGTTGCTACTCTGCCGTCTTGTGCCTGAAACTTAGCACATAGATGAAAAGTTGATATCACTGCTCTGAACATGTTCAGAGCAGGTCTTCCGAGAATAATATTGTAAGGACTAATGCAGTCAACTATTAGGTATTGTATATCGAGGGTTCTAGATGATGGATTTTCACCTATTGTCGTTTTTAGCCATATATATCCTTTTATTGGTACTCTTTCTCCGGAGAATCCTACCAGTTCTCCGGAGGAGGGTTGTATGAGTTTTTCAGATAAGTTCATTTTTAAAAAGGTAGAATAAAAGAGAACGTCTGCACTGCTACCTGGGTCCAGAAGGACCTTTCTTACCAGTAACTCTCCTGTTTGGATGGAAATTACCATTGGGTCGTCTGCATGCGGTGTGGCCGAGCATATGTCTGCTTGGTTAAAAGTGATCTCAAGGTCGTCCACCTCTTTGTTACTGTGTGGAGTTGTTCCTTCGATTGCTAGCATAGTGCGGTAGCTTCGTTTTCGTGCTGAGGCTGTTTCTCCGCCACACGTGAATCCTCCTGATATGCAATTGATGACTCCTTTTGGGGGATTGTTGCTCGGCCATTTGTCAGTTTCTTTGTTCCTCGGAGTTTGTTGATCATCTTGATCTGTCTTTGTTCCTTTGTGCCTTGTGCTTTCGATGTATTTGTTTAGGAGTCCTTGTCGGGCTAATCTTTCCAGCAAGTCTTTGGCTATGATGCACTCGTCGGTGGTATGACCATATTTCTGATGGAAGGCGCACTGCTTGGTCCTGTCCACGAATCGTTGGTCCTGGTAGCTTCCAGCCCTAACAGGGGGTTTGATGATTTTGGCGTTGAGTATTTCCTTGATGATCCTTTCTCTCTTTGTGTTGAACTTGGTGTAGTTGTCAAACTTTGGTGTAAGTTTAAACGTTTTTCTGGTGTCTCTGTTGTCCCCTGATCTGATTGTTCGGCTCTCTTCCTTTTGGGGTTGCCTTCTGTCTACTTTCTCGGCCTCGCGGAGTTCTTCAATTTCCATCTGCCCTGCGGCCCTTTCTCGGAATTCCTCCAGGGTTCTCGGTTTTGTGACGGCAATTGTTTCTCTAAATTTTCCGGGTTTGAGGCCGGCTTTTATGGCGTGAAGATGGACAGCAGGATCTAGATCGGGTATCTCCATTGTTGCGTCAGCGAATCTGGTTAAATAGTCCTTCAAGCTTTCTTGTGGACCTTGGCGGATGGTGCCGAGGTAATCTGACCCGTGCACATAAATGTGTGCAGCCGCAAAGTAGTCTATGAAGGATCTTGCCAATTCCTCGAAGGAAGAGATTGATCCTTCAGGTAGTTTTGAAAACCAAAGGAGGGCCGCACCATCGAGGTAGGTCGGAAAAGCCCTGCAAAGAATAGGTTCATTTTTAGGTCCATTAAAGAACATCATAGACTGAAATTTCTTAATGTGAGACCGGGGGTCACCAATCCCCTTATATGGCTCGAGTGAGGAAGGTAATGTAAAATGTTTTGGCATTTGGTAATTGGTAATCTCCTCGGAAAATGGGTTATCCAAGGTCAGTTTCTCCTTTGGTGGGTCGATGCTCAGTAGGCTCGTGTTGCCTTTCCCGTTGTGTCCATTGTCCTCTTGCTTGCTGTCGTTATTCTGAGTGGATAACTCGGCAAGTCTTTTTACTTCTGCCTGTAGGTCAGTTATCTGGGCCATGAGTTCGGCCTGAGTGGGTTGAAAGACTCCGTTGTCAGCCATGGATAGGAGCTGTGAAATCATGCGTAGAAGAACACAAAGCAATATGTGGTTAAACAAGAGTGGGGTTAGCGTAACTTTCGGGCCCCACGGTGGGCGCCAGATGTTCCGTCCTGCTTGAGCCGAGGTATGAAGCCCCGAGGGATCACTCGAGATTCAGGTGGAGCTATACGTCATCTAGGGGCTGAATAAAGAACAGACCTCGGTCACTCGAAACACAGCGGCGGGAGCACCTGCACAAAGCACTCCGACGCTCAAGTAAGTATGTGAGTAATAAGGTATAATAAAAATAATATCAGAGCAAGTTTTTGTGACCTGTCCTTTTGTGGTGTATGGGGCCTAGTTTTATAGGTGCGAGTTGTGATCGAATTCCGATTTGTTTGCCAAGTGTTGTTATTGGTATCTTTGACTTGTGTTCGGTTTTGTGGGTAACGGGCAGAAGATATCACTGGTGTGCGGATGACTTAGCAGGGGAGTGTTGATTTGTTTTGTAGATGTCCAGTTATTCAGAGCTGATTCTTCGGCCGAGTATATCTCGGTTAGTCAGTGCTGATTCCTTGGCCGAGTATATCGGGGTACATGTCATGGAGTTTTTAATATTTATGTTGATAAATAATATCTAATTTCTCATTTATTTCTAATTATACTCGATTAATGATTCAAGGGGCGAGTTCTCTTAGCTTTCACATAAGTTATTAGGAATTTTAATTCTTTTGTAATATTCCGTGTATGACGTCGGGCAATGCATGCACTCGTTATCCCTATACAAAGGATATTTGTGTTTTTTTTTCTTACATGGAAAATGATTGCTTAATATTCTATGATCCCTAAACTCTAAATATAGTAAAAAAAATCTAAAAATATATAAAAACTTAATGCTTCTAAGACTTTAACAATCTGTCTAAAAAAAAAAAAAAAACTTAACAAGCTTCTGTAAATTAGTACTAGATTTGTTATATTACCATTTTCTTATATAAGAAAAAAATAAACAAAAAAGATATGAATTGAAATTGAATAAAAAAATTAAAATTAAAATTGAAACAAAAATAAATAAATTAAAATTAAATACAAAAAATTATTCAACTTTTTATCTAATTTCTTAATGCAACAAGAAAGGGACGTTTTTTAACCTAACTTGTTAACATCATAGTTTGAGAATTGAATCGAAAGAACTTACTTACTTTTTCACCTAATTTTCTGAGGTAATAAAAAAAATTAATTGAATCTCACTTATCCACATTATAATTTCATCACAAAATTAAAAAGTGTTTTGACACTCATCTCTTTCTATGTGACGATTACAATAGATTGCAATAGTACAAGAGATATTTATAACCTTTTATTAGGTTAAAACAAAAAAATCCTAAACTCATAAACATAAAGTCAAATTTAGTAATTAAAAAAAAAAATCAAAGTACATCAAATTAAATTAAATATTTTATATTTCTATTAATTTTTAAATAATATTTAAACTATTTATATCACGAATATTTAAAGCGCATATATATAGTGTTTGTTTGGGTGCCATTATCTTGATAAAAAAAAGATATTTTTTAATAAAAAAAATTATTTTATTTTTTAATGCGTTTGACAAATTTCTAGTAGTAAAAGTAAAAGTACTAGAAAAATTAAAAAAATATCTTTTTTTGAGAAGTTGTAATTTACATCTTTTTTTTTAAATTTCTTTAAAAAATGTTTTTTATATAATAAATAAACAAAAAAAGTACTTTTATATTGTTATATCCAAATAGAATTGATGTATAAAAGAAATTTACATAAAATATTTAAATATAAAATTATTTTTATTTTTTCATAAAATTTATTAAAAAAATAATTCAAAAAAAATCTTTTTTTATAAATTTATCCAAACTAACCTATATTCAAGTTTTTTTATGTTTTATATTAAAATTCTTTTTAATTTAAAAATAAAAACAATAAATATCAAATTCTAAATCATTTATTCCTAAAGACTTTAATATTATATCATACAACCATTTTCACTTGAAAAGGACACAAAAGACTCCTTGTTATTTTCTATTTTAAAACATTTGTCAGTGCCAAGTGGTTTCTATATTTAAGATTTTCTTTGTCGTTGTCAGTATTAAACTATTAATTATTAAACACTTGGTAGTTGGCTGCACCGTGAATGGGGATACAATTTAATTATTAAACTATTAATCATAGTATTACTATAATTTAAGGAAATTTATTATCACATCTTCCGTTGTACTTGAGTGGAATATGTTATTCTATTTTTTTTAATTATTTATATTTAATTTAAAAAATATAAATAGTGAAAATTTAATATAATTTTTTTGTGAATCTATATCAAAAGTAGTACATATTAGACACTCAACCATTTCAGTTTTCTATTAAAAATTGGCGCTATATTTTAGATTTTTGAATAGTTAGTATTTAAAATTTTTATTAAATCATAGATCTAAAGGTCTATATTAAAATAAATATTATAAAATAATTTTATAAATAAAATATTTTAAAATATAAAAATTTAGCACATTTTTAAATTATACTAAAATATTGTGAAAAGAATTGTATAATTGCATAATAGATAATAATAAATTGAGTAAATTGCATAATAGATAATAATAAATTGAGTAAATATTAATAAATGTCAAATATTAATAAAGAGTATATATATATATATATATATATATACTATTTTATTAAAAAAATATTTCATTAAATAATAGTCGAATAATATTACAAATATAAATAGAATAATAAATATTTTGTAATAAAAATTATTTTAAATAAATAATGTATACATAAAAAGTATTAATTATTATGGTGTAAAATTATTTGTAAATAATTTTTTTAATATATGAGAATAAAAAATTAATTAAATATCTTAATTTAATATTAATACTTAAACTTTGAATAAATATAATTGACAATATTATATAAAAGTGTGTATTTTTTATTTTATAAATTAATGATATAATAAATAATAAAATATTAATATATATGATGATTTTAAATATATAAAAATGCAACATTTATTTGTAAAATTCTGAACATGCAATGAAAATTTAGGAGTAGCAATGAATAGAAAAGGGATTGAATTCAACTCTAATTTTATTTATGAGTTAAATTTATTACTAAAATTCAATCTTATTTTATTATTAGCGGGTTGATAACAACCCAATCCTAACCCTACATGCAATTAATTATTGGCAGGTATCTAACCCTTCTTATGAATTTTTATAAATATGCAATATTATTATATAACTTAATTAGCATGTAAATTAAAAATTCAATACAGACAACACAATCATTCCACAAACAACACAATCATCCCATAAATAATATAACAATCAAATGTTTAATTTTACATAAAATTTTTGTTTAAATTAATAATATAAATACAAATAAAATATTGTGATATAATGTTGTATTTATATATCACTAAAATAAAATTAGTTTTTATATAAATAAAATTGTTAAATTATTAATTGATGATCTTAGTTCAATATTAAAGATTTTTTGTACTAAATGAGAAGTTTTTGATTCAATATCTACCAATAATATATTTTTATAACTGATACATATAAGGTGTGGATCCACTCCTAAATAGAATGACTTATTATTAAAATTTTATTATCATTCTTAGACTGTTTTAATATTTTAGATGCAAATGTAACCATTAATTTCTATTTATTTGGATTTGCCAACAGCAGCTAAGGCCCATTATTTTCAATTTTCTATAATTAGTACTGTTTCACCTTTAATTTAGATGTTATATTAGCTGCGAATCATGGACGGTATTTTTAATTTAACATTTTTTGTTAATTTATTCTAAAAAATTAGGATTATTTTAGTCTTTTTCACATTAATTATAGAAGAATCTAAACTTGGTTACTTATTCGTATAAGAAATATTATGTTCCTATTTTTACAGGTGGGACATGTGATAATTTTTCTATAATTTATAATCAAGTACTTTAATAATAATATTATTAATAAAAAGTTTAATATATTTTTAATAAACATTATAAATGCATTAAAAAATTAAATGTATACCTTTTTACTGAAAGTTCTTTTATTAATAATTTTAATTTATACCCATTAAAACATATATTAGTTAAACAATAAAACTATCAGTGATTTTTTGAAATACACTGATGTTGGAGCTTGTGCATAAACTTCAGGTAAGTAGGATGAAGGAGTTGGTATCTCTTTCAATGATACTCTGGCTCATATCTGTAAACATGTTTCTTTGATTAATGGCATCACCTTTACTCACAGAACTTTGGGTTATGAACATGCTCAGTTACACCGTATAGTAAATCATGTCATCCTTTCTCGAAAAGGTTCATATCAAAGGATATCTTATACTGACACTCTTGTTTTGTATACTCTTCTCACAAAAACAGAAATCTCTTTTTCTTATTTAATGGTTAGATATATGTTTGATTCTGTTAGAAGTGAGAAAGATAAAGCCCTTCTATATGGCATGTTCTTAACTTGTATTTTTGAACATTTTGGTGTTGATTTGTCCAATGAGTCATATGAAAATAGACACTCATATCTAAAAGGAGGTGGTTCAATGAAACAGCAGAAAAAGAGACCCACTCATTCTAAAAGGGTGGTTCTTGATGATGATCATGATGACTATGAACTAGAAGACACTCCTCCTCCTTCTACTATGGGTACTTCAATCTCCACTAGACACAAATATGTCTTATATGAGATTGTTAAGGATGTGGTGCAGGAGTTTGTCTCTCAGTCAAACCATTTGATTGCTTTGAGTAAGGAGCAAAGAAAACTAGCCACTAAACATAAAAACTTCCTCAGAAAATTTAGAGATAGAGTGACTGTATTTTTGAAATTCATTGATAATCTCAAATAAGATGGTGATACTGCCACTGATCCTGAAGTAGATGTTGGTTCTGAAGAGGATGGTTCAAATACCTGAATTTGTCTCATGTTGCTGCAGTCTTTTGTTCACTTTTAGTTACTTACTTGTTTTGGACTTTGAACTTACATTTTGTTGCAGGTTTTAGTTTATTTTTGTTCCACTCTTGATGACAAAAGGGAGAGTAGTGGAGTAGTGGCATATGGAGAATTTTAAATTGTTGAATTCTTGGTTGAATTTTTGCTGTTGCCGTAATTTTTGGCATGTGAATTTGAATTTACTTAACATGATTTGTTGATTTTTTGCCATTGTTAGTCTAGATACTTTGTTTTGTTTAAGGTTAAACAGTTTTAAACTGAATATTAGTCATTATTGTTGATATGGTTTATTCATTTTTGGGCTAAACATTTGGCTATTTTTTAAATTTTCTTAGCCATGTTTTATGAGATGTTAAAACTATTTGAAACCTTGCTGATTTCTTTATCCATGGTCAACATAGTGTATGAAGTCTATTATTATGTTTCCTATGAGTATATGCAAACAGGAAAGAAGAGAAGAGCATAAATTTAAGGGGAGCAACTCTTGAAAGGGAAAGGAAGAGAAACACACAAGCAAGTGACATCACTTAAAGGAAAGTTCCTTAACCTTATTCAAATTCAATCCCTTTGATCATTGTTACAATTATGTTTGTCATCAAGGGAGAGATTGTTGAGTTAAGAAATTAACTCATTTCAATTGATGATGACCAACATTATTTTATTGGGTTAATCATCTAATTAGTTTTTAATTATGTTTGATAAAGTGATGCAGGTCAAAATTAAAAGAAACAGCAGCCCAAATGCTAGAAAATAAAAACCATTGCTGATGGGCTGTCTAAACAAAGAAAGCCCAAAGAAATCAAAGTAAAGAATTAAGCTGGGCTCAATGAATCAAATTCAACACAAGCCCAAAATGACTCCATTCAAGCTGAAACCTTCCAATGCACCTCACAAGTTTGCTTCGGTCAGAATCTCAAAGAAAAAAAAGAGAGAAAGCTTCATTTTTTCTCTTGCTCATTTCATCAAAGAAGAAAGAAAGAGAAAGCTTAATCAAAGAAAGCAAAGGTCTAATCACCCAAATCAAACCCATCTAAGCTAAGTCAAAAGTGAAAGGTGATTTATTTTCATTTATATGCAATTTACTTTTTTCACTCCTTCTCTAACTTTCTGCGATATCTTTTTTGGTTAAATGAAAAAAGAAGTCTCTGATCTCTACTGTTGTAAATTGATGGTTCACAAAATTTTTTGGAGTCAAAGCACATTATTAATGGTTCAGATTTAGGTTTACCACTGAACAACTTTATCTTTGCTACTCAAATGTCTTCGATCAAGCAAAAAGGGATCTGTTCCAAAATTCTATTTTGGAGATTAATAGAAAATAGTGAAAGGCTAACTTGGTAATACACAGCTCGAGGAATTGACTCTAAGGAGTGCAGCTCAGCAACTTGGAAAGAGATACAAAAGAAAGATTTTCAATTTTTGAAGACAAGGAGAAAGAACTAGGGTTTTGAAGTTTGTGTTCTGAGAAGTCTTCTCTGAAAGAAAGTTCATCAACTTGGATAGTGTTTCCTAGTCAAAGGAGCATTCCACCAAAATGAGGAACTAAATCAGAGTTAAGCAAATTTGGTTCATCACATAGCAACAGAGGCTGTTGAAATATCGATCTCCTTCATGTTTTACAGATTGTAATTTTCATTTTCTATGTATATCTTTCTATAATTTCTTGAGTGTAAAAAGGCACAAAAAGAGAGCTCAAGTAAAATCCAATGAGTGTTGAAAGGCTGAGTAATACACTTGAGAGAAAAGCCTAAAGTGATTTCAGATTTCTTTAGGTTGATTTTGTGTTTTGTATCTTGTACCAGTGAGGTTCCCCTTTCTTAGTTGGGTAAGCACTAAGGGTGAAGAGTTAGGTATTAGCATAACCAAGTCAAGTTAGGTTAGAACTTGAGAGTGAAAGGATTGTGTCAATCATGTGAAATTGGTGTATGTAATATTTTAACTATAGTGGAAATTCCACCACTGTTGTGGTGGAGACTGGATGTAGGTTGCATTGCACAAGGCAACTGAATTAGGATACATGATGGTGTCATATTTTCTTTTCTCTTCTCTTCTCTGTTCTATTTTTTGATATTCATAAGACAAAATGAAATTGACTCATAAATTTTTCGCTGCTGAGTTCAAACAGATTCAGACTGAAAGTTTGTTTTAAAAGGGTTATTTCATTAAAGCAAAAGAAGGTCATCGATTCAACTCCCCCTTCTCTAAGCCTTCTACAACCTTCAGATCTTCTTCAACCAAAGTCTTCTATATCCCTAATATGGATGAATCACAATTCCTTTTGATGAAAAAGAGTTAGAGAGGTAGCTTTTATATGTTGTGGACTAAAACCCTGAAATCACTATTTGTATTTGAGTGTGACATCCATTAAACCCTAAAACCCAAATAAAATAGTATCTCTGGTTTTATTCTCATTTAATTCTAAATCAAAAGTAATAATAACTTATTTAATTCAACATTTATGACAATAAATGAAATTACCATTATATAAGTCATTTAATGTGAAATAACTTAATTTGTGATTATAATTAGTATATATATTGCCTATAAATATATTAGAAAATAATAATTTTCTAACAACCTCCCACTTGAGTTATACATGTATATTTTTTTGAGATAAGCACATCTTATAAACTTTATGTGCACATCTAAATGCTATTTCTTTGATTACTTTAACAATCTAGTTTGTCTCATATTTCAGTTATGAAATCATCTCAACTTTTATCATATTACTGTCGTGATAAAACCACAATAATCACTATACTAATATACTCAACGACATAGATAAAATGTGGATGAGAAAATTTAAAAATTAAAGACGAAAATGATCTCATGCATACCTATTTTTAACTGATTCTACTTTAATAAACTTTATGAGATCATGAGTTAGAGTGAAAATAAAACTAAATACTATTTTTTTTGTAAAAATATCTATATTTATAAATTTGTCTAAATTATATGAGTATCTAAATGCACAATTCCACTGAAAGAATATATCATTAAATGATATGACACCTATATGAATGGTATCCATACGAAAGATCTTGGGTGTTTATTTCTTATAGACTAAATATGCATGTATTTATGAAATTTATGCTAATTTTTTCATTAGACACTTAAGCACTCTAAATTCTTGTTTAATAATAATTTAAAATATTAGACTACTAACACATTATCACCAAATAATTTAAGTGGTCTTTCAAATATATATCCATAATTTGTGACACGTGTTTGTAGTCACCTAATTGAATGTCTTCAAAAGGCGTTTTATATTCAAGTGCTTTAGTGAAAAAAGTAATAAGTATCTTCTTAACACTTTTTCAAAAAAACTTTTTCAATGAGCATATGAATATACCTATGATAGATCAAAATTACTTAGACATTTAATAAAGTCAGAACCTGAAAATCAAATGATCTCTAACTTTATTTTTTGACTTCATATATGTGAATATGTAATGTTTTATTATAACAAAACTTGTTTGGATACTATTTAGTGATTAATTCTTAACTTATTCAAATTTCTGCCAAGCATATCAATAAAGTACACAATAATTATAAGTGTACAAATTCGTTATCCATCAAATTACTGTTGAAGCATAATAAACTTTATACATTTTTAAACTTTATCATTTTCTTAAGACATCTAATTAGATTATACTTGTTTCCTTAGAATTGAGTATATAACTTATTTACAATTTTGCATGTCACTAAAATAAATATATTTACTTCCACTAAATTGATATACAATCATCAACTATATTTATCTTAAAAGACTACGTGAGATAATAATTTAATAAAATATGAAATACTAATGATAGAAAGTTTTTTGTGAGTTTTTTAAAATTTCATGCTTTATGATCATAAGATTTATGTAATTTGAACAATGCTACTTCTCAAGATTAAGTTTTTTTGCTATTTGAGACTTTATCCATAGGGAGAAGGGTTTATTCAATCTTTAATGCAAAGTCTAGATACATATGTTGGCGAAGTAAACTTTAAAATAAAATAATATATTCACATAAATTACATATCATATGAATAAATGGTGGACACATCATAAATACTTACCACAACATTAATATGTAGTTTTTGGACAGAAATACTAATTTGTAAGCGATACTTTTAATATAGTAATCAAATATTGATAATAAATCTTGTCAAATAATAAATCTATTTTTAGACAAACTTATTATTATTTGCATGGAACCAAATAATTATCACATATTTGTTACCACAAATGCGCACGTAATTTGACCAAGTACAGAATTTCTTTTGGGTCGATTTGTACTCGCATAAACTACCCACACATAAATTTATTTAGTACGGCTCACCAAATATTCTCAACAAAATTCTGTTAAATAATAAGACTATCTTTGGATCGACTCATTGTTCACATGAAAACTTGAGAATTATACCTATTTATTATTGCATATATTTTCTATTAATTGGTCAGACACCAATCTTCATTTGGGGCAATTGGTGGTTGCATAATTAAATTAAAAATCAACATAAGGTTCAGCGTTTATTATTTGGCCAAACACTAAACTTTCTTTGGACATATTATTGTTCGCATAAATAATAAATATTGATTTATTCTTAACTAGATACCCAAATATATAAATATCATTGATATATATATATATATATATATATATATATATATATAACTATCAAATATAAACTTTTCTTTGGGATAACCAATATTCGTATGAATTACATATTATCATGTCCCTAATGTTCCAAAATAAACTAATTTCATAAAAGAAGTTACTTTGACAGCATAATGTTTAATCAATTTCTTCCAAAACCAAACTTTCATAAAATAAATGGTTATAAAAATTTAAATTTTTACTATTTTTTTTATGTAACGCACAAAAATTAATAAAATAATAAGACATAATATATAACAATCCTATAATATTGTGAATCTTTATTAATCAATTGTTAATTTTTTGTTTAACACACAAGTTGAATTCACAACAAAAAGATTCAAATAACAAAGAAGTCACAATAATTCTCAATGACTTAATTATAGGATGACTTTGATACTGCTTGTTAAAAATTCTTAGTTTCCTTAATCCCAGGACCATCCATATTAAATCATTAAAAAAAAGTTAAATGCGGAGTAAATAGCCATTTCTAATAATAAAAGATTCAGACGCTAATATTTCTACCCATGAAAGACGAAAATTAAAGTTATACCCATGAAAGATAGCCTTTTGCAAACAAAATTATCTTAACCCTAAAAAATTAAATAAAATTTTCAAAATACCCTCTAATATAATCTAACTCTAACCTCTAATTTTACTCCACACCATTAATAGAGAGCGTTATTGTTAGTCTAGAATTTTTCAAAATAGAATCTCTAGATTCGTTGCAAGTATAGCCTAGACCAACAAACAATCTTCTACCAAAGTTTAATTTTTCAAATACAAAACATAAACCGAGAGTCATTCAACCTCGGGTCGTTCTCCCTAGGAATGCAATTGAAGTGTTACACTTTCGGTTGTGGGAAAAAGGGGAGTTTCGAAATCAAAGAACGAAAGATTAAAATAACTTAAGAAATAAAAGAACTAAGAAATGATCAAAATTGATATTAACGCAAGTAAAAGGAATGTAAGCTCAAAATTAGTGAAAATGCTATAAATGCATAAAAGAGCTTTGACTTGAGAATGAGGATCCAAGGAATTTTATCATTGCTATAACCACAACTATGGTAATTATCATGAGTTAATCTCGCTTAGTTAACCCCAAACATCGAGGAGTAAGTCAAACAAGCATAATTGACCTTAATACATAAGTCCTAGCCAACTTACCAAACTAGTTGATAAAAGGCTAGCTTTAATGGAAACAAGAGTCAACTAACTCCCCAAGAATTACCACTAAATGTCGGACATTATGACTCTAGTATCCTGGGAACTCAAACCTCAAGTCAAGGTGTGAAAATCTACTCAAAATTATCAAGTGGCATTTTCACAAACACTTGGTGGGTACAAAACCAAAACATGAGAAATTGCAAAAGAAAATAAAAAACTATAACCAACTATTTACAAAACCAATTGTAAACAAGCAATCAAACATAAAGAAGGCATAAAACATAAAATTCATCAATCAAAATTTCAAGAAACTCAAAATTGCAAATATAAGCAAAGTGACTTGAACCATAAGAAAATGAAAGTAGAAGTGCCATGATTAAAGAGGAAATTGAGAGTAATTACAATTAAAGAGGAAAAGTCCAAAATTAAAGCTTCTATAAAATGCTACAATGGAGACTGAAATAAACCCTAAGAGAGAATTCTCTAATCTACACTACTCCTACTCCTACTCCTACTATTATGGAAAATGTAAAATGAGGCCTCCTACTCTCATGCCTTCATACGTGGTAATTTTCCCTTCATATAACATCTCAAACCAGCCTTCAGCCTTCCAAAATTGGCCCAAAAAAGCCTCAAAATCACGAACTACGTGACTTTTTAATGAAGTCACGTGCAGGGACTTGTGCGTACGCACAGGTGTGTGTACGCCCACATGCTGATTTTTCTCCTGTGCGTACGCACAAAAGTTGTGCATGGGCACACTTGCTGATTTTCTTCCTGTGTGTGGGCATAGATCTGTGCGTGGGCACAGGTGCTAATTTTGACCCTTGTGCGTGGGCACAGAAGGTGTACGTAGGCACAGGCTGAAATGCTTCTCTCCTTTGTTTTCTTCATATTTTCTCTCTTTTTGCATGCTTTCTTCCACTTCTACCAAACCATTCTTGCTTTTAGGACGTGAAATCACTCAACAAATATATCACGACATCGAATGGAATAAAAGTAGGATTAAATTGCTCAATTTAAGCACAAAAATGTATGTTTTCACATTTATGTCCAAATTAGGGATCAAACACAAAAATATGCTATTTTGGTGAATAAGTGTGAGTTTATGTGATGAAATTCACTCAATTCAAGTTAAAATATATTGTCAAATATGGATTCATCAACCACCACTCCTACAACTCCAAGACCTATCACCAGTTTCATCCTTAATTACCACCATCACTACCACCATCACTACCACCATCTCCATCACCACCACTTGTGAACCAAATAAGTACTGTCCAATTTATTAATTCTGTAACTCTCCATCTCCTTATGAACCAAATAAGCACTGTCTAATTTTCCAGCACCTAGGAAAACTTGAATCAAAGTATTGTAAGTGGTTTGAGATGGCTTGAACCCAAAATCTTTAAGCTTATCAAGCTCCCCCAATGCTGCATTGTATGATTGGTTCTGACAACACTTCTGAATAAAAAAATTGAGCGATTTTTGAAGCAACTCCTAATCATCATCCATTTTTTCTCGCAAAAACTTCTCGGGCACTCTAACACTACAATTGCAACCCAAAACATTGAGGAGCATATCATATTGGCACACAATTCAAGGTGTCTCATATTGCACATCACCTATATACCACTAAAGCGTCGATTAATTTTTCTCTGAATCATCTAAAAGTTT
This sequence comes from Arachis stenosperma, assembly GCF_014773155.1. Classification (NCBI taxonomy): domain Eukaryota; kingdom Viridiplantae; phylum Streptophyta; class Magnoliopsida; order Fabales; family Fabaceae; genus Arachis; species Arachis stenosperma. The sequence continues at coordinate 117,176,349 of NC_080382.1, forward strand.
TTGCGTCTGGACACCAAAGTTGTTGTTAGTGTTTTACCACATCGTACGTTTAATTCTGTTTGGTGTTTAGTGCTAAGAAAAAATAATAGAGAGAGATCATATGGGTTATTACTCACACCCAAGGTGTGATTCTTATTATTGTGGATGGAGGAACTACCCGAATTTTGGTTGGCAAAGTCAAGACCAAAGAAACTTCAGTGCTCCATGTTCCAACTATCAAGAACCACCATCTCCATATTCATACCAAGAACCACCACCTCTCTATCCATATCAAGAACCATCATCTTTCTACCCATATCAAGAGCCACCATCTCCCTATTCATACTAAGAACCATCATCTTTTTACTCTTATCAAGAATCATTATCTCCTTCTTATTCATATCAAGAGCCACCATCTCTTTATTCATATCAAGAACCATCAACTCTTGAGCTTCACATGAAAGAATTCATACATGATATGAAGATGAGTGTCAAAAATATAGAGACATATGTGCAGTTGATTATCAAGCCCCAGGAAGAGGAACAAGAAAATTCCTTCCCAAGAGATACAGTGCAAGATCCTATGGAAGAAAGTGAGGAAATTAATCAAAGGAGTTCATACTCCAGTGAATTAGAGAACTCTCCACCCTCACATATGGAAGAAGAGGAGGATGCATAAACAAAGGAGGTTGTAAAGGATGAAAACAATTATGGGAATCTACACTCCAGTGAAGCAGAGAGTGGCATAGAAGGTGAGTTTTTTGAACCACCAATTCAAAAAATTCTTGATGAATGGTACACTTCAACCATCACACAACACCCAAATTTTGAAATCAAAGAAGTGAAGGCAACCAAGGAAAGCACTGAAAAGGGGATTGTGACCAAGAAACAGAAGAAAATATCTATGAAGAAGAAAAGGTCAGCAAAAAACAATCCAACCTCTATCCCAACAAGCAAGGTGAATCAAGCTAATCACAATAAAAGAAAGCTTGTTACCAGGAATTTATATCAGGGGCACTAATTTTCACCTCCCCCCTGGAGACATTTCTTTTAACCAACTGGAAAAAGATGAAGAAAATTCAATAATCAAGTGTCAAGTTAGTAAAATTAAAGAAGCGCTTGTTGGGAGGCAACCCAACTACTAGTATCCTTGGTTTTGCAGTTACTTTGGTTTTAATTTTATAGTTATTTTTATTTTAGCATTATAGTTGTTTTAGTTCTGGTTTTAAATTACTTTATCTCAAATTTTTTTAGAATTTTTCTTGTTTTACATGTGTTTTGGTCATGCAAAGTGGTTAGAATAGGAACAGGAGCAATTAAAAGGAATTTTTGACACCCTGGAGTTTTTCTTTACTTGGGGATAAGCAAACTTTTAAGTATGATGTTGGAGGAGCATAGCCTGGGGAATGAGATGGCCACCAGCATAACTGAGGTGGTTGAATTCCTTTCATTCTATTTCTCCTTCTGTTCTTATTTTGTTGTCTTCTGTTTTCTGTTTCTTTGATTACCTCATGATCTTTAGTACTTTCAGTTCTTAGATTTAGTTTCATTCTGTTATTTGCTTTTAGTTTAAAGAGAAAAAAAATTCTTTTGTCTCATGTATCGCTCACTGAGTTTGAATATAAAAAAGAAAAGAAATGATGTATTGCATGAAAAATCGAGTTATATTTAAGAGTAGTCTTATTTACTTAAATATGGTGGTATTATTTGTAATTCTGAATGCATGATATGAACAGCGCATAGTTGAATTTGAATCAAAGGATGTTGGTGCATAAGGAATAGGAATTTAGAGAACTCTTATGAATTTTCTGAATTAAACAAAATCTTAATCCTTGAAGCAAAATAAACAGCAAAAAAATAAAAAATAAAAACAAGGTCCAAGGCTCTGAGCATCAATGACTAGGAAGGTCAAACATGATTTAAAGCTCAAAGAGTTGTTTTCCTAGTCATATGCTTGTGGTGTAATTGTGTCAAGTAATCCTTGAGACAGAGCACTAAGAGTCGAGATCAAATGCATTTAACAGAGTATGCCAAAGTCTTTGAGCACCACTGTCTGGGAATAACTGAAAGAAAAATTAGAACCTAAAGAGAGTTTTCCAGTTAAGTGCTTGTGGTGTTTTTGTGTCAAGTGAAGCTTGAGACAAAACATTTAAAGTCACGGTTAGGCTCAAGGTGCAAAGCAACTAAGAAAAGAGAATTAAAGAAAATTTGCTGTGTTCAAGAATTAATCCGAAGTAAACAGATTAGAGAATTCATAATATTTATCCAGATTCCAATTCCAAATGACAGTGACATTCCTCTGATTCAAATGATAGTGAGATGCCAAAATTATTCAGGATTGCAGCGTATAAACCCCACTTTGAGAAGAGACAGGAGCTTAATTGAATACTTACTTCTCATGCAAATTTTCACATATTGAGCCTATATTAGTTTGGTTGCTTGAGGACAAGCAATAATTCAAGTTTGGGTGTTGTGATGCGTGAGCATCCTTTCTATATTTTCCTAGTGAATTTGCATTCAAATTGTTGAGTTTAATCAAGACTTAATTACCTTTAGCCCCTATGAATGCTACTTTGAGTTGTTTACAATTTATGTTTATTTCAGATAGCATTTGGATGGATTTGATGAAGTTTTGTAGCAGAAAAGGAAGAAAGCGAATGATGTTGTCAACCCCGACCTCCTTGAACTCAAACAGAAATAACTTGAGTTACGGAGATCCAATTGATGTGATTCTAGCGACATTAGAAAGCTAACTTCCAGAGATTTCTAATGATATATAATTGTATACCCTTTTCTTCCATTTCTTATGGACCACTTCACGCCAAACTTGAGGAAGCTCAAGTTTGGCGCCAGCATGAAGCCCAAGGAGAAATCAGCTCTGCCTCCTCTCAAAGCCTCCAAATAGAAATCGCACTACCATTTCCACGCCAAACTTGAGTTTTCTCAAGTTCGGCGTCAACTCAAGGAAAGCAAGAGAAAGCAACGCTGCCTCCTCCATACCGAACTTGAAGTTCTTTAAGTTCCGCCAACCTTGAAGAAACCAAGTGGTCCCAGCGCTAATTGAAGCAAGCAACGAGTGTTTTAATTAATTTTGATTAAAACTTTATTTTATTTACAAATAGGAAAAGATATTATTTAGTTTTAGAAAATATATTTTACATTAATTAGGATTAGATATAAAAGGAAAAAGAATCAGCCATTCAGAAAACTCTTCATCTCTTTTCTTCTACCTCATTCCACAATTTATAGTTTTTAAGAATCCTAGTTTTCTCTCTGAACCATGAGCAACTAAACCTCCACTGTTAAGGTTAGGAGCTATGTCTATTGTATGGATTGATACTATTATTTTTCTATTTTAATTCATGTATTGATTTATATTTCAAGAATTGTTTTTGTTCTTTATCTTATGAATTTGGGTGGAATGGAAGTATGACCCTTGTTCTAATTAAATTCTTGTATAACTTGGAAAAGTACTTTACTTGAACAACAGCTTGAAAACATATTCTCCTAAACTTCTAATTATCTGGATTTAATGGGATACGTGACATATAATCCTCTTATATTTGGGTAATTAGGATTTTTATGGCATATAAACTAGAATTGAACTTCACCCTCTAATTGGAATTAATGGACCAAGGAATTGGTGGTGGATGAGAGTTAGAGGAGACTAAAAAGGTCTAAGGAATTAGGGTTTAGTCACATATAGTTTGCCATGAATTAAATCTTGCATGATTAAAATAGTTAGTAAGAAAAGTCAATCAGGAAAATAGATAACTCTGAAGCCTTAACTGTTTCTCCATATATTATTCATACTTTATTTACTACTTGCTTTCTGATATTCTGAATTTACTGTTAATGTATTTAAACTCTCTAAACATCATTTTCTGTTTGCCTAACTAAGTAAATCACTTGACCATTGTTGCTTAGTCTATCAATTCTCGTGGGATCGACCCTGACTCACCTAAGATATTACTTGGTACGACTCGGTGCACTTGTCGATTAGTTTGTGGTTATAAATTCCGCACCAGTGGCATAAGACATCAAAATAGCATTGTAGGAGGGTCATCAGGATGCGTAGTAGCGGTTGAATCACAACTCTTTTGATGGAAAAAAAAAGTTACAGAGGCAGCTTTTATATATTGGAGACCAAAATCCTGAAATTACTATTTATATTTGAGTATGACACCCATTAAACCCTAAAACTCAAATAAAATAGTATCTCTGGTTTTATACTCATTTAATTCCAAATCAAAAGTAATAATAACTTATTTAATTTAGTATTTATAACAATAAATGAGATCACTATTATATAAATCATTTAATATGAAATAACTTAATTTGTGATTATAATTAGTATTATGTATTTTCCATAAATAGATTAGTAAATAATAATTTCCTAATAATATGAACTTGCATTATACATTGTTTTTGAAAACAAAACTGTTATGCATATAAGAAGAGAAGACAACGATGATATATAATGATAACGATAACGATGATGATGATGATGATGATGATGATGATGATGATGATGGAGGAGGAGGAGAGGGAGGAGGAAAAGAAAAGAGGAAAAGAAATTCAAACGAAAAAAAGGAGGAGGAGGAGATAGAGGTGGTGGTAACGACAACGATAATAAAAAAGAACAATAAGGAAAAAGGAGGAGAAGAAGAAGAAGCAATAAGAGGGATGTAACGGGAAGGAGGAGAAGGAAAAGAAAAAAAGAGTGTGCGCATATAATGTGAAAAATAGTTATAACAATTTGGTTGGATTTAGTTAAATAGTTTACTTAATCGTAAAACTTTATTCATAATTATATACATTGATGGCATTTTTATTACAGGCAATAACAATGAAGCCAACTCATTAGAAACAGATAAATTTAAAAAGTATATTGACCCGTATTTTAAATTAGTCAATAAAATATCAATTTGATTAGACTCGTCTGAATTATCGAGTTAACCACAGGGGTGAATCTCCGGTACTTCAGGAGAACAATGAAACAATACCTTGTTTGCTTATCCCAATCACTCTTTATAACCTTAAAAACGAGTGAGATTAAAGGGTCTGAGCAAAACTTATCATTATAACATTGAGTCCCTTTTCCACTATGAGAAATTCCCATGGATCCTTTCCATGCCATTTTCTGATGAGCAGGATCCTCTTTTAGAGGCAAGCTCAGAGCATACTTGGCACTGGATTGAGGAAGAAGGAAATAACACTAGCTAAGCTTTCAGAGAGAGAACAAGAGTTTAGAACATTTTGTAAGATAGGAAAAGTGGATATATTACAATGTTCATTTAACTCTGATTACAACTGGGGTGAGCACCTCCTTTTATAGAGGTCTCTGGATAGAAGTGATATCTCACGAAATCTAAACAAACCTATCATACAATGCCAACTGGAGGATAAGGATAAGCCTTATCTTCTTTCTAACTTTTCAAAGACATGTGACAGAAGTCACTTTATTCTAGCACACTTAATAATTATACATAGTGGGGCCACTGCTTTAGTAAAGGGACGGTTTGAAATAGTCTTCTGGAAGGGTCCCATCTCCATCTGAGAAGGATGAATCAAAAGCCAGATTGACAGTTCCTAAATCCGTATCCGGGTCTTGTAGATAGAGAAATGGGTCTTCAGTGTTTTCTTCATTTGGATCTTGGGCATCTTGCAGGTATGGGTCATATGGGTCTGATTTTGGGCCTTCAGCATCATCGGATATTCCTGCATCAACTCTGGTTGGGCTTGGCGGTAAGGCATACACTCTTCCACCTGGATTTTCAGAATTAAAATCTTCTTCAGAATTTCTGTTTGGAACATGTGTGGACGTGCTGGGTTGGTCTCTTGGAGCATAAAAAGAGTATTGTCCAAATTGATTGATGATCCCTGAAGTTATGAATCTGGACTAGAGCTCCTGGAGGGTTATTGGTGGAATATCTGTCTGAAACGGGAGTCCTTCAATTACATCTTTTTCTCCATATAGTCTAGGCTGCCAAAGTTTACAAAGGTATTTAGCCAAGGCATTTAGGACTGTCTTTTCATCTGTGGGCCATATGGTATAATACCTAACAATATCAACCTTGTTCATGGTATGTGCATCCCCTCTAGTAAAATAATTCCTCTGTAAGGTGACAAAACAACAGAATTTCCGTTTTGCCTTAGAGGATTTATTTCATAGTTGGTGCTGTTCGAGCATATTATATAACATTCCTCTCCATGCTCCAAGTGGGGCATACATGGAGAATAACCGAACTAGATGAGACTGGGCTGTAGTGCGGTTACACAGCATGTGATATACAGGGAAGAGAGGTATTATGATAGCACATGTATACATGGAAGACAGAGCCCAGATATACCACATCATTTCTTCTGGTATGGGTTCTTGGATTATGGGTATAGTGTAAAAAGGAGTATCCATGTCGAAGTACTTTGGATTTGGATGGATTTGGGTTATAATAAGGAGCTGGTGTAGCCAGTAAAATAAAGTTTGCCTGGCTAGACAGTCTATTTGAAACTCTGTCCGAGGTCTTGCTTGGAGGGAGAAAAAGGACCAATCTTTCTTCTGTATGGGTTATTGTGAAGTGGACAATCAGGGAATGGAATGGTGTATGAAGGATTGTATGTGCTTATGGTGCAAATGTAATGGATTGGTTTGGGAGGTGGTTCTTTGGTTGGTCTGGATAGGAAATCAGCAAGTGTGCTTTGGTGGCCTTTTATGTGTCTCACTTCAAATTTATAGCGGGAGAACCAATCTTTCCATCGCAAGAGTCGAGAGTATGACAAGATCTTTTTCTTGATCTCCAGCATTGATGGGAAAGAAGTGTTATCCATTTCCACAGTGAAATGATAAGAACTGAGGTAAAAATTGAATTTTTCTATCCCTCTTTTGATAGCAAGAATCTCTTTGTTAATGGCATGGTAATGTTTTTCAGATTCTTTGAACTTCCCACTAGCATGTGCACAATAGTGTCTTGTCCCATCAATCTCTTCAAGCAGCACAGCTCTCCAGAATTCATCACTAGCATCTGTCTGTAATATTCTTTTTTCTCTGCTGGAAATCTTTAAAGGAGGAGGGGGTCTTGTGCTATCTTTTTCAGGGTTTTGACAGCTGTGGTTTGCTCTGGTCCCCATGGTGGGGGCTTTTTTTGCAAGAGTTTTGACAGCTGGTTGGTGTGTTTAGTCACATCGGGGATAAAGTCTCTGATGTAGTTGACGATTCCCAAGAATTGTTGGACTTGTTTGACTATCATGTTCTCATCAGAAAAGTTGATTAGTCCTTTGGCAATGTGTTCTCCTGGTTGAAAAAACCCATCTTCAAAAACCATTCCAAGAAATTCGATTCTTTTCTTGGCAATAGAGCTCTTTTTTGCTGATAGCATGATTTCCTGGTCTTTGATGATTTGAGTGAATTGGGCCAGAAGTGCTTTGTGGGCCTCATTGCCTTTTGAGAACAGTAATATATCATCAATGTAAATAAGAGTGAAGTGTAATATGGGCTCAAAGATTTTGGTCATGGCCTTTTGGAAAAGAGATGGGGCTACTTTGAGTCTAAATGACATTACTGTTCATTGATATTGGGTTTCAGGGATACAAAATGCTGTCTTGTATCTATCCTCAGGGTGGAGCCCAATTTGCCAAAAGCCAGTCTTTAGATCAAACTTGCTGAAAATTTTCGCTCCACTTAACCTTTGTGTAGTAACTGAAATTTTTGGTAAAGGAAACTTGTCATCTTGTAAGAAAACATTAAGTAGCTTATAATCAATAACAAGTCTCTTCTTTCCTCTATTCTGCTCAGCCCTTTTTTCAACATAAAATGCTTGACACGCCCAATTGGATTTGGTTGGTTCAATGAGTCCTTGAACAAGAAGAGCTGCACATTCATCCCTTGCCAAGTTTAGATATTCAGGGTTCTTTCCTAAATGTGTGGCTTTTGTTGGGTTGATGTCTTCATTCTTTTTAAAAGGGAGGCGAACATAAAATTCTGGATTCTTCCACAAAGGTGCAGGGTGATTGAATTGGTCATGACTGTCACAGCAAGCACTGATGAGTAGTTGTTGGATCTCCTTGTATTCTTCTGGAGCTTCTTGGATTTCAAGAATGCTTTGCATCCCTATAAAAGGCAAAAACTACCCTTTATAAGTTAGGCCAGTGGGTTTGATATGTAATTCATGGGTTCTGAAGAATGCATCAAAGTCAAATAGAACATCTTTGTCTGGGAGATAGCTCCTCAATACCCTGAGCCAAGTGGTATGGCCTGCAAATATTTCCAAACTAATGGGCTGTTTGGAAATAAGATTGATGGTGAAGATTTCACTGTTGGCTGCTGTGAATCTTTTAGAAAAAGATACCCACATTTCTTTTGGAAAAACATGTGGTCTTAGGACAGTGGCGCAAGATCCAATATCTAGCAATGCAACAGCCTTTGTTGGTTTGTCATAGACTGATGCCTTGACCTTTAAATCGAAATGGGGACGAGGAGTATCATCAATTTGTTTCATTCCTAAGGATCCAAGGTATCCAAGTTCTTCTTCTAGGAAATTTGATCCTTTAGGAATTTTTGTAGTAATGGAGGCTATGGGTGGTGCAAAGGAGGATATAGAAAAGATTGACCTTTTTGGTGGAAGGTCTTCTTCTGAATCAGAATCTTGGAAAACATATTCAGTTTCTCCATCTTTAACTTCTTGTTCTTCAAGAACTGATTCAAGATCTTTTCCATCTTCAATGGAAGCTGCATCCATTAAGGATTGAAGCATCTTTATCTCCTTTTTTGTCTTGTGGGGACACGATTTAGCAAAATGTCCTTGTTTTTCACAGATGAAACATCTGTTTGACTTAGTTTGAGGCTTTCTTCTTTTGAAATAACGGTATTTTTGCTTCCTTCTTCCCCTTCTGAATGCCTTTTGGTGGAATGCTTTGGTTGGCGATTGCCAATGGGTCTTTTTCTTTGGCTTGCATTCACACGTGCTTGGCTCCTTGCATTTGATCTTCAAATAAGATTCATTGCATGCTCCTTTAAGTTTGCTTGAGTTTTTGCTGAGCTGTTTGAACATTTGTTGTTGTTCACACAATTTGTCAAGAGCGGCTAGAGCCAATTAGTATATTTCTCCAATGGTAGTGGTAGCCACTTCCTTGCAAAGAGCCATCATCATTCGGTGTAGTTCTGGCTGGAGTTCATCTGGCAAGGATGCGATAAAGACTTGTTTAAGTGGCGGATTATTATTTCCTCCTAGAGGATAATATTTAGCAGCCATTTTCTTATAGTGTCTCTCCAAGTTCTTTCTGTTGAGTGAACAACACTTCATTTCAAAGTATTCTTGAGAATTCCTCTTCTGAATGATTGTAATGTCTCCCAAAAATTCTTGGTGTATTATTCCTAGAAACTGTGAAGAGGTACCATTGATAAGCTGGAGCCTTTCATACTCAGACAGGTTTCTCACCCATTCTCGGAGGTTACCAGTCATCCTATTTATGAAATCTGCAAGAACTTGTCTACTTGTAAGGTTTGGATTGGCCATGGTAGTTTCAATCCAGGCACTGAATTCATTTAACCTTTCTCTGTACCTTGCTGGTGGGATATCATCAAAGGTGAACCATTTATTAGAAGTTTTAACTTCAAAGGATCCTGCCTGTGTCTGGCTAGATGAAGCTGTTGGTTCATCTCTTTCAGAGGTTATTTCTTCCTCTTCTTCTTCTTCTATAGGGTTGACCATGGCTATTGCTGAGAGGTCTGCTTTGTAGTCTTCTTCAGACCAGTCATCTGTCTCTTCACTGGTTTCAGTAGTCCCATCCTTAGATTCTTCAGTGGTTTCTTCACTGTGGGATTGATTGTCCAAAGAGATCATATTAATTGACTGTCCTAGGGCAGGTGACCCTTCTTTGATGCCTTTATCTTTTGTAGGAATATTTTCTTCTCTGAAAAAATTTCCTGGTTTCCAAGGAGGATGAGGCTTAGGTTGATGAGAAGGTTGTGACTGAGATGAATAACTCCGTCCTTGGGGAGAGATGGATTTTTTGGTATTTGTTTGTCTGGATAAATGGTAGGTGGATTTGAAAATAGAATCATAATCTGGAATTTCTGGTGGTGAATATGTTGGAGGAAACAAAATAGGCGAATATGAAGGATATGGTTTAGGATACATGTATAATGGGTCTATAGCCAGTGCTTGAGGTACAGCTGTTTTGCTTTTGTCCATCTCAATTTGTCGAAGTTGAGCCTTAACTTGATCTAGCTCTCTATTTTTCTTGTGGAATTCTGGACCAAAGTACCTACTGTCAATATAGGTCTTGAGTTCTTGGTCAAGTTGAAAAGCTTGCGTAGATAGCCGATCTTTGAGATCAGCAACCTGTTCTGCCACGGAGCCTATTTGTGCTGAAAGTCCTTCCGTTTTCTCTACAAGAGTGTCAAGGGTGTGATCAATTCGGAGTAAGACCTTATTTTGGCTGACTGCATTGTTTGTATGCCAATTAAGTACTTCCTCTTACAGGGTTGTTGCCTGCTGTCCATGTGGAGTAATTCCTTGAGGAATCACATAAGGTCTTCTGGTAATTTTCTTTTCATTAGTCGGGTTACCAGAGGTGGGAATTCTTCCTCATAAGATCTGAGAGTGGCAATGCATGGGACAGTATTGACTGACTGATAGAGATAATCCATGGAGCCTTTTCTGGACAATCTTGTCTTCTTGAGCATTGGTTTTCTTTTGACCATTGGAGCTGTTTCAGCATCATCAGGAGGCTCAGGTCTTTTAAAGGAGCAATGAGTTGGAAATAACTTTTTCTTCTTTTTCTTGTTCCTCTGTCTTCTCCCATATTCTTCATCATCAGTGTCACTCCATTGGTTAACACAATCACAGTCAGAATCACACATAGAGGGATCAACATCCCAAATAAAGTGGCCATTTATATGAAAAATATAAATAGGTTTTCCGTTCTCATAAAAATGCACTGGTGGATCATGTCGGTTGTGAGTTGTTTGCACCTAAACAGGAGAGATCATGTTAATTCTTCTGAAAGATGGTCCCCGTAGTGAAGTTTGTTTGGTTATTCCAGGTCTCTGAAAAATAGTGGTCACCGTTCCATCACTATTATGAGTAATAGTCGGTGGTGCTGTAGTATGAACATCAACTTGTTCCTTCGGGAAAGCTTTCTCATAATCGGTAATCCATTCTAATGGAATGATAGAAGAAAGTTCATCAGTGGTGATCATTCTTGGAATGTTTACAATTGCTGGTCCTCTTGTGTTATCTGTGAACATGAATAATGCTTCTCCTGAAGTGTTTAGGAGATTAAGATCAAGAGCATGATCTTGGAATCTATAGAGGACTTGATGGTGCAAGGTGGCTTGTTCAGCATCAGAATCTTGAATCACTCCAACCAGCTGTATCTGGATCTTTAGCCTTTGACATATCGCGGGATCTGAGAGCCTCATGGTGAAATTAGGGGCTATAGTGAGGATGACACTTCCATTTGAGAGTGTAGTTACTAATGCTCCTATCAATGCATGCTGGTATTCTTTGAAGGTGGTATCTAAAAGAGCAACTTTGGCTGTTACAGGAAGGGATCTTCTCCCATGAAGAGTGAGAATCAGCCTAACTGCTCCTAGGTGCAGATGAATGTAGCCCTGATTTTGGTAACTTTGAACGAGTTCTGGAGGGATTTCCAAGGTTATGTATTGTTCAGCAGTAGTGGCTTTTAGACCACACTGTTGTAGGTGGGAGGACTGGATGACTTCTTTGGAAGGAGGAGAAGGATTTCTGTGAATGAGATGGCGAATGGATGTGAAGGTTGATTTCTTTTATCTTTGGTAGAAAGAATATGGGCTTATAAGAGGGTATTCAGTAGCTGGGGTTCGGGAGTTGTTCATACCCTGGATCGAGCTGTCCGATCCGGGATGTTCTACAGACAAAGCGACCGACCTCTTCAGGTCAGGACAATCCGACCTCTTCAGGTCAGGACAATCCGACCTCTTCTCAAAGAGCTCGGCCAAGTCACAGGAAAGCCCAAACAAAGGGCCCAAATAGAGGAACACGTCCCAAATCCAAGGGCAGCCCAAGCCCATAGAGATAAAGGCGGTTCCCTTAAAGATGACCTCACTTAAAGATAAGATAAAGATAAGATAAGATAACTAACTTATCTTATTCACAGGAGGCCACATCTCACCATTATAAATACACTGGAGCACCCAGGTATAACTCATACTCTGATTCTACTCAATACCTGCTTAATACCCTTGCTAACTTAAGCATCGGAGTCTCTTGCAGGTACCCCCACCCTCCGGGGACGAAGGATCAGCACCACCTCCAAGTCCAACAAGTCGGACACACCAGCTCCGGCCGATACCCACCTGCCGGACACGTCGGTTCCGACCAACACAGACGATCTCATCCAAGATCGACCTACAGTTTCAGGTAACCCTCAGAACATTAGCGCCGTTGCCGGGGAACCTAGAAGTCATCCCATTGACATGGCAGATGACCATGACAACGAACACGATTCAGGCTTGGAAGACAGAACGCCGTATAAAAACGCGAACACAATACTCAAAGATACTCCAGAAACCAATGGAGACAAAAATTCATCAAATCCAGGAGTAATAGAAGTACTTCAAAATCGATTGGAGCAACTCGAGAAAGAAGCCCAACATCGACGTGAAAAGGAAGAAGATCTACGTTAGGAGATAAGGCGGTGCAGAGAACTAGAAGATAAACTTGTAAAACTCGAAGCCGATCTCAAAACTAAGGCTACACGATCATCCGCAGAGGATAGCTCTCAGAAAGATCAAGATCCATTCACCAGAGAAATTATGAAGACCAAAATTCCAAAAGATTTCAAGCTTCTGGATATGACTCTATATGACGGCACCTCGGACCCCAACCATCATCTTAGCAACTTCAGAAGTAGAATGTACCTCACAGATGCCTCAGATGCAGTTCGCTGTAAAGCCTTTCCAACAACTCTCACCAAGACAGCCATTAAATGGTTTGACAACCTACCTCCAAAATCCATCTCGAGTTTTGACGACCTGGCCAAGAAGTTTCTGGCCCGATTCTCCATACAAAAGGACAAAGCCAAACACGCACCTAGCCTACTAGGGATCAAGCAAGGAGATCGGGAGAGCCTTCGCAACTACATAGAAAGATTCAACAAAACATGCATGGACATACAAAATCTACCAACAGAAGCTGCCATTATGGGCCTTATAAATGGCCTACGAGAAGGACCATTTAGCTAATCTATATCAAAGAGATACCCTACATCCTTAGACGAAGTACAAAAACAGGCACAGAAATACATCAACATGGAGGAAAATTCTTGACTTGGCAAAACCTCAAGGTTCGGTTCTGCCTACCGTGATAAAGAATCCAAGAAAAAGGAAGATCGCTCCGGAGAGAAAATCAAAAAATATCATAATTATACTCCTCTTAGGGTATCCTTGGTAGATGTTTACAAAGAAGTCTGCCATACAGAGAAAATCCCTCCAGCTCGGCCACTTAAAGGCAAAAGAGGAGGAGGAAATCGGAATGAATACTGTGAGTATCACCGACTTCGAGGGCATTCCACCAACGAATGCTTCGACTTGAAAAACGTCATAGAAAAACTAGTAAGAGAAGGAAAGCTAGATCGGTTTTTGGCCAATCGGGATGACGAACCAAGAAAAAGAAGAAGGGATGAGGATGTTGGACGATCTGAACGATCACCTCGCATACCGGAAAGACACGTTCACGTAATACACGGCGGATTTGCTGGAGGAGGAATCTCCAAATCATCCCGAAAGCGACACCTCAAAGAAGTATACCACGTCGAAGGAAAAAAGGAAGCCCCAAACATCCCAGCAATCACGTTTACCAAGGAAGACGCATCCGGAATCATCTCGGGACACGACGACCCCTGGTCATTACGATCATACTGGCAAACGCCAACCTTCACCCTACATTAATTGACCAGGGAAGCTCTGCCGATATCTTATTCAAAACTGCCTTCGACAAACTCGGTCTAGAAGAAAAAGAGCTAAGAGCATACCCGAATAGCCTGTTCGGACTAGGAGATGCCCCAGTTCAACCGCTGGGATACGTATCGCTGCGTACAACCTTCGAAAAGGGGAACCAATCCAGAACACTCAAGATAGACTACATCGTGGTCGACGTAAGCTCAGCCTGCAATGCCTTAATAGGTCGGACAGCGTTAAATCAACTCGGCGCAATAGTTTCAACCCCACACCTATGTATGAAATTCCCAACTGCGAAAGGGATAGCTATGATAAAGGCAGATCAAAAGATGGCACGTCGCTGTTATAACGAAAGCCTAAACCTCCGAGGTGAAGGAGGAGAGTTCCACACAATCGAGCTCGGTGGAGTTCAGAGGCGGGAAGAATTCCGACCACAACCCGAAGGAGAAGTAGAAAGAGTCCAGATCGGAGACACCTCGGATAAAACAACTAATATTGGCACGATCTTGAAAGGAGACGCAAAGGAATCACTAATACGGTTCCTACGAGATAATGTTGATCTCTTCGCATGGAAAGCTGCTGACATGCCAGGTATTGATCCCGAACTAATGAGCCACAAATTGGCAGTCTATCCGGGATCCCGGCCGGTACAACAAAGACGAAGAAAACTTGGACCAGAACGACCTCAAGCTGTAGAAGAACAAGTACAAGCGCTACTTGAGGCCGGGTTCATAAGGGAAGTCAAATATCCACTATGGCTAGCAAACGTCGTCTTGGTGAAAAAGTCAAATGGAAAGTGGCGAATGTGCACCGACTACACCGACCTCAACAAAGCCTGCCCAAAAGACCCCTACCCACTCCCAAGCATCGACGCTCTAGTGGATGCTTCATCAGGATATAAATATCTCTCATTCATGGACGCATATTCAGGGTACAACCAAATCCCCATGTATCCACCAGATCAAGAAAAAACATCGTTCCTAACACCGAAAGCAAACTACTGTTACATCGTGATGCCTTTTGGTCTCAAGAACGCAGGAGCTATTTATCAAATGCTAATGAATAAAGTTTTCTCAGATCACATCGGAAAAAACATGGAAGTTTACATAGACGATATGTTGATAAAGACACAAAGCGAAGATACATTGTTATCCGACCTGACTCAAGTGTTTTACACTATCAGGAAACACAACATGCGGCTCAATCCCGCAAAATGCACCTTCGCAGTAGAAGCCGGCAAATTCTTAGGCTTTATGCTCACACAAAGGGGGATTGAAGCAAATCCAGACAAGTGTCGAGCCATACTCAACATGAAGAGCCCAACCTGTGTCAAAGAAGTACAACAACTCAACGGGAAGTTGGCCGCTCTATCCCGATTCTTAGCAGGAGCTGCGATAAGGTCTCTTCCCTTCTATGCTACTTTAAAAAAGGGAAAACAGTTCGAATGGACGACAGAATGTGAGCAAGCCTTCCTAGACTTCAAGGAGTTCTTAGGACGGCCACATATCCTATCTCGGCCACGAGAAGGAGAACCGCTCATATTATATCTCGCAGCAGGGAGCCGGGCAATAGCCTCAGCACTAGTCAGAGAAGACGAACATGGGCAAAAACCCGTCTACTTCATTAGCAAAGCACTACAGGGATCCGAGTTGAACTACCAGAAAATAGAAAAGTTTGCCTACGCTCTGATCCTCACATCCCGGCGGCTTCGCTCATATTTCCAAGCGCATACCATTAAAGTTCGAACCAACCAACCCATAAAAGGGATATTGCAGAAAACAGATCTAGCAGGAAAAATCCTACAATGGGCAATCGAGTTGTCCGAATTCGACCTCCAATACGAGGCGCGTACAGCAATCAAATCGCAACACCTGGCCGACTTCATCGCAGAATTTACAGACATCCCAGAAATCCCCATAGAATGGAACATATACGTAGACGGATCCTCGAATAAAATAGGAAGCGGTGCGGGTGTGATAATCGAAAGCAACCAAGGAACTCAACTTGAGCTCTTCCTTAAATTCGGATTTCCGGCCTCAAACAACCAAGCAGAATACGAAGCACTATTAGCTGGTCTGAAGCTGGCTAGGGAGGTTGGAGCTCGAAAACTCAACATCTACAGTGACTCACAAGTCATCACCTCACAAATAACAGGAAACTACCAAGCCAAAGATCCGACCATGAAAAAATATTTGGATAAAACCAAAGAACATCTCGGACAACTCGGGGAATATAGGATCCACCACATACCTCGTAAGCAAAATGCCCGAGCTGACGCCCTTTCAAAATTAGCCAGCACCAAACCAGGGGGCAACAACAGAAGCCTCATCCAGGAGGTACTACAGAACCCGTCAATAGCGGAAGAAGAAAGAATCCTAGCCATAATAGGTCGAGATCAAGGATGGATGACCCCCATAATAAACTACCTCAAAACAGAAGAACTCCCTACAGATGAAAAGGAGGCAAAGAGGCTGAAAAGGGAGGCACAGTACTACACTATCATAAACAACACGCTGTACAAAAGAGGGATATCAACACCTTCACTAAAATGCGTACCAACTTCCAACACAAAGGAAGTCTTGGAGGAAGTACACAGCGGCATTTGTGGTAATCATCTCGGAGCGCAAGTTCTCACCAAAAAGATACTCCGGGCGGGATTCTATTGGCCAATTCTACAAAAGGAGGCTACAGAATTTGTAAGGACATGTCCACCATGCCAGAAGCATGACAACTTTCACATTGCCCCACCAGAAAAGCTCATCAGCGTGACCTCATCCTGGCCATTTGCGAAATGGGGACTCGACCTTCTCGGACCCTTCCTACAGGGATCGGGACAAGTAAAATTCCTCATAGTAGGAGTAGACTATTTCACAAAATGGATCGAGGCAGAACCCCTGGCCAACGCCACCGCTCAAAGAAGTCGAAAATTCCTATATAGGAACATTATTACGAGGTTCGGGGTACCATACTCCATCACTACGGACAACGGTACCCAATTTACAGAGGCAGGCTTCAGAAAATTGGTGGCCGACTTGAACATAAAATACCAGTTCACCTCCGTCGAACATCCCCAAGCCAATGGACAAGGCGAAGCGGCCAAAAAAGTCATATTGGCCGGACTAAAGCGGAGGCTACAAGAAGCAAAAGGAGCTTGGGCCGAGGAACTCCCACAAGTCCTATGGGCGTATCGAACAACCCCCCATTCTACTACAAACGAATCACCATTCTGACTGGCATACGGAGCGGAGGCAATGATTCCAATAGAAATCGAAGAAGGATCTCCTCGAGTAGTCCACTACAATGAACGAGTAAACTCCCAACTTCAGAGAGAAGAGCTCAACTTGTTACCCAAAATCCAAGAAAGAGCTCGGATCAGGGAAGAAGCTCTAAAACGACGAATGGCCTCCAGATATAATCTAAAGGTAGTGCCGAGAAGTTTTGCAGAGAATGATCTCATCCTAATCAGAAATGACATTGGAACAGCTCGACCCGGGGAAGGAAAGCTGGCAGCAAACTGGAAAGGACCCTACCGAGTCATTGAAGTACTGGGGAAGGGCTACTATAGACTGTCCGAGCTTGATGGACGAGAGCTTCATCGATCATGGCACGCCTGCATCCTAAGAAGGTACTACAGTTAGAAAAGGTAAAGGATCTCACTAAATAGATGCGCTCTTTTTCCTGAAAAGGTTTTTTAATGAGGCACCATGTAGAGACCTAGATCATACCCGACTTAAAGGGACAAGGAAAATTCCACATGTATATATTTGCATTTTTTCTTTGAATAAAGTTTACTTAGATATTCTACAAAATTCCAAGACGTATTAATCTGAAGTATTCATCGTCCGATTATAAAGCAACAGGTCGGCAGAAAGTGAAAAACAAATTCACTATGCAACCACGATAAAGACAATCGTCCGATAAAGGTGAAAACGCGATTCACCCAAAAGACGATCTAAAGACGCCAACCATTTTCTACAAATCGGCAAAGATGAACACAGAATAATGTAAGAAGTTATCGAAAGCAATCCAAAAAAAAGAACCTGACGAGGTCTTACGGATAGCTAATATAATAACTTAAAAGACTGGCCGACGTTCAGAAGTCGGACCAAGTCAACCCAAGTTATAAGTAAACCCTGGAAAGAGGTCTGGCCAACCCTATTAAAGAGGATTACTTTAACTTAGAAGGGCCTGACATAACAAAGTCAGCCCCAAACTAAAAAGTTATATAAGCAGTCCCTGAAAGAGATCTGACAAAGATCCAAGAAAGAGGACTACAAAAAATAACTTAAAGGAGACCGATATAACCAAGCCGGACTCCTACCATTAAAAAAGTTATACAAGTAGTCCCTGAAAGAGATCTGGTAAAGATCCAAGAAAGAGAATTACGCTATAACTTAACGGAGACCGACATAACGAAGTCGGACTCCTACCATTAAAAAAGTTATACAAGTAGTCCCTGAAAGAGATCTGGTAAAGATCCAAGAAAGAGGATTACGCTATAACTTAACGGAGACCGACATAACGAAGTTGGACTCCTGCTACTAAAAAGTTATACAAATAGTCCCTGAAAGAGATCTAACAAAGATCCAAGAAAGAGGACTACAAAAAATAACTTAAAGGAGACCGATATAACCAAGTCAGACTCCTACCATTAAAAAAGTTATACTAGTAGTCCCTGAAAGAGATCTGATAAAGATCCAAGAAAGAGGATTACGCTATAACTTAAAGGAGACCGACATAACGAAGTCGGACTCCTGCTACTAAAAAGTTATACAAATAACCTCTGAAAGAGATCTGATAAAGATCCAAGAAAGAGGATTACAGATATAACTCAGAAGAGACCGACCTAAACGAAGTCGGAGTCCTACAAACAAAAGTAATCCCTGAAAGAGACCTGACGAAAGGTCCACGAAAAAGGATTATAGAAATAAAGGGAATCAACGCAAAGAAATTAGTAGGAGAAACACCAAAAATACCTACAAAAACGAGAAAACAATTCGGATCCACACAATTACAGAGGATCCAAGTTACAAACGATAAGCACGAGGCAATCCAAAAAGGTCAAACTGCAAAGTCCAACATTCTCATAAAACAAAAGAAAATATCAAAAACCTTGATATGATCTACAAAGTTTTAAAGCCTCGGAGGCCATCAAAAAAGGATAACGAGCTACTTTTGTTTTTCAAAAGGTTGCTAGACGAAACAACCAGAAAACGTCAGCAAATAAATAAAAAGTTTTAAGAGCCCACAAGCCGGGCCAACTAACATGAGAATCCAGAAAAAAGATCAGCGAACATCAGGAACATCCTTGGCAGTATCAGGACAAGGAGAAGGAGGACGAGTCTGAATAGGCACGGCATCTATAGTTCCATCCTCCCGGTTCAGAACTTGGCAATCCGAATCAGGTGCAACCGGAGGAGCAGAAGAAGTCGACACTTTGGCAGAGGACACAGGAGGAGGATCAGCATCATCATCACCCTCATCATCATGGACAATCTTGCCATCTCTGACAACATTGTCTAAACTGAAAAGGGTGAGATCGGCCTCGGGAGCAATGACCCGAACTTGCTCCTTCAAGTTCTCATAAGCAGCAGTTACGCTGCCGACAAGATGACCTTGGAGCTCAGAATAATCCTCCCGAGCACTGTCCAACTCCCCCCTCAGACGCATCACCTCCCGATAAGTTGTAACATAACTATCTTTATGCATCAGGGCTGTGTCCTCGGCCAACCTTAAAGAAGCCGCCAATGAAAGAGAACTCGCCTTCTCATTCTCTAAATCCTTCTCTAACTTGGTCACCTTTAATTCGAGCTCCTCCTTCAACCCCCTCATCCGGTCAAACTCTTGCTTTGCCTCCTCCATAAATACCTTGGTGGCATGAAGAGGGAGACTTTGAGCAGTCCGGTGTATAGCGGCCGCCATAAACGCCATCTGCACGTGATTCCAGGCCATAAATTCCAAATGGTGGAGGATGGACACATCGTCCATCGAGAGGGTACCATAGGGCCCAATCTGTTGATCTATGAACTCGATGGCATTGAAGTCAGGGGCATTAAGGTCGAAAGGCTCAACCGTCTTTTGCTTCTTACTTGGAGGGGCAGCAGATGGAACGGCAGAGGTAGGGCGAGGATCCACCAAGCGGACCCGAGGTGTCGGAATCACTTTCTTCACCAGGGGGGAACTCGGCACTGATGGCTTCTCGCGCACTTGGGAGGACCCCTCCCCAGCCACCTTGGCGGCAATATTCCTGGCAGCATTCGCCTTCTGCGCCCTCTTAAAAGCTCTCATAGATTCATTATTCTTCATTGCCTCTGCAAATAAAACAAGAAGTCAAGCTACAAATCGAACAAGTCGGAAATACAGCTACAAATAAACATAAACAGATAGCAAAGAAAACATAAGATACCCAGTTCAGTTTGAAGAAGAGAAGGATTGGTTAGAAATTTCTTTGTATCAAGATGGGGAGGCTGACCCCATTGCTCTTTGGTGCACGAAATTGCAATCACACTTTTGCAATCCCGCACAACTAACCAGCAAGTGCACTGGGTCGTCCAAGTAATACCTTGCGTGAGCAAGGGTCGATCCCACGGAGATTGTCGGCTTGAAGCAAACTATGGTTATCTTGTAAATCTTAGTCAGAATATCAGAAATTATCAGGATTGATTGTGAAAAGCAAAAGAACATGAAATAGGTACTTGTTTTGCAGTAATGGAGAATAGGTTGAGGCTTTGGAGATGCTCCATCTTCTGAATCTCTGCTTTCCTACTGTCTTCTTCATCAAACACGCAAGGCTCCTTCCATGGCAAGCTGTATGTAGGGTTTCACCGTTGTCAGTGGCTACCTCCCATCCTCTCAGTGAAAACGTTCCCATGCTCTGTCACAGCATGGCTAATCATCTGTCGGTTCTCGGTCAGGCCGGAATAGAATCCATTGATTCTTTTGCGTCTGTCACTAACGCCCCGCCTGCTAGGAGTTTGAAGCACGTCACAGTCATTCAGTCATTGAATCCTACTCAGAATACCACAGACAAGGTTTAGACCTTCCGGATTCTCTTGAATGCCGCCATCAGTTCTAGCTTATACCACGAAGATTCTGGTTAAGGAATCCAAGAGATATCTACTCAATCTAAAGTAGAACAGGGGTGGTTGTCAGGCACATCTTCATAGTTGAGAATGATGATGAGTGTCACGGATCATCACATTCATCCGGGTTAAGAGCAAGTGATATCTTAGAATGGAAGCAAGCATGATTGAATAAGAAACAGTAGTAATTGCATTAATCCATCAAGACACAGCAGAGCTCCTCACCCCCAACCATGGGGTTTAGAGACTCATGCCGTGGAAGGTATACAATGAAATGTGTAAAAATGTCATGAGATCCAGATACAATGTCAAAAGATCCTATTAATAGTAGACTAGTAACCTAGGGTGTACAGAAATGAGTAAATGACGTAAAAATCCACTTCTGGGTCCACTTAGTGTGTGCTTGGGCTGAGCAGTGAAGCATTTTCGTGTAGAGACCTTTTCTGGAGTTAAACGCCAGCTTTCATGCCAGTTTGGGCGTTTAACTCCAAGTTTTATGCCAGTTCCAGCGTTAAACGCTGGAATTTCTGAGGCTGATTTGCCACGCCGGTTTGGGCCATCAAATCTTGGGCAAAGTATGGACTATCATATATTGCTGGAAAGCCCAGGATGTCTACTTTCCAACGCCGTTGAGAGCGCGCCAATTGGGCTTCTGTAGCTCTAGAAAATCCACTTCGAGTGCAGGGAGGTCAGAATCCAACAGCATCTGCAGTCCTTTTCAGTCTCTGAATCAGATTTTTGCTCAGAACCTTCAATTTCAGTCAGAAAATATACTAACTAAAACTACTAAAAATATACTAAAAACTAACTAAAAGATACTAAAAACATACTAAAAACAATGCCAAAAAGGGTACAAATTATCCGCTCATCACTCTTCCAAAACAGTCACAAAAGCCCGCTCAGCCTCATCCAACATGTCCCAAGAATACCTGGAGACCCTCACATCTTTTTGCCATTCCAGGGGAAAGGCAGGCTCATCATTTTCGTCCTGAAAAAAGGGCCGAGCTCCTTCAACAGCTCGAACCTTAAAAAAAGTAGTTTTTAAAATCACGGAATGACTCGTCAAACATGGAAAAGACCTTCTTTCCTTGGGTAGAGCGAAAGGAGACCCAAGCTGCCTTCTTTTTTACCACTCCGAGCTTAGTCAAGACAAACAGATAGAAAAAGAGAGATTGGGAAGCAGGGATACCAAAACCATTGCACAACAATTGAAATATCTTTATAAAACCCCAGGAATTAGGGTGAAGTTGAGAGGGGGCAATATTACATGACCATAACAAGTCGATTTCAAATTGAGTAAAAGGAAGGGTAATACCCAGCTGACCAAAGAAAAAGTCATAAGCATAAAAGAAAGGGCGACCATCAACAACCCGAGTTGAAAAACAGACTCTCTCGTCAGAGGAAGGAGGGACAAGTTCATAGTTCTTCTCATCACCAGAATTGCTACAGACACTATGAAACTGCCTAAGCTGAGTACAAAATTCAGAATCAGCCAGCGAGACACACAGGAGAACCATGGAGTCCACCCAATCGGCCATACCCGCAGGAACCTGGGAAGGCATCTCTACAACGTTATTTCGGGAAGACATGAGGCCAACTAAATCCTACAAAAAGAAAAGAAGAGTGGATTACTTAAAAATATCTCGGACATGGGTCAAAACATCTCGACGGGCGGATAAACCAAAAAGGGAAAAACCCCAAGACTCAAGATAAAAAGTCTTGGAGCATCCCTTGGAGGCAGTAAACAAGAAGGGTCCTCAAAATCATTTCTACAAACTACATCTCGGCACTCATCAGAATAAAGTCCAGAAAAGAAAGCAAAGGAAGCAAAAAACGCAAAAAATCCACCCTTCTACAGCTTATCAGGAAAAGCATTGCTCTTACAGTTTACCAACACTACTGCTACAGTTCACCAGAACACCAAAAAGGCCAATGAAAAAACAGCAAAGGCACAAACTTTGCAAAATCAAGCAAAAATAATCATCCAAGGCACAAACAGAAACAGCGGCAACATGCAAAAGAAAAAGATTCAAGCAAACAAAAGATTCGCACCGAAAAAGAGAAAAAAACCATAGCATGCAACAAGTCAAGCACGATAAAAACAGAAAGATCCAAACTTTCTCCAAAAGGAAGATCAAAAGGAAAACTCCATCGCAAAAATCAGAAATAAACGAGGAAACACGAAATGGGACTAACCTGGAGAATAGAAGAAAAACCTCGAAGAAAGCTGAAGAGCAGAAGCAACAAAGCCACCCCTTCAAAGTGGAAGAATGCAAAGACAGAAGAAGAAAATGTGGAATCAGCCCTCTTCCGAAAACGCAGTAGCAGAACAGACGTCACAAAGAAGAAATTACAAACTCTGCGCAAGAAACAGAAAATGAAAGAGAAAAGGGAGGAGTTACGGAGAAAAAGTGAAGAAGAGAAACCGTTTTTTGATTAAGAGATTCAAAATAAAAGCCAAGAGAGAATGGGGCAATTAATGCCAATTAAATGCGGATATTAAAACTACTTGCGTTCCGAAAAAAGCGGTAATACAAAAAGCGCGCGCTTTTAGAGGAAAACGTTCTACATTCAAAAAAAGGACTCTACAGAGAAAGGAATCGACAAAATGCTTGAGTTCGACCTCACTGAAGAAAGGACCGAAGTCAAAAGACTCGGCCTCAGAAGACCGAGCTCAAGCAGGGGCACTGTTCATACCCTGGATCGAGCTGTCCGATCCGGGATGTTCTACAGACAAAGCGACCGACCTCTTCAGGTCAGGACAATCCGACCTCTTCTCAAAGAGCTCGGCCAAGTCACAGGAAAGCCCAAACAAAGGGCCCAAATAGAGGAACACGTCCCAATCCAAGGGCAGCCCAAGCCCATAGAGATAAAGGCGGTTCCCTTAAAGATGACCTCACTTAAAGATAAGATAAAGATAAGATAAGATAACTAACTTATCTTATTCACAGGAGGTCACATCTCACCATTATAAATACACTGGAGCACCCAGGTATAACTCATACTCTGATTCTACTCAATACCTGCTTAATACCCTTGCTAACTTAAGCATCGGAGTCTCTTGCAGGTACCCCCCACCCTCCGGGGACGAAGGATCAGCACCACCTCCAAGTCCAACAAGTCGGACACACCAGCTCCGACCGATACCCACCTGCCGGACACGTCGGTTCCGACCAACACAGACGATCTCATCCAAGATCGACCTACAGTTTCAGGTAACCCTCGGAACAGGAGTCTTCTGGAACATGAGTAAATTCTACTAGTTGGTCAATTTTATTGCCGAAAGTTTTCTTTAAACTAGTGGGTAATCAGTCTATGCTCAGAAAGGTAGAGTGATGTATGGATTGGAAAAAACTTGATGAGTCTGTAGGATTCATGTTTAGTGATTCCCTCTTACTTGCTTTTACTAGTGATATCTTCTTCTTCCTCTTATAAATTAAAAAATTAATGATTATTAAGTAATTATTGTCCTTTGGTTAATTGCATTAATAGTTAATGATAATTAAATTATTCATTTGTTCTTTGATGAAGATAAGTTATGTAAAACATAAAATTTGAGTTTCTAAGTTTAACTATCAATAACACTGTAATTCCATTTCAATTATTCGTGGATGAATTAAAAGCTCCTAAATTAGATCAAGAACAAAAATAAGGATGGACAAAACTGAATATTTAATAAAATTGCTGATAAGAAGGAAAATAATGTACTCATTAGCTAGTTTTCATATACTATAATAATTAATAACCAAATAAATTAAAGAGGAAAACTCCTTTAGTTACATATGCAGTCTAACTAAATTTTTTTAGTGCATCGGTCCATTTTTATCTACTTCAGAATATGTATTTTCCAAATCCAAACAAAATACAGATTATAGGGAAAAAAAACATCTTGATATAAATCAACCTCGTATAAAATGATAAATTTAATTAAGATTTAGTTAATAGGTGTCTTTAAGACACATAATAAATTTATTATTAATAAAAAATTTTAAATTATTTTATTTAATAAATATAAAATAAATATACTAAAAATTTAAATTTTATATGTTCAATAAAAATGTTTTTAATTTGTAATTTTAACCTATGTTCTCAGAGCATAAAATAAGATAGATAAACTCATTTAATTAATATAATGATATTTTGATTCTTATAACAATGATTTTAAGTGAACAACTAATACGTCAATGTCTTTTTCAAAAATAAAAGATACATAGCTCTGATAGCTCAAAGCTTCATTAACGCTGTCTAACTCCATCTATCGCATCACTCGGTCAGTTGCATAATTACGGGAATATTATTAGGTGAGTTTTATAGTATTTTTTTATTATGATGTCTAAATTACTTAATTTATTTTTAAAAATAAAAAATAAAATATTTAAAATAAAAATTAAAATATTTAAAATTTATTAAATATTATTTATTTTTTTTTTAGTAAATTTCAAAGCTATCATAGCATTTACCATATTATATTAAGAAAATCCTTAACATTGTTGGTCCACCTCTCAAAGCCGACATGTGTCCATCAAAATAACTACAAGTTAAATCTTTATAAAATCTGTACAAGAAATTATAAAACACAATTTTTTGAAAGCATTCACAGTCACATGTGAGATGAGTCCAAGGAAGTAATGGCTACATTTATTACATCACCGGGCACTCACGTTTTAGATCGATGGTGGCATAATTATTTACTCGGTAGAGTTTAATGTGGCAGAGTGTCTGGGAGAGTGGCATAATTATTTATAAAAAAAAAATTTAGAATCTAATATTTTTATTAAAATTTAATCAATATTTAGTCAATAAAAATTTTTTTATTATTAGATAAAATTTTATATTATTAAAAATTAATTAATAAGTACAAATTATAAAATCTGTTAATTCCTAATACTCTACGATATTTATTTGGTAGAGTTTGCTGTGGGAGGAGAGAGAACATATTTTTATTCCAAAGCAGCATCAGCAGGTCCGAAGCCCAACATGCAGTATTTTTATAGGTCTTGCTAACATGTTTTAAAAAACGGCACGCTAGGAAAAAATATTTTAAATATTATCTTAGAAAAATTATCAGGTGTTCCAAGTACTTTTATGGAACATGGCTGTTCCAATAAACAAAAGATTTTCATATTAATTTTGTCGTTTAGCAACTTTTTAAAACACTCTAAAATCCTCTAAATTAGACATTAAATGACATAAATGGGCAGCTATAAGAGGTTCGCTGCCCCTTGGATTGTTGGCTTTCAATAACAGGCTTAATTGTTTGTAAAAGTTATCAATAATTTTTTATAAATAATAACTATAATTTTTTAAGACAATAAATAAATAAATTTCAACCTAATAATGATTTAAAAAATATAAATTCTAATATTTAAAACATTTGTATTTATTTATGAGTATCATTTATTATCAATAATTTTAAAATTTAAATCCGCTATAATATATCACTAATCAATTAAATTTCATACTTATCATCTCAATTGAATTAAAATATGATAGTTATAATTAATATTTAATTAAAATAGCTATAATAACAACTTTTAATTATAAATATTCAGAATATATAACGTTAGATTTACTTAAACATATTCAATAACACTTTTATTATCAATATTACTCTATTTTATATCTTTGGGATCAAATAAATTATTTAAAATATCTCTAAGTATGTTTAGTTTTAAGACAACAACAAATACTTATTTGGTATACATTCTAATATATTATGATTAATAAAGTTTATTTATACTTCTATATTATATTTTTTGTATTTTTATTCTTAATCATTTTTTCTTAACTTTTTTCTTTAATTATTTCTAAACATAAACTAAAAAAATTATAATTAAAATTCAAAATTACATCATAGAATATCATCTTAAAAAAACATTCATACCAACAAATAAAAATAATTTTATCTGCTTATAATTGACTATACTAGATAATTATATTATCTATTACATAAAAACACTAAAAAATACATATAAATCAATACGGACAAAAATAATATTATAGGCAAAAATACTAATTTAGTATTATTATGAAATTTTTTTACATTTGCAAATTTAAACATTTTTTACGAGTTAAATTTTTATTTATAATTTTCATAATTTTTTTATAACTCTTTTTTCTTTGATCTAATTTTTAAAGATTTATATTTTGATCTATCAATTCTTATTGCTAATTATTTTATTTTTAGTCTAACGACTCTTATTTCAATTTTGAATTTCTTAAATAAAATTTATTCTAAATTTGAGATTTTAGAAAAAATATTTTATATTAATTTAAAAAATTTAGTATTGTTTGAAGTAATATTAGTTAGAATTATTAATTTTTGATCTATTAATTTAGATAATTTAATCATTTCTCTAATTAAATCTTTTAATTTACTTATTGATTTAACTTTATTCATAGTTTACGCTTCAATTATTAACCTACGTTTAAAAAAAAATTTAACTATGGCCAAATAAATAATTTTACAAAAGATTTTTGTCAGCTTTATACACTGATGATGTATCTAAATTAACATTAAAATATAAAATTGCATTTACATACTTAAAATTTTCACTATATCTTAATAATAACTTATTTTTTTTAGACTTCATACACACTTCTATCTCAAAAGAATTTTCATTCCAAAATATAATTATTTGCATAAAATAAAAAATTAATTAAAAATACACATCAAAATCGGTTAAACCCCTTACAGATTTTTACGTAGCTTTTTATTTTTTCTAATTTGTGCTCATCAAAATTTATTTCTATCTCACTATCTCTTTGTTGTGCCCAAAAGAGTCTAGCCCTCTATTCATCCATTATATTGTCATCACAAACAAAAGACTCACAGTGTCCACGGCCCAAAATAATCTCCACTCGGCTCCTCTAGCTAACCCCAACTCACACAATCTTCTCAAGCTGCCTGTCTTATGCCTCTTGTGCCAGCTTTGTCAACAAAGTTAAGATTCAAATCTTCCAAGTACACACAACGAGACGACCGGTTTTTTGCCCATCATGGTCCTCTTTTGATGCATTTTCACAACACATTCATTTCACCGAATCAACACCATTCACTTTAATTATATTAAATCTGCACGGATCAACTGATTGGAAGAGAAAAGTTCCAAATCCGTACAGTGGAACAGGTGATAACCTTTCTATCTTATTTAATATTTATAATAATTAATAATAATTAATAAATATTAAATAAAATTATTTTTAATTATTTTATTAATTTTTTGTTATTAAATATTTTTATTTTAAAAAATATATTTAAAATATCACAAAAAATATTTTATTAAATGTTATTAAAAAATAGTTTTTATATTAAATATAATAAATTTTAATTATATATACTTTTAAAATATAAAATAATTAAATTCTACTTTTATTTAATTAAGTTGGAGAATGGACAAAATTCAATCACTCAATGCATCCCTAAAACAATACGATGATTGGAAAAAAATATACAATCATGTTATATAGAAACAAATAAATTAATCACAAAATTAACTATTCATATATAGTATATATCAAAAATAAATAAAATATACATAAATATGTAATAATTAATTTTTTAATAATTAATTTAGTAATTAATTTTTAATATATATATTACTCGTGAAAACATTTTTCAAAAACACACATGTGAGGGCTAAAAAATTTGAATATAGAAGCCGGAAGAGTGTTATATCTTAAGGTGATAATTTTTTGTATCTTTTAAAATTATGGGAGGTATACAAATCGGACTGTCTGATCTATGTTTAAAAAATTAAAAAAATTTGGAGTACAAAAATCGGGCGGTCTGATTTATGTACTCTAAATCTTTTTTATTTTTTAAACACAAATCGACAGTAAAAAATTGAAGAATCCGATTTGTACTCCATAAATTAAATCATCCCATATTTTAAAAAAATATCACAGTAGATTACAATTTTAAAAAACACTATTGTTAATCTAATATTAAAAATAAAAATGGGCACATGTCAGATTTAGGACATGTTTATTTGTACTTTTATTTTTAGTTTTTTCAACTTTTAAAATCTTATGAGAAAAGTAAAAGCAGGAGTTAAAAATAAAAGAAAAGTTTTTATTAATTTTATTGTTATTTGTTTTTTTATAAAAACTTTTAAGAATTTTATTATCCTATATCTTAAAGATATAAATTAAACATACCATAAAAAATATTTTAATATTATTTATTATTTTTATACATTAAAAATATAAAAAATTATTTTTGTAATAAATAATATAAAATATTTTTTTATAATATATTTAATCTATGTCTTAGAATATATAGTAGCAAAATCCAAATTTTAAAGATAAAAAATATTTATAAAGTAAAAATAGTAAAAAATTCCAACCAACCGTGATATTTAAGTCGAATCTCAAGGTCCTTGCAAAAATAAATAAACAACAGCCGAAAGTGGTACAAAGAAGGGGTCTTTTTTCCAAAAGAAAAAAATTACAAAATAAAGAAAAAAAACTTATTATATGTCCTCATAGAAGATTTTCTTGAAAGCAGGCATGTGAGCCGAGTCCAAAGAGATAGCCACATGTACCATACCATCACCATTAGGTTTGTTGAGACAAAAGGCTTTACCCTCAGCATCCATATACACAGGTCCAAAATAATAAGGTACACCCCAACCAAAATCGGCATGCTCATATGAGAAATTCATCCAACTCACTACGAACAAGTTCGGATTCCCTTTGGAAGGTCCCTTATGAACACTCTTGGCAGGATAGTGAAAATTGTACCTTATCAAGTTCATATCTTTTACATTATCAATGTATTCAAGAGCGGATCTGACGAACTCGTCGTCCACCTTGGCGATCGCCCCCTTCACTTTGGTGGCCGCGAACCCCACAGGGTTCTCTATAAGGTCGCCAAAGGTACAAGTAGGGGT
Organism: Arachis stenosperma; assembly: GCF_014773155.1. Lineage (NCBI taxonomy): Eukaryota > Viridiplantae > Streptophyta > Magnoliopsida > Fabales > Fabaceae > Arachis > Arachis stenosperma. The sequence continues at coordinate 117,206,243 of NC_080382.1, forward strand.
CGTCGTAGGAAAAGCCGCGTTCCCCGCGTACACCGGAGGAAGCGGTGGCTTTAGACGGTTCCTGCAGTTAACCAAAGTCGTTAGCCTGGTTGGCTGTGCACTGTTTCCTTCGTATCTTGCTTTGCTAACAGATTTCCATAAATGCCCCGCAATGGCCTCGAAACTCGAGAAGGGTTTCGTCATTTCACCGTTACCGTTGGTGGACGTGGCTTTCATTTTGAGCTTCTTGACTTGCTCTCCTGTGAGCTTCATGACTTCTACGGCGACTTTAGCGTCTTCGGTTCCCAATGAACCTAGCCATGGGGGCGGGGTTCCATACTCAGAATGGTCATGACCATTCTTGTCACTGAACTCGGAACCCGTACTCATCTTTCGAGAGTTCAGCTCCGTACGGTCATGGCAAGGATACTGATCAGATTCGTCCAGAGGTTCCCCTCTGGCGAGCTTGGCCCACGTGTTTATGAACCTCATACCGCCAGTTCCGTCGAGTGCGCCGCGGCACATGGCGACGCCGACGGTGACCCCGCCGCAGCTGAATCTGGTGAGCTGAACCGCCAAGATCGGGGTATCTTCAAGCGGAGCAGAATAATCGATGTTGGGAATGAGCTGAGTCACCAAACCGTTGGGAACAAAGTCTCGAAGATCCTCGAGTGTCTTCCCTTTGCAGGAAGCTTCAATTAGCAAGGCTCCTTTAGCGTTGCAATGGATCTCCCATCTACCACCCTGTGTCCAGCAGAGTCTGCCAGCGAAAGGGTAGTAGATGGAGAGGGCCTTGCTGAGAGCGTCTCTGAGGTTGTGGATGTTGATTTTGTCGAAGTTAGTGGGATTGTACGCGTAGAAGGAGGGAGCGTGGGTGCGAAGCTTGATTTGCTCGCAGAGGGAGAAGAGCCTCACTTCTGGTGTGGGCTCTGAAGGCGTCACCGTGTAGGAAGATTGGATGTTCACCATTCTTTTTTGGGGTGGGGGGAGAGGTGTTGTTGGTGGTTTCTTGGTTGGTTTGTGTGTCTGCGGTTCCTTCTCTTGCAGCATGTGTGTGTATTTATAGTTGATTATTGCTTATAGGGTATAAGCTCTCTAGAATTAATTCAACCACGAGTTTTTAATTGACAACTTGTTATTGTATAATAAAACACAAATCTGGGATCTGATATAATTGGATTTGCTTCGTAATTATTTAGAGATACTGCGGTAAATATTGACGGGTTATGTGAAAGTTTAAAAAGATGTAGTGTATTGATTAAAAAAATTTAAAACATTTATTTGAACAATACTCTAATCATCGTATAAAGAGTTTAGGAAAGAAATGAAAAATTATTTAAAAAAATATTATTTTTATTATTCATATTTTTCTTATGTGATTACAAAGTTTTTACTAATATATAAAATAAGAGTACGCTAAAAGTACGTTCGTTATGTAATAATATATATAATCCTCTTTTGATATTTTTCTGATTTTGTTCTTTAATTAAGATATTCTAATAAATATTAGAAGATTAGAAGAATTTATTATTTTTTATCAGTAATTAGTTAATAATATTTAAAAATATTAATTAAAAATATAATATTAAATTATTAAACTAAAGGTATTGAACTATTAAAATATAATGTTAAGTTATTGGACTAAAAATATAATTAAATTTATTTTAATTGAAAATTCTTTTCAATATTTTTAATAATAATTATGTTGCATATACTAAAAATTAGTCATCAAATCAGTTACTCATATAAAATATATATTAAAATATAAAATATATATTTAATGTTCACATTACTAATTTAGTAATTGATTTTTTATATGTACATACCATTTTACACTATGATGCATTAGTAAAACAAATTTAAATATTTTATTTATTAATAAAACAATTTTATATTAAAAATTTTAAAAACATATTCTTAGCAAAATCTTTATATTTATCAATTATATCAATAACTATACTAAAAAAGAAATAAATTATTTTGTTATATGAAAAGTAGTGTTGTATCTACAAATCTTCTATAAACACATTTAAAATGAGTTAAAAGTAGAAATATTAGCATTTTGTTAAGTCTAAATCATATATTTTTCTTTTAAAAAATTTAGAGAAAAGGATAAATAGGTCATTAATCTTTTGATCCATAGGCATTTAAGTCTCCAAAGATTTAAAAATATATTTAAGCCTCTAACATTTTTAAAATCTGGACAAATCGATCTCTCTGTTTCCTTGAATCTGTCAGACTCAATAGAAAAATCGAAGGTGATATATATGGATGCACACGTGGAAGAGTTCTTAAAATTTGAGACAAATTAGACCTAGGATCAATATGTCTAGGTTTTGAAAATGTCAAGGACTTAACTATATTTTTAAATCTTCAGACATTTAAATGTCTATAGATCAAAAAGTCAAGGATCTATTTGTCATTTTTTCAAAGATTTAATTATTGATTTTGAGATAACTATTAAATTAATACTTAAAAGATTCATGCATAAAGAAAAATAGTCCAAAAAATGTTATTGATAAAATAGCCTTTATAAAAGATTATTAATTTTGACAAAAATGACCAACCATTAATTAAGTTGGATGACGTTGACCTGACCAACAAAAAAATGATATGGCAAACGAAAATGATTATAGTTACAAAAGTTTCAATAATTATTATTAAAAAAAAAATCCCAACAGTTATTACAATTTTAAAAAGTATCTTTTTACTCACCATGCTTCTATCAACAAACAACATAATAATAATAAATCCAAATTCTTTTCAATTTTTTAATATAATTAAAAATAATAATTAAATAATATAATTGGACTAAAAATATAATTAAATTTATTTTAATTGAAAATTCTTTTCAATTTTTTTAAAAATAATTATGTTACATATACTAAAAATTAGTTATCAAATTAATCACTCATATAAAATATATGTTAAAATATAAAATATACATTTAAAATAATTAAATAATATATGTATTTAATGTGCACATTACTGATTTAGTAGTTAATTTTTCATATGCACATACCATTTTACACTATAATGCATTACAAAAACAAATTTAAATATTTTATTTATTAATAAAATATTTTTATATTAAAAATTTTTAAAACATGTTCTTAGCAAAATCTTTATATTTATTAATTATATCAACAACTATACTGAAAAAGAAATAAATCATTTTTGTTACATAAAAAGTGTTGTATCTAAAAATCTTCTATAAACACATTTAAAATGAGTTAAAAGCAGAAATATTAGTATTCTGTTAAATCTAAATCATATATTTTCTTCTAAAAGATTTAATTATTGATTTTGAGATAATTATTAAATCAATACTCGAAAGATTCATACATAGAAAAAAATAGTCCCAAAAATGTTATTGACAAAATAGTCTTTATAAAAGATTATTAATTTTGATAAAAATGACCAACTATTAATTGAGTTAAATGACATTAACATTAAACGTTGACCTGACTAACAAAAAAAATGACTTGACAAACAAAAATGATTATAGTTACAAAAGCTCTGACAATTATTATAAAAAAAAGCCCCAACAGTTATTATTATAATTTTAAGAAGTATCTTCTTACTCATCGTGCTTCTATCAACAAACAACATAATAATAAATTCAAATTCAAATCCAACTCATTCTACTTTTATTTTCATCTTTCTCCTTCTACTTTCAACATTAGAATTAGAGGTATAGCAACATTTCACTTTTTACTTAAATTTTAGGGTTTTTCCCAAATTGAGATGATAGTTGGCTAAACTACACCAATAAGGTCATAATAGCAGCACCATGACTCGACAATGGCTGCCATTACAAGAAAAAGTTAAGTACCATCATATTTATCAAATAAATTTGTTGGTAATAAAATTACCGTCGAATTTACTGTTGTCCTGAAGTTGATGGTATAAACGTCACCGAAAATTATTTACTGGCAGATTTTTTTTATCCGATGCTAATTAATTACATACTTTTTGTCAGTTTTTTTCGAAAACTGCTTATTGGTGCCATTTCACGTGTTTAGGCACCAAGTTACTGTCGGATAATATTTTTAATTTTTTTTGGCAAAGTTAAGTCATAATTAGTAGCCAAATTAAAATTTTTGTTAACAAAATTGTTAACAGAAATATAAAATTAGCATAAATCAATAAATTATTTTATTAAAAATAAATGGTCTGAATACCATAAAATATCACAAAAATAGAATACAATGAAGTAGATAAACAAAAAATGAAATTCCTACAGATTCTGATAATCATCGTTGTCGTCATCGTGGTCCCCCTGCTGAGGTAGCGGAGTAGGTGCTGATGTCGGTGCCACACCAGCAGCATTGCTGCTGGAACCAGCAATGCCACTGCCTCCAGCACTGTTGGCTCCAGCGCGCATCTGTTGGTTGTACTCTTCTATCTGTTTTCACAACCGATAGAGCTGCTCCAACTTCTCTGTCAAGTCTGAGCTGATGGCAATGAGTCCTCCCACACGTGCAAAAAGGTCGTTATACCTCTGCTCAAATTGCTCCGCTTGTTAGTGAAGCTCTTCAAGTTGACAACTTCTTAGGGATCAATAGGGCTAGTGGCAGAGGCAGAGGAAGCCGCTAATGCGGAGGAGAGAAGACCACTGGCGATGTACGACGCCAACCTGAAGCAACAATTCTTGTGGGGTTCAGAGGCAATCTCGTGCCAAATCCTATCAGGATCTACCACTGAGGTCTCGGAGTTGGTTTCATCCTTCCCACTAGGCGGCTGAGATTGTTGGGTCACAGCCTCAAACCTCTGCGTGTAATCCTCTTGTGTCACACACATCGTGATTAGGATAATAGTTGAATAATTGACTTTAAACCAAACAAATTTGAAACTTAAGATTAATTTAAACTTACATAATGGGCTATTGACTGCTCGTCTGAAAATCTCTCCTTGTTGGTCTTCAAAGTATGGGTATACTTAAAGGTCTTCACCAGTGTTGCCTCACGGTCCAACGATTTAGATTACAAAGTAATATATCAACCAATAAAATAAATGAATAAATTGAACAACTAATTCAAGTAACTAATAAAATATTAAAGAATGACAAAATTCTTACCACTCTGCTCTTTATCTTCATGAAGGTCGTTGACCCACATGTATACTTCGACGACCCTGAGCGAAGCCCTGTTAGCGACGTTCGTTAGACAGTGATGCTTGAACCCCTCATTATGAATAGGCCTCCAGTTCCTTCTTGATGGTTGGACAGATCCAGGACGTTAGGTGGTCGCACTCCTTACGAACATTGCTCAACATATGCTAAAAATGTTTAGCTGTCTGGTGGTCTTAGATCTTCCTGATCATGAGATTATGCTCCGCATCCCATATGAATTTCAACCACACAAAGTGATTCACCAATATTAGTTAGTCGGAATAAAATACAGTTCAAATACAATTAATTAATTCAACATTATTGGGTTCTTACTGTCCACTTCTAAAATCATTGATCTCTGGTCTAAGTTGGGATCTGTGTGTAAGTCGGCCATGGGTGGTCATACATCGACTTAATGACGTCGGAGATCTCCTGTGTGCAAGCATTGGAGTTTGGTGCAAACCTAGCAGAGAAAAAACCTAAATTAACAAACGCATAAAAATGCATAAACTTAATATTAACAAACGTAAGATTAAAAAATTGTATGTACTTATGCCTGCATGCCATCGAAACAAATTCTCAGTCGGATAACGGGCGGTGGTGGAGGAAAATCCTACTGGGGGGCACTGGAGGAATCACCCACCGCCGGCTCTGTCGTCACTAGATCTGTAGGAGCATAACATAAGGAGGCACGTAGTTTGGGTTTAGGACCATGATGAATTGTTGGTCTACTGGACCAGCCTGTGACGTCACAGGGGTCGACGGGGTAGTTGGGGTAGAGGGCAATGACTGGGCAGTCCTTGGAGATTCAATGGAAGCCCGCCCTCTACCACGACCACGTGACCCACTCGACCTACCTCTGCTACCTGTCGTCATGTCTGCATAGTAAATATATTACTAACAGTAATCAAAACTCAATTAAATTCACCAACTCTAAACATATTAATATACTCAATACAGTAAGCATATTAATAACATAACAAACACCAATAAATAATAACATAAGAAGAAATTCAAGAAATAACAAATAATTATAACAAATATGAGAAAAGGTATGAATAACAAATAATTATAATAAATTACCCAAAACACTTCAAATAAGAATTTTAAGGAGTAACCAATTCATGTCATAATTAACACAAATATCTATGAACCCTAAACATAATTTTAAGACTTTCAAAAACATAATTTTAATTTTTCAATTTCACTCAAAATCTTATAAAAATTTTGATAGAATCTCCCCTAAAATTTGGATTTCTCCACCCTTCAAAGATTCCATCCAAACCAACATACAAGGGTTGAATAATATCCTAAACCTTAACATATTCAAACAAACCCACCAAACAAACCAATTACTCAAACCAATAGAATTTATATCAAAAATTAAATAAAAATTTTCTCATAGCCCATGATTTTTTAATCTAACAAAAACAAGTAAACAAAACACAAGTAATGATCAAACAAGTAAGAATAAATCCTAAATTATTATATGATAATCAAGAACAAAAATCCTAAATTAACTTAACCCTAAATTAACATGCCCAAAATTTAACATGACCCTAAATCATAAATTATAGTTAAGTAGTGTATATTCTGATATTCTAATTTAACAATTAACACACACAAACATACAAACCAAGCATGATTCCTGGAACAACATTGTCAGTCATCTTGATTCTCAAAAAAAATATATAACACTCCAGCTAACTCAGAATCATTCAACAGCCACAACCCTCACTAATCAAATTCCTCACACTAATAGAATAAAAAACTAATAGATAACACACTAACAATTAATGAAATTCTGTTTCTAATTCTAAAATAGATGTAATGGAGATGGAGAGTGTGGATGTGCTTGAATCTGGAGCGGTGGCAAATGGGATAGGTAGAGAGAGAAACAGAGAAGTGGCGAGAGAGCGAGGCCGGCGACGGCGGGACTAGAATGGTTGCAGTGTCTGGAGCAGCGGCGAAGGGGGCTGGACTGGGTAGAGAGAGAAAGAGAGTTTTCAAAATAAAGGGGGAGAGACTTTCCGCTCTCAATTTTAGACCTGATTACCGTTGGATTCACCGTCGGAGCTGCATGTCACCAAAATGCAACGCTTAACTAATGTGTTACTGTCTTAACAATATTATGGTAACTCCGACAAAAAATTTTGTGCCTATTTTGTACCTTTTTTCTCCAAATATTATCCACGAATTTACCGTCGGATAAGTAAATCCGCCGGTAACAATTTCACGTAACAAATTTTACAACATAACCCTCCATAAATTCGTCGGTAAAATTGACAGTAACTTGAGATGCTAAATTCGGCGATACTCATTGTCTTTCTTATAATGTGCAACAGCAGTAACGATGGATAGGGTAGAACAAAGGCTCCTGGCAAAGTAGGAAGAAGCTGGCAATGACATCACCCTCCTTCATCCACACACATAATCTCTCTCTCTCTCTCTCTCTCTCTCTCTCTCTCTCTCTCTCAATTTTATATTTTTAATTTATTAGTTGTAAATGTCATGGTGAGAACGAATGAGAAGACAAGCAGAAGATGCCTTCATGAAGAGGAGCGGAGGAGGAGAACACTGTAATGTGAAACATAGGAGGTCGACGCCGTCGAAAATGGTGTTGTCACAGAGAGAAAAGAGACAGAGCATTAGAGAGTGGAGATCGTAGGCTAGTTCTTCATTGGTGTAAATGCTAGTAGAAATTGATGAATCCAGGAGGAGGAGGAGGAGGAGGAGGATGATGATGATGATAATCTTTGAAGATGAGAGTTTTAGTGAGGAAAAAGGAGATAAATTAGTATATTAGAGTTTTTAAACAATTAAAATTAGGGATTTTATAAAAATTTAAAATATGGGTAACTTTTGTAATTATATAATTTTTTGTTAATCAAGTCAGTTTTTAATATTAATATCATCTAATTTAGTTGATCATTGGTCATTTTTGTCAAAATTACTAACTTTTAAGAGATTATTTTATCAATAATATCTTTCAAAATTATTTTAATAAAACATGATAAATTACAAAAATCTTTTTGTTTGAGTTATTTTTATAATCACCTTAAAATTTATTATAATGCACATTTTTATCTTACTCTTATTTTTAAAATTACGAGTGTACATGGATCAAGTCATATTGAATATAATTAGACTCAAATTAGATCCAAGTATTTTATTAGATCTATTTTAAATATTTGAATCCGATTCTAAATTAAATAGAAATAAACTAGTGTCAAACATATTGATTTGATATATAATTAGTATATATAATTTTGTAAATTTAATATAACAAATTAATAAAATTTTATTTTTCAAAGATTGAATTTAATAAATATTATATAATATTTATACCAAAATAAATTATTTAAAACAAAAAAATACTATATAATATAAAAATATTAATTAAAGTATAAAAATATAATATTTTATTACCAATTTTAACATGATATATCTTAATTATAAAAAATGACTTCGAGTATCGGGTCATATTTTCTCGAAGAACAACTCAAATCTTACGTGAAAATGATACCATGTAAAAAGAACAAATTTAAACCAAAAAAAATGTTTCGCGTTTGAGTCGAATTTCAGGTCAAAGCAGATATTGAACACCCGTATTTAAATTTATACTAATAAATGCACTTGTGCAAGGGAATGCGATGCCAACAATGGTTCATTAAACATTAAATGTTATACTATTTCCAACAGTCCCTTTTGCCGTAACAAAAAATTCAACTGCCACCCCTTTTGCCCTAATGTTGCATTCTTCTAATGATACTGCTGTCATTGCCTTAGGGTCTTTGTCCATCTGAACTCGTTCACTAACAATTAAGTACAGGATAAAATTCACAAAATCATGCAATTATAATGAATAAGTGCTAGTCAAATTGATAAATTTTACTCTTTTCAACTCAAAAATTATCATAAAATATGAATTATCTACTCCCCACACTCAGATAATAACAAGTCCTCAGGCTAAATATTAAGAAGATAAGTGATGAGCGGATAATTTGTACGCTTTTTGGCATTGTTTTTATATAGTTTTTAGTAAGTTTGAGCTACTTTTAGGGATGTTTTCCTTAGTTTTTATGTTAAATTCACATTTCTGGACTTTACTATGAGTTTGTGTGTTTTTCTGTGATTTCAGGTAAATTCTGACTGAAATTGAGGGATTTGAGCAAAACTCTGAAAAAGGCTGACGAAAGGACTGCTGATGCTGTTGGATTCTGACCTCCCTGCACTCGAAATGGATTTTTTGGAGCTACAGAACTCCAAATGGCGCGCTCTCAACGGCGTTGGAAAGTAGACATCCAGGGCTTTCCAGCAATATATAATAGTCCATACTTTATTCGAAGAATGACGACGCAACTTGGCGTTGAACGCCAAGTACACGCTCCTTTCTGGAGTTAAACGCCAGAAAAACGTCATGATCCGGAGTTGAACGCCCAAAGCACATCATAACTCGAAATTCAACTCCAAGAGAAGCCTCTGCTCGTGGATAGATCAAGCTCAGCCCAAGCACACACCAAGTGGGCCCCGGAAGTGGATTTATGCATCAATTACTTACTCATGTAAACCCTAGGAGCTAGTTTATTATAAATAGGATGAATTATTGATGTATTAGGCATCTTTTGATCTCAGTTTTATTTTATTCTTCATCTTAGGAGATCATTGATCACGTTTAGGGGGCTGGCCATTCGGCCATGCCTGAACCTCTTGCTTATGTATTTTCAACGGTGGAGTTTCTGCACACCATAGATTAAGGGTGTGGAGCTCTGCTGTACCTCAAAGATTAATGAAGTTCTATTTTCTTTTATTCAATTCTCTATCTTATTCTTATTCCAAGATATTCATTCATACTCAAGAACATGATGAATGTGATGAGCTAATAACTCTCATCATCATTCTCACTTATGAACGCGCGTGATTGACAACCACTTCCGTTCTGCGTGTAACAAGGCTTGAATGTATATCTCTTAGGTTCCCCAACAGAATCTTCGTGGTATAAGCTAGATAGATGGCGGCATTCATCTAGATCCGGAAAGTCCAACCTTGTCTGTGGTGTTCCGAGTAGGATCCTGGGAATCCGGAAAGTCTCACCTTGTCTGTGGTATTCCGAGTAGGATTCCGTTCATGAATGACTGTGACGTGCTTCAAACTTTAACCTGCTGGGCGTTAGTGACAAACGCAAAAGAGGGATTCTATTCCAGTAGGAGCGGGAACCAACCGGTGATTGGCCGTACTGTGACAGAGTGCGTGCATTAGCTTTCACTGCGAGGATGGGATGTAGCTATCAACCATGGGTGATGCCTCCAGACTGGTTAGCTGTGCGAGTGACAGCCGCACAGGTTATTTCCCCGAGAGGAATGAAAGTAGCCACAGCTGATAGTGAACCCCTATACAAAGCTTGCCATGGAGAGGAGTAAGAAGGATTGGGTAGAAGGAATAGGAGAGCAGGCGTCCTAGAGCTCTACAGCACCTCCATTCCGCTTATCTGAAATTCCTACCAATGAATCTGCATAAGTATTCTATCCCTTTTTATTATTTATTTTATTATTAATATTCGAACTCACCATAAACAGATTTAATCTGCCTAACTGAGATTTGCAAGGTGACCATAGCTTGCTTCATACCAACAATCTCTGTGGATTCGACCCTTACTCACGTAAGGTTATTACTTGGACGACCCAGTACACTTGCTGGTTAGTTGAACGGAGTTGTGACTTCAAATAAGGACAATTATGGAATAAATCCAATTACAATGAATCAGATCAAAGAACAGTGATCACAATTTCGTCCACCAAGTTTTTGGCGCCGTTGCCGGGGAACAATCAATTTCGAACAACAATTCAAACAATTGTTTCCAACCCACAATGGTGCCAAGTTTTTAATCCGGCAACAACACCAAGTTTTTGGCGCCGTTGCCGGGGATTGTTCGAGTATGGACAACTGACGGTTCATCTTGTTGCTCAGATTAGGTAATTTTCTTTTCAAAAATCTTTTTCAAAAATTTTTCTTTTATTTTTCGTTTTTCAAAACTTTATTTTCGAAAATAATTAATAAAAATCCAAAAAAATTAGAAAATCATAAAAATAAAAAATATTTTGTGTTTCTTGTTTGAGTCTTGAGTCAATTTTTAAGTTTGGTGTCAATTGCATGCTTTAAAAATTTTTTCTTGCATTTTTTCGAAAATCCCATGCATTCATAGTGTTCTTCATGATCTTCAAGTTGTTCTTGACAAGTCTTCTTGTTTGATCTTGATGATTTCTTGTTTTGTGTCTTTTCTTGTTTTTCATGTGCATTTTTGCATTCATATTTTCCATGCATTAAAGATTTCTAAGTTTGGTGTCTTGCATGTTTTCTTTGCATCAAAAATTTTTCAAAATTATGTTCTTGATGTTCATCATGATCTTCAAAGTGTTCTTGGTGTTCTTCTTGACATTCATAGCATTCTTGCATGCATTCATTATTTTGATCTAAAAATTTCATGCATAAAAGTATTTTTGTTGTTTTTCTCTTTCATAATTAAAAATTCAAAAAATCAAAAATATCTTTTCCTTATTTCCCTCCAAGATTTCGAAATTTTGGGTTGACTTGGTCAAAAATTTTCAAAATTAGTTGTTTCTTACAAGTCAAGTCAAAATTTCAATTTTAAAAATCTTATCTTTTCAAAATCTTTTTCAAAAATCATATCTTTTTCATTTTTTTTATAAATTTCGAAAATTTCAAAAATTATTTTTCAAAATATTTTCAAAATCTTTTTCTTATCTTTATATGTAATTTTCGAAAATTAGCTAACAATTAATGTGATTGGTTCAAAAATTTGAAGTTTGTTACTTTCTTGTTAAGAAAGGTTCAATCTTTAAGTTCTGGAATCTCATCTTGTAGTTTCTTGTTAGTTAAGTAATTTTAAAAATTAAATCTTTTTCAAAAATATCTTTTTTCTTAAAACTTTTATCTTATCTCTTTATCTTATTCTTTTTAAAATTTTATCTTTTTCAAAATTTGATTTTAAAATATCTTATCTAACTTACTATCTTCTTATCTTTTTCAATTTTAATTTCAAATCTTTTTCAATCAACTAACTAACTTGTTGTTTGTTTCTTATCTTTTTCAAAACTACCTAACTACTTTTCCCTCCTCTATTTTCGAAAATATTTCTTCCCTTTTTCAAAAATTCTTTTTAATTAATTAATTGTTTTAAATTTTAATTTTAATTTTATTTTATCTCTAATTTTCGAAAATCACTAACTCCTTTTCAAAAATTGTTTTCGAATTCTCTCTTCTCTTTTCTTCCTCTATTTAATTATTTAATTACTAACACTTCTCTTCACCCCTCTTCATCAAAAATCCGAATCCATTCCTCTTCTTCTACCCCTTTCTTTTTCTACTAACATAAAGGAATCTCTATACTGTGACATAGAGGATTCCTTCTTTCTTTTTTTTGTGTTCCCTTTTCTTTCATATGAGCAGGAACAGGGACAAAGGCACTCTTGTTGAAGTTGATCCAGAACCTGAAAGGACTCTGAAGAGAAAATTAAAAGAAGCTAAATTACAACAATCCAGAAGCAACCTTTTAGAAAATTTCGAACAAGAGGAAGAGATGGCCGAAAATAATAATGATAATGCAAGGAGAATGCTTGGTGACTTCACAAAGCCAACATCCAAGTTTGATGGAAGAAGCATCTCCATTCCTGCCATTGGAGCCAATAACTTTGAGCTTAAGCCTCAACTAGTTGCATTAATGCAACAAAACTGCAAGTTTTATGGACTTCCATCTGAAGATCCTTACCAGTTTTTAACTAAGTTCTTGCAGATCTGTGACACTGTAAAGACAAATGGAGTTAATCCAGAAGTCTACAGACTCTTGCTTTTCCCTTTTGCTGTAAGAGACAGAGCTAGAGTATGGTTGGATTCACAACCCAAGGATAGCCTGGACTCATGGGATAAGCTTGTCACTGCATTCTTAGACAAGTTCTTTCCTCCCCAAAAGCTGAGCAAGCTGAGAGTGGATGTTCAAACCTTCAAACAAAAAGATGGTGAATCCCTCTATGAAGCTTGGGAAAGATACAAGCAGCTGACCAAGAGATGTCCATCTGACATGTTTTCTGAATGGACCATATTAGATATATTCTATTATGGTCTCTCTGAATTTTCGAAAATGTCATTGGACCACTCTGCAGGTGGATCTATTCACCTGAAGAAAACGCCTGAAGAGGCTCAAGAACTCATTGACATGGTTGCAAACAACCAGTTCATGTACACCCCTGAGAGGAATTCCGTGAACAATGGGGTACCTCAGAAGAAAGGAGTTCTTGAAATTGATGCTCTGAATGCCATATTGGCTCAGAACAAAATGTTGACTCAACAGGTCAACATGATCTCTCAGAATCTGAATGGATTGCAACATGCATCCAATAGTACTAGAGAGGTAGCTTCTGAAGAAACTTATGATCCTGAAAACCCTGCCATGGCAGAAGTTAATTACTTAGGTGAACCTTATGGAAACACCTATAACTCATCATGGAGAAATCATCCAAATTTCTCCTGGAAGGATCAACAAAAACCCCATCAAGGTTTCAACAATGGTGGACGTGCAAGGCTGAATAATAGTAAGCCATATCCATCATCTTCTCAGCAACAGACAGAGAACTCTGAACAAAACAATTCTAATTTAGCCAACATAATCTCTGATCTGTCAAAGGCCACCTTCAGTTTCATGAATGAAACCAGATCTTCCATTAGAAATCTGGAAGCACAAGTGGGCCAGCTGAGTAAGAAAGTTATTGAAACTCCTCCCAGTACTCTCCCAAGCAATACAGAAGAAAATCCAAAAGGAGAGTGCAAGGCCATTGATTTAATCAAAGTGGCCGAATGTACAAAGGAGGAGGAGGACGAAAATCCTAGTGAGAAAGACCTCCTGGGACGTCCTTCAAGCATGAAGGAGTCTCCTATTAAGGATCCAGAGGAATCTGAGGCTCATCTAGAGACCATAGAGATCCCATTAAATCTCCTTCTGCCATTCATGAGCTCTGAAAAAAATTCATCCTCTGAAGAGGATGAAGATGTGACTGGAGAGCAAGCTGCTCTATATATAGGAGCTATCATGAAGCTGAATGCCAAACTGTTTGGTAATGAGACTTGGGAAGGTAAACCTCCTTTACTCATTAGTGAACTAGACACTTGGATTCAGAAAACTCTACCTCAAAAGAAACAAGATCCTGGCAAGTTCTTAATACCTTGTACCATTGGCACCATGAGCTTTGAAAAAGCTCTATGTGATCTGGGGTCAGGGATAAATCTTATGCCACTCTCTGTAATGGAGAAGATGGGGATCATTGAGGTACAACCTGCCTTGTTCTCATTACAATTGGCAGATAAGTCCATAAGACAAGCTTATGGATTAGTAGAGGACGTGCTAGTAAAGGTTGAAGGCCTTTACATCCCTACTGATTTCATAATCCTAGATACTAGGAAGGAAGATGATGAATGCATCATCCTAGGAAGACCTTTCCTAGCCACAGCAGGAGCTGTGATAGATGTCAACAGAGGTGAGTTAGTCCTTCAATTGAATGGGGACTACCTTGTGTTTCAAGCACATGGCCATCCCTCTATGACAAAAGAGAGTAAGCATGAAGAGCTTCTCTCAGTTCAGAGTCAAGAAGAGCCTCCACAGTTAAACTCTAAGTTTGGTGTTGTGAGGCCACAACCAAACTCTAAGTTTGGTGTTCAAACCCCATATCCAAACTCTAAGTTTGGTGTTGGGAACACTACACACTAAATTGACCTGATCACCATGTGGCTCCATGAGAGCCACTGTCAAGCTATTGACATTAAATAAGCGCTTGTTGGGAGGCAACCCAATTTTATTCATCTAATTTTATTTTATTTTGTTTCTTTGTTATTTTTGTGTTTTATTAGGTACATGATCATGAGGAGTCACGAAAAAATAAAAAAAAAATTAAAAACAGAGTCAAAAACAGAAGAAAGAAATTTTTCACCCTGGAGGCGCACGGGCTGGCGTTCAACGCCCAGAAGGAGCATCTTTCTGGCGTTCAACGCCAGAACAGAGCATCTTTCTGGCGTTGAACGCCCAAAACAAGCAACAACCTGGCGTTTAACGCCAGGATGCGCACACAGAGGACAATCTGGCGCTGAACGCCAGAAACAAGCATGAAACTGGCGTTCAACGCCAGAAACGTGCATAACATGGGCGTTTAACGCCCAGAACTAGCATCAATGGGCGTTTGAACGCCAGAATGATGCATCTAGGCATGTTACATGCCTATATGGTGAAAGAATGGTATTTGTTTTCACCTCAGGATCTGTGGACCCCACAGGATCCCCACCTACCACATTCCTTTTAATCCTAATCACACTCTTCTAATCCAAATCTCATTCTCAATGTCACACTTCCCAAAAACCTTCACCAATCACCTCAATTCCTCTTCCCAATTACCCCATTCACCATTCACATCAACCCCTCTTCCCCATACACCCCACCTACCCCCACTACTTTCAAATTCAATTTCCCACCCTTTCCCACCCAACATGGCCGAACCTATACCCTCCCCCCTCCCTATAAATACCCTTCTTTTCTTTTACATTTTCACACAACACAAACCCACATTCTCCCACATAACCGAACCCTCTCTTCTCCCTCTCTCCATATTTTCTTCTTCTTCTTCTACTCTTCTTTTCTTTTTGCTTGGGGACAAGCAAATTTTAAGTTTGGTGTGGTAAAAAGCCTAAGCTTTTTATTTTTCATTCACCATCAATGGCACCCAAGGCCGGAGTTTCCTCAAGAAAAGGAAAAGGGAAGGCAAAAGCTTCCACTTCCGAGTCATGGGAGAAGGAGAGATTCATCTCCAAGAGCCACCAAGACCACTTCTATGATGTTGTGGCAAAGAAGAAAGTGATCCATGAGGTCCCTTTCAAACTCAAGAAGAATGAGTATCCGGAAATCCGACTTGAAATTCAAAAAAGAGGTTGGGAAGTCTTAGCCAACCCCATGCAACAAGTCGGAATTCTCATGGTTCAAGAGTTCTATGCCAATGCATGGATCACTAGAAACCATGACCAAAGTATGAACCCAAGCCCAAAGAATTATCTCACAATGGTTAGGGGGAAATACTTGGATTTCAGTCCGGAGAATGTGAGGTTGGCGTTTCATTTGCCTATGATGCAAGGTGATGAACACCCCTACACTAGAAGGGTCAACTTTGATCAAAGGTTGGACCAAGTCCTTAGGGACATTTGTGTGGAAGGCGCCCAATGGAGAGTTGACTCCAAAGGCAAGCCAGTCCAACTAAGAAGACTGGACCTCAAGCCTGTAGCTAGAGGATGGTTGGAGTTCATTCAAAGATCCATCATCCCCACAAGCAACCGATCTGAAGTTACTGTGGATCGGGCCATCATGGTTCATAGCATCATGATTAGTGAAGAAGTAGAGGTTCATGAAGTCATAGCCAATGAACTCTACAAAATAGCTGACAAGCCTTCATACATGGCACGGCTAGCATTCCCTCACCTCATATGCCATCTATGTTATTCAGCCGGAGTTATCATAGATGGAGATGCCTCCATAGAAGAAGACAAGCCCATCACCAAGAAAAGGATGGAGCAAACAAGGGAAGTTCCTCACGGCCCTCAAGGAGAACAAGAGGAGGTTCACCATCAACAAATGCCTCAAATGCACTTTCCTCCCAACAACTATTGGGAGCAACTTAGCACCTCCTTGGAAGATTTGAGCCATAATGTGGAAACAACTAAGGGTGGAACACCATGAACACGCCCTCACTCTTCAAGAAATAAGAGAAGATCAAAGAGCAATGAGGGAGGAGCAACAAAGGCAAGGAAGGGACATAGAAGAATTGAAGAACATCATTGGTCCTTCAAGAAGAAGACGCTACTAGAGGTGGATTCATTCCTTGTTCTTTATTTCTTTCTGTTTTCGGTTTTTAATTATTATGTTTATCTATGTTTTGTGTCTTTATTTCATGATCATTAGTATGTAACCATGCCTTAAAGCTATGAACAAATTCCATTAGTCCTTCACCTCTCTTAAAAGAAAAATGTTTTAATTCAAAAGAACAAGAAGTACATGTGGTGACAATTGAATGAATGAACAGTGCATATGTCTTTTGATCTTGTTGTTTATGAGTGTTAAAATTGTTGGCTCTTGAAAGAATGATGAACAAGGAGAAATGTTATTGAGGATCTGAAAAATTCATGAAATTGATTCTTGAAGCAAGAAAAAGCAGTGAAAAAAAAAAAAAAGGGATCTAAAAAGAGTATATAGAAAAAGAAAAAGCAGTAGAAAAAGCCAATAGCCCTTAAAACCAAAAGGCAAGGGTAAAAGGATCCAAGGCTTTGAGCATCAATGGATAGGAGGGCCCAAGGAAATTAAATCCAGGCCTAAGCGGCTAAACCAAGCTGTCCCTAACCATGTGCTTGTGTCATGAAGGTCCAAGTGAAAAGCTTGAGACTGAGTGGTTAAAGTCGTGATCCAAGGCAAAAGAGTGTGCTTAAGAGCTCTGGACACCACTAACTGGGGACTCTAGCAAAGCTGAGTCACAATCTGAAAAGGTTCACCCAGTTATGTGTCTGTGGCATTTGTGTATCCGGTGGTAATACTGGAAGACAAAGTGCTTAGGGCCACGGCCAAGACTCAAAAGTAGCTGTGTTCAAGAATCAACATGCTTAACTAGGAAAGTCAATAACACTATCTGAAATTCTAAGTTCCTAAAGATGCCAATCACTCTGAACTTCAAAGGAAAAAGTGAGATGCCAAAACTGTTCAGAAGCAAAAAGCTACAAGTCCCGCTCATGTAATTAAATTAATATTCATTGATATTTTGGACTTTATAGTATATTCTCTTCTTTTTATATTTTTGATTTTTAGTTGCTTGGGGACAAGCAACAATTTAAGTTTGGTGTTGTGATGAGCGGATAATTTGTACGCTTTTTGGCATTGTTTTTATATAGTTTTTAGTAAGTTTGAGCTACTTTTAGGGATGTTTTCCTTAGTTTTTATGTTAAATTCATATTTCTGGACTTTACTATGAGTTTGTGTGTTTTTCTGTGATTTCAGGTAAATTCTGACTGAAATTGAGGGATTTGAGCAAAACTCTGAAAAAGGCTGACGAAAGGACTGCTGATGCTGTTGGATTCTGACCTCCCTGCACTCGAAATGGATTTTCTGGAGCTACAGAACTCCAAATGGCGCGCTCTCAACGGCGTTGGAAAGTAGACATCCAGGGCTTTCCAGCAATATATAATAGTCCATACTTTATTCGAAGAATGACGACGCAACTTGGCGTTGAACGCCAAGTACACGCTCCTTTCTGGAGTTAAACGCCAGAAAAACGTCATGATCCGGAGTTGAACGCCCAAAGCACATCATAACTCGAAATTCAACTCCAAGAGAAGCCTCTGCTCGTGGATAGATCAAGCTCAGCCCAAGCACACACCAAGTGGGCCCCGGAAGTGGATTTATGCATCAATTACTTACTCATGTAAACCCTAGGAGCTAGTTTATTATAAATAGGATGAATTATTGATGTATTAGGCATCTTTTGATCTCAGTTTTATTTTATTCTTCATCTTAGGAGATCATTGATCACGTTTAGGGGGCTGGCCATTCGGCCATGCCTGAACCTCTTGCTTATGTATTTTCAACGGTGGAGTTTCTGCACACCATAGATTAAGGGTGTGGAGCTCTGCTGTACCTCAAAGATTAATGAAGTTCTATTTCTTTTATTCAATTCTCTATCTTATTCTTATTCCAAGATATTCATTCGTACTCAAGAACATGATGAATGTGATGAGCTAATAACTCTCATCATCATTCTCACTTATGAACGCGCGTGATTGACAACCACTTCCGTTCTGCGTGTAACAAGGCTTGAATGTATATCTCTTAGGTTCCCCAACAGAATCTTCGTGGTATAAGCTAGATAGATGGCGGCATTCATCTAGATCCGGAAAGTCCAACCTTGTCTGTGGTGTTCCGAGTAGGATCCTGGGAATCCGGAAAGTCTCACCTTGTCTGTGGTATTCCGAGTAGGATTCCGTTCATGAATGACTGTGACGTGCTTCAAACTTTAACCTGCTGGGCGTTAGTGACAAACGCAAAAGAGGGATTCTATTCCAGTAGGAGCGGGAACCAACCGGTGATTGGCCGTACTGTGACAGAGTGCGTGCATTAGCTTTCACTGCGAGGATGGGATGTAGCTATCAACCATGGGTGATGCCTCCAGACTGGTTAGCTGTGCGAGTGACAGCCACACAGGTTATTTCCCCGAGAGGAATGAAAGTAGCCACAGCTGATAGTGAACCCCTATACAAAGCTTGCCATGGAGAGGAGTAAGAAGGATTGGGTAGAAGGAATAGGAGAGCAGGCGTCCTAGAGCTCTACAGCACCCCCATTCCGCTTATCTGAAATTCCTACCAATGAATCTGCATAAGTATTCTATCCCTTTTTATTATTTATTTTATTATTAATATTCGAACTCACCATAAACAGATTTAATCTGCCTAACTGAGATTTGCAAGGTGACCATAGCTTGCTTCATACCAACAATCTCTGTGGATTCGACCCTTACTCACGTAAGGTTATTACTTGGACGACCCAGTACACTTGCTGGTTAGTTGAACGGAGTTGTGACTTCAAATAAGGACAATTATGGAATAAATCCAATTACAATGAATCAGATCAAAGAACAGTGATCACAATTTCGTCCACCAATAAGATCAAGAGATGTCAACACTTATTAAAGCAAGTTATCTATATTTATTCAACTATTCTACTTAATTCTACCTACTTCTATCTTCCTTTCACTTAGTTAAAAATAAATCAATTTTTAAGAACACATATAAACATAGAGGGTCAAAAACAATATAGTAATCAATTCATTCCTATTAATCAATTTGAGTTCTAAAAATATAACAAACTTGTAAGACAATATTTCATGATAGGTGGAACATAAAATCAAGCAATTGATCCCTTACTGGATGTGTTCATTGTCAAATCGCTCTAGTGTATAAGGTTGATTCACATAATTCTCTTCTAACCTTGCTTTATAAAACTTGTTCTTCTTCTAACAATCAACAAATATTCAATGTATGCATACAAATATCATGAGGACTTTAAAGGGTTGCAGTGGGGTTAGGGTAAAGGTGAGGATGTATATGATCAAGTAGACTAGAAATTTGAATCATTGATTAGTTTAAACCTCCACGTAACCTATAATAACCTACTTGATCCTACTTCATGAATCTAGCTACCCATGACTCACTTTTCACACACACTATGCATTCTTTTCAATTTACATCAAATATGCATCTATTTCTAAAATTTTTCTTTGGAGTATTATTTATCTCCTTTTTTGTTTCTCTTTTTTTTCTTGAATATATACATAATATATACTTTTTTTTTCCCAAAAGATAAGCACATATGGTTCAAGTACTTAATGCATGAATATGTATCCAATTTTTAAAAATTTTTAATAAACCCAAAACACACATTTTTATTTACCAATATTTATCTTTTTTTCTCCACACTTAGATAATGCATTCACCCACTAGTCTAAGTTAACCAAAGATCAAATTACGACAATTATGATTTTTCGTTTAGGGGTAGTGTTGTGCTAAAATTAAGAACAAAGGGGATCAATAAAGTTCAAATTGACTAACAATGGTAGGTAAGAAGGGTAAGACTATTTGGATAAGTGAGCTTATATAAACAATGACTTCAATCATATAAATGCATACATACATGAAATAATGGACATAAAAAATCAAACAAGTCAAATATTGCAATTATAGAAGAAATAACACATACAAGAATGAAATAATAGTCAAAATAATGCAACCACACATTAAGGAGCTTAAATCTCACTTGGTTATGTATTCAAGCACTAATCTATGTTCCACAATTTTTTTAAGCAAATCCAATGAAAAGATTTAACTCAAATTAATGGGATTTTCTGAAAAATTTCTTTAAAAATTTATTATTCTAACCAAGTAGCCTAAAACTTATTTTTTTTTCAAAAGATGGTTGGATGAAAATTAAAATTCTAGGTTTTTTTTCTATTTTCTACTATTCCAAATCATCACATGCATATAGAGAAAATACATAGATCCTGTTGTTCACATTCATCCAATCACAATTAAAACAAAAAGATATATTTCCAAATCAAGCTAAATAAATTATGCAAACAAAGTTCTAAATTATATATAAACCAAGCAAAATGCAAATAACTAAAAGAGCATTCATGAAGTAACATGAAAATAACTAAAAGTAATCTAAAAAAAATCATAATAATAGAAAAATTTTAAAAGTTAAGGTGTTTGGAAAAAGAATATTACACCCCAATGTTGATCCAATCCTCCCCCATAGTTGAATTCTGCACGGTCCACTGTGCACTCATTATGGTCAGGGAAAAGTAAAACTCTATGAATTTTCACCTCCAGCTGGCAGGTCCTCAGGCTAGTGTGACTGGGACGACTCTAAGTCCACTGCCTAATCCTCTTCGTCACTATGTCCTAAGGTTGTCTCTAAGGTGTCAAGCTCCTCGGGAGATGGGTTGTGTAACACCCTAATATTCAAATCCTTATACTCGAGTCATAAGTCAATGATAATAAGGTGGTACGACTCTCAGGTGGATTATAATACATAATTATAATTAGGATTGAAAGGAAGTATTAAACGAGAAGCCTGGAATTAGGTAAAATAAAATCGCGAAGTCGTATCACTCACGCATCGACAACTAAAAGATAAAGCGTGAAGTCGAAAACGGTATACAAATAAAGGCATAAAGAAGAGTAAGAGAAGGACAATATATGGATATATATAACATATGTAAATAGTCACTAGTCGTGACCCGCGAAGTGTAGGCTGGCTAGGATACAGTATAAAAGTATATGACATCAGTACCTCCTAATCTCTCCGAAATAAAACATGAAAACCTCTATAGGCAAGTTCAAAAGAGTTCAGTACATAATATAAGCTTTTCAAAATAAAGGTGGAGAGATTCTAAGCAAAATATAAAGTAGAGAATATAAAGATCTTCATCATCTCTCAGATGAACCATAACTCACTTCTGAGTACTTGGACCTGTATCTGAAAAACAAGAGATATATATGAAATGAGAACCCCCGACCCATGGGTTCCCAGTACGGTAAAAGTACCAAATAAATACAATGCATTGTAATAAAAACTCACTAAGCATCCTAAACTTTCTTTCACCAAACATTCACCCTATGTTCTCACTAATCCATAAATAGGCAACTGTCATAAGGGAATGCTAAAGCTAATTCAACTTCCTCATGCTTCTCAACTTCCTAACTCTCCAACGAATCAGAATCAAAATCATAAACAAAACCCATCACCAGTTATTCTGTCTCAACAATTCTATATCATTACTTCATATCCTCACTTGGAGCAAGTGAAATCACTTTACTGCGTCTACCTAGGGAGCTCAAATTATCTCATTTTCTACCTGGAGCAAGTGAAATCACTCCACTGCGTCTACCTAGGAAACTCAAATTAGATCATTCAATAATCATCATTTTGAATTATTCATATCATTATTCCATTCCAACAAGAACAGCCCTCAGCGTCAGGCGACACTAGCATGAGGGACCTCTCAGTTGTACAAATAAAATCAATACAGACAAATAATACACAGTTAAGGTAGAAGTAGAATAGATAGCGTACAGTCAGGTAACATAGCATATATGATATAGCAATCCAAAGCAAAAAGGCAAACCCAAACAATTCAAACATATGCAAATGATGCATGCCTGCCCTATGGCTGATGAGTCTCATCTGTCGGTTACAAAGCCAACTCGACAAGTCCTGGTAGCTAACCATTAGACTGTCCCTCTATCGTGCATCCCTAACTCGAGTTATTCACAGTCATAATCATAATCACACAACACCCATACTGGTATTTATTCACGGGGGCGAGCTCATCCGGAACTTTTACAGTGTCCGGCCACACTTACGACATAGGGTCAATAGAATATCGGATCTCAACCTGGAGCAAGTAGAGCCGACCCACTGCATCTACCCAAGAAAATCTGAAACTCAGATAATTACACAAATCTCAAATCAACCTCGACTGGGAGTAAGTAGGGGCAAACTACTGCATCTACCCCAGGGGTTGCAAACTAAACCTGGAGCAATTGGAATCAATGCCACTGCATCTACCCAAGCAGATATATCTCATCACATCCTGGAGGAGGTGGATCAATGCCACTGCATCTACCCATGCATGTGTTTAAAAGCTCAACCTGGAGCGAGTGGAATCACCACTACTGCCGCTATTACCCAGGCGTCACAATCTCTGACCCGGAGCAAGTGGGACGAACCACAACCCTTGCTACTACCCAGTCATCTCAAACATACATTCATTTCAACTCCATAATTAAACTTGTTTATTATAATCCTCCTTCCCCATCTCATACCCGGAGCAGGTAGACAACACCACTGCCTACTACCCGAGGTCACACATCACATTCAAAATTTTTCATCATTATTCCTTTAGCACATTCAATAATTAATCATATACATATACATATTCAGCCATAATTCAATTTTTATCACAGTCATTCGGCTCACACTATACACTGCACTTCTACCATCACCCTCAGCAACTCATACAATCATTATTACTCATCATTCATCATTGATTCTCACTTTACTTCATCCACAAGTTACCACATGTCCTAACTTCTTTTCATTACTAGGTATACTACAAAGATTTAGGACTTAAAGGATGAGAGTGGAAGCTTAGAAGTCTGAAATTTGGCTTTAAAGACTAAAAAATCTCTTTTTGCTGAAAATGGAGTCACGCGTACGCGTGAAAGTCAGAAAAACAGAGTGACGCGTGCGCATCGTCCACGCGTACGCGTGGGTGCATTTTGTGCTCCTCGCACAAAACCAGCACAGTACCTGCGTAACTCTCGGGATTTTCTACTGGGCATTTGCATTAGTGCATTGATGCGTACGCGTCGGCCAGGCGCACGCGTGGGGGAGTAAAACTTGAGAGTGACACATGCAAGTCGGCCACGCGTGCGCGTGGAAGCACGATTTGCCAAAAAATTTACTAAATTAAAAAGCTGCAGAATTATATTTTCAAACCTCAACTTTCCAACACACATAACTTCTTCTACAAAATTTCTTTTTCAACCATTTTTGAACTGTTGGAAAGATCGTTGAATAAACTTTCGTAAAAATCCATTTTTGAAGAATTCTAAACTCCGTGGACTGAGTTACAGACCGCCAAAGTTGGTCAAAAATTAGTTTTTACCCAAAATAGAAACCACCCATTTTTCCAATGTTCACAAGTCAAATTCATTTCCACTCATCCAAATGACCACAACCCAACCACATTCACATAATTACACTCAACCAAAACCAAACCTACCTCATCTACACAATTTCACCCAGAACTATCAAATTTCACACCTCAATTCCTCAAACCTTATTATCCAATAACCAAACCAACTATTCACACATTCAATATCTAAAATCCATCCAATCTCTTATATCATCACACAATACACACGTCAACTTACGTTTCTTAACTCTTTCCGGCCTCTGGCATAAAATTCACGGCCTCCGGCCCAAATTCATAATTTAAATGCATATTTCACAAATCAATACTCATTATCCAATTCATCAAATTCTCAACACACTAAACATACAATTCACACAATTCTCAACCCAATCATTAATTTATATTACATATCAACTATGCATATTAGTACCAACCAATTACACAATCCAAACTTAATCCTAAGGGCATCTAGCCTAGGAATTCTCATCACACCACACGGTACTTAAATAAAACATAAACCGTACCTCTTGTAGCCAAAATAATTGAGCTTCTTCTTAAGAGTCTCCACCAACCCTTAGCTCCAAGCTTCATCAAGGTTCCACAAGCAATGTCAATCTTCCAATTGTGCACCAAAATTACCCAATACTCTAACATAATCAATTTTTACAGTTATAATCAACCTAGGGTTCATGAAAATGATAAATCACAAGGATTAAAAGATTCCTTATCTTAACCCACGAAATTTTGTGATGAATATCACCAATAGCTCATACTAGAGCATCCATAATAACCAAAATCACAAGATTTTCTCAAAATCCAAACCTAATTCAAAATACAAGAGAAAAAACGAAAATTGGGCAGGGGAGAGTTAAATACTCACCAAAAAACTTAGATAGACTCGAAGAGGAGGAGAAGAGCGACGCGTGGCCGTAAATGACTCGTCAATTGGAGCTCCGTAGCTCAAGTTATGGTGATTTGAAGATCAAAGAGAGTTAGGGTTCCTCTCTTCTCACCTCTCTCTTTTCATTTCAGCAACAAACACACTAAATGTGAATTATGGTGGCTGAATAGCTTTAAGTTAAGGCTTATATATGCTAGGTTTGGGTCCGCTTGGGCCCAAATCACTTGGTTTAATCCGTTGGCCCAACTTTGAGCCAAAATCTTTAAGATTATAGTTTAAATAGCATTTTAAATATTTTTACCTGTCCTAATCATAAATCCTAATTTCTTATCCTTATTTACTTATAATCAATTTTTCTCTAGCTGCAGTACCAGACAGATCTCAACTAGTACTGTTGGTCAAAACTCCAATGCGCGTTTTTACACAGAAAACTATGTTTTCCGACTCATAAAAATTTACTAAGTCCAAATATCATATTTAAATTATATGATTCCGATTGCTAGATTTTCTAACCATATTTGCTCCTATTTAATTTATTATTTAATTAATTATAGTTGACCGGATTTTACATGTTCCTATTACTTACCAGCTTCTTCAGGTACTCATAGCATCGTTTATTGCGATACCCTGTGCATTCTATTATCCAAAAGAGCTACAGAACAAGCTGGTAAATCGGCTGGAATGGTAGTGGTGCTAATTGTGCTACTGCTGTTGCTTTTGATGATGATAGGTCGGCTACAAATTTAGATGGTTGGCTCTTTCTTCTTTTTTTGGCTGGTGCTTGAGATTTGAACTAAACTCCATGCGGAATGATCTCTATATCCACCTAACTTTGAAAAAGTTAATCGAAGTCTCTATTATGTATCAAGTAAAAGTAAAAAAAATTAAGAGTAGAGTTGTAATTTGTCCTAATGTCACAAATAGAAAAAAAAGAGAGTACGAATCGATGAAACCTAAAAGACTATTGAGAGTATATATAAAATTTGGTAAATGTGTAAAGGATAAGAAAGCAAATGCGAATAGTTATAGAAACAAAAAGAGAATAAAAAAAATTTACAAAATGAGAAGTAAGATAGTTTTTTTACTAAAAAAAGAATAAGACTAGTTTGGGGCAAAACTATAGCAGCGAAGGAGAGAATATAGAGTTCGAAGATGAAATTCTCAAAATTTGGAGAATGAAAACTCAATTAAAGATGACATTTATTTAGTGATGAAAAAACGACAGTAACAATTTTAAAAAGGAGTTAATCAAAATTGAGAAGGCTAACGAAATATCCATTATAACAAAATCAAAAAGAAGAAGAAGGCTAGCCGAATCCAAGGAGACAACATCATATGAGAACTTCATTTACATGGTATGTCAACGGAAAAAAAATTACATGAGAATAAGGAAATTTTCATGACGATCCAAAAAAAATACATAAATCAATATATGATATGATATATCAACGGCCAACGAGTCTAATAAACTAACATAATTAGGTGATCGTTTTACTAATTGTCATGAAACCACTCATCCCAAAAACTTAAGCTGATAAAAGAAGGTAACATTAATGGTTATATCTCTAACACTAATTAAATAGAAAGATAACATGTTTTGATAATTAAAACGAACAAATAATGCACAAAGTATTTGATTTTATCATAATAATTATATGTAAATTGAATGGAAATGTTATATAACTTTAGTAAATTTGTCTCATTAATATTTAAAATAATGTCACTTAAATAGTCATTCTTAAAAGTAATGTGTTCCCTTTGTAGCAAATATATATATATATATATATATATATATATATATATATATATTACTCACGATATTTCTAATATGACAAGTCAATAACTAATTTATTGCAAATCAGAACTCCATTTAAAAATTTATTGTTAATAAGTTGTTACATATACAAGATAAAATTTAAACTTTCTAATATTTATTTAAATAAATTATTAAACTAACTACTAGACTAACATAATTTAATTATATATATTATATATATTCTTCGTCCTTGGAGGAGCAAAACCTATATTATTTCTCCACGTTAGTGTGTAGTCCAACCACGTGTTTTTAATTTTATTTTATTTGAGAATTACCAGTAAATAGGATTTTTTAATATTTTTATTCAATATATATTTTCTATTGTATAATAAAATATGAAATTATTTAAATTGAATTTTATCTAATAATAAAAATATATCAATTGAGTATATAAAATAAAATAATATACATAAAATATTTCTCTAAATAAATTAAGAAAATAGTAGCTAATAAATTAAAACTCGTGAACAACGTGTCTATGCAAGCTTCCATAAAACTGTCCCCGAAGGATATCGATCTGCAGAATCCGATAGAATACACTTATCTAAACATTTCTATATGATGGAATCTCTCTTTCTTTTTTTTTTTTTTTTGGTTTTCTAAATTATAAATAATATTATACAATCAAGTATTTTTGTTAATTAAATTTAATTAAATTAATTTAATATAACATAAATTAATTATAATTAATATTATTTTAGATTTTATTATTTAATTTAGTTAGATCTGATTTATAAAAAAATTTAAATGTATAACATTATTTTTAAATTATTTCTTTTCAAAAGTGATGGAAGTCTTTTCAATTTTTGTGATAAACTTCAAAGATTTTGATGAGAAATTTAAAATAATAAAAATAACTTCAAAAGATATCATGAATTTTATTAAAATATATTAATAATAAAATTATTTTGAATAAATAATGTAAATTTACAGTGTTCAGAAAAAATAATTTTTGCCATTTTAATCCTTTGAAGTTGGAAAAGATTCGCTTAAATCGCTTTAGTGGATATTCGTTTGTGGTTGTATGGTCCCTTACTTTCGGCCACGTACACCCTTTTATTTTTGCTAGATTCCTTTTTCCGAAACGTAATTTTCAATCGCTTTCACAGCTTGTTATTATATGCAATAAGGAACTGCTTTTTTTTTTGTACTATTATTAATGATGGAAAATATATAATATTAAATTAAATATTTTTTTTAGAAATCAAAATATTTTATCATGTGGTAAAATATTAAAAACAAATAAATTTATTATATTAATAAAGCACATATATAGTTTCTATTATTATTACTATTATTATTTGAACAAACCAAATTTTTATCTCTAATATGCCTATATGTAATTACAATCGAATGAATTTTTTGTAAAATTTGTTGAAATGCAGCTTATTTTAATTTTGTAAGAAATGAGACTATAAAATTTGTAATAAAACAGAAGGATGTGTTATTTGAATAAAATTTCTCAAGAGAGATGAGTGCCATTTTCTTTTAAATCTTTACAACTACATACTCAATTGGATTATATTTTTTTTATTTTTTATTTTTTTTATTTTTAATATTTTCATTTCAAAAATATAAAAATAATACACTTTTGTTTTTACTTTCAATATACTTTGTATGAAATATTTTTCCCTTAATATTTATTAAAAAAACAAAAATACCTCTAATATTTAATTCATTATCAATAATTTAGGTACAAATTAAAGATGACAGATGGCTATAAATTTTTAAATTGAGAATAATTGTAAACCATAAAACATAGCTAATATGAAAGGGCAAAAGTGAAATCAGTTGAGAAGTCAACTGTTAGCCTTTTTTTTTTTTTTGGTGACAATTGTTAGCCTTTAACTAATTATCAAAATAACCAAGTTGGGTTGGTCTAGTGGTTAGCTCACTAGTCCGCTTAAGCAAGTGTCGGGAGTTCGAATCCCGCTTTGTGCATGCAGCAACCCATTGGCCAGCGGCAAACCCTTAAATGGAGCTCAGTACCGCGGCGGATTAGTCTTTGACCTGTCGGGTTGGGGGATACCGTGGGAAACAAAAAAAAAAAACTAATTATCAAAATGATACGATTTAAGAATATGCATAACTGAAAACACTTATCAACAATAGCGTTTATAATAAGTTCTTTAATTTTATCTAGAAAAATATTAAATGATAAGCAATTGGTTTTGATAATTAATTACACTAATTATAAAAAAGAAATATTTTAAGTTTGTTATACAAAATTCATTATATATATATATATATATATATATATATATATATATATATAATTATTTTCTTGTTTTTTTTTTTTATGATGGGAACTACTATTAATCTATTATGCAGCATTGAAAATATATGGAAAAGAATTATTAATACGTGGCCTAAAAATAATCAAAGACAGATATGAGTGATGGGTGGTGGTGAAGCTTTCTCCACAACATTATAAGATTTTCAAATGAAGGCTGCCGCATCCCTTGATTCCCTTCCTTAAAAAATAGAAAAAAAAGAGCATAAAAGAAAAGAAATAATGAAAATTCAAATTCAGACAAAAAGAAATAAGAAGAATACTTTATCACTCATTTGGATCACAGAAGAAATTGAAGTGGAAGAAAGGATTTTTAACTCTGAATCCAACAAAATATTTTCGCTTATTATTTGAGTCAATTAGTAATATTTTCTATTTGAAATTTAATATTTACAATAAATTTATTTATTGTTGAAAGATTATTATAATTTAAATTTTTATTATGGTCTAATTATAATTATTTATAAATTATTAATAACTTAATTTCATCTAATAATGCTAATAATTAATGGACGTATTAGATTCAAAGATAATGACATATATAAAGATAGTCTTTTCTCTATTTATAATATACGACATTTTTATAGTTTTTATTTGATTGAAAGTACAAGAAAATACAAAAAAAATTGTCATTCTGATAAATGTTTGAAAGAACGGAGAAGTAATAGAAACCAATCTTAAAGTTTAATTCTATTATAACAAAAATTCATTATATCAACAAATTTAGATATGAAAATCACAACTTTTAATATTCTAATTAATGCTTCCGTTTAAATTAAGTTTTACATATAGTATCAGAACATGTATTTTGAAATCTTGTGATTTTCTTTGGTTTAATTATGATACAAAGATGATACTCACGATTCTGATTTTTAGATTAATTATTTATAGTAGGATTTTAATTAAGTGGATTTCAAATTTTTATGTCATTAAAATTGAATTTGTGATTGTATATGTTTTACATTTTTTTTGAAAATTTTAATTTTGTCATAAATTATACTCAAATATGAATTTAGTCTTGAGTTTATCTTTAGTATTGATGACAACTATGAATTTATTTTGAGTATATAATATACTCTAATTTTATGAAAATCTATAAATATTTTATTTATAGTATTAAATTTATTTTGATTATTTACTACTTATGTACATAAAAGTGACAAAGTTATAATGTAAAATGTCATTACAGTTAATAATGTGTTAATTAATTTTAGAATTAAATTTATTTAAAATTTTTTCTATTATTAATAAACTTAAAGAGTAAACATTTATTATTTTTTAGTCAAATATATATATTGTTCAAAGATAGTATATGTGTTTAGTAAAAAAATTTAATCTTCAAATATGATGAATATGACACTTATTTATATGTTAGTATACTGTAGAATTTTATCCAAAAATAAACTATGATATGCTGTGTTATATTCTGTAATCTGAGTAGATGATAAAAATTAAAATTAGTATGAGAATTATATGATTAAATTAGATTAAATTACAAGTATTTCAATTCATTCGTAAGTTTCATATTATCATGTTTAATGACTTAAACTTTTCTTAATGGAGTGAACAAGTTAAGTGAAGTTCCATTCAGATCTTTTAGATCTTGGCTTGTCACTTTTGAAAAAAAATTTATCATTAATAATGATGAGAATGAGAACTATGAGTTTGAGACATGAGACCGTTGAAGATAAGAACAATGAGTTTAAGAGTTCTAACAGCCTTATGTTTATACGAATGACTACTGTAAATAATATCAAGACTACCTTTTTATAAATACAGAATGCTAAAAAATATCCTGTGTTTGTAGAAAACCGTTTACGATCTGCTGATAAGTCACTCATTAATACATTAATGTCACAGCTTATGACTATGAAGTTTGATGAGTGTAAGAGCATGCAAGAGTAAACTATTGAGATGACTAATATTGTTAAAAAATTAAATTTACTGGGTATGACAGTTGATGGCTCCTTTATGATACAGTTTATTCTGCACTCACTACTTTCTGAGTACACAACTTTTCTGTAACAACTCGCATTTTCGAAAAATCTAAATAGGAATAAGTTATAATTTATTTTACTAATTTGAGCTCCTTATTTTTAGAAACTAATTTATCAAAAATAATTAAATTGATTTTATAAATATTTTGAGTTTAAGTTAATTAATATTTTTTATATAATTTTATTGTAATTGGATACTTTACATAATTAGAATTAAAATTTGAGTAATTGAAAAAAATGAAAAATATATAATTTAATTGGAGTAATTGGTGTTTTGGATTTAAATTTATATTTTACAAAAGATGATTAATTAGATTATTTTAGCTTTTAAATTGAAAATAATTATTTAGTTTTATTAGTATGTTGATAAATAAAATTGTGTTTCCAAAATAATTTTATGGTATTATATTATCCCAATGATTTTGTAAAATTGCTAAACTACTAGTGTGTATTTTATTCAAATCCTAACCTTAGAGTTAGCCGCACATACACAGACACGCAGTAACACACGCATAGCTTTCCCTTTCTTCTCAGAAAGACGCGTTCTTTTCTTCTTCTATAACCCAATGACTCACACTTTCACCTCACTCAACACACATAGAACCAAAAATGGAGGAAGAAACGCAGAGAGAAAACGAGCGTGAGAGAGAAGGAGACACGAAAGGAGGAGCCGCCGTCATCGTCTATGGGGCCGTTATCATGCATCACCATCGAGCCAAGTCCCGTCACCGCCGTTCGTGCGTCGCCGTCACCATTCGCTAAGAGTGAGAGACGTGAAGAGAAAGAGATGCACGAGCTTAAGGGAGCTAGAGGAGTCCGCCGTCTGGGCCATCGTCGGAGGAAGCTGCCGCTGCTAAGGCTTGTTGGGGAGAGCGTCGCTACTGTGCCTCGCTGCTGTGGCCGTAGAGGCCACCACTTTCGTCGGAATGTGAACGCGAGAGAGAAAGAGAAGAACGAAACTGTCTCTTCGCCGTCGATTAAAGCGTCGCTACTGTGCCTCGCTGTTGTCGCCGTAGAGGCCACCACTTTCGTCGGAATGTGAACGCGAGAGAGAAGGAGAAGAACGAGACTGTCTCATCGCCGTCGATTAGAAGTTACTACTGTTGATAAGAATTGAACATAACGTGAAGAGGGAGGCAAACTCGCAGAAGAGAGGGAGGTTTGTCGCTGCGCCGCTGGTCGCGGGAAAACACCGTCATTGACACCGGAAAATGCCACTATCCCCTGCTCACCTCCGCTCTTGTTTTTGCTACTGTTTTTGCTGGCTCAGTCACTGCCGCCACAATCCCGTCTCGAATTTCTCCTAATTGCGATATTGAGGTATAGGTTCATTTTAAAATTAAAGGTTTTAATTTAAGAATGCCCAAAAAGCTTATTGAGTAATTACAAATAATTTATAAATATTTTTATATAACTAATTGATGAGAATTGATGAAATTGGGGTTGTTGGTGACTCTGAATATGATTGAATGTGATGAAATTGTGATGTGAATTGATTGAATTGTGTCTATGAACGGTGATTAATTTGGTGTTACTTGTTAAATTGAAATATGAGGAGTTAATTATTGAAAAAAAAATTGTCGTTTTGGATCATTAATGAATTGAGTTTGGATTATGGCTGTGATTGGTTTCATTGTTGCGAGTGATTAACTAATGAGATTGTTTTTGGTTTTCTGATTGATTTAAAGTTGCTAGAAATTCTGATTTGTAATTGATGGTAGGGTGTTAGTTGTTAAACTGAATTATGATAAACTGATTATTGGAAATTTGTTGTTATGATAATTGCTAATGAAAGGCTGGTGAATTGTTGAGAAAGAGAAAATTCGTAAGGGTGGTTTAAGTCTAATTTAGGAGAAGTTATGTCTGAATTTTTATAAAAATATAAGGATTTAATAAAAAATATAAAGATTTAATTAAAATAAATTATGTGAGTTGCGTCTTAGATACTTAATTGATAGGTTTGATATTCGATAACTGAAAATGAATATTAAGGCCTGTTTGATGATGGTTATTGATTGTTTATGAAATTGAAAAGCGGGTATTCTTTTAAAGTGTTAAGATTAAAGTTAAAGTGCTTGAAAGTAGCTTGAAAGAATGCTTAAAAAGGATAAGAAAGGGTTTTAAATAATAAGAAAGAGGAATTTTATCTTGATTAAATGTTGAAGGAGTTTGAATACTTATAAACTAAACGTTTTGATGTTATGATTGATGAATGGATGAAAGCGTACATTTCTGGTGATAAAGAAGAATGTATAAAATTATATGGTGATGCGGAAGTGTGAATGATTATATGGTGATGCGGAGGTATAGTTGATTATTTGGTGATGCGGAGGTATGACAAAAAAAAAGAATGAGAAACGATGATTGAGAAAGATAATTAAGAAACTGTAAATGATGAACAGATGACTAAAAACTGATAATTATATTTGAGAATTGGTTGTTTGATTGAGCTTTTGTGTCAATTGCTGATGCGGGAACGCCCACTTTAAAAGCAAGTGGTATCTAACTGATATAGGTTCATCATATGGTATCCTATTTCTCACATGCTATAGCAATTATATAATTATGATTTTAGCCTGATTGAGACGGATAAACCTGTGTGGCTTTGGTATCTGACTGACATGGGGACACCCATGTGATGTAACACCCTAACTATCAAAATGTCACAAACACAATTATTCAGTCAAAGTCCAATATCTTTTAAAATCACTAAAAGCTCCTCTGAACGAAACATTTAAGTCTCACCAAAAGCAAAAGTCCTTTTAATATTAAAATCAATATTAGAACATAATACTTGCCTTCAGTGATTCAAATGGTAAAATAATTTATTTCTAAATAAATCGAACTCAATACATATAGTTTACTTACATAAATTAAACTCGAAAACATAAATATTTCCTTAATAAATCAAATAATATAATTTCTCAAATCCAAACCTTTTTAAATAACTTTTCAAATAAAGTCTAAGATTTTTATAGAAATTTCGGCAGCACCACCCCTAAAACTTAGACTTTGCCACCCGGTTCGGGTCCCAACTAAACTATTCCACAATCCTTTTCAACGGTCCAAAATCCAAAATCAGTTCAAAAGCAAGCTAAATCCAACAGTCACCTCATTTTCATATCTCAAGAAAACCATTTCAAAATCAAATCAGTATCAATCAATTAAACTCATTTCCAAAACTTTAAAGAAACAGTTCAACAACAATTTATTTATCAAAACCAAACAATAATCTAATCAAAACATATAATCATATCCATCGAAAGTAGCCAAACAATACATAAGATAGGTACAATCACTAAAAGTATATAATTCTCACACTAGTATCCATTTATAACAATTCCAAATATACAATAGCTTTTTAGAAAAATCCCTACCTCGACACGTGAAACCACAACCCAAACTCGTTAACTGACTCCATTCGTCTTGACCCAAATCGATTACAACCAAAACCTCAGCTCCACTTGCTTTCTCAACAACCACAACGACTCTAATCGCAACATATAATAATTAGGACTCAATCCCACATTACCAAAGCTCAGATTCATTAACTAAACAAAACAGAATACTAACGTAGGAATTTTGAAATGAAAACGCTTACCGAAACGAAGAAAGAATGGCTGAACTGAAACAGCGGCGGTCTTCGAACCAGTTCGGCGGCATCCCGGCAGCCACCTCAGGCGGCAGCGGCGACCGGACTCCGGCGATGGTGACTAAAACCTACATACAGAGACGATAAAGTTTCTGGAATCTTAAACGAATGAAAACCAACTTAAAAAGCCTTACCAGCAGTGTTTTCCGGCGATGGCGGTGGCGTTCTCCGGGGGCAGAGGCTCGGCTCGAAGCTTCGGCGATGGTCCAGAAAGTCACAGAACCATCCTTGGCGGCCCGAATCACGGTAACTCAGCCTGCTCCTCTTCCTGTAGTGGTTCCCGCATCAACACAAGCCCAAAGAGCAGGGAGTGGCAGAGCTCAGGCACGGTGAAGTATGGCAGCACAACGGCGGCCAAGCACATCCCCTCAAACGGTAGTGACCGGACACAGTCCCTCCTCTCCGTGCTCGTCGGTGATGCGTGAAGCACAATGGCAACATCTTCCCTTTCTCAGCGGACCAGAACAACAGAAACAGAGAGATTCATCTTGCTTTTCTCTCACTGCTGGCAAGGAGGACGACTACACAGGCTTCGGCGAGGCTCCATCATCGACAATGACGGTGACCACAACTGATGACGGCGACGGCGTTTCAGCTTGACGACGTTGGAAACGTCTCCTTCATCGTGTTTTCCCTTTCGACGTCTCTCTCTCTCAGCAGTTTGAGCTGCTCTCTTTGGCCCACCATGGACAACGATGACTCGCCTCGGTGATGAGGATGACGATGGCGCGACACAACAGTGGCGGCAGCGGCGAGCTAGTCAGCAACGAGGATGATGACGAATCCCCACATTCGGCCTCTCTTCCTCTTCCGCGCCGCTCTCCCCCGGTGACCCTTATGTGCGACGCGACACGGACTGGGTGCGGCTCCTCTAGCATTGCGTCTTCTTCCTCCTCCTCTCAGTGACAGAGGCACGACTCATGGCTCTGTGGACGTGCAACAATGGCGGCGCGAATTGGGCAGCGGAAGCAACGCGACCCCTTCCCCCTTTCCCCTTTCCCGTCAGCCCTCTTCTCCTTTTCTTTCTTTCTTTTTTTTTCTGCTGGTGGATGCGCGTGTAACTCAAGTTTGGGCGTGGAGAGTGTTTGTTGATGGAGTGGCGGCTAGGAAGGGAAATTAGGGTTAGAGTTGTGTGTGTTGAGTTTTAGGATTAGGGTAAAATTAGGTACAAGGATAATTTTGTAATTTCAAATAAAAATAGAGATAATATAGTAATTAGAAATGAATTTTAACCCAACAATAATAGTGTATAAAAATACTATTCGTTCATCAATTTCACAAATTATTTTCAATGAAATGTTCGAATTGAAAAATTAGAAATAATATACTTAATTTCTTCATTTTCCAAAACAAAAGTATTAATATTTAAAATATTAATTATTTAATCAAAATCATATAAAATTCTTATTATTTTATAACTATCAACTTTATAATTTAAATATAGAAAATAATTTAATAATTGTAAAATTGGATAATAATCCTAATTTATTTTAAATTCAATTAATCAAAACTTGCTAATATCTTTAATAAAGAAATTTCTGAAATTAAAACTACAAAATTATTGAATTTGAAATTAGCTCATGATAGCCCATTTTCAAAAGTTCTGCATCTTACATTCTACCTACCTTATAAAAATTTTTGTCCTCGAAAATTGATGCAAAACGAAAGAAATTTCATAACAGTTCACTCTTGAACACATTTAAGGAAGAAGCAAAAATATCTCAATATATAAACATATATACGGTTTTCAAATACTTGGATTGTCGTATGCTTAAAGATACAAAGGCATGAGTGTGATTGCAAAACAAACGTTACAAGATAGGCTCAATGCAAAAGATGACATGGTTCAAACATGTGATAGTAAAGCAAGGCATCGAAGGCTATAAAACATGATGGGGTTAAAACGACGTGCTTAACATCCGTCACTAATCTCGTATCAATCTCAAAGCTCCAACTTTCCAACTCCATCATTCATGTAACAACCCCACAACCGGTCACAAGTCTAACACCCGCAGACTCTTTCACAAGGAACAAAACACCTACAACTCATAACGGTGTACACCTACCGATTCAACTTCCATATACACATATCACGTCTTAAAGAACTAACACATCGCATTACTACGTTTACAGGTCGCACGTGATATCAAATAATTCTCAAGTCTACTCAGAAGGATACAAGATTTTAGAAAATAGAGACAAATATCAAGGATAATACTCATAGATTTGAGAGAATGTATTGGTGGACGAAAATAGAGACAAATTTGATATACGCTTGCCAGCCTGTGCTTCCTCCAGGGTGTGATTTTTCTTCTGCTGTTTTTGATTCTGTTTTTAATTTTTATATTTTTTTCGTGACTCCTCATGATCATGCACCTAATAAAACACAAAATAACAATAAAATAAAATAAAATAAAATAAAAATTAGATAAATAAAATTGGGTTGCCTCCCAACAAGCGCTTCTTTAATGTCAATAGCTTGACAGTGGCTCTCATGGAGCCACAAGGTGATCAGGTCAATGTTGTATAGTCCCAACACCAAACTTAGAGTTTGGATATGGCCTCCCAACACCAAACTTAGAGTTTGACTGTGGGGGCTCTTCTTGACTCTGAACTGAGAGAAGCTCTTCATGCTTACTCTCTTTTGTCACAGAGGGATGGCCCTGTGCCTTAAACACAAGGTAGTCTCCATTCAATTGAAGGACTACTTCACCTCTGTTGACATCTATCACAGCTCCTGCTGTGGCTAGGAAAGGTCTTCCAAGGATGATGCATTCATCCTCTTCCTTCCTAGTGTCTAAGATTATGAAATCAGCAGGGATGTAAAGGCCTTCAACCTTTACTAACACATCCTCTACTATTCCATAAGCTTGTCTCAATGACTTGTCTGCCAATTGTAACGAGAACAAGGCAGGTTGTACCTCAATGATCCCCAGCTTCTCCATTACAAAGAGTGGCATAAGATTTATCCCTGACCCCAGATCACACAGAGCTTTTGCAAAGGTCATGGTGCCTATGGTACAAGGTATTAAGAACTTGCCAGGATCTTGTCTCTTTTGAGGTAAAATTTGCTGAATCCAGGTATCTAGTTCAATAATGAGCAAGGGAGGTTCACTTTTCCAAGTCTCATTACCAAACAACTTGGCATTCAGCTTCATGATAGCTCCTAAATATTGAGCAACTTGCTCTCCAGTCACATCTTCATCCTCTTCAGAGGAAGAATAGTCTTTAGAGCTCATGAATGGCAGAAGGAGATTTAATGAAATCTCTATGGTCTCTGTATGAGCCTCAGATTCCTTTGGATCCTTAATAGGAAACTCCCTCTTGCTTGAGGGACGTCCCAGGAGGTCTTCCTCACTAGGATTTTCGTCCTCCTCCTCCCTTGTGCATTCGGCCATATTGATTACATCAATGGCCTTGCACTCTCCTTTTGGAGTCTCTTCTGTATTGCTTGGGAGAATACTGGGAGGAGTTTCAATGATTTTCTTACTCAGCTGGCCCACTTGTGCCTCCAGATTCCTAATGGAGGATCTTGTTTCACTCATGAAACTGAAAGTGGCCTTTGACAGATCAGAGACTAGATTGGCTAAATTAGAAGTGTTTTGTTCAGAATTCTCTGTCTGTTGCTGAGAAGATGATGGAAAAGGCTTGCCATTGCTCAGCCTATTGCGTCCACCATTATTAAAGCCTTGTTGAGGCTTTTGTTGATCCTTCCATGAGAAATTTGGATGATTTCTCCATGATGAGTTATAGGTGTTTCCATAAGGTTCACCCATGTAATTAACCTCTGCCATGGCAGGGTTCTCAGGATCATAAGCTTCTTCAGAAGCTGCCTCTTTAGTACTGTTAGATGCATGTTGCCATCCATTCAGATTTTGAGAGATCATGTTGACCTGTTGAGTCAACACTTTGTTCTGAGCCAATATGGCATTCAGAGCATCAATTTCAAGAACTCCTTTCTTCTGAGGTATCCCATTATTCACGGAATTCCTCTCAGAAGTGTACATGAATTGGTTGTTTGCAACCATATCAATGAGTTCTTGAGCCTCTTCAGGCGTTTTCTTTAGGTGAATAGATCCACCTGCAGAATGGTCCAATGACATTTTCGAAAATTCAGATAGACCATAATAGAATATATCTAATATAGTCTATTCTGAAAACATGTCAGATGGGCATCTTTTGGTCAGCTGCTTGTATCTTTCCCAAGCTTCATAGAGGGATTCACCATCTTTTTGTTTGAAGGTTTGAACATCCACTCTCAGCTTGCTTAGCTTTTGAGGAGGAAAGAATTTATCCAAGAAGGCTGTGACCAGCTTATCCCAGGAGTCCAGGCTATCCTTGGGTTGTGAATCCAACCATATTCTAGCTCTGTCTCTTACAGCAAAAGGGAAAAGCATGAGTCTGTAGACTTCAGGATCGACTCCATTCGTCTTTACAGTCTCACAGATCTGCAAGAATTCAGTTAAAAACTGATAAGGATCTTCAGATGGAAGTCCATAAAACTTGCAGTTTTGTTGCATTAAAGCAACTAGTTGAGGCTTAAGCTCAAAATTATTGGCTCCAATGGCAGGAATGGAGATGCTTCTTCCATCAAATTTGGACGTTGGCTTTGTGAAGTCACCAAGCATTCTCCTTGCATTATTATTATTTTTGGCTGCCATCTCCTTCTCTTGTTCGAAAATTTCTGAAAGGTTGTTTCTGGATTGTTGTAATTTAGTTTCTCTTAGTTTCCTTTTCAGAGTCCTTTCAGGTTCTGGATCAATTTCAACAAGAGTGCCTTTTTCCTTGTTCCTGCTCATATGAAAGAGAAGAAAAACAAGAAAAGAAGAGGAATCCTCTATGTCACAGTATAGAGATTCCTTTATGTTAGTAGAAGAAGAAAGGGGAGAAGAGTGAAGAAGAATGGTTCGGATTTTTAGATGAAGAAAGGTGAAGAGAAGTGTTAGTAAATAAATAATAAAATAGAAGAAGAAAAGAGAAAGAGAATTTCGAAAATAATTTTGAAAAAGGGGTTAGTATTTTCGAAAATTAAAAGATAAGATAGAATTAAAATTAAAACAATTAATTAATTAAAAAGAATTTTTGAAAAAGAGAGAGGTATTTTCGAAAATTAGAGAGGGATAGGTAGTTAGTTGGTTTTGAAAAAGATAAGAAACAAACAAGAAGTTAAAAGTTAGTTGAAAAAGATATTAAAATCAAATTTGAAAAAGATAAGAAGATAAGAAGTTAGATAAGATATTTTGAAATCAAATTTTGAAAAAGATAAAATTTTTGAAAAAGATAAGATAAAAGATAAAAAAGATTTAATTCAAAAATTTGAAATTACTTACTTCACTAACAAGAAATTACAAGATAAGTTTCTAGAACTTAAAGATTGAACCTTTCTTAACAAGAAAGTAACAAACTTCAAATTTTTGAATCAATCACATTAATTATTAGTGGATTTTCGAAAATTTGATATAAAGATAAGAAAAAGATTTTGAAAAATATTTTGAAAAAGATTTTTGAAATTTTCAAAAAAGAGGAAAAATTGGAAAAGATATGATTTTTGAAAAAGATTTTGAAAAGATAAGATTTTTAAATTTTTGAAAATTTGACTTGACTTATAAGAAACAACTAATTTTGAAAATTTTTGACCAAGTCAACCCAAAATTTCGAAAATTTGGAGAGAAAAAAAGGAAAAGATATATTTTTTATTTTTGAATTTTTAATTATGAAAGAGAAAAACACAAACATGACCCAAAACTTAAAATTTTGGATCAAAACACATGATGCATGCAAGAACACTATGAATGTCAAGATGAACACCAAGAACACTTTGAAGATCATGATGAACATCAAGAACATATTTTTTGAAAAATTTTTGATGCAAAGAAAACATGCAAGACACCAAACTTAGAAATCTTTAATGCATGGACACTAACAAACAAAAAATGCATATGAAAAATAACAAACAACACAAAACAAGAAAACATCAAGATCAAACAAGAGGACTTATCAAGAACAACTTGAAGATCATGAAGAACACTATGAATGCATGGAATTTTCAAAAAATGCAAGAAAAATTTTTAAAACATGCAATTGACACCAAACTTAAAAATTGACTCAAGACTCAAACAAGAAACACAAAATATTTTTATTTTTATGATTTTATGATTTTTTTTGGATTTTTATTAATTTTTTTCGAAAATAAAGTTTAGAAAAATGAAAAAGAAAAGAAAAATTTTTGAAAAAGATTTTTGGAAGGAAAATTACCTAATCTGAGCAACAAGATGAACCATCAGTTGTCCAAACTCGAACAATCCCCGGCAACGGCGCCAAAAACTTGGTGGACGAAATTGTGATCAACAATAATGGCTCTTTGGCATGTGCCTAAAAACTAACTCAGCACTTTCTTTCCACAACTCCGTTCAACTTAACCAGCAAGTGTACTAGGTCATCCAAGTAATACCTTACGTGAGTAAGGGTCGATCCCACAGAGATTGTTGGTATGAAGCAAGCTATGGTCACCTTGTAAATCTCAGTTAGGCAGATTAAATTGGTTTATGATGAGTTCGAAAATTAATAATAAACAGAAAATAAAATAGGATGGAAATACTTATGTAAATTAATGGTGGGAATTTTAGATAGGCGTGTGGAGATGCTAGAATCCTCTCGAATCTCTACTTTCTTATTACATTCATCCAATCCTTCTTACTCCTTTCCATGGCAAGCTGTATGTAGGGCATCACCGTCTTCAATGGCTACTTTTTATCCTCTCGGGAAAATGGTCCTATGCGCTGTCACTGCATGGCTAATCGTCTGGAGGCATCACCCTTGTTGATGGCTACATCCCATCCTCTCAGTGAAAATGGTCCAAATGCTCTGTCACAGCACGGCTAATCATCTGTCGGTTCTCAATCAGGTTGGAGTAGAATCCCTTGATTCTTTTGTGTTTGTCATCACGCCCAGCCTTCAGGAGTTTGAAGCTCGTCACAGTCATTCAATACCGGAATCCTACTCGGAATACCACAGACAAGGTTAGACTTTCCGGATTCCCAGGATCCTACTCGGAATACCACAGACAAGGTTAGACTTTTCGGATCCCCATGAATGCTGCCATCTATCTAGCTTATACCACAAAGATTCTGTTGGGGAATCTAAGAGATATGCGCTCGGCCTAAGGTAGAACGGAAGTGGTTGTCAGTCACGCGCGTTCATAGGTGAGAATGATGATGAGTGTCACGGATCATCACATTCATCAAAGTGTTGTGCAACGTATATCTTAGAATAAAAATAAAAGAGAATTGAATAGAAAGTAATAGTAATTGTATTGAAACTTGAGGTACAGCAGAGCTCCACACCCTTAATCTATGGTGTGCAGAAACTCCACCGTTGAAAATACATAAGTGAAAGGTTCAGGCATGGCCGAATGGCCAGCCCCCATGATCTGAGAGTTAATCGTCCCAAGATGTATAATACACTAGTAAAGAGTTCTATTTATAATAAACTAGCTACTAGGGTTTACAGAAGTAAGTAATTGATGCATAAATCCACTTCCAGGGCCCACTTGGTGTATGTTTGGGCTGAGCTTGATCTATCCACGAGCTGAGGCTTTTCTTGGAGTTGAACTCCAAGTTATGACGTGTTTTGGGCGTTCAACTCCGGATCATGACGTGTTTCTGGCGTTTAACTCCAGACAGCAGCATGTACTTGGCGTTCAACGCCAAGTTACGTCGTCAATTTCCGAATAAAGTATGGACTATTATATATTGCTGGAAATCTCTGGATGTCTACTTTCCAACGCCGTTGAGAGCGCTCCATTTGGAGTTCTGTAGCTCCAGAAAATCTATTTTGAGTGCAGGGAGGTCAGATTCTAACAGCATCAGCAGTCCTTTTGTCAGCCTTTTTTAGAGTTTTGCTCAAGTCCCTCAATTTCAGCCAGAAATTACCTGAAATTATAGAAAAACACACAAACTCATAGTAAAGTCCAGAAATGTGAATTTAACATAAAAACTAATGAAAACATCCCTAAAAGTAGCTTGAACTTACTAAAAACTACCTAAAAACAATGCCAAAAAGCGTATAAATTATCCGCTCATCATGTATCCAATTCCAGGTAAATAAGGATGCTCAAGCAGTGAAGTTTTCTAGAAATAAATCAATTGACAACTTCAAAGATAACCCTTGGATCAAAGAGATTCAATAGGATAAATAAGAAGAAAAATCAGTGCATTAATTTGAAACAAATTCAAGCTGAGTCGAAGAAGTGTGAGGTTTACAGAAAAGAATATCTCAGATCCAAGACAAAGCTCACAGAACTCAAGAGCACGATTAAAATACTTCCGAATACATTGTTCCTAAAAGAGTCGAAAACTTGTGGAAAAATCACTTCGCAGTCTAAAAGAAAGTTAAGCAACAAACATTCTTCAAGAGAGTAACTAAAGCATAAACGTGGCTTTACTTTAATACAATTTCATGTTGAAGTAGATTACGTAGTGTTTTAAAAAACAAAATGCGTGCAGGTTTGGCTTAGAGCTAAAATATTTCCTCAAATATTTTAAAAAGATAGTTAGGTGCACAACATAACCAAAAGTAATTCATAAAACTCGGAAGAAAATAAAATGCTTGTTCAAAAATTCTCAAAGTTCATATTCAAACAAGCATGTATAAAATTATAGCAAGGATGAAAGAGAAGGTTAAACTCTATTTAGAAAAGAAAATCCGAGGTAAAAATTTGCTTATAAATTGGTAAAGGAAATAAGTGGTGTGTTACAAATGGACAGGTTCCCACTAAACAAGGAAGCTTTTCAAAACTTCATTTAGAATAGCGCATGCCAATTTTAAATGAACTTTGTCAAAATTGAACAATGGTTTAAATTACAATCAGGCAACAGAAAAATAAATTTAGTTTAGAACTTCTTCAAAAAGAATTCAAAACTTCTAAAAAAAATTCGAAACAAGACTCCAAAAGTATACTTGAAATCACCATCTCAGAAGGATATTCAAGAAAATTGGGATGTACTTAAAAAGGAGTCAAGCCATACAAGAAAGGATCTTAAATCAAGGGAGTTCAACAAGGTCCACTAGGCATGAGACATCAAACAAGTTTTCAATTGATCCAAAAGAATACAAAAGTCATAGGAAAAGACAACTCAATTGCTAGTAATTTCTCAAGAATAAATCTTTGACTAATAATTTTGATAGAGACAATGAGAGGATAAATGATGCACTAAATTGAACGAATCAAGCTGACTCACATAAGGATGACATTCACAAGAGAAGAAAAACCAAGATCAATGGTAATATTCACAAGATGTAAAAGATTAGTTGAAAACAAAGTCAAGTATGATATCCATAGAAACAAAGACTTAAGGAATTAGTTCATGCTAAAAAGGAAAGATGTGAGCCCAATATTTTCAAAAGAACAACAATTGCCTAAGCAATGTATCATGCTAAATTAAATTCAAATTAAAAAAATGAATTAGGCGAAACTTGTCAAACGAGATCAATCGGAATAAGGGCAAAAATCTTTTCTTTCTAAAATTTTGAAAAATACCTAAATACATAATCAAATAAAGATATGAATTGGAATTGTAGTAAATTTATTAAAAAGTTAAATTGT
Organism: Arachis stenosperma; assembly: GCF_014773155.1. Taxonomy (NCBI): domain Eukaryota; kingdom Viridiplantae; phylum Streptophyta; class Magnoliopsida; order Fabales; family Fabaceae; genus Arachis; species Arachis stenosperma. Next base: position 117,250,941 of record NC_080382.1, read on the forward strand.
ATTTAAAGTAAGTGTAGTTCTGTAAACCAGTAAAAGTACAGGCAAAGTATTAGAAATAAATAGCTGTTACACTGTATAAGGAATTTTCAGGGTTCTATATAGATAAGTGTATATCGAATCAACAGCAATTTTATAGAAATTTCAAAATTGATTGTAATCACTGTAAAAAAAAGAGAACAACTGAATTAACAATTTCTCTAAGAATGGACTCAGAATCAAGAGTTAAAAGGCACAGCGCATTAAACAAGCTCAAAGCTATATCAAAGAATACGTGAATCAAGAAGAAGAATTTAAACAGAGAAAGATAGATAGAAAAAGGATTTGAAACAAGTGTAATACCCGGTCTAACCAAAATTAATTAAATAATGAGTTAAGTAGGAGCGAATATGGTTGGAAGATTTGGCAATTGGAATTTGATGATTTCAATATGATATTTGGATTCAGTGAATTTTTCCGAGTCGGAAGACATAGTTTTCTGCGTAAAAGCGCGCAGTGGAATTTTGACCGGCAGTACCGGCTGAGACCTGTCTGGTGCTGCAGCAGAGAAAGTTGTTTATGAGTAAATAAGATTAAGAAATGAGGAATTATAATTAGGGGAGGTAGAAATATTTGAAGTGCGATTTAGAGCGCTAATCTTAAAGGTTTTGGTCCAAAATTGGGCCAACGGACAAAAATAAGTGAACTGGGCCTAAGTGGGCCCAAGACCCAACATATATAAACATTAGTTATGAACATTTCAGCTCATTTTGCCCTAAAGAAGGGGTGTTGGGCGCTGAAATTGGGAGAGAGAAGAGAAGAGAGAAAACCTAACTCTCTTTGATCTTCAAATCACCATAACTTGAGCTACGAAGCTCCGATTGACGAGCCGTTTGCGGCCACGCGTCGCTCTTCTCATCCTCTACATTTCTATCTAAGTTTTGTGGTGAGTATTCCATTCATCTCTGCCCAGTTTTCGAAATTCCCCACTGTTACACGTTTTTGGGAAGTTAGTGTTGAAATCTTGTGATTTTGGGTGTTTAGGGATACTCCAACATGGATTCTAAGTGAGTTCTATCCCTACTTCATATGGGCTGAGGTAAGAAGTGCTCAAACCCTTGTGATTTATCATTTTTATGAGCCCTAGGTTGATGCATGTATGTCATATTGGTTATGTTAGTGCATTTGATGGTTTTGGTACACAATTGGGAGATTGGTGTTGCTTGAGGAGCTTTGGTGAGGCTTGGGGCTAAGGTTGGTGGAGACTTCCAAAGAAGAGACTCAATTGATTTGGCTACAAGAGGTACGGTTTAAGTTTCATTTAAGTACCGTGTGGTGTGATGAGAATTCCTAGGCTAGATGCCCCTAGGATTAAGTTTGGATTGTGTAAATGGTTGGTGCTAATATGCATAGTTGGTATGTAATGTGAATTGATGATTGGGTTGAGAATTGTGTGGACTTGTATGCTTGGTGTATTGAAAATTTGATATATTGGGTAATGAGTATTGATTTGTGATTTATGCATTTAAATTGTGAAATTGGGCCGGAGGCCGTATATCTTGGGCCGGAGGCCGTATATTTTGGGCCGGAGGCCGGAAAGAGGTAAGGAAGGTAAGTTGATGTGTGCATTGTATGATGACACAAGTGATTGGATGAATTTCATATAATGAATATATGAATGATTGGATTGGTTATTGAATAATGAGGTTTGAGGAGTTGAAGTGTGGAAATTGGTAAATTTTGGGTGAAATAGTATAGATGAGGTATGTTTGATTTTGGTTGAGATATATTATGTGGTCATATATGTGAGTATGATTATTGATGCCTTGATGGTATGTTAATGCATGAGAGATATGTATGTTGTGATATATGCTTGAGAAATGATTGAGGTTGATTTGGGGATGAAACCACGTGATAGTGAGTATGATATTGATCATGTATAATGATGGTTGAATCGAAATAGTATTGTTGGAAATTGGGATGAGGAAGGATGTATGACATGTTGATATGTTTGTAATTTAGCCATTTGTTTGAAATGGGTAAAGATGGTTATATGGCGGTTTGTGAATTGTGGTAAGGTGTTAATGTATGAGTTGAGGAGGCTTGATGTTGATTTTGGTATATTTTGATTGGTTTCAAAAAGGGTTGAAATTGGCATGTTTTGGTTGATTTTGAAAAGAGTTGAAAATGGCTTGTTTTGAAAATGGCACTTTGTGGTTTTATACGAAAACATGGTTTTTGGGCATATTTTGACGAGACATAACTTGGACTACGGATCTTTGTTTTGTGCCAAATCTGTTTAAAAATGAAATTGGATCCGGGATGTCCATGCCGTTCGAAGAACGGGTGAAAAACGATTTAAAATGAGGAAGTTATGTCCGTCGGAAGATTGGGGGTTGAATCTGTGAATTCTGCAGTTTTTAACTTAGAAAATTTTTAGCAGAATAACCCCTTGCGCGTGGGCGCACTTGGCGCGTACGCGCCGATCTTCCAGAAAGCGCCATCCACGCGTGCGCGTGATGTGCGCGGGCGCGCCGATAGTGCTGCACCCAATGCCCAGCCATTTTCCAGAGAGTTGTGCCAGAACTGTGCCAGCTTTGTGCCTGGGGCACGAGAGTATCCACGCGTACGCGTGGTTGACGCGTGCGCGTCGATTTGGCAAATTTTTAATCCACGCGTTAGCGTGCATGACGCTTGCGCGTCGATGAGTTTTTAAGGACATCCACGCGTGCGCGTGGAGTACGCGTACGCGTGGCATTGTTTTCATGGCAAAGTTGATATTTGAGTTTTAAAAGCCAAATCTCATACTTCTAAGCCTCCGATCTCACCACTTATATCTTAAATCTTTATGATATGCCTAGCTATTAGAAAAGGGCTAGTGAATGAGGTAACTTGCGAGTGAAGCAAGGGGAAAATGAATAATCAATGAGGATCATTGAGGATTATGTGAGATGTGGAGGATGGTGGTGGAAGTGTTTGTTATGCCATTGGCCGAAGGGCCGTAATTGTTTATGAATTGGCTGGTTCTGGATTGAACCGTGAGCCGGAATAGCTGTGTATGCTATGAATATTGGCTGGTTCTGGATTGAACCGTGAGCCGGAATAGCTGTGTATGCTATGAATATTGGCTGGTTATGGATTTAACCGTGAGCCGGATGACTGATATGGATGTTGATCCATGGATGAGAATTCATGCATGTTTATGCTGAATTATTGATAATTGTGAATTGCACTTCCACTATCTGAGATACGAGTTTCCCTGGGTAGTAGCAGTGGCTAGTCCACTTGCTCCGGGTATGAGACGAAAAATGATGTTTATGATAAATGAGTTAATTATGGAGTTTTGAATGAATGTAACTCAGATACCTGGGTAGTAGCAAGGGTTGTGGTTCGTCCCGCTTGCTCCGGGTCAATGCTTGTGTTTTCTCTCTGGTTGTAAGGGTGACAGGGCACCGATACCCTCTAATGGCGACAGGGCGCAGATACCCTCTAATGGCGACAGGGCGCAGATACCCTCTAATGGTGACAGGGCACATATTCCCTCTAATGATATTAATACGCAACAGAGAGACTGTGCCCGGGTTAGCTACCGGACACGTCGGGTTGGCTTGATAACCGACAGATGATATCATCAGCCATAGGGCAGGCATACATCATTTGCATATGTTTGACTTGTTTGGGTTTGCCTATTTGTTTTGGATTTCTACATCATATATGCTATGTTACCTGATTATATGCTACTTGTTCTACTTGTCCCTTATTTGTGTATTACTTGTCTGTATTGCTTGTGTTTGTACAACTGAGAGATCCCTCATGATGGTGTTGGTGGATGTTGGGGGCTGTTCTTGATGAGATGAATTGATAATGCGATTGCATAATGATGATGATTTTTTGAATGAGATCATTTGAGCCCCCTGGGTAGACGCAGTGATGTGATTTCACTAGCTCCAGGCGAGGGTATGATATATTGATATAAAGTTGCTGAGGCAGAACAACTGGTAATGGTTTTGCTTATGATCCTGAGTCTGATTCGTGAAATAATCAGCGAGTTGGGAAAACATGTGTAACATGAACTAGATTTAGAATCCCCTTACAACAGATGCCTATTCATGGATTAGTGAGAATCTAGGCTGGATACTTGGTGAAAAGGAATTTAGGATGCTTAGTGAGTTTTTGTTGCAGTGCATTGTATTTATTTGGCACTTTTACCGTACTGGGAACCCATGGGCCCGGGGTTCTCATTCCGTATATATCTCTTGTTTTTCAGATACAGGTCCAGGTGCTCAGAAGTGAGCTGAGGTTCGTCTGAGAGACGGCGAAGATCTTTATTTCCTCTACTTTGTGTTTTGCTTAGAATCTCTCCACCTTTGTTTTGAAGATGTTATATTATGTATTGAACTCTTTTGAACTTGCCTATAGAGGCTCTTGTGTTTTCTTTGGGAGAGATTAGGATATGCTGTTGTCAACTACCTTCATACTGTACCCTAGCCGACCTAAACTTCGCGGGTCGCGACTAGTGGCTATTACTTATGTTATATATATCTATCTGTTATCTATCTCTTAAGCTCCTTTATGCCTTGTCCGTATATCGCTTTCGGCTTCACGTTCTACCTTTTCGTTGTCGAAACGTGAGTGATACGCCTTTGCAATTTTATTTCTACTCTTTTCAGGCTTCTCGATTAATACTCCTTTCGAAATTAACTATATATATATATATATAAAAAAAATATCCACCTGAGAGTCGTACCACCGTAATATCATTGACTTATGACTCGAGCATAAGGATTTGAATATTAGGGTGTTACAACAAGCGTATGCAATTAGAATCAAACAAGAATGCATATGAATAGACGAATAGGGTTGGAAATCCAAACTACTTTCCAAAAGAAAAGAGCAACAAGAACTTCAAGATAGGCTAGGAAGGAAAAAAATCGACTCCAATAGAATTTCAAGACACATACTGAGTAACCTCGAGAAATAGTCTCAAACGTTCCCAAAACCCGCGAATCGCGTTACCCAAAACTCATATATCACCTATGATAACCCATTAGTTCTTTCATATACATAATTCACTAGTATTAAGCGGGCCAAACTTAATATAAGGAATTATGCAATACAAGGCTAATAGCATTAATCAATAGACCGTCATGTGCATAAAGCTCTAATTCTCGTCATTCGACAAGACTATTGCATGAAAGACACTTAGAGTATGAAATTGAAGCATAGTTGGTGCATTTCTTAGGCTCTACAGGAATAACCGCTCTGATATCATAATGTAATACCCTAACTATCAAAATGTCACAAACGCAATTATTCAGTCAAAGTCCAATGTCCCTTAAAATCACTAAAAGCTCCTCTGAACGAAACCTCTAAGTCTCACTAAAAGCAAAAGTCCTTTTTATATTAAAATCAATATTAGAACATAATACTTGCCTTCAGTGATTCAAATGATAAAACAATTCATTTCTAAATAAATCAAACTCAATACATATAGTTTACTTACATAAATTAAGCTTGAAAACATAAATATTTCTTTAATAAATCAAATAATATAATTTCTCAAATCCAAACCTTTCTAAATAACTTTTCAAACAAAGTCTAAGATTTTTATAGAAATTTTAGCAATACCTCCTCTAAAACTTGGACTTTGCCACCCAGTTCGAGTCTCAACTAAACCATTCCACAATCCTTTTCAACGGTCCAAAATCCAAAATCAGTTCAAAAGCAAGCTAAATCCAACAGTCACCTCATTTTCATATCTCAAGGAAACCATTTCAAAATTAAATCATTATCAATCGATTAAACTCATTTCCAAAACTTTAAAGAGACAGTTCAGCAACAATTCATTTATCAAAACCAAACAATAATCTAATCAAAACATATAATCATATCCATCCAAAGTAGCCGAACAATATGTAAGACAGGTACAATCACTAAAAGTATATAATTCTCACACCAGTATTCATTTATAACAATTCCAGATATACAATAGCTTTTTAGAAAAACCCTTACCTCGACACGTTGAAACCACAACCCATACTCGTTAACTGACTCCTTTCGTCTCGACCCGAATCGACTACAACCAAAACCTCAGCTCCACTTACTTTCTCAACAACCACAACGACTCTAATCGCAACATATAATAATCAGGATTCAATCCCACATTACCAAAGCTCAAATTCATTAACTAAACACAACAGAATACTAATGCGGAGATTTCGAAATGAAAATGCATACCGAAACAAAGAAAGAACGATTGAACTGAAACAACGGTGGTCTCCGAACCGGTTCAGTGGCAGCACGACAGCCACTTCAAGCGGCAGTGGCGATCGGACTCCGGCGATCGTGACTAAAACCCACATACAGAGATGATAAAGTTTTCGGAATCTTAAACAAATGAAAACCAACTTAAAAACCTTACCGACAGTGTTTTCTGGCGACGACGGTGGCGTTCTTCGGCAGTAGAGGCTCAGCCCGAAGCTTCGGCGGTAGTCCTGAAAGTCACAGAACCATCCTTGGCGGCCCGAATCACGGTAACTCAGCCTGCTCCTCTTCTTGCAGTGGTTTCTGCATCAACACAAGCCCAAAGAGCAAGGGGTGGCAAAGCTCAGCCACCGTGAAGCAGTGTAGCACAACGGCGGCCAAGCAAAACCCCTCAAAAGGCAATGACGCGGACACAGTCCCTCCTCTCCGTGCTCGTCGACGACGCGTAAAGCACAATGGCGGCATCTTCCCTTTCTTAGCGAACCAGAACAACAGAAACAGAGGGATTCATCTTGCTTCTCTCTCGCTGCTGGCAAGGATGACGACTACACAGGCTTCGGCGAGGCTCCATCATCGACACTGACATTGACCCCAACTAATGACGGCGACGGCATTGCAGCTTGACGACGGTGGAAACGTCTCCTTCATCGCGTTTTCCCTCTCGACGTCTCTCTCTCTCTCTCTCTCTCACCTGTTTGAGCTTCTCTCTTTGGCCCGCCATGGACCACGATGACTCGGCTCTGTGGTGAGGATGACGACGGCGCGACACAACAGCAGCAACGGCGAGCTAGTCAGCGACGAGGATGACGATGAAGCCCCACATTTGGCCTCTCTTCCTCTTCAGCGCCACTCTCCCCCGATGACCCTCTTTTGCGACGCGACGCAACAGGGACTAGGTGCGGCTCCTCCAGCATCGCGTCTTCTCCTTCCTCCTCTCAGTGACAGAGGCGTGACTCGTGACTCATGGCTCCATGGACGGGCAATAATGGCGGCGCGGATTGGGCAGCAGCAGTAACACGGTCCCTTCCCCCTTTCCCCCTTCCCGTCATCCCTCTTCTCCCTTTCTTTCTTTCTTTTTTTTTTCCTGCTGGTGGCTGTGCGTGTAACTCAAGTTTGGGTGGAGAGTGTTTATTTATGGAGTGGCGGCTAGGAAGGGAAATTAGGGTTAGAGTTGTGTGTGTTGAGTTTTAGGATTAGGGTAAAATTAGGTACAAGGGTAATTTTGTAATTTCAAATAAAAATAGAGACAATATAGTAATTAGAAATAAATTTTAACCCAACAATAATAGTGTATAAAAATACTATTCGTTCATCAATTTCACAAATTATTTTCAATAAAATGTTCGAATTGAAAAATTAGAAATAATATACTTAATTTCTTTATTTTCCAAAACAACAGTATTAATATTTAAAATATTAATTATTTAATCAAAATCATATAAAATTCTTATTATTTCATAACTATCAACTTTATAATTTAAATGTAGAAAATAATTCAATAATTATAAAATTGGATAATAATCCTAATTTATTTCAAATTCAATTAATCAAAACTTGCTAATATTATCTTTAATAAAGAAATTTCTGAAATTAAAGTTACAAAAATATTGAATTTGAAATTAGCTCATGATAGCCCTTTTTTAAAAGTTCTGGGTTTTACATGTGATACCCATGCTGACTAATTCAGTAGAGAAATCATACTCGAAATTCGCCCTGGGTAACGTTGGGTTGCGAGTAGACAATCGACGCATGAGCTCATGGTCTACATAGTAAACGCATTCATCATATGCATTAGTCTGAATTGTTTGCGTATTCATGTGTTGCAGTGTTGTATTATTTGTGGATTCCTTGCTAATTGATTTATGTGTTAATTGTTTGTATGTTTCTATTGTGTGTCTACTTGTATTTGTTGGTTCCTGAATATGTCAAGCATTAAAATAACTGAGAACTGATATGTGAACTATCTAATTTGTGTAATTGAGGAATGACTAATGAAATTAAGGTAAAAAATGAACTGATTTTTGTAATTGAGAACTGATCAATGTAATTTAAAACTGAGTAACATGACTGGAATTTATTTAAAGTAGCATAATTTGAAAAAACTAACTAAAGTCTTTAAAGTAAGTTTAGAATTCTAAAGGCTAAATAAAAGTATCTATTTTAAAGTTATAAAAAAATTATTTGTATTTTATTTCTTTATTCTCACGGCATTCGCTCTTCCTACTGAGAATATATGTGGTTTGTTCTCACCCCAAAAATTTTTCACTCTTTCAATGATACAAATTTGAAGACTCAATATGAAACTATGGACAAATAGTAAATTTTATTTACGATTCTTGATACTTTTATAAATTCCCATTGCTCTTGTTGCTTAAGTTTTATTTTATATAGAAGGGTAGGTTTAGTATGTTGTATTTAAATTTCATTTTATTTCTTTTGTATAACATTTATTGTTAATAATATTTATGTGATTATTATTACTTATAAATCTTTGATATATGACTTTAGTAAATAAAAACCAAAATTTTTTAGAATTTTCTTAAAAACTAAAATGCGATATTGATATAAAGGCTCGATATTAAATAGATAATAAAAGAAAGCAAGTCAGTAGCACCGTACTTTTAGTATGATCATGACGTGCTAGAAGTTACATCGTTACATTTTCAAATTAATTATAATATCACGAAGAAAAAATAGGACATTAATGAATTGATTGGAATGTTCATTCAGATAGAAAATAGACTTAAGAATTGTGGTGGTTATTCTGTCAGCTTGATTCAAGGAACTGGAAAATAAAAAAATAAATTAAATACAAAGCCCAATAATTTTAAGAAGAAAGGACATGCCTATGTAAAATAGTGTTATTTATGTAAGAAGAAAGAATACTTCCAAAAAAATTATCCTAAACGTAAAACATGGTTCGAAAAAAAAGGTATATTTAAAATATATGTATGTACTTATGAATCAAATTTAATTGATATTCCTCATAATTTTTGGTGTCTTGATTTTAGTGCTACAACTCATATATCTAATGTAACGCAGGGATTCTTTACGATCCAAACCACAAGCTAAAGTAAGACATTCCTCTACATGAAAAATCATGTGAAAGCACCAATTACAGGAATAGAAACTTTTCACTTGGTGTTGGATACAAGCTTTCATTTAGATTTATCTAAGACTCTTTATGTACATTCAATGTCTAGGAATTTAATTTCTATTTTAAAGTTAAACAATTATGTTTTTTTATAGTGGATATGGTTGCTTTACTTTATTTAAAAATTCTGATATTGTTGGTGATGGTGTTTTAATTGATAGCTTATATAGATTAAAATTTTTTGATCAAGTTTTTGAATTCTTGCTTATTGAATACTAGAATAATGTAGTTAGGCTAAATATGCCCAAAAAAAGTTATGCATTTTTGTGGTATAAATACTTGGGTCATATATCCAAGAAAAGAATGAAAAGATTAATAAAGAATGAGATTTTACAAAATTTAAATTTTATTGATCTTGATTTATGTGTGAATTGTATTAAGAAAAAATAAACCAAACAAAATAAGAAAGGTGCCACAAGAAATAGTCAGCTTCTTGAAATTATACACACTGATATATGCGGACCTATTGACACTCCATCTATTAGTGTAAAAAAATATTTCATCATTTTCATTGATGACTTTTCACGTTATAGATATGTCTATTTGCTTAAAGAAAAGTCTCAAGCAATTGATACTATTGAGATTTATATTAAAGTAGTTGAAAGGCAATTAGACAAAAGGTAAAAATTGTTAGGTTAGATAGAGGTGGTACGGATGGCAATTTTCCCCAACGGGACGGGTATCCGCGGGGATTTACCCGCCGGAGAGTAGATACAGAGAACGTTTTTTTCCGGTGGGTGGCAGGGACGGGTACCCGTCTATTAAATGGGGCGGGGGCAGGGAAGAGGCACCCGCCCCGTGGGTACCCGTATAATACCCACAAATATAAAATTACATAAATGCCCATAAATGCCCAGCCCCAAATGTTACCCAGTAGCCACTTCCTTCTTCCTTTACCTCTAGCTACTGTTTCTCTTCTCCAACAACAGTGTCGCCGCCGTCTTCCTCTTACCATGTCACCTGGCTAGCCACGCCAAGGTTCTCCGCTGCTAACAAGCCTCATCGTTGATCACCGCTTCCTTCCCTCATTCACATCGCAAATTACCACCCTCTAACTCATTGTTGCTGCCTCGTCATGCCGCCTCCTGCTCTTTGCTCGTTCATCATCATTGCAGTCTCCTAATCAGTCTTCCTCGTCGCTGCCTCCTTAAGCAGAATCGTCACCGCCACCAGCACAATTGTCATCACCTCGAATAGCCTCTTCGCCGCTCATCGTCGCTGCCAGCCGAAGCCTCGTCGTCGCCGCATCAATAAGGCCCTTTCTCTCTTATTAGTTTCTTTCGAGATTTTTTTTCAACATTTGGGATTTAGGATTTGTTTAATGTTTCAAATTGCTAATCTTCTATGTTTGTATCTTTATTTCTGTAATTATTGTTGAATTTTTATTTGAAAATTTAGGATTTATTCAATTGCTAATTTTCTGTATTTGAAATTGTTAATCTTCTGAGTTTTATTTCTGTTTAGGCAATTGTTGTTGAATTTTGATTTGAAAATTTAGGATTTGTTCAGTTGTTAATGTTCTGTATTTGAAATTATTTATTGTTCTGTGTTTGAGATTGTTAATTTGTAAAATTTGCGGATATCCAGATCTCCGGTGGATATAGGGTCCCCATTACCCGTGGCAGGGACGGGACAGGAACCGTGGGGGAATTGTGGTGACGGAGGCGGGGGCAGGGGGCGGGGGACATGTTCCTGCCCCCATGGAGACCCGTTTCCATGCCTAAGAGGTGGTGAATATTATGTAAAATATAATGAAGTAAGACAATGTCCTGGTTCATTTGCAAAATTTCTAGAAAGATATGGTATATGTGCACAATACACAATGTCATATACATAACAACAAAATAGTGTGGCAGAAAGGCGTAATCAAATATTAATAGATATAGTTAGAAGTATGATGAGCAATTTTTTTTACCCAAATTCTTGTAGATGTATATATGTATTAAAGACCGTTGTGTATTTACTAAATAGAGTTTCTAGTAATACCATTTCAAAAATTTCTTGAGTTATGGACTAATAAAAAATTTAGTTTATAACATTTGTATGTTTGGGGTTATCCAACAAAAATAAGAATATTTAATCCACAAAAAAATTAGATTCTCAAACAGTGAGTGACTATTTTATTGGTTATCTAAAAAAGTTTAAAGGGTATATTTTTTATTATCCAAATGATAGTCCAAGAATTATAAAAATTGGCAATGCCAAAATCTTTGAAACTGATAAAATTAATGAGAGTGAAAATTATCAATATGTGAAAATAAAAAAAATTAAAATTAATGTTCCTATACATATTAGTGTTCCTTTATTCATGTCTATTCAAAGAATTGTTCCAACTATTGCTAAACACATTAGTAGTGATAAACAAAATTTAAATAATAATATTTCTAATGAAAAAATTAACTATTGAAGATAGTCAGCTATTCCAAGTTATTATGAGCCTTATTTACAAAAAAAAAAGACATTGTAATATCTAAATATCTAGTTTTATTTACACAAGTCATAAATAATGATGCTTTCGAAAAATAAATTGATGTTATGAAAGAAGAGTTAAAATTCATAGAAGATAACAAAATTTGGGATATTGTTGAATTGTTAGAATGTGCTAAATATATTGATTTTGTAAATGGGTCTTTAAAAGTTAAGCAAGACTCAAAAGACAATGTTAAACGATAAATAACTAGACTTGTTATTGCTAAGAAATTTACTCAAAAGAATGGTGTTGATTATAAAAAAATATTTTCACTTATTTCTAAGAAAGATTCATTGCGTATCATTATGGCACTTGTGACTCATTATGATTTAGAACTACATCAAATGAATGTAAAATTGTCTTTCTGAATGGTAATCTTGATGAAGAAATTTATATGGATCAACCTGAAAGTTTTCTAAATAAAGAAAAAGATCGACTCATATGTAAATTTAAAAAATTAATATATGAACTGAAACAAGCCTTACGACAATAGAATATTAAGTTTAATAATATCATTTTTTCGTTTGATTTTGAAGAAAATGTTGTTGATGTATATATATACCGAAAGGTCGGTGGAAGTAAGTTCATCTTTCTAGTCTTATATGTTGATGACTTTTTGTTTGTAACAAATAATTTAGAAATGTTGCGTGAGACTAAAGAATATCTTTCTAAGAATTTTAAAATGAAAGATATAGGGGAGGCATCTTATGGGATAGGAATTGAAATTTTTCGTGATAGATCACAAGAATTGTTAGGATTGTCTCAAAAGGCCTATATAAATAAGGTTCTAAATAAGTTTAATATGAAAAAGTATTTTGTAGGAATTGCATCAATTTAAAAAGGTATAAATTTAGTTTTATGCAATGCCTTAAGAATTATATAGAACGGAAGCAAATGGAAGTAATTTCATATAGTTGTGTAGTGGGTAGTCTTATGTATGTGCAGATCTGCATGAAATCGGACATTACTTTTGCAGTAGAAATGCTAAAAAAGTATCACAATAATCCTAGAATGGATCATTAGAAAACTACAAAGAAGGTTTTAAGGTATCTTTAAGGTACAAAAAATTATATGCTCGTATATAAAAAGTCTAGCCAATTAGAAGTAATTGGTTCTTCAGATTCAGATTTTGGTGTATTGATACAAGAAAGTCTACATTTAACTACTTATTCTTATTTTGAGAAGCTACCATATCATGAAAAGCTCTAAGCAAAGTGTTGTAACATCTACTATAGAGGCAAAATTTGTAGCATGTTTTGAAACTACAATCAAGCTTTATGGTTGTGAAATTTTATTTCAAGACTTGGTATTGTTGACTCAATTGTTAGACCATTGAAAATTTATTGTGATAATTCTGTAACAATATTTTTCTCCAAAACTGATAGATACTCTAAAGGTGCCAAGCATATGGAAATAAAGTACTTTGACGTTAAGAAAAAAGTTTGAAAACAAAGAGTGTTCATAAAACATGTTAGAATAGAATTTATAATTGCTGATCCATTGACTAAAGAATTGCAACCAAAGACATTTAAAAAACATGTACATAAAACAGGTCTTATTTATTCTTTTGAATGATGTTAACATTCCAAGCTCATTATGTTTGTTTATTTTCTGAACATTGATAGTTTGTTGTTTTTAATTAAAGTAATATTATTTTATAAGTTATAATATAGTGATTTAAAAATTTAATGGGACCGATATAAAATTTTGTGCTATTTATGTAATTTGTATAGTAAAATGCTAGTGGTTGTAGTATATAGAAGAAAATGTGTTTCATATTTAATGCATAACTACAGTAACTCACACAAAATATTTTACTATATTAAAATAATTATATAAGGCATGAAAATGTGATTAGACTTAAGCCAAGTGAAAAAATGTTAAAAATTTATTGTAATTTAAACTTCTATCATAATCTAATTGTAATTATTTATAAATTATTAATGACTTAATCTCATTCGTTAATACTAATGTTTGATAGACGCTTTAGATAAAAAAAAATAATGATACATATAAAGATAATCCTCCTTCTATCCATAATATACGATATTTTTATATTTTTTATTTTACTGAAAACATAAAAAAAATTGCTATCTTGATAAATGTCTGAATGAAAAGAAAGAGAAAAAAAATTAATCTTAAAGTTCAAGAAAAAGAAAAAAATTAATTTTAAAGTTCAATTTTATCATAGCAAAAATTTATTATAACAACCAATTTAAATATAAAAATCATAATTTTTAAAATTTTAATAATTTTAATTAATGTTTCCGTTTTAATTAAGTTTACCTTTATTACTTAGAAGTATATGTTTAATGTATATATCATAAATGCATACACGAACATCACATTATATTGTGGGGTGTGCGTGGGTGTTTTTTTTTTATTTAATTTTATATATTATATCTTTGTTTTTAATTTATGTTCCTTGTTTAATTTATTTTATCTTCTTAGTTTAAAATTATTATTAAAACATTAGTCATATTAAAAAATAATAAATACTATATTATTAGAATATAATTTTTTTCACAGATATATAGCTACCTTGGTTTAATACTCAAATCATAATGATTATATTTTTCTAGCTCGTTATACCTCAATTATTGAATAGAGAATTAGAAAACAAAGTAATTAAGTAGAGGCCGGATTCAGTTAACAACTTAACAAGTTAACATGACTATATTAAGTACGTATTGCAGCAGCTATAATTAATTGATAAAAAATTTTGAATAATAATAAAAAATAATTAAAAAATTATTTTATTTTATATTATTTGATTATTTTTTATTTTATTTTATATTTTGTAATTATTATTAAAATAATTAAACAATTATTATATATAATAAATATATAATTATAAATCTTACATATATAAAATTATATGTATTAAATTAAATAAAATAATTTTAAATTATTGTATGTCATCCTAATAAACTAAATGGAGCTATATTATTTAAGTAGAAAGATCACCTCATTTTTTGTGTGATAAATAAGCACTAGCATTAACTTTTATTTTTATTCACTTATGTAATTATTAGTGTTTTTACTCGTAATATTAAGGTTTAATTACTTTGTTGGTCCTTATAGTTTGGCCGAATTTTTAATTAGGTCCCTATAGTTTTTTTCCTTTTAATTGAGTCCCTATACCAATTTTTTTGTTTTAATTGGGTCCTTACAGTGACAAGAAACGTTAGGAGTAACGGAATATTCTGTTTCAAAATAGAATATACCCAATTATAAACGTTTTTTGTTATTCTTAGTGTATTTACTTATTATGTATTGTCAAAATTGCCCCTTCCTTAATAAAGGAATAACTCTTCATTTTCACTGAGGCAAAAAAAAACCCTTCTTCTTCACTCCCTCTCCGTTTCTGATAGTTGGAGAATGAGTTTGCATTCCACCATTGTATGATCGAGGTTTGTTGTTGTCTATCGTCGCCTTCTTTATCGGAGTAGCTACTGTCGTCGTTGTTGCAAAGGTACGAGTTACACCTTTTTTTCATTCTTCATTCTTTCAAAAGTTGCCGAACGTTATGGCGTTGAAGTCATTATCATTGTTGGTGATGTTTGATTAGGGGATGACTAATCAGTATTTTTCTTTTTTTTGTTGTGTAGCAATGGAAGAATCAGAGTTCACATTAGAGCTCCATCACGGAGCTCTAATGTTGTCTTGATTGTACCAGTTCTTTTCTATAATGTTGTCTTGATTCTTGGGAACTTGCATTAGCTCCTGAACCTGCTGCTGCTGCATCTGATGGTGCACAAGATGCTGGAGCTGCTTCAAGGGGGAGAGGCAGAGGAAGGGGTGCGGTACTGGGTAGAGGAAGGGGTAAAGGAAGAGGAACTACTGTAACAGGTACTTCTAGGATTTGTTGCTGGTACTAGAGGATTGATAATGTTCTATTATGAAATGAATTAACCATTACACTTTTGTTCTATCAGCCTCTGCACCAACTACTGCTGTTGCTGAATCTGCTGCTACGAATGACACTGCTGCTGCTGAATCTGATGCTGCAAATGGCTCACCTACTACTGCTACTGAATTAGTTGCTGGATCTGCTGCAAGGGGGAGAGGCAGAGGAAGGGGTGTTGGACTTAGCAGAGGAAAAACAACTAGTTTCACAGGTATAACTATATTTTGTTATTCGATACTACATAATTGTTTGGATTTAGTGATGGAATGATTTAAAAATTTAGCTGTTGTTGCATCAGCCCCTGCACCAAATACTCTTGCTGCTGAATTTGGATCTACAACTGTGTCACCTCTTACTGGATCTGGTTCTGCAAATGACTCACCCCTTGCTGGATCTGGTGCACCTGCTACTGGAGCTGCTGCAAATCCTCCACATACACCAGCAACTCAACCAACTCCCTTCATTGAACCACTCATTCAGCCAACTTCACAAGTAGCACCAGTTACACAGCCTTTGCCTAAGATTAGAACTTTTGGGATGAGAAGAAGTGAAAGATTGAAGATGGGAAGAACAAATGGAGTAGCCAAACCTGCTGAACACATAGACCTCACGGATGATTGATGCTTTTAGGGTTATGTAGCTCCTCCTACTATGGATTTATGTAGGGCTTTTTTGTGAATTATAGTCTACTGTGGAAGTATTTTGGTATTGGGAACATAACTTTTTTAGTTTATTTTGCTTTGTGGTGGACCACTTTTGGTAGTTCATTTTAGGTGGAGCATTTATCTTGTCTCTAGTGCAACTTGGATCTACTGAACTTATGTAATGTGTGGAATACTCTAAGGACCACTTTTGTGAATTATATTATGCTAATGATGCATCTGTGATTGGCTGATAGCAGTTGTTTTTAGTTATGTATATTTTCATTCAATATCACATTATATTTATAGTAGCAAACAAAAAAAAATTCATCCATTCAATCTAAATAATTTAACATACACTTCACAGTAACTGCTCTTTTTAAAGCCAACATTGACCACTTCATCAATAAACTTTACCACATAGCACTGCAACTATTAGGATTACACAAAAAAAAAACATCATCTGCATCTTGGTCTGCTTCTTCATGTTTTCTTCCAACTTTTGAAGTTCCTCCTAGACTGAATTCAACTCTACACAGATTCTTCCAACACAATCGTCAACTTCTCCAATCTCAACCTTCAACCTCTCCGTGTCAACACTAAGTCTATCAACCCTTCTTTCTTGTGCATTTTCACCCCTAATTTCACCCTCTACCTGACCAGAGTGATACTCTGAAGACAATAAGCAAGCATCACGAACCTTCTTTTCTTCATCAACCCACTCAAAAAATTTGCATCTTCTACTTGGGCAAGACATGAACCTTCTGTTTGGATTCTTGGGTGTATTAGAACTTTTCAGAATCAGAGAGTCTCCACAGAAGCAACGACTCCTCCTCTCCTTCTGCTTCAACCACTCACCTTTCATATCATCTTCATTGTCAATCCACTCGAAAAAACTGCACCTTGGCACTCGTCCACAAGCTACGTACCTCCTTCCATGGCTGGCCACTTCAGAAGAAGACAGAACAACAACTGCCTCCCCACAGTAACACAAATGTCTTTTCTTGTTGAGAGTTCTTGAACTCGATATTCTCGAAGAACGTTGGGTGGAATCCATGCAAGATGAGAAAATTTCAGCAAAAAATCAGAAGAAAGGGAGAAGAGGAGAACGATGAACAGAATACGATTCTGGAGTTTCAGGATAGGCCAAGGATTATGTAGGGTTAGACACAAGGGTATTTTCGTAACTTTAACACAGGTCAACGTTTTATTTAACGTTGACTGCGACTAAGGACCCAATTAAAACAAAAAAATTGGTATAGGGACTCAATTAAAAGGAAAAAAACTATAGGGACCTAATTAAAAATTCGACCAAACTATAGGGACCAACAGAGTAATTAAACCTAATATTAACTACATCAGTTTTATCTTGACATTATAGTAGATTATAAAAAAAATTAAAAAACTATATAATCAAATTGTTTTTACTTTTTATAAAAATATATATATAAAAGAAGAAGTCTTTATAGACTAAGAAGATCAAGATCTCAATAGATAAAAAAAATTAAATAATAAATTTTTTAGTTAATAATTAATTTTAATATTCGATATCTATATTTTAAAAGAATTTAATGTGTATACTTTTATATTTGATTAGATATTAAATTTATTACACAAATAAAAATAATTAATTTTTATGTTTGTTATTTAAAAATAATACTATATATATAATTAGATATCGGTATAAAAAAATTTATATTAATAGTTATAAAAATTAACTCAAAATTAAATTTTTTAAACAACCAAATCTTAATTAACTAATTATTAATCACATCATTAGTATTTCTTCTAAATTATATGTAATAAATATTTAAAAAAAAGTAAAAATAATATTTAAAAAAAAGTAAAAATATATATTTAAACAGTAAAAATTTGAAACTAAATAAAAAATTTAGAAAATATACATATAATAATAATAATATATTTTAATATGAATAATATTAAGAGATTAATTTTTTAATTATATTTAATTATAAATATAACATATATCTTATAATTTTATTATTTTATTTGAATTATATTATTTTATTCATTTTATTTTTTGTAAAACAGAAATGTAAAAAGAGACCGGGATGAGAGAGAAAAGAGAGAGAAAGATAAAAAAGAAGGAGAGAATATGTTAATTTTGATGAATAAATTTTTTTTATTTTAATTGTAATGAAAAAATATCTTGTGATACATTTTGATTTATCAAATTAGTATTACAAAATATAAATTATAAGTTATATATAAAATGAAAAGGGTAAAAAAAATAGAGAAGGGGAGAGAAGTAGATATATAAGAGGATGGAGAAAGAGAGTTTATTAATTTTGAAAAAAAAATCATTTTAATTTTAATGAGAGAATGTCATGTAACATATTTTGATCGTTAAATTAGTAATATAATATAATATAGTTATATTTCAATTTCAATTTTAATATTTTATTTTTAATCTTAATTATAATTAGAGAATATTATGTTATATATTTTGATTGTTAAATTTATAATTAGTTATTAGTAATTATATATAAAAGAATTATATATAAAAGAAATAGAATAGTATAAGAATAAACGAGAGAAGTGGATGAAAGAATAAAAAAGATAAAGAAAAAAAATTTATTAATTATAAAAAATTAATTTTAATTACAATAATACAATAATATATGATATATTTTAATGATAAAATTAATAATATATATACAATAGACAGAGATTAAATTTTAAGGTCGTTCTTTCAACTACGTGTACGGAAAAAAATTACCATAAAACTTGTATTTCAACATAATTTCAATTTCGTTTTCAAGCAAATGGTCATCGTAATTAGAATATTTAATATATGATAGATAGACAATAGATTTCAATTTTCAAGGTCTCTCTTTCAACTACGTGTACGGAAAAAAATTACCACAAAAATTGTATCTCAATGTAATTTTCAATTTCGTTTTCAAGCAAATCGTTGTCGTATCTAATATATATAGTTCTCCAAACAGAGGAAGAAATTAAAAGGAAAAACAAAATAAATAACACCCGTGATAATAACAATATTACTATATAAATTATATAGGACCACATCCCCCGTCCGGAAACTGGTACAGAAATGTACAGATCAATATCATGCATTTATTCAGGGCAGCATTATTGATGAAGATAAATAGTCCATCTTATCAAAAATAAAATAAAATATATGAATAAGAAGAAAAAAATATTGATGGAGCAAAAGAGGTACCCACTCCATTAATGGTTGTTGGTTTATATGAAATCTTTGTGGTACGGTATGTATAAGTGCACTGGTTTACATATATATGGCCAATAATGTTTCATTTTCGATATTGCATTCAAAATGATTTTTTAAAAAACAAAAATTGTAGCAACATCTCTGCGATATAAAATAATTAAAAGTATTATTGTCATATAAAAGAATTAATGAAAACTTTGTGTTAATCACACCTGTTTAATTATTATTTTTATTATGATGCAGAGCTCCATATATAATTATATATTCATGAAATATATATGTTTTCTCGATTTTTAGCAAATAAAAAATGATTTGATATCTAATAGTTTGGGAGCGAAATCTACACTTTCACAGTTTTTGCAACCATCTAACACTTTAACTTCGTACAAACATAATAAAGAGATAAACACAATTTTTCGATAAGAGAATATCTTGTCTCTATATCGGTTAACATCCTACTAAGATAATAAATGGCGTGTTCATGTCCTTCCTCATCATCCTAAGCCAACATGCATCCAATAGTATTCATAGAGGCTGTAATATACAATTTTAAAGGCTCATGAGGACGAACAATTGTCATCACTGGTGCTTTGAACAAATAAGTTTTGACCAATTCAAACACTTTTTGATGTTCTTCTGTCTATTCATATTGTCATTCATCATTAGGTTTAACTAAAGATGCAAATATTCGACTTCGACCAAAAAGATTCATATAAACCATCAAAGATAATTAACTTTTCCAAGAAAAAGACTGCACTTTCTGTTTCGATTTAGGAGAAAGCAAGTCCAAGATTGCATTAACTTTATTTTTATCAATAGCAATCCCTTTTTTTATGAACAATAAATTCTAAGAAATTTCCCACAGACACACCAAATGCGCATTTCAAAGGGTTCATCTTTAACCCTTTTTTTCACATCGTATGAAATATCTGCCTTAAATGATTGAGATGTTGGTTCACCAAATCCGATTTAACCATCACATCATCAATATAGACTTCCATAAATTTTTCAATAAATTTATGAAAAATAGTATTCATGGCACGTTGATATGTTGCACCAGTATTTTCAAATCAAATGGCATCACTACCCACTCATATGTCCCCAGTGCCCCAGGACATCGAAAGGCAGTTTTTGACACATCATCTTCTGTGATGAAAATTTGGTTATATCCTAAATAACTGTCCATAAAATTTAAAATCTCATTACCTGCTGCAAAATCGATTAACATATCTGATATGGGCGTAACGTATTCATCGTTTAGAGTAGCATTGTTTAGGTCCCTAAAATCAATATATACTCACAACTTTCTATTCTTTTTCATTACTGGAACAATGTTCGATACCCATTCCACATAACGAGCAATTCGAATAAATTTTGCTTTAATCAATCGTTTAGTTTCCTCCTTAATCTTCTAATTGATGTCAGGAGCAAAACGTCGAGGTGTTTTCTTTACTGGTCGAGCAAACGGTTTCAATGCTAATCGATGTTCTACAAAGGAACGATCAAGATCAGGCATCTCGCGATAATTCCAAACAAAACAATCTTTATATTCAAGTAAAAGACTTAACAACTTTGTTCGAAATGGTTCATCAAGATTCTTACAAACGTAAGTAAGTCGAACATCTTCATCAGATCCTAAATTAATAATTTCTTGAAGAGGATCTTGCGATTCGAAACCTTTTGTAACGTTATCATCTTTTACTGAATATTTCTTAATACCCAAAGACTCCAAATCATAAATGCAATCAAAGGATAAATCAACAGGATCATTTAAAATGAAAAACTTTATTATCCACCAGGTCAACAATTGAATCATTTTCAGTGCAATGGATTTTGACTATATCAATAGCAACCTGATTGATAACACTATTAGAAATAGAAAAATAATATGAATTTAAACCATGACTAAATTTGATTGAAGGAATCAAATCTGTCTCACTAACTGAAAAAATTGAATTGAAATTCTTATATAATTCGACTTCTTCAGTAGAATCACCTTTATTTTTAACAGAATAAAAACTACTTATATAATTATTTATAGTTACCAGGTAACTCGATATATCTTGTTCATTAGAATGGAGAGATGTCTTCGAGCCACCCCTTATGTAGATTAACAATCCCAACCAGTTGGAGGAGCATCAAGTTGTGGATGACAAAGCTTCATGTTTAGAGCTCCTAAAGTCAAGAAACAATCTTCACAATTGAAGGAGTTGAGAACCCTGTCGACATTTAAAGGCTTTAGTTTATCATTGTATATCTTAAAATCAACATGTAGCTGTTCAACATATAAACTCGAATCAGCCTTGATCACTTCAGGTTTCCCTTCATCTGTCCACAAAAGGACACTTTGATGCACGATCGATGGTAACTCCAACACCATGGATTCAATCGCATCCCAATAATGCATTATAACTTACCTTCGATGATACAACCACGAAGATAGTATTTTGATCAAAAGATCCAACTTGCACACCAAGAGGCAATAACCCCTTTGCAGGAGTAGATACTCCACTATAGTCAGTTACAGAAATGTTAGTTGGGATCAGATCATCAGGATGTTTCCCTACTTTTATTAACATTCTCTCTGAAAATAAATTTATTGCCGCTCCCCCATAAATTAAAACCTTATTCCCCTTGATTTCACTCGTAGAAGCTGTAATATGCAATGGACGAAGATGAGACTTTTGTTTTTCAGTAAGCCTCTGAAAATAACCGGGTTCATTCTCGTATCGAATGAATGAAAAAATCTCCTCATCTTCTACATCATAGTCTTCACATAGATTCCCTTCATATTCTCCCATATACTCAGTTGGGATTATCAAAATGGTTCTCACCATCTCATCATCGTCCTCTTTAAAATACTCCTCATCTAAATAAGCATCTTTATCTTTGTTAACCTTTGGGGTTATCATCACAGCCTTGCCCTTATCAAGTTTGGCAAGAGATGGAATCTCTTTCGAGTATGTTTCTCTATCAACTGGGAATACTCCTCAGGAATTAATAGAAGGAGTTGTCCCCTTGGCTCTATCACCCTGAGACACCTTTGGTACCTGACGTCCACCTCTTCCTCTATGGTTTCCTTTGGCTCAAACTCAGAAATAAAGATAACGACCTCGAAGGGGACCTCGATGGCCTATTGTGGATTACGCCTGTATTGAGCATCTCTATTACGAAATTTTTGGCAATTTCATATCCATTGAATACTTAATGCCTGTGAACGGATCAAAGGTGCAGAAAGATTTCTTAGAGAGACACCAGAGCTCTGTCCCTCTACTCTTTGAGTTAGTTGTCTCTGTCGAACCTACTCTTCTTTATAGGCCAACTCTTTCTTTATTCTTTCTTTCTCGAAAATTGCTGCAGCTTCAGCATTAAAGGCTGCATTACATCGAGGACACATAGATACATTCCGATCTTTCAGTTTTTGTTGAATTAAAAACTCTAACAACCCATTACCAACTCCGGGATAAACTACTCAAACATTAGACTCAAAGTTCCCCAGATTAATATTAAAGTCATAAGATAAACCAACCATATTGACACCAAAATATGGTTCAGCAAACCTAGCTTCGGCATCGAAGAGATTGGAATCAACATTTATTTCTTTCTTTCCATCATCAAATTTCAACCTCCCTTCCATGATTGCTTTTTGTATCAAGTCCTTGAAACGGACATAATTATCAGTCGAATGGGCAGTTGCTTGATGAAACTTACAATAAGGTTTCCCCTTTAAATCTTTTTTATTGAAAGCAAAGTCCTGCCTTTTGGCAAGACTATCTGTTTATCTTTAAACAACACATTAAATATTTGATCTGATTTTGAAATATCAAAATTATATTTTTTTCTACCCTTATGTTTCGAATCATTTGATTTACCAACATTCGAAATTTTCTTAAGTAAAGAACAAATATAGGGCGGCCCTTTCTTTAATTCAACCAAATTGACCTCTGTTTCAAAATCATATTCCTCACCTGAGGATTCCATTGCGATATATGACACTTTCTCCTTTTGAGAAAAAGATTTAATTTTCAATTTTCTCTCATTTTCATTCTTCTCTTTTTCTTTTTGCATAATTTCAACCTGGTGTACCCTTTCAGCTAAATGGGCCAAATCAGGTTTATGAACATTAAGCAACTTTTGGTACATTTAAAAACCTAACCCCATAATCGCTATCTTTACCACCTCACTCTTTGGAAAAAGATACATAACATCGACACCTGGTATTTTTGAAATGGATCATATAATCGTCAGTTGTTTCTCCATCATCACGTTTCAAAGCCACTAGGTCGGTAACTGTTACATTCAACTCCCCTCTATAAAATTGTAGTGGAAATCACTCTCCAACTGTGCCCAAGTTACCATCAAATTAGGCCTAAGATTTGAAAACCAAGTAAATGAATTCTTCGTCAACGAAGAAGGAAAAAAGCTTCTTTTTCAAATTATCATCATTGGCCAAGTTTCCCATTTCAACTAAATATCGAGCAATATGCTCAGTAGTCGATTCACCAACTTCTCGAGTAAATTTTGTAATTATTTTAGGTTTTTTTACCCCTTGATGCACCTCTGCCATTTGAACAACAACAGAAAAAGCAGAGACAGATAAGGTCGATTCATAAAACCCACATTGAATTCCACCTTATGGAGCACATCCTCAACAATTCTTGTGACTTGATAATGCTCACCATGTCGATTAGCTCGCAATCGAGCCAACACGTCATTAGCGTTTTGGCCACGGCGAATCATTCGAGGATTTTCTCCGCCTAGGAAGGCATCATCATTTTCATTTTTAATTAAATTTTCAATGTCCTCATAGTTTTCTTCCATATTCTGCCTGTTACCCATATCATAATCAACAATTCAAGTGATCTGCTCTACTTGTCTTGCAAGACGCTCAAACTTTGTCTCCTGATCCGTCATCATAGGATTCAAGATTGTAGTCAATTGTTATGTTAACAAGTTAACCAAATCATGATAACTCTCATCGACATGTTGTCGACATGCTGCCATCGAATTGGAAGCATTCGATGTAGAGCCCACATAATAATCTCGAGAATATTCGGGACATGTTGTAATAGTTGAACATTATTCGCCCCAACTGTGCTTCCGAATCAAACTGGAGGAGCAAAACCACCTATTGGTGGTGTGTAACCTGAAGGAAGGCCATAAGGAGGCCAACCAACAGTTACAGAGGGGTTGAGTTTGTCATGTGTTACCACATGGGCATATATTACGCCCATTATTCCCTATTTAGGAACTAGTAACCACAACACTTTCATTCATTACACTTCCTTCCAGACGTGAAGTCACATCTGCCTAAGATTGTGCAACTACAGGCATACTGTCACTTGCAGATGAACCACCATTTACATTTGAACCTTTGTCTGCCATGTGTACAATTCATCCACTTTTCAATTGCATACACTATGGCAACACAAAATCATTTCGCACACTTAAACTTTAAAACTGTCCTACTGGGCGTGCCAATTTGTTTCGTCAATTTTTAGCAAATCGAAAGTGGTTCGATATCGAGTGGTCTGGGAGCAAAACCTACTCCTCTGTGAGTACTAATTTTCTAAAGTAAATCAAAAAACAGAAAAATGACTCGAATGCAGATTCAGAAAGTCTAAGTCTCTGGGATGTGAGTGTGCTTGAGTATTTTTTTTTGAAACAAAGTTCCAACCCTTGTTCCTTCGATCTTTCACCTATTTATAGAAGTTTTTGACCAATCAAATTCAAATATAACTTCCACGTGCGTCAATCCTTGAATAACTGTTCCCACCCTTTCTATATAACATGTGTAACTACTAAAGTAGACTCCAAAGAATTTTTATTCTTCAACTGAGCATATCGGCCAGCTCTTCGACTGAGTGTGTCGATTGGTTCCTATTTCTCGTTCCTTGACAAACCTTTCTCGATACAAATTTTACTCTTTAAAATACAAATTTATTAAATCTCAAGTAAAGTGTTTCTCAAAATCAAATATTTTGATCAACAATATATATATATATTGAAATATAAAAATCATAATATATTATTGTGTGGAGTAAAAATAGGCAATACATAAAGTAGGATAGAGTTTACATCTTAATCTTATATGTGGATTATTTTTTTTTACTAAAGTTCAATTCTATTTTATACGAGAGAAGTTATAACATACTAACTCTCAAATTATGGACATCCGACACTTCTTGTGGGTCATAAAAAATTATAATATTTAATAATTTAATGAGATCTTAGAGTTATAATTTAGTATTTATATTACTAAATAAATTTGATTTTTATATAAAAATATTAAAATATTATAATTAAAGATTTTGACTTAATGGTTAAAGATTTTTTATATGAATAAAAAGTTCTTAATTTTACATTTTTCCTAACATATTTTTTATATGTATATAAATAGGGTGCAGATTGATCGAATAAGATTGAACCTCAACCTATGAATTAATTTACTCTACACTTAATTGTATTTACAACGAATTGAATTACAATTCTACCGGACCAAGTTAGTTTGAATTGTATACCCATCGATAAAATTGCTACTGCCACCCCTGAAGAGAAACATTGTTGGTCTATATTATTGTATGCAGTAAAGAATAAATTATCATTTGTATCCATGAAAGATACAAACACTGACAAATGTATCCATATAAGAATAAAACGAAAATTGTATCCACAGAAGATAGCTTCCGTATGCCAAGAATACCCTAACGAACCAATTGTGTAACCAACGTCCGGATACTTTTGGTACACAGAAACCATTTTCTGTGGTTATAATTATCGTTTTATTTTTATATATATAATTTTACAAATATTTTAATAAAAAATATTATCCAAAATAACCGTAATCATCAAATCAAATTGGAAAAGTCTAGGGGGCCAGTAGTTTTATTGAATTTTGGCCAGCATGTAACCAGCAGAGAAAGGTGAGCCATTGGATGAAATCTCACACCAATCTCACACCATCAAATCATCATTGATGGCTAGTTGATGGCTAACAATCACAAAAATTACTGGTCCCCTAGCATTGCTCAATCAAATTTTTTGAAATTTGATTAAATATAATTATAAAAAAAATTATAATTTTTAAATTCACAGAATATACTTTTACCATTCCTTAAAAATAACGGTTTTAGACATTAAATATGATTCAAAAACTTTATATTTGATAATATTCTGATATCTGCATTCCTCAAGCAATGGAAGCACTGGTGTAAACATAAACTGATAATAAACTGCATTATGCATTTGTCGTACATGTCTACATGATGTCCAGCGATGTTCTTAACTTTTTGTGGTTCAAATAGTAACACTTTTGTCGCAATAACATACTTATAAATAAAAAAAAAATTGTAGGTGATATCAAGGAAAAATATCACTGTCGTATAATTACGAATGTGGGTAATTATCACTTATCAATAATGCATTACACTTTTAAAAGTTCAAAAGCTAAGTTTTTTTTTTCTTTACTTTTAATATTTAACTAAGGCTCAAAAGACTCAAGTTAAAAGAGTTAACTATTTTTGGTTTCTTTGCGTCAGTGTTGATGTGGAGCATTTGAGATGATTTCAGTCGATTCAAGGTATGAAGAGAGGGGCGGGGGGACTTTCCTCACTGGTGTTTTGAAAAAAAAAATAAGTATATATAAATAAATATATGAGTATATATTTAAATAGATTTTTAAAAAATTTTGTGTTGAACTTTTTGTCTCTAAAAAAATTTTAATATGTTGAGATTTCTAAATTTTATAAATATAAGATATATAAGTCTTTTATCACATTTTAAAAAACATATTTATTCAAATAAAAATAATAAATCTAATTAAGATATATTTTATTTTTGTAAAATTTAAAAGCTTTAATATAATATTTTTTAAAAAACAAAAATGTTTAAAATAAAAATTTTCAGAGACCTATTTAATTATATACTCTAAATATATTTGTCCGAATTGTCATATCGTCTTTGTTGTCGTACGTAAATGACTCTTTTTGAGATTGTTTATGTTATAAAAAAAAATTATTTTATTAAACTTGATATGTAACAATATTTATCTTATTAATTTGTCTGTGTCTATTTATCTTACTAAATTTGATTTAGTATCAAAGCTAAAAATAAATAAATAA
Organism: Arachis stenosperma; assembly: GCF_014773155.1. Lineage (NCBI taxonomy): Eukaryota > Viridiplantae > Streptophyta > Magnoliopsida > Fabales > Fabaceae > Arachis > Arachis stenosperma. The sequence continues at coordinate 117,278,690 of NC_080382.1, forward strand.
ATCAATTCCATAAAAAATTTATAAAGAGTAATAATGTGTTTTCTAAAATTAATCGATACGTTAATTATCAAATTAAAACTTAATATTCTAAACGTAAGTAAAAATATTAGTGTATTTTTGTAAATTAGTTGAGATAAAAAATATTATTTATCTATTTATTAATTAATATTTTTATTCTAATTCTTAAATAATCTTATTTATAAATTATTTTAAATATAGCAATTCAATTGCATTCATTCTTTTAGATAACTGAACGTCAAGCGCCATCGATTTTTCCCTCTATTTTCTCTTTCCACGGCGTGCCCCTCCGTATCCCGCTCCATGTCTTCTCCCGGCAGCCGATCCCTCTCCAGCCAACCTTGATCGTGCGCGACGCTTCATGAAACACTGCCAGCTCTTTCACGGCCTATGTAGTCTCTCCATGGTGCACGCATTCGTGTCTTCCCCCATGTTTTCTCTCGGTGGCACCGACCACCCCATCCAATTCTGATCGTGCGCAGCGCTCCATTAAACATGTCGTGCGATGCCGTCGACCCTTCCACAGCCTGTAATCGCTGCGACGGAAAACCTATCCTTACAACACGTCTCACTGTGCCGCCGACCCTATCACTTGAAGTCCGCATGCCACTTTTTTTTATTAGTTTTAGATGTATCTTCCTTTTAAATTTTAGATATTTTTTTTCTTATGTTTCACATATTTTTTTTATGGATTTTGGATTATTTTTTTAAATAGCTTTAGATATTTTTTTCTTAGTTTTTGGATATTTTTTTTCAATATATTATTGGATGTCTCGTTTTAATACGTTTTGAAATTTTAAAAAGATTTTGGATATTTCATTTTTGTTAGGTTTTGAATGTTTATTTTTATTATGTTTCAAATGTTTCTTTAATTTTATTAAAAATTTTTAAAATAAATTTTAAAATAATTTTGGATTTTTTTGTTACATTTCAAATTTTTTTATTAAAATTTTTTAAAAATTTTTTTATATTTATTATTATTTGGTTTTAGATTTTTTTAAATTTTAGATTTTTTTATTAAATTTTAAATGCTTCTAATAATATTTAAATTCACGTCCTCTTAAAATAAATTTTCAAAAAAAAAATCATTAGTTAGCTGCAACTAATTGTGCTTCTTATTAATTATCAGTGGGATTAAACTTAGAAACAAAATTTAAATTATTAATTAAATTAAATGCATCAATACGTTTATATAATTTCGAACACCCTCGGTGATGTTGCACGTTCCATGCAAAACTGCACCAAAACATGTGATGTCATATATATATATATATATATATATATATATATATATATATATATATATACTTAAAGAACTCTGCTACCTACCAACTCCGCTAATTTCATGGTTACAATTATTGAATATTATTATATATTATGGGTTATTATTGAATAATTTTAATATAAAAAATATAAAATATTAACATATTATCTACTAATTTATTATAAATAATAATTAATTATTATATTTTAATTATAATTAGTATTGATATATATAAGGAGATTTATCTATAAAAATATTTTATTAGATACAATTATAAAAAAATATTTTTGTTAACACATTTATAAAAATATTTTTATTAAATATAATTATAAATAATAGTTGATAGAAGTTGGTAAAATTTTATTGGTTACCTAACGAAATTATTTTAATATTGAGCATACTAGGTATTTTATTTGATTATTCTAGAAATGGATTCATGTGATTTGTCAGTGAAAAATATTTGTGTGTGATGCAGATTCATTCCGTACTAACATACAACATATGATTAATTGTTTAATATGATTAACTTCCCAATAACACCAAGGTTTGATCACAGCATTAAATATTATTAGTTAACATATACAACATGTCTATAAGGTATATACCATCACTACAAGAGCAACGGTATTTAGCAACGGAAAATTGTCTGTGTCTCGTTAAATTGCCGCAAGTTGATGAAGAAATTGTGGTTTTTATAGCAAATTTTATTTCTGTCAAAGACCAATCAAGATAGTTGTAATTTTGTGTCTTAATCGCTCCAAATTACATAAAGCTTAAATTGACAAAAGAATCAAAATTGGAGAAAGCCAGATTCAATATTTTTCGTTTACGCACGAACTCAAAAGGGGACAAAGGCACCAATCACTAGGTTCAAAATTCCCTCCCGCAATATACATGCAGTATACATTCCGTCCATCAGCTACAGCCACTACACCATTTCTCGTCACGGATGCTCAAGCTGCCGCATATCTCCCGCGTGCGAAAGGAAGGTGGAGAGACACGTCTGTTGTTCGTCCCTCCACCGTGCACGTCCCGGTGTCGTCGCGTGGCTTTCCAACCGCCCCAGTATCGTCGTCCTCAACCTTCCCCTCTGCCCTGTTATAGATTATATTAGTTCTCTGATAACCATTATTCCTTGATGAGAAAGTTGCCAATTGCATAAGATTCTCATCATTGTTGGGTTTTGAACACTGGTAGATGTATTAATAACTTAAGAGTTGGGTGAAGATAATTACAACCTCACAAGATGTACAAAATAATAAGTCAATCATGTGTAGTCCATACTCAATTGAAGTCTTTATCATTTATTTTAACATGCTCTTGTGTTCTTATGTGATCTAATTAATATGTCAGTTAGATTTTATATAAATTCAGTTCAGCAATTTTAATATATAAGAATATGAGACTAATTCTTCAAGACTAATATGTGAATTGCTAAGTTATTTTTCATAGGTTTTATTTGTTAAAATTATGTTGAAAGTCTATTCGGTTAGCAATTAGCTAATAAATGCTTATATTCGCTTATCTAACTGTGTAGGAAAGAATTATAGAAATTGAGCAACATGATGAATCATCTAGACTGTTGTCTCAGAATGATTTGCTTGCTCAAGCTCTTGGAAAGGAGCCCTCGAGTAGAGTGCGTGGCATGGGTATCGGACCGACTTCTAGTCAAGTGTTTAGTACGAATTCACATTAGTCGAGCAATGAAACTCAAAGAGAGGAGACCCAAAAGGTGTTGCTTGAACTACAAGCAGAGTTGGTGGCCGAGAAATTAAAAAAGAATGCAATGGAGGATAAAGCAACAGCTGAGAAGACAAAAAGGCAGGCAATGGAGAGTGTTCTGAGATGTATAATTCAAGAGTAAGGTGGGAAGCTGCTACCAGATGTGGCTGCATAGATGAATTCATTAGAAGGACAGAGTAGAAAGTAGAACTTAGGATTTGAAATTAATTTTTTAGTTAAATATACACTTTTTTTATTGTTAACTATGCAACTTTTAGTAAGGAATACACTTTATTGATATTTGGATAAATATATGAGTATTTTTATCAGTTTTGCAAATGTAGTTTACCCATCAATTTATTTTTTCAGTTACAAAATAATTAAGATTTCTAATATCAGGAAAAATTCAAAAAATAACAAAAAAAAAATATCTAACACATTCAAATTAAAAAAGCGTTGATTGCCGGTGCAAAATACAGTATTTTTGCAACCATTTAGCCGGACAAATAGCGGCGGTTACAAAATGGCCGGAAATAAATTTAAAACTATTGAATATAAGATAGCGACAGTTTTAAACCGCCACAAAATATATTTAAAAATTACAACGGTCAACAAAATAGCAGTGGTTCAAAACCGCCGAAAAATGCCGTCAAATTCAATATTGGCCAAGCTAAATCAACCGACGCTATTTGAGGGATTTCGCTGCGGTTGTGTCAGCGGTTTAGTGAAACCGCCACAAAATCAAATCTCCACGCTCCATTCTGTAACGTTTTTCGAAGCGCTGGTAACTCGTTTTGCAGCGGTTTAAAACTGCCGCTAATTCCTATAAAAACCGCCTAAATCCCGTTTCTCTTGTAGTACATAACAAAATTTTCTGGTATAACATTGTACCATGGAACATTAATTTTTCAGTTTTCATCACCGTTGAGATTCATATTAAATAATTTATATGATCTAGATTGAGTTGGCAAAGATGGTTGTGGGTATGCAATATTTAAAAAGTTTTCAACCCCTTTCTTTTTCAAACTATGTTTTAGAGTAAGCTGAGGTATGCTGTGTTTGATATCAATTTTTTATTGGCCCTTTCATATGTTAGAACTAACAAACAAGCACATATGCAACTCGTATAAGAATAAGAAAATTATTTAGTAATTTAGACAATTAATCAGTAGTTATCAGTTTTCATAAATCATTTAACGATCTTTAGTTATAATGAAAAAAGATATATTGTAAGTCTCAAAAAGTATATATTGATATCCTTTGTTTCTGCAATAATTAACCCTACAATTAAAAATAACTTTATATATATATATATATATATATATATATATATATATATATATAGACCAAACCGGATAACAAATTTTAGGCTAAGAAATTTCGGTTTAATTAACAAGTATTTCATGTTTATTATATGCATCTAGAAATTTGATGCTACAACAACAACATAAAAATGATAGTACTAATAGATTAAAAACTATTTCTGACCATTCTATTTATTTGGATCTAAAAAATAATTTACAATCTTAGAAAGCATAAAAGATTTATTTATTGATGGCATCTTATTTAACATTATTTGATTTCTGATACGCATACAAGTTAAAGCAAGTTGTTATATATATATTGGAAGATAAATTATACAATGACAATTTTCTCGTGGAAAAAATAAAAGAAAATGAAGACAACGAAATTTGTTTTGAGATTATTGCTAAGTATATATCATATATTTTTATTAGTTATCATGGTTTTGAAAGATCGAATCGATCAGTTTAACCGGATTAATTAGGAATTCGTTACCAGACTGATTAAATTCAAGCAAAAATTAGTTGGCAATAATTCGGCCAAAGAATTAAAAAAACTAATGCAATTTTTTAACGGTTAATCTATTTAAAATAATAAAATATAAAATTATTTTGTTCTAAAAAGAATATATATTTTATATATAAATATATTATTTTATTATATCCGGTTCAATTTTGATTGAATCTCGGTTGAATTTTTAAATTTTTAAACTTCTAACTCTACTGATTCAATTGTTGATTCGGTTTTTAAAACCATGCTAATTAAGTTAAAAACTAATTTGTCGCAGATTTGAGTTCCATTTAAGGATCTGTCATTGGCCAATAAATTGTACAAAATGAGATTCGTACATCTAACACTTGTTTAAGTGGAAGAGTGAGTTGACAACTCAACCAACCCAAATTAGTTAGCTAGTCTATGATCTTAATTATCTTATTTTTGGACTTCAATTGGAATGGTATAGATTTCATGCAAAAATACCATGACTACATAACCTGTTGTGGACCAATGCAAAGAGGCCTACATCGACTTCCTGTACAAAAGCACCAAATATTAAAAAAAAAAAAAAATAGAGAAAGCCGAAAAAGTAAAAGGCGGCACGCAACTGAGGCACCCATCAAAACTGTATTGGGTTCAAAACCTATGTCAAGTGTGTCTGAGTGCAGTATAAGCCCAATTGAAAAGCTCGGACAAATGGAAAACAGAAAGACAGAACATGTCAAGACCAAAAAAAAAGAAAAAAGAAAAAAGAGAAAGAACATGTCCAAGAAAAATACATAAACAAAAAAGGAAAAATCCAGCACATGTGCTGCTAGTTTGGTGAATGATGTATCTGCCTTAAAGCAAGTGCATTTTACTTAACCATCCGAAGCAATAAGTGCATCTTTAATTTTCCTTTGATATTTTTAAAGTGTATCTTTTTTTATTATACACACTCTGAATAAAAAAAAAACAAATAAAATAATACCAAAAGTTTATTGTCAAATGTATTTGTTTTCATTATACCCTATTTAAATAAAAGTAAAGTACTAAAATAATATCTGAAAATTTATATCATTGATCAAAATCAATTTTAAAGATATGAACGGTAAATAATTTTTTAAAAAATTTAAAAACGTGATAAAATAATTAAAAAATGTTATATTATTTTATAAATGACAAATAACTTTTATATTTAACAAACAACTTATGTATTTGATTCAATTTTTGTGAAAACATTTAGATTATTATTTAGAATGTGTAAGCAAAATATCAAAATAAAAGTTAATCTATAAGAAAATTTTTCATTTTTTAAATTTTAGTCATTCACAATAAAAAAATAAAAAATTTATTTAGTATAAAATCACTAATTTAAGGGATGAAAATATCTTATTTTTTAATAATGCTTAAAAAAATTGTATTAAAATTTGATTTCTAAACTCTTTTAAAAATATATATTTAATAACTAATTATTATGTCATATTTTTAAATTTTTCAAAAATTTATTTGTTATTAATATTTTTTTGTTATTTTTGTCATTGATTTTGACAGTTTACCCTTAGATAATTAAAAAAAATAAACCACCGAAAATGACCTTAAATGATCAAATTGCTAACAAAAATATCTGTGAAATTTGATAACACGAAAATACCATTAAAATATTTTAAAACATAACAAGAGTACTCAACCTTTAACTATATATATTCATAAAGAGGGTTTTAGATATCAGTTTTTAAGGCGATTTTTTACAATAATGATTAAAAATAGGATATTTTTATTTATAAAATTTAATTATTTTTCAATAAGTAGATATATTTTAGCGATTTTTTTTGTAAATGACAAAAAATATTTTGAAGAAATGAAAAAAATGAAGAGATCAAATTTCGGTTTATTTTTTACATGCACATTCTAAATAAATTTTTCAAATATTCTTATAAAATCTTAAATTAAATATATAAATAATTTGTCAAATATAAAAAAAAAAATTTTGTTTATAAAAAATTATTTTTTTCATAACTTTATTGTTGTATATATTTTAAAAATATTTTTTTATTGTAAATACATTTAGAAAATAATTTTTTCAATGATTTAATAATTGGATGACATTTTTTGTGGTTTACAACTTTACATATAAAAATACTATATAATAAAAAACCATACTTAATAACAGCATCAATGCAGTAAAATAATTATGAACATTCATTTTTATAAAGAGAATTATAGTGTACAGAGCAAAGTTTAAAGATATGTTTACGTGGCAAAATTTAAATCATACACTCTAAAGCCACACTTTTTACTCAAAACCGTAACTCTTCACAAAGAAAAGCGTCATCTAATGAAAAAAAGTAAATTAGAAGATTTAAGAGAATAAATAATTAAGTTATCAAAATTAATAGATCAAAAATTAATGATTTTAACTAATGTTAATTGTAATGACACCGAATTCTTAAAATCAATACAAAATGATTTTTCTCAAAATCTTTATTTTACTATAAGTTTTATTGAAGGACTTCAAAAAGCTAAAAAAACTTATTTTTCACACGGAATTTCTAAAAAATGTTACCATGGAAATGATTCCTCACATCTTTATCATACTTTCAACCCACAATTAAATTCTATAGTAGATATGGTTGAAGAAATATTAGTATCCATAAAATTTCAAAGGGATAAGAAAAAAGAGAATCCCAAAGAAGAAAAATTTCAAAATATAATCAACATAACAGATCTAAAAGTAAAACCACCATTGAAATTATGAATATTGAAGAAAAATTAGAAGAAGTTACAATGCTTTTTAGACAATTAAAAATGGCTCAAGAAAATAATATTATAGAACATGGTTTTCAAATAGAAGAAGAGTTAGTAAATTCTGAAAATATAGAAAATGAAGAACACATTCTAGATTATTCAAGTGACGAAGAACCAGCAATTTCAATACAAGTAAAAAATGAAGTTGGAACATCTAAGGATAATCAATCTCAATTTAAATGGGAAACATGTTTTGATAATTATGCTTTTAACAAAAGGGTTTATAAATAAAGATTCAAAATATACAAAAATACCATCAAAATACGTTCCTAAAATCCAGGAAATGGAAGGAGAAAGAATGCTTGACTTAAACTATAAAAAGAATGAAAAGGAAATTTTCGAAAATTGGTTGAATTCCTTTTTATTAGAAGCCTTTACTAATCCAAAACTTAGTGAATTGTCTGGAAGAGATATTTGGAATTACATAGGGTTTCATACTAAAGGAACTATAAGAGATTATATGGCATCAATAGAGAACCAAATAATAGAAGAATTAGCAACAAAAATAACAGCTTATGATAAAATATTATATATAATGATGATTCTATATAAAGAATTTTTCGGAAAAAATATTATAGATCATAAACAAGAAGTCTATAATAAAGAATATCAAGAAGCAAAAAACCATTTAGTTAATATTCAGATATATGATCTATGTAATGTAGAGTCTTATATATGTGAATATAGAATACATTATTACAAATTAAAAGAAGAAGATAAAAATCATGATCTTAGTATGTATATAACAAAACTTCCATATCCTGCTAATGAATTTATAATGGGAAGATTTATAAGAAAAATAAATAGAGGGACAATTGAAAATAATTTTGGTGGAGCAACCTCTGCAATAAGAGAGGAAATAAAAGAACGTTGTATGCAAGAAGCGACTCAAAAAAGATTTGCAAATATAATTAGAATTTGCTATCAGGATAATGAAGAAATACCCCAAAAATATGGTTTTAATAAAAATTTTCAAAGAAAAAGAAAATATCAATTTAGAAAAAGAAAATACTATCCAAACTGGAGAAAAAAGAGGTACTTTAGAAAAAGAAATAACAATAAAAACAAAAGACAAAAAAATGACTATTGCCCGAATAAAAAAGAAAATTACAAGTGTTGGTATTGCCAAGAAGAAGGATACTATGCAAATGAATGTCCCAAAAAGAAGGATAAAAAGATCTTACTAAGCAAATAGAAATTGCTAAGTCTTGTTTCATGGAACCATTAGAGGAATCTGATGATAACTTAGACTATATTCTTGAATATGTCTCAGAAACAGACTCAGAGATTGAGTAATAATGCCACATTTATTACTATAAAAATAACATAAAAGTTTATAAATGTTTTCATAAATTCTGGAGCAACACAATACTTTGCTAGTTCAAATATAAAACTTGATTGGAAAAAATTAAAGAAACCATTAAGAGTTAGAATAGCTGACAAATCAATACATAAAATTGACCAAAAAGCAGAGATGGCTGAAATTTTTATTCAAAATTATAGGTTCATTGTTCCATCTATATATATGTTAGATTCTTGAATGGATTTTATTATAGGAAATAACTTTTTAAAACTATATCATCCATTCATTCAAGAATTAACATATATAGTTTTAAAAGCTCCACACGATTCTTCAATAAATCAAAAATCAAAACGTATAAAAATACCAACTACTACTATAGATAAGATTCTAAAATTTAAAATATTTTCTATCTTAGAGACATGTTATTTAAATTTATACTTTCAGATAAATATTCCAAAAAATAATCTTGAAATAAAGATAGAAGAACTTTTGGATAAAATTTGTGCTGAAAATCCTTTAGATGTTAAAAATACAAATAACGAATTAGTAAGTATTAAATTAAAAGATCCTACAAAAGAGATAAATGTTCCAAATAGAATTCCTTATTCCGCAAGAGATAGAGAAGAGTTCTCATTAGAATGTAGAGATCTTTTGGAAAAAGAAATTATAAGATTAAGTAAAAGTCCTCATGCGGCTCCAGCCTTTTATGTCGAAAACAATAATGAAATTAAAAGGGAAAAACGAAGAATGGTTATTAACTATAAGAATATGAATGAAGCAACTATTGGTGATGCTCATAAACTTCCAAGAAAAGATTCTATTTTAGAAAAAATCAAAGGAGCAACTTGGTTTTCATCTCTCGATGCAAAATCAGGATATTGGCAACTTCGTTTAGACGAAGAAACAAAGAAATTAACTGCTTTTACTTGCCCAGCAAAAGAATCAACAAGTGTGTTGCTCTATGAATGGAATGTATTACCATTCGGATTAAAACAAGCCCCAAGTATTTATCAAAGATTTATGGAAGAAAATCTAAAAGAGTTAAATGAATTTGTTTTAGTGTACATTGATGATATACTAATTTTTACAAAACAGGATAAAGAAGATCATCTTCAAAAATTATTAATAGTTTTAGAAAGATGTAAAGAAAAAGGATTAGTTCTTAGCAAAAAGAAAGCAAGAATAGCAAAACAAGAAATAGAGTTTCTTGGATTAATTCTATCCACCCAAGGAAAGCTAAAATTTTAACCAAATATTCTAGAAAAGGTAAATTTATTTCCTAATAAAATAGAAGATAGAAAACAATTACAAAGATTTTTAGGATGTATAAATTATATTTCTGATTAAGGATTTTTAAAGAATATAACAGAATACACTAAAAGCCTATTTCCAAAAATAAGTACTAAAAAAGAATGGAAATGGGATGAAAAAGATAGTATGCAAATTCAAAGAAATAAAGAATTATGCGAAAAACTTCCAGAACTTTATATTCCAGAAAAAAATGACTACTTGATAGTAGAAACAGATGCTTCAGACATAACCTGGTCAGGATGTCTAAAAGCTAAGAAAGCTATAAAAGGTTTGGAACAAGAAAAAGAATCACTAGATTCTAAATATTTCCCAAAGGAATTACTTTGCAGATATATTTCAGGGACTTTTACTCCAACAGAACAGAGATATACCACTCATGAAAAGGAAACTCTAGCAGCAATTAAATCTCTTAAGAAATGGAAAATTGATTTACTACCCAGAGAATTTACATTAAGGACAGATTCAAGTTACCTAATAGGTTTCATACGATATAATTTAAAAGTTGATTATAATCATAGACGATTGGTAAGATGGCAATTATTTTTGTTACAATATCCAATAAAAATTGAATATATTAAGGGTGACAAAAATGTTATTGCAGATACATTAACAAGAGAATGGAGTTCGTCTACAACGCATTAGATCAAGAAATTAAAAAATATGAGAAAGAACTCGAAAAATGCAAGCATTGCCAGCAAATAAGGACACAGATCCAATCCCTCAAGAAGGCCATTGAAGCAATGAAATCAACACAACAAGTAAAACCATCAGAGTTCAGCCAGCTAAGTATGGTGGATAAACCAGGTGAAGAAAAAAATTCCAGAAAATAAAATAATTGCTAAAATTATTAAAAAATCCACACAAGACAAAAAATATTATGTGATTTATAATGACCCTATGAAAGGAGTATATGATGCCTGGGAAAAAGCAGCACCATTCACGCATCAATCAAAAATAGTTCATAAAGGAGGATTTTCAACACTAGAAGAGGCAAAGGAATCCTTCAGGGAATATGAAACTCTTCATCCAGAACAAACTCTAAAAAGAGCAGATAAAGCTCCGATTCAAGCCCAGAGAACAGGAATAATGAGAAATATTCCTACAAGAGCTGAAATCAAGGAAAAGAAAAGGGTCTGTAGATCAAATCTCAGAGAAACCCTTAACATAGTCCTAAATTGGACTGAAGAAAAAAGGGCAATTTTGGGATATTATCCTATTGCCAAAGAACAGCTAACAAAGCTGGTTATATTTCCAGATTCTTCCCCATCGGACACATATCAGTTTTTCCAGTATGGATTAATTGATACAATTTTAATTTTTAATGATCTAAAAATTATTAGTGAGTTTCCTGCAGAATTCGTTGATGCAGTAAAGAGATTTAAAAATATGATTGACAATGTAAATCCAAGGGATATATCCCTAAAATTTACGAATAGTCAACCTATTTTTAATGAAGAAGAAGAATGCTTGGTTCCAGCACATCAAGTAATATTCATGTCCGTCTCTCCAGGAAATTTTCAACCAATTGATCAAGTTCAAGATTTAACAATCTACAGTCATGAAGGTAGACTAGCCAGCACACTAGCAAGTGTCTTCGAAAGAACTCAAAAGATAACAAGGGAATCTCACACAAGAATCAATTATAAAAGCAGAAATACTCTACTTGTGTCCAGTAAAAGAAATGAAATTGAAGAAAGAGAGATGAGACTCCTGGTAGAGTTTGAATCTGCATTCTACAATCTATCCGGACTCTTAGAAAAACTCCCTGAAGGGATAAAAAGGAATCTCTGCTATTCGATAAAAAATAGAGAAGACCACAAGTGCCAGCTGTGTGTCTCAGAAATATCTGAAGAAAGCAATAATGAAATGGGATCCAACCACATGATAAAAGAAGAAGACAGCTCATCCACCCACATAAAAGAAGAGGACAGCGCATCTGAAGCATCCCTTGACATTATTGCATAATGACGTAAGCGCTTAGGTCATAGAGCACCAACAATGTAGCTGGTGCAAGATAATAAACAATGACGTAAGCAATGACGTCATAAGAAGGGTAAGGATGGGAATTGTCCATCAGACCCAACCATTATAAATAGATTGCTTAGGCAATTGTAGAAGGCATCAGAAAACAGAAAGCAGAAGGCTAAGAGTACTCATATGCTAGGAGAGCAAGGAGGAAGCTGCCGAGGCGATTTTGTAGTCTGACAAAAGAATTCCCTTAGTAAAAATAGTTTTAAACTCCCCTCTGGAGTTAATATCTATCATCTCCCCTCTGGAGATAAAAACATCTTATGTAAAATATACTAAATAAAGGAAGTTTTTCTCCAGAAAGGTACGCCTTTATCCTAATCTCTTAGTTATGAATTATTTAGAAAGCTTAGAATTAACGGAAGAATCTGATTATTATAGATTATCTGCCTTATTAGATAATGAAAAACAGGTTGTTCTAAAAACAGAATTAAATCTCAAATCAAATAAAAATTTTAATAAACAAAATCTTTTAAAAGAAGTTTTTAATAGAAAAAATATAATATACTATGGAAAAATTCAACTTGAAGCCCTATAAAGATAAAATCCGCCAATGGAGAACTTGAAATAGCTTTGATAAATGATGAAGAATTGAGTAAACAGATTGAGAAAATTAAGGATCAACAAAAAAGATCTAAAATTGGATGGATTCATATTAGTACTATACAAGTCTTAATCAAATCTACATATATGAAAGGAATTAATTCACCAATAAGCTTAGCAATCTGTGATAAAAGAATTACTGATGACCCAATAGATCAAATAATTGGAATTATTCATGGAAACTTGGCAAACGTAAATGTTAAATTCAATGCCCATCTTGGATACGCTATACCTTTATCAACTGAAAATCTTGGAAGATCTATAAGTTTAGCTTATAAATTTCACAGAAAAAATCTAATGGAACAAGATGATGAACCATTTTCAATTACATATGCAATAAATTATGCTTTAACAAATAGCCATCATAGTATAATATTTAAAAACAGAGAAAGAATTTATGTTGATGAATTATTTTAGAAAATTGTAAAAACAGAAATACCAAAATATAAAGCTATTGAAAACCCAATTCTATTATTAAAAGAACCATCAGGAAAATTAGTTTCATCGAATTTTCAAATAAGAGAATCTAAAATTAATAGCCCTTTAAGTTTATCTAAGTTGAAAATTAAAGAAGAAAATTCTGAAATAAAAAAACTAACAAAAAAGGTCAAAAAATTAAATGAAACCCTAAACACTAAATTATGACAATAAATAAAGAAGAAATATATATAACTTATCAAGACAAGAAACAAGAGCTATTTGAAAGAGAAAATCGTTTGAATTATTTACAGTTTTCTGAAATAAATCAAAGAGCATTTGAAGCCTTAAAAATAATCTATGATAAGTTGAAAAGAGAAGTTGAAGAGCTAGAGAAATTAATAGAATCTCTAGAAAATAGTGATGAATCAATAATAGAGTTTGCAGAAATTTTAAAATAAATAAAGAAGCATAAAAAGATTGAAAAACCAGAAAATAAAATAAAAAGAAATAGGACGAGAAAATTAAAAGGTAAAATAAAGGAGTATAAAAGGGAATTAAACAATCTTCAGATTGAAATTGATGATCTTATAATAAAAAGGATAGAAATAAGAATAAATATAAACAAGTTGGAATTAAACTTAAAAAATTTATAAATGCCTGGAAAACCATATTATGACTTAAAAGAATTAAAGCTGTTGAAAGAAAAAATGGAGAATGAAATTGAAAAATTAAACAGATATTTAGAAACAGGAGAAAGTGTAGAAATAAAAGAAGTTATTGAGGATTTGAGAAATTATATTAAAGAAAAAGACAAACAGATAAAAGATTTTATATACAATAATCCAACAAAAAAGAATATTATAAACTAAAACAAGATTGAAAAGTTATAAATCAAAACATCAAAGACTAGTAATAAATGCAAGAGAAATAGTAGAAATGGTCAATACTTTTTATCAAAATCCTTTAAATAAAGCACCTATACAAATTATAAACTTATTCAAAGTAAAATATGAAGAGTTAATAGAAATTTCGAAAAAGAAATTAAAAGAAAAGTCGAAGTTAAAAAATTGGTATCAGAGCCAAGTTAACGATTAAGAGTAACACTTTCTCTTTAAGCAACACTTTTAGTGATACGCTTTTAAATCAATAAAAACAAAAAATCTGTAAATCTGTACAAAAATGCATATGTACAGTAAATGGACCCTTTTTATAATTGTGCGTTGTATGCTATAAACAACTTTGTGCTGAGGCATTCAAGCTAGGGGTGGCAAACGGGCCTAAACCCACCGGGCCGGCCCGCGTAACCTGCCAAAAAAGGCGGGCTGGGCTGGAAAATCGGGAGCGCCAAATAGCAAAAGTCCGCCTAACCCGCACCGCTTAAACCGCGGGTTTTGGCGGGCTTTGGCGGAGCGGGGCGGGCTTCCCCGCCGGGTTAAGGTTTTTATTAGTGAGGGGCTATTTTTGCAATTTTTTTGTCAATACCTAACTTCCCCCAACCTAACTTACAAGAGTATGAAGATAAAAATTGAGTGTTTTGAATTATGTTTATGTTATTTTGGAGACAATATTTATAATTATGTTTTGGATTATATTTATTTTGCTTTGGAGAGAATATTTATACTTATATTTTGAATGAAAATTTGGTTTATAATTATATTTATTAGATATTTATAATTACAAAGACTTTAATGTTTGTGAATATAAAAAATATAATTTTTTATGCCATTAGAAATTATAAATTTATTAATATGATTGTGAAATTATATATATTACTTAGTAGTTAATAGTAAAAAAAAAAAAGAGGAGCTTTGGCGGGCTTAGCCCACCAGCCCGCCAGCCTGCAGTTAGGCGGGGCGGGCTAGGATTCTAGGACCGCCTCACTAGGCGGGGCGGGGCGGGACGGGGCGGGCTTCCCCGCTTGCCACCCCTAATTCAAGCTATGAAAATAATTATTTTTTAATTTTTTATTAGAATTAGGTAACAAATATTTTTAAGGTACTTAATAAAAATATTAAATAAAATAAAATTTAATGAAAACATTTAATGAAAATTTCCTTTTTATTTAGAATATTGTTAACAAACTTTTTTAAATTTTTTCTTGTAACATAATTATTTATTGAAATGTGTGCCTGTGGACAAGCGAAGTCACAACTCCCAAAGCTGCATACAAAAATGAAATTTCCGTTCCCCCACAGGCTTTTCTTTACACATGGGTGATGGAAAAAAGAGAAGAGAGAATTTTGGTTTGGTGGTGTGGCATTTTGGTTCAAATACAAATGTAGTTTCATTCTTTAGTTTGCAATCAATTTGAATGAATGGATTTGGGTCAATTGTTGGGCCTTGTGCTTGTGTTTGGGCCAGACTTAACTTTTTCTTTCTTCCTTGTTTTGGTCAGATTGCTTGCTTTTTATATCCGATGAATATTAGCCACTCATTCTTCGAATTAAACATGATAATATGAGTGCTTTATTTAAATTGAACCAATATTAGACTTCATTAACTTGTTGGGCCTATTTTTTTGTTTCTTGGCCTAGTGTGATTAAATTAATTTTCTGTACACTAAACAACCAAATCATACACATGATTGGATTTTTATTCCAATAATAATGTTTAGTCATCATATATAATTTGTTGTTGGTTCTTCAAACTCAACATGTTTTATTTAAAAAAAATTGAATCTTGAATCATATTTTCAATTTATTTTTTGCCACTTACTCCCCCTTTTGTTATCAAGGAGGGTAAATCTGCACAAAAAATAGTTCAATATGTAAATCATAAGTGCAAAACAGATATTAGTGTTAGTATCAATGTTAAGTTCTACAACTATTACAGTCATCTAAGGTCAAATAAATAGTATTCAAACAACAAATTCAAAGATCAGAAATTGTAACATTAGAAAATAATTTATTTTAAAGAGCAGCAGCATTAAATAGGAGCTAGACCCCAGATTCCTCTTCTTCAGTTCCGAGAATGTCTTCTTCTTCATTTTTCGACAATATTTGATTGTCATCCAACGAGTTCTAGTACTTTAAAAGTACTTCAATCCTGCTGGTGCACGAAATTGTGAAACACAATGGTGCCAAGAACTTGGTCGCACAATTGTAATCTCACTTCTTTGTCACAATTTCGCAAAACTAACCAGCAAATGTACTAGGTCGTCCAAGTAATAAACCTTACGTGAGTAAGGGTCGATCCCACGGAGATTGTCAGCTTGAAGCAAGCTATGGTCACCTTGTAAATCTCAGTTAGGCGGATTCAAATGGGTGATAGAGTTTTCATAATTAAAAGATAAATAAAACATAAAGTAAAGATAGAGATACTTATGTAATTTATTGGTGGAAATTTCAGATAAGCGTATGGAGATACTTCATCTCTTTTGAATCTCTGCTTTCCTACTGCCTTCATCCAATCCTTCATACTCCTTTCCATGGCAAGCTGTATGTTCGGATTTCACCGGCGTCAATGGCTACCTCCCGTCCTTAGTGAAAATGGTCCAAATGCGCTGTCACCGCACGACTAATCATCTGTCGGTTCTCGATCATGTTGGAATAGAATCCAGTGATCCTTTTGCATCTGTCACTACGCCCAACACTCGCGAGTTTGAAGCTCGTCACAGTCATCACTTCCCAGATCCTACTCGGAATACCATAGACAAGGTTTAGACTTTTCGGATCTCAGGAATGGCCACCAATAATTCTAGCTTATACCACGAAGACTCCGATCTTTCGGAATGGAGGCTAAGAGATAGACGCTCGATCTGGGATAGAACGGAAGTGGTTGTCAGGAACGCGTTCATAGGTGAGAATGATGATAAGTGTCACGGATCATCACATTCATCATGTTGAAGTGTAGCAAATATCTTAGAATAAGAATAAGCATGAATTGAATAGAAAATAGTAGTAATTGCATTAATACTCGAGGAACAGCAGAGCTCCACACCTTAATCTATGGTGTGTAGAAACTCCACCGTTGAAAATACATAAGTGAAAATAAGGTTGGCATGGCCGAATGGCCAGCCTCCCAAAATGTGAACAATGGTTCAAAGATTTCAAAGATGAAAATACAATAGTAAAATGTCCTATTTATAATAAAACTAGCTACTAGGGTTTACAGAAATAGGTAAATGATGCAGAAATCCACTTCCGGGCCCACTTGGTGTGTGCTTGGGCTGAGCATTAAGCTTCACACGTGTAGAGACTTCTCTTGGAGTTAAACGCCATCATTGGTGTCAGTTTGGGCGTTTAACTCCAGCTTTTATGCCAGTTTGGGCGTTTTGACTTCAGAATAGGGTAGAGAAGAGGCATTTGAACGCCAGTTTGCATCGTCAAAACTCGAGCAAAGTATGAACTATTATATATAGCTGGAAAGCTCTGGATGTCTACATTTCAACGCAATTGAGAGCGTGCCATTTGGAGTTTTGTCGCTCCAGAAAATCCACTTCGAGTGTAGGGATGTTAGAATCCAACAGCATCTGCAGTCCTTTGTCAGTCTCTGAATTAAATTTTTGCTCAGGTCCCTCAATTTCAGCCAGAAAATACCTGAAATTATAGAAAAACACAAAAACTCATAGTAAAGTCCAGAAATATGAATTTTGCATAAAAACTAATAAAAACATCCTAAAAAGTAGCTAGATCCTACTAAAAACTACATAAAAACAATGCCAAAAAGCGTATAAATTATCCGCTCATCACAACACCAAACTTAAATTGTTGCTTGTCCCCAAGCAACTGAAAACAAAATAGGATAAAAAGAAGAGAATATACAATGAATCCCACAGTATCAATAAAACTTAGTTCTAATTAGATGAGCGGGGCTTGTAACTTTTTGCTTCTGAACAGTTTTGGCATCTCACTTTCTCCTTTGAAATTCAGAATGATTGGCATCTATAGGAACTCAGAATTTTAGATAGTGTTGTTGATTCTCCTAGTTAAGTATGTTGATTCTTGAACACAGCTACTTTATGAGTCTTGGTCGTGGCCCTAAGCACTTTGTTTTCCAGTATTACCACCGGATACATAAATGCCACAGACACATAACTGGGTGAACCTTTTCAGATTGTGACTCAGCTTTGCTAAAGTCCCAGTTAGAGCTGTCCAGAGTTCTTAAGCACACTCTTTTGCTTTGGATCACGACTTTAACCACTCAGTCTCAAGCTTTTCACTTGGACCTTCATGACACAAGCACATGGTTAGAGACAACTTGATTTAGCTGCTTAGGCCTGGATTTTATTTCTTTAGGCCCTCCTATCCATTAATGCTCAAAGCCTTGGATCCTCTTTACCCTTGCCTTTTGGTTTTAAGGGCTATTGACTTTTTCTGCTTGCTTTTTCTTTTTCTTTTCTCTTTCTCTTTTTTTTTGCCATTTTTTTCACTGCTTTTTCTTGCTTCAAGAACCAATTTCATGATTTTTCAGATTATCAATAACATTTCTCTTTGTTCATCATTCTTTCAAGAGCCAACAACTTTAACATTCATAAACAACAAGATAAAAAATATGCACTGTTCAAGCATTCATTCAGAGAACAAAAAGTATTGCCACCACATCAAAATAATTAAACTAATCTCAAGATAAAATTTGAAATCCAAGTACTTCTTGTTCTTTTGTAATTAAGCACAATTTTTTTTAAGAGAGGTGAAGGGTTCATGGAGTTATTCATAGCTTTAAGACATAGACACTAGACACTAATGATCATGTAGTAAAGACACAAACATAGATAAAACATACATCATAAAGCCGAAAACAGAAAAATAGATGGACAAGGAGATTAAGGAATGAGTCAATGATGAGCGGATAATTTGTACGCTTTTTGGCATTGTTTTTAGTATGTTTTTAGCATGTTTTAGTTAGTTTTTAGTATATTTTTATTAGTTTTTAGTTAAAACTCACTTTTCTGGACTTTACTATGAGTTTGTGTATTTTTCTATGATTTCAGGTATTTTCTGGCTGAAATTGAGGGACCTGAGCAAAAATCTGATTCAGAGGCTGAAAAGGACTGCAGATGCTGTTGGATTCTGACCTCCCTGCACTCGAAGTGGATTTTATGGAGCCACAGAAGCCCAATTGGTGCGCTCTCAACGGCGTTGGAAAGTAGACATCCTGGGCTTTCCAGAAATGTTTAATAGTCCATACTTTGCCCGAGATTTGATGGCCCAAACCGGCGTTCCAAATTAGCTCAAGAATGTCCTGCGTTTAACGCCAGAACTAGCACAAGAATGGGAGTTAAACGCCCAAACTGGCACAAAAGCTGGCGTTTAACTCCAAGAAAAGTCTCTACACATGAAAGCTTCAATGCTCAGCCCAAGCACACACCAAGTGGGCCCGAAAGTGGATTTTTATGTCATTTACTCATCTTTGTAAACCCTAGGCTACTAGTTCTCTACAAATAGGACCTTTTGCTATTGTATTTTCAATCTTTTGATCATTTTAGATCTTAGGATCATCTTTGGACATCTAGTTCTTAGATCATGGGGGCTGGCCTCACGGCCATGCCTGAACCTTGTTCTTATGTATTTTCAACGGTGGAGTTTCTACACACCATAGATTAAGGTGTGGAGCTCTGCTGTACCTCGAGTATTAATGCAATTACTATTGTTCTTCTATTCAATTCAGCTTGTTCTTATTCCAAGATATTCATTCGCACTCAAGAACATGATGAATGTGATGATTATGTGACGCTCATCATCATTCTCACTTATGAACGCGTGCCTGACAACCACTCCCGTTCTACAAGCAAATAAGACTTGAATGTTTATCTTTTGGATTCCTTAATCAGAATCTTCGTGGTATAAGCTAGAATTGATGGCGGCATTCAAGAGAATCCAGAAGGTCTAAACCTTGTCTGTGGTATTCTGAGTAGGATTCAATGATTGAATGACTGTGACGAGCTTCAAACTCCTGAAGGCTGGGCGTTGGTGACAGACGCAAAAGAATCAATAGATTCTATTCCAACCTGATTGAGAACCGACAGATGATTAGCCGTGCCGTGACAGGGTGCGTTGAACATTTTCACTGAGAGGACGGGATTGTAGCCATTGACAATGGTGATGCCCAACATACAGCTTGCCATGGAAAGGAGTAAGAAGGATTGGATGAAGACAGTAGGAAAGCAGAGAGACGGAAGGGACAAAGCATCTCCATTCGCTTATCTGAAGTTCTCACCAATGAATTACATAAGTATCTCTATCTTTACTTTATGCTTTATTCATATATCATCCATAACCATTTGAATCTGCCTGACTGAGATTTACAAGATGACCATAGCTTGCTTCATACCAACAATCTCCGTGGGATCGACCCTTACTCGCGTAAGGTTTATTACTTGGACAACCCAGTGCACTTGCTGGTTAGTTGTGCGAAGTTGTGATATTATGTTTAGACCATGGTATTGAGCACCAAGTTGTTGGAGCCATTACCGGGGATTGTTTGAGTTGTGAAAAATAGAGATCACAATTTCGTGCACCAAGTTTTTGGCGCCGTTGCCGGGGATTGTTTCGAGTATGGACAACTGACGGTTCATCTTGTTGCTTAGATTAGGTATTTTTTAGAGTTCTTAAGAATGAATTCTAGTGTTTCAAGGTGATGTTCTTAGCATCACCAAAGCTGATTGATTCTCATCAATTTAGCTCTTGAATGCAATGTCCTGCTGAAGCTTGGCTAGCCATGTCTAATTCCTTTAGACTAAAGCTTTAGACTAACATTGCATGATTCCTGGAATTCTCATTAAGAATTTTGATACCTTTATTTTCTTTTTCACTTAATTTTTGAAAAATCCAAAAAAATTACAAAATCATAAAAACCAAAAATATTGTATATTTCTTGTTGAGTCTAGAGTCTCATGTTAAGTTTGGTGTCAATTGCATGTTTCTGTTCTTCTTGCATTCATTCATGTGTCTTAAGTGATCTTCAAGATGTTCTTGATGATTTCATTGCTCTGATCTTTAAATTCTCTTGACTTGAGTGTTTTGTGTTTCTCATATGCATTCTCATTTTGTTAGTGTCAATAGTATACAAACTGCTAAGTTTGGTGTCTTGCATGCATTGTTATTTGATTTTAGTTACATTTTGATTATTAAAAATCCAAAAATATTTTTGATTTGTGTCTTTTCAAGTCAATAATACAGAGAATTGAAGATTCAGAACATACAGCAGAGGAATTATACAGAAAAAGCTGGGCGTTCAAAACGCCCAGTGAGGAAGGAAAACTGGCGTTTAAACGCCAGCCAGGGTGCCTGGCTGGGCGTTTAACCCCCAAAAGGGTAGTGCTTTGGGCGTTAAACGCCAGAATGTATACCATTCTGGGCGTTTAACGCCAGGATGGCACAAGAGGGAAGATTCTGTTTTTAATTCAATTTTTTTTCAAGTTTTCAAAATTTTTCAAAATCAAATCTTTTTTAAATCATATCTTTTCAATCAAATCTTTTCAAAATCAATTTCTTTCCATTTTCAAAAATACTTGCTATCAATTAATGATTTGATTCAACATTTCAAGTATGTTGCCTTTTCTATTGAGAAAGGTTTAATGTTTGAATCATATCTTTTCTTGTTAGCTAAGTCATTAATTTTTAAAATCAAATCTTTTTAAATTGTTTTTCAAATCATAATTTTTCAATCATATCTTTTTAATCACATCTTTTTCAAAGTAGTTTTCAATCATATCTTTTTGATTTCTAATTTCAAAATCTTTCTCAAAAATCACTTGATTTTTTTTCAATCTTAGTTTTCGAAAATCAATTACTATTTTTCAAAATTTAAAAAAAAAAAAAATCTTTTACTTTGTTTTCGAAAATTTCTTCCCCTCTTCTCACATCCTTCTATTTATGGACTAACACTATTCCTTAATGCACAATTCGAACTTCATCTTTCTTGATAAGTTCGAATTCTCTACTTCTTCCTTCTATTTTTCTTTTCCTCTGACACCTCAAGGAATCTCTATACTGTGACATAGAGGATTCCATATTTTCTTGTTCTCTTCTCTTTCATATGAGCAGGAGCAAAGACAAAAGCATTCTTGTTGAGGCTAACCCTGAACCTAAAAGGACCTTGAAGCGAAAGCTAAGAGAAGCTAAGGCACAACTCTCAGTAGAGGACCTAACAGAAATCTTCAAAGAAGAAGAACCTATGGCAGCCGAAAACAACAACAATGCCAACAATGCAAGGAAGGTGCTGGGTGACTTTACTGCACCTACTCCCGACTTCTATGGGAGAAGCATCTCTATCCCTGCCCTTGGAGCAAACAACTTTGAGCTTAAGCCTCAATTAGTTTTTCTAATGCAACAGAATTGCAAGTTCCATGGACTTCCATTGGAAGATCTTTATTAATTTTTAGCTGAGTTCTTGTAAATCTGTGACACTGTCAAGACTAATGGGGTTGACCCTGAGGTCTACAGACTTATGCTATTCCCTTTTGCTGTAAGAGACAGAGCTAGGATATGGTTGGATTCACAACCTAAAGAAAGCCTGAACTCTTGGGAAAAGCTAGTCAATGCCTTCTTGGCAAAGTTCTTTCCACCTCAAAAATTGAGTAAGCTTAGAGTGGAAGTCCAAACCTTCAGACAGAAGGAAGGAGAATCCCTCTATGAAGCTTGGGAAAGATACAAACAATTGATCAAAAAGTGTCCCTCTGACATGCTTTCTGAATGGAGCATCATAGGTATTTTCTATGATGGTCTGTCTGAACTGTCCAAGATGTCTTTGGATAGCTCTGCTGGAGGATCTCTTCATCTGAAGAAGACGCCTACAGAAGCTCAAGAACTAATTGAAATGGTTGCAAATAACCAATTCATGTACACTTCTAAAAGGAATCCTGTGAACAAATGGGACGAATCAGAAGAAAGGAGTTCTTGAGATTGATACTCTGAATGCCATATTGGCTCTGAACAAAATATTGACTCAGCAAGTCAATATGATTTCTCAAAGTCTGTCTGGAATGCAAGCTGCACTAGGCAGTACTAAGGACGCTTCTTCTGAAGAAGAAGCTTATGATCCTGAAAACCCTTCAATGGAAGAGGTGAATTACATGGGAGAACCCTATGGAAACACCTATAATTCTTCATGGAAAAATCATCCAAATCTCTCATGGAAGGATCAACAGAGACCCCAACAAGGTTTCAACAACAATAATGGTGGAAGAAACAGGTTTAGCAATGGCAAGCCTTTTCCATCATCTTCTCAGCAACAGACAGAGAATTCTAAGCAGAGCCACTCTGACTTAGCAACCATGGTCTCTGATCTAATCAAAACTACTCAAAATTTCATGACTGAAACAAGGTCCTCCATTAGGAACTTGGAGGCACAAGTGGGTCAGCTAAGTAAGAAAGTTACTGAACTCCCTCCTAGTACTCTTCCAAGCAATACAGAAGAAAATCCAAAAGGAGAGTGCAAGGTCATCAACATGGCCAAACTAGGAGAGGAGGAAGAAGCAGTGAACGCCACTGAGGAAGACCTCAATGGACGTCCACTGGCCTCCAATGAGTTCCCTAATGAGGAACCATGGGAATCTGAGGCTCACACTGAGACCATAGAGATTCCATTGGATTTACTTCTGCCATTCATGAGCTCTGATGAGTATTCTTCCTCTGAAGAGGATGAGTATGTCACTGAAGAGCAAGTTGCTAAATACCTTGGAGCAATCATGAAGCTAAATGACAAGTTATTTTGTAATGAGACTTGGGAGAACGAACCTCCTTTGCTCACCAAAGAATTGGATTACTTGTCTAGGCAGAAATTACCTCAAAAGAGACAGGACCCTGGAAAGTTTTCAATACCTTGTACCATAGGCACCATGACCTTTAAGAAGGCTCTGTGTGACCTAGGGTCAAGTGTAAACCTCATGCCTCTCTCTGTAATGGAGAAGCTAGGGATCTTTGAGGTGCAAGCTCCAAGAATCTCACTAGAGATGGCAGACAACTCAAGAAAACAAGCTTATGGACTTGTAGAGGATGTTCTGGTGAAGGTTGAAGACCATTACATCCCTGCTGATTTTATAGTCCTAGAGACTGGGAAGTGCATGAATGAATCCATCATCCTTGGCAGACCCTTCCTAGCCACAGCAAAAGCTGTGATTGATGTTGACAGAGGAGAATTAATCATTCAAGTGAATGAAGAATCCTTTGTGTTTAAGGATCAAGGATATCCCTCTGTTACCATGGAGAGGAAGCATGAAGAGCTTCTCTCAAAACAGAGCCAAACAGAGCCCCCACAGTCAAACTCTAAGTTTGGTGTTGGGAGGCCACAACCAAATTCTAAGTTTGGTGTTGAACCCCCACATTCAAACTCTAAGTTTGGTGTTGGGAGGTTCCAACATTGCTTTGAGTATCTGTGAGGCTCCATGAGAGCCCTCTGTCAAGCTACTGACATTAAAGAAGCGCTTGTTGGGAGGCAACCCAATGTTATAATTATCTATTTTCCTTTGTTATTTTATGTTTTCTGTAGGTTGATGATCATGAGAAGTCACAAAATCAATTGAAAAAGCAAAAACAGAAAGAAAAACAGCACACCCTGGAGGAAGACCTTGCTGGCGTTTAAACGCCAGTAAGGGTAGCAAATAGGCGTTTAACGCCCAGTCTGGCACCATTTTGGGCGTTTAACGCCAGAAAGGGGCACCAGACTGGTGTTAAACGCCAGGAAAGGGCAAGAAGCTGGCGTTAAACGCCAGAAATGGGCACCAGCCCGGCGTTTAACGCCAGAATTGGCATGAAGAGCATTTTTGCTCGCCACATGGTGCAGGGATGAATTTTCCTTGACACCTCAGAATCTGTGGACCCCACAGGATCCCCACCTACCCCACCACCCTCTCTCTTCTTCTTCACCCATTCACCAATCACCTCCACCACTCTTCCCCAAAAACCCCTCACCTATCAAATCCCATCTTTCTCTTCACCACTCACATACATCCTTCATAAAACCCCACCTACCTCACCATTCAGATTCAAACCACTTTCCCTCCCAAACCCACCCTCCCATAGCCGAACCATACCCCTCTCTCCACCCCTATATACTCTTTCATTTTCACACACCCTAAACACTACTTCTCCCCCTTTGGCCGAACCATAAAGCCATCTCTATCTCCTCTATTTCTTCTTCTTCTACTCTTTTTTTTCTACTTTTGCTCGAGGATGAGGAAACCTTTTAAGTTTGGTGTGGTAAAAGCATTGCTTTTTGTTTTTCCATAGCCATTTATGGCACCTAAGGCCAGAGAAACCTCTAGAAATAGGAAAGGGAAGGCAAAAGCTTCCACCTCCGAGTCATGGAAGATGGAGAGATTCATCTCAAGGGTGCATCAAGACCACTTCTATGAAGTTGTGGCCAAGAAGAAGGTGACCCCCGAGGTCCCTTTCAAACTCAAAGAGGGTCAACCTTAATCAAAGGTTGGACCAAGTCCTCATAGACATCTGTGAAGAGGACGCCCAATGGAAGAGAGATTCAAGAGGGAAGCCGGTTCAACTGAGAAGGCATGACCTCAAGCCCGTAGCTAGGGGATGGTTGGAGTTCATCCAACGCTCAGTCATTCCCACTAGCAACAGGTCCGAAGTTACTATAGACCGGGTCATCATGATTCATAGCATCATGATTGGAGAAGAAGTAGAAGTTCATGAGGTTATAGCCCAGGAACTTTATAAGGTGGCGGACAAGTCCTCTACCTTGGCAAGGTTAGCCTTTCCTCATCTCATTTGTCACCTCTGTTATTCAGTTAGAGTTGACGTAGAGGGAGACATCCTCATTGATGAGGACAAGCCCATCACTAAGAAAAGGATGGAGCAAACAAGAGATCCCACTCATCATGAAATCCTTGAGATGCCTCAAGGGATGCATTTTCCTCCACAAAACTATTGGGAGCAAATCAACACCTCCCTAGGATAATTGAGTTCCAACATGGGACAATTAAGGGTGGAGCACCAAGAATATTCCATCCTCCTCCATGAAATTAGAGAATATCAAAGAATCATGAGAGAGGAGCAACAAAGGCAAGGAAGAGACATTGAGGAGTTCAAGCACTCCATAAGATCTTCAAGAGGAAGAACAAGCCGCCATCACTAAGGTGGACCCGTTCTTTAATTTCCTTGTTCTTTATTTTCTTGTTTTTCGAATTTTATGCTTATGTTTATCCATGTTTGTGTCTTATTACATGATCATTAGTGTCTTAGTGTCTATGCCTTAAAGTTATGAATGTCCTATGAATCCATCACCTTTCTTGAATGAAAAATGTTCTTAATTGAAAAAGAGAAGAATTGCATGAATTTTGAATTTTATAACAGATTAATTATTTTGATGTGGTGGAAATACTTTTGTTTTCTGAATGTATGCTTGAACAGTGCATATGTCTTTTGAATTTGTTGTTCATGAATAGTTGGCTCTTGAAAGAAT
Source organism: Arachis stenosperma (assembly GCF_014773155.1). Classification (NCBI taxonomy): domain Eukaryota; kingdom Viridiplantae; phylum Streptophyta; class Magnoliopsida; order Fabales; family Fabaceae; genus Arachis; species Arachis stenosperma. The sequence continues at coordinate 117,305,305 of NC_080382.1, forward strand.
GATGAAAAAGGAGACATGTTACTGAGGATCTGAAAAATCATAAAAAATGATTCTTGAAGCAAGAAAAAGCAGTGAATATTCAAAAAAAAAAGAGAGAAAAACGAAAAAAAAAGAAAGAGAAAAACGAAAAAAAAAGAAAGAAAAAGAAAAAAAATAATATATAAAGTTGTGATCCAAGGCAAAAAGAGTGTGCTTAAGAACCCTGGACACCTCTAATTGGGGACTCTAACAAAGCTGAGTCACAATCTGAAAAGGTTCACTTAATTATGTGTCTGTGGCATGTATGTATCCGGTGGTAATACTGGAAGACAGAGTGCTTTGGGCCACGGCCAAGACTCATAAATTAGCTGTGTTCAAGAATCATCATACTTAACTAGGAGAATCAATAACACTATCTGGATTCTGAGTTCCTATAGAAGCCAATCATTCTGAATTTCAAAGGATAGAGTAAGATGCCAAAACTATTCAGAGGCAAAAAGCTAAAAGCCCCGCTCATCTAATTAATACCGATCTTCATAGATGTTTTTGGAATTCATTGCATATTCTCTTCTTTTTATCTTATTTAATTTTTAGTTGCTTGAGGACAAGCAATAATTTAAGTTTGGTGTTGTGATGAGCGGATAATTTGTACGCTTTTTGGCATTGTTTTTAGTATGTTTTTAGTATATTTTAGTTAGTTTTTAGTATATTTTTATTAGTTTTTAGTTAAAATTCACTTTTCTGGACTTTACTATGAGTTTGTGTGTTTTTCTGTGATTTCAGGTATTTTCTGGCTGAAATTGAGGGACCTGAGCAAAAATCTGATTCAGAGGCTGAAAAGGACTGCAGATGCTGTTGGATTCTGACCTCTCTGCACTCGAAGTGGATTTTCTGGAGCCACAGAAGCCCAATTGGCGCACTCTCAACGGTGTTGGAAAGTAGACATCCTGGGCTTTCCAGAAATGTATAATAGTCCATACTTTGTCCGAGATTTGATGGCCCAAACCGGCGTTCCAAATCAGCTCAAGAATACCCGGCGTTTAACGCCGGAACTGGCACAAGAATGGGAGTTAAACGCCCAAACTGGCACAAAAGCTGGCGTTTAACTCCAAGAAAAGTCTCTACACATGAAAGCTTCAATGCTCAGCCCAAGCACACACCAAGTGGGCCCGGAAGTGGATTTTTATGTCATTTACTCATCTTTGTAAATCCTAGACTACTAGTTCTCTACAAATAGGACCTTTTGCTATTGTATTTTCAATCTTTTGATCATTTTAGATCTTAGGATCATCTTTGGACATCTAGTTCTTAGATCATGGGGGCTGGCCTCACGGCCATGCCTGAACCTTTTTCTTATGTATTTTCAACGGCGGAGTTTCTACACACCATAGATTAAGGTGTGGAGCTCTGCTGTACCTCGAGTATTAATGCAATTACTATTGTTCTTCTATTCAATTCAGCTTGTTCTTATTCCAAGATATTCATTCGCACTCAAGAACATGATGAATGTGATGATTATGTGACGCTCATCATCATTCTCACTTATGAACGCGTGCCTGACAACCACTCCCGTTCTACAAGCAAACAAGGCTTGAATGTTTATCTCTTGGATTCTTTAATCGGAATCTTCGTGGTATAAGCTAGAATTGATGGCGGCATTCAAGAGAATCCGGAAGGTCTAAACCTTGTCTGTGGTATTCTGAGTAGGATTCAATGATTGAATGACTGTGACGAGCTTCAAACTCCTGAAGGTTGGGCGTTAGTGACAGATGCAAAAGAATCAATGGATTCTATTCCAACCTGATTGAGAACCGACAGATGATTAGCCGTGTCGTGACAGGGTGCGTTGAACATTTTCACTGAGAGGACGGGATTGTAGCCACTGACAATGGTGATGCCCAACATACAGCTTGCCGTGGAAAGGAGTAAGAAGGATTGGATGAAGACAGTAGGAAAGCAGAGAGACGGAAGGGACAAAGCATCTCCATTCGCTTATCTGAAGTTTTCACCAATGAATTACATAAGTATCTCTATCTTTACTTTATGCTTTATTCATATATCATCCATAACCATTTGAATCTGCCTGACTGAGATTTACAAGATGACCATAGCTTGCTTCATACCAACAATCTCCGTGGGATCGACCCTTACTCGCGTAAGGTTTATTACTTGGACGACCCAGTGCACTTGCTGGTTAGTTGTGCGAAGTTGTGATATTATGTTTAGACCATGGTATTGAGCACCAAGTTTTTGGAGCCATTACCGCAGATTGTTTGAGTTGTGAAAAGTAGAGATCACAATTTCGTGCACCAGTCCACCTTAGTGAGGGTGGCGTCTTCCTCCTCTTGAAGAACCAATGGTGCTCTTGAGCTTCTCTATGTCTCTTCCTTGCCTTTGTTGCTCCTCCCTCATAGCTCTTTGATCTTCTCTAATCTCATGGAGAATGATGGAGTGATCTTGGTGTTCCACCCTTAATTAGTCCATGTTGTAACTCAAGCTTTCCAAAGAAGTGTTGAGTTACTCCCAATAATTGTGTGGAGGAAATTGCATCCCTTGAGGCATCTCAGGGATTTCTTGATGAGGGACTTCCTCATGCTCTTGTTTAGTGCCATGAATGGGCTTTCTAGTTTGCCCTATCCCTTTTTTTGTGATGGGCTTGTCCTTTTCAATAAGGATGTCTTCCTCTATGACAATTTCAGCTGAATTGCATAGGGATCACCTTTTTTTTGCCACAACTTCATAGAAGTGGTCTTAATGGACCTTTGAGATGAATCTCTCCATCTCCCATGACTCAGAGGTGGAGGCAGTTGCCTTCCCTTTCCTCTTTCTAGAGGTTTCTCTGGCCTTAGGTGCCATAAATGGTTATGGAAAAACAAAAAGCAATGCTTTTACCACACCAAACTTAAAATATTTGCTCGTCCCCAAGCAAAAGAAGAAAGAAAGATGTAGAAGAAGAAGAAAATGGAGGAGATGGAGGGTGTATAGGGTTCGGCCAAGAGGGGAAGAAGGTGTTTGTGATGTGTGAAAATGAAGGGGTGAAGGGTATTTATAGGGGAAGAGTTATGGAGGTGATTGGTGAAGGGTATTTGGGGAAGAGATATAGAGGTGATTGGTGAAGGGTAGTTGGGGAAGAGTGTTGTAGAAAGGTGTGAAGATGAGAGAGAGTGAGTTGAGGTTGGTGGGGATCCTGTGGGGTCCACAGATCCTGAAGGGTCAAGGAATTCTTCATCCCTGCTCCAATTGGGCATTCACAACGCCTTAGAGTGCAATTCTGGCGTTTAAACGCCAGTTTGCTGCCCTATTCTGGCATTTAAACGCCAGCTTTCCTTCCTGTTCTAGCGTCTAAACGCCAGTTTGTTGCCCTGTTCTGGCGTTTAAACGCCAGTCTGATGCCCTGGGCGTTTAAACGCCCATTTTGTTACCCTTACTGGCGTTTAAACGCCAGTAAGTCTTTCCTCCAAGGTGTGTTGTTTTCAATGCTATTTTTGATTTTTTTCTTCATTATTGTAATTGTCTTTGTGACTTCACATGATCATCAACCTAAAAGAAAACAAAATAATATAGATAAAATTAAAATAAAATTCGGTTGCCTCCCAATAAGCGCTTCTTTAATGTCAATAGCTTGACAGTGAGCTCTCATGGAGTCTCATAGATGATCAGAGTATGGTTGAGATCTCTCAACACCAAACTTAGAGTTTGGTTGTGGCCTCCCAACACCAAACTTAGAGTTTGAATGTGGGGGCTCTATTTGACTCTGTATTGGGAGAAGCTCTTCATGCTTACTCTCCATGGTTACAGATGGAGAACCTTGAGTCTTTACTACAAGGCATTCTTCAATCACATGAAGGATCAACTCTCCTTTGTCAACATCAATCACAACTCTTGCTATGGCTAGGAAAGGTCTTCCAAGGATGATAGATTCATCCTCATCCCTCCTAGTGTCTAGGATTATGAAATCTGTAGGGAAGTGATGATTAGATTTTTGACGGTTTAGAATTCACAAATGAATTCTCGTTGCAAGTATAGTTTCTAAACCAATCACTAATCCTTTCATACAAAAAGTTGTTTGTCACTAAAACAAACCCCCTAAAATGAATAAACCGAAGTATTCAAACCTCGGGTCGTTCTCCCTAGGAATTACAATAAAGTGTCTTGTTATTGGTTAGAAATGTGTTTTGGGGTTTTGGATAAGAAGCATGAAAGTATATGGCAATGAAAATAAACTAACAACTATAAAAGGCTCTTGGCAAGGTATGAAAATTAGAAGTCCTATCCTAGTTATCCTTCTCAATTGTGATGAGAATTGTTCATTACTACCACTTAGTTAACCTTTACTAAATAAAGGAAAGTCAAGTGAATGAATTGACTTGAGCCACAAGTCCTAGCCAACTCCCAAGGAAAGACTAGCTTTAGTGCACTCCAAACCAATTAGCAATCTCTCCAATTACCAATCAACAAAGGAATTAGATAACTCAAGTGTCACTAATTACTCTACCTAGGCCAAGAGGAACAAAATCTTACTAATAGCTATAAGAGACATTTCATCAAACAGATAGAGTGCAATATAAGTAAACACATGAATTTGCAAGAATTAAAGAGAGATCTAACTACAAAGGCAAGAGGTCCACAATAGAAAACCAAATCAATCATGAAACAACAAAGAACTTACCAATTGCATTGAAGGAGAAATGTAGATCTAAAAAAGAGAATTCACAAACTACAAACAAAGGAATTACATTAGAAGAAGAATTCTACAACTACAATAGAGGAGAGGAACGAAAATTGGAAGAGAGAAGAAGAAGAAATAGATCTAGATCTAAGAACTAACCTAATCCTAATTCTAGAGAGAAGAGAGAGCTTCTCTCTCTAGAAACTAACTAAAAGCTAAACTAAAACTAATTGGTAACTAACTTGTTCATCCCTCTTCAATCCTTGGTTTAAATAGGATCAGAAATGAGTTGGATTGGGCCCACAAGGCTTGTAAATTCGCAAGCCACGAGTTTGCATGAAGTGAACCACGTGTACCAACGGCATGTACGCGTACAGTGCGCGTACGCGTCCTTATACGTTTAGCAACTATGTCAAGTCTTATATCGTTTCGAAGCCCCGGATGTTAGCTTTCCAACCCAACTGGAACCACATCATTTGGACCTCTGTAGCTCAAGTTATGGTCATTTAAGTGCAAAGAGGTCGGCTTGACAGCTTTCCGGTTCTTTCATTTCTTCATGAGTTCTCCAATTTTTCATGCTTTCTTTCTTCATTCCCTTGATCCAATCTTTGCCTCCTAAGCATTAAATCACTTAACAAACATATCAAGGCATCTAATGGAATCAAGGAGAATTAGATTTAGCTATTTTAAGTCCTAAAAAGCATGTTTTCACTCTTAAGCATAATTAAAGGAGAATATACAAAACCATGCTATTTCATTGAATAAATGTGGGTAAAAGGTCATAAAATCCCTTAAATAAAGCATAAGATAAACCCTACAAATGGGGTTTATCAGGAAGTAAAGGCCTTCAACCTTTACTAGCATGTCCTCCATTAGTCCATAAGCCTTTTTCATAGATTTATCTGCCATCTCCAATGAGAATTTGGCAGCCTGTACCTCATAGATTCCTAGTTTCTCCATTACAGAGAGTGGCATCATGTTTATCCCTGATCCCAGGTCACACAGAGCTTTTTCAAAGGTCATGGTGCCTATGGTACATGGTATTAAGAATTTACCAGGATCCTGTTTCTTTTGAGGTAAATTTTGCTGAACCAATGTATTCAGTTCATTGGTGAGCAAGGGAGGCTCTTCCTCCCAAGTCTCATTACCAAAGAGTTTGGCATTCAGCTTCATGATTGCTCCTAAATATTGAGCAACTTGCCCTTCAACAATGTCTTCATCATCTTCAGAAGATGAATAGTCATCAGAGCTCATGAATGGTAAAAGGAGGTCCAAGAGAATCTCTATGGTCTCTGTATGAGCCTCAGATTCCTTTGGTTCCTCATTAGGGAATTCCGTGCTGACCATTGGACGTCTCCTGAGGTCTTCCTCATTGGGATTCACGTCCTCCTCCTCCTCTGAGGTTTCAGCCATGTTGATTATATCAATGGCCTTGCACTCTCTTTTGGGATTCTCTTCTGTATTGCTTGGGAGAGTGCTAGGAGGAGTTTCAGCAACCCTTTTACTCAGCTGGCCCACTTGTGCCTCCAAATTTTTAATGGAGGATCTTGTTTCAGTCATGAAACTAAAAGTGGCCTTAGATAGACCAGAGACTATGTTTGCTAAGCTAGAAGAATTCTGCTTAGAATGCTCTGTCTGTTGCTGAGATGATGATGGGAAATATTTGCTATTGCTAAATCTGTTTCTTCCACCATTGTTATTATTGAAGCCTTGCTTCTGTTGATCCTTCCATGAAAAATTTGGATGATTTTCCCATGAAGGATTATAGGTGTTGCCAAAGGCTTCACCCATGTAATTCACCTTTGCCATTGCAGGGTTCTCAGGATCATAAGCTTCTTCTTCAGAAGATGCTTCTTTAGTACTGTTGGATGCATTTTGTAATCCATTCAGACTCTGAGAGATCATATTGACTTGTTGGGTCAATATTTTGTTCTGAGCCAGTATGGCATTCAGAGCATCAATTTCAAGAACTCCTCTCTTTTGAGGCATCCCATTACTCACAGGATTCCTCTCAGAGGTATACATGAACTGGTTATTTGCAACCATTTTAATAACTTCCTGAGCTTCTGCAGGCATTTTCTTTAGGTGAATGGATCCACCTACAGAGTGGTCTAGTGACATCTTGGAAAATTCAGACAGACCATCATAGAATATATCTAATGTGGTCCATTCTGAAAGCATCTCAGAAGGATACTTTTTGGTCAGTTGCTTGTATCTTTCCCAAGTTTCATAGAGGGACTCACCATCTTTTTGTCTGGAGGTCTGAACATCCACTTTAAGCTTGCTCAGCTTTTGAGGAGGAAAGAACTTGGCTAAAAAGCCGTGACCAGCTTATCCCAAGAGTCCAGGCTATCTCTAGGTTGTGAGTCCAACCATGTTCTAGCTCTGTCCCTTACAGCAAAAGGGAAAAGCATAAGCTTGTAGACTTCAGGATCAACTCCATTGGTCTTAACAGTATCACAGATCTGCAAGAACTCAGTTAAAAACTGATAAGGGTCTTCTGATGGAAGTCCATGAAACTTGTAGTTCTGTTGCAGTAGAGAAACTAATTGAGGATTTAGCTCAAAATTGTTTGCTCCTATGGCAGGGATTGAGATGCTTCTTCCATAGAAGTTGAAAGTTAGTGTAGTAAAATCACCAAGCATCTTCCTTGCATTGTTGTTTGGTTCGGCCATAATTGTTTCTTTTGCAGCTTCCTTTTCAAAAATTTTAGTGAGGTCCTCTTCAGAGTTTTGTGCTTTAGCTGCTCTTAGCTTCCTCTTCAGAGTCCTTTCAGGTTCAGGATCAGCTTCAACAAGTATGCCTTTATCTTTGTTCCTGCTCATATGAAAGAGAAGAAAACAAAGAAAATATGGAATTCTCTATGTCACAGTATAGAGATTCCTTGAAGTGTCAGAGAAAAATAAGAATAGAAGAAGGAGGTAGGTAAAATTTCGAACACACCAAGAGAGATGGAGTTCGAATTGACAATAGAGAAGGAATGTTAGTGTTTAAATAGAAAAAGATAAAATTGATATGATTTTCGAAAATTAAAATTCAAAACAAGTAGTTAATTAAAAAGAATTTTAAAAAATTGGTTAATGTTTTTTTCAAAAATTAAGAGTGAAAAGGTGGTTTTGAAAAAGATAAGAAACAAATTTGAAAAAGATTTTGAAATTAGAATTTAAAAAGATATGATTTGAAAAAGATATTTTTGAAAAAGATATGATTGAAATTTATTTTGAAAAAGATTTGAAAAGAAAATTAAAAAGATTTGATTTTTGAAAAAGATATGTTTGAAAAAATATGATTTTGAAAAAGATATGATTGAAAATATTTGATTTGAAAAAGATTTGATTTTGAAAAAAATATGAAGATTTGAAAAAGATTTGATTTGAAAACAAAATTCCTCTCCTTGTGTCATCCTGGCATTAAACGCCCAGGAGCTTTATGTTTTGGGCGTTTAACGCCCAATTGCTGCATGGTTTGGGCATTTAAATGCCCAGCTATGTACCCTGGCTGGCGTTTAAACGCCAGTTTTCCTTCTTCATTGGGCGTTTTGAACGCCCAGTTTTTTTCTGTAATTTCTCTGCTTTATGTTCTTGGATCTTTATTTTGCTAAATTCTTTATTCAAGAAGATATGTTTTCAATTTTGAAAAACAACAAAATGAGTCAAAACATATAAGTCTTGGATCAAAACACAAGATATATGCAAGAACATTATGAGCGTCAAGATGAACACCAAGAACAATCTTGAAGATCAAGATGAACATCAAGAACTCAGTTTTCTTAATGAAAGAAAACATGGAGGACACCAAACTTAGAACTTTCTCAAGTTTGGGCCATATGAATGAAAGAGTGCACATGTAGAACATCATGCAGTGCAAATCAATAAATCATGAAGATCAAACAAGACAATTCATCAAGAACAACTTGAAGATCATCAAGAACACAATGCATGTGAAAGTTAATTGCAAGACAATTAAAATCATGCAATTGACACCAAACTTAAAATTTGGCCCTAGGTTCAAACAAGAACCATGAAATATTTTTGGTTTTTATGATTTTATACTTTTTTTTTGTTTTTTCGAAAATTATATTTAGAAAAACGAAAACAAAGAAAACTTTTTTGAAAGATTTTTGAAAACTTTTTGAAAATAAAATAAAGGAAAATTACCTAATCTGAGCAACAAAATGAACCGTCAGTTGTCCAAACTTGAACAATCCCCAGTAACGGCGCCAAAAACTTGGTGCATGAAATTGTGATACACAATGGCGCCAACAACTTGGTCGCACAATTGTAATCTCACTTCTTTGTCACAACTTCACACAACTAACCAGTAAGTGCACTGGATCGTCCAAGTAATAAACCTTACGTGAGTAAGGGTCGATCCCACGGAGATTGTCGGCTTGAAGCAAGCTATGGTCACCTTGTAAATCTCAGTCAGGCGGATTCAAATGGGTGATAGAGTTTTCATAATTAAAAGATAAATAAAACATAAAATAAAGATAGAGATACTTATGTAATTCATTGGTGAAAATTTCAGATAAGCGTATGGAGATGCTTCATCCCTCTTGAATCTCTGCTTTCCTACTGCCTTCATCCAATCCTTCATACTCCTTTCCATGGCAAGCTGTATGTTCGGGTTTTACCAGCGTCAATGGCTACCTCCCGTCCTCAGTGAAAATAGTCCAAATGCGCTAGCACTGCACGGCTAATCATCTGTCGGTTCTCAATCATGTTGGAATAGAATCCAGTGATCCTTTTGCGTCTGTCGCTGCGCCCAACACTCGCGAGTTTGAAGCTCGTCACAGTTATCCCTTCCCAGATCCTACTCGAAAGATCACAGACAAGGTTTAGACTTTCCGGATCTCAGGAATGGCCGCCAATAATTCTAGCTTATACCACGAAGACTCCGATCTTTTGGAAAGGAGGCTAAGAGATAGACGCTCGATCTGGGGTAGAACGGAAGTGGTTGTCAGGAACGCGTTCATAGGTGAGAATGATGATGAGTGTCACGGATCATCACATTCATCATGTTGAAGTGCAGCGAATATCTTAGAATAAGAATAAGCATGAATTGAATAGAAAACAGTAGTAATTTCATTAATACTCGAGGAACAGCAGAGCTCCACACCTTAATCTATGGTGCGTAGAAACTCCACCGTTGAAAATATATAAGTGAAAATAAGGTTGGCATGGCCAAATGGCCAGCCTCCCAAAACATGAACAATGGTTCAAAGATTCCAAAGATGAAAATACAATAGTAAAAGGTCCTATTTATAATGAAACTAGCTACTAGGGTTTACAGAAATAGGTAAATGATGCAGAAATCCACTTCCGGGCCCACTTGGTGTGTGCTTGGGCTGAGCATTGAGCTTCACACGTGTAGAGGCTTCTCTGGAGTTAAACGCCAGCTTTGGTGCCAGTTTGGGCGTTTAACTCCATCTTTTATGCCAGTTTGGGCGTTTTGACTTCAGAATAGAGCAGAGAAGGGGCGTTTGAACGCCAGTTTGCGTCATTAAAACTCGAGAAAAGTATGGACCATTATATATTGGTGGAAAGCTCTGAATGTCTACTTTCCAACGCAATTGAGAGTGCACCATTTGGAGTTCTGTAGCTCCAGAAAATCTACTTCGAGTGCAGGGAGGTCAGAATCCAACAGCATCTGCAGTCCTTTGTCAGCCTCTGAATCAGATTTTTGGCCAGGTCCCTCAATTTCAGCCAAAAAATATCTGAAATCACAGAAAAATACACAAACTCATAGTAAAGTCCAGAAATATGAATTTTGCATAAAAACTAATAAAAATATCCCAAAAAGTAGCTAGATCCTACTAAAAACTACCTAAAAACAATGCCAAAATGCGTATAAATTATCCGCTCATCACCTGCTTTGAGACTTTTTCAATAAATTTTCATTTTTTATTGCTAGTCTCCGAACTTGTTAGCTAGAATTGATAATATTTGTTTGAATTTGATGCGCCTATAGTCGAGGGAGGGGGGATACTTTCATCTTCTTCTTCTTCCATAATCATATCTTCGGTAGCCTTAGTTCCTTTTCTCTTTGTTTGTTTTATGCACCATCATCTTTAAAGGAGAAAATTCTATTTTCTTGGTGCTCATTATTCAGATCAACAGTGAAATGCTCAAAGATGCAAGTTAAAACCATGCCATATGAAAGAGCTACATTTTTTTTATCACTTTTAATGCAATCATGCATATAGCGCATCATCTAGTATGCAAAAGATATTTTTGTTTTGTTGAGTATTGCATAGAAAACCAATGTATCGCAGAGGGTGACTCGTTGATATGAACCACTTTGGGACATGAGAATGTGAGTGATGAAGTAGTGAAGTTGGACTTTGACATGACCTAAGGCTCTATGATTAGGAGTCATACCATCCATGAGAGATATATTCTCACATATGTCAGCCAATACCTCTTTATGTGATATACCGAAATCATTATCCCATTTTTCTGAGATGTATGCATTAACGCCAACATTGCAATAATCAAGGACATCATTAAGAGATTCTTTGTTCAAATATATTTCTCGGCTTTTAACATATGATTGAATGCTTCTTTCATGGTAGTACATGTTGGCATAGAATTAGCTAACTATATTAGGGTAGACTGATTTTCTGATTTCAAAAAAATTCTCCTAGTCCAAATAAACAAAATTTTCTTTAAAATCAATCTCCTTTTAGCCAAAGCATTCAAATCAGCCACATAAGTAGAACATAGGGGTAGAAATAATAGATTTATGAAATTCATAGTTCATGCTAAAAGAGAAACGAAGGGGATCATAATGAGAGTAAGGGTGTTTATCAAAATGGGATTCATAACCAACAGAATCAATATTTATGGGTTCTTTCATTGAGTTGAGAAAAAGGTCTTCTGTTACTTTTGAAGGGGTGACTAGAAGGAGCCGAACGTCTTTGAGCACATGAAGATACTCGAGGTAGAGGAGACAGTGGGAGTTCTTCTTTGTGCATGGACTTCTTTCTTTTGGAGACATTTGCCATAGAGATTCCTGTATCTTGTGGAGCTAAAGATGGACAATGAAAAGTAGTTTTTGTTCATGCCATTAGTTCTGAAATTTGTGAGGAATGAGAGGAGGAGTGTGAGTGGATATGGATATAGATGTGAGCTTGGCTTTTGGGTGGTAGATTTTTGGGAGCGCAATACGTGCCTGTACCTCTTCTCGTTGCAACCTTCTTTCTCATGTTTAATGAAATAACAACGAATGCAATTAGGGTAGTGGCGAAGGTTGGAGAAGATGAGGGGTTTACAATTAAGTAACCGCTATAAATTATTAGTGCTTTTCCTTTTTGAAAACACAAAATGATAAATGAAAGGGGTTTCGAAAAAATTAAATTTTAAAACAAATGCAAGCAGGCGGTTTGAAAGGACAAGTTAATTACAACATTTTGAAAATCAGAAATTGATTTGACTTAAAGAGAAACCATTAAAAGCAAACAATGAGACTCACTTCATAAAATAAAATTTTTTTCTTTTGGGCCCAATAGTGGTTTTAAGGAAATACAATGAACCACCAAAGATTCAGTTTTGACTCATATCACTTAATTTTATTAACACTTAGTTTGTTATTCAGAGAACCTAGAGGGAGTCATCATCTATCCAGTTTTATCTCTGTCAACCTAAGAGACAAAAATAACCAGAACACAATTTTATATTTAGTTAAAAAAATTTAGCATCAACAATCCCTAATACAGTTTTCAATTTACAAAATATATCTTTACAACAGAGGTTTTGTAAAGATATTAGCCAATTGATCCTCAAATTTCATAAATTGTATGTCAATTATTCCCTTTTACACATGTTCTTTAATAGAATGAAATCTCACTTCAATGTGCTTAGTTCTTAAGGACAAAACATAGTTTTTGAAAATATTAATTGTACTCATGTTATCACAAAATAAAGGGATACTTTTGACTTAGAATTTGTTATCTGCAAGTTGTGTTTTAAGCCATATCAACTGGAAACAATAAGAAGAAGCAGCTATATATTCAGTCTCAGCAGTAGATAATGCAATAGTAGCTTGCTTCTTGCTAGACCACACATTTAAAGACTGCCCAAGGAAGCAACAAATTTCCGAAGTGCTTCTTCTATCAACTCGGTCTCCGACAAAATCTGCATCATAATAACCAACTACACAAAACTCATCAGATTTGGGATACCAAAGCCCAAAATTACCAGTGCCATTAATATATCTAATGATCTTTTTTACAACAGAAATATGTGATTCTTTAGAATGAGATTGGAATCTAGAACAGATTTCAACACTATGAACAATATCTGGTCTAGAGGAAGTTAAATACATGAAAGAACCTATTATTCCTCTATACCTTGTTTCATCCATATTTTTATCTATTTCATTCTTTTCAAGTTTAGAATTTCGATGCATAGGTGTATTCATTGGTTTGGAGTTTTCTAAACCAAAATTCTTTACTAACTCCTTGGTATATTTACCTTGGTGCACAAAAATTCTGCTAGGATTTTGTTTGATTTGGAGTCCTAGAAAGAAAATGAGTCCACCAATCATACTCATATCAAACTCACTAGTCATTAAGTTTCCAAAGTCAGCACACAAGACTTCATTAACTGATCCAAACACAATGTCATCCACATAAACTTGAACAAATAAGAAATGATCATTAGATTCTTTAATGAAAAGAGTTATATTCGTAGTACCCTTTGAAAATTATTTTTCAATAGGAAAGAACTAAGTCTTTCGTACCAAACTCTTGAAACTTGTCTCAAACCATAAAGTGCTTTAGAGAGTTTAAAAATATAGTTTGAAACATCTTTATTTTCAAAGTTGGGAAGTTGTGCTACGTAAAATTTTCTATCAATAAATCCATTAAAAAAAGTATATTTAATATCCATTTAGAAAAGCTTAAACCCTCTATGGGCTGCATATGCAAGCAATAATCTTATTGCTTCCATCTTTACAACTGGAGTAAATGACTCATCAAAGTCAATGTCCTTTGATGAGCGGATAATTTATACGCTTTTTGGCATTATTTTTAGGTAGTTTTTAGTAGGATCTAGCTACTTTTAGGGATGCTTTTATTAGTTTTTATGCAAAATTTACATTTCTAGGCTTTACTATGAATTTGTGTATTTTTCTGTGATTTCAGGTATTTTCTAGCTGAAATTGAGGGACCTGAGCAAAAATCTGATTCAGGCTGAAAAAGGACTGCTGATGTTGTTGGATTCTGACCTTCCTGCACTCAAAATGAATTTTCTGGAGCTACAGAACTTCAAATGGTGCGCTCTCAATTGCGTTGGAAAGTAGACATTCAGGGAATTCCAGAAATATATAATAGTCCATACTTTATTCGAGTTTAGACGATGCAAACTGGTGTTCAATGCCAGTTCCATGCTGCATTCTGGAGTAAAACACCAGAAACACGTCACAAACCAGAGTTAAACGCCAAAAACACGTTACAACTTGGCGTTTAACCCCAAGAGAAGCCTCTGCACGTCTAAAGCTCAAGCTCAACCCAAGCACACACCAAAGTGGGCCCCGGAAGTGGATTTCTACACTAAGACTTATTTCTGTAAACCCTAGTAACTAGATTAATATAAATAGAAATTTTTACTATTGTATTAGACATCTTGGTATCAATCTTTGGACGTTTAGTTCTTAGACTTTGGGGGCTGGCCATTCGGCCATGCCTGGACCATCACTTATGTATTTTCAACGGTGGAGTTTCTACACACCATAGATTAAGGTGTGGAGCTCTGCTGTACCTCGAGAATTAATGCAGTTACTATTGTTCTTATATTCAATTCAAGCTTATTCTTATTCTAAGATATTCGCTGCACTTCAACCTGATGGATGTGATGATCCGTGACACTCATCATCATCCGTCCTTATGAATGCGTGCCAGACAACCACTCCCGTTCTACCTTAGATCAAGCGCGTGTCTCTTAGCCTCCATTCCGAAAGATTGGAGTCTTCGTGGTATAAGCTAGAATTATTGGCGGCCATTCTTGAGAATCTGGAAAGTATAAACCTTGTTTGTGGTATTTCGAGTAGGATTCAGGGATTGAATGACTGTGACGAGCTTCAAACTCGCCAGTGTTGGGCGTAATGACAGACACAAAAGGATCAATGGATCCTATTCCGACATGATCGAGAACCGACAGATGATTAGCCGTGCTGTGACAGAGCATTTGGACCATTTTCACTGAGAGGATGGGAAGTAGCCATTGACAACGGTGACGCCCTACATATAGCTTGCCATGAAAAGGAGTAAGAATGATTGGATGAAAGCAATAGGAAAGCTGAGATTCAAAAGGGATAAAACATCTCCATACACTTATCTGAAATTCCCACCAATGATTTACATAAGTATCTCTATCTCTATTTTATGCTTTATTTATCTTTATATTCAAAAACCATTATAACCATTATTATCCGCCTAACTGAGATTTACAAGATGACCATAGCTTGTTTCATACCAACAATCTCCGTGGGATCGACCCTTACTCACGTAAGGTATTACTTGGACGACCCAGTGCACTTGCTAGTTAGTTATGCGAAGTTGTGACAAAGTGTGATTCACGTTTGAGAGCTCCAAGTTTATTGGTGCCATTGTTGATGATCACAATTTTGTGCACCATCCTTTTCTTAGTTAGGGGTGTTTAAAACCAAACCAGACCGAACAAAATCGGTCAACCGAACCGAAAAACCGAGAACTGAATAAACCGAAAACCGAAAATATAAAAAAATCATATTTTTCTATTTTTTATGCGGTTCAGTTCGGTTTTCAGTTTTGATACTGAAAACTCTAACCGAACCGGTCAACTAAAAACCATAAAAAACCATTCCCCCACCCCCAAAGGGCCCAAGCCCAACCCATCAGATAACCTAACATGACTACTAACTCATTAACTCCTATTCTCCTAACCTAGCGCAGCCAAGAAACCCCATTACCCTAACCCCTCCCAGTGCCAGCAGCGCCTCCCACTCCAACTCAGTAACTCTTATTCTCCTATTCTTCTATTCTCCCAACCGCCTCCTAGCCCCGCCTCCCAGTCCCTCGCAGCAACGCCTCCCAGTCGCGCCTCGCAGCAACGCCTCCTAGCAGCGCTGGACCAGCCACCCAGTAGCGCCAGACCAGCCCCTCCCAGCACGCAGCACCTCCCAACACCGACACCAGATATGGAGGATCCAACTCATCCATGTCAGGTATTAATTTGAATTATTTATGTTTCATGTTCAGTGAATTTTCGTTTGAATTTCTGGTAATTGTTAAATAATTTTATTTTGTTTGAATTTATGCTTTTGTTTGAATAATTTCTGTTCTTTGTTCAGTTTAATTTTGCTTTTGTTTGAATAATTTCTGTTCTTTGATCAGTGTAATTTTGTTTGAATTTATGCTTTTGTTTGAATAATTTTTGTTCTATGTTCAGTGTATTTTTGTTTGAATTTCTAGTAATTGTTAATAATTTTATTTTGTTTAATTTTCTGCTTCTGTTTGAATAATTTTTGTTCTATGTTCATTTGTTCAGTGTATTGTTGTTCATTGTATAATATATTTGTTGTTAATTTACTAAAATTGCTTCTGATTGTTGTTATGTTGTTCATTATTCAATGTTCAAGCTCAAAGGATGTCCTTAACAATTAACATAGAAAGCTTTTCCATTTTTTGCATATGGTAGTTGTTAAAAGTTTTTTGAAAATATAATCCACTTAAGAATCAATTTACATGTTTTCATCTTCAAATTATATTAAACTTGCATAGTGTTTAAATTTACATTTTACTATTATTAATAATGTGGGAAGAACAAAGGGTAGTTTTTTATGGTGAACAATAACAAAGAAAAGTTATTATCATCACTCACAACATTGCATAAAATTGACGTACAAGTTTATATAAGAAAGTAATAATACTATGATTTAGGTGTTCTTTGATCCAAACTCATAATGCATAATTATAAGAACAAATAAGTACTTGATATAGATTAGACAGCTATTTGTTTTTCATTGTTTAGAGAAATTTATTGTTTTATTATTTTACTTGTTATTGATTCATTGATTTCATTATTGCTGGATGTTGTTTTATTGCTGATTCACTGTTCATTATTTTATTTGTTGTTCATTCTTCAGGAAAATTGCTTCTGATTGGTGGTTCACAGGTTCAGTGGGTTTCTCTCTATGCATCAATTCTAGACCACATGTTTTGTAAACAAGATCTTGATTTTGTAAACAAGATCTTGATTTTGTAAATTGCTTGTAAATTGATTTTGTTGTTTAATGTATTTGTTTAGTAAGTTTGATGTCAGTTCAAGTGAGAATATGGGTGACAGTGACACTGGATTGCTGATTTCAATTGTGTATTTGTGTTGGTCAATTTCAATGTATAAGACTTTGTGAAATAGTATGGTAGTATTTTTTTTGAGTTGATTGAAAAAACCGAACAAATCGAACCAAATCAAACCGATTTTAATTGGTTTGGTTTGGTTCAGATGGCCTCGACTCCAAAACCAAACCAAACCGAACTGCAGTTTAATTAGACGATCGGATCGGATGATATTTCTCTAAAAAACTGAACCAAACCGCACCGCGAACACCCCTACTCTTAGTCATACCCTTGAGCCACTAGTCTAGCTTTGTTTTTAACAATATTACCATCCTCACATGATTTATTTCGAAAGATCCATTTAGTACCCATTACCTTCTTACTGTACGAATTAGGCACCAAAGTCCAAATTTCATTCTTCTCATATTGGACCAGTTTTTTCTCCATTGCCTTGACCCATGAAGAATCATTAAGGGCTTCCTCCATGTTTTGAGGTTCCACATGAGAGATAAGCGCAAGATCATTAAGTTCGGCCCTTCTTCTACTTGAGGATCTTGTGGTAACTCCTCGAGATGGATCTCCAATAATAAATTCATATAGATAGTTATTCAAGAACTTCTATACTCTGGGTTTTGGTGTAGTGATATCATATTAGGTATGATTGGGTTTTGTACTATTGAGATTTTCAGAATTCTCTGCTTCAGTAGGAGACAAAATAGAATTGTCTCTTGCATTTTGGTTTGCATAATTAGGAACAATATTTTTCAATGTGGGTTCTAATTTGTCTTCACTTTGGATCCTTTTTGAGTTTAATTTAGTTTCAATTCCTCCATCATTCTCCTTAATAACACTAGAAATTGTGTTAGATTCACAAAAGATAATATGTATGAATTCTTCAATAATTCTATGTTTTTTGCGGTAAACTTTATATGCTTTACTAGTGGTTGAATAACCAACAAAAATACCTTCATAAAAATTTGGATCAAACTTTCCAAGATTATCTTTAGCATTTAAAACAAAGCATTTGCATCCAAAAATATGAAAATACTTAAAATTGAGTGGTATTCTTTTCCAAAGCTCATATGGTATTTTCTTTAAGACTTTTCGAATGATGGCTCGGTTCAAAATATAACAAACAGTATTTACAGCTTCAACCTAAAGGAATTTTGAAACTTTATTTTCACAAAGTATTGCCCTAGCCATTTCTTGAAGGCTTCTATTTTTCCTTTCAACAATCCTATTTTGTTGAGGTGTTCTAGGACATGAAAAATTTTGAGAAATTCCAAATTCCTCACAAAATAATTAAAAGCCTTGGTTTTTAAATTCTTTTACATGGTCACTTATAAAAATAGTTTTTAAATCTTTTTCATTTTGAATCTATTTTGCATAGAATTGAAAAAACTAAAAAGGCATCATTCTTATGAGTTAAGAAAAGAATCCATCCAAATTTTGTATAGTCATCAACCACCACCAAACCATAGTGTTTACCTCCTAGACTTTGAGTCCTAGTAGGACCAAAAAGATCAATATGTAGTATTTC
Source organism: Arachis stenosperma (assembly GCF_014773155.1). NCBI lineage: Eukaryota > Viridiplantae > Streptophyta > Magnoliopsida > Fabales > Fabaceae > Arachis > Arachis stenosperma. The sequence goes on from NC_080382.1 coordinate 117,323,812, forward strand.
TAATGATCTTTTGGTAGAGATGTTATCCTTGGGTTTAAAAAAGCTTTTAGTTTGTTTACCTAATTGGCAAGCATCACAAGTGATGTCCTTGTCAAATTTGATTTTTGGAAGATATCTAACGGAATTCTCTTTCACAACCTTAGAAATTTGAAATATGCTAGCATGTCCCAATTTCTTATGCTATAACCATTTTTCATATTCAATGGAAGTAAAACAAGCTACATTTTGTTCTTTTACTTTCTCCAAGGTAAGTCCATACACATTATTGCATCTTTTGACTACAAACAAAGTTTTTCTAGAATTTTCAGAAACAACTAAGCATTTCATTCTTTTGAAAATAACCAAATAACCTAAATCACATAATTAGCGAATGCTTAGAAGATTATAATTCAGTCCATCAACCAAGAATACATCATTAATGAAGGTCGAGAAACTCTTACCAACCTTACCTACGGCCACTATCTTTCCCTTTCCATCATCACCGAAAGTCACAAAGTCTCCATCATACTTGTCGAACTTGATGAAGAATGTGGACTTTTTGGTCATGTGCTTAGAGCATCAATTATCTAAGTATCACATGTCTTTCTTCTTCTTGGATATTAGCAAAACTGCACAATACTTTCAAGTGACCTTAGGTATCCAAACCATTTTAGACTCTTTAATGTTAAACCTTCTTGGTTGCCTAAGAGTATGTATTTGCCAATTACTTTGTAAACTTTATTACAAATCATTCTTTCAAAGATGAAGCATTGAATAGGTGAATGACCAAACCAATTGCATGTATGACAAAATTTTTTGCTTGTTCATTTTTCAAAGTGATTTGGTTTTTGAAAGCTTTTGTTTTTGGACGTTGAGACTTCATTTCAAAGCATAATTTTTCAAAAACATATTCAGATTTTTCATGATATCCAACCCAACTCTTTCAAAAAAAGGTTTTTGACTAGCCAATAATTTGTCTAAGTTTTCAAAACTTTAGACAAATTTAGCTATGTCTTGATTTAAACCCTTAATCACTTTATGTAACCTTTCATTTTTTTCAATGCAATTTAAGTAGGTAACAACAGAATGCTTTTCATCAAGATTTTTTATTTTCAGATCTAAACCTTTGTTCTCTTCAACAAGATCAACAGTACTTTCGACTTTTAATTTTTCTTTGAGGTAAGCATTTTTAGCTTTTAAAATATCATTTTTAGATTCAAGTTCATGGCATTGATTCAAAAAATTTCTAATCTTTTTAGTAAGATCATCAATCATGAGATGTAGTTCTTTATTAGTGGGTTCAAGAAAGATTACCTCATCATTTTGACTGTGTTTGGCCATTAAACATACTTGAGAGAGTTATGGTCTGATTCTTAATCCTCTTAGTGTCATTTTTCAGATCTTCCCAAGAAGCCATGAGCACTTTCTTCTTGTCCTTCTGAGATTTGTCTTCCCTCTTCAATTTGGGATAATCGTATTTGTAGTGTCCAGCTTTTTTGTAGTTGTGACAAATGACTTTGATGATGTCCTTCTTTGGTTCCTTTGAGTTGCCTCCTCTGCTCCTTCCTTTTAGTCTTATCAACCTTCTAAGTTTTCTAGCAAAAACACAATCTCGTTATCTGATAAACAGTCTCTGAATTCATAATCTAATAATTCAGCATAAGATTTAAGAGCCACTCCTTTCTTTTTTGTGTCAATTTTCATGTGAGTGATGTCGTAAGCTAGTAACTTTCCTTTCAGCTCATCATAGGTCATTTGGCTTGGGTTACTACTTTCAGAGATAACAATAGCCTTGGTTTCTCACTCTTTTGTTTGACTTCTCAGGACTTTCCTCACCAACACTTGTTTGAAATGAGTAATTTCTATAGCATCCAAGCTATTTATGATGATAGAGAACCTCTCAAATATTTCATCTATTGATTCTCCTTCCTTCATAGTAAACATTTCATACTCTTTGCTCAGCATGTCAATTCTTGTTTCTTTTACTTTTGTGGTGCCCTCATGTGTAACTTGGAGCTTATCCCAGATTTACTTTATTTTTTTGCATCTAGAAACCTTTCGGTATTTTTCAAAGCTGATGGCACAGTTTAGTATGTTGATAGCCTTGGCATTGAATTGCACATTTTTCTTGTCATTGTCATTCCATTTTGCTTATGCTTTAGGAGTAACAACACCTTCAGCGCTTGTTTTGGTTGGAATTTGAGGACTATTCATGATTATTTTCCAGAGGTTGTAATCCACAGACTGAACAAAGATCTTCATTCTTTCTTTCTAGTACTTGTAATTTTTTCGATAATTGAGGTTTTTTGTTAGATTGCCCTTCTGTCAGTGTGTAAGCCACTGTGTTAGATCCCATGTTGTTTGTCATCTGGATCTTTCCTCCAAACTATGAAACTTGATCTCTTTGAGACCAAACTCTGATACCAATTGATAGATATCAGTGTCTAAGAGAAGGGGATTGAATATTGACCTCCTTTTACTTTGCTTGATTAATCTTGAAGTTGGATGGAATTTTTAGATTCAATAGTGTTACTTTTGGTGAAAAGTAAGAGATTATTTTATCTTTTCTCTTGTAGAAGGATGACCCAAACCTGAAATACGTGCAAGGTATAAAGCTGTGAAGTCTAGCTGGATAGAATAAGTAGAAAATTATTTTGTTTTATCTCCTGAAGTGAAAAACCAAAAATAGAGAAGAGAAGAATAAGTGATACAGCCATATATCCTGATTCAGCTACTCAGTGCAATATAGTCTACATACAGTCTCTATCATAACTATGATGGAATTTCACTATCTTTGAACGAGATTACATTCACTAATTTTTTCTAAGATTCTATCTAATCCTATCTGGGACAAATCCAGTTTCTAACCTAAACTAGATTTGACTAGGAACTCACTGTAACCTTCAACAACAAAGTGCTCACCAAACTTGTAAGAAAATCTCCTCAAGATTATGACAACAAAATAGAAATACATACAAAGAATTTCTGAGATAAACATAGGCTTTTCTCCAAGTCTAACTCTCTTACGTTTTTTCACTCAATGATTTTTTCTTACATACTTCACTATAATGCCTTTTACCATTGAAACAAAGAAAAACTAGACTGAGAAAGCAGAATATTTAATAAAAATCATGAAGGAGAAGAATGGTAATAGCTCTGTAAGCTATGAGAACCCAAACGTTGTGCTCTCACTCCTTACCTCAATCATTGGCCGTTCACCCTTTTAATAGAAAAGTGAAGCTTCCAAAGTTTGAAACTTTTTTTTAGCACATTGGACTTCTTCTCTTAAAAATTCAGTAGCAGCAGCGGCATCACAAAGGAGAGATATAGTAGAGGCAATGACTGAATTATACATACATCCATACCTTCTATCTTCTCTTTCATCTTTTTTTTTTTTAAATTGCTTGTTGAATTTGAACCCTTCTTCTTGCTTTGGTTCCAAGTTTAATTCTTGAATGTTGATTCACAACAGAAATTCATCATTTTCAACATCTTCAACTTTTCACTTCTATGTATACAAGAAAAAGATTTCTTCACCGAGCTTTTATGAAACATAAATATGAAAATGCTTTTTGTGATTTTCCCTTCGGATGTGATCTTTGTCTTTAGCCCTAACTTCTTCGACTTCCTCTTCTTACTTAGTTTTGATAACTCACCTTTTTAGTTCTTTGATTCTGTTCCAACTCAGAGCTTCCTCTTTTTTCTTTTTTTTTTTTTTTTGCTTTTTCTTCTGAGAAATCACGTGAGTGATGAAAAAGGGAAAAGAGAGAGTTTTGGTTTGGTGGTGTGGTGTTTTGGTTCAGATGCAAATGTAGTTTCAGTCTTTAATTTGCAACCGATTTGAATGAATGGACTTGGATCAATTGTTGGGCCTTGTGCTTGTGTTTGGGCCAGACTTAATTTTTCCTTTCTTCCTTATTTTGGTCAAATTGTTTGCTTTTATTTTCGATGAAATTAGCCACTCATTCTTTGAATTAAATATGATGATATGAGTACTTTGTTTAAATTAAACCAATATTAAGCTTCATTAATTTGTTGGGCCTATTTTTTTTGGATCAGTGTTATTAAATTAATTTTTTGTACATTAAACAACTTAATCATATAAATAATTGTATTTTTCTTTTCAATAATAATATTCGGTTATCATTTATAATATGTTGTTAGTTTTTTAAATTCAACATGTTTTATTTTTTTAAAAAATTAAAATCTTGAATAACATTTTAAAATGAGATTTTTTGTATGTCTTTCAAAAATTTGAGATTTTACTCTAACTGTCGACTGAAACTCTACTTGTTGGGTTGCTAGAGTTATAAAAAATAAAATGAAACTAATATTATAACAAGTCACAGTTATTGCAACATGAATCGAATCCTGTAAAGTAAAAATTCATCAAATTAAAACTTAAAATTATTTAAAATAAAAAGTATTTTAAGTTGAAAACTTTTAAATATTCAAATAACACTTTTAGAGGTATTTTTTATTTATAATTTATATTTTTTAAAATTGCAATTTTGGCGTGTATGACGTTTTTATTAATATATTTTATTATAGTATAATTATATATATATATATATATATATATATATATATATATTTAAATATGGTGTAAAATAGAAGAATAAGGATGAACATAATAAAAAATAGTTAAGAGTATGATTTAAAGAATTTTATAGTATATACTAATAGTCAATAACACATGTAAAAAGAGAGAAAAAATTATCATACATATTTAATGGAAGTAGATAACATTTTTATTTACAAAAAATATTATCTTTTTATTTATAACGTATATTTAATTGGACGAGCATAATAAAGATCGCCGAAAATTAGGCAAATTTCACGCATTATGTGAAGTTCATCGAGGATTAGACGAACTTCTTCTAAATAAAAAAAAATTGAATTCTGGAAATTAAAGGTAGAATAATTTATTTTGGAATTAATTTTTTTATTTTAATTTAAAAAAAATTGCTAGATGAATTTTCTTTCGAAATCTAAAAAATGTGTGCCACTATATCTACATTAACTATAAAAGAGAAACGAAAACGCCACAAAATGAGAAAAACATAGTATAATATAAGAGGATTATTGAAATTTAAAATCTAAAAATATTATAACAACAAACAATATAATGAGAGGGATAAGAGAGAAAAAAAAAAAGAAAAGAAAAAAGAGTGAATGAAAAAGAAAGAAAGAAAAAAAAAAGAAAGTTTAATTATTTTGTAAGTCTTTATAGTTTTATCAAATTTTTAATAGATTATTATTTTTTTTTAATTGGGTCTTTATACATTAATTTTTTTTTTCAATTTAGTATCAGTTAATATTAAACTAAAAAAAACGTTAGTAAATTGAGAAATTACTTGTATATTTCTATCTTTCATCTATAATAGTTAAGTTCATATTTCTCTGAGATTTTTTTTTTCTTTCTCGTTTTCTCTTCTTCCCAGTTTTTCTCTTCCAACACACATTGTATTCTGCCTAACTTACCTTACAGCTTGTTTTTTTTTTTTATCAATGGCATAAAGTTCATTCTCAAGTCTCAACCAACCGGACAATTTTGATAGTTAAAAAAAGAGAGTACTAGTAAAAGAAGTTTCTCTATACCTAATAAAGCACCACCTACAACATAAGGAAAATATATTAGAACATCAAACATAAAGAGAAAGCCCCATATATAAGATGACATGAAAAGAGCAAAACAATAGCAGTATACCCCATATATAAGATGACATGAAAAGAGCAAAACAATAGCAGTATACCCCATATATAAGATGACATGAAAAGAGCAAAATTATAGCAGTATTATTTAATATATTACTTCCTATACAACAACTTACAAACTTGCTTACACATTTTTACTTTGCGAACCAAACAAAAATGATAGGAAAAGACATATGGTAATAATTACATTTTCTTAACATTAGAATTTATAGAATTATAAATGGAATTAAAAAAACATTAATAAAATAAATAGTAGCACAAAATAGCTAATCTCAACTAAATAAATTACAGAATTACACGAAAAGTACCACCAAGTGAACACAATTCCTGTCATAAGGCACAAATAAAGAAATCACGGCATCTTAATTCAGCTTGACTCGAGCTTAGCAGAAAATTCAAACTCAAACTTCAACCTAAAAATGTTAAAGTATGACTTTAATTTAAATAAAAAAGACTACTATGCACAACAAAAAAACTAAGAAGCAAGAACTATAAAAAAGAACATGATTTATCCCATTCTAATTGAGAAAGATTTATAAAACTCTACATTTTAAACAAAATAATAAAAAACAAAGTAATTGAACCCCTCCCCACTTTATCAAATAAGTTCATAAATCATTTTATCAAAAAAATTGACATGCTTAAACCTAAGAAATCAACCTTAAAAAACAGAAATAAAAATTAAATCATCACCTGTTATTATAGAGCCAGCTCAGGCAACAAGGGCAAGACGAAGGCACGGCGCAGCGAGATGAGGGGAGGCGAGACAATGGAAGGCAATGGATCCATTGATAGTGGACTAGCAGAGCACCCGTCGACGACGCAGAGAGACGACGACCACCAAGCAACGGACGACGACACCACAATGCAACGTAGGAGAAATACGGCTAGACGAAAACTTTAGAGAAGAACTTAGGAATGGCTTGGGTTCTGATTTTGGGACAAAATACCAAGAGTTCTTTTAGTATTTTAAAAGTATGAAAGTGCCCTCAATTAGGTATTCTAATCCAATTATGAGAATATTCGTTTTTTCAATAGAATATTCTGTTATTTTAAACATTTTTGTCACGACAGGGACTAAATTGAAAAAAAAAACATATAGAGACCCAATTGGAAAGAAAAGAGTATAAAGATCTAATTGAAAATTCAATGAAACTATAGGGGCCTGCAGAATAATTAAACCAAAATAAAAAAAGGGTCACGACTGCCTTGTAGATTAAATTTGTAGCGTCAACCCTCCACACAAAGATGGATTTCCTCTCCCTTTTTTGCACAGAGGAGAGAAAGAGGATTTCTCAAAATATTCTTGTTCTCATTTCAAATATTCATAGATATGAATAAAACAATAATACTTACAAAAAGAGAAATGGGAATCAATGTTAGGGTTTATCTTGTGCTTAATTTAGTAGATTTTATCCATTATTATCATACTTATATAATTCGCATATTTTACATTTTCCTTCCTAATTTCGTACTATGAGTGAAAACATGTTTTTTTGACCTTAAATTAGCTAATTTTAATCCTCTCTTATTACCATTCGATGCCGTGATATGTTTGCTGAGTGTTTTCAGGGTTTATAGGGTAGGAATAGCTTAGAGGATGGAAAGGAAGCATGCAAAAGTGGAAGGAACACAAGAAATTGAGGTTTTGGAAAGCTGGCAGCGATGCGCACGCGTGGTATGATGCATACAAGTGACTGGCACAGGATACAAGCGACGCATATGCGTGGGACGACATGTACGCGTGACCAAGTTTTTGATTCAGCAACGCGTACGCATGACAAAGCGTCACGTGCTGCAGATATCAGAAAGCGCTGGGGGCGATTTCTCGGCTGGTTTTGGCCCAGTCCCAAGCCCGAAAACACATATTAGAGGCTGCAGAGTGGGAGAATCATTCATTCACTTCTCATTCATCATTCATTCACAATTAGTTAGGTTTGAGATGTAGTTTTCTAAAGAAAGAGGCTCTCTCCTCTCTCTAGGTTTTAGGGTTTCTCTTTTCAATTTCTTCTCAAATTCATATTCAATGTTCCTTTAATTTAGTTTTTCTTTACTCTTGTTTGTTCTAGCATCTTATTTTTTTAGTTTATTTGTTATTGCTTCTATTTGTTTACTTCATTATTGATGTACACTTGCCCCCTTTGATTTAGATTAATGCAATTCATACTTTTATGGTATTGTTCTTTCTTTAATCATTGGTTATTGTTGTCTTGCAATTGGGTATCTTAGATTTTATTATCTCTTATTAATTTTCTATGTTTTTATTATGTGCCTTCCAAGTATTTGATAAAATGTTTGGGAGGATTTTAATTTATATTTTTATGTTCTTAACTTGGATTAATTAATTAGAGACTCTTGAGTTATCAAAAGTCTTTTGTTGATTGGTAATTAAGACTTGCTAGTTGGCTTAGACTTCATTAAATCTAGTCTTAGATTAGCACTTGTGAACCTAAGCTGATTTTACTCACTTGTCTTACCTTCATTGTTAGAGGTTAACTAAGTGAAAGTAAAAGGCAATTACCATCACAATTGATGATGATAATGAGGATAGGAATTCCAATTCTCAATCCTTGCTAGGACTTTTCTTAATTTTTATTTTACTTCCTTGTTATTTACATTTCTTGTCTCTTATTTCAAAATCCAAAAAGATATAATCTGATACGTGCTTCAAATGTTCGAGATATGAAGAGTTCAAGTATTATTTAGAAGATATTAGTTTACATGTTTAGAATATTTTAATTTAATGTATTTTGATTTTGTTTATTTAATTACTAGATTGGGCCTTATGATTATGGGCTTTAGGGTTTTTCTTTGTTTTAACCTAATAAGAGGTTATAAATACCTCCTTAGCTATTGTAGTCGCAGAATAGAATTTTTAGAGGTTTCAAAACCCCTTTTTGGTTTCGTGATGAAACCATGGTGTGGACAATTGAGGTTGAGGAGTCCCTCTCTTGTTACATCGGGGAATTGAGTAGAAGGTTGAGGAGTCCCTTCGATTCAATTTCCAAACTATGGCGTTGGCAAGTTAGGTTGAGGAGTCCCTTTCTTGTTGCGTCAAGAAATTGGGTAGAAAGTAGAGTGATTCTCTTTGTATTCAATTTCAATCTATCATTTTTATTTTTATTTTAATTTCAATGTATCTTTTTATTCAGTTTGAATCCTTATTTTCTTGTTTATCTTTTATTTTCCATATCATTTGGTATCAGAGCTCAGGTATTAGATTAATTCTTATTAATCTATATTTGTTCTTCTTTTATCATAAAAAAAGAGTCCAGTATGTCGCATCTTTCTTTAAGTTTTCGTGTTCTTGTTTTTCGTTTGTGTTTCATTATTGTTTTGTCATCATTGTTGATTTTATTGTTTAAAAAATAAAAAAAAAGCATACAGTGCAAAAAAAAAGAAATATATACAAAAAAAGAAAAAAAAGAAATTATCTTCCTTGTAATTTTTGTGCTTTTCATATTCTATTTTTTCCACCTACAAGATTCGAGGACGAATCTTTTTTGAAGAGGAGGAGAATGATACGTGCTTCAAATGTTCGAGATATGAAGAGTTCAAGTATTATTTAGAAGATATTAGTTTACATGTTTAGAATATTTTAATTTAATGTATTTTGATTTTGTTTATTTAATTACTAGATTGGGCCTTATGATTATGGGCTTTAGGGTTTTTCTTTGTTTTAACCTAATAAGAGGTTATAAATACCTCCTTAGCTATTGTAGTCGCAGAATAGAATTTTTAGAGGTTTCAAAACCCCTTTTTGGTTTCGTGATGAAACCATGGTGTGGACAATTGAGGTTGAGGAGTCTCTCTCTTGTTACATCGGGGAATTGAGTAGAAGGTTGAGGAGTCCCTTCGATTCAATTTCCAAACTATGGCGTTGGCAAGTTAGGTTGAGGAGCCCCTTTCTTGTTGCGTCAAGAAATTGGGTAGAAAGTAGAGTGATTCTCTTTGTATTCAATTTCAATCTATCATTTTTATTTTTATTTTAATTTCAATGTATCTTTTTATTCAGTTTGAATCCTTATTTTCTTGTTTATCTTTTATTTTCCATATCATTTGGTATCAGAGCTCAGGTATTAGATTAATTCTTATTAATCTATATTTGTTCTTCTTTTATCATAAAAAAAGAGTCCAGTATGTCGCATCTTTCTTTAAGTTTTCGTGTTCTTGTTTTTCGTTTGTGTTTCATTATTGTTTTGTCATCATTGTTGATTTTATTGTTTAAAAAAATAAAAAAAAGCATACAGTGCAAAAAAAAAGAAATATATACAAAAAAAGAAAAAAAAAAGAAATTATCTTCCTTGTAATTTTTGTGCTTTTCATATTCTATTTTTTCCACCTACAAGATTCGAGGACGAATCTTTTTTGAAGAGGAGGAGAATGATACGTGCTTCAAATGTTCGAGATATGAAGAGTTCAAGTATTATTTAGAAGATATTAGTTTACATGTTTAGAATATTTTAATTTAATGTATTTTGATTTTGTTTATTTAATTACTAGATTGGGCCTTATGATTATGGGCTTTAGGGTTTTTCTTTGTTTTAACCTAATAAGAGGTTATAAATACCTCCTTAGCTATTGTAGTCGCAGAATAGAATTTTTAGAGGTTTCAAAACCCCTTTTTGGTTTCGTGATGAAACCATGGTGTGGACAATTGAGGTTGAGGAGTCCCTCTCTTGTTACATCGGGGAATTGAGTAGAAGGTTGAGGAGTCCCTTCGATTCAATTTCCAAACTATGGCGTTGGCAAGTTAGGTTGAGGAGTCCCTTTCTTGTTGCGTCAAGAAATTGGGTAGAAAGTAGAGTGATTCTCTTTGTATTCAATTTCAATCTATCATTTTTATTTTATTTTAATTTCAATGTATCTTTTTATTCAGTTTGAATCCTTATTTTCTTGTTTATCTTTTATTTTCCATATCATTTGGTATCAGAGCTCAGGTATTAGATTAATTCTTATTAATCTATATTTGTTCTTCTTTTATCATAAAAAAAGAGTCCAGTATGTCGCATCTTTCTTTAAGTTTTCGTGTTCTTGTTTTTCGTTTGTGTTTCATTATTGTTTTGTCATCATTGTTGATTTTATTGTTTAAAAAAATAAAAAAAAAGCATACAGTGCAAAAAAAAAGAAATATATACAAAAAAAGAAAAAAAAGAAATTATCTTCCTTGTAATTTTTGTGCTTTTCATATTCTATTTTTTCCACCTACAAGATTCGAGGACGAATCTTTTTTGAAGAGGAGGAGAATGATACGTGCTTCAAATGTTCGAGATATGAAGAGTTCAAGTATTATTTAGAAGATATTAGTTTACATGTTTAGAATATTTTAATTTAATGTATTTTGATTTTGTTTATTTAATTACTAGATTGGGCCTTATGATTATGGGCTTTAGGGTTTTTCTTTGTTTTAACCTAATAAGAGGTTATAAATACCTCCTTAGCTATTGTAGTCGCAGAATAGAATTTTTAGAGGTTTCAAAACCCCTTTTTGGTTTCGTGATGAAACCATGGTGTGGACAATTGAGGTTGAGGAGTCTCTCTCTTGTTACATCGAGGAATTGAGTAGAAGGTTGAGGAGTCCCTTCGATTCAATTTCCAAACTATGGCGTTGGCAAGTTAGGTTGAGGAGCCCCTTTCTTGTTGCGTCAAGAAATTGGGTAGAAAGTAGAGTGATTCTCTTTGTATTCAATTTCAATCTATCATTTTTATTTTTATTTTAATTTCAATGTATCTTTTTATTCAGTTTGAATCCTTATTTTCTTGTTTATCTTTTATTTTCCATATCATTTGGTATCAGAGCTCAGGTATTAGATTAATTCTTATTAATCTATATTTGTTCTTCTTTTATCATAAAAAAAGAGTCCAGTATGTCGCATCTTTCTTTAAGTTTTCGTGTTCTTGTTTTTCGTTTGTGTTTCATTATTGTTTTGTCATCATTGTTGATTTTATTGTTTAAAAAAATAAAAAAAAAGCATACAGTGCAAAAAAAAAGAAATATATACAAAAAAAGAAAAAAAAGAAATTATCTTCCTTGTAATTTTTGTGCTTTTCATATTCTATTTTTTCCACCTACAAGATTCGAGGACGAATCTTTTTTGAAGAGGAGGAGAATGATACGTGCTTCAAATGTTCGAGATATGAAGAGTTCAAGTATTATTTAGAAGATATTAGTTTACATGTTTAGAATATTTTAATTTAATGTATTTTGATTTTGTTTATTTAATTACTAGATTGGGCCTTATGATTATGGGCTTTAGGGTTTTTCTTTGTTTTAACCTAATAAGAGGTTATAAATACCTCCTTAGCTATTGTAGTCGCAGAATAGAATTTTTAGAGGTTTCAAAACCCCTTTTTGGTTTCGTGATGAAACCATGGTGTGGACAATTGAAGTTGAGGAGTCCCTCTCTTGTTACATCGGGGAATTGAGTAGAAGGTTGAGGAGTCCCTTCGATTCAATCTCCAAACTATGGCGTTGGCAAGTTAGGTTGAGGAGTCCCTTTCTTGTTGCGTCAAGAAATTGGGTAGAAAGTAGAGTGATTCTCTTTGTATTCAATTTCAATCTATCATTTTTATTTTTATTTTAATTTCAATGTATCTTTTTATTCAGTTTGAATCCTTATTTTCTTGTTTATCTTTTATTTTCCATATCATTTGGTATCAGAGCTCAGGTATTAGATTAATTCTTATTAATCTATATTTGTTCTTTTATCATAAAAAAAGAGTCCAGTATGTCGCATCTTTCTTTAAGTTTTCGTGTTCTTATTTTTCGTTTGTGTTTCATTATTGTTTTGTCATCATTGTTGATTTTATTGTTTAAAAAAATTAAAAAAAGCATACAGTGCAAAAAAAAAAGAAATATATACAAAAAAAGAAAAAAAAAGAAATTATCTTCCTTGTAATTTTTGTTCTTTTCATATTCTATTTTTTCCACCTACAAGATTCGAGGACGAATCTTTTTTGAAGAGGAGGAGAATGATACGTGCTTCAAATGTTCGAGATATGAAGAGTTCAAGTATTATTTAGAAGATATTAGTTTACATGTTTAGAATATTTTAATTTAATGTATTTTGATTTTGTTTATTTAATTACTAGATTGAGCCTTATGATTATGGGCTTTAGGGTTTTTCTTTGTTTTAACCTAATAAGAGGTTATGAATACCTCCTTAGCTATTGTAGTCGCAGAATAGAATTTTTAGAGGTTTCAAAACCCCTTTTTGGTTTCGTGATGAAACCATGGTGTGGACAATTGAGGTTGAGGAGTCCCTCTCTTGTTACATCGGGGAATTGAGTAGAAGGTTGAGGAGTCCCTTCGATTCAATCTCCAAACTATGGCGTTGGCAAGTTAGGTTGAGGAGTCCCTTTCTTGTTGCGTCAAGAAATTGGGTAGAAAGTAGAGTGATTCTCTTTCTATTCAATTTCAATCTATCATTTTTATTTTTATTTTAATTTCAATGTATCTTTTTATTCAGTTTGAATCCTTATTTTCTTGTTTATCTTTTATTTTCCATATCATTTGGTATCAGAGCTCAGGTATTAGATTAATTCTTATTAATCTATATTTGTTCTTCTTTTATCATAAAAAAAGAGTCCAGTATGTCGCATCTTTCTTTAAGTTTTCGTGTTCTTGTTTTTCGTTTGTGTTTCATTATTGTTTTGTCATCATTGTTGATTTTATTGTTTAAAAAAATAAAAAAAAGCATACAGTGCAAAAAAAAAAGAAAAAAAAATTATCTTCCTTGTAATTTTTGTGCTTTTCATATTCTATTTTTTCCACCTACAAGATTCGAGGACGAATCTTTTTTGAAGAGGAGGAGAATGATACGTGCTTCAAATGTTCGAGATATGAAGAGTTCAAGTATTATTTAGAAGATATTAGTTTACATGTTTAGAATATTTTAATTTAATGTATTTTGATTTTGTTTATTTAATTACTAGATTGGGCCTTATGATTATGGGCTTTAGGGTTTTTCTTTGTTTTAACCTAATAAGAGGTTATAAATACCTCCTTAGCTATTGTAGTCGCAGAATAGAATTTTTAGAGGTTTCAAAACCCCTTTTTGGTTTCGTGATGAAACCATGGTGTGGACAATTGAGGTTGAGGAGTCCCTCTCTTGTTACATCGGGGAATTGAGTAGAAGGTTGAGGAGTCCCTTCGATTCAATTTCCAAACTATGGCGTTGGCAAGTTAGGTTGAGGAGTCCCTTTCTTGTTGCGTCAAGAAATTGGGTAGAAAGTAGAGTGATTCTCTTTGTATTCAATTTCAATCTATCATTTTTATTTTTATTTTAATTTCAATGTATCTTTTTATTCAGTTTGAATCCTTATTTTCTTGTTTATCTTTTATTTTCCATATCATAATCTCATAACCAATAATAAACTACACTTTCCTACAATTTCTTGAGAGACGACCCGAGGTTTAATACTTCGGTTAATTTTATTGGTTTGCTTAAGTGACAAACATATTAAATTTGATTGAGGTTGAATTGTTGATTTAGAATTATACTTGCAACATGAATATTTTTGTGAAAATCTTTACCGACATTTTTTCGCCCATCAATCAACTTAGGTTGATTGAATGATCAGCTCATTTGTCAGTTTTATAAGTTCGAGAATTCGAATCTTATCTTATATATACAACAACCCATTGACTAAAAACAGAGACAAAAAGAACCCCAAAAGATGCTAACGACAAATAAGTTTTCGAAAGATTTAAAAACATAACAAAAAATAGATATTAAATATATATTCTAGAAAAAGACTTTACATATCAGATTTTGATGCAAATTTTTGCAATTATTATTAGAAAAATAATATCTTTACATCTTTAAAATTTGGTAATTTTATGTCACGTGAATTTTTTAAAAGAAAGTTTTTTTTGTGTGAATTACCATTTTTTTTTTGAAAAATAAAAAGAAAAATTCAGAGATAAAATTAATAGTTTACTTTAAATTTTTTGTGCATATTCTAAATATTTATTTAAATATTGTCACAAAAATTCAGATCAAATAGATTAGCCATTTGCTAAATACAAATTTATTTTGTCACTTACAAAAAATATAATAAATATTGGTTATTTTTGTCGCATTTTTATATTGTTCATGGACTGTTTTGTTGATAATATTTTTTTGAAACCTTAGCTTTTTGTCTGTAGTTAAATTTTTTAAGTACTAAATTGATAGTTAATCCATTATTTTTTTAACAAAAAATAAAACATATACAAAAGTGATATACATAAAAGTGATGTTTATAACATTATTCGAGAAGAAATTGTATTAATGTATAATTGATTAAACAAATTATTAATGTATGCCAATTTTTGAACAAGATAATTATCTATAAAGTAAAACTAAAAATTCGAAACAAACAATTATTGAAGTACTGGAGTACTATATATTTTGTTTTTGTTCAGGGTTAAGGATATAGTTTACAACAGAAAATTTATTATTGGAAAAAACAAAAGATAATTTATTTAATTAATATCATTGATGATATGGTCATTATCAATACAAGTTATAACTCGGTCTCGTAACCGCCATTAACATGAGCTATAACTCATTATTACCCGTTATAACTCGAATTTTATGAGCCACAGCTCGGTAACATCAACACTCTATCATAAGCGACGTATAAACGGCTTACTAATCAATGACATTATTAACCGTTCTAAAACCGACAATTACAAAGATGCAACGGACAAAGAAAACCCATTATATAAAGAAAGGTAAAGTGTATTTTGATTTCAGGTTCGAATAAGATAAAATAGTGATTTAAGCATCGGAGTGCCTTTGCAGGTACACTCCTCCTCCTCTTCATTGCTCGTACTCCTATACTATTGCACAAAGAAAAAGTTCGGACCCAAGAGTTGGACGATTCAACCTCCAAGAATATAGCTCGGCGGACACCAGGTAGTTGAAGCCGATTTATTCAACAGGCAAGATCAATTGATAATTTAAATTATTTATTTTTTAATAAATATTTTTTAATGTATATACTTTGCAAAATTCTTCTATTAGTAAGTATTCTTAACAAGACCTCTAGTAAAATTCTTATTTTTAAACGTACTATATCTATTGAACAGTAGTTAATCGTTTAGGTATTTTAAACCAATGTTGTGGTTAGCAAAACTTTATATTTTCTCATGCAATACCCAACATGAAGTATATTGTGATTAGCAATTTATAAATAATAATTAAATAAGCAATTTTCAATATATCATGATGAAATGCTATAGGCTGAGGCTCACAGTTGAAATTTATCTTAGTGGATAACTCATGTCAATATAACAATATCAATATCAATATCATCAAGAAATAAATGGCCTTTAGTCATGAAGGAAAGGAAAGATCCGTGTCAAAATTGGAATATATAGCAGTAGATACTAAGCAAGATTTGTGAATTGAAAGAAAGCAACATATAATAAGTGACATGTAAAACATGATCTTGTAAATAATAATAATAATTTAGTTTTATTTTAGCAACATATAATATGTGTCACACATAGAGCTAGCTTGCAATCAATTAGATCCGATAACGTATCTTCCAGCATTTGCAAGCTAAGGGTTGCTGCGACGGTCAACACTTTTTTTTTTTTTTTCCCTAAATCTAAACCTTAACTAAACACATCAATCGTATCTAATAAAAATTTGATTAGACTTTTTTGTTTCCGAAACTTAATTAAACACAAGACTTGTTAATTACGTTATTTTTTACTCAAACTAAAAGTGATATAAAACTAAACTGTAAATAAACCAAACAAAAATGACAAGCTATTCTATTTTATTAACTATTTTTTTTTTCTTCAAATAGAATGTGATACGGTCGTTACAAATTTGATATCATAATTCGGCATTATATACAATAACTCGGCATTATGCACCATAACTCGGCACTTTACGTTATAACTCGGCGTTATACGTTAGAATTAGACATTATCACTTGTTAAAACCTATTAATTGCTCTTCAATTAAGATGATCAATAAAAACGTAACTGACCTATTTTATCTCACCTATAAAGGTATGATATTTTATCTTCAAAGAAGATATTGAATTCTCAATACTGACTTCATCTTTAGAGTGCCTTTACAGGTACATTCCCCTCTTATTCCTTGCTCACGCTCCGCGCAATTGGACATCTTCTTAAAGAAAAGTTCGAACTTTCACAAAAGTTCAAAGGTCAACACTGAGAATAACAACTCGACGTCGACTTCTAGAGACCAAACTCTCCCTTCAAATATCCATACAAGAACAGAATGATTTATTTTTTATCTATTATCATGTTATACTATGTAGTTTTCCACTTGAGTCAATTTTATCGTCAAACAATTATTTTGATACATAGCAACTGGCATGGCATAATAATGAGCGGATAAGTTGCAAAACAAAACATCGCAGTCGTGTGATAAATGATGACAGACACCCAACTCCCATAATAATGATCGGACACTAACAAGCTCAGCAACGTGCATCACTTGTAAGCAAAATAATGTGATCAGATGAAGACAATAACAATGATTCATGTAACCAATATGAGCTAATTTAGTAATTATTTTATTAGTTTATTTAAGTAAGTATTAAAAATTTAAATTTTATTTTAAATATACAATAATTTATTAATCAATAATAAATTTTAAAATAAAATTTAAATTGATAATAAATTAATTTATAGTTTATTAAATTAAAAAATATTATAAAAAAAATTGGTTCATGAAATAGAAGGAACACTAGGAGTGTAAAACAGTTCTGCCGCCTTTTGGTTTTTAGCTAGGTTGGCTAGAAGCTTTATTATGCTACTCTATTATTGTATAAGAAAAATATTTGAGAAGTTTAATTTGATTTGTCAAGTTTGACGTATGACCCATAACTTTTGTCTCTTCTACTTTGTAAACAAGCTGATCTGTTCTGTGATGCCGAGGAGATGTAGATGGTTTCTCACTTTCTTGATAATAATGATGAGTTACTTTGATTTATTTTAAAATAAATAAAATAATAGAAGTGTTAAGAGTCTATAAATTTTATGATTTATAATTATTAATTAATTATTATTAGTATTTTTAATAGTGTGAGATTATATTTAATAATGTAAAATTATTTATTTTTTTGTTGATTAAGTGTTGGCTATATTTTAATAAAAAAATTAATCTTTTAAATTTTATGATCAAAATGATATAATATTTATAGATATATATAATTTTAAAAATATTTATATTTTTGTATATTGTTATTTATTTTGTTTATATGGACAATGAAAAATATATATACGTATTTTATTTATATTATAAACAAAATAAATAACATTGCAAATGAGATATGTATAAAGAAAAACTAATTACATGTATTTTATTTACAAATAAAATAAGTAACATAATTTAGTTAGTTATTTCGTTTGTAGTTTAAATGATATATGTGGTGTACATTCTCGTTTTACATTCTCGTTTATTGTGTAAAAGATAATAATCAAAATAATAAGGGTAATTTATATAGATAAAATGATTGAGAATAAATATTATATAAATATCTTAAATTGAATTGGGTTTGTACGTGTTTTGTTTGTTATTCTAGTAAATTGAATAAATTTTATCCAATTTATGATGTTTTAATAAATCGAATCAACTGAAATTAATTTAGCATAATATATAGTAAATCGACACCAATAGATTTAACTACTAGTTAGTAGTTCCTGACAACATGTAACTATAGTAAATTGAAGCAACTGAATTCGATTATAGGAGAGGGAAGTCAATA
Source organism: Arachis stenosperma (assembly GCF_014773155.1). Classification (NCBI taxonomy): domain Eukaryota; kingdom Viridiplantae; phylum Streptophyta; class Magnoliopsida; order Fabales; family Fabaceae; genus Arachis; species Arachis stenosperma. The sequence goes on from NC_080382.1 coordinate 117,342,250, forward strand.
ATAAATTGATACAAGTTGTTTCATTTTACTGAGGATATGGCTCCAAGGTAAATCGAATCTACTATTGATTCGAATTACTAGCACATGAAGCACAAATCAGTATTTCGAATTTACTTAATTCGATTCGGCTAAGAGTATGTCTTATAAATACAACTAAAAAATTTGCTTTTCATCAGAGTGACACTCACAATGGCTACTGATGATAATTTTTGGTTATTATGCAACACAGATAGACGATTAAAAAAACACAAGAGAGAATAAAATTTACTGATAAGGATTCATTGAGTATTTTTATCGATCTTTCTACGAGTTTTTCTCAGTTTTAAAGTACTATAATCCAAAAATTGGGAGTGCATGTCATGAAACGGGTGGAGAAATTATTTTATAAGATTTTAATTCTGATTTCTGTTGTCTGAGATGGTGTGAAGTACAACTCTTTTGTAATCGATAGTGATGAAGATTTGCAAGTTTTGTTTCATAGTCATTTTCAGTTTTTCGAGGTAAGAACCCATGAACTATTGGTCAAGTTTGGAGATTTGATCTCTAGTTTATAAGGATCTAATCAGATTCCTCAATCTGTAGCAATATTAGGAGCCTCTAGTTCAATGTCTGTTGCTTTTTCTTCTGTACCTGTAATTGCACCCGAAGCAGTTTTGGTGGCATCTTCGTCCTTCGCAGTTGATCCTGCGTTAATGATGGAGAAATTGGTGATAATCGATCTTTTGGTGAGCTTGCGATTGTGATGGTAGATACTCCATTTATGATCCTAGTTTTAGGGGAGGGTGGAGAACCAAATCTTGTGGAGGATGTACTACGGGATGACGATGATATGGAGCCCACTATGATAGATGAGAATAACGATGACGATCTAGGAAGGAGTAGTCCGATTGGTCTGGGTAGGGTATCAAGTTCGAAAACTCAGCAATATCCCTTGCACTTTTTGATGTTAAATGCGGAGGCCATGGCACATCAGGATTTTCTAGATGTGGAATTCAGATTTGGGAGCAGAGATGCACAAGATACAGTAGCTCTAGCTAAGTTTCAAGTTGGTCAATAGTTTCATAGTAAAGAGAAAGTCGTCCTAAGTGTGAAGACTTATAACATCCGCCTCGAGTTGATTATAAAGTGCTAGAGTCAGATCACATCAAGTACCATAGAAAGTGTAAGAAATTTGAAAAAGATTGCAGTTGGTTAATTCAGACCACTCTTTGCTAGCGATAGGATATTTGGGAGGTCAAAAGGTATATATACATGTCTGGCCACGTCAATTTCTAGTGATCATAGGAAGCCTAACTATCATGTTATATCTGCATTCATCTTTCTTATTGTTAGAATTGATTCGACTGTATCAATTAAGGTATTCCAGAAAATGACAGAGGCAAATTTTGATTTTAGATCGACTTACAAGTTTTGATTGGCTAAGAAGAAGGTCATTCCACAGATTTATAGAAATTGGGAAGAGTCGTACAATGAGTTGCCAAGATGAGCACTAGATGTGCAGACAACCATGCCAAGTAATATATAAGTATGTTTGTTCAATTAAAACTACATGCCAATTTCTTCTCCTTTTTTTTGGCAGATGGCTAACATCGAAGATATCTTTGTGAGTGTATATCCAAATCTTAACATTAGGAATGGTAATGACAAAGTTTCATTTGAATATGCTTGTCTTACATTGATGCACACTTGTCATATGAAATCTTTGGTTAATGAGTTGAAAAACCTTATATTTGATGAATATGAACTTGGTTTGAAAAAGATAATAATGTCGGGTATAGTTTCTAACAGCTATTGGAAAAGCGATGCTTTTGATATCTAATTTTTTTGTTAGAGATGAGCATGTTCGGATGATGTTTGACTATCATGAAAATTTTTTTACCCAACGGGTGATAGAACTCTAATTAAGGTAAGATATATCAAGGGAGGTGTAGGCCCTTCAAGTTCTAGTCAGTAGGTTCATTCTAATATGATGATAGTGCTAGAGGTTTAGGAGAACAAATAATACTTCTTGTCTAATATCCAGTTTTGCCTTAATAAACAATATAGATGAGGATTCTAAGCCAGAACATGATTAGGTAGGCACCTAATGACAACAACGAAGATTTCAATTGTGCTTGTCTGTCTGATACCTCAATTTTTTTTATTGAAGCCAACTTTCTCTATCCATCACTATAACTTTTATTGACACCACTTTCCCATTTCATATCTGTTACTAATTCTGAGCTACTAATTCATTTTGGATTTTGATACAATACAAAAGGATAATCCATCAACCATGGAGAGTTGAATGATTATAACACAAATAGAGATGTCGTGTTCTGTGTAGGCATGACCTCAAAGTAGAGAAGTCGTGCATCTAGTTATAATATTCGAAGGAGTGTAGAGTAAGTCCTGGAATTCAATCAACTAAAATATCATTATTGATGTAAGCACTATTTACCATGATGTCTATGGAGTCTCCATATAGCACATAGACAAAGTCTTAGATATTAGCAACTTATTATATTTTTCTTTTTGTAGTTTTACGGGAGATGAGATTTGTTTTGTTTTTGTCTATTGATAAATATAGTCTACAAAATTTTGCTCTTGACAAGGAGGTCCTAAATTTGGGAGTTATACACTTTTTTGAAATCAATGATGTCCCATCATGCCCAATAGGATAGTATACTTATGTGCGGCTTCATCATATCTATGATACAAGATAATCCCTTTATTTTGTAAAGTTCCATGAAGTAGAGTTACCACTTCAATCTTTCAAGTGTCTAGGTGGTGGATAAAGTTGGATCTAGTACCACAAGTAGGAGATTGTAAGAGATTATAACCCACAGAAAAAGAAGTATCATATTGAACACCGGCTATGAGAAATGTCCGATTAATTAATCTCCCAAGTAGCATGATATTGTTCTAAAAGGTCCTTCACAACATCATCTATCGTGAGCCTATCCTTATATAATTTGTCTATTGTAATATGAACCCATATCCTAAATAATGTGTTATAATTATATTGAACAACATCATTGTAAATATAGGTTGTTATTACTGTGGACTTGACAATGAGCCAACCATAGTGATGATAGGCTTCTCCTGATGTACCCCATAGAGATAAAAAAAGATGCATATGCTAAACTATAGCTGGGGTAGAAAAACACAACTTATAGCTACAGTAGAAGCATATACTCAACATGAACCTCATCTTACATACTCTAACTCCACATTAGACTAGATTCTATGATCTCGCATCCTTCTTCTTCCTCCCCCCTGTATGTTTTCTCCTCTCATTTTCTCCCCTTTCTCCTTCTAGCGTCAATGTGAATTTGAGAAACCTTGGGTTGTGTGGTTATCAATCGAACATCGTTTAGTAAGCCCACGAATCTAAAGTCATCAAGCACATCCTCATGTGACAAGTGTCAAACTCAACATCGATTAAGTCACTAAGCAAAATACTCATTGACTAGCCAAGAATCGGACTCCAGCTCCACTGTAATCATGTCAACAAGTAGGTGACGAGCTCTCCATCTAACGCACTATTGAAAATACACATCAAGCCACCATACATTCTCTCTCCAAGGAGTGATGGTAAGATATTTGTCAACTTTGACAGAATTCTTAAGTATTTGCTACTCTGCCACAAATAGCCTCTTAACATGATGAAACTCAATCATGTTGAAACACACCAGCAAAACAATAACCTTCTATGTATGGACCTCATGGTGACTCCTCAATTAATTGGGAGTCATGCTTGCTACTTTGGTTGATCATATGGTACCTATCAAAACTGACATTCATCCACAAAATAACAACACGAGGGTGAAACAACATTATGAAGAGTAAATAACGATACATGGGCTTGAGAATACGTTTGGTTCAAATAAATAAAAATATTTTTATTAAAATATTTTTTAAAATACACAAAAATTTAAAAATAACATTTTTTATATTTTCAGCAATTTTAATGTAAAAAGTTGGAAATATTTTCAAATAAATTATAATGTCATTATATGTAAATAATTGATTACCATATTTACTAATGTGGATAACTATGTTTAAGTTTTAAAAGTGATTTTTTTTCACACTTCTTTTAATTTCCTTGCCTACAATATATTAACATAACTAATATTTTTTTCGTCTTTTACTATTTTAAGTTCCTAATTAATTGTTGATGATTCTTTACTTTAAACTTTTATTCATTTATTTTTCTCTTTTTTTATTTTATTTCAATGTTAATTTTTTTACATTTCTATAATAATTTTATGTATGGTAAAATTTATTTGAGTAATAAGTAAGAGAAGAAGATAAAATACCATTCATCACAAAATTCATAATATTCAACTAAACTAAATATTTAAAAAAACATAATTTATTTTTTTTAATTAATACTAAAATAATATTTTTAAAAATAAACCAACCAAAACTTATTTATTGTTTTCTATATTTGAAAACAAAACTTATTTTAACAAACCAATCATATTTTTGAAATATGAAAATAAAATTTATTTTCAAAAAATAAAATTTATTTTCAAAAAATAAAAACAAAAAAAATAAAAATATGAAATATTTTCAAAAAACCAATCAGCCTTTAAGGCAAATGCATTCATCTTATAGAGTTAACACAAAATATTATTGATAATATACTCAATCCAATAATACAGTGTCTAACTTATACTGTTATCTTGGATTAGTTGTTCAGTATTGACCAACCTAATAGTATAGAAATGAAATTATTTTCTATGTATACATTATGAATATAATTATATTACAAAAGCAAGTACATTTATGAAACAAAATTAAATTGTCATACCTTACGATCAATGAAAATGTGGCTATATCCCTATCAATTAGACCTTACTCTGAAAATATGTGATATATCAACAAAGGCTCAAGGGGATGTATCCCATCATTGTATCTATTATATTTGCAGTTGTCCGTACTGCACAAAAGGAGACACGTCCGCACAAGCATAGTTGAACCCAAAGAAAGCTATCAACATCTGTCAAAGTTTGCTAGCAAAGGGAGCCACTTAATGGGGACAAAGTTGTTTGATTTGTTTGTCGTCAAGTAACCCCTAATTAGCATCATCGTGATGTAGTATCGTGCGTATTTCCACAATTTATCCACATCATTCCTGCGGAATATTTTGTATGCTATTCTTGACATCCTCTTGATTGTATAGACCACATTTTTAGCCTCTGGGTGCATGGGAGTTTGCTATTGAACAAGCTATCTACTATCTGCATGCCATGTAGTTTGCTAATATCATGTTCCGAAATTTCTGGTGTAACCTCTAATTGGCTCATCAGGTTAAGTGGAATGTATGAATCTCTAATTTATATCTCTCGACAAAGCAAAAATCAAGGTATTGTTAAAAATAAAATCTCTGAACTACGTAATATGGTCAAAGCCAACCTTCCTAATGAAAGGCGTAAGCACATTCAATAAGGGGAGCATGTGACTAATCGTCATAAGGAATAATAAACAAGATTTTTATACTGATATAAAAATACTGTATATTAACATTGATTTATTTAATAAATTTACTTTAAAATAATTAAATTAAATACTATATAAATATTTACCAAAATACAAAAAAAGGTATAAAAAAGTGCACATGTAATTTAAAAGATATTACACATTAATAATATTCAATATAATATCACATAACAATGTCTAAAAGTACTAATATATGAGTTAGACCTAAAATGCATCTAAATACCGTAATAAAATGAAGTATCTAATCCAAATAATCATTATAATATTTTTTGTTTATGATCCCATTTTAAAATCATGATCATAATAGCTAAAGAAAACTGTGACTATAGATATATGGAGATTTTTTATTTAAATAAATGTATTAATTAATGAAAAAATAATTTTAAAAATTATTACCAAAATTCGTAATCCAAAGTGTAAACGAGATATACACGTGTCACACACACCTGCTTTATCTCGTTTACAGTGTAAACGAGATACGTGCAAGCTTATCTCGTTTACACTGTAAGCGAGATAAGGTTGGGTTACGACTATATATACATGGTTAGGGTACTTGCCAAGAACTAGAATACAGTTTGTATGACTAGAAAATGTCACTGATAGAAATTTTGAACTCTAGGTTATTTTTTGTGTATTAGATTGTTACTACATAATTATTAATTTAGTTAGTAACTAGCCAAGTTTGATAATTAGATTATTAAGTTAAGTTAGACTTTGTTTTTTAGATTATTAATAACTTTATTGAATGTTTTAAATTCACATAACGGAATGAGAAAACGTGTATTAGTTAAGAAAATACATAGTACCAGAAAAATATCGTGTCAGCATAAATCCAATTACTACATACGTGTAAAATTCTATTAGGCAGATGTATAGAATAGTCAAGACAGTTTGATATGTTGATGGACATATACAAATTTTTTTATTTTTTAATAATTATAAATATATATTTATTTGTTAGAGGATGGGAAATAAATGCGTATCTGTCATACAAATGCATGCCATCGACGTAAACAAACGGCTTACAATGCTTGAAAGCTTCAACACAGGATGGAAAGACCCAAAATACTTTGTCAAACATGCTATAGTCGCGGACCAGAAGGTGTCCGTCGTAGTACGATACATCCCTTAGCTCATAAATAGTTCTCGAAAAATAACTCTGCAACACCTGAAAGAGTTTTGGCACCTTGTTGTATGACTTATCCCAATCCCCGTATATATGAGAAATTGTATTTTGCTTTGCCATCCACATCTTTCTGTAGGAGGGTTTGAAGTGATAACTCTGTCGGACTGCACCTTGCAGGATAGGGATGTTGACGGATGGGTTGGACTGTATCAACGGTAAGATGACATTGCAGACGAGACTGCTATCCAACTGTCAATAGTCATGGGACATGGTGGGTGCTAAACAAGTATGCGCTCCACCAACCCTCCAGACCTTCCTAACAAAATAAAACATCCATGGTTGGAAACTACTCAACATATAGCAATAATAAATCACTAATTACACCTCAATTAAACATGAACTCACCAGTATTTGAGGTTCTGTCGGAGGGCAACACGGAGACTCCATGGACAGTCATTTGCAGCTTGACGACAATGCACATGGTACTTTAATCGGTCCGATTCAATCACTCGGTACTTAGAACTTCTACGAATACTGTAGTTCTTCACACCCTGTATCACTGCATCTCGGCATTTGAATTTGTGGCCCACCCAAAACTCTATCCTATCGTCTAGGTTATAATCCTCTTCTCCGGTGTTGGAAAATGGAGCTCTTTCATGCATGGCATCCAGATCCAATGTATGATAGTGACTTGGTATATCTGATAGCACCGAAATTGGGTGGGGTAGAGGCAAAACATAGCACATTGCTGTCTCAGCCAGTGTCTCCGATACAAACTCCTCCTCATCGTCCCCTTAAGAAGAATCACTATCGGCACTATTGGCAATGTACTTTTCGTCGGAATCTTCCTCACCCACCTCCATGTCTTCCAGTGTAATGGCGATATGAATCGGTGGTGGTGCGAGAGGTCGGTCCTCCTGCACATAGGTCGCGTGTACAGAACCACCACCACCAACGTCTCCAACCTCGACGAAAAACTCCATCACTTGTTCCGCCATGATTCTCCCATGGATGTCAAACATGAGTTGCACATACTCGTCCCCTAGGAGCCAAAATAGTCGAAACTGAAAATCTCCATTACCCAAGGGTGCTAGCAACCTGTACCCCACCCTTCTGACTTTTCTCGTCCCTGTGCCACCAATGTTGCTCAATATCAAACTCTTCAACTCGAACAACGAACTTACACGCTGAGTGCGCAAAAATAACGGATTCTCACACTCAAATATCACTCTATTGTCGGTATTTCTCATACAACAATTGAGGGTAAACACACACAACTATATATCAGCTATTACTGGACATTTTTCCTTCTTTTCGTGAGAAAAACAAGAGAGAAGAAGATATGAAATGTATGTGGAAAATGCCAAGGGTTGCACATTCTTTTATAGCTGTTGTAAATTTGTCTTACTGTATCTTGTTTACACTGTAAACGCAATAATGTAACACATATATCGTTTATACTGTAAACGAGATAAGCTTGCACGTATCTCGTTTACACTGTAAACGAGATAAAGATGGATAACAGATTTCGTTAATAGTTTTTAAAATTATTTATTTCATTAATTAATACATTTATTTAATTTATTTAAATAAAAAATTCTTATATATGATCATTATTTTTATTTTAACTCAATTTTTTTATCATGATCTAATCTAACATATCATAGTTTTATGGTCACGTTTTTTTTATCTGAAGTCACAATTTTTTAATGGGAATTGTCACTTTTAAAAATATAATATTGCCTTCATAATGATATATGAGTTACACTTAAAATACATCTAAACACCTTTACAAAATATAAATATCTAGTCCAAATTACAACAATTAATTATCTAACTCTATCATTATATTCCTAATGATAACCATTATTTAACTCTAAACATGAGCTTCTTATTAAATAATTTACGTAAGATTAATATGTGTTGGAAAAATATTATTCCATTTATTTTAAAAAATATTTAAAACTAAATTACAAAAGTAAATTATAAAAATAACTTATGAATTAATATCGAAATTTAACTCTTGCATACGTGTCATTTTTCGTTCAATCTATTGATATCCACAGAATGTACAATTAGCTCAATCCCTCTCAACCAATTTCACCAAAATCATTCCTTTCACTTCTTTTAATCTATCTCAATTTCAATCTTGTTGCTAATTTAAAAAAAAATAAAAAAATTCTTTATTTCTAAAAAGGAAAAAAATTATTTACCTAAATGTACATTTTCTTTGGGTTTGCAAGCAGATCACCTAGGATTTGGACGATCTGACCCAATTTGCCTAGAGATTGCATAATCTGCACCCAAGTATTTAAATATTATTATATGTGAAACCCTAACTACTTGTTGTACCAGAAAATATAATCTCTCTATCTCTTATGATTTCTCCTTCTTCCGTGGTACCATCAGGATGTCCATCACTCTCCACGGCCGTTCACTACAAAAAATTCACTAATTATCATCGGATTTACCGTAAGAATTTTCATAGAACATTACCTACGTCTTTACCATCGAATTTTTACGTGGGATTATCATAATATTTTATCTGGCCAAAAAGTTACCATCGGCTTTGGCAATCCGTCATAAAATTTGATGGTAAGATTTGGTGCGAATGAGAAGTTTAATGGCCCCAAATCCGAAAATAATGCTTAAAAATAACACGCGTTATTTTGGTAAGTCAAATTGTTACCATTAGATTTTTTTGTCGGTAAATCCGACGGTAAATTTGGCATAAATTTGAAATGTGAGCCCATTCTCCCTCATTGTACTCTCTCTCTCTCTCTCTCTCTCTCTCTCTCTCTCTCTCTCCGACGCAAGCTCTCCTTGTTCGCCACCACATTGTGGAAGGTTCCTCCCGCAAGCTCTCTTCTGTCGCGTCTCCTCCTGCCACCGCCACTATGCTGTCGCCATTGAAAGTCTCCACTACGCTGCCATTGTCACCACCGAGGTCCACCACGCTAGATGTAAGTAGTTTTTCCATTTCCTCTACTTTTTTGCGAAAAAAAGAAAAATCCTAAACTCTATTTTACTTAAACATATTCTACTATACTCTGCTATCACCCCCTACGCCACAACCATCAAACTGCCATCACCAAAGGTAAATTTCCTTTCAACTTTTCTTCTTACACAATTTTTTTTATTTTAGGCATTATAAGTGTTATTGAATTTTTTATCTATTTTTTTTCAGAAAATGTGCTGTTAGGGTTTTGATGTATTATTTTTTATAGGTTTAATTACTCTCTCAGTTTCTATAGTTTTACTGAATTTTCAATTAAGTCTCTATACTTTTTTTATTGAACCCTTATACCGTATCAAATTTTGTAATTAAGTCCCTACCATGAAAAAATGATGGAATTAACAGAATATTCCGTTAAACAAAATGAATATGACTAACACTTTACTGAATATTTTGTATAGTTTAACAGAATATTCTGTTAATTTTAATATTTTTGTCATGGTAGGGACTTACTTATAAAATCTGATACAGTATATGGACCTAATTGAAAAGAAAAAAAGTATAGGAATCTAACTGAAAATTTGATAAAATTATAGGGATCGAAAGAATAATTAAACCTTTTTTATATTAAGTTAGTCTAGTGAGAAATGTAATTATTTTATGAAACGTGTGGTTAATGTTTAGGTTACGTAAGTTTTAACTTAAGTTAATTAATTAGATAAATTAATTTCTTAAAAAAAATATTTTATTAATTTAGGATTTTATTAAAATTTTTATTAAATTAAGTTAATTAGGAATTTAAATAAGGTTAGGCTAGGTAAATTTATAGATGAAAGTAATTATCTTCATAAAATTATTGTTTTTTAAAGTTTTATTAATTTAGATTTTTATTAAAAATATTATAAATTATTTATTAAATAATATTGAATTTAGTTTATGGTTTAGACTATTTTTTTTAATATGGATGAAAATAGTGTGTTATACATTGTTATTGAAATAATTGGTGTTTTTCTTATTATGGTGTTAATTTTTTTAAAATTGTTATTATACAAATCGAATGGTCAAATTTGTTGACGAGTGATGTAGGATTTTTGTCGGTAAAAAATTTCTCAATGAAATCTCGTTGCAAGTATTGTTCTAAACCAACAACAATCCTCAATCAATGTTTAATTTGTTTGTCACAAGTACAACCCCAATAAAAATAAACCGAAGTATTTAAACCTCGGGTTGTCTCTCAAGGAATTGCAGGGAAGTGTTCATGTTATTGGTTATGGGATGTTTATTTTGGGATTTTGTGATAAGGGACAAGAAACATAAATGATAAGAAAGTAAAGGAACTCAAATGGTAAAAAGGTCTTGGTAAGGGTTGATGGTTAAGGATCTCTTTCCTTATTACTAACCACAACATGATAATTGCAAGAATCAATCCCATTAAGTCATCCTCTAGCAAGTGAAGGAAAGTCAAATGAGTTTTATCAATCACAATCCATAAGTCCTAGCCACTCACTAATGGACTTAGTGAAAGCTAGTGTCAATGGACACCAATTATCAATCACTTAGACATTAGCAACTCAAGGTCACCCAAGTTACCATCCCAAGCCAATAATAGAAAATATACTCTAAAATTCAACCAAATATTTTATCAAACACTTGAAAGGCACAAAAGAAAAGCAAGGTAAAATTGTACCAAATTTAAAATATTTAACTACCAAAGCAAGGAAACAACAATAGCAAAGCAATTAAACAATAAGAACATCAAACATAAATTGTATTAATTGAAATCAAAAGGAACAAAAGTGCATGAACATGAGAATAACAAAATAAAGGAAATAACAAATAAAGCTAAGAGCGCAAAGATGTAGGAACAAGAAATGGTAAAGAAAACTAAATCAAAGCAAGAATTAAAAGCTAGATCTAAGAGAAATTAACCTAAGAACCCTAACCTAATTCTAGAGAGAAGAGAGAGATTCTCTCTCTAGAATTCTAACCTAAAACATGATGAAAACTCAACTATGACTACTTGGTTCATTCTCCCTTCAATATCTGGTTCAATAGCATCAGAAATGGGTTGGATTGGGTCCAAAATGCTTCAGAAATCGCTGGTCACGTGTTGCCTTTAAGTGAGTCACGCTGATCCTGCGATGCGCACGCATGGGCGACACGTACGCATCATTTAACTGCAAGGCAACTATGACAAATAACCTATCATTTTGAAGCCCCAGATGTTAGCTTTTCAACGCAATTGAAACTGTCTCATTCGAACCTTTGTAGCTCAAGTTATGATCGATTTTGTACGAAGAGGTCGAGATTGACAACTTAGCAATTCCTTCATTTCTTCATGAGTTCTCCATTTTTACATGCTTTTTCTTCATTCCCTCAATCCAATATTTGCCTTCTAAACCTGAAATCACTTAACAAACATATCAAGATATCGAATGGAATTAAAGTGAATTAAATTTATCAATTTTTGGGCCTAAAAAACATGTTTTCACTCTTAAGCACAATTTAAGGAGAATTTACAAAACTATGCTATTTTAGTGAATAAATGTGAAAAAGTTGATAAAATCTTCTAAATTCAACACAAGATAAACCCTAAAAATGGGGTTTATCAACCTCCCCACACTTAAACAATAGCATGTCCTCATGCTAAACCAAGAAGGATAAGAAACGGTATAAACATTTATTCGAAGTAACTACCTATATGCAATTTATCTACATGCAATCTATCTAAGTGCATACAACTACTTGGTCAAAATAAATCAATTCCTAAGAATACATATACAAATATGAGGGCTAAGGCAATCATGATCAAATCAACTCCACAATTGAATTGAGTTATTGAAAGGAATTTACAAACTTGCAAGAAAAGAAATAATAATACGTGGAAACATAGAATTGAGCAATCGAACCCTTACCGGATGAGTATCCGCTCTAGTCACTCAAGTGTTTAGGGTTGATTCACTCAATTCTCCTCTAATCATGCTTTCTAAGATTTTTTTCATCTAACAATCAATAATTATTCAATGCATGCATACATATATCATGAGGTCTTTTCATAGGTTGTAATGGGGCTAGGGTCAAGGTAAGGTTATATATGGCTAAATGAGCTTGAAATTTGAATCTTTGATTAACTTAAACTCTCACCTAACCTACAACCTATACAATTCAAATACAAACCTAACTACCTATTCTTCACTTTTTCACACACTCATGCATTCTCTTTTTTATCACAACACATATGCATTATTATTATTACTTTACTTTGGGACATTTTTGTCCCATTTTTATTGCTTTTTTTTCTTTTCTTTTCTTTTCTTTTTCATTCATTTTTTTATATATGTATATTTTTTTTCTTTTTTTTTTCTTTTCAAACTAAAAATATATACAAGAGCTTAATGCATATGTTTTAACATTTAATGCATGAGTATGTACCCATTTCCCAAGATCTTCAATGAAAATACAAAATATACTTTTACCTCAATCAATGTCCCAAGTCTTTCCACACTTGAATGATACACACACTCACTAGCCTAAGCTAATCAAAGATCCAAATAAAGGTCATTTACTATTTTTCGCTTTAAGACTTGTAATGTGCTAAATTAAATAACAAAGTGGGTTAATCGTAGGCTCAAAGTTGGCTAACAATGGTTGATGAAAGGTAAGGCTATTTGGGTGAGTGAGTTAAATAAAATGATGGTCCCAATCATCTAAATGCATTCATACATAAAATAATAGACATAAAGAATCAAACAAATCAAAGATTACAATCATAGAAAGAGAATAATCACACACAAGAAGAAAAATAGTGGTTATATGATGTAACCACACAATTAGGCTTAAAACTCACAAGGTTATGTATTATTAGCTCAAAAACATATTCCACAATGTATAATTCAAGCAAGTTCAATGAAAAATTTTTACTCAAATCAATTGGGATGCCAATGCCCTATTAATAATGTTTTTCTTGGAAAATTTTATTATTTTAACTAAGCTTATTATACATATATGCAAACCTAGAAAATGCATCAAAATTTTCTAAAAGACCTAATAATAAAAGAAAAATAAAATGTGGAAGTGTTAGAATTTGAAATTTGCCACCCAAAAACGACCATTTCGGTCGGACGACCTCTCCACACTTAAAAGTTTGCACCGTTCTCGATGCATTCAAAGATGAGCAAGGGGGATATGGTGACTTTTTGGATTGCCACCTTCAGCTGGTGGATCAATAGGTTGCTGCATGTTCTTTCTTCTGCTTTTCTTGTTGCTTATGGTGCTCCTCCATGTAAAATAGAAAACCAGATAAGAAAACAAGTAAATACAAAATCAAGGAAGCATATATTGTTGGGATGAGGTAATAATCACTAGAATGAAGTGAGTGACCCAATGTGTGACGTGGATAAAAGTAAGTGTGCATTCTAAGTTACGCATGATTTAGAACACACACACTAACATAAAAAGCTATGTCACAATTACAAAAAAGAAACTTGCACTTCACTCATTCTAGTGTGCCTGAGATGCTTCAAAGGAAACTTGTAGGTTAAGACCAACAAACAAGTCATAAAGAAGCATGAAAGCATTCAAGCGATAATCAAACAATTGTGAAATGGAAGATGAAGGGACATTGGTTGATGTGCAAGGAGACTTTAATGATAAAGGAACAATGAAAATCATACATCAACCAATGACACACTTTGAATTTTAGTTTTCATCATCTAGTGGACATAAAATAAGACACATGGTTGTTATGCAAAGTAGTAAAAGAGACTAGAGGTGAAATTAATCACATAGCAAGCAACATCCATATAGCTTGACAAATTCAAAAAATGTCACTAAGTGAGCTTACAATCCAAATTCACAATTGGGGCATTATGCCAAAATGACTAGTTTTACGTATGTGTAGAGCACATAGTAAAACAATTGAGGGTCAATATGTCCTTAAAGCATAAGCATAACATATAGATGCATATTATCAAGCAACACAATGCATTGAGATAAATCCATAACATCCAACATCAAGAAATTGCCTAGTCAAAGTAAAGAGTTCCAATCACATGTTGGCTAGCTACAACATACAATTCAATAGATTTAGAATGCTTGAAAAGCAATTCTTATGCACTTAGTATGCACAAAATTAAGCATGAAGAACTCAAAATCAAGTAACAAATTATAACCTCAATAAAAGATTCCAACAATGAATATTAACAACAATGATGCTAGGATAGCATCTCATGGGTAATCAGCAGCAATTAGCATCAAAATCAGCAAATTAAATCAATAATCCAATACTTAGCACCAAAACAGAAAAACTAACTAACTAACTAATTAACTAACTAAAGGAGAAGATGGTGGAGGGTGAATTATAGTGGTGGGTAATGGTTGGAGGAGGGAAATAAAAGAAAAGAAGAGAGGAGAAGAAAAGAAATGGAAAGAGGAGAAGAAAAGAAAGGTGTGTGAACAGGGCAGGGGGTCACGCGTATGCGTAGGTCACGCGTACGCGTGACAAGGGAAAATGGAGATGACGCATACGCGTGACCACGCGTACGCGTGGGGTGAAATTTGTGCTAGACGCACAGTTTTGGCACCCAACCAGCACAACTCTCTGCTTTTTGGCCCATGAAGCAGCAGCATCAGCACGTGCGCGAGGCCGCCATTTTTTTTAAGAAATGATAAAAACATAATCAAATACTTTCCTAACCTATAAACACTCTAAACTACCAAAATTTAAATTTAACTAAAAATCTTTTAATTAAAATTTTTTTTTTCAAAGACAATGCAAACAAAACTTACACTTCAAGCAAAATGCAATTCAAAAACAAATATTCCAACCGAAACATGAATCTAACAAGTAACCTAACAATCAAAACAAGCTATGCAAGAGTTTAAAGAGAAAGAAAACTACCTAACAATGGCAACTCAATTCATTCATTGATTATATCCACAAGAGAATGGAAAGAATTTACCATGGTGGGTGTTTTCCACCTAGCACTTTTAGTTTAAGTCCTTAAGTTGGACATTTGGTGAGATCCTTGTCATGGTGGCTTGTGCTTGAACTCATCTTGAAACTTCTACCAATGCTTGGATCTCCAATAAGCTCTAAAGTTTATAATCAATAGCACCAAGCTTTGATGGAGTTCCACACAAGCTAAGGGCTCCCAAAGTTGATCCTAATATATTCTCGGATCCCAAATCTTGTTTCTACACCCATCTTCAAGTTGACCAAGACAATTCCATTTGGTTGGCAAGTGATCCGAATTCTCAAGTAAACACCCAATTCTCTTTCTAGATTCATACAATTTATCATCCCTCCAACCATGGGGCCTAAGCTTTGAGGGTTCAACCTTAATGACCCTTAATTTACAATGCCAACCATTAACCATCTCCCTTTTGCTCTTAAAGTCATAAAGAGCTCTGAGTTGTCCATCCGTCTCAAACAAACCATATTCAAGTGGGATTATAAAGCTTAGAGATGAGAGGTTTACCCACTTGAATGAAAGGATGGATGGTGATGGCTTGGGGAGAGGTGTTTCCAATGGCCTTACAAGATCCATGTAACACCCTACCATACAGAGTCTTATGCTTAAGTCATAATTCAGAGATGGCAAGGTATTACAACCTCTAAAATAAAAATTTAGTACGTATAGTAGTATGAATGATTGATTGTAACTAGGAGCCTTTGTAGAAAAAGGGGTAAACAAAAATCGCAACTCAAAGCGCAACACTCCGATCGATAACGTAACGAACAAGGATAACCAACGCGTGATTATATATATACAAAGGAGTGTCAAAAACAGGAATATCAAGACTCAAGATCCGGCTGCGAAGATAACCGGTCCGAGCATAGCAATATATACATATGATAAAAATAAGGAAAACCCCCAAAGGAAACCCCAAGGGACACAAATACATAAAACCTATTCTCCAAAATCTCCCATGAGAGGAGTTATCACAGTTTGTATTATTTAATGGAGATAAAAGTATCTAAGCAAAACATAGCCCCGAGGACAAAGGATCTTCGCAAATCTAGAAGTCTCCAGCATGCCTCAGCGGGAAACCTCACGTCCTGCATCTGAAAATCACAAAATCCGCATGGGTGAGAACCAGAGGTCCCCAGCATGGTAACAGCTTCCACATATATAATACATAATAATGGAGGAAAGCCAAAGGCAATCCTAGAACTTTCTCCAGATAATATCAAAGCTTATAAACAGACTAAACCATAAAAGGGCATCTGACTAAAGATTCTTCAGTCTAACTAATACTTCCCTGTCCAATTCCTTCAAACCTCCCAACCACCAGCAGGAGTATAATGTAGCAAACACAGTTATATCAAACAAGGAATATACAAATAGGAATAGTTAAGACATTTAGACAATTAACAAGTAATATGCAGTCAAATAGGCAATCTCAAACAATTCATATAGTATGGATATGATGAATGCCTGTCCCTAGTGGCTGATGATATCATCTTGTCGGTTATAGAGCCAACCCGACAAGTCCTGGTCGCAAACCATTGGACTGTCCCTCTGTCACTGGTGCACGAAATTGCAATCACACTTTTGTAATCCCGCACAACTAACCAGCAAGTGCACTGGGTCGTCCAAGTAATACCTTGCGTGAGCAAGGGTCGATCCCACGGAGATTGTCGGCTTGGAGCAAGCTATGGTTATCTTGTAAATCTTAGTCAGGATATCAGAAATTATCAGGATTGATTGTAAAAAGCAAAAGAACATGAAATGGTTACTTGTATTGCAGTAATGGAGAATAGGTTGAGGTTTTGGAGATGCTCCATCTTCTGAATCTCTGCTTTCCTACTGTCTTCTTCATCAAACACGCAAGGCTCCTTCCATGGCAAGTTGTATGTAGGGTTTCACCGTTGTCAATGGCTACCTCCCATCCTCTCAGTGAAAGCGATTGCATATGCTCTGTCACAGCATAGCGGAATTCAGCTGTCGGTTCTCGGTCAGGCCGGAATAATATCCATCGATACTTTTGCGTCTGTCACTAACGCCCCGCCTGCTAGGAGTTTGAAGCACGTCACAGTCATTCAGTCATTGAATCCTACTCAGAATACCACAGACAAGGTTTAGACCTTCCGGATTCTCTTGAATGCCGCTATCAGTTCTAGCTTATACCACGAAGATTCCGATTAAAGAATCCAAGAGACAACTACTCAATCTAAGGTAGAACGGAGGTGGTTGTCAGGCACACGTTCATAGTTGAGAATGATGATGATTGTCACGGATCATCACATTCATCCGGATTAAGAACAAGTGTTATCTTAGAATGGAAGCAAGCATGATTGAATGAGAAACAGTAGTAATTGCATTAATCCATCAAGACACAGCAGAGCTCCTCACCCCCAACCATGGGGTTTAGAGACTCATGCTGTGGAAGGTACACAAAGAAACGTGTAAAGTGTCATGAGGTACAGGAACAATGTCAAAAGGTCCTATTAATAGTAAACTAGTATCCTAAGGTTTACAGAATTGAGTAAATGACAGAAAAATCCACTTCCGGGCCCACTTGGTGTGTGCTTGGGCTAAGCAATGAAGCATTTTCGTGTAGAGACTCTTCTTGGAGTTAAACGCCAGCATTTATGCCAGTTTGGGCGTTTAACTCCCATTTAGGTGCCAGTTCCGGCGTTTAACGCTGGAATTTCTGAGGGTGACTTTGAACGCCGGTTTGGGCCATCAAATCTTGGGCAAAGTATGGACTATTATATATTGCTGGAAAGCCCAGGATGTCTACTTTCCAATGCCGTTGAGAGCGCGCCAATTGGGCTTCTGTAGCTCCAGAAAATCCACTTCGAGTGCAGGGAGGTCAGAATCCAACAGCATCTGCAGTCCTTTTGAGTCTCTGAATCAGATTTTTGCTCAGGACCCTCAATTTCAGCCAGAAAATACCTGAAATCACAGAAAAACACACAAACTCATAGTAAAGTCCAGAAAAGTGAATTTTTATTAAAAACTAATAAAAATATACTAAAAACTAACTAAATCATACTAAAAACATACTAAAAATAATGCCAAAAAGCGTATAAATTATCCGCTCATCACAACACCAAACTTAAATTGTTGCTTGTCCCCAAGCAACTGAAAATCAAAATAGGATAAAAGAAGAGAATATACTATAGACTCCAAAATATCAAAGAAACATAGTTCCAATTAGATGAGCGGGACTAGTAGCTTTTTGCCTCCGAACAGTTTTGGCATCTCACTCTATCCTTTGAAGTTCAGAATGATTGGCATCTATGAGAACTCAGAACTCAGATAGTGTTATTGGTTCTCCTAGTTAAGTATAATGATTCTTGAACATAGCTAGTGTATGAGTCTTGGCTGTGGCCCAAACCACTCTGTCTTCCAGTATTACCACCGGATACATACATGCCACAGACACATAATTGGGTGAACCTTTTTAGATTGTGACTCAGCTTTGCTAGAGTCCCCAATTAGAGGTGTCCAGGGTTCTTAAGCACACTCTTTTTGCCTTGGTTCACAACTTTATTTCTTTCTTTTTCTTTCTTTTTCTTCTCTTTTTTTTTCGAAATTTTTTTTTTCTGCTTTTTCTTGCTTCAAGAATCAATTTGATGATTTTTCAGATCCTCAATAACAGTTCTCTTTCTCCTCATTCTTTCAAGAGCCAACAATTTTAACATTCTTAAAACAACAAATTCAAAAGACATATGCACTGTTCAAGCATTCATTCAGAAAATAAAAAGTATTGTCACCACATTAAACTAATTCAACTAGTTTCAGAGATAAATTTCGAAATCCTGTACTTCTTGTTCTTTTGTGATTAAAGCATTTTTCATTTAAGAGAGGTGATGGATTCATAGGACATTCATAGCTTTTAAGGCATAAACTTTAAATTTTATTAATTAAGAACAAGACTCAAATATAGATATAAGATGAGACTAGAAATAGAAAAACAAGAATAAAAACGAAAAATAGGCTCCTAATGATAGAGGTTTTCACAGAGTTAGGACTCAACAACCTTGATTTTGAGAAGTGGATGCTCCCTCAGCTTGAGAGGAGAGCTTTTGGCGTTTCATCTCTTGGAGTTCACGCCCCTGCTTCTCTTGTTCCTTCAGCAATTTGCAGAGCATGCAGTTCTGATTTTGCTGTTCTTCCTTCAGTTGCTCCATAGTTTCTTGCAACTTGGTGATAGATGCTTCTAGGCTGGCCCAGTAGCCAATTTCAGGGAATTCAGGGAGGAACTCCTGCGCCCTCCTTTTGATAGAGTTGTCTTGCACTTGTCCTTCCATTGACTTCTTGGTGATTGGATGTTCAATGGGTATGAATTCATCTACTCCCATCTTCACCCCAGCCTCTTTACAGAGCAAGGAAATTAAGCTTGGGTAAGCCAGCTTGGCTTCAGTGAAATTTTTATTTGCAATTGTGTAGATCTCACAAGCAATCACATGATGAACCTCCACTTCTCTTCCAAGCATAATGCAATGAATCATCACTGCTCTCTTGATGGTGACCTCTGAACGGTTGCTAGTGGGCAATATGGAACGCCCAATAAAGTCTAGCCAACCTCTTGCAATTGGCTTGAGGTCTCCCCTCTTGAGTTGGTTTGGGACACCCTTTGAATTGGTTATCCACTTAGTCCCAGGGAGGCATATGTCCTCTAGAACTTGATCCAACCCTTTATCTACTCTCACCATCCTCCTATTAAAGGAATCAGGATCATCTTGCAGTTGAGGCAATTTGAAGATCTCTCTTATTTTGTCCAGATGGAAGTACATGACTTTCCCTCTGACCATGGTTCTGTAGGTATGGTAAGCAGTTCCAGTCATTCTCTGCTTATCTGTTAGCCACAGATTTGAGTAGAATTCCTGAACCATGTTCCTTCCAACCTTTATTTCAGGATTGGTTAGAACTTCCCATCCTCTGTTTCGAATTTGCTCTTGGATCCCCGGATATTCATCTTCTTTCAAATCAAATTTTACTTCCGGGATCACTGACCTCAGACCCATTATTTTGTGATAATGGTCTTCATGTTCTTTGGTTAAGAACTTCTCTTGATTCCAAAGATTCTTTGGATTATTCTCTTTCTTGCCTCTTAAATTGGTTTGTTTTCCCTTAGGAGCCATGATATTGATGGATCTTGGCTTTAGTGATCACGGAAAAGCACACCAAACTTAGAGGTTTGCTTGTCCTCAAGCAAGAGAAAGGAAAGAAGAGAGACGAGAGGGGGAGGAAGAGGAAATTCGAATGGTGTGATGGAATGAGGGAGCCAAACGTGAATTTATAAGGTGGGGAGGGGAGTTTTCGAAAAAAAGAGAGATTTGAAAGGAGATTTGAGAAGATATGGAAAGAAATTGAGAAAAGGGTGAGTTTTTGAAGAAAATTTGGGATTAATTTGAAATAGATTTGAAGAATGGTTTTGATTTGTGAAGATTTGAAAGTGAATGATGAAAGGTTGAAGTGCATTTATGTAGAAGAGATTGGGTAAGAAAAGGAAAGTTTGAAAAAATCTGAGTTGAAAACGAAGTTGTGGTCCCCCCACCTTTCTGGCGTTAAACGCCCAGAATGGCACCCATTCTGGCGTTTAACGCCCAATTGATGCCCCTTTTGGGCGTTTAACGCCCAGCCAGGTGCCCTGGCTGGCGTTAAACGCCAGAATTCCTTTATCACTGGGCGTTTTTCCAAAACGCCCAGGATGCTGCACACCTGGCGTTAAACGCCCAGAATGGTGCCCATTCTGGCGTTTAACGCCCAAAATGGTACCATTACTGGCGTTAAACGCCCAGAATGGTACCCATTCTGGCGTTTAACGCCCAAAATGCCCCTTACTGGCGTTTTTTCGCCAGTAAGCTCATTTTCTCTGCTTTTTGAGCTGAATCCTTCTGTAACTCTGTGAATTCCTTCATTTTTAATACTTGCCTCTGTAAGAACAATTCATACAACCTTCCAATGACTGGGTTGCCTCCCAGCAAGCGCTTCTTTACTGTCTTTAGCTGGACCTTCACTGAGAATCACTCAAGTCTCAGTTTTGAGCATTCCTGCTCAAAATTGCCTTCAAGATAATGCTTGATTCTTTGTCCATTAACAATGAACGTTTTGTCAGAATCAATATCTTGAAGCTCAACATATCCATATGGTGAAACTCCTGTAATCACATACGGACCCCTCCACCGGGATTTGAGTTTTCCTGGAAATAATTTGAGCCTAGAGTTAAAGAGCAGAACTTTTTGTCCTGGCTCAAAGACTCTGGTTGACAACTTCTTGTCATGCCATTTCTTTGCCTTTTCCTTATAAATCTTTGCATTTTCAAATGCATTGAGTCTGAACTCCTCTAGCTCATTTAGCTGGAGCAATCTCTTTTCACCAGCTAACTGTGCATCCATGTTTAGGAATCTGGTTGCCCAGTAGGCTTTATGTTCCAGTTCCACAGGCAAATGACAGGCCTTCCCATACACCAATTGGTATGGAGAGGTTCCTATAGGAGTCTTGAATGCTGTTCTGTATGCCCACAGAGCATCATCCAAGCTCTTTGCCCAATCCTTTCTCCGGGCTATCACAGTCCGTTCTAGGATTCTTTTTAGCTCTCTGTTAGAGACTTCAGCTTGCCCATTTGTCTGTGGATGATACAGAGTTACCACTTTATGGCTGATTCCATATCTAACCATAGCAGAGTATAGCTGTTTATTGCAGAAATGAGTGCCCCCATCACTGATTAGTACTCTGGGAACACCAAACCTGCTGAAGATGTGTTTCTGGAGGAATTTTAGCACAGTCTTGGTATCATTAGTGGGTGTAGCAATTGCTTCTACCCACTTAGATACATAGTCTACTGCCACCAGAATGTAAGTGTTTGAGTATGATGGTGGGAATGGTCCCATGAAGTCAATTCCCCATACATCAAACAATTCTATCTCTAATATCCCTTGTTGAGGCATGGCATATCCATGAGGCAGGTTACCAGCTCTTTGGCAATTGTCACAGTTACGCACAAACTCTCGGGAATCTTTATAGAGAGTAGGCCAGTAGAAGCCACATTGGAGGACTTTAGTGGCTGTTCGCTCACTTCCAAAATGCCCTCCATACTGTGATCCATGGCAGTGCCATAGGATCCTTTGTGCTTCTTCTCTGGGTACACATCTGCGGATCACTCCGTCAGCACATCTCTTAAAGAAATATGGTTCATCCCAGAGGTAGTACTTGGCATCTGAAATTAATTTCTTTCTCTGCACGTAGCTGTACTCTTTGGGAATGAACCTCACAGCTTTAAAATTTGCAATATCTGCAAACCATGGAGCTTCCTGAATGGCAAAGAGTTGCTCATCTGGGAAAGTCTCAGAAATCTCAGTAGAAGGGAGGGACGCCCCTGCTACTGGTTCTATTCGGGACAGATGATCAGCCACTTGGTTCTCTGTCTTTTTTCTGTCTCTTATTTCTATATCAAACTCTTGCAGAAGCAACACCCATCTTATAAGCCTGGGTTTTGAATCCTGCTTTGTGAGTAAGTATTTAAGAGCAGCATGGTCAGTGTACACAACCACTTTGGATCCCACTAGATAGGATCTAAACTTGTCAATGGCATAGACCACTGCAAGTAACTCTTTTTCTGTGGTTGTGTAGTTCTTCTGTGCGTCATTTAGAACACGGCTGGCATAGTAAATGACGTGCAGAAGCTTGTTATGCCTCTGTCCCAACACTGCACCAATGGCATGGTCACTGGCATCACACATTAGTTCAAATGGCAATGTCCAATCTGGTGCAGAGATAACTGGTGCTGTGACCAACTTAGCTTTCAGGGTCTCAAATGCCTGCAGACACTGTGTGTCAAACACAAATGGTGTGTCAGCAGCTAACAGGTTACTCAAAGGTTTTGCAATTTTCGAAAAATCCTTTATAAACCTTCTGTAGAATCCTGCATGTCCCAGAAAGCTTCTGATTCCCTTAACATTGGCAGGTGGTGGTAATTTTTCAATTACCTCTACCTTTGCCTTATCCACCTCTATCCCCCTGCTTGAAATTTTGTGCCCAAGGACAATCCCTTCAGTCACCATAAAGTGACATTTCTCCCAGTTTAAAACCAGGTTAGTCTCTTGGCACCTTTTCAAGACAAGTGCTAGGTGATTAAGACAGGAGCTAAATGAGTCTCCATATACTGAAAAGTCATCCATGAAGACTTCCAGAAATTTCTCTACCATATCTGAGAAGATAGAGAGCATGCACCTCTGAAAGGTTGCAGGTGCATTGCACAGACCAAAAGGCATTTTTCTGTAGGCAAACACGCCAGAAGGGCAAGTGAATGCTGTCTTCTCTTGGTCCTGAGGATCTACTACAATTTGGTTGTAGCCTGAATAGCCATCCAAAAAGCAGTAGTAATCATGACCAGCTAGTCTTTCTAGCATTTGGTCTATGAATGGTAAAGGAAAATGATCCTTTCTGGTGGCTGTATTGAGCCTTCTGTAGTCAATACACATGCGCCACCCTGTGACTGTTCTTGTAGGAACCAGTTCATTTTTTTCATTATGAACCACTGTCATGCCTCCCTTTTTGGGAACAACTTGTACAGGGCTCACCCAGGGGCTATCAGAAATAGGATAAATAATCCCAGCCTCTAGTAATTTAGTGACCTCTTTTTGCACCACTTCCTTCATGGCTGGATTTAGCCTTCTCTGTGGTTGGACCACTGGTTTGGCGTTATCCTCCAATAGGATCTTGTGCATGCATCTAGCTGGGCTAATGCCCTTAAGATCACTTTTGGACCACCCAAGAGCTGTCTTGTGTGTCCTTAGCACTTGAATCAGTGCTTCCTCTTCCTGTAAATTTAAAGCAGAGCTTATAATCACTGGAAAAGTGTCACCCTCTCCCAGAAATGCATATTTCAGGGATGGTGGTAGTGGCTTGAGTTCAGGCTTAGGAGGCTTATCCTCTTCTTGAGGAATTTTCGAAAATTCCCTTGCCTCCTCTGATTCTTCTTGATCAGGTTGAGCATCTTTGAAGATGTCTTCAAGCTCTGATTCTAGGCTTTCAGCCATACTGATCTCTTCTACCAGAGAGTCAATAATGTCAGCGCCCATGCAGTCATTTGGTGTGTCTGGATGCTGCATAGCTTTTACAGCATTTAACTTGAACTCATCCTCATTGACTCTCAAGGTTACTTCTCCTTTTTGCACATCAATAAGAGTTCGTCCAGTTGCTAGGAAAGGTCTTCCTAGAATGAGAGTTGCACTCTTGTGCTCCTCCATTTCCAGCACTACAAAATCAGTGGGAAAGGCAAATGGCCCAACCTTGACAATCATGTCCTCTATTATGCCTGATGGGTGTTTAATGGAGCCATCAGCAAGTTGGAGGCATATCCTGGTTGGTTTGACTTCTCCAATTAACCCAAGCTTTCTGATAGTGGATGCAGGTATTAGATTGATGCTTGCTCCAAGATCACATAGAGCTGTCTTGGTGCAAGTGCCTTCTAATGTGCATGGTATCAGAAAGCTTCCAGGATCTTGAAGCTTTTCTGGTAAGCTTTTCAGAATGACTGCACTGCATTCTTCAGTGAGAAACACTTTTCAGTTTCTCTCCAATCCTTCTTATGACTTAAGATTTCCTTCATGAACTTAGCATAAGAAGGTATTTGCTCAAGTGCCTCTGCAAACGGAATCTTTATTTCAAGAGTCCTTAAATAGTCTGCAAAGCGGGCAAATTGCTTATCCTGTTCCGCTTTGCGGAGTTTCTGAGGATAAGGCATCTTGGCTTGATATTCTTCAACCTTAGATGCTGCAGGTTTATTCCTTACAGAAGTGGTTGAAGAAGCCTTGTTAGAGGGATTACTGTCAGCACTCTCAGGTGTCTGATCTTCCCTTGGCGTATGAACGCCAGGATTGGGTGGAAAATGGGCGTTAAACGCCGACTTTTCCCCCTTTTCTGGCGTTTGAACGCCAGAACTGGGCAGGGAATGGGCGTTTAACGCCAGCTTTCCTTCCCTTTCTGGCGTTTGAACGCCAATAACATTCCTCTCTGGGCGCTTACTGTCCTCAGAGGGATTTTGAACAGTGGTTTGGTTATCCTCTGTTAATTGTTCTTTGTTTGGCTCTTTGCTCCTTTGAGCAGTGGTATTCAGTGTTTTCCCACTCCTCAGTTGAACTGCTTGACATTTTTCTGTTATCTGTTTAGATATTTGCTGTTTTGCTTGTTTCAACTGCAGTTCTATGTTCTTGTTAGCAACTTTAGTATCATGGAGCATTTCTTTAAATTCTGCTAACTGTTCTGTCATCAGGAGCAATTGTTGATTAAGCTCATTCATCTGTTCTTGAGGATTAGGATCAGTGACTAATGCCATGACCTCCTCTTTTGGGACGAACTCATTGCTAGAATATAAGTATTGGTTTCTAGCAACAATGTCTATAAGCTCTTGAGCTTCTTCAATTGTCTTCCTCATGTGTATAGATCCACCAGCTGAGTGGTCTAAAGACATCTGAGCTTTCTCTGTGAGCCCATAGTAGAAGATGTCTAACTGTACCCACTCTGAAAACATTTCAGAGGGGCATTTTCTAAGCATACCTCTGTACCTCTCCCAGGCATTATAAAGGGATTCATTATCCTCTTGTTTAAAGCCTTGGATGTCCAGCCTTAGCTGTGTCATCCTCTTTGGAGGGTAAAAATGATTCAGGAATTTGTCTGATAGCTGTTTTCATGTCTTTATGCTTGCTGTAGGTTGGTTATTCAACCACCTTTTAGCTTGATCTTTTACAGCAAATGGAAACAGTAATAGTCTGTAGACATCCTGATCTACCCCTTTATCATGTACTGTGTCAGCAATTTGTAAGAACTGTGCCAGAAACTCAGTAGGTTCTTCCTGTGGAAGACCGGAATACTGGCAATTTTGCTGCACTATGATAATGAGTTGAGGATTTAGCTCAAAGCTGCTTGCTTTGATGGGAGGTGTGCAGATGCTACTCCCATATGCAGCTGTAATGGGGTTAGCATATGACCCCAGAGTCCTTTTGGACTGATCAATCCCACTTATGTCCATAATGGACAAGAGGGAAATGACTATAATTGCAAACAGATAAATTTTGTTTTTTTTTTGAATTAACGAAAAAAAATTTAAAATAAAACAAAAGAAAATAATAAAAATTCGAAAATCAAAAAGAAAATAAGATCAAAGCAAATTGAGAACTGAATCAATTAGTTAATTAAAAAGATTTTGAAAACAACAATTAAAAAGATATGATTGAAAAATTTTTATGAAAAAGATTTGATTTTTGAAAAGAGGAAAGAGAAAAACGCAAAAAGACACCAAACTTAAAATTTTTAGAAAATCAAACACTAATTTTCGAAAATTTTAAAGGAAAAACACAAAGAGGACACCAAACTTAGAATTTTTATGAATCAAAAAGGGACTTAAGAACATGCAAAAACGAAAATTAAGAGAAAAATAAAAGCATGCAAAAGACACCAAACTTAAAATATGCAACTAGACTCAACTAAAAGACTCTAAACCAACAAAACAGTCCTAATCTAAGCAACAAGATAAGCCGTCAGTTGTCCAAACTCGAACAATCCCCGGCAACGGCGCCAAAAACTTGGTGCACGAAATTGCAATCACACTTTTGCAATCCCGCACAACTAACCAGCAAGTGCACTGGGTCGTCCAAGTAATACCTTGCGTGAGCAAGGGTCGATCCCACGGAGATTGTCGGCTTGGAGCAAGCTATGGTTATCTTGTAAATCTTAGTCAGGATATCAGAAATTATCAGGATTGATTGTAAAAAGCAAAAGAACATGAAATGGTTACTTGTATTGCAGTAATGGAGAATAGGTTGAGGTTTTGGAGATGCTCCATCTTCTGAATCTCTGTTTTCCTACTGTCTTCTTCATCAAACACGCAAGGCTCCTTCCATGGCAAGTTGTATGTAGGGTTTCACCGTTGTCAATGGCTACCTCCCATCCTCTCAGTGAAAGCGATTGCATATGCTCTGTCACAGCATAGTGGAATTCAGCTGTCGGTTCTCGGTCAGGCCGGAATAATATCCATCGATACTTTTGCGTCTGTCACTAACGCCCCGCCTGCTAGGAGTTTGAAGCACGTCACAGTCATTCAGTCATTGAATCCTACTCAGAATACCACAGACAAGGTTTAGACCTTCCGGATTCTCTTGAATGCCGCTATCAGTTCTAGCTTATACCACGAAGATTCCGATTAAAGAATCCAAGAGACAACTACTCAATCTAAGGTAGAACGGAGGTGGTTGTCAGGCACACATTTATAGTTGAGAATGATGATGATTGTCACGGATCATCACATTCATCCGGATTAAGAACAAGTGTTATCTTAGAATGGAAGCAAGCATGATTGAATGAGAAACAGTAGTAATTGCATTAATCCATCAAGACACAGCAGAGCTCCTCACCCCCAACCATGGGGTTTAGAGACTCATGCTGTGGAAGGTACACAAAGAAACGTGTAAAGTGTCATGAGGTACAGGAACAATGTCAAAAGGTCCTATTAATAGTAAACTAGTATCCTAAGGTTTACAGAATTGAGTAAATGACAGAAAAATCCACTTCCGGGCCCACTTGGTGTGTGCTTGGGCTGAGCAATGAAGCATTTTCGTGTAGAGACTCTTCTTGGAGTTAAACGCCAGCATTTATGCCAGTTTGGGCGTTTAACTCCCATTTAGGTGCCAGTTCCGGCGTTTAACGCTGGAATTTCTGAGGGTGACTTTGAACGCCAGTTTGGGCCATCAAATCTTG
The DNA here is from genome assembly GCF_014773155.1 of Arachis stenosperma. NCBI lineage: Eukaryota > Viridiplantae > Streptophyta > Magnoliopsida > Fabales > Fabaceae > Arachis > Arachis stenosperma. The sequence goes on from NC_080382.1 coordinate 117,370,532, forward strand.
GGTAAAGTATGGACTATCATATATTGCTGGAAAGCCCAGGATGTCTACTTTCCAATGCCGTTGAGAGCGCGCCAATTGGGCTTCTGTAGCTCCAGAAAATCCACTTCGAGTGCAGGGAGGTCAGAATCCAACAGCATCTGCAGTCCTTTTGAGTCTCTGAATCAGATTTTTGCTCAGGACCCTCAATTTCAGCCAGAAAATACCTAAAATCACAGAAAAACACACAAACTCATAGTAAAGTCCAGAAAAGTGAATTTTTATTAAAAACTAATAAAAATATACTAAAAACTAACTAAATCATACTAAAAACATACTAAAAACAATGCCAAAAAGCGTATAAATTATCCGCTCATCAGTCACGCATCCCCAACTCAAGTTATACTCGTTATAAACTTGATCATAATCATGATCTATATCCATCACCCTCACTGGTGAATATTTACGGGGGCGAGCTCATCCGGGTCTTTCACAGTGCCCGGCCACACTTACGACATAGGGTCAACAGAGTATCAAGTCTCAACCTAGAGCACGTGGTGGCTAGCCATTGCTACTACCCAGGGAATCTCGTATCTCAGATAGTGGAAGTGCAAATCACAATTATCAATAATTCAGCATATACATGCATGAATTCTCATCCATGGATCAACATCCATATCAGCCATCCGGCTCACGGTTCAGTCCAGAACCAGCCAATATTCATATCGTACACAGCCATTTCGGCTCACAGTTAAATCCATAACCAGCCACCCGGCTCACGGTTAAATCCATAACCAGCCGTTTCATTAACAATTACAGCCTTTCGGCCCATGGCATAACAAGCACTTCCACCACCATCCTCCGCATCTCACATAATCATCTTTGATCCTCATTGATCATTCATATTTCCCTTGCTTCACCCGCAAGTTACCTCATTCACTAGCCCCTTTTTAATAGTTAGGCATATCATAATGATTTAAGACATAAATGGTGAGATCGGAGGCTTAGAAGTATGAGAATTGGCTTTTAAAACTCAAAAATCAACTTTGGGATGAAAACAGGGCCACGCGTACGCGCACTCCACGCCCACGCGTGGATGGCCTCAAAAACTCATCGACGCGCAAGTGTCATGCACGCTAACGCGTGGATTAAAAATTTGCCAATCGACGCGCACGCGTCAACCACGCGTACGCGCGGGTGTTCTCGTGCCCCAGGCACAACACTGGCACAGTTCTGGCATAACTCTCTGGAAAATGGCTGGGCATTGAGGCAGCACAATCGGCGCGCCCGCGCACATCACGCACACGCGTGGATGGCGTATTCTGGAAGATCGGCGCGTACGCGCCAAGTGCGCCTACGCGCGGGGGTTCATTCTGCTAAAAATTTTCTAAGTTAAAAGCTGCAGAATTCACAGATTTAAACCCCAATCTTCCAACGGACATAACTTTCTCATTTTAAATCGTTTTTCACCCGTTCTTCGAATGGCATGGACATCCCGAATCCAATTTCATTTCTAAACAGATTTGGTACAAAACAGAGATCCGTAGTCTAAGTTATGTTCCGCCAAAGTATGCCCAAAAACCATATTTTCATACAAAACCACCAAGTGCCATTTTCAAAATAAGCCATTTTCAACTCTTTTCAAAATCAATCAAAACATGCCAATTTCATCCCTTTTCTTTAAAATCAATCAAAATATATCAAATTCAACATCAAGCCTCCTCAACTCACACATTGACACATTACCACAAATTACAAAATCACTATCTCATCATTTTAACCCACTTCACCCAAGTGGCTCAAACTCAAACATATTGACATATCATATACTATTCCTCATGCCAATTCTCAACAACACCAATTCCAATAAATCATTATTGTACACAATCAACATCATACTCACCATCAACATGGTTCAACCCACAATTCAACCATAACCAATCATCAAGCATATATCACAACATGCATATTTCTCATACATCATACCATTAAGGCATCAATAATCATCATCACATATATGACCACATCATATATCTCAATCATTCAACAACATCAACAATTCAATGCCTATCTTAGGGCCTCTAGCCTAAGTATTTCCTACCACATTACATATTAGATACGGGAAACCGAAACCATACCTTAGCCGATTTTCCCAAGCTCCACCAGAGCACTTCCAAACCACTTATCCACAAGCTCTCAAGGCCTCAACACCTCCAAGAACAGATTTTTTACCACCAAACCCTTTCCAAGCTTTTCAAAATCACCAATCAAGCTCCAATATTCACATATACACAACCTAAGCCACAATCATCATACCCATACACAACATCTCAATACCCAAACATCATAGAACAACAAAATTACACTAGGGTTGAGAATCTTACCACACCCAAGGTCCAAGGAGACAAGATTAACCTTCTCCTTCAAGAGAGTTGGGTCCTATAACATCAAAGAACCCAAAATCTCAACATTTCACCCATGAAACTCGAAAATAAGGGCTGGAACTTCGAACAGCAACACGTGCTTACCTCAAGATTGATTGTATGGGTTTTGTAGAGCTCTCCGCGGTGAACGCGTGGCCGCAAACGGAGCGGCAATCGAAGCTCTAGATCAAAAGTTATGGTGGTTTGAAGATCAAGTGAGAGAAAGAACTTGAGAGAGTGTTCTTCCTCCCCTCTCTTCAATTTCAGCATGTTTTTTTTAGTGTTGTGAGGAGAGAGAGTGCTAAAAACTAGGGTTTTGGTTTATTTATGTTGGGCCAAGGGCCCACTTTGGGTCCGGTTGGCCCGGTTTGGCCTGTTCGGTCCAATCTTGGTCCGAATTCCATAAAATTGGTACCAAAATTCTCGTCTCAATCTCCTCTATCACATTTAGCCATAAAAATCACATTTTAGGCTTTCTAGAATAAATTCTCATTTGTGGGTTAATTAGCCGTTAATTAACCGGGTTTTACAATCCACTCCCTTGTGTTCTTCCTTGATTACTTCCACCTCTAAGCAAGTTTCTTCAACTTTCACCTCTTCCTCTTTCTTGACAACTTCTTTAAAACTTTCTTCTTGGTAGCTTTCTTCCAATTCAACTTCTTCTTCATCAGTTACCAAGGGTTTTAGAGGTTGTGCATCTTCTTCTTTGATCTCTATTTCAAGTCCAATGGAAGAGGATTCAATTGTAGATAAAAATTCATCGATGATTGAATCCATCTCTTGATCAACCTCTTAAAAGTCTCCAACTATGATATGCCTTGGAGGTTGTACACCCTCCTCAACATTAATTTCAAGCTTCTTGGAGGGAGGTTCTTGAGATTCCCATGGTGGTTCTGCATTTCCTAAGTCTTCAACCACTTTTTCCTCTTCTTCAGCAATCATGGCCTCCTCCAATTGCTCCAATGCAAAATCCCGCTCCTTGTTCTCTATCAGAGTTTTTAATCTCTCCTTCATGCTACACTCTTCTATTGATTCTCCACAATTGGCAATGGGGGTGCCTTGAGTGCATGAGTATCGAGAGGCTAAAGTGTTTACTACCTTGGTCAAGGTATCCACGAATTCTAGTGTCTTCCTTTATATTTCTCTTTGCACTTGAAGTAAAAAAGTGAGAGAATCATCCATTGGGGCTTGGGGTGGATAGGATGGTTCATTATTTGGGAAGAAGGGTTCATAATAGGAAGGTGGTTCTTCTTGGTGAGGGTATGGAGATGGTGTGTATTGAGGTGGTTCTTGAGAGTAATTATGATTGAATTGTGGTAGTTCTATGGGTTTTCGCTCATAATGTTCACAAGGATGTGGTAGAGGAGGTTCGTAATATGATGGAGGTGGATCATAGGAAGGTGTGTGGTAAAATGGGGCTTGTGAGTATGGTGGTTGAGGGCTATGTTGAGGAGGGGGTTCATAGGTATATGGTGGTAGTTGTTGATTGTCACAAAGAGGTCCACCATAACCATTATCTTGGTATGCATCATGGAATGGTTGTTGCTCATAGTACATTAGAGGGGGTTGTTGCCAAGAGGGTTGATCAAATCCTTGAGGCTCCTCTTATCTTTGATTGTTCCATCTTTGATGCATGTTGTCATTGAAATTTTCATTTCCTACAACATAGTTATAACCACACTCATAGCCAAAATAATGAGAATTCATAGTGAAAAGACAAAATAAAATCAAAAGCTAATAAGAAATAATGAAAGCAAACTCCTAAAACTAGCAACAACTAATAAAGAAGCATATTCGCAATATTCACATATATACAATAACAATAACAAGGCACACATTTGTAATTCCCCGGCAACGGCACCAAAACTTGATGTAGGGTTTTTGTCGGTAAAGAATTTCTCAATGAAATCTCGTTGCAAGTATAGTTCTAAACCAACAACAATCCTCAATCAATGTGTAATTTGTTTGTCACAAGTACAAACCCTAATAAAAATAAACCGAAGTATCTAAACCTCGGGTCGTCTCTTAAGGAATTGTAGGGAAGTGTTCATGTTATTGGTTATGGGATGTATATTTTGGGGTTTTGTGATAAGGGACAAGAAACATAAATGACAAGAAAGTAAAGAAACTCAAATGGTAAAAAGGTCTTGGCAAGGGTTGATGGTTAAGGATCTCTGTTCTTGTTACTAACCACAACATGATAATTGCAAGGATCAATCCCATTAAGTCATCCTCTAGCAAGTGAAGGAAAGTCAAATGAGCTTTATCAATCCTAATCCATAAGTCCTAGCCACTCACTAATGGACTTAGTGAAAGCTAGTGTCAATGGACACCAATTATCAATCACTTGGACATTAGCAACTCAATGTCACCCAAGTTACCATCCCAAGCCAAGAATAGAAAATCTACTCTAAAATTTAACCAAATATTTTATCAAACACTTGGAAAGCACAAAAGGAAAACAAGGTAAAATTGTAATAAATGTAAAATCTACAACTACCAAAGCAAGGAAACAACAATAGCGAAGCAATTAAACAATAAGAACATCAAACATAAATTGCATTAATTGAAATCAAAGGAAACAAAAGTGCATGAACATGAGAATAACAAAATAAAAGAAATAACAAATAAAGCTAAGAGGGAAAAGATGTAGGAACAAGAAATGGTAAAGGAAACTAAATCAAAGCAAGAATTAAAAGCTAGATCTAAGAGAAATTTACCTAAGAACCCTAACCTAATTCTAGAGAGAAGAGAGAGCTTCTCTCTCTAGAATCCTAACCTAAAACATGATAAAAACTCAATTATGACTACTTGGTTTATTATCCTTTCAATCCTGGTTCAATAGCATTAGAAATGGGTTAGATTGGACCCAAAATGCTTCAGAAATTGCTGGTCACGTGTTGCCTTTAAGTGTGTCACGCTGATCTTGCGACGCGCACACATGGGTGACGAGTACGCATCACCTAACTGCAAGGCAACTATAACAAACTACATATCATTTTGCAGCCCTGGATGTTAGCTTTCCAACAGAACTGGAACCTCCTTATTCGAACTTCTGTAGCTCATGTTATGATTGATTTAGTATGAAGAGGTCAAGATTGACAGCTTAGCAATTTCTTCATTTCTTCATGAGTTCTCCATTTTTACATGCTTTTTCTTCATTCCTTCAATCCAATCTTTGACTTCTAAACCTGAAATCACTTAACAAACATATCAAGGCATCGAATGGAATTAAAGTGAATTATATTTATCAATTTTTGGGCCTAAAAAGCATGTTTTCACTCTTAAGCACAATTTAAGGAGAATTTACAAAATCATGCTATTTTAGTGAATAAATATGAGAAAAGTTGATAAAATCCTCTAAATTCAATACAAGATGAACCCTAAAAATGGTATTTATCAACGAATATAAATCGAAAGGTCTGATTTCAGTGCATGTAAATTTTTTTTTTCGGATACGACACAAATCGGTATGTCTGACTTTAATTTTAAATTTTTTTTCAAAAATAAATTGGATGGACCAATTTGTAGAATAACCATAAAAATGAGATACACTTTAAACCGAGAATACATGCACATTATACGTTTTCTTTTCCAATAAAAATTACTTTGCGTAGTGTTGAAGTTAGAGTAATTTAGGGTTGAATTTAGGTAAAGTAAATTAATTCAGAGTTAATTAAGATTTATATTGATTTTGATTATTACTTTTGCTTACTAAGTTTTAATTTTTGCTAATTTTGTCTTTGATTTAGGATTTTCTTTTTTGTTTGAACGTTGTGTAGCTGCTTATAACATGCGTTGTTTGTGCAACTCTAAGGTTGGTTTTCTATCTTTAAACTTATTAAATTATTTAAGTTTTATTCCAAAGTTATTTTTCTAGGATATATTTTTAGGGCGAAAATGGTGGAAGGTTGTTTAGTAGCGACTTCTCGAAATCCTTATTTGCTGAGAAATTGCAAAGTATATAATAAGGGGTTACGCACTAGAACGGCTAGGATTATATGTTTGGTTGAATGTTTCTTTGTTTTAATATATGGTTGTAATTGTATTCATTTGAAAATTGCAAAATTTTTTTGGTGGAGGGCTCTGAATAAGGAAAAACTCTACCAAACTTTGTTAAAATTGTTTAAAGGCATGTTTTGGTTTGTAAAAGTTGAATATTACATTGATGGAGGTCACTATTAATAGGCAAAATTCTGTCAAAATTTCTAAAAAATTAAACAAGAATGTGTTGCTTATTTGTTTTAATACATGGCTGCAATTGTTTAAACTGTAAAAATTGAGAAATTTTTAGTGGAGGTCTCTAGATTAAGGAGAAACTCTGCCAAAATTTCTCAAAAATTTAATAATTTTTTTACTATGTTTCAATTTTTTGTTCAGATAGACATAACCAGCAAAGGTAATGTCGGGAGTCATCATCGAGGTCGGGGTAGAGGGCAGATGCTCACCCCCTCCCCACGACTACCCAATCGCCTTCTACATCCATTGCACCTTCGACTTTGTAGGCACAGGCTCCAATGAACCTACCATTTATTATGGGCAGGAGTGGACTCTTCCACCGCCTCCACCTCTTCATCAAACCACGACATCCACGTCACCTCCTATGGCTGATGCCACAGTAGTGCCAACTTTCTCCCATATATCACAACTATATCCCACACTACCGCAGGTCCCTAAGATGCTGATTTGGCTTGAGGGCATGACTGAGTAAACCTTAACTTCTTTAATTTGTATATTCTATTTATATTTGGTTTCCTTTTAATGCATGTTTTTTAATAAGTGTAAATTATCCAATGTTTGCATCAGATAATAATGCTTGTACACAGAAGAGTACGAATGTTACCAAATTGCTCTATGACCAGCCTTGGTCCAGTTACAAGAAGGTTTATGCTGAGGTTAGAGAGAGATAGTTTGACCAGTGGCCACTAAGTTATTCAACTTTAATTACTTTTCAATTATAGTTTTAGTTACTTTTCTTCCCATTTTTAACCATATATTATTTCACCGTGTAGGAGAAATTCATGTAGGATGAGTCCCACGACTAGATGATTAAGAAGATATTCCACCACCATATGGCGAAGTATCTTCAGTAGATGTTAGAGGACGTACAAATAAGAAGGACCACTTGACGGAGTGGGTTTGATCATAAATTAAGAAGGCATTGTATGTGTACTAAGAGATGGTTGAGGGCTTTGGACGTCGTCAGGTCATGGATAGGGCCAGCAGGGTGTCGGCTAGGGCGTCAAGGCACATAGAGGGTTCGACCATGATTAGAAGATAAAGGTTTAGACGGTATAACTTGTTTGCATATACTTAGCTCATTTTATCTTTGTTTCTTAATTAATTATTAGTTTTTGTAATATACTTATCCAATATGTAGAGACAAAGACCATGTAGCATCCTATTTCGATGCTGGAGGTCTTCAAACAAACCCACATGCCCAAGGAGAACTAGGTGAGATTTGCTGATCAGCGGTCTATGGATTTTTTTGTAAGTTATCGACTTCTTATACAATTCAATAACACATTGAATGTGATAGGGTTTATAACTTATCGAATTTTTTGTTATAACCTCTTATATTGACATTCACATTGAATGTTTTAGGATTTATACGCTCAGAACATGGAGGTTGCGACACAGCAATCTCAGCAGGCGCCAGACGACGGCAACCCCTCGAGCGCATCCGTGGTAGATCCTGATGTCGTACAGTGCTAAGCTGCATTCAAGCCACAGAAAACTACATCTTCTAAGCTGGTTCGTCATTCTTCGCTAACAGCCTACACACGTCCTCTTTAAGGGCTTCCTCGGCCTCGGCCACTAGCCTTGCAAATCCACAGGGCATAGTGGATTTGCGTGAGCAGGTCCAAAGCCTGACCCAGAGCCTACAAGATCAGATCAGCAACTTCATTTGGCTGGGCAGAGGTACAAAGACCCCCTTGCATACATGGAAGTGAAGGATGCTCATGATGAAAGTCGGAGTCCCTGTGGCAGGATCTCACAGAGAAGCCGCAACACATATAGCGCATGCAGCGATAGATGAACATCTATTATGAGCAGATGAATGTAGGGAACAACGGTGTTAGAAGCGGCACATCCTCATCTGCACTTGCATCAGCCCAAACACCAGTACCAACAGTAGCACTACCACATCGTCACCAGCAGTGACCCCGTCAAGAAGAGGAGGATGATGACTACGAGGACCCGTAGGATTTAGTGTTTTCATTAGTGTATAGTCTTTTTTTGACAAGAATACTTTATTACATTGTAGGTTTTTATTTTTATGACTTATTTAGTTTTCATAATTTTTTGTTTAATTTTAAACAGGTTATGCTTATGATAATTGTAGATAAAAAATATTAAATAAAAATAAATTTTTTAATTAAAAAGTTATCATAGAATTTTTTATCAAATACATTCAACGTTATTTATTTTATTTTTTAAATTAATAATCAGCATAAAATATTACCGTTGGAATTATCCATGAAATTATGGATAATTCCGACAATAATCATATCGCGAAAGGCAATAATTGGCGCCAATTTTTCTATCAGATAAATTCCAGCAGTAACATCACCCTAAAATTGGCCACTATGCAACGTTCGTTGTTGGATTTTTTCGACAGTAATTAACATCGAAAAGACTAAATTTGTTGGTAACCATTTATCGGTGATATTTATATCGTTAGAAATGGTCTGACTATAAACTTGATGGTAATTTTGATGGTTTTTGACATTTTTTGTAGTGGTTGTTCTTTTAATGCTATTGTGACTCTCTCTCTCTCTCTCTCTCTCTCTCTCTCTCTCTCTCTCTCTCTCTCTCTCTCTCTCTCTCTCTCTCTCTTCCAAGACATCCGTCATTGTGTAGGGTCGTTGTTCTCTCTAACGGTCTCTCCTCCTTTTGCAACAGTCTACTGTAACGCTTCATTTTTTGTACTTTCAGATCTGCGATAATCTTGGCATAACTTTTTTTGCCTGTTTTATTCTTCTTTTTCTTTTTTTTTTCTTCAAATTTGTAATGCCTTCTAATTCTTTCTTTTTGTTCATTTGCACTATGGTTATCATTTTTAGCAAAAAAAATCAGATTGTCCAAATCAATATCCTAGACGAACTGGTAAAATCGTCTATACCCTAGACAAACAGGTCCAAATTACTCAAATTCTAAGCGACTTGAATCAAGTCACCTAAATCCCTGGCGATCTGCTTCCAAGACAAAAAGAAAAAAGATTTTGGTAAATAGAGCTTTATTTCTTTCAAGAAATAAAGTTTTTTTTAATTCTTTTCAAAAAAAATTCCACTATATAGGCCCACATTTTATTTATCTCATTGTGACTAGTAAACGAAATATTAGGTTCGAATGTATTTTTATACTACAAACTAGATAAGTTACTAACGAGATACATATAATTAGTTTTTTTCAACACACATCACGATTGCAAAATGAGATATTGCAATATAAATAAGATATATACAATAAAAATGTAAATATTTCTCGATTTGTATATATGTGTAAATATTATATTTATTTTATTTACTTAAAAAATATCTTAAGTTGCTAGGGAGATGAGAAATTGAAATGATACAGAGAAATTAACAAAATTTACTGATTCCATTAAATTAATAGAAAATTGGCCACGATACCAATCCGATTTAGATTAAAAAAAATCGGTTGGCAGTGAATCTATCAAGAACTGATTAACCGATTAAACCAGTTTAATTTTTAATGAGTATCTGATTTAAAATAATAAAATACAAAATATTCAATTTTAAAAAATATATAATTTATATATAAATATATTATTTTATTATATCTGATTTAACTTTTATTAAATATCTATTAAATTTTTTAATTTTTAAATATCTAACTCTATCAATTCAATAATTAATTCAGTTTTTAGAACCTTTAATAACATGACTTTATCATGTTAATAACAGAGAGTAGATAAAAAAATTATTTATAGGGAACCAGGCCACTTGATGACTTATGGAAATTAATTTTGAAGACAGAATTGGTTAAACTTAAATTTAAAAGATTAAATTGACTAGAGATCAAATTTAAAGGACTTAACTGAATCTTTAATCGAATTAGCCAATCCATTATAATTCAGCTTGGTAGATTTAATATATATTTTGCAATTGTTTTTACTATTATGTCTATGAACAACTTAAAAGGGTCCTCCTAAAACTATGAAGTATGAACAACTTAAATGTATAATATTTATAAAAATACGTTACGAATCTTTATCTAGTCGTTGCATATCAGTATTATTAAGTTTAGAAAGGCTTTTACATTTTGTTAGAGTCTACTTCTAAAATTAGATAGTAAAGATATATACACTATTAAATTATTATAAGTGGTTAAACATGATGCATCATTTAGTGATTAAGGATATAAATTTTCTCTTATTTTTACACCACGAAAATTTGTTGTTAGATTTTATGAAATAAAACTAATTTTTATTAATTTACATCAGATAAATTCATCAATAGTGTAAATATTCCTATTGTTAGTTATTCTATTCATGAATAGTTAGTTGTTTTTTAATGTTAAACTTTTTTAATATCCAACAAAACCTGTCATTTTAGAGTTTGAATATGAGAGTTGTGAATTCTTTCACACTTTACCCCTACTTTAATTTAATTTAATTTAATTTAATGATCTCTTTCAACTTGTAATACTTATTTCTTTATTTACTAAGAATGATTTTTTCTATCAAGACAGTATAAATTGACGTGTTCGTATAATAATAAAAAACATATCTCTCTCTCTCTCTCGGATTAAATGTTGAAAATTATAAGAAAATATGGAATTTTTATTAGTTTGCATAATAGTTTAGTGACAAAAATAGTGTCATTTCTAAAGTTTATTTATTTATCTATAATGTTTTTTTGTTTCTTTTAGAAACAAGAAAGAAATATGAAGTGTTTTTGTGTATTATGCTGGTTGTAAAAAAATACAATATATAAGGGATATATATATGTGCTAAAAGAATCAGAATAATAAAAGTATACAATCCTATAATTAATATACAAATATGTTATATAAATATAAATGATATTAGTTGATATAATATTGATTCTAATTTATTCTCTAACATCCCCCCTCAAACTCAAGTGGGAGCTAAAGATACCATCTTGAGTTTGGATATCAGAGTCCGAAAACGAATTGGATGATGAGCCTTTGTGAAGATATCAGCATTCTAATCCAGTATTTCAACAACAATGAGACGAACAACATCAATAAGAATGCGTTGCCGAACAAAGTGACAATCAATCTCAATATGTTTGGTGCGTTCATGAAACACATCATTATGGGCAATCTGAATAGCACTGCGGTTGTCACAAAAAAATTAGTTGGGGACGACTGCGGTGCACCCAAGTCTTCGAGAAGCCAACGAATCGAGACAACTTCAGCAGTGGTGTCAGCGAGAGCACGGTATTTAGCTTCCGTGCTTGATCGAGTAGTGAACGTTTGCTTCTTAGCTCGTCAGAAAATGAGAGAGTCGTAAAGAAATAAACAATGACCAGTAGTAGAACGACGATCAGTGGGATCACCATCCCAATCAGCATCTGAGTACGCCTGAAGGGATAAAGATGAATGCGCAGAAAAATAAAGGCCATTAAATAGGGTGCCTTTGATGTAACGAAGAACGCGAAGAACTGCCGCATAGTGAGTAGTACGAGGAGCTAACAAGAACTGGCTAAGAACATGAACCGGATAGGCAATGTTTGGTCGGGTAACAGTTAAGTAGACTAGTCCTCCAACTAACTATCAATAAAGAGTAGGATTATCCAAAATAGTGCCATCCATAGGAGTAAAACGAATATTAGGCTCAAGAGGAGTAGACTCAGTGCGACTATCTGTTATACCGACTCGAGCAAGCTAAGAAGATCCGAAGCATACTTAACTTGAGATAGATAGATACCATCATCTGTGGATATGACCTCGAGTCCAAAAAAATAACTGAGAGAACCAAGATTTTTCATCTCAAAAATACGGTGAAGGGGGACTTTGAGATCAGAGATACCATCAACATCATCTCCAGTAATGATCATGTCATCAACATACAAAAGCAAAAGACAACTCCACGTTTACTTTTACGAATAAAGAGAGCATTCTCATGAGGACTACAAGTGAAACCAAGATTGCATATAGTGGTGCTGAACTTGTCAAACCATTCATGAGGAGCTTGTTTAAGACCATAAAATGCCTTGTGAAGGAGACAAACTTTACTAGAAGAACAAGGATCACTCAGAGGGGATTTCATATAGACCTTCTTTTTCAAATCTCCATTAAGAAATGCATTATTCACATCCATCTAACTGAGAGACCACTTTTTGACCGTAGCAATGGCAAGAAGAGCTCGAACAGATGTGAGATGAGCAACAGGAGCAAAAGTCTCTTCATAGTCAATACCATACTCTTGCGTACAACCTTGTGCAACCAATCGTGCCTTATAACGGTCAATAAAACCATCAGAGCGAGTCTTGATCTTGTATACCCATCTGCTTTCCACAACTTCCTAATTAGAAGGAGGATCAACCAAATCCCAAGTGTGTGCTTTTTCAAGTGCCTATATTTCTTCCTGCATTGCTTGTTGCCAATTTGAATTTGTGAATGCTTCTCTGAATGACTTAGGTTCATGTTGATGAAGAATAGTAAAAAAATAATGATAATAAAAAAGATGAGGAGGTGGATTTCTTACCCTAGAAGAATGAGTGGAAGGAGGAAGCAAGACGGTAGGAGCAGGATCGTCGTCCAGTCTAGAATCATCAGGAGATGGAGAAGGCAGAAGAACAGGAGGCTGTAGAGGGTGACTCGAGATAGAACCTGTAGAATCATCACTAGGAAAAAGATCAATATTGAAGTTAGTGAAAAAAGGTGACTGAGTAGGAGGAATAGACACAAAGGAGGCAGGAGAACCGAGAAAACATGTGATAGTCCCAGAAGACAACATGACGAGATATACGAATACGTTTAGAGAGAGAATCACAACAACGATAACCCTTGTGTTTAGTTCCATAACCAGGGAAACAACACATACGAGCCTGAGGTTCAAGTTTACTATGTTCATGAGGCTGAAGAAGAACAAAACAGACACAACTGAAAACTCGAAGAGAACTGTAATCTGGAGGGTATGATAAAGACGCTCAAAGAGAGTAACGTTACCAAAAACAGAAGAAGGGAGTCTATTGATAACATGAACAGAAGTAAGAACAGCTTCACCCCAAGTACGCTCAAGACACGAAGAAAATAAAAAAATAGAGCTTCACGCAGTGTATAAAATAAACTTTGTAGTTGAATACAAACGTTTCTTTCCCTCCTCTCCCACATGGATAAAAGTATATAAACTGGAATTAATTCCAATTTCCACATGATGAAAAAAAGTAAAATGTCTTGACAAGAAAAAGGTCCTATTTGACCGCTGTACATTACTAGCAAGAAGCATTGCACAAACAGAGTCAAGAATGTGATAGTGTTTGCATTCATCTCATCCATTTTCTTGAGAAGTACTAAGACAAAAAAAACTCAGACAAAGTACCCTATTCTGCAAGAAAGGTTAAAAATTAGGAATCACTATATTCCATAGCATTATCGCGTCGAAAAACCTTAATGACCTTGGAAAACTGAGTTTTAATCAGAGTAGCAAAGTTAATATAAATATGAGGTAACTCATGGCGATTAATCATCAAATAAACCCAAGTAAAGCGTGAATAATCATCAATGAAAATGACAATTATCGAGCTCCTCCCATAGAAGCGGTGGGAGCGGGGCCCCAAACATCAGAGTGAATGAGATCAAAAGGAGAGCAAGTAATAGAGGAATTATTGTAAAAAGATAAAGCAGGTTGTTTGGCAGTTTGACAAGAAATGCAATCAAAAGATTCATTAGGAACCTGACCCAAAACACCGTGAGACATAGGAGGACGTAATTTTCCTAAGGAGTTGTGGGCAAGACGTTGATGCCACAAGTGAAGGGTAGATGGAGAAGAAGCAGCACAGAAATTTGGTACAGGAGGAATATGAAGATTCTCGAGTTCAAACAACCTTCCGACCTTACGTCCAGTCCTGATGATTTGACCTGTCCGATAATCCTGTACACGACAACCAAAAATGGAAAAAGTGATATCAAAACCCAAATCAACAAGTCGACCAATAGAAATAAGATTAAAGTTTAATTTGGGAATATAATAAGTATCAGGAAGATTAAGAGTCAATTGGGAGATAGAACCTTTGTGTGTTGCGTGCAAGAGGGAACCATTAGCAGTATTGACAGAAGGTGCATTTGTAGTGGTAGACAGAGACGAGAAAATATTACGCAACAGAGACATGTGATTAAAGCAACTTGAGTCAAAATACCATTTAGAATTACATGGAGGAGTAAAAAAAGCAGCAGGGGTATTACCAAAAAGAGAGAGAAGATGGTGAAGAAGAGACACAATATCAGATAGAGAGACAGGAGATGGGTTGAGAAGAGCAGAGGTGATAGATTTAATAGTAGTAGCAACAGCAGAAGTAGGCACAATCTTGGAGAAGTTGGGACGAGAATGATACTTGAGTTGATCAGGACGTGGTGGGCGAGTAGGACAGGTAGTAATCAAATGTCCTGAGAGCTTGCAATTATGGCAGAACAGCTGTGAACATTGGTAGCTAATGTGACCTTTTTGGTGGCATGTGCGACATTTAACAGAAGGATAGTCGGAGAAAAGTTGTCCAGAACGGTTATAGTTTCGATAGAATTTATCCTTTCTGTCTATGGCAGCAAAAACATCTGAATTTTTCATGATAGTAGTCACAGAGATCAAAGAGATGAGAGAAAAATGAAATTTTGGAGTGCAAAATCAGAAAGAGCTTACCAAAAAACCTTAGTGAGGGTCCCACTTGTCTACCACGTCAGCGTCACGTCAATAACCACGTCAGCTTGAGCGCGGGTCAACCAGCGGATCAGGCCGGGTCGCATGCGGGTTACTAGGAAGCTTGGCGTCACAACACGTGGAGGCTTCTGGCCTGTTCGATCGACACCAAGATCCAACGGATCCTGAAGCGTCTGGAGATGAAACAATGGAGGCGGACAGCGAGGTTGCGGCGGCGCGTGAGGGTAAGTCCGGCGGCGTCAGGTGGCGAGTCTGGCAGCATTGGAATCTTGACGAAGAGACGAACACGATGGTGACGGCGGTGACAAACCAAAGCATCAGGAAAAGACCAAAAAATGAGAGGAAGAAGCACTGTCGAAAGAGAAAAATAAGGGGACTATGAACGAATTTTCATGAAAAGAAAAAGAACTTAAGCTCTTGATACCATGTTAGAAACAAGAAAGAGATATGAAGAAAGTGTTTTTATGTATTATTCAGGTTGTGAAAAAGTACAATGTACAAGGGAAATGGATCCTCTCCAGTGGAAAAAACACTTGAGAGAATAAAATGTGATCTCTCACCTTTAATTCTATAAGTGGAACCAAAATTAAATAAGAGAGAGAAAGCAATGAAGGGTTAGATTATACACTTGACAACATCCAGTTTTTTTTTTCACTGGAAAGGATCCACTCCCATGTGCGAGGGGTATATATAGGTGCTAGAAGAATTAGAGTAATAAAAATATACAATCCTATAATTAATATGAGATATGGTATATAAATATAAATGATACTAATTGATCTAATAATTTCAATTTAGATAAGGGTATTGTGTGACCATTTTGTCTTCAATTTTTTTATTTATTTACTTATTCTAAAATTTCTGATGGCAGGTTACGTTTGAGGGCAGATATTGAGGTTAGGTCCACATGATTAAATTCAGGTGGTGTGGAAATGGATATTATTACGGTGGTAAAATTTAGGATGAGAATAAAAGAAGAGTCAAAATTTGGGGAGAGTGTTGAATTGATTTGTTGTTTGGAGAGGCTAGAACACATGTACAAAGATGTATAAAGAGAAGGTGGGTGTGATGCAGAAGAGGAAAAAGAGAGATTGTGAAATGGTGGCGGTGAAGAATTAGAGATTGAGGTGGATTAGAATTAAATTATAGTTAAAATTTTGAATTAGGTTAGGATAGATAATTTGAAATTTTTGAATAATTTCTTAGAATTTATGTGGTTTTGTCGACTTGAGTTTATTTTTCATAAATACGTTAGTTTTATTTTTGAGTAAAGTATTAAAATTGACTATGAAATATTGTAATACTGACAATTTAACCATAGAAAAATAAAACTAATTTGTAACTATGAAAGATAAAGTTTCATAGATAAAACTATCCAAACTCTAAAATCTATCAAAAATTTTTAAATTATTCTTCTACTCTAAATCTAATCACCCTCAAACTCTAATCCTATCTCATCTCCATTCTCTAATCGAGAAATAGGGAGCTGTCCGTTTTGTTCACTTCCCTGGCTTTGCAACTCACTTCTTGTTGCTCCCCCTGCTCCCAAAAATTTATTGGAACTAGAAGCACATACCATTTCAGTCTTAACCTCTCTTTTTCCTGTTTCAGGATTATTTTTCCTTTCAAATTTCTTATGTCTATTCTTAGCATAACACTTGCAAAACACAAACAAAATAACTGCAGCAAAAAACACAGTAATAATAGCTATACGTACAATCCAACCAAGCGAAAGCAAAGTACCACATAAAAAACGTTCTTCAAAAAAATTTGACATTGGGGTCAGCGCAACAAATACAAAACCAATTAACTAGTTATTGCAAAGCTACATATCGAATAAATCGATGCAGTTTGACAAATCCAAAATGAGACTGGTAAATTGATTCTTCTAAAACTATACATGCTTTAAGTGCGTCATTGACGCGAATATATCAATGGTGCTGGTAAACCCAGCACTATTGTTTTAGTCACTAAGCTAAGGGAGAAAATATTGGCAGAATGGCAGAAGCGGATAAGTTTGAGGAGAGAGAAGGGAAAATGGTGCTGGAGAGAAAGAGGTTGAAGATGAATTTTGGATAAAAAATGAAGGATCTTATGTTTTGAATGGAAGAGAATGAGACTGTAGTAGTGATTTGAAGTGAACGTTAGAGATAAAGTGAGATTAGAATTTGAGAGGGTTAGAATAAAGAAATAATGTAAAAAATTTTGATAAATTTTTAAAATTTTAATAATTTTGTTAGTAAAATCTCATTTTTTATAATTATAAATTTTAATTCTTTTATAGTAAAATTTATCAGTATTTTATGATCAATTTTAGTATTTTATTCTATTTGTTTCGATAAATTTATTAATATCCAAATTTTTTATAATCACACATAATTATTTACTCTATAAATAAATATTTATTTTAAAAGATTTATATTCGATCTTTATTTGTCTAAATAACTGGCTAATACATGTATAATATATTATTTTTAAAACAAAAATTAGACATATATTAAAATATATTACTCTCAAACTAATGTGAGAGTAAGAAGTCGGTTTCAAGTATTTTGTGATGATTAGAATTTCATCTATGATCTTTATATATTCTTTTTGGCCTATCATTGTATCAGAAAGTATATATCTGTATCTACTCGCTGCCCCTCTTTCCTCAATCTCTCTCTCTCTCTCTCTCTCTCTCTCTCTCTCTCTCTCTCTCTCTCTCTCTCTCTCTCTCTCTCTCTCTCTCTCTCTCTCTCTCTCTCTCTCTTCTGTGTTTCCTTTTAAGCTTCTTTTATTACCATAATTTCACCATGCAACAACCTCAAGAGCTGCAGCAGCTTCCAATTGTGGGTAAGTCAAATTAAAGTCTCATTTTCTCTCTTTTGGATCACTAATCAAAGCCACTTCTATTATTATGATATTTAACTTCACAAAATATATATTAAGTGCATATTAAGGCCAGCTTCAATTCCTATACGGTTTGTTCTTTTGTGATCATTTTCATTCAAGTTTGAGCATATTCAATTTATCAATATCATGATTGTAGGCCAGTTATCATCTCATCATCTATAATTCTACCCTTATGTGCATAAACCAATTAATAATCTAATCGTGTTGCATGTTCATGAATTAAATTATTCGAAGCTTACGAGGAAGTAATTAAAATTTGGACGTTGTTGTGCTAGATGTAAACAAGAAGCCAGCAGAGTCCATATAATATAGCTAGCAAGAAAAGACACTATCCTGGAATGTAAAAATCAGTCTCTAATTATGTCATCATCACATCACACTATATGATTTTTTTTTTTGGTGTTACACTATATATTTTGATATTATTTTCTTCCGTTTTTTTAATTTTTTTTAAGATTTAGGTAAAAGTATTTTAAGGAAATTTATTAAAAAGATAATAATAATTTTTTTAAATTCTTTAATGTATTCAAAATATTAAAAATAATATATAAAAAACTTTTTTAATAATTGTTTTGAAATAATTTTTATTTTACAGTGTTTATACAAGACCCTTTTTATTAATCTACTTATATATATAACGTATCATTCATAACTAAATTAAAAAGTATACATAAAAATGATATATCAATATAAACTGGGAGACAACAGTAATTGATAGTATTTGACTATTTGGGGTTTTAGATTTGGTGATAGAGATAGAGTTTGGAGGCGGTCATACATGGTTTTTTGGTAGTAGATATTGGTCGGTTTTATTTTTTAATTTTATTTTTTTGCTATATTTTTTCTCTAGAAGTAACAACAAAGTTTTGATAATAATCGCTGTTAGGATATTCTTTAAAGATACAGAAAATAAAATATTATTATTGAAAAAACAGAAACGTTTTCTATTTGATTAAATATAATATTTTCTATTTTTAAATATTTTGCTTTTTTATATCTTTAACAAGTAGTTTTAAGATAGTATAATCGTAAGTAAAATTAAGAAGGATATGTATATATCTAAGGAAATTTTTTTGGTTTTTATGAAAATTATATTTAATTTGTCTAAAAATAAAAATAAAACAAAATAAGGTGGGATTTATTTTTTTATTTTTAAATTTTATGAACAAAATTTAGGCGGTAGAAACCACCTGTATCTAATATTAGGTGAGATCAGACTTCAATGAATATGTGATATGATGGGGAAATTAATGCAAAGCTCTCGTTTTCCATGTGAACGGGTCAAGCTTGTAATCACTTTTTTGTTTTTCCTGCTAAGAGGACAAGAAAATTAGTACAAATTTTTATTTAATTTATTTTAAAGGAAGGGTTTTCACTTTTCATATTAAAAGAAATTGAACTACTCTCTATCTCTATCATACCTGGATGTCAAGTTGCATTTCAATTGGTCTTTTAATTTATACTATAAACCAAACAAACAAGCACATGCAGGATGAAGTTCCACTAAACTGCTTAATTGCTTATATTAAGAACGTGGATGATTGAACATATATATGGTGGTTTGTTTCTTTTTTGGTTTTATTTAACAAAGTTGCATATAGTGGCTTGAAGTGATAATGAAATTAGGTCTTTATGGCATCTAAACAAAGAGGTGTATATTAAATAATGTGAAACCAAAATTAAATTCAAATTTCAGATATATAAAAACAAGTGTATACTCATTATATAATGGCATAGAATAGATGAAATCCGGTCTTTATGGCATCAAAACAAAGAGGTAAATATATAGAAAATGTGAACCAAAAATTAAAATTCAATGATGTTGCGATAATAAATTAAAAGCAAGTAAAATGTATTATTATTATTATTATTATTATTGTTATTATTATTATTATTATTATTAGCTCGAGAGGCACTTCTTACACTTACTATATTTTTTAAAATTTAATTATTATATATAATTTAAAAAATACTTTTCAATTGGATGTATATATTTATTAAATTTCTAGCGATTAATATAATTGAGTGGTAATTAGAATTAGACATAGAAATAGAATAACCTTTTTAGAAGTATATGTGTTTAGGAAAATAATGAAATGAAAGGAAAGAAAAGAAAAGGAAAGAAAATACCAGATGAAAGATGGTCCAAAGTAATTAAGGAAAAATTGGGTGTACTAATAATAGTTATCTCATCGTGAGTTCACTAAGGTAGAAAAATGGATCGAAGCATTTTTATTTTACTATTTTAACCATATTTAATAGAAAAATCCTAAATTTGACATCACACAAAATAAAAGACTTAATTGGAAGAAAAATTAGAAATAGCAAAAAGAGGTAATTACAAAAGCGTATTTACATTATAATAGGTATAAAATTATTATTATTATTATTATTATTATTATTATTACATAAAATAAATGAAAACCCGTATTAGGGCATCCAAACAAAAAGGTACATATGTAAAGCGAAGGTAAAACAAAAAATAAACTCAATTTTGAGATACCCAAAAATAATTAGAATAGTATATTCTCATTATTATATGATATAATGATATGATGATAATTATTGAAGGTAGTATAAATGAGGTACAGATGATGGTATGGATTACAAATTAGAGTTTTGCAAAGTAATGGTGTGATTTCATGACATGGTGACCCATAAATGATTTGTTTTGTTTTTGTTTTGTTTTTACAGTATCTAATGGAGCTAATAAGGAAACAAATACATTGGATGATGACAATAATGTTCCAACTCAAATGAACCAATCATCGGCTATGATGATCAAGAGGAAAATATACCATCGTTGGTTAAAAATAGCACTGTATGCAGCATTTGTGTTGTTAGGCCAATCAGCAGCAACACTCCTAGGAAGATTGTACTATGAAAAAGGTGGTAAGAGCAAATGGATGGGAACACTTGTCCAAATTGCTGGATTCCCAATCCTCTTACCTTATTATTATTTTTTCAATCAATCATCACCACCCAAAAATAAAGATCTCACAATTATTGATCCAAATAAACCATCACTTTCAATGTTGTCATTTGTGTATGTCTCTTTGGGTCTAATTGTTGCTTTGAATTGTTACTTATACTCAATTGGGTTATGGTACCTCCCTGTCTCCACACTCTCCCTAATTTGTTCATCCCAATTGGCCTTCAATGCTTTCTTCTCTTACTTTCTCAATTCACTCAAATTCACACCTTATATTATCAATTCCTTAGTACTTCTCACAATTTCATCAGTAGTTCTTGTATTTGAACCAAGTGATGATGGCACATCAGACTCATCAACAAAAGCCTCAAAGAAAAAGTACATTATTGGGTTCATCTGCACAATTGCTTCTTCTGCAGGGTATGGACTAGTCCTTTCCCTTCAACAATTGGCTTTCAAGAAGGTTCTAAAAGGTGAAACTTTCAAAGTGGTGATGGACGTGATAATATACCAATCAATTGTAGCTACAATTGCTACTCTAATTGGACTTTTTGCTAGTGGAGAATGGAAAGGTTTGAATGAAGAGATGAGAGGGTATGAAATGGGAGAAGTATCCTATGTGTTGAATTTGACCTTCACAGCTATAATTTGGCAACTTTTTAGTATTGGTTGTGTAGGGTTGATATTTGAGGTGTCTTCACTCTTTTCTAATTCTATAAGTGTTTTGGGTGTGCCCATTGTTCCACTTTTGGCTGTGATAGTGTTTAAGGACAAAATGCATGGGATTAAGGCTATTTCTATGGTGCTGGCTTTGTGGGGCTTTATATCTTATGTGTATCAACACTATGTGGATGAAAGAAACTACAATTCTCAAAACAGTAGCAATGGCCATGATGCAAAAGCTAGTTCTTCACCTTTAGAAGAGAAAGCCAATAGATAGGTGAATAATTAATTAGTGTGGGCTTTTTTATCATCAGTTTCAGAGTGCACACTTGTATGGATTATAATACAAAATTCCAAAACTTTCACATTTCTGTAGTGGTACATTATTGTTTATATTTACAGTAGCATCCTATCAATATCTTGTTAGCACTTAATTTAAATGTTTTTTTAATAGGTGTCCTGGAATTTTATTCCGAGAGATTTTCACTAATTAACAAATCCTTTTATCAAGAGCTGATGTGCAGTCATAACTACAAATTAATTGAAACAGTCTCAAAATAATACTGATTTTTCTAACAAGCAGACAAGCACATATGTCCTTTACTTGAGGCTTTCACAAACCTTTTCAACACCAAAAAAAAAAAAAAAAAAAAAAAAAAAAAAAAAAAAGCGGGAAACCTAAGTTTATTGAAATTGAAAGCAGAAAAGGTCATGCACTCCAGAAACTTACTGAGAAGAGAAAGAGTAAAGATGCAAAGCTTTGATGAAGAGAGAAGCAGAGAGTTAAGGTTATCTCTCGTTTTTTTAGTTGTAATAGCACCAAAGCTTTCCCTAAACAAGCGCTATCCTAAGCATTGTAGAGGTTGTGGAACATTGTGGCAATTTTGACTCTATCCAATCTTTGGTATGAGTTGTTCTTTAGGAGCGCCTTTCAACACTCCATGGAGAAGATTTGATTCCAAAGTGTGAAGACTTAAGAGATTGAGCCAAAGGCCCTTCCTACAAACAATTTTGTTCTTGTTCTTGTCTGCTCTGAGTTGGTCACTAATTTCTCTTGATTATTCTTCGAATTCTTAAGCTTAAATAGAGTATGTTATTAGATTTCACATTGATCAACATCATCACTTAATGAGAGTAGACACAGAAGACGCAGCAAAAAGAGCACAGAACCACCACAGGCTGGGAAAGGGTTAATTGGGGAAGGAAATCCCCATCTATACCATATATGACAAATTTTCAGTCAATTCATAAGACAATTTTATTACATTATGGAAAAAGCATTATGTGTAAATGATCTTATGTGTGAAAAAACTGTATCAACTCACATTTCATCCACTATTGAATAGGATGTGAATCTCATTTGAATTAGATACATATCTCGTTTAATAGTGAATGGAGTATGAGTCGACAACATATATGCACATATAGTATTACATTATACAACTATTGAATAGGATGTGAACCTCATTTAACTTCGATACACATCTCATTCAGTAATTTCTGAAGTGTGAATCGACAACATATATGTACATACAGGATTACAAACAAAGGTTGAAATTTACCATTATACCACATCCTTGTCTTTCTGGGTGATAACATTGCCCTCAGCTTCAGATTCTTTTATCTGCCTTTCTATATCTGCCTTCTTTTCAAGGAGTGCTTGTATTTTGCCATTAACTTTTTCAAGTTTCTGGTTCAAGGTGCTTAGATCATTGGTTTTTTCCTTTTTCTTCTTCTCCTTGTCCTCTTTCTTCTTCTTCTTCTCTTTAGCATCTTTCTCATCACCCTTCCCATCACCCTTCTCTTCCTTGCATTCCTTCTCATTCTCTGATATATCAATCTCCTTTGAAGCAACTTCAACTTTGACCTCCTTATCCTTCTTCTCTTTCTCCTTCTTATCTTTTTTCTTCCTTTTCTTATTCTCTTCATCATCATTATCCACTTCTTCTTCATCATCTACCTTCTTTTCTTTTTTCTTATCCTTCTCTTTCTCCTTGTCTTTTTTCTTCTTTTTATCATTATCCACTTCTTCTTCTTCATTATCTTCCTTCTTTTCTTTCTTCTTATCCTTCTCTTTCTCCTTCTTGTCCTTTTTCTTCTTTTTATCATCATTATCTGCTTCTTCATTGCCATCGTCCTTTTTCTTTTCCTTTTTCTTATCCTTGTCCTTCTTTTCCTTTTTCTTCTCATTATCATCCTCACCTTCATCATCTTTTACCTTGTCCTTCTTTTCCTTTTTCTTCTTCTCCTTTTTCTCCTCATCACCATCATCATCTGCACCATTTTCATCATCCTTTTTCTTTTTCTTTTTATCCTTCTCCTTCTTTTTCTTCTTCTCCTCGCCTTCCCCACATTTATCTTCTAAATCCTTTTCTTTCTCTTCTTCCTTTGATTCATTCTTCACGTCCAATTCAATCATATTCTTCTCTTCTTTTGCTTCATTTAGACTTACTTTGACGGAATCTTCCATACCTTTAATTTATGTACCTGAGACAGATAAGTGTGACGGTAAATGCAAACCATTGAGTAAATAATTTGCTTGGTATGATCAGCCACATATCAGTAATCAAAAGCTAATAACAACTGATTCAAGAATTTAATTTAGTTATGACATCTGCTAGATTGAAATTTAGGCAAAAGATGCGAAACAGAACAGGGGATACATCAAATTTGCACGCCTTGATTTGTTTGAACATGTCAAACAGATCATGTGCATTACAATTATAATCTTCAAACAATTGTCACAGAAACTACGAAATCCAAGATTTCATAGTATAATCTAGCATCCTAATCTGAATTTAAGTAGCTGAATTGCCGTTGCTTTTGTGAACACATTTACATCTCACGTTAGATCTAAACATAAATGACCTTATTGCAAAAAAGATACATGAAGAGGCGTAATGACCTAGATCCAAATTCCAATCAACAACAAACTCCTAGTTTACTACAGCAGTTTCAATGAATAGCACAAAATGAAGTGAATCAGCGCTAGATCTTACTCACATATCAAATGATTAACGATCGCGTATAGTATTACACAAGTTTCAAATTAACAAAATATAACGTCATAATTCAATTCCAATGATCACCAATCACGAACGATTTCAAGTTCAGGTACACCATAATTCAATGATGATGAATGGAATTAAATGAATGAAGAAAAAGAAACATACCTCAGATGAATGCTTGGAATAACTCGAAAATGGTTTGTATAAAGAGGGCGTTGAGGTATTTATAAGATTTCAGTGAATGGTGTTGGTTCCAATGGCCCTCACGCGTAAGAAAGGAAGATTTCAAGTTCGCTAATCAGAGGAAAAATATAATCCAAGTTTGCTGATTAGTCGGTGTCTAAAGCGTGGAATCATCCAACCACTCTGACGGTTCGCCTTTCTTCTCTTTTCTTTGCTTTGCGTGTTGTCTGCGTGGAGTTTATTTCATTCACCGCCATAATACTAATATACTATGCTGTCTTTAATCCAAAAAAAATAAATAGATAATATTTAATAAATTTTAAATATTTATTTTTTATTTTTAAAAATAAATTAAACAATTTAAACACTACAATATAAACACCATAAAATTCACCTAATTTTTTAGTTCATTACGTTCCACATGCTATCATTAGTCGGCTTCATGAAAAATATTTCATATATATTTATGCATAATGTAAGGTTAATATTTTTTTAAAACCTAAAACTTGAACATTTAATTTACATATAAATAAATTATTTAGGTTGTTTTAGTAGTTATTTTATTAGTCTCTTTAAATAAATATCAAAATTTAAATTTTATTTTATGTATATAATAATATATTAGTCAAACAATAAATTTTTAAATAAAATTTAATTTATAGCAAATTAACTATTAATTTGTCGGACTAAGAATACAATTAGAAAAAAAACAAGTATATAAATATAATGAAATATTGATAATATTTTAATTATCTTAAATATTAAATTATAAAAAGTTAACCAATTATAATAATAAATTGTCTTTATAAATCTAAATCAGTTATGTCACATGTAGTAAATATAATAATTAAAATATATTATATAGTAAAAATACAACACCCTTAGTTTAATAATGGTTAAAACTTTAAATAAATGCCTCCACTTAGCCAATAAATAAATTTTTTTAAGAAAAATATTGGATTAACAAATTATTTTTATAATGAAATTTAACTAAATTTTTTTATGTGACTTTTTTTTCTTTAATTAATTTTTATTATATCAATAAATTACCATACCAACTTAATTGAATTTAATTAGTAAAAAAATATAATGATAATATCATTATTTTTAATTTCGAACTAATTATTTAATTTTGAAGTGCTTATAGATCAACTAAAAATTAATGAACGTATTGGACATCATAGTATATTAATATATATTGGTTGTTTTCACAAATTTTTTTTTCAAAATAAGAACGGGAGACTTCTGGTTAAACAATCTAGAATTTGTTTTAACGTAATTGGACGTTTTTAACTTTCTAACGAGATTTATAAGTGTCTTTTCTACATTACTAATCAAAGTCTTTTTTTTTCGGCCATGGACTAATCAAAGTCTTTGTTGGCTGTATTCCATCTATGGTGCGAAAACAAAATGGCTTTAGGAGTTGATGCTTTTGTTAGGCGAACTAAATTTTTATATTGGTTCTTTAGATTCGGCTTAGGTATTAATTTAAATTTTGAGATTTTAATTGTATTATTTTTGTTTTTAAGATTGTGCTCTAGGTTACATATTATTCTTTTCTCAAATTTCAGTGTGAGTCAACAACAAATTTGTTGATATGGCACGACCACTGTCACCTAAGATCTATAAAACAACGTTGTTTCATGAGTGAAACATTTTAAAACTAAAACATTGTCATTTTGCTCCCACTAGAATGAAATAGTGGTTTGAGTGAAGAGTTAGTTATTCGTTACATTTTTTTTATAATTTTTCAGTGACATCAATGCTTAATCTCCTCCTCCATAGTCAAAGACAATGGCAATAGCTTAGGACACTGCTGCTTGCTGCTTGCTTGCTGATTTCTTCTAGTCGTTGCGCTAAAGTTTGAGGAAGTTTCGTGGGAAGCCATTGAAGCAAAGGGTAAGAAACCGTTTAAGCTATCTTGAAAGTTTTTTTTTCCAAAAAATTTTTTTGGCTCATTTTTCATTCTTCTGACAAGGAGGTTGTTTAAGTTACTCTTATCGTTTGCATTAGGATTTTGTTGAAAATGATGTTATTAGGATTTTTGTTGTTGATATGTTTGAACTGCTACTGGATGCTCTGTTTCTTTTGAATAGAACAGGAGCTATCTCTGATCATGCAGTGTGTGTTTGTTATTTATTGTTTTTGGGTTGCATGCGTTTTAAATTTTTTCTTCTTCTTTTGTTATGTTGCAGATGAACGGCGAAGTGTTAGAAATAATGTTTCATCATGGGAGAAATTTTGAGAAGGATAAGGATAGGAGGTAGACATTATCCTGACAATAAGTACTGTTTGGGTGAGATTGATGTGGACAGGTTGGATGTATTCTACCTAAGAAACTACTTCAAAGAGTTAGGGTATGAGAAAATAAAGGAAGTTTGGTGGCAAGTGCCAAGAAGGAGCCTAAAAGTGGGGTTGAGGCATTTAAACTCTGATAATGAGTTGAGGGACGGTGTTATTGTTGTGTACATTGAACATAAAATTTCAAAACCTGAGATACTACAAGGGCAAGATGTTATTGTGCACCTTGATAACCAAGTGAAGGATTTTGGAGAGCAAGCAAAGTCAAATGCCACGATTGTGCTAAATCTTTTCCCCAAAACTACTACCGAGAAAGAGGTGAATGATTATGGTGAATGATTAACAGGATCTGTGTTGTCGTTAGGGATTACTACCTGCCATGAAAAAGGTAATGCCTGATGCCGGTCATCGTTTTTGTGTGTGACATTCATGGCAAAATTTTAACAAGTAGTGGAAGGACTTGGAGTAAAGGGGTTTACTATGAGAGTGTGCACCAGCAACTACCTTTCAAGAATTTAAGGTATAAATACTATGGTTCAAAGTGTGTCAAAATTCAAAGTGTCTCTTATTTAGTTAGTTTTATTATCTCTGTTGTGCTTGGTCCTTATTTTATGGTTATGCAAAATTCAATTATACATATTGTTAATATCTCTAAGTTCTTGTAATTCAAGAGAACTAAATTCAACATTTTCTCTTCACAAGGAATACATGGATAGGATCAAGGGGCTGAATGAGAATATATGGGCATATCTTGACAAGTGGCCTAGAGAGACATGGACGAGGTCACAGTTCAGACACAACCCGAAACTGGACTCCATTTACAACAATGCATGTGAGATATTCAAATCAAAAATCAAGGAATCAAGGAAAAAGCCAATAATTACTCTTCTAGAAGAGGTGAGGGTGTCCGTCATGAGGATTATGGCTAAGGACAAGGTCAAATTGGATAGCCATTTAGGATTGTTACCACCAGTAATTAAAAGTAGGCTTGAGAAGGTAAGGAAGAAGTCCAGGAACTAGCATGCTATCTGGGCTGAAAATACTGGTTATGAGAAGTTTGAGGTTAATGGACGTCCTACCAACCATGTGGTTGACTTGGAAAAAAGACTGTGTACCTACCAGTTTTGGATGTTGACAAGTTATATTTTCCAACCTAATTCATCAAATGTTTCATGATTTGTTTCATATTAATGTTGTCTTATACAACGTTGTATTTTTTAATGTCTTGAAATGATAATTTGTAGGAATTCTATGTGTTCATACTTGTGCTGCATTTGCCAGAGTGAAGAAGCACCCGAAGGACTTTTGTTACAACTTGATAACTATGGAGTCTTACAAAAAAACATACAAGTACCACATTAATCCTCTACCTGGCCAACCTTTTTGGGAACAAAGTTAATATAACAGGCCATTGGCACCACCAATCAAGAGAAAGCCAAGGAACCTTCAAACAAAGAGGAGGAAGGATGCCGATGAAGGCACCAGTTCTAGCAAGAAATCTAAGCCAAGTTCAACTATGAAAAGGCAGCTAAGACAATTCACTTGCAAGTACTGTCTACAAAAGGGTCATACCAAGAGAGGGTGTGAAAAGAAGAGGGCTTTTGATGCTGTTGCAGCTGCAAAGACTACCGAAGTTACTAAAGATCCTAAGAATACCACTGCTCAAGCCACTGCAATCGCTACTACTGTTGCAACCTTAGATGGCACTGCTACTGCTACTACATCCACAGCTACTGCTACTGCTACTGCTACTACTACAAATAATATCCCTACAACAAGTACTGCTGTTTCAACTGGTCACGCTTCAGAGATTGATCTGTCACAGTCAAGTTGTTCTGAACTAGAAGACTCCCAAAAGGTTTAATAATAATTTTTTACTAAACTTTTTTTATTAAGTCTTCACTAATAACTCTGAAAAAGGTTTAGGGTCTTTGGTAGTGGCTGATGAGTTTGGGTTTTCCTTTCTTGTGTGTCTTTTATGTAGTTAACTGAAGCAACTGCTAAACTAGTCGCAACACTTGAAAAATTAACCCTTAGAAGAAGATCACCACCTCCAACATCCTCTACAGCAGTGGATCCAATGAAAGAAGCAAGTTCAACCACTGCCCCACACTTCACAAATTTTATGAAGTTTGTATCCACTCCTGGATTCAAGCACCCACGAAAGAAGTGAAACTTAAGATTAGGATATTAGTTTTGCAAACTGTTCCTCTTTTGTTTAAAAAATTGTGACTATGCTCACTATAAGATACTTTGTTCATTTTGTTAAGTATGTCATATTACTTGCTTTTGTCAAATACTTATGACTGCATTTTGTAAAAACTATAAATGCTCTGTGGTATTTTGATCTAGATTAAGTAATATGGATGGTTTGAATCAACCTTACTATAAATTATTAACTTGAATTGTCTGTTCATTTTACATGATATTACATTATAGAAAAATAACGTCAATAATAGAACCATTGTGATGTTACCCCAAGAAACTTTCATTCATTATATTACATAATGTTACATTTTCATGTTCTCAACTCTTTAACAGCATCATTCCTACAAAGACAACAACTACCAACAACCCAAAGCCAATAACTTGAATCATGAATTTGAGATTTCTAAAGTCTACTTCCATTTTGTCCAGCTGCCATGCAAAGTTTATTTTCATTTCACCATTATCATCTCCTGGAATAACTTTTTCAATCAGCTCTTTTTGCACATAATCTGGCCAAACGAATAAGCCACACCATTTTTTTACTTGTCTACAAACAACCCTCTACAAGTTAATGTGACAACCACAAAAAAAAAATAAATTACAAAGAAGTTACCTTCACTCACATTATAATTGGGACAACAAAAGAAGGGCTTGTTAGGATGTATCTCCATCGCTGACCACTTAAACACAAGGTGACAACCACAGCCGCACCACTCTGGAACCCGCCCATGCCTGCTTCGCGTTATGCTTCTTGTCCAGTTCTCCATCGATGATGACCAGTTCGAGCTTCCTGCAATGTGGCTCCTAGTTTCTCTCATGGAGGATGACTATTGATGTACACAAGAGATGAAGAATGAGACGTCGATGGAGAGAACCAGAATGAGAGAAAGCAAATGAAGCTTTAGGGTTTATAAAGGAGACAGGGACTAAATTGAAGAATCACAAAACACTATCCACGTCATCTATCCACAATGAGATCCTAGGTGGCAATGATTGTGCCATATCAAGAAGTTGACTCACGCCGGAATTCGAGTGAAAGGTCAGTATGTAGCTTGGAGCGCAATCTTGAGAACAAGAATAGTGCAATTGAAATCTCAGGGGCTAAATTGGTGCACGAGCCAAATCTAGGGGACCACTATGAAAATTTAGTTTGCTAGGCCAATAAAATTTGTATACTCCTTAAATATACTAAATTATTAATGCTTGAAAATTGAAGGTCTCTCTCTCGAGTTCTTTCCTGATATCTTTATGATATCAAAGCTACAGATTATTTTGACCATGACTTCTGCATCACTCACTCATCGCTGAACCCTTCTCTCCCTTCTCTACCTGTCGCCCTCTCTGTCTGAGCTCGCTTTGTCGTCGTGGGTCGCGCCGCTTTGATACTCCTCGCCGTGGGTCGTCGCCGCTTCTCCCCTCCTCGCTGGCGTCATTTCTGCTTCTATGCTCCGCACTGTGTCTCACCGTCATTTATTCTCTTCTTCGCGTGGAGTCTCGAAGTCGAAGCGACTACCTTTCGTCGTGTCTCATGTCTCTAGTCTCTGCTTCAACCCTCTCAGGTCTCAGATCTCAGGTCTCAACTCTTTCCTTCTCTGATTCAAGCCTTCAACCCTCTCAAGTCTCAAGTCTCAGTCTTTAACACTCCCTGATTCTATTTTCCAACTCTATTCCTCTGAAATTTGAAATTTATTTTGAACATGCATATGATATATTATTGATGATTCTGAGGAATTTTGAGATATTAATGTTTTGAATTTTTATTTGAATTCAGTATGTTCATATTGAATTAATTCTGCTGAGATTGAGTCACAAATTCAATTGTTTAATTTATTAATTCGACTGAGATTGATTTTTAAATCCAACTTATTGTATTTGTTTTGGTGAATTCTTGTTTTGCTGTTATTGATTCAAAATAAAAATATTGCCACAATTCTGCATTTGCTATATGGCTTTATATGATTTGGTTGAATTATGTTTATGGTTCTTAGGTTGGATACATGTTTTGGATGTTTTACAAATTGACTTGATTGACTTGCAGAAATTCACATATGGAAGAGTTGGAGTTTTTTTAATAATTTTATTATATATTTAATGAAATCGGTTCAACTCTGGTTGGACCTCGATTGGACCATTAAACCATTGAACCTATCACCTGACCGGTCCGGTTCTCACAACCTTGATCAAAACTAAGATGCAACTAAACTAAGCCTAGAATTAATTAAACTAAGCTAACTACGAAAAACAAAATGCACTAAACAAAAGCTAAAAGAAGAGAAAAGTTAGAAGGATGTTACCATGGTGGGGTGTCTCCCACCTAGCACTTTTATTTATTGTCTTTAAGTTAGACAATTAGGAGAGCCCTTGCTATGGTGGCTTGTGCTTGACTTCCCCACCAATGCTTGAATTTCAAATGTCCTCTAGGATCCCAATCCTAACCATTAACAAAAATAAATGATAACCAAAAAGCAAGTTATTCACATATTAACATATTTACAATAGCCAATAATGTAACACCATTGCAACTCCCCGGCAACAGCGCCAAAAACTTGATGAAAAGAATTTGTGCCGATTTAGAATTTCTCAAAATAAGAAAAGAGAACTTCTTTGTTGATAGCATATTCCAAACCGGCAATTAAACCCCACATCAAAGTTTAAATATAGAATTTGTCACAATTCAAATCAAATAACCGAGAGTTTTAAATCCCAGGTCGTTCTCCCTAGGAATTGCAATAAAGTGCTCAATTATTGACTATGAGGAAGAGGGATTTGTATGGCAATTAGCAAGAATTTAAAATGCAAGAAATCAAACAAGCATGCAAAGAATTAAATGGAAAGCAATTAAAGCAATGAAAATGGAAATTAAATGGCAAATGGGAACTCTTGGCAAAAGTTGAGAGTTAAGGTTACCTATCCTAGCCATTGACCACAAACATATGATGATTATGAAGAGTTAATCCTACTTAGTCAACCCTAACATCAAGGATAAGTCAAATAGGCATAATTGATCTCAATCCACAAGTCCTAACCAACTCACTAATTAGCTTAGTGAAAGACTAGCGTTGGTGGAAATCAAACCAACTAACTACCCTAATATATCAATCAAGAATGGACATCAATGACTCAAGGTTACCAAATTCCTCAATTGCAAGCTAAGAGTGTAAAAAACTACACTAAAACTAAGCCAAGCATTTTATCAAACACTTGGTGTGCATGAAAATAAAAGCATATTAAATTGCAATGAAAATAAAATCTAAAACTACCAAATGCAAGAAAATAATAATAACAACTCAATTAAACATCAATAAACATAAAAATATAAAATTGCATTAAATATAATGAAAATTAACAAGAGTTCATCAACATAAAAAAGTAACCAAAATGAGAAATTAACAAGATAAACTAAGAAAATTAAGGCAATAGAACAAATAAAGGTAAAAAAAAAACTAGATGAAAACAAGAATTAAAAAGAGAAATTAATCTAATAACCCTAATTTTTAGAGGGAATGGGGAGCTTCTCTCTCTAGGAAAACTAGCCTACATGTTAAAACCTAAACCTAATTGCTCTTCCCTTGTTTCCTCTTAAATTAGGGTTGAAATAGTTTCAGAAATAAGTTGGGTTGGGTTCTGGAGGTCCAAAATTCATTGCCAGCATTTTGTATTTAATAAGGTCACATGTTGGGACTTGTGCGTACACACACCTGCTGATTCTCACTTGTGGACACTTCCACCTGTGCGTACGCACGCATCATTGTGCGTACGCACACTTGCTGAAAAGCTCCAAACTCCATTTTTTCATGATTTCTCCACTTTTGTATGCTTTTTCCTCAATTCTTCAATCCATATTAGCCTTGTAAGCCTAAAATCACTCAATAAATACATCAAGGCATCAAATGGAATTAAAGTGAATAAAATTTAGCAAATAAGGGTCTAAAAAGTATGTTTTCACTTTTAAGCACAATTTAGGGAAAGTTTACAAAATCATGCTATTTCATTGAATAAATATAGAAAAAGTTGATAAAATCCACCCAATTAGAGCAAATAAATACCATGAAATGTGAATTTATAAGAGAGTTAAAAGCTTTGTTAATAGCGCACGAAGAGTTGTTAGACAAGTATAAGAGACCTAATAATTTTGTACAAGCACAGGTTGTAACACCTTACCATACAGAACTTTACGCCTTGGTTGTAAATCAACGGTGGTGAGGTATCACGACCAAGATTGTGAGAACTGGACCGGCCATTGAACCGGTCAAGCGACTGTTTTAATGATTTAATGGTCCAACCAGGATTCAACCGGGGTTGAACCGGTTTAGTTAAAATATACAATAAAATTATAAAAAAATTCAATATATAATAACAATAAACTGAGTTCTCTTAATAGCAGAAGATTTGTTAACCAAACATTTGTTCCTTTCATAAGACCATCTTAATCTTAGATTCATTGAACAATACATTGCCATGGCAATTGATTATTACAGCTTCCATATGCAGCAATCATAAGGAGGGGGAACCATTAAACAGAGGATGTCCCTGTCTCCAGTAGAACCGTGTCAAATATTATCACAATTGTCGTTTCTTTTAATCAAGAGAGGCAGTAAAAATTAAAAGATAAATAAATACAGAAACTCGAATTTAGTACTTCCACATATCAATAAAACCTCAGCAACAAGAAGAAATAAGAGATTAGAGCTCAATTTTGTTAGATGATGAAGAAACAGAGAAAGAAGAATTTAATCTAATCACAGATCCAATTGCGATACCAACTCGCAAAGTTAACACAACAACATGCAAGCAAAAGGATATGGCGATTACGGTGAGGAACACGCAGCTGCGATGGCGCCTGGCGAAAAGAGGCAGAGAAAGGAGGAGATTGAGGGTGCTCCACCACCATCTCCAATCTTCAGTGGTGATGTCGCTAACGATGCTAGTAGCAACATTACCGTCGATGCCTCTGCAAAAGGGAAAGGGAAGGCGGTTGCGGTGATGGAGATGATGAACACGACTCCACTAGATCTGATCTGCGACACCAGTGGTGCAGTGCTCCAAAAACCGAGATGAGCAAACGGCAGCTACATCGTTGCAGAGAGGAAGCAAGCGGACTTCAGAGTTGACGAAGAAACACCCAAAAGAACCGCTTTGTGTCACAGAAGTAGAGAACAGGGACCGAAATAGATCATTTTTATCTTGAGAAGTCGCGTTGTCATTCTGAAAAATGGATAAGAACTGGGTTGGTAATTAACTCTTGAATTATGTAACTTTCTAAGTTTTTTCATGACATCCAAGTTTGGATTCATCGGTCATGAGCTGTTTATTGCTGATAATGCCTTAGCAAATGTACACAATTGAACAAATAGCTTAGTGGTAATAAGATCTAGGAAGTATGCAATGTTCTAATATCAATCCTCTAGAAGACATTATATACTGATTATTCATTCAAAGACAAAATTATATACTAATAATTCGCACCTTAATTGTATGCTAATTATTTGTTCAAAAACATGAAGAAGCATATTCTGGAATATATAAAATGATGAGAAACATATGCAGAAGCTCTTATCATATGCAACCTAATTCAGTTTTAATCCAAACATGACTGCTAGAGCGTGTAGCAGGAACATGATGCTTCTGCTTTCCCTCGTATGTAATGATCACAAATTTAAGGTCATGTGATGCTCTCTCAACGTGTTTCCTCACAGTGCAGCCTACATTGGTGCACCTGAAGTAACTCCCGCGGCAAAACAGAAACAGGCCAGTCCAAGTTCAGCTTTGCAAGTTGCATGAAGATGAAGGGGAATAAGAGAGCAACAAAAACAGTTAAGAGGAGAATGGCTACCTCGAGTTGTGATTTCCTCCACTGATAACCATCATCAAGGATGTCTACTTAGCTGGTACTTTGTACAACAACTATATGTTCGCGAATAGCTCTAGTAGCTCACGTCATTTTGATGTCCCGTGATAGTCAAATTCATCCAGCTCAATTAGATTGGTTATCCTTGGTGAAGCTCAGTGATTGAGAGGGGCAACCATATAAAACATCACGGCAGATGGTGCTCTTAAATGTTAAAATTATGAGTGACAACTCACATGATAATGAAATAAACAAATAATTCCATGACAGACCATTCCATGTAAGGATTATACCCAAAATAATTAAGATTTGAAAAATAGAAATAATGATAAAGAAGACAGCAGTAGAGCATGTACCTGATAGGTTCATAGATAAATGAGGATGTGCATCAGAAATTCTCCTTAGACTTGCTTTAACAATCTCCTTAGCTCATCATTATTATGAACCTCAAACATATTACTTTCTAAACTTTGCCCCAAAAAAAAAAAAAAAAGAACACAAAAGTAAGGTTAGGACAAAGTTTCTCATAATGGTATTTATCCAATTTTCTTTATGTAAATATTTCATATACTCCTGGTGGAATTTTCACCTATAAGAAGAAAATTTAAACTCATAATTAGGCACCCGAGACAGAAGAAAGGCACAATTACTGGGGAATGAAACTTACATGAGAACCATTCCATGAAAGAGTTGGCACTTCAGCTGCTTGAGCAATCAATGGTGAACCAATTTTATCTCCCAGTGCTGCCATAGATACAGCTGGAGGTCCAAGAAATACAACTCCTTTCACTTTTAATGCATCAAAAGAAGTTTATCAGTATAGCAATATAGTGAAAAATTCTCCTTCCTATATGTTAATAAATCAATGAAAACATTGCTCTAAAAATTGTTTAGCTCACCATATTGCTTTCCAAATCAATTTCTCCAAAACCTGCATTATTTGCTCCAGATATCTTGAGATTTGATCTTAGGAAAAGAGCTATCACCTGCATCAAAAAGTTACCAAATGAGAGAACCAATAAAGTAACAAATTGTTAATAGACCCCATAAAACCACAAATCAACAGCATAATAATAAAGAAGCCAAATAAAAATGTTAGTTTAGAAAGGATGATTTTCTTTTGAAGCAGCACAGTTATTGTGAACTCATATACCGATTCTTCTTCACACAAACAAAAACATACTGCATAAGTACATATGTATATATATATACTAGATCAATGCTTTTCCATCACATACATAAACAGATAAATACTATTGGAATAAGTTAGTTTTGAAATTTACTAAAAACTTAAATACAATAATAAAAGAAGTAAGGAAATACCTACCATTATAAGATTGTGACAAAGAGCAAACTTACCATGCTGATTGATCTTCTAAAGAAGAACTATATATAAAATAAAGTCAAACGTCTTTGACATTTGTTAAATGCTTTCTTCTTCGTTCATTTTTCCATGCATAATAATCAATGTATTTAAAAGGGAATTCTTAGCACAAAATTATCATTATGTTCTCTTTTGGTATTTTTCCAGGCTGTTGACAAAGTATTCCAATCTTTAACTTTGCTTCTAATTTTAATTTAATATATATATACAGCAGCTCAAATAACATAATGAACTCCTGAAGCAAAATACCAGTTAGAAAAATAAATGGCCAACTCAATAAGCAATGTATTTCAATACATTGCACTACTCACTAAAAAGGCAAAACGACCATAATCTTTAAACTTGGTTGTAATAGTTTGTGTCAATGTACTGTATCTGAAAGCATCTACAAACAGATCAAAGTGTTGTTTGGAAGGAAAATCCTCAGACCAGATTGTAGCACATCAGTTTAGAGTAAAATGAAAAAAGAGCAAATTCCGATGTGCTTACCTGTGACATCCCTTGAAGATGTTAGAGATCTATCCGTCATTATTGCTCCTTCGCCGCTCAAGGCTACCAATGTTTCTGCTCTGGTGGAAAATGAACCTGACTTACTATTCAACGAAGATGAAAGTGAATGCCGCTTGGTTAATGGTCATAGCATTTTTGTCTAACAAATCAGCGGCGAAGAAGAAGAAGATTCTTTTTGTTGTTGTTGCAGCTAGTTATGAAGATCCACTAAATCTTGTCGAATCTCACTTAGCATTCCCTTGGCGGCATGCAGAGTCTTCAATTTGCCAACGGCTTCGGCGCTATGACCGGTCTCATCTCCCTTCTTCGGTTCGACGATTTC
Source organism: Arachis stenosperma (assembly GCF_014773155.1). Taxonomy (NCBI): domain Eukaryota; kingdom Viridiplantae; phylum Streptophyta; class Magnoliopsida; order Fabales; family Fabaceae; genus Arachis; species Arachis stenosperma. Next base: position 117,408,056 of record NC_080382.1, read on the forward strand.
TTCCAGAAGATTAGCATCCCAAATATCAGTGCTGCCAAGGTCGTCGCAATCAGGACCACCAAACCCAAGATGGAATCCAAGCGACACACCCAGCACTGACTCGATTGTATGCACAAAATTGGAGTTCAAAGACATCGCGAACGAGTGAGGGTAAGAAGGACCGAATCAACTACTGAGTCAAAATTGAGCGAATCTACTGTGACCTGTGAGCTAAGAATTGAACCAAGAAACAAAATATGGGCAAAAGAAATATTTAAACCATAGATTTGACTCTACCAAAAAAAACTATAGATTTGAATTTCAAAAATTTTTTGGTTGAAACTTCCCCGCTCAATAAATGTTATTTGAACACTTTAATATCAAAACTGGACACTTGTCATACATTTTAACTGAACACTTGTTCATCAATTAGCCTATACACTTGTCGAGCATTGAACCTACTACTACTTTCCTATTTATATATTGATGATTGATTGATTGATTGATTGATTGATTGATTGATATATATATATATTGATTAATTAATTAATAGATAGATGCGCTTATGCAATGTATGTAAATACTAGGATATTACAAAAACACAAAAAACATTGTTTGTAGGAAGTATATCCGAACTCTAATCCCTAAAAGAGAAACACATCAAGTAATTGTGCAACTAACACCACTTTAGTTCCTTATGACCAACTGATGCCAAAAAGGTGCTAGTCCTTAAACCATTTTCCACCAAAGGTACGCCCTGGGGCATAGAGTAGAGAGGGTCCAGAAGTAGAATTTCGGTTTGAGTAACCACTGCAGAAAGCATTTTTAGAACCAGAATTTGGGTCTGAGTAACCACTGCAGAAAACATCAAAACAAAAAGAAGCAACAAAATAATAGTTTAATTAAACACCATCATGTATAACATGTAGGAGATAATGGAACAGAAACTGCATTTGTAAGTAATTCTCACTCGTAGTAGTCTGAATCTGAGTCTTCTCCACCTGCAAGTTTTCGAGCTTCTGATTTTTTCCTACAAACAAGAAAGTCATTTTAAGTAGCAATAAATTCAACTATACATGGATATATTGAGGGAGGTAGTCGAATGAAACCTCAATTCCCTTGATTTTGCCTTTATTTCTTCAGCACTGCCAAGACTACAAATATTGCAGCACAAGGGAACGATTTTGGCAACCGAAGGACCACCTATGACACAAAAATGAAAAATGTCACTGTCTCTAACAGTATCTAATAGTAAAAAGAAGTAAAAAGAAGTAAACAAAGAAAAAATTTAGTAAAGATACCAGATTTTGGAGGATCTGGATGAGGTTCACAGTAAGACACGTGAGTATCCCGATTAGGCTTTTGATGAACTAGGGCATAAAAATGCCTAGTAGGAGAATTTCCAAGTATCGGCTGAGCCTTAAAGTGCAATAATCGAATAAAACCAATCTTCCTTACATAAAAACGCATGTCCTCACAGCGTTGAGAAACCTTGTATTGTTCTTTCTGAAAAACAATTAACAAATAATTATTTTTCTACATGAAAGCAATAAAGCAAAACAAAATCAACAGATTAAGATTGAAAAAAAAAAAAAACCTCCTTTCGATTTTTGTTGTAATGTTGCATTGCCACTAATGGATAAGGAAACACATCCTCAAGCTCCTTGCTTTGGTGTGAACACTTAAATCTGTAGCAGTGGAGACAAATCACGGTATTTGAGGCACTGATAACAAACTGATATAATGATATATGTTACTATCAATCATAATTAAGCAAAAAGAAACATAATCGTGTACTCACACTTTTTTCCTTTTACTACGAGGATGTTCAGGCGCATTCCTTCTGGCGGAGCGCTCAGGGTTTGGTCTTTGATTACAAACAAAATTTATGAGATAAAGAAACTTACAAAACTAATATATTTCTATAAATGATTATTAAGTAAACAATAATAAAGCTTGTTTGTACTCACATTCTTTCCTCTTTACCATGAGGATCTTCCAATACAATGCTTCCAGTGGAGACCTTACCACGCTTTGGTCTGCATTTTCATATACAAATTGTATGAGATCTCAGAATAAATTAAAAAGTTTCCAGATATATAGACAACAAAAAGAGAAAGCACGAAGCTCATAAATAGTAACAACCCTGACCTGCGAGATGTCGAATCACTGTAGTTAGCTACACAATGACGAGATCTAAGATTGTAAGGCACTCGCAATGGTTCCATGCTGTCTCTGGATTTCAATAAAAACACACACACAAAAATGAGGAGGGAAAAAAAGGGCTTACTGATTTGTATACAACAAGAGATGACGAATCAGAGACAACATACAAACACCAAAAGAATGATTTTGAAAAAATGAAAAGAAAGAAGTACAAGGCAGCTTCAAAGCGCACCTACAAGACAAAATTAGACAGGAGGAGTGCATGTTATGCTCATTTACAATTGCCCAACAGCAAAAAGAATTTCTGATATACATGTCATAAATTCATATAGTTGTCCAGAGCAGACCATGTTTCTGCCGTGTTTGCATACAAAGTAGAAAATCTTTGTTGACTCAACCAACCTCCCAATTTGTAATCCATATAATAGCTTTACCATGCAATGCTGCCTCTAACATGTTCATGTCAAAGTGAGTCAACTAAGACGATTAGACTATGGCTAACCTCAATAGAGTATTCGTACAGTCGGTCTTAGCAATTTATTAAGAAGGCAAGTTCGTAACAACCACTGTATTTAGGCTCTAAATCGTTGGCCAATGAGGTTAGTTACTATCATAGCAGAAGAGAAGGAACAAGAAGAACCTAAGCAAGATAAACCCCTTCTCTTCTTCTTTAAAGGATGGTTTAACGAGTTCATATTAATAAGGTTTATTAGAATTCTTGTATGATCCATTCTCAAAAGGAAAATTCTTTTATATAATGTAAGGATTGGCTTTGATCTTTGGAGTTCTTGTTCATTACTTCCAGAAATCCTAAAACTCACTCCTGCTCTCAGACATCATATCAATATAACATTTGTTTACCAAACAACTTAACATCAGAGAGGAGGTAGCAAATAAATGAATAATTACGAGTGAACTCGGATTTTAGAGGGGGCAGCCCTGGAACTGCAGAAGCTAAGCAAGTTGAAATCTAAACCTGACAAAGCAATGACTCGTGTAATATAAATTTTTTAAATTTTGAATTTTATTTTAGAGTGTAAAGTGTGATCTCTTACCATTTATTTTATAAGTGGAGCCAAAAAAAATTTGAGAAAGAAAAAATTTAATAGTCACATTTTATGTAAAAATTTAAAATTTAGATGATTCAAATTCATACTGAAAGCCCTAGAGCAGTATCACGAATTCCCAATCATTAATCAACCATAATCATCATACGTCGAATAAATAATTAAAAAAGAAAATGCAGAAAACAACAAGAATCGAATAAACCTAGGGAAACATAGAACAGCGTGAGAAAGAACCAAGAAAAAGGAGAAACAAAGTAGGAAAAAAAAGTATTACCTGGTTCCCGCATAAGGGAATTGAGAAGAAGAAGAAGAAAGAAGGTAGAGTGTTATTTGGATCTTATTAAATCGATAAAAAAAATTTAGTGCAGTTTAGTAAATTTTTAAAAATAAAAATAAAAATATTAAAAAAATAATAAAAAATTTTAAAAAATTAAAATTTTTATTTGTATTTAATAAATTTTTAATAATAAAAATAAAAATATTAAAAAAATAAAAAATATTTTTTAAAGAGTTATAATTTATAAATTTTTTAAATATTTTTTAAATAATTATTTTTTATATAATAAAAAAATAAAAAATATTTTTATTTTATTTAAATATAATTAATAAATAAAAAAATATATACGAAATATTTAAATATAAAATTATTTTCATTTTTATAAATTTTTTTAAAAAAGATATTATTAAAAGAAATTTTTTTTTTGTCCGTGAATTAAACAATTTTCAACTCTAGGTAACTCCTAATTCTAGCTACATAATACATTCACACACTCTTCATATTTTTACTACATTTTTTTTAATTGTAATTTCTAGAATTTGAATCCTAGACCTTTGAGATGAAAAAGGAGAGATATACCATTGACAAAAAAAAATATCTTCTAAAATTGGCATTTTTTTTGTTTTGGACTAATCTAAAATTGCCATTTAAACCCAGAATGAGAAAGAAAAGAATGGCCAAAGTAACGGAAAAAAAAAAAAAGAAAAGTACAAGAGTTTTTTTTTTCTTGTATTAAAAGTACAGGAATCTATTAGAATGGACTCTCACTCTCGGTATGGGTCTAAGCCCAAATTCTAGAAGATTAGGAAAGCAAACAAAGAATCCATTCTAAGGTCCTAAATACCGATTCTCAAGGCTGATTCACTCTTGACCAAAAGAAAAGGCTGATAGACTGAATTAACAAAAAATGGGCTGATTCATTAATCAATAAAATATTTGCAGTGTCAAAGAGAGCGTGCCCAACTTTTCAGTCATTAATTTTTGCCCAAAAAATAGGTTCTATTCGACCATTTTCATAAAAGATTGGATATGCGGGGATAAGTTTAATTTTGATATATTAATAGTATAAATACTGTTCTCAATAGGAGAGCTTCTCTTCTCTCATTAGGAGAGTCTTCTGTGAACTTTTAGGTTCATCTCCAATAGGGAGCCTTTCTTCTCTCAACACACATAGTCATATCCTCACAAACATAACATTAAACCTGAAATAGACAACCATTCTATTCAGAATTCTCAATATGAACAGCATTGAAGGAAAAGTCATCAAGTTCAACAAACCTGGAGAGCTGGGGTACAAGAGAGACTGCTTAAACGTAGTAGGAAAGGTAATAAGTGAGAAAGAGATAAATTTCAAAACATACAAAAATGCGTTACTAGGAATGTGGAGAAACCCACAAGAAGTGGCAGTCACTGATATTGGATCAAAGAAGTTGTTATTCAGCTTTAAGGACAAAAAGAGAGGGTTGCAGATTATGCAGAACGACCCATGGAATGTCAAGGGAAACATGGTCAACCTCAGGTTATGGAGGGAGGGAGATTATGCAGAACGGCCCTTGGAATGTCAAGGGAAACATGGTCAACCTCAGGTTATGGAGGGAGGGGGAATCTGTGTTTGAAGTAGATCATGATTTCATGGAATTTTGGATTCAAGTGCATGGTATCCCACATGACCTCATGGAAAAGGAGACAGGCATTGTTATTGGAGAGATGCTGGGGGTTTTGGCTGAGGCAGAAGATCCAAAAGTCGATGGTGTTCTTAGGAGATCATACTTGAGGATAAGGGTTAGCATCAACATCACCAAAGCTTTGCCAACAGGTTTCTGGCTCGACAGAGAAAAAATGCCACCATTGTAGGTCTTCTTCAAGTATGAAAGGCTACCAGACAGCTACTATTTCAATTGTGGTATATTGGGACATGAGAAGAAATCCTGCAAAAACCCAACAGTAATGGCTTGCTGGGATCCATCCAAGAAGAAGTACTCACCAGGTTTGGGAGTAACCCAAGTTAGACTAAGTTCAACCAAGAGAAGAGGAACTTCAAAACAACATGAAGAGAAGGATGCAGAGGACGAACAGGCGTGTGAGCAAATGGGCCCTAGACGGGAGAGTGGTGATGAACAAAGCTCTGAGGAGAGCAGGATAAGGTCTGAGCAGGCATCACAGCAAAAAATCAGGGAAGAAAGCGTATGAAAAAACCAAATTAGGATAGAGGAAGAAATGGCAGAAACAGAAGAGCAGGTAGAGGAAGCTCAGAAAATCCCCGAATTTCAGGATGATAGGGATATGCTGTTTGACCTAGGAGCAGCGTTTAAATTTAAAAACCTTATTATGGACATAAGAGAAAGAAAGAATGAATGGGCCAGCAACACAAAGGCCCACAAGGGACAGAAGGGGAAGGAGGCCCAGAAGTCAAGTGGAAATGGACTAAGGAAGGATATTAGGCACATCTTAGACATAAATCCTCTGCAAGCAGGGAATATTGAAGGGAGTGGGCTGAATAAAAATCCAAGAGGAGAAACGGAGGTGAACAACTACAAAAATGAAGACTGGAAGATGGGCCAGGAGGATATAACAGAAAAAGAAACCATAGGCCAGAAATTAAAAAGGCTTATGTTGGCAAGGAAGAAGGATGAGCAGGTGAGTAAAGGTAGAATGGAGAGCAGAAAATATCAGGAAGTGGGGAGAAGAGGAATGCAAGATGATGAACTGAGCAAGCCATCTAAGGAGACAAAGAACAAAGAGCTAGATCTTGTTAGTCAACATGTTAACGTGGGTGAAAATGTATATTTTGTGGAACTAGCAAGTGATGAAGATGAAGACAAAGCAGCAGAGGAACAAGCTGAGTGAGAAGCACAGTTAGCCAAGAAATTGGAAGTGAAGTTGAGTTTGAAAAGGAAAAGAGAGAATAGCCAGGTGCCAATGCTTACATACAATGACAGGAAGGAGGAACAAGAAGACAAAGAGCACAAGAAAATGAAGAATGGCAATACAGCTGTGAAAACAGGGGAGTTTGAGTTAGCTATACATGTGTCCAGGCAGAGTAGTGGAATACAAATGGCTGAGGAGGCGGGCCTTAACATGCCCCAACCTCAGCCATGAGTATTATAAGTTGGAATTGTCGGGAAATAGCGGCTGCCCCGACAATTTCTGAGTTATATGAGATATGTAAAAAAGTAAGGCCGCTAGTAGTGTTTTTAATGGAAACTAGGGCTAGCAAGGAAAAATGGATAGGGTTAGAAGAAAGCTTAATTTTGACTATATATTTTGCGTGGAACCCCGAGGCTTGTCCGACGGTCTAAGTCTGTTATGGAAATCTAATATTAATATTAATATTTATGAGTGGTGTGATAATTACATTAAAGCAAATATTAATATTAACAATGACTTGAATTGGCAGGTTATTTTTGTGTACGGGAATCTAATTTTTCAAAAGCGAAGGAGACTATGGCAGGAGCTTACGGTAAGCAACATGAACAAGGAACTACCTCAAGCTTATTTGGGGGACTTCAATGATATTTTAAATCAAGATAAGAAGGTAGGCATTCATCCACAACCTAGAATTTATTTAGAAACGTTTAGAAGGTTCATAGCTGATAATAGGTTAATAGATATTGATCTTAAAGGCAGTAAGTACACATGGTTTAGTAATCCAAGAAATAATATTATCACTAGAGAAAGACTAGATAGAGTGTTAGTGAATTGGAAGTGATTGCAAATATATCAGAATGTCATTTTAAGAGCCTCTCCGGCTGTTACTTCGGATCATTGTGCGTTAATTTTGGATACACAGCGGCGAGTCCGGATAAAAAAGGACTTCAGGTTCGAGGCCTATTGGGCAAAACATGAGAAATGTAAAGAGGTGATCAAAAGGAGCTGGCAATGGGAAGATGGTAGTCGAAACTGTTGGAATCAATTCACAAAAAAGAGGAACAGATGCATTAGGGAGTTAATGGAATGGAGCAGTAGGAAGTTCAAAAGAGCAGATAAAGAGATAGAAAGGAAGAAAACAGAACTACATCAGATTCAAGAGGCATGTATGACAGAAGAGGAGCAAATAAGGGAGAGAGAATTAAAGAAACAAATATCAGAGCTCTGAAAACAAGAAGAGAAATATTGGGGGAAAAGATCTAGGCTGAAATGGTTAAAGTGGGGTGATAAAAATACAGCCTTCTTTCATGCGATAACTATTCAGAGAAGAATTAGGAATAGAATTGACAAATTGAAAGATGAGACAGGACAGTGGATTCAAGGGGAAACAAATATCATGAGATTGGTAGAAAGGCATTTTACTAAGCTGTTTACATCGGAAGAAAATAGGAACTTGGAGGAGTGTGTTTCAGATATTCCTAAGAGAGTCACGAGAGAGATGAATGAGGAGTTAATGGCGAACATCACTGATGAGGAAATAAAGGAAGCGGTGTTCAGCATGGGAGGCTTAAAAGCTCCAGACCCAGATGGACTAAATGGATTATTTTTTCAACAACATTGGGAGATTTTGAGTAAAGAAGTGTGTGGGGTGGTCAAACAGATTTTTAGGGAAGGCAACTTATCGGAGGACTTGGGAGAAACAATTGTTGTATTGATTTCTAAAACAAGTCAACCGGAAAGCCTGAATCAACTCAGACCCATAAGCTGTTCGTGTACAAGATAGTGACGAGACTCTTGGTGGGAAGGTTAAGAAGAGTATTAGATGCTATTATATCTCCAGTTCAAGGTGCCTTTGTAAAAGGAAGACTTATACAGGACAATATAGTAATTGTGCAGGAAGCTTTTCATAAGTTAAACAAAAAAGGAAATCATGAAAGCAATGATATAGCCATCAAATTGGACATGAACAAGGCATATGACAGGCTGGAATGGAATTTTATACAAAGGGTAATGGAAAAGTTTGGTTTTAGCAGAGATTGGGTCAGATTGATGATAAGTTGTGTGAAAAGTGCGAGTTATAGATTCAAAATAAATGGCAAGCTATCAACCAAGATCATTCCACAGAGAGGCCTCAAACAGGGAGATCCCCTATCGCCTTATTTATTTATTTTGGCTGCTGAATATTTTACTTTTCTCATGGATAAGGCGAGGAAGGAAAATCTTATATTTGGAATTAGGCTTGCTCCAACAGCACCGGTTATTGCTCACCTGCTTTTTGCTAATGATTGTATTATTTTTGCAGGGGCACAAGAAGAGGAGATTTATGAAATTATTCAAATTTTAAATAAATATACAGAGGCATCAGGACAGAGAATTAACACTGACAAATCCGGACTGATATTTGGAAGGCAGGTATTAATACAGAGGAGGGTGAACATTGAGGAGATCACAGGAATGGCATCATGGGATGATCCGGGAAGATACCTAGGGCTACCAGCAAGATGGGGAAGATCCAAGAATAAGGCATTGGAGTGGATACAGGAGAAGATGTTAGACAAGATGCAAGGATGGAAAGAGAAGCTATTAAATCAAGTTGGAAAGGAGATTTTGATAAAAGCAATAATACAGGCGATCCCTGTTTATGCCATGAATATCATTAAATTCCCTAAATTATTTTGCAAGAGAATTGAAGCAGCAATAGCCAGATTTTGGTGGAGAAGCAATGGAAAGGAAAGAAGCATTCACTGGCAGAGTTGGGTAAAATTGACAAGGAGCAAAACTAACAGAGATTTGGGATTCGAGGATTTAGAATGCCAAAATATAGCACACCTGGCTAAACAAGCTTGGAGAATGTTAAAAGAGGAAGATGCTATATGGGTTTGGATTCTAAAGGCCATTTATTACCCGAATTGCAGCCTATGGGAGGCGGGAGAAGGAAGGAACGCTTCATGGATATGGAAGAGCTTGCTAGAGGGAAGAGATTTCCTTAGAAGGAAAGGAAGTTGGAGTATAGGGAATGAAACGGAGGTAGATATTTGGGAAGACAATTGGGTAGCAGGGATAGAAAAATGGAGAAGAGGTGGAGCAGGAGATACTAGAAAAGTGAGTGAGCTGATTATAGAAGGGGAGGGTTGGGACAGGAGAAAGATTAAAGAATTATTTCATGAAAGCGTAGTTGAACTAATAACTAAGACTCCTATTAGCTTGATCAACAAGAAGGATTACTTTGTTTGGCAGCACAGAATGAACGGACAGTACACTGTGAGAACCGGTTATCATGTCACTAAGGAGGAGAAGGATTTGAAGGAAGAGGGAAGAACCAGCAAGGCTTCAACTAGTCAAGATTGGAGGGAGGTTTGGGAAGCTATTTGGAAACTACAGGTGCCTCAAAAGGTTAGAATGTTTCTATGGAAGGCAGTGCATAGAATTTTGCCAGTAAACACGAATCTGCATCAGCGGAGAATTACAACGACTCCCATATGCAGCATATGCCAGAAAGAGGAGGAGACAATTGAACATGCGCTACTTTTGTGCCCGTGGACTAGAGCAGTGTGGTTCGGATCCAATATTCAAATTGTTCCTACGGCCTATAATGTAAGATCTTTTGGAGAATGAATAATGGACAAAATCAGAAGAATAAAGGCTAAAACAGGGAGCGAACAAGAGAAAATTTTATGCAATCTAGGATTTGTTTGTTGGTGCATTTGGAAAGCAAGGAACCAGCATATATTCCAGCAAACAAAAATCAGCCCACAAAAGGTAATAATCCAGTCAGAATTATTAACAGCAAAATTTCATAAGGCAACACAGGAGTACAGTAAAGCAAACATTCCAGATACAAGCAGGGGCAGAATGAGAAAGAGAATTACCTGGAGACCGTCGCCAAAGAATAGGTTGAAAGTGAATACGGACGCAGCTTTCCATTGGGACACCAGTACAGGAGCTCTAGCAGCGGTAGTAAGGGACTAGCAAGGAAAAGTCATCACTGAGATAACAGCAACATTCAAGACAATATCACCATTAACAGCGGAGGCTCAAGCATGCAGAGAAGTACTCATACTTATTAAGAATCTTCAGATATCCAATTGCATAATCGAAACTGACAGCTTACCTCTGGTTCAGGCAATCAAGGCTAGAACGCCCATAGTTGAAGCAGATGCAATCATTCGAGATATTTTCCAACTGCTGGAAGAGACTCCAGATGTGGGAGCTACCTGGACTCCAAGGGATGGCAACAAACTAGCTCACCAACTGGCAGCGATGGCAGCGAAGAATATTCTTGGGAGACAGTGGACAATGAACCCACCTATTCAAGTTAGAAATATAATCAGATCAGAAGCAACTCTCGCAACAATTCAGCATCCTCAAGACATACAAAATCAAGGAATACAGGATCTAGCCAACAACAGTTCCGATTCAACCACCCATCAACAAATGCAAATAGAAGAGAGGTTACCTAGAGGGGTGGAAACGGAAAAGCCATCAGCAAAAACCAGGGAACAGCATCGCCCCAAAGAAATGCACCCACCAACGAAGGACAGCCACAAGATAGTCTCCAATAGAGCAAATAAGGATCGAGGAGGAGGCGTTGTCGGTCGGGCAGAAATACACAATGCGGTAAGCCGGAGAGGGGGAAGCGATGGTCAACTCGAGGATTCGACGGTGGTTGCAAGGCAGATCCGATTGAAGGCTAAGGAAGGAGGAGCAGCGCCCGAAACGGGATTCGGAGGGAGGAGAGGGGACGCAGATCAGGTACTGTGGAGCAGCAACGGCTTAATTCAGCACAAAACACTAAGGACTAGAAACGACATAGGCAACGGGAGAGGAGGAGCTCCGAATCATCAACATGCACCATCGCTGAAGGAGACGAATACAGAGCTGGATAGCTCGCGATGAAGGAGGGAGAAGACCAGGTAGAGGCGTTGAGGGTTAGGTAGTACCCGGGTCGGGCACGGGTCTAGGTTGGATGCGGGTCTTTTAGCTTCAGGTGCTTGGGTCGGGTTGTTTGGCTGGCCCAAGGCCACGTCAAAAAAAAAAGATATATTGATAGTATAAATATTTTATACAGTCATATAATATATTTGTTTTTTTGAATGAACATTCATATGATCAATATAAAATAAAAGGGAATGCTCCCATAAAATTGCAGAAAATGTCTTTTTGTAAAGACGCATACGTGTCGTCATATTACTGGACGTTTTAAGTGAACCGATTTTTTTAAATTTTTTAACTAACAAAAATAAAACCGATCTTTTATAATAATAAATCAATATTCTAAAAATTGGTCAGACTGACCGGTCTAATCGGTTCAACCATGAATCGGCATGAAAAAATGGTCTGATCCACTTTCAAAACCCACCCCTTCCCCCTAACACCCATCCATTCCCCCTAGCACCCACCCCACCCCCTAATTCGTGAATCCATATCACTATCCACTCTGAACCCAAGGTCAAACTCACCCTACCAAAACCCTAAGTTCTCCCTGCAACGGTTCTGCCGCGGTGCTGCCGCCGTCCGTGCTATCGGCGCTTCTACTTCCTCTCTTGTACTTTGGCGTACTCCTTCCCCTTGTCCCCGTCCTCCCTGGCTTCTCTCGAACTTGGAGCAGCGCGCCGCTGTGTCGCCACTCACTGTCGTCTCACCGGGCGCTGTCCATGTCTCCGTCGTAGGTTAGCGGCACTGCCTTCACTTCTTAGATTCTTCTCTTCCTTTTATGTACTGTTGTTGATTTTTGAATGTGAAACTGTGAATGGATTAATGAAAAATCAAATAATTGATTTTGTGTTGTTGCTCTTTTTTTAATTTATGAAATTTTTGTTAAAATTTTCTTGCTGCTGCTAAAAATAGAAATAAAATCATTATTGAAATTTTTGTTTAGCTTTATTGATTTAAGGTTTAGTGTGATTAGGGATTATTTTTACTGTTTTGTAACGATTGTTTACTGTCATTGAATACACATCACCTATTGCTGTGAAACACCCCGCACAACTTTCAGTAAGACCTGTCATATCAAAATGAATACACAATCAATCAACAATTTCATCTCTACTCAAAGTCACTGAAAGATCAAAGTTGATACCATATCTTTGTGATAATGTAGATCCACTAGTGACCCTTATAAACTCCTCAACATGTCTAGGCAAAGAAGCAGCTCCTGATAACAAGATTCGAACTCGTCCACCTAATGCTTGTTTTGTCTACCAATTATTCAAACCAATAATGTATTAGATTTTTAATTCAATCTTTCATGAGTTTTCTTGCTAGTAAAGTATTGATTAAGTTTAAAACATACCTTATCAAACACAAGCTTATCAAACAAACGTGCTGCTTTGTGTTGTAGAAGACCCTTCTCTAGATTTCTCAACTTGGTGTTGTTAGAGTCAAGACTAGTTTACATATGAATTGGTAATTAAAACTGTCAAAGAGATTAATTAGTGATAAAACATACTAGTTATATGCATAATGAAACAATGCACTTTGTAGTGCTCCTCGAGAGGAAACCTTGTTGTTTATACCTTCAATTGCAAAATAAAAAAGGAAAGAAGAGCTTAGAATGAAAAAAAATACTTATTGCTGAAGCATAATTTTCTTGCTTAATGCTGAATGCTGTTGGTAGTATTAATTTTGTTGTTGTTAGTAATTTAGCTGAGTTTTTTCGTTGCCTAATTGCCATGCTATTGTTGTATCTTGCTATGTTATACTTCTAGTTTCTAGTAGTTGTTGTTCAAGTTTTTCCTTATTGATGTATATTGTTTTAAGCAATTGTGAAGTTAAGAGGAAGAAGTTTGGAATCAGCCCTAGAAAATAGGTTGTTAGTTGTTTTGGTTGTTGATCAAGATTTGTATGTCACAAAATGATCAATGGGAGAAAGTTGTAGAAGGTCATATTTTAAGTTCTGTTATTTTGACTGAGAATTACTACATCTATATACAATATAGCCAAAGATTAGTGAGTAGTTTTTAGCTGTGGATTTCATTTCTCTCCTTTAAAAACTTTAGCAATATAAATGTAGTTAAGTATCCAACAACTCTCCAAAAAGAAAAAAGAAGAAAGAAGAAAAAAAGAAGGTAGTTTTAACTTTTAAGTAGTCAAGTTGCTTAGTGAAATGGTATTCGTTGAGATTGAAGTGAACTAGCAACACTGAAATTTATGACATTATGTTGAATTGAAAACCTTAGGTATGTAGGTCATGAACAGGGAATAAATTAGCACATAGATGGTTAGTTTTAGTATGACAAGGTTGTTTCTAGATTTGTTCTTTCCAATTGTATTAACTTGTGATGTCATAGAACTTCCTACCAAAACTTGTCATGGAATTTGAAAATAAGCATCGAAAAGAACCAAATCCTGAGTCTTGACATATCAATTAGATATGGCGCTGAAAGCTATACATATTTTGGGATGAGAACCTTTTTTTTCTTTTTCAAATAATCGTTTAGTCCTTATATGAGCTTGATTTCCACAAAAGACTATTTTGTCATAGCATATATGACCATAGAATAAGCCATGGTGAGTTTTAATGAGTTAATATGTTAAATGGTTAAATTTTTTTAACATTTATTTATTTAAGGCGGATAAAATATTAATGCATTTGGCCCAACCTCTTGGAATTTAACATGGCAGAAGGCAGTCTCTGCTAAGTATGATAAATGACACAACTAAAATATAAATATGAAAAATAAAAAATTTGTATAAAATATGAAAAGAATTGAATAGTTATATTGAGAATTATAATTTTTTTCTATCACAAAAAGATATAATAACATTTTCTCTTGACAAAGAGAGAATACACTTCTTTCTAAATATACAAGGGAATACCTCTCAAAAGGAAAAATCTCAAAGAAACTAAAATGTTTCTGTTGTTCTTGTTGAATTGAATTGATGAAAAATAAAATGAGAAAGTTTAATTTACAGGAGAACTTCTGTTAGGTAAACCACCCATAACATGATGTTACTAATTTTTCTCTTCTTCCGCCATCAAAATTTGATGGCTATTACTAAAAAGAATTTTTCTCTTTTCATTATTTTTAGTTTTCTTTTTTTTCTCTTTTTCATAAAATTAACTTTACTAAATTTATAATTTTTCATTTAAAGCTAATTTTAGTAAATTTTATAAATATATATTGCTCATGTATTTAATAGACCATAATTGAAATTTTATAAATCATTATTGAAATTTTTGTTTAGCTTTATTGATTTTAGGTTTAGTGTGATTAGGGATTACTTGTAATTATAACAATGAACATTAGTCAGTCACTTTCAAAGGTTTTAATTAATTAATACTAATAGTATTTACTCGAAAACTGTTATTTATTGCCCTTTGATTAATTCATCTCATTAGGGTGCAATGGATGTTGATTCGGAACCACTCAGTTCACAAGACAGCGTCGAAGATTGCATGATAACTGGTATGGAAGAAAATGTTAAGTGCACTTGTGATTGCGGTGGTAGCAGTAGTAAGTGTGTGTATGTGACGGCCGATGATATTATAAACCAGACCTTTGAAACATCGAATGCAGCTTATAACTTGTATGTACGTTATGCGAGGTGTCTCAGGTTTGGAGTTCACAAGGGTGATACAGCACGTGGAAAAGATGGAACACAGCGCAGAAGGAGGTTTTTTGTAGCAAGGAAGGAAAGAGAGCCGAAAAATACATATATAGTTTGAGTAGGAAGAGGGAGCATAGAACGTTGACTCGCACTGGTTGTGAAGCCATGCTTGCGGTGTATCTTGACACTAAAACTTCGACTTGGAGGGTTAAAAAATTAGTCGAGAAGCACAACCACGATCTTGTCCTACAATGCTTGGTACACCTAATTCCAAACCACCGAGGGTTGATTGAGCCACAAAAAACTCAAGTGAATACCATGTATGATCATGGTCTTCCAGCCTCTATAATAATAGGACTAATGGTAGGCCAAGCCGGTGGCTATGCCAATGTCGGGTTCACAAATAAGGACCTAGATAATCACTTTCAAAGAAATTGTCGTGCAAAGCTCATTGGTGGGATTCCAATGTGACGATTAGCTATCTACTTGGGAAAGAAGATGTCGACCCGATGGCCATGGCAAGGTACAGTGCTACTGATGAAGGCCGGCTAGCAAATTTATTTTGAGCAGATGGTATTTGTAGGTCCTATTATCAGTGCTTTGGAGATGTGCTTGCATTCGATAAAACTTACCGGAAGAATAAGTACAGAAGGCCATTGGTAATCTTCTCGGGTTGTAACCATCACCGCCAAACATGTATATTTGGTTTTGCCTTGGTAGAGGATGAACGGACGGCAACATATACGTGGTTGTTGTAAAACTTTCTAGAAGTCATGCTGAACAAGTCTCCCAGTGTTGTGGTCACAGAAGGTGACGAAGCAATGAAGGCAGCAATTCGAGAAATCTTCCTAGATGCAACTCACCGATTATGTGGTTGGCACATTCAGAAGAATGTAACGGCAAACATAAAAAACAAAAATTTTTTCAATGACTTCAGAAGATGTTTGTATGCTCCATGGAATCCGGATGAATTTGAAGAATATTGGGAGAATATGATAAAAAATATGATTTGGAGGAAAATGAATGGGTTCTAAATGAATATGAGAAGAGGAAAAGTTGGACAAGTGCTTACGTGAGGGATAAATTCTGTGCTAGATTTAGAACAATATCAAGGTGTGAGGCGATAAACAACTTTATCAAGATGTTTATTTGCATTCGCCAAAGTCTTCTAGAGTTGGTCCAAAATCTTAAACATGCTCTTAGAGACTATAGAAACAATGAATTAGTTTCTCAATTTAAGACGCTGTATGGGGAGCCCGTTCTAACTACTTAGCTAGAAGCATTGCAGCTTTCTGCTGCCAATTTTTACACAAGGGAGATTCTTGGAGAAGTAAAAAAGGAGATTCAAGGAGTAGTCACATTAGATGTAATGAATGAGAAAAATATATCAACCACTGTTGTGTTAAAAGTTAAGGAGTGTGACAGGAGGCAACATATTTATAACGTACTTTATGATCGCAATACTGAGCATATGGAGTGTGAATGTAGTCGGTGGAGTAGTGAAGGCATTCTTTGTAGCCACATGTTTTGTGCAATAAAAATGGTAGGTTTACAGAAGTTGCCAACGAGTCTACTTTTGAGAAGATGGTCGAAGGATGCCAAGAAGTATCTGGATGAAAGTTCTGCTGGAGGCACTATGCAAGACAGAGAAAGAGAAATTTTAATGCGATATGGCGCATTGTCAGTGGCAGCTACGTGGATGATATTCTTAGGAGTTCAAGATGGTTCTTCTTTCCATGACACTATGAATGAAGTCTGTCGTTGGACCCAAACACTAGAACAAAAATCTGTTTTGAAAAGACAAACAAGAGATTCTAGCACTCCAAACTTTGTTAGTGACCCTTCGGTGATCAAGACAAAAGGAGCACCCAAGGGGAAAAAGGAGAGGAGTAAACGGAGGTGCACTAAATGCAACAGTGTTGGTCATGTAAAGAATAAATGTCCTGTGAGGAATGACGGTGACGATTTGGGGGATAAGACTGGTAGTGGCGCGCAAGCTAGCTTTGGTACCGAGTAGGTCAGTGAGATACAATATTGCATTAGTTGTTACTTGAATTAAAATAAACTCGTGACCTCTATGTTGTAGTTATACTTGATAGAATTTTTGCTTCCATGTATTATTTTTTCATAGGAGCTTCCCAAGGACCCTATGGCTTCTCAAGAGACATTAGCAGTGCCAAATACAGAAGTAAATGCACCTATGTAGCAAGAGTTTGGGCTAGGTGATTCAGGATTGATTAATGGCCATGAGACTCCCATCCCACCGTATGGAAGTCATCAGTGGCTATTACAGGTATAAATTTTAAGAGATGAATAATTGCATTGTTGAAACTTAGTGTTTGGTAAGTTTTAAACTATTTGAAATCACATTATAATTCGCTGAAGTCCTTTTTATTTCTCTCAAATTTGTTTGTGATGTGGAGAACAGGTTGTACAACAAGGACATTATTCGAAGTTCAATGGGATGCAATAGCATGTACTTGTATATACTCATGAGAGTATGGTTTAAGATGTTAGTTAAATTCTTGGATTTCAAATAATAGTGCTTTGAGGTTGATATAAATTTATAATAATTAAATTTTTAGATATTTATCATAACTTGTCCTCGTTACACTCGGCTGAAATGTGCAGAAGGATTCAATAGTTTTGATTTATATAGTTAAAATCTTATTGATTCTTATTCATGCTAAAATTCAAAAGGATCTCTTGTTGTTTCTTATTCATGCTAAAATGCATGCTAAAATTCTGTTTGATTTACGAAATGCATGGAAAATTTATTAAAACTGTAATATACCTTCCATGGTTGATGTCTCGACAAGTATCAATCTGTGTGCTAAAGGAAAAGACGATTTAGAACCTATGTTCTCTTCCTTATAAAAAGAGAGCATTGCAACTACCTCTTCCAGATGGATCTCTGCAACAGTCTCATGATATCTCCATAGGTGAAGCCATGCAATCCTTTGATCAGCAACATTTTGGTCGTCACCATGCTAAGAAATCAGTGATACAACTGGATGAAGAAATATAGAAGGTATTTCTTGAATATTTATAGTATATTTGGAAAATAAAATTGGCTTATTGGAATTATTTTTAGATAAAAGATTAATTTTTTGAACAAGAAAAGAGAATGGAGGACAAGAGATTCTCATGTAAAAGGAAACCAATGAAAGAAGACATTAAAGAGCAAAACTTTCCGATTTCTCGTCTTGGTTGAGAGTGAAATTCTCTCTAAAATATCATGTGCTTTGAATAAAAATTGTGTGACTTAACTAGCAGGTAAAAATTATAGCCAAAGATAGTAGAACTATTCCTCTTTTAAGATTTTTGTTTTGAGGCACTCTAGTTCAAAAGTCCATAAGTAGCAAGAATTTTATCGTCACATATCTTCTAGAGGTATGCTCTTTAATTTCTTCTCCTTCTCCGTTCTCCCATTGCTTGTTGTATGCAGTTTGATTGTTGGTTGTAATAGCATCTGAACTGGTTTTGTAGTAAAATATGAACACAGCTAAGACAATTGAGACTTTGAGAGTGA
Organism: Arachis stenosperma; assembly: GCF_014773155.1. NCBI lineage: Eukaryota > Viridiplantae > Streptophyta > Magnoliopsida > Fabales > Fabaceae > Arachis > Arachis stenosperma. The sequence continues at coordinate 117,426,495 of NC_080382.1, forward strand.
TTCCTCTTATATGCATACACTGTTAATTGTTGAATGCAGCTTCCAAAACCGTTTAGTTTCATTTTCACATGGTTTGCCGCTGTTCCCCTCCTTGTGTGGTTTGCTCAGTCACTTACAAGTGCTATTATAAAGGATTCCTTGATTCTAGAGAGACAAGAATTTCTGTAACACTGTTTATATTTTGAGGTTATACCATACCATATCATACCCTATCTTAACTGTGGTACTGAAAATACTTTAGTTTATGGTATGATATGGTAATTTGTTATAACAAATTACTGATTTTGAAAAGTAAGTATGATACTACTTCACTTACTCATTTTATATAATAATATTTGTTCATGATAGATAATTAGTCTGACAATCGAAATTAACATTATGCTCAGCCGTGGTACTGCATTGGTGTATGATTCAACTACAAGATTGATTACAATACCAGAAGGAAGCAGTTCCTAAGTGGAGTACGTGAAGTTATATATAAGACACACAAATAGGTAGTGACTAATTTTATCAGGTCAGAAAATAGTGGTGATAAATCACTATTGTAATATGTGCCACCACTATCATACTTGAAAGCTTTAATTATATGAGCTTTGTGTAGCATATATTACTGAGAATTGTTCATACACCACTGGATGAGATAGTAAAGGATTATAACCAAAGTCATTTTAATTAGTTAGTGGCCTTCTCTCTCATCATGGCCGCTTTATTATAAAGCTTATTTTGTTCGAAATGGGAGCGTGGTTACTTTTTATATTTCTTGAGACCTACACAAGGATGTTTTGGTCAGCAGAATCACTGTACTATAATCCAGTTTGGCATTTTATAGTTGCAGCACCACACCATGTATATTCATCACCACACCTTTATTTAATTATATATATATATATATATATATATATATATATATATATATATATATATATATATATATATATATATATATATTCAGTACTAACCTACATGTTTGTGTTGGTGCTGTGGCAAGCCATGACTCTGCCTGATAGATACATTGAGTATGGATCTCAATAGGATCAAACTCAAGCAGCGGGGTTGAGTTCAAACCATATTGCAGCTACTGCTTTGTCATTAACCAATGTTTTTTTGTGTATATTTTAATATTTTCTAACTAAAATATCACCTTATATTAGCCAAATTATATCACATTACTTTCACATATATTATTCTACTTTTATCAGTGAATCTGCCAATAATGAGATATATACACCTTGGGTTACTCTGTGTTCAGGTAAATGTCACTAACATACCAAAGTGAACTGTTCCATGAATCCTAAATTATTGTCTATAAATATCATCTCACGCCCCAAATTTTTAAGATAATAAAAAAATCCTACATGCAAGATATAAATCATTATAAATAATAAAAAGATTCATATATATTTAAATAGTCTAAAAGAAATAAGTGTAAGATATAAAGATAGTTTGTATTTTAAAGAAAAATAAAATAGTCTAATTCAATTCATAACTCCTAATAAAAAAGGTAATAAAGTCCCAAGTCTGCATGATAGACTACTGCATCTTTTTATTCCAGTCAATGACAGCAAGCTCTATTATGATATCCCGCTTCGAGTTACTTTCTTCATTCACCAAATCTACAGCCAGACGCATCCTTGTGTTAATCAGTAACAACCTACAAATAGTAAAAATGATATCACATAATGGAATAAACATAACATCATTAACAATGTTATTTTTCTTACCCATGTCTTATTACCGAAGCTCCAATAGCGATTGAGCTGCATCTATTGAGTGACCCAAATACCACAGTCATTCTTTTGTCACAATTCAATGCACATATTAACAAAGGAATATAACAAAATAACAAACAGACAAAAAATTGAATGTATACTTTGAAAAATGGTAATATAAACTTACGATTTGGCAGATTGTTGCAGGACAGCTGGCTCATTGAATTTATACTTTGAAAATTAAATGTTTCTAAAGGAAGGTGTTTCACCAAAATTCTTGACGGACAAAAATTTCTCAAGGTAATTTAACACATTGTTAATGACACTCTTACGCTCTGTCATCAATGTGCACTTTTTGAAAGAGTCCAGATATCTCACGATCTCGTAACATAAATCAATCACTATGAAAAACCAATGGCTATTGAGGTAAACTGGCACAAAAATCTACAACAATATTCAGAAAATAACCTTAACTAAAAACAATCATGAAATATTATTATACGAATTAATTGAAAGTTCAATAAAATTAACGAATCTGGTGTAAACTGGCAAGGTCTCCCATGAAGTTATCCTTGATATATTTCATTGTGCCGACACAGTTCTGTTTCGGGCTTAACACAATTTGTTGCCATGAATATTAAACTAAGTTAGGAATCTTATTATGTTTCTAGTCTATTTGGGAAGATATATTAAATTTGAAGGTTAAATTTTGATATGCCAAGGAACTTACAGAAAACGTCGATGGCAGAAATTATTGGTTGCCATATATATTTTCTTTTGGCCTAAAATGCCCTTTGATGAGCATCGAACAAACTAAGGTAAGGACCTATGGAATACAAAAATCATAGTTATTCTGCACCAATCCAAATTTGATAATTTTACAAGGATAATAAATAAATAATGCAAAACTAATTCTTACATCACCAATTATTGGCTTGTCGGGCATTATAGTTAGAAGAGTCTTGCGTGTGCGACTACAATGATCATTTGGAACAAGCACTTTTCTAAAATCATCAGATCAGAATATTATACTATAGTGGTAGAAAAGGTTATAAAAAAATTATATGACAAATTAAATATTTATTGAGGAATAAGTTAATTTTACTTACTTTGGATCCAAATTGTTTCCAAAGATGTAGGCAGCAATGGCCAATTCTTTATCAAAAAATTTCATTTCTTTAATTGGCCAAAATAAAAGGTCCAAACACTAAAAAAAATGACAACAAAAAAAAAGTTCAGTACTCATTCATTTTTATCAACACAAAGTTAAAAATAATGCAATTATAAAAATAATATAAATAATTTATAAGTTCAATTTTTTTATTACCAACTATAATTACTAACCATCTTTACATGTCATTTGTTTAATCTTCCTTCTGTTTTAAAAAGTTTGACTATGTTTATTTACTCAAAGTGTACATACAAAATTGACCAGATATTTTTTTGTGTATTAAAAATAAAAAAATTTTCATCTACTAACGTTATCCAAAAAGCTAAGTACTCACACGTGGCATGTCATCCCCGTCCATATTTGAATTGTAGTTGTTGTAGTAAAGCCATGGACGCCCAAGAGGAAGTTTCTCCACAAATTACAATTCTTTCTGCAACTCCAAAAAATATGATAATTATTTTAGGCACTATTACTTATTTGTCAATAATGTCATCTTAAATGATCAGTTTTTCACGATATCAACAAATCAAATTCTCATATAAGCAAATGAAATTTAGCTCCCTAATATTACCAGGGTTCTAATCAACCTTCCAATGTCACTAACAGGCACAATTTAATGACTAAAAAAAAAATTGGTACTCACAAGCCTAAAATACTCAACAATGAAGCTAGACATCATGTCTAGTAAAAAAGAGAGGAGAAGTTGAGGAAGAGATTGTATTTTATGACTTAACATTAATATTATAATATGTGAGAATACTAAAAAGTTCTTCACCCCTAAATGGAAACAGTGACAAATCCAATGCTAGAATGATGTTGTACTTTGTGAACTATAACACCATCTATTGTTTACTATTTTGATCAAATATTATCTAGGTGGTATTTAATAGTTGTTATTTAAAAATAAAAAGATAAAACCTTAATTGCGGTGACCAATAATCCACGCTTTTTTTCTTTGCACCTCCAAGTACTCTTCTTTGTGACTGGTTCGTCACCCAAACACATTGAGGGATTGGCATCAAGTATTTCTTTCAAAGGGTCCGACAGCGGAGTAACAACTGGAGCAGTATTCGAAAGCTTTACGTGTTTTAAAGTGTCCGACGGCAGTGTAACAGCTAGAGTAGTATTCGAAAGCTTTACACCGTCACTCTCACTTTTTGGTGAGGAACCAACCGTTTTCACAATTTCTGGGAGAACTGCTGTTATCCCTTGCACAACAGCTTCGCAAATTATCGTCGATAGTGCCTTGGCAACACCCTTTCCAAGATACAAGATGCCATAAAATAAGACGCGTTACTTGTATACTAAGGTAACAACACAGCAACTATAAACATCACAAAAGATAATTAAAGACATGTTAAATAGAGTATGCCAAGAAAGTAATGCGTATTCGGGTATTGTAGCCCAAAAAATAGATTACCTTCTCATCCAAGGCAGAAAAGTTTATGTTTGATTCTTCCTTAGAAGTTACAGAGGCATCCAGTGAGTACTGCTCAAGCCAAATAAATTTCAGTATTTTTATTAGACTAAAAAAAATTACTAAACAGAATTTACAAAAGACTAATAATCCAATCATTTAACAAAAACAAGCATGATTACTTTACTCATATTCTCTGCTCCTCTGATCTGCAGTGATTGAAAAAAAAGTGTTAAGTTTAAAACTTCATGATAAACACTGTTATTTATAGAGATAACTAACAAAGATAACGAAAAATCTATTTTTTTTATAAAGATCTCCTAATAAATAAAAAAGATATTATAATTTTCCAACTAATATTCAAATTAAATCCAATTTTTTGTAAAGATATCGTAACAAATAACTAAGATATTTTATTTTTTCATTTGATATTCAAATTTAAATTTAAACTCAAACTAGTATTTTTTTTATCAAGATATCTTACTTTATAATTACGTTAATCCAAACTTGGAATAAGTCGTTGCTGGTCTTTGATTTTAAAATAATTCAAACTTTGAAACTTTTAGATTTAAAAATTCTATCACGATGGTTAGTAGTTTTTATATTTGCTATTGTGATTTCTTATTTCCTTTCTTTTTTTCTTATTCATTTATTATATTTTATTTTTTTGGGTCAAATCATCTTTCCTTTAAAAATCAGATTCTCTATAACTTTAAAATAATACAAAACAAACAAATTTTTTATTAATATAAATACAAATGGACTTATGCGTGTCCATTTCGCGACATGAAAGCGTATTTCACATCAATTTTATTTTTTCAAATTGTTTATCATTGGAATAAAAAATGTATGGACATTCACTTCTTGTTATTTTTTTAGTAAATGATTAAAAAATAATAAGTTTTTCGTAGCATTGTTCTTGGAGTATATGATTATATTATTAGGAAAAAGTAAATATTCTCATTTATTATTATTATACTTTTTTAAATTATACAAATTATACTATAATTTTACAAATTATTTATTTTTAAATTATAAATTCAAATTATTGTATTATTAATGAATAGTTTTTTTCTATTAATATAAATATTATGCAATTATTTTATGAAAGTTAGTTAAAGAAATTTTACTGAAAACATCTCTATAGAAAAGTTAACAACTTTACAAATTTTGCATAATAAAATCATTGGAGCCTACGATTATACATTGACTCTAAGTCAAAAATACTTTGAGAGATATCCAATGACTTTTTATACCAAATTGGAAGATACATCGAAAAAACATTTATGAAGATGGTCCAGTTCCAAAAGTATTTATCTACACTTCCTTAACTATTATGTAAATTAAAAAATAAAATCTCTCAAAATACCACTATCTCTGGCAAAGAGAAATTAATATCACTTAAACAAATATAAAAGAGCTACAATGATTTTTGCCAAATTTCAGATGAAATTCATTCTGTCTGAATGATTTTATAATTTTGGACAAATTTAAGACAAATGTCGAACAACTTTTAGTGGAGGCATTGAAATAATATGTTCTGTCATAAATTTGTCTAAATTTTGTCCCAAATTTTGGCGCCAAAATTTTCATACAGATTAGCAACACATTTTGAAAAAGAATTATAATTCGTCCGTATTCCATCTAAATATGCGCAATAACTTCAGACGGATCTGGGACGTATTTTAAAAAATGTTAATTATATTCCAAATTTATCTATAATTAGTCTTAAATGCTTTTATTATAGCTAACCTTTCAAAGTAGCTAAAATTTTTGCCCAGATATTTGAGACGAAAATAACATCATTTGTAAATTCCGTTTGAAAGTGCATCAATTTTCAAACAAATTTCAAATATTTATTGAAAAATTTTAACATTTAGTATACAACTATTGTACATATATTAAATTAGTCTATGATTTATCCCAAATATTTTTACTATTTCAAAAGAATTTTTTTCCTAAAATAACCTTAATTATATAACTTATGAAAAGGTACAATTTTTTGTTTCTAAGACTCAATTTCAAAACCTTTTGATCAAAATATGAAATAATCATCACAATAGTTAACATCTCATTTATTATTATACATATTTTTAAAAATTGGATTAATATATAGGTACGTTAGTGTTTATTTATACACCTGTCTTTTATAGCAACTGAAATTTTTTCCTTTACAAAATTAGTTTAATATGTTTTAACATTATTCATATATTAGGAACATTATTTTTTTAATCCACACAAAAGTATAAAATAAAATAAAATAAAAGTAAAATCAAACAAAATTCAATAGAATACATATACGCTAGATAACACTCATATTTTTTGTTATTTTGAAGAACGTTATTTTTTGTTTCCAATTTATCCTTTCATTTTTTTTGTTAGATTTAATCATATTTATGGGCAATTTTTTATTCTTTTATTTTTATTATATTTAATATTGAATTTTTAATACAAATTGTTATATACCATGTTATATTTAATTTTTATTTTTTTTAGTTACCTCATATTATTTTTTAATTTATTCTTTTCTTACTTTAACTTTATTTTATGTCATAAAAAGATCTTTATTTTATTTTAGTATCATATTAAGTTCACATTAATAAATGAGTTCAAATTATAGTTCAAAATCCATCCCAAAGATCATAAACTTAACTTATTAAACTGTTAACGGACCAAGTTACAATTACAATAACACTTTGTCTTGACTCAGTTATAAATCTATAAACGAATCAAATTCAAGTTGTCACTACTATATTAATACTGAATTAAAGTTGCATTAAATTATTGTTAGTATTTTATTTTAGACTTGTTCTTGATTAAAAATATTATCTAAATTTATTTAACACTATAATATTGTATCATAAGTAACCTAACTAATAACATTAAGCAAAAAAATAATAAATTAAAGAAATTAATTTTCTTCTGCTACTTGGATTAATAGTTGGTGTAACAAATTTTTTTGTAAGTATTAATGTAACACCCTCACTACCAGAATGTCATGCTTCCGGCTGCGCCATTCTGATAACAAGAAGTATTACGACTACTTTATATACTTAATATTAAAATAGAAGCCTGTGACTCGACACCGTATCGCTGATTTCTTAGAAAACCGGAAATAAATACTTTATCTTAAGAAAAAAAACAAGCAGGCATAGATTCATATACAAGACTTCTTACATAATATCTTATAATATATTATACATATAAAATATACAACTCCTATCCCTCTTATAAAATTGTAATAACAAAGACTAGGGAAGAAAATAATCTAATTAATACAACAACATATAAACCAAACGCAATATAACTCTTCATAATGCTTCTTCATCTGATTCCTAAAAAGGTAAAGTTGTAGAGGGTGAGAACCTAACCACATGGTCTCACCACGGAGTTTCAGAATTGTCATAAGAAGATATTTAATAAGAAAACTATTTTCAAGCTCAGTGATTATCATTTCCTTATGAATCATTTTAAAAACAATAGCTAATCGTTCAAAACCTTTTTAATGAAATAATGTTTAACCTTTCAGAAATCCAAAACATTTCTTTTCTTATAAGAAAATCTCAATCAGAAACCAACCACGCAATCAATCAACACAATCATCAATTCAGCACTAAAGTTCATTCTCAAATGTAGCACACCAAGACAAACACAGGCAAGACAGACAAAGAAAGCACAGGTTTAGGTAGCAGTTACAGCAAATAGTTTAGGTAGCAGTTAAGAACAGTTTTAACAATTATGCAAACCAAAACAAAATTCAAACCCAAGGAAAGCATACAAATGCATATGTTGCATGCCTGTCCTATGGCTAATGAGCTCATCTGTCATTTATCCAGCCAACCCGACAAGTCCAAAAACCTTAGACTGTCTCCCGTCGCGCATCCCCATAAGTCTATGCATAGCTTTTTCTCATATTCAAATATCAATTTCTCAATGGGGGTACCATTCTCGGGAATTTATACGTGTCCGGTCACCCTTACGACGTAGGGTCAACAGAGTATCGAATCTCAACCTGGAGTAAGTGGTGGCAAGCCACTGCGTCTACCCAGGAAAATTCGTGTCTCAGATAATTCAAATTCATAAGCCATGTGAATAATTCAAAGATCATATCTCAACATTCTCAATATCATCATTCATCAATCTATATCTCGTTTTCAAATTCATTCAAAAACCATATTTCAAAGAAAATCATCATCATCCTTCTTTCCATTCCGTTCATTAACAATCCCAATTCAAAACATAATTCTTTCTTTGATAAATAAATCAATCTTAAAACATATAATGTTTAAAAACAAATTTTTTTAGATAATACTTTAAGCGAAACTTTCAATTTTATAAATTTTTGGCAACATCTCCTCTAAAACTTAGACACCGCCAGCCTTTTCGGGTCCCATCCAAACATTTCTCAAACCTTTTCTCAACCATTTCCAAAAAATCGACTCATTTACATTACCAAATAAATTCCAAAACCAAGAAAATCCACTTTTCATAATAATCAAGTAAATAACATTTCAAATTGATTTCTTATCAACAACCATACCCCACTTACGCAATCAAGCAACCAATAATTCAGTCTAATAAACAATCACATCCACAAGACAGATATAATCACAGAAACATATCTTTTTGTATCAATATCTATTTATAACAACTCTGTAATATAAAATCAATTTTAAGAAAAACTCCTACCTCGAAAAATTGAACCCATAAGCTAAATGCGTCACAAGAACCCTTTCTCTCGGCCCGAAATCAATTGCAGCTTCAACCACAGGTCGCTCACTTCCGCAATAGCAGAAATGACTTTAATTGCGACAGGCGATCCCAATAACTCAATCGGTAACAATAGAACAGAGTAGCCGCAATCTCGAACTGACTCGGCAGCAGCTCCAATAGCAGCCAGAAGCCCCGGTGGTTCAACAGCAACCTTAATTTCGACGTGCAAACACCGAAACTCAGCCCGCACTCAGGAAGAATGCTAGGACAGAGCAGCAGCATCTTTGACGGTAACTCCCAGCGGCGAGAAACTCGGTAACTGTCTCCGACAGTCTGAACGATAGTGGCGGCTCCGCAGATGACGATTGGGCACAGCAACGTGAGCAGCGCTGCCTTCTTCTCCCTCTGTCTTCCCCCTTCTGCGCGTCTGCTCCTCGCGCGCATTCTTGTTGGCGGTAGTGAAGAGAGATGCGACGGTGGTGGAAGTTGGCGTCACGGACAGGAGCAACAGTGGCGATGCATGGACGTTGATGAGGGTGGCTGGTGCGACGCTCACTCTCTCACCCACGGGCTCTTTCTCTCCGTGACTCTACTTCGACGGCGCCTACCAGAAGCTCCGGTCTTCCGCCGCGACGGCGACGATGGCGATTCGGGATGAGGGCGACGGCGGCGGCGATAACAAGACACGAGGCGGCTTCTCTCTCTCCTTCCAGTTGCGACTCTCTCTCTCTCTCTCTCTCTCTCTCTCTCTCTCTCTCTCTCTCTCTCTCTCTCTCTCTCTCTCTCTCTCTCTCTCTCTCTCTCTCTCAGTGACTCGATGGCGACGGTGGCTCCCAGCCCCGCCGGCGCCATCCCCTTTCCTTCCCCATCTTCTTCTCAACTTTCCTGTTCTCCCCTCTCTACCCTCACTATTTCTCTTTCTTTTTTTTACTGCTGCTGGGTTTGGTGAGAGAAGGGAAACATTGGCGGTGGTTAGGGTTATGTTAGAAGGGGTTAGGGTTTTTGGCTTTGGGGATTAATTTGGGAATTAGGGTTTAATTTGAGACAAAAGTAAAATTAAGAATTTTGGGTACATTGGGATTTGGTCAATTTTTATAAAATTAAAGTATATTATAAAAAATTGAAATCTAATTTGCTCTCTTAAAATTACTTTAAAAATACTACTTAATTATCAATTTACTAATTAGCTTTCAATCAAATATTCTAATTTTAAAATTAGAAATAATATAATTTATTTTCTATTCATAAAAATTAGAGTATTAAATTCCAAAATCTCAATTATTTAACTAAATCGTATGAAATTCTTATTCTTTTACAACTGTTAAGTTGTATAATTTAAATATATAAATTATTCAATAATTATAAGATTAAGTAAAATTTTCAATTTAATTATCAAAACTTGATTTAATTATTTTTAATAAAATAATTTCTAAAAATAAAATTTTTAATGAATATATAAATTGGAATTACTCATAGTAATATTTTTCGAAAATTCTGGGTCTTACAATTAATATACTATTAATATTTTTTCTTCCAAAAACCTTTTTACTTAAATGAAAGTATTTTATAACATACTATTAATATATTGTAAAATAATATAATATTATAACAATTTATAATATCTTGGATTTCTTATCTTTATCTTTTTATAACTAGTAATATTTTTGTATAAGTACACAAATATATTCTTAGCTTGTTTTTTTATTTATTTTTTTCTATAAACATATTACAATTGTTAATTTTCTATTGTAATCAAGAAGATGGTCTGAATTTGCGTGATTTTTGTATATTCGGTCTGATCAGGGTATTTTCATTGGTTGTAGTTGCGAAAACAATGCTAATGTATCATTATCTAAGGTCTAGAATTCAATACCATAGATATTATTTAAATAACGAAATTCTAATATTAGAATTTGATTAGTTTAATCTCCAAAAAACTGTTCTTATTTAATACTAATTATACTACACATAAATTATACTAATTATACTACAATTATACGTAATTATTTGTTCTTAGCCTAAAGAATCAAATTATGATATCGTTAATTAATAATATATTCTTTAATTTTAAAAGCATTATGGTTAAATGAATATACTCTAATTATGAAAATTAATATAATAAAGTGAATTTTTTTTTGAATTTTGAGAATAGAACAACATTTTAAAGTTAACTTAAGGAATTTAAATCTTGTAATTGGTTAGTTTTAGATAGTTATATTAGGTTATGTTAATATTTTGTTTCCTAATGTGTTGGAAAATATTTTATTTTAATATTCTTTATCATAGCATTAATCAGTAATTTCTTTTTTAATTTTAAAGAATATTATACTTACGAAAGAGCGTGAATTTCAAATTAATTAATGGTAACATTTGATATGTTTATATTATTAGGAGAAAGATAATATTTATATTTATTACTAATTATACCTTCTTTAGATTATATAAATTATACTATGATTATATAAATTATTTATTTTGAAATTAAAAAATCAAATTGAGATTTATCACGAAACACTAATGATCTACAAGTTAGGCCAAGTCTTACAATAAGGCAAGATCTTTGCATCACATCAAACCCATGCCAGAACACCAAACTTGACCAACTCTCTAGCTCTTCTTTTGACAAAATTTTGTAACTCTCCTGCCATTGAATTGTCTTCTTGATTGCTGTAAAGAAGCTTGAAATGTCATTATTACAAGCTGAGTAAAATTTGTGGAGCTCATCGTCATTGATTCTGCATAAACACTACTAAATCATGGTCTGCTGCAACATGAGACACCAATAAATATGCAAGTAAGTATGCTATTGCTATTAAAGCAACTCCGGCCAGGATTTCAAAACTTGTGTCAAGAAAATCAATTTAAAACCAAAATGACAACTCACAATTGCCTTAAAGCTACCAACTATATAAATGGAATATCTAATACTTTACTATTTTAGAAGTATGAACTTCAAAAGTCAGTGATGAATATCAAAACTGAGTACACCAGAGTTAATTTTCTCTATATTTTTTTAACATAACACTTTGAAAAAAGACAAAATACAACTGCTGAGAAATTAATACTTTGTCCTGCTCCTTTTTCTCCAAGACAGGAGAAAGGGACAGATCTACTCTGTCACAATAAATCACAGAATAACTGTAACTGCATGAACATCCAATAACCAGGTTTGAAATAGAATTATGGAAACATCTTGACATATTGTTGGAACTACGCACATCATAGTAATCATTAAATATCTTTCTGGCAAACTTATTCCTTAAATTTCCAACTCTTGCTTGAGCTGAGTCAACCATTTATCATATTCTAAAACTTCAGGATCGCTCTCGCTATGACTGCAAAATGATGAAAAACTAACAACTTAAGTGCTCAAGAAACGAAATGTATAACATTAAGAACAGAGAAATAGAAGTATCATGGCATAGCTGGTTAATCAGAAGTGCCTCCAAGAGTTGGTTTGGTTTTCGTATAACTTATTTGTGAAGGTACAAAAAAAAACTACAATTTATCATTTTTCCAATAGATTAATGTCAGAGAACCATACATCTTCTAAGTAAATAGTAAATACCAACATCTAAGTTTGATAACCCTCTAGCAAGAATAAGCCAAATAGTTAATAATAAGTCAATGAGCAAATATATCCACTCATCATAATTCTTAAATGGCAAAAACATATATTAGCAATGCAGCCATGAAACGGGGTTAAATAGCACCAATTAGCACAATTCTTAAATATAAAATACATATTAGTGATCCAAATCGTATACCCTATACTTGAATTGGCTGCGACTGAAGACAGATTTGCAAATACTTCTGAATCATAGGGATTAGTAATATACTCTAGTGTCCCATCACTACGTTGTGATTTGTCTGTAAAAATAGTTGCAATGAAAAAGACTAATAATGGTCTTGATAGTACTTGGTTGCAGAGATACTTATTAGCTACTTACTCTTGTGAATATAGTAAAACTTGTAAGTTAAGGGAAGAGGTAAGACAACTTCACATGAAAAAGCAAATCGAAAATACTAAATTAGTTTGATCTAAGGTAACCATGATAGTTAAAGGAGCCCGAGGAAATACTGTATGATATATCTTTGATTGCCAATGGTGAAATAATAATATAAGCATGGATAGATTTCTCAAAACAACAATGTGGATCTTTCTTTATATAAAACAAAAATAATTTAATTTTGATACACCTTCTATATAAAACAATTTTAAACTAACATTGCACCAAAGCTCATAAGACAAGGAAGAATTATTTTTTGAGAAAAGCACCAAACAAATGTGAAGAATTGCGGAACTAACGATGGTCGTGACGGCCATGCGAGCACGAGAAAGAACCAGCCTAGCCGGTGAAGCGGGCGACAGTGGCATGTTCGTGGCGGATGAAGGTATTCTTGGAAGTTCGAAGGTTTTTGAGCGGCGCGAAGCACATGAGTAAATACCCATAGTACTCCTTGAGATTCACTCAATTACTTATAGTAATCCCTAAGATCCCGATTTTCCTATTGTAGTCCTCTAGATAGAGCTCCGAGCACTCAAACTAGTCCCTGACCATATTCATGTGATGACTCATCACCGGAGCGCTGACATGGCCTCGGATTGCCATGCTGGAGGGCTTCCAACGGCTAGCTGAGCTGGCTAAGTTCCAATTTTTACCCAGATTGGTCCCTCCTAGTATATGTAATCCTAAATCCCCAAATTCTCATACACTTCCCCTCTTCATCTTGTTCACCTCTTCTTCTTCTTCTTTCATACACTTCTTCCTGTTCATACACTCTCATCCGGGGCTGCTACTCATGTCGATGATAGGTGGAGGTAGCATTGAAGGTGGAAGTTCTATTCGTTCCCCATCTAGCTGGAACCGGACTAGAACGCAAACAAAGAGCAGAAGATCGGCCTCGCCAGAATGGTGCGGCTGTGGCTGTAGGCTAGTTTCAGATGGTCTGGCACAGAGTCGAATCCGAATAAACCGTTCTATGGCTGCCCCAATTATAATGTAAGTTAGAATAATTACTTGTGTTGTTATGATTCTCCTCCCTTGACTGTCCTTGTGTTGTTATGATTCTCCTCCCCTTACTGTTCTTGTGTTGTTCGTCTCTAAACTTTGATCCTTTGTTGGTTACAGAAAAGTGGGAAGAGATGGTGTGGGCTTTTTGTGTGGGCAAATTCTATGAATGAGGAACAGGTTGAAAAGTCAGAATCGTGTGGTGATGAAGTGAAGATCAACTTTGATTGGAGGCTTCAAAGGTTGGAGGAGGATGTCCAGATGCAAAAAGTGATTACCCAGTTGTTAGTGTTAGCTGTGTGTGTATTGACAGTGTTGTTGGTGATCCTATATTATAAATGATGAATAAATTGGTGGTTTTGGGTTCCTTGTTATCAACAGTTGTAAAAATCTGCTTCTTGATGGAATGAAAAGTGTTGTTAACTATAAAATTATTGTTAAGATAAATTCTACTATTTATGAAAAAATAAAGAAATTGCTTTTTGAATGGTAAACCACATAGCATAGTATATTAACATAAATTCCATTGTTTATCAAAAAACAACAAAAGTTGATTGTAAAAGGCAGCCTAAAAATCATTATGCTGCTATCTGTAGTTTCATCAAAAGCAAGACCAAGGTATACCAAAAAGGCCTTTCGGTCACAGTTCACCATCTAGTCATTATACGATGAAAAAGACTAATAACACAAAACAAAACAGAAACTCCTTCCAATTCTTGTTGAAATTTTTTCATAAATGCCAGACGTAGAAACGGTGATGCACATCATGCATCACCGCTTTCACTGTTGATAACAATCCCTGCCAGATTCAATAAACATTATACACATTATACACACATAATGGTCCCTGACATTATAATCGTGACACATAATAGTCCCTGACATTTGATTACTATCCCCATAATAGTCCCTATAATTGATTGTCGTGACCCATAACAAAATTGGTTTATTATAATAACAATAATAAACCCAATTATTCGTGTTATAATTATTAGACTCGGTTTGATCCGATCAATTTACACAATTTGAATCGAATCATATTTAAAATTTTTTATAAAAAGATAAATATATCCCTAATTTTTATTTTGCGGATATTTAAATTCCTACAAATTTTAAAATACAATTAGGTCATTTTTTTGGGTCAGATCTAGGCCCAGAACCAAGGAAACACGGGTCAAACCCGGGTCCGGACCCAGATTTCAAACTTCTTCCTCCTTCTCTAGGCTGCTACATGTGTGCTTCGGAGTAAATACCCATAGTAGTCCCTGAGATTCACGCAATTACTCATAGTAATCCCTAAGATCCCGATTTTTCTATTGTAGTCCTCCAGATAGAGCTCCGAGCACTCAAACTAGTCCCTGGCCATATTTCAAGTGATGACTCATCACCGGAGCGATGACGTGGCCTCGAATTGCCATGTGAGACGTGTCCAAAACAACGTCATTTTGGGTTTGGCGCCCTTAAATGCCAAAACAACGTCGTATAGTTGTTACTTAGTATGAAAAACAGTTTTCTCCCCCAACACAAACACTTCGTCTTTTCTTCTTCCACCCTCTGACTTCTTCTTCATCTCCCCATCAATGGCGTAACCGTAGCGTTGTATTTGCTGGGTTTACGAAAATTTGAGAGAAGAAGTCATCTGATCAGAAGTTGCTATCGCTCTTCCCTTCCCTTCCTTCACCACAAACACGAGGTTCTGACGTTGTGATCAGGCTCAAGGTAACCTTCATTTTTTTTACTTTGCATTTTGAATACAGTGTTGGTTGATCATAGCATTGGTCAGTGTAGTTAAGGTTCTGGAGTTTTGGTGTCCTTGTAGTGTCTAGGGTTTAAATCTTAGCTAGAGTTTGTGGGGTTGTTGTAATACCCGAATGAAACAGGGATGAAACAGGGAGATGTATGGAGGTTTGGAAAAATATATTTTCTTGTGGTGATTATTTTTCCTTTTTAATGTATGAGTAGGCTTTCAAATTCTCCATGTATATTGTAAAAATTTTAAATTTCTTGCAGATGGAGGAGAAGTTGGACATCATATTTCATCATGGGGGTGACTTCAAAAAAAATACAGAAGGGATTATGATATATTCTCTGGACAACAAGGCATGTTTAGGTGATCTAGAAACTGATACTCTAGATGTCTTCTACATACGGAACTACCATAAGGAGCTTGGGTACGATGACATAAAACAGTGCTGGTGGCATGTTCCTGGAAAAGGTTGGATAATGGGTTGAGAAATGTAAACAGTGACAAAGAGATGGTGAATTGTGCTAGTACAAATGAGGGATTGATTGATATATATTTTGAGCATACAATGTCAGTGTCGGAGGTGTTAGAGGGAGATAACACAGTTGTGTACTTAAATGATGATGGTGGAGAGGGGTGTAATGCAGGTACAGATACTGATGTGAGTCCACCACTAACACAGACTCATGCACTCATGGAGATGATTTCTTGAGCTACTTCATCAGGACTTGGGGTATTATAAAGATTATAACTGGTGCTTCATATCAGATATGCAAAAGGTGTGATTTTTTTATTGTCTTGCTTTGATTTTATTTGATCTTATATTAAGAATTGTGTTGTTATGCTTACTGTGAACAATTGTACTTTCATTGGATTTTTATGTTACTTTTTAGGGAAAGAATTTTGATGTTATGCTTATCTAAATTAATTGTGAGATCATTGGATATTGATGGTTAGTTATTAGGGAAAGAATTCTGCTGTTATGCTTACTTGAAGAATTGTGCTTTCATTCGAAATTGATGGTTAGTTATTATGGAAAGAATTTTACTGTTATGCTTATCTGCATTAATTGTGAGATGATTGGATATTGATGGTTAGTTATTAGGGAAACCATTGTGCTGTTATGCTTACTTGAAGAATTGTGCTTTCATTATGCTTGTATGCATTATATGGAGAACTTGTAATTATTGGTTGTCTGATTAATCTGGATGTCCTATTAAGCATGTTATATACCTCCTGGATCATTATGTGCACGTTAGATAAACGTTAGGGACTTGTATGGGTCACGACAATCAATTATAGGGACTATTATGGGGATAGTAATTAAATGTCAGGGACTATTATGTGTCACAATTATAATGTCAGGGACCATTATGTGTGTATAATGTGTATAATGTTTATTGAATCTGGCAGGGACTGTTATCAACAGTGAAAGCGGTGATGCCTGATGTGCATCACCGTTTTTGTGTCTGGCATTTATGAAAAAATTTCAACAAGAATTGGAAGGAGTTTTTGTTTTGTTTTGTGTTATTATTCTTTTCCTTCGTATAATGAATAGATGGTGAACTGTGACCGAAAGGCCTTTTTGGTATACCTTGGTCTTGCTTTTGATGAAACTACAGATAGCAACATAATGGTTTTTAGACTGCCTTTTACAGTCAATTTTTGTTGTTTTTTTTATAAACAATGGAATTTATGTTAATATACTATGCTATATGGTTTACCATTCAAGAAGCAGTTTCTTTATTTTTTTCATAAATAGTAGAATTTATCTTAACAACAATTTTATAGTTAACAACACTTTTCATTCCATCAAGAAGAAGATTTTTACAACTGTTGATAACAAGGAACCCAAAACCACCAATTCATTCATCATTTACAATACAGGATCACCAACAACACTGTCAATACACACACAGCTAACACTAACAACTGGGTAATCACTTTTTGCATCTGGACATCCTCCTCCAACCTTTGAAGCCTCCAATCAAAGTTGATCTTCACTTCATCACCACACGATTCTGACTTTTCAACCTGTTCCTCATTCACAGAATCTGCCCACACAAAAAGTCCGCACCATCTCTTCCCACTTTTCTGTAACCAATAAAGGATCAAAGTTTTGAGACGAACAACACAAGAACAGTCAGGGGAGGAGAATCATAACAACACAAGTAATTATTCTAACCTACATTATAATTGGGATAGCCATAGAACAGTTTATTCGGATTCGACTCTGTGCCAGATCATCTGAAACTAGCCTACAGCCACAGCCGCACCATTCTGGCGAGGCCGATCTTCTGTTATTTATTTGCGTTCTAGTCCGGTTCCAGCTAGATGGGGAACGAACAGAGCTTCCACCTATAGTGCTACCTCCACCCATCATCGACATGAGTAGCAGTCCCGGATGAGAGTGTATAAACAGGAAGAAGTGTATGAAAGAAGAAGAAGAAGAAGAGGTGAACAAGATGAAGAGGGGAAGTGTATGAGAATTTGGGGATTTAGGGTTACATATACTAGGAGGGACCAATCTGGGTAAAAATTGGAACTTAGCCAACTCAGCTAGCCATTGGGAGCCCTCCAGGGTGGCAATACGAGGCCATGTCAGCGCTCCGGTGATGAGTCATCACCTGAAATATGGTCAGGGACTAATTTAAGTGCTCAGAGCTCTATCTAGAGAACTACAATAGAAAAATCAGGATCTTAGGGATTACTATGAGTAATTGAGTGAATCTCAGGGACTACTATGGGTATTTACTCCATGTCTAACTGTAGCAAATGCTAAATTAAAACTCGAGTAATATCCTACACCTCGGTGTCAACTGACCATGCGCACCTTTTTTCGCAGCCAATCGACACCTCGGTTAGTATTCCTAGAAATTAACTCAAATTTTAAAGACCCTCTCCGTCCCTCTTTCAGATTAAAGATATTATTAAGGACTTTTATATGTGGTGAATATTTGGCAGCCTCTAATTACTCACAAGAATGTACGCTTTAACCAAATCTGTCTCGCACTCTACAGCTATGGCATTAACGTCAGCAGCAAAATGAAGTCCTTGAAAAATAGCACAAAGTTTGGATAATTCTAAATCATAAATCTTTAATTTTAAATTTTTTATTTTAAAATTAATTAATACTTGTTAACTAAAAGTTAGTTCTCTATATTTTTTTTATAATTTTATTTTAAAAACGTTATTTGATATTATTTTTTAAATAATAAAAAAAGACAACTAATATTAAAGCAAAACGAAATAAGACAATCTAACAAATAATTATTTTTTTTTACATTTTGAATTTTTTTTAATACTTCTCTAATAGTAGTTTTTTTATATTCTTTTTTTATTGTTTAACCAAGTTATCACTTTTTTTTTATAAAATATCTCATCAAACTTATATATTTCTCAATTTATTCTACACACAATTTATTTAAATTCATACTTAAGTATCAGAATCTCTCGTAAATACTCCTCATCCACCATTTCAAGACTTGAGGTGAAATCATTCTAGACACTTTCATCACGATCTCGGACTTCATTACTCAAGGTCTAAATACTTGCAATTTATTTTAAGTACGCCTCTGAAGAGCAGCCATGTTAATAATTTAGGGTCGCACCTAATTTCTTGCATATTCTCTTGTTACATACTCCTTTTATTAATAAATGCCTGAATTTTAAAGTTAGTATTTTTATTCAATAATATCTATCATCTTAGATTTTTAAAATATTGTTAATTAATTATTTTAAATTTACCCATATTTTAATGATCTTGCAACTTAATTGTAACAATTTGCAAGGAAAAACACTTTTTTTTATTAAAACAATACAATTTTTATAATTCAATCATATTAGATGTACATCAAAATTAATTATTAAAATTAATTATCAGGATAAAATATATATTAAAAATAAATTAAATTATATATGTATTTACATAAATATATAATAACATATTTTAGTGTACAAATAACATTTTTTTATTATTATGTGATTCTAGTATTTTTCTTGATATGTTTTAAGGTATTAAACACAATTATATATTTGCGGGGAAGAGAATATATATTACTAAACCGTAGGTCTAAGCATACCTTAAAATCGTAGAAAAATGAAAGGTAGATGCACCAAGATGGAGAGAAGACAAGGCTTTGATGGTAATCATGGAATGTTTGGTATTGATAACTTTTTTTTATGGAATGAAAAATCACGTGCATTTCTCTGACCCTCTTCATTTTCGAGTTTATGCAGTTGAAAACGGAGTTTCCCTTATCTAACTTTCTTGGTCTTCATGAATTTCATTCATTCCTTGCGTTACTATCAAATCCAAATTAAGGGACCAAAAAAAAGATTCATCATATACATTACATTACATACAATTCAATTCTCTCTATAGAGCTACTACATTCTCTCATCATAATATTTCTCATACTTTTGTGATTGAAACCAAGGTCTTACATTGTTTCCGGGTATGTAAATTGTTCTATATATTTTATTTGTTTATTTATTGATCTTCTTTTTTTCTATTTGATAGTTCAATGGCAAACATTTGTGTATAATTTGCTTGCAAGAAAGATGAATATTTCATGAAAACTAGGTCCATACATAAACTTATATAGTTGAGGTTCTTATTAGCTGAACATTTATTAATACTTTCCCACTCTTTTGTGATCTTTTTGTGGTACCATTTAGCATTAATGTTTTAGATTTACAGTGAAGGATGGAACTTAATGAATAGAATTTGTTGACGGCATGCAATTACAAGCTATACCCAATAAATTTTTAGGATAAAAGACAATCAAATTTTCATGTTACATGAAATCATGGGTGGAGAGAGAGAGAGAGATTTGTCTTTCTCTTCTCTTTATTACACCTAATGTAATTTATTTAAATTAGAGATATTAGTTAGTTAGATTGATGTATTCCGGTATTTTGTATATATATCTCTAATACTCTTTTCTCTCTTTTTCTTAAAATATCTAACTAAAACAATTATATTTAAAAGTTTTGTTGTTGGATTGTTAATTAAAAAGAATTGATTTTTTTTCAGAAAAAAAAAAAACAATAAACTGCTTTTGTTGGCTGAGTGTGAAATAGGCTTTAGTACAACTTATAGGCATTTATTTTACTGAAAGTTTTTCTTAATATTTTAAAAATACTTGGAAATTAATTTGATAATTTTTTTTAGAAATTACTTTGTTCAAAATAAAATTGTTAGAAGCAATTTGGGAAATTACTTATATTTGTAGTTAGTTATTTGTATTAATATTCAAAGTTATTTATAATAAACCCTAGCTTTCTAGAAGAATTTATTTATATTAGACAAATTTTGAATAATTAACTTACAAAAATAAATTGCAATTTCAGTTTAAAATTTGTTTGTAACATCTAAAACATAAAAAAAAAATTGAAGTTAAAGGACAATAAGTATAGAACTTGTGCCATAATTACTTAAAAAAAAATAGTAAATGGTTGGTGATTCTTCTTTTTTTTTTTATCACGTTGGCTTTTTCTTACTGTCTAAGCTACTCTGTTTAACTTAAAGTAAGCCTCTAAATGAGGTAAATTATTTCCTTTTAATTTCTCCAAAATTAGCTAAATTATTTCACCTATCGTTCAATGGAATACCCAGAAACGACTTTTCTATCATTTTTTTTTTTACCTTCTTCTTTGAAGGAGAGGTGGGTGGGGAAGATGGGTAACAGAAACATAATTTATTGAACATTTTCATAGTTGCTGGCTTTAGCATATAAATGTCCATTTTCAAATTGGCTGATAAACCACCCCCCCCCCCCCCAAAAAAAAATTTTAATTTACTAAATTTATTGAACCCATTATTCAACTTGTACATATTTTTTTATTTTTCATAATATTTCCCAACCCAATAAATAAATAAATATTACATATTTAAATTTTATTAAAAAATTTATCATTAGTTAATAAATTAATATATACAACAGGTTTTATAATACCAACTGCTATCTTATTTCAATGGCTTTATGAGTTTAGGGATGTATCATTTACCCACCAGTCAACCACCACTTCAAATCAACCTGGTCTTCAAAATTGAAAAGGAGAAAATAAAATGCATTTATTTCCAATAGATATTATTATGGTACAACCAACATTATTTCTACATTATCAGAACCCTCCGGTGCATCTTTGGCAATAGTATAATGTTATTTGTGCTGAGCTCACTATGCCACATGGAATGAAACTTGAAAGTGATTTTTGTTGTTTAGGTCATGGGCAAAAGTCAAACTTCTTGGTGCAAATTGGGCTAACTGTATGTCAAAGCCCAAATGTGATTCCAATTTCCACCTTCCACATTTGCAAGAGTGGCCCAATATGTCTTTCTTCATAAATATCCTAAAAATCCGTTTGGTACGTCTTTGTATTATGGATGATATTTTAAACTAGAATAAATAGAGAAGACAAAAAAAATTAGAATAAAAATAAACGAGTATCTTTAGATGGAATAAGACTCTCTTTAAAAAATAGTTTTGCTCTATCTGCTAGAGTTTGAAGAATTTTCAAAGGACCCGCGTATTCAGGTCCAATCCACTGTCAGCAAAAGAATCTATGATTAGCTCTTTTAGAAATTTCCAAATGAACAATTTTAACCAAAATTTTTAATTTTTTATTTTATTATATTTAATTTTGACTAAAAATATTTAATTTTAATAAAATAAATTTTAATTTTTTATTTTAATAAATTAAACTTCCAAATATTAATTTTATTTAACAAAATTAATTAATTATTAATCCATCATTCTAAATGTTCATGCTATTTTATTACACAGAACTGATATTTAAAAATTTATTAGAATCTATTTTATTAAAATTAAAATTTTTCAAATATCAAAATGTTGTCGTCTTTAAACTAACATTATATTTCTTTTTTGGTGCAATTAATATATTGTATAAATTTATGCATCATGCCCTCTTTATATATTAAAATGGGATACAACTTAATTAGGACAATTTACTTTTATTTAAATAAATTGTTAACTAATTTTATCAGAATATATATTATGTAAATTGGATATTAAAATGCATTTTTTCCTTAAATTATGTAAACTACGATAGGGGTATCGCGGTTTACAAAATACACTTAATCTGTTACAGGAGTGTTGCGGATTATGTTGGCGAAGAACCATCACATAAACCGTTACAGAAGTATTGCGGTTTATGTATATTTTTTATGCATGCATAAACTGCTACAGGGGTGTAGCAGTTTATGCTTTATAAAGACTTAGTTCATTTTTCATGGAGGATGAGTTTTTTGGATGAAAGTTTAACTTGTGTATAGCGCAACATAGGTTGCTGCTTTGATTTAATTGAAACTAGTCTGTTATACTCATAGAATTATCAAGAAAATTAGACTCCAGAGAGAATCACTAGTACATAGAGAATCGATCAGCAAATACAACTTCCCATACAGATGCATTCCGTCAATGCTGATTAGTGGCTTGCAATGTTTAAAAGCCTCAATGCATGGAAGGAACATCCAGAAAAGTCGATGAAAGTACTCCGTAGACTCATCAACCTCACCACCGACACGCACTGGAGAAGTCTTCAACAAAGCTACGCTTCCGTCCATCGTTGCTTGCATTCCAAGGATCCACCGGAGCAACTCCGCATATGACTCTTTCCAATCTCCGTAAATCTGGACAACTGCCTTTTGTTTTGCCTTCCACACCTTCCTGTAGTCAGGCCTAAATTCATAGGTTGACTCAATAACTTCTTGCAACACCTTTATGGTAACCGATGCATCTGCCCTAACCAAGGGATAAATCCTCGCACAAATTACGTGGTAATCAAAATTCTTGGTAGCCGATCTGAAATTCTCCAGAAGCATTGCCCTCGTGTAATTCTTAGTAGCCGAAGGTGTGTGGATCATTTGGTTGTTGGCTCACTGCTTCCAGATTGAGCGTCGAGAAATGCGGCGGTTGTTGGTGGGACCTAGAACTGCATGGCCCCTGAGGTGCAGGTGGGGGCACTGGAGTCTCGTTCTCACTATCCCCTGATATGTGATCGGGCTCATCGTCCGAATCATAGTCCCACATCGTGTCCTCAATGTGATCCGGCTCACCACTCCCAACAATACCAGTAATCAAACCGAGTGACCTATCTGCCAATGCTAGAACAGGTGGAGGTGCAGGTAGGAGACACCTGGGTACAACGACAGGCATCGAAGTAGAAGCACCCTCACTGTCGTCGACTAAGGATTTGGCGCTGAAGCCTCGGAACTTTCCACACGGTCTTCCAACTTGGCAAACAACTCATGTATTTTCACTTCCAAAAAACTCTGCCGACAATAAAACAACACCCCATGTCTTCATCCGACCCGATAACAAATGTTTTATACTGCACAACACTCGACACGACCGCCATCGGAATCTTGTAGAACACCTTCTTTACCGACTTGGCCCAACTAACCCTGCCTTCTGCAATATGTTCCTCTTCAGATCCGACAAAGTATCAGTAGAACGGATAAAAATGTTCAACAGTTCTTTATCCGTAAATTTAACACCATGCCTGTTACTTTTTTTTTATTTTACTAGAACAGTGGATTAAAACCATCAAGCTTTTCTCTCTATCCATTTCTGAAAGTGTGAAAATGACTCTCTTCAAATAACACACTCCCTATCTTGGTATTTATAGGCAAAGTTTACACAGCATAAACCGCTACACCCCTGTAGCAGTTTATGCATACATCAAAAACACACATAAACTGCGACATCCCTGTAGCAGTTTATGTGATGGTTCTTCGCCAACGTAATCCGCAACACCCCTGTAGCGGATTACGTGCATTTTGTAAACCACAATACCTTTGTTGTTGTTTATGTAGTTTAGAAAAAAATGCATTTCGCTATCCAGTTTGCATAATAATATATATTCTAATAATTTTGGTTAACAATTTATTTTAATAGGTAAATTGCCCACTTAATTATATCTGCACAAGAACTTAGACCGTATTAGCTTTTAATATATAGAAAAATTTTATATTTTAATATTAGTATAAAAATACAATAAAAATAATTGTATATCAAATAAAAATTATATCAATTTAATTAATTAATTAAAATAAAAAAATAAATAAAATAGAGCACAACGATATAAATCAATAAATAATGTTTAATAAATATAAAAGTTGAATGTATATAATAAAATAAATAAAATAAAATATACTTAATAGATAAATCATATGGATTAACATATTAGATAACAGATAACTTTGATTACGTATTGTATCTTTTGGATAATACATTTTTTTCCTTAAATAAAATACAAAAATTCTAGAGGATCAATAATTTTAGACTAACAATTGACCAATATACCCATTTTTTTTATATTTTATTAGTTCTTTCACATATATATGCACATAAATCAGAATAATTTGCACGTATAATACACATAATCTACACACAAATAATAAAAAAAGCATGTAGACGTGAATAATTATATTTTACACCTCTTTACAATTTTATTTTAAAATAAACAACATATTGTTACTCGAGATTGTTGCCACATTGTCTTTTTTATTCTTTTCATTATTAGTTTCTCTATTTGGTATGGTGTTTGAGGATTTAGTAATGTTAAGATTCTGCAATTTATTATTTTTAACTAGTAGATAAATAATAATATTTAAAAATATTAATTAAAAATATAATATTGAGCTATTGTGTTAAATATATTAAATTGTTAACCAAAAATACAGATCAATATAAATTAAAATTGCTAGTTTTTAAATTTTTCTCTCGAGCATATTCTAGAGCATTAGTTACATATTGGCTAAAAACCTTAAAGTTGGTCATCTTGTATGGCTTTACTCAAGTTACATATTCTAACTATTGAATAATACATATTGTACGTCTTGAATAACATATACTGTGATTCTTATATAACATATTTTTTAGCATTAGATTATACACACTGTAGATAACACAAATAATTCTAGCATAACACATTATTATATCTTAAATAACTTATTCTAACTCTTGAATGGCACATAATCTAACATTTAAACTGTACATATTATATCTCTTGAATAACACACATTATAACCTCTTGCTAATCAAATTCTCATTTTTAGATAGAGTCTACTAGAATCGTACTCAAAAGTTCACATTGTTAAAAAAATCCAAAAAATATTAATGATAAATAAATTTGTAAAAGATTTAAAAATCCAAAAAAAGCTAGATATTATATATTCTAAAAAAATTTAGAAATAAATTTTGGTACAAATATTTACAAACATTATTAAAAAATAAGATCTTTTTATTTTTAAAATTTGATAATTTTATGTTAAGTGAATTTTTTTCAAAAAAAAAATTTATTGTGAATGACTATATTTTTTAAAAAAAATAAAAAGAAAAATTTAGAGATTAAATTTTATTCTGAATTTTTTATGCACCTTTTAAATATTTATTCAAATATTGTCATAAAAATTCAAATTAAATGAATATGTCGTTTGTTAAATATAAAAGTTTTTGTTATCATTTATAAAAAATATAATATTTATTAGTTATTTTTGTCATATTTTTAAATCATCTATAAACTATTTTGTCGATAACATTTTTTAAAAATTTTTTATTAAGGACTAAATTTTTTGAATACCGAATTGATAGTTAAGTCCCGTTGGATAATTCATAACTCTTATATAACACAACTTCTAATACTTAGATTATTACACATATATAGATAATATATATTGTAACTCTTATATAATACATACTCTAACATTCAAATGATAGATAATATAACTCTCAAACAACATAGAAGGTAATTCAAATTAAACCAATTTTAATTTGTGTATATAACTATATATATGGCACTGATTATTTCCTCTGCAAGTCATTGTAACTCAGTATAAATTCTGGAACTGAAACTCAACACAATGCAATGAACTAACCAACATCATCGTTTTCTCCATATGTTAAATTCTGTCAACCATTTTTATTGGTTTAGGATATTTTCAAAATCAACCCCCTATTGATGTACGATGAGAGAAGATAAATAATAGTCCTCATAGAATTTCATAGAATTAATAAGACTAAACTTTATAAATAATCTAGTAGTAAGGAGTTTAAGTAATACATGTACAAAAGATATCAAATTCATAACTCATTATATATGATATATTGCGATGAGTAAAACAAAAATGCTACACACATATTAAAATACATGTAATATAAATATATTATTTAATTCTTTTTAATACGTATTTTATATTTTAATATGGATATATTTTACGCAAATAATTTATGTAATAGTTGTTTTTTTGTTTATATATTATACGATTATTGTGAATATAAAAAATTTATGGATAAATATATACTAGAATAAATGTAGTAGTGTAGAGAAGATCACCTGCATACATAATTCAATAACTTTGCTATAAAAAACCATTAAGTTAGGAACGAATCCAAAAATACTGAGTTGGTACATAACTCACACATATAATATTTGAATGTCATCGTATACAAAAAGAACAAAATAGTCCCTTAGGAACAATCCAAAAATATTATTTTAAGAGTCAATAATATATATAATATTTAAAAAAATATAAGTAAATAAATTATAATGTAAAATGTATTACAAAAATATATTAATAGAGAATATATATTTAAAGTACAAAAAATATGTATACTTTTTATTAATGAAATGGTACACATCAATTTTTTGTATCATAAATTTTTTAGTAATCTTTTTCTCAATGTAAATTAAAAGACAATTAGCAAGAAATTCATCTTTCATTTTGTTTATGAGTCTATTTTTCATAATATTTATAACTGAAAAAGATCTCACAGTTGTAGTAGTTGAAACCAAGAAGATTAATACCACGCGAATCAAGCGATTACGATATCAAAGAATATGTTAAAGACTTTCGTGTCTTTGTTAACCCTTGACATAACTCTGAAATTGTGTATAAGTTAGTTAACCAAACAAGTAGCAAGACAAACAATAAGCATCATCTTTTTCTGGTGAATATTCTAACCAACTTGAAAATTTCTTAAATTAAAAATATTGAAAATATCGACAGTGATTATTATTACTATAAGTGGATAGCTAATATTTGTTGGTTGGTATGACTCGGCTATTATGTATGCTCTACAAATCTTATCACGTTCATTAACATCATACTGCCAAATTGGACGTTGCTTTTCTAGATCCCTTTCTAATAAAGAGATATCAACATCTCTTTCTAATCTTAAAATTTTAACTTTATGTTGATGTATATTTTGAGTAAAATTAGAGAACTCACTTACTTGAAGTTCTTGTAAAATAAGATTACAGAGTAGATTTATTTGAACTCTAATATTATTAGTAATTTTTCTCTTAAAAATTGTATCAATTACTTTACTTTCTCATCATGAAATGTTCTAGTTTTTTTTTATCTAAAAAAAATTAAACTCAAATAATTACATACTTATATGAATAAACAAAATTTAAGTATTTTTTATCAATTAAACACAAATAATATTTTTTTTTACTGAGGCACTATCAATTTTATTAAAAAAATAAAAAATAAAAGCAAATAAATTCTAAAGATGAATTACCCACTTGTCTATATGGGATGATAATATAAAGAAACAAAATTATATTGTTTCATAATAAAAACATGTGCTTTGTTAATTAATAATTTTATACAACTATATATATAAGAGAAGTGACAAGTTTCTTGAGTACCTTTAATTAATAATTTGATATGATTAAAGACTGAGTCAAGCTATGGCTTCAAATAGCATTAGGGTGGTCAAGAAACAAGGATCAGGAAGAAAAAGAATGACTTGAGCCTTTAGGAATTTAAAAAATTGTAGAGATCATTATTATTTTGTTTGGGTTGGACTGGATTTTTTACTGCTATTATTTTTTTTTAAGTTAGGAGGGCTAAGACCTCCATTTGTCCTTATATATTCGTTTCTGGTCTTGGCATGATTCAGTTACCTAAATTACTATCATTGTTTTTATATTTTTTCTTTTGTCTTTTTTTTTTCTTTTTCTCCTCTTTTTTTCTCATTTTTTTTTCATAGTTAGACCAAACTACTACTATCGCCTCACTCTTTTTCACTATTTACCTCTTTTATTACAATAAAATTTTATATTTGGCACTATCATCATCGCAACTCCTCCATCACATAAAGAAGGAACTCTTTGGTTGA
Organism: Arachis stenosperma; assembly: GCF_014773155.1. Lineage (NCBI taxonomy): Eukaryota > Viridiplantae > Streptophyta > Magnoliopsida > Fabales > Fabaceae > Arachis > Arachis stenosperma. The sequence goes on from NC_080382.1 coordinate 117,455,418, forward strand.
CAATGTCTCTTAATTTTTTCGTGTTTCCACCCTTGCCAACAATAGTGTTGACGAGTATTTCGACATTCATCGAATTGCCGCCACAGATCTCTCATGACGGGCAATAACTACCTTTTTCATGGGATATTCGAAAACCAATTCAGTAGAACCTAACCATCAGACTTCTGTTGTCTATGTCCAACCACTTTTTTAGTCCTACTGCCACCACTATCAGTGACGTGTTCAAGAACCCGATAGGCCTGTCCTACATAAAAAACAAATAAAGGCTGATGATAGAAGGTTCTGAGGACGAGTAGGGTCATCTCAAAGACGATGGTGAGGGTGCAGGTAATGAAACCTTTCAGAAGATGATGTGCTCCTCCGACTCGCTTTGTGCGAATACAGCAACAGAGAAGAGTGAGAAAAAGAATGAGAGTTGTGTGTGTATATGTCGGTATTAGATTGGAAGGAAAAGATGCAGGAGTGGGTGCGTGAGGTTTAAAAGCCATTGTTGTTGGAGAGAACGCCATCGCCATGTGTGAATTAGGGATTAAGGATTTTCATCATATGACACAGTCTATTATTACAAGGTTAGAGACTATTTTATCTTTTTTACACACATAAATATTTAATTATTACGTGTGTGAGTTTACGTGTCTATAATATTTTTTGGAAAAGTCTAAGGGGCAGTAATTTTATTGCATTTTGGCTAGTATGTAATCAGCAGAAAAAGATGAGCCATTTAATGAAATTTTACACCAATCTCACATTATCAAATCATCATTGATGACTAATTAATGGCTACTAATCACAAATATTGCTAGCCCCTAACATTACTCATATTTTTTATTAGTAAGTCATATTAAAAAATAAAATAAAAATTATTATATCTGACAAAAAAATATTAAAAATTAATTTATAATTTTTTAAAAAATTTAAAATATTTACTTTTAAAATTTTTTAGAATTTATTTAGATAATTACTTAAAACATTTTCAACCACTCCTAATACCGGCAAAAATAGTAGATAATTTTAATATTTAAGTCATACAGGAATGGGAAAAATTACGTGCAACAGTCCATTATCGTTTGATATAAATTAAAATACCAACTATATATTGTATATATTTTATAGAAAAAGTATAGGCAGATAATAAAAATATTTAATAATATGAACAATAAATATGTCAGATGTTCAATTCAATAGATATACAGATGATTATGTTCATTATTTTTAATTGGATGGTTTTTTTTATTCAATTTTACTCATATATTGGCTGAATGTTTAATTTATTAAGTATGCAAATGATTATCTTAATGTTAAAGTTTATAAAGTATTTAGGAGTGAAATATTTTTTACTTTATTGGATGATTTCTAAAATCTATTGTTTAGATTGATTAATATAAGATGCAAATTCTCATCACTTCATATCACTCCAAGTTTAGACCTAACTAGAAAATTAAGCTTGCCCAATGGATGTATGTGATAGTTAAATCAATTTGCATGTATTTTCTCTTAACATTATGCTAATGAATTCCTTATCTCTGTAAAGACGTATATTTTAAACAAATTAAAAGAGCTAGCAATGGTTTTGGAAAAATAAAGAAATCATAAACTGATTAAACTATAAATATTAAATAGCAATTAAGTAAGCATACGGAGCCAACTGATATATCAAAGTTGTGTAAAAGGAAGCCAAAAATTAGCATTGCCCTAGAGGCCTTGACCGTATTACCACAGGAAACAAATACAACGTGGAGATTAATTAAATAAAAAATTTATTTTATTAATAAAAAAGTTGGAGGATTAACATTGCACAGTCAAAATTTAACACAAAGAATAAAAATATTTTAAAACTTTTGAAAATAAAAAAATTAAATTTCAATTAAAAAAGATATCCAAAATTTAAACTCAATAAAAGAACATTTTTAGTGGGTTCACAATCAATTTGTTTAACATGTTATGTATTAGTTAAAATTGACTAATATAGTATTGATTTTCTAACATTATTCAATATTTTTATGTTATTTATTATGGCTTAATAAAATCCAAGAAAAAACAAAAGAGAAGCTATGTAATTATATATATCATAGAAAATATATTAAATGTACATCAAGAAACTGAAAGAACAAACATAGAAGGAAAAGTTATAGCTTAGAAGCTCTAATAAATCAACAATATTAGACATGTGAAATATCAATAACAGTTGAAGTAATAGCCCACTGATGATTTTCCTTTTCATTGAAATGAAAATATACAATAAGGTGCTAATGGTTGATTAAGCAATACATAAATTCAATCACACATGCACAAATGCAATGCTTCACTACAACTAACCATAGAGATATACATCACTCCATCAATATATCATACCGAATAACATATATATATATGATAAGAATAATAATTGTACAACACATACAAGCATATAAATATATATAGAGATATATCCCTTACATGCAGGTGCGCCAGCTAGCGTTACTTATTAGGAGGTGATGATGATGATGAACCATCTTGTTGATTTATAAGTGCATTGCTAAATTCTGCTTCCCAATCTTCAAGACGAAAAGATGTTGAAAGCGGTGGAGGGAACATTGTAACATCACCCTCATCATCATCATGATGCTGAAACACCGCTAGTTCGTCTGTTCCACTATTATCATTATTATTATTATTATTATTGTTATTATTCATCACTTCATTGTTACCACCATCAAATAAAGAATTCAGAAAAACCAACAATGTATCTTCCTCCTCAACATCATTATTATTATTCCCATTATTTCCGCCATGATGATGATAATCAACAACAACATTATTATTATTATTATTATTATTCTCTTCCATAATGTTCCCACCAGCACTAATTATTGGAGCATAATCAAATTTGCTGTTGTTGACATTACCAATTTCTGACGCAGGATTCACAGTCATCGTAGGTTGGTGCTGCAGCGGCATTATGATTGAATGTTGATGATGATGATGAAAAACACCTCCATTTGAAGTAGTAACAGGAGTAGTAGAATAATTGGTGGTGATTAATGGCTTATGGGTTCTTGGATCTATGCCTCGCTTTATGAGCTTCTTGCTTAGATGGGTATTCCAGTAATTCTTGATCTCGTTATCAGTCCTGCCAGGTAATCTGCCAGCTATCAAAGCCCACCTAAAAAGAAGGTAAGGTTGAGGGAGGAGGGGTAGAAGAGTAATTTTGATGAGGTAGGGTTTGTTAGCATCTCACCTGTTGCCCAAGAGACGGTGAAGGCGGAGGATGAGATCCTCCTCGTCAGGAGCGATCTGGCCTCGCTTGACGGAGGGGCGGAGGTAGTTCATCCAGCGGAGGCGGCAGCTCTTGCCGCAGCGCTGCAGCCCGGCCCGCTTGGGGAGCGTACGCCACCGCCCCTCCCCTTCCTTCTGGACAAATTTGGACAGGATCTCGTCTTCCTCGGCGCTCCATGGTCCTTTCTTGATCCCAACTTTGCTGCAGCACGGTGTGGTAGTAGCAGTACTCTTGCTCATCTTGATTGTGATGAAGAATAATGTTAATAGTGGTGTGGTGGATATATTAAGAATATGTGGAACTAGTTAGGGTTCATAATATGAGTTGTATTTGTTTCAGTGTCTTAGCTAGAGACGTAACTGCGAAGGAAACTGGTGATGATGATAAAGCTTTATTTGTACTATTTTGGCATTTTTCTTTTTTTTTTAAGGGTTTATAAAGATGGCAAAAATATTCCTTTTTAAGTTATTTATTTGGTCACAGTAAATAGTGTATTCTAAAATAATGTATTTTAAAAAATATAAATTAATAATAAAAATATAAATTATGAATAAATTGAATATCTAAGAAAAGAAATAATTATATTAATGGCTCTAACTAATATTAATTTAAATAACGTTGAATTTTTTAACTTAATATAAAATAATTTTTTTTCAAAATTTCAATTTCACAACAAAATTTATTTAAAGAATTCGAAAACAAATAAGAATTACTAAACTTAAAATAGAACAATTAACAATCAAAATTAGTAGATTAAAATATAAATTTTCAAAAATTAAAAAAATATTATTAAAAGAATTATAAATAAAAACTCAACTTATAAAAAATTATTAAATTCATAAAATAAAAAATATAAAAATGATAATAAGATGAAAATAAAAAAATAATATAATAAAATTTATAAAAATAATAAAAATAAAACAATCCTCTAATAAAATTTTTGTTAACAATAAATTACAAATTAAAAAATTAACATAAAAGTCAAATTAACAATTTTAAAAATATAATAACACTTTTTAATAAACATAACACTTTTAATATATATTATATGTCAAAAATTTAATATATGACAATTTATTCAATAAATAAGACCAAACGTATTTATTTAAGAGATATTTTAAACGTTTTGTCTGAATTTCTATTTTTTTTAAATATATTTTCAAAATATAAAAACAAAAACATGCATTTTTTGTTAATAAAAATATAAGATTATATGACATAACAAATTTTTTTATAAAATAATTTAATTAATGCTTATTGTATATACTATATTTATTATCCTTCCTAAAATTATAACAGTATAATTAAGACTAAGGATGGAAAGCTAAATTAATACCTGATCTGATATTGGATAAATAGAAAGGTTTAATATTTTAAAATTTTAGAAATTATAAAAAGTGAGAAAGATAAAAAGCAGTTCAAAGAGAATTCTAGATAATTAATTTAACTTATATATTTAAGATTAAAATATTTCTAATAGTTTTATGTAAAAGTTATGGCTTATTTCTAAAATATTTCTGCGGTATATATAGTATGATATATGAATGAATAGGAGAAAAAAAAAAAAGAAAGATAAATGGGGTCATTGTTTTACGGAATTTGTATGCCTAGCCACGTTTGCGAACAAAGACAATGAAGTAATCCAATAAGCACATACCACACAATAAACCGACACAAATGATCACTTAAAAGAAGAAATTAAACAAAATATATTCTTTGTAATAATTAAGTTTAAAAATCTTTAAATTCGTTATTACATATTTATATATAAATATATATTATTTAATTTATTTTTAATAACATTTTATATTTTAATATATTTTTTATATAAATGACTAATTTAATAATTACAACAACAACAAAGCCTTATCCCACTAAGTGGGGTCGGCTATATGAATCAAACGACGCCATTGTGCTCTGTCATGTATCATGTCTACAGAGAGACCGTTTACATGTAGATCTCGTTTGACCACCTCATGGATGGTCTTCTTAGGTCTTCCTCTGCCTTTCGCCCTTTGACCATCTTCCATCTCATCCACCCTCCTGACTAGATGTTTTATCAGTCTTCTTCTCACATGTCCAAACCACCTGAGACGCGATTCAACCATCTTTTTCACAATGGGTGCTACTCCAACTCTCTCCCTTATATCTTTATTCCTTATTTTATCCAATCGCGTATGACCACTTATCCATCTCAACATCTTCATCTCTGCCACACTCAGCTTATGTTCGTGCTCCCCTTTAGCCGCCCAACACTCCGTACCATACAGCATAGCCGGTCTTATAGCGGTGCGATAAAATTTACCTTTAAGTTTTAGAGGCACTTTTTTGTCGCATATAAAACCAGATGCACTCCGCCATTTTGACCAACCTGCTTGGATCCTATGATTTACATCCTGTTCAATCTCTCCATTATCCTGTATGATGCACCCAAGATACTTAAAACTTTTAACTTTTCGTAGGATGTTTTCTCCAATCTTCACCTCTATATTGGGGTTTTCCCTTCTCAGACTGAACTTACATTCCATATATTCCGTCTTGCTACGGCTTATGTGCAGACCATACACTTCTAAAGCTTCTCTCCATAACTCCAACTTCTTATTTAGGTCTTCCCTTGACTCTCCCATAAGGACGATATCATCGGCAAAAAGCATGCACCATGGCACAGGCTCTTGGATGTGCTCTGTGAGTACTTCCAAGACTAATGTGAAAAGGTATGGACTTAAGGATGATCCCTGGTGCAATCCTATACCAATAGGAAATTTCTCTGTCACACCACCTTGAGTCTTCACACTAGTTGTGGCCCCATCATATATGTCTTTAATTGCCCGAATATATGCGATCCTTACTCTCCTCTTTTCTAAAACCTTCCATAAGACCTCCCTTTGTACCCTATCATACGCTTTTTCCAAATCAATAAACACCATATGTAGATCCCTTTTATTACTACGATACCTCTCCATCATCCTTCTTAATAGGTATATCGCTTCAGTGGTAGATCTGCCTGGCATAAATCCAAATTGGTTCTCTGTTACTTGTGTCTCTTTTCTCAACCTCCGTTCTATCACCCTTTCCCATAACTTCATAGTATGACTCATAAGCATAATCCCTCTATAATTTCCGCAACTTTGTATATCCCCCTTATTCTTGTAGATAGGTACCAAGGTGCTCTTTCTCCACTCATCAGGCATCTTCTTTGACCTTAAAATCTCATTAAAAAGCTTGGTTAACCAGTTGATGCCTTTTTCTCCAAGACCCTTCCAAACCTCAATCGGGATATTATCAGGTCCTACTGCCCTGCCATTTTTCATCTGCTTTAGAGCCTCTTTTACCTCGAAGTCTCGAATCCTTCGATAGTAGTCAAAGTTTTGATCTTCTTCCCTTGTGCATAATTGACCAAGGTTCGGAAGAGTCTTCTGTCCCTCATTAAATAACTCGTAGAAGTAGCTCTTCCGCCTTTCATTAATCTTCTCCTCTTGAGCCAACACCTCTCCATCCTTATCCTTTATGCACTTAACCTGATCCAAATCTCTCGTTTTTCTTTCCCGGCTCTTTGTGATTCTATATATAACTTTTTCTCCTTCTTTCGTGTCCAAAGACTGGTAGAGACCCTTATATGCTCTTGTTCTTGCTTCACTTACAGCCACTTTTGTCTCTTTCTTTGCCGCCTTATATTTTTCCCAGTTATCTGCATTGCGGCATAAAGACCACTCTTTAAAGCATTCCCTTTTTATCTTTATCTTTTCTTGTATATTCGCATTCCACCACCAGGACTCCTTGTCTCTTGGTCCTATTCCTTTAGATTCACCAAAACTTTCTTTTGCTGTTCTTCTAATAACTTCTGCCATCTCCCTCCACATCTCTTCCGCGCTTCCATTCCCATCCCACTTTGCCTCTTCGCCTACCCGTCTTAGGAAGCTTCTTTGTTCCTCACCTTTCATCCGCCACCACCTCGTCCTTGGGTTCTTCGTATGATGTCTTTTCCTCAACTTTTGCTCAACGCGAAAATCCATGACGAGCACCCTATGTTGTGTTGTCAAACTCTCTCCCGGGATAATTTTACAGTTAATGCAAAATTTTCGGTCGACTCTCCTCAACAAGAAGAAGTCGATTTGAGAGCTTGTCATGCCACTCTTATAGGTTATAAGATGTTCGTCTCTCTTTTTAAAACATGTATTTGCAATGAGAACATCAAAGGTTGAGGAAAAGTCCAAAATAGTTTTACCCTCGGCATTGATCACCCCGAAACCATGGCCTCCGTGAATACTCCCATATCCAGTCACTTCTCTCCCAACATGGCCATTTAAATCTCCTCCTAAGAAAATCTTATCTCCCAAAGGTATGCCTTGAACCAAACTCTTTAGATCCTCTCAAAACCTTATCTTGTGTTGTTCGTCCGAACCCATTTGCGGTGCATAGGCGCTAATCACATGGAAAGCACCTCCCTCCACCACAAGTTTGATAGAGATGATCCGATCTCCCACCCTCTTGACATCCACTACGTCCTTCTTCCACTGCTTATCCACAATTATTCCAACCCTATTCCTATTCTTCACTTTTCCTATATACCAAAGTTTGAAACCAGAAGTATCCAACTCCCTAGCCTTTGCACCAACCCATTTTGTTTCTTGTAGGCACATAATGTTAATCTTCCTCTTTGTCATGGTGTCCACCACCTCCATAGATTTTCCTGTTAGAGTGCCTATGTTCTATGTCCCAAATCTCAACCTTCTGTCGCTTCGACCTTTACCTTTTACTTTGTGAACTATCTTATTTACCCTCGTCCGTTCACGAAAACGCGAGAACCCTTGCTCATTTAACACTACATCCGGGCACCGATGCAGCGGCTCTTGCTTTGACACCGTACTCAAGCCATACGGCGTGTTACTTCCGGGCAACGACCTAGCTTTAGCGCAATAATGTCTTTGATTCATGTCATGGGGGTTCGGCTATATTTTTATGTTGGTTGCCGAAGACCTAACACAACCCTCCTCCTTTATCCGGGCTTGGGACCGGCTATGTACCGCAAGTGTAACATAGGCGGAGTTGACTAATTTAATAATTAAATTATTTTAAAGTATATCTAAATAGTTGAAATAATAATAATAATACTCAAATTTTTAAAGCAGGATTCATGCACTTTTCTTGTTCTCATTCTTCTCATGGATATCAGGAGTCCTTCTACATACATGTCAATGCTTTATTTTTATCAACTAAATCTAATTAAAAGTCGATAAAAATTAAATTTTGAGATATTACATCTCATCCAGTAGTTATTTAATATGTTTTTAAATGCGAATTGTAATGCACTACATTGACAAGTGAAGCCAGATTCGGTAGAATGATGATTAACCTTTAATTTTTTTTACTAGCAAGATGTATCTCACTTCGTGTGGATGTAATTTTTATTGGAGTTAATACAGACGTCAGTTTTTAATTCTAAGCTATCCAATTTTTTTACACGTACTTCTTTTTTTGTGTTGATTGTTATACATGCATCTCATATAATATAAATTTTTTACTGCGTAATAAACCTTTCTCAATGTAAACATTGTTTTCTTTTTCTTCTTCTTCTTCTTCTTCTTCTTCTTCTTTTTTCTCTACTTGCGTTCTTCTTCTTCTTCTTCTTCTTCTTCTTCTTCTTTAACCTACTAAGTTTTGTTGTTTTTCTCTATTCGCATTTTTTTCTTCTTCGTCGTTCTTCTTCTTTTTTATTTTCTTCTTCGATTTACACTTCTGAATGGAATCAATAAATGATTCAACTTCAAATCAGTTGAATGATAATGAACTGATTTATTCTTTTTAAATGAATGATGCTGATGAGGTTTGGATTGTTCAATTTTAAATTGAATTGAATGGAATACGATTGTGAATTTTATTTGAATTGAATTTAATGGACGCAATATTTGAATTGAATTTTATTTTAGGTGTTTTTGACTTTGAATTGAATTGAATTGAATTGATAATATCTAAATTCTAGACAGAGGTATTTCGAATTTGCTTTTGTATAATGTATTATGTTTCGTTTAGTAAGTACTATACAATTCTTTCACTGTGAGTAATTGTTCAGTTCAGTAAGCATAAAGGAGTTTGAATTTAGTTTAATACACAGGATTATATTTTGATCACTTAGTACTCGTTCACTCAGTACCATAGAGTTGTTTCACTATGAGTACGTGTTCAATTCGGTATGTAGAAAGGAGTTTGTATAAAAGATTAGAGGAATATATAATATATTATGTTTTTCACTGAGTATTAAATAATTGTTTCACCGTAATGACGTTTTCGGTTCATCATGCAGACCAGATGTGTTGTGGATGAAAAATTTTTCCCAAAGGTGGGGATGATTTTCAAGACACTAAAAGAAGTTGGAAAGTTCTACAAACATTATTCGGAACTTGCCAGTTTTTCTAGCAAAATAAAGAACACGACTCGGGATGGAGACAAGATTAAGAATCAACTAATCGTATGCTCCAGAGAGGGGAGGTGGAAATCTAAAATATCTCTAACTTTGAAGACAAATCCTTCAGTCGGGTTGAACTGTCTAGCTAGGATTTATGTACACATAATGGAGGATGTTGGTTTTTGGACAATTTCTAAAGTTGTTCTGAATCACTTACATCCTTGTTGTCCAGATCGGGCAGAGATGCTCAAACAACATAGGGAGCTTAGCATGTTTGTGCGTCACACCATCGAAACCAACAAGGAAGCTGGAATTAGATCAAGCAAAACTGAGCAATCATTTGTGGCAGCAGCTAGTAGCCACAGTGAACCAAGTTTTATAGAAAAAGACGTGAGGAATTACATCACAAGGGAAGTACAAAATATTTCTGAAGAAGACGATGCCAAAGAATTTGGGAAGTACCTACTAAAAATGAAAGAAAAGAACCAAAATTTCTTCTTTGAGCTCAACCTTGAAGGCGATCACTGCATTAAACATGCATTCTGGGATGATGCAAGAAGCAAGGCCATTTTGAGTATTTCAAAGACGTGGTTTCATTTGACACCATCTATAACACAAATAGGTATTCGGTTCAGTCACATATATTTTCATGTTCAGTGCATGTACTACTTTCGATTCATCGCATTATGGGTGTGCTTATTTATGCAAGTACAATCTGGTTTTAAGTTCTTTTGTGGGCGTGAATCACCACGGCAAGTCGACACTTCTCGGATACGCGCTGATGAAAAATAAGGACATCCAATCATTCAAATGGCTATTTGAGTGTTGGCTACGTTGCATGGGAGGGAAGGCACTAAAAGGCATTCTTACCGATCAATGCGCATCAATTCAAAGGGCAATTGAGCTGTGCATGCCAACAACAATTCACTGGTGGTGCATCTGGCACATCATGAAGAAGATCCCAAACAAACTAAACGGCTACAAGGGACACAAAGAAATTGAACAAGATATGAGTCATGTTGTTTGGAATTCATACACAAAAGACGCATTTGACAGAAATTGGAACGATTTCCTCACAAAGTACGGCCTCGGAGGCAACAAGTGGCTCTCAAGTAACCGATGTTTGAATTCGAATTGTTTTCATGTCGTTAAAACGTGCACAAATTTTGGTTCACTAGTGCTTATGTTTTCGGTTCATGTTGCAGAGCTGTACGAGGATCGGCATATATGGATTCCAGTTTACCTGGATCATCACTTCTAAGCCGGGATGAGAAGCACAAAAAGGAGCGAGAGTATGCGCTCATTTTTCAACAAGTTCATCACACGCAACAACTCCTTGAGGTAATTCGTGAAGCAATACGATAATTGCTTAGTAAGTAGAGAGCAAAGAGAGAGAGAATTCGATGCTGCAGATTTTCACACTGTGATATCATGTGCAACAAAATCAGCAATAGAGGTCCAGTTTCAACATGTGTATACCCACGAGAAGTTTAGGGAAGTTCAAGCATAATTCAGAGGAAAAGTGATCTGCATCACAAGATTAATGCATTCAACCCTAGGTTTCACAACATACGAAGTCGTAGAGCAGGTTTCTAAATTGACATTCAACATGTTTTTGGTCACCTACGATGCAATATCACGAGAGGTAAAGTGCCAGTGCTTGCTGTTCGAGTCAAGGGGCATATTATGCTGCTCTTCCCTGAGCATCCTAAGCTTCGAGCGAGTGGATAACGTGGTACCGAGATACATATTGGAACGCTGGAGCAAGAACATAAAGATGAGGCACACACACATCATGAGCAGCCAAGATGAGCCTCTACTGGAGCCGAGAAGTAAAAAATTCGATGACTTGGTATTTCGGTCGCACAATATATGCGAATTTTGCATTCTAGTTCGAGGAGTTGACCAGAATTCTGCATCAGGCGTTTGACAAGGTAATGGCCGAGATGCAAGAATATCAAGAGAAAAGCAAAGGAAAAAGTTCATTATCCCATGAAGAAGCGACATTGAGTGACATGAACGACCTTCAAAGCCTGCCACGCGTCAAAACAAAAGGCCGGCCCAAGAACAGACTTGGATCAAACCTAGAAAAAAAAGATCTCAAATGCCATGAAGAAAAAGAAAAAGTCAGCTCCAATTGAGGTAAAATTGATTTGCTTTTGATTAAGAATAATTTATTTGTGCATTTTGCTAATATACGATTTTATTAAGTCTTTTACAGTTGAACCTTTTAGACTGTGGATCAACCATTCAGTCAAGCTCCAGCCTTTACAATGCATCAGATATGAATTTTTCCAGAGAGGATTATAGGAGTTTTAGTTTTTATTAATATAAATTTCGGTTCACTAAGATTATAAATTTTGGATAACTGAGTTTTAGTTTTTTATTAATATAAATGTCAGAGTTCAGGTGTTTCTGAAACTAAAAACTAATAGAAACATTTTAATATAATTAGTTCTCTGCTATATTGATATATGCAGTTTTCCAATTCGTCTAGTGTATTAATTTATAAGGAATATAAACAATGAAGAGGTTAATGTTGAATAATTAGAATTTTTTCTGAGAAACAGGAACCTGTAGATTGAAAAACTCACATTTCCAAAGGTTCAGAATGAGTTTATTGTCGATCCTCAATGATTTGTAGCTCATAATCAGGTGTAGCGCTAGTTACATTTAAACATGTTTTCCGTGTGATTAATTAAACAAAAATTATTAAAAAAACTAATTAGGATTTTAGGATTTTGGGTTTAGGATTTTAGGGGTTTAGGGTTTATGGGTTCAGGGTTCAGTGTTCATGGTTCAGGGTTTAGGGTTTATGGTTCAGGGTTCAAGGTTTAGGGTTTAGGGTTTAGGGTTTAGAGTTTAGGGCTTAGGGTTTAGGGTTTTAAGATTTAGGGGTTCAAGGTTTAGGATTTTGGGTTTAGGGATTTAGGGTTTATGGGTTTAGGGTTTAGGGTTCAGTGTTCATGGTTCAAGGTTCAGGGTTCAGGGTTTAGGATTTAGGGTTTAGTGTTTAGGGCTTAGGATTTAGGGGTTAGGGCTTAGGGTTTAGGGTTCAAGGTTTAGGGGTTCAGGGTTTAGGGTTCAGAGTTCAGGGTTTAGGGTTTAGGGTTTAGGGGTTTAGGGTTCAGGGATTTATCTTGACTTGCTTTCGATTAGGTAAAAATTCAATTGTGCATTTTGCTAATATACAATTAATTATGTTTTTTGTAGTTGAACCTTTTAAATGCCGAATCATTGATTCAGTAAAGCTCCACTCTTTACAATGCACCAGATATGAATTATCCATGAGAGGACTATTGATGAGCGGATAATTTATACACTTTTTGGCATTGTTTTTAGTATGTTTTTAGTATGATCTAGTTAGTTTTTAGTATATTTTTATTAGTTTTTAGTTAAAATTCACTTTTCTGGACTTTACTATGAGTTTGTGTGTTTTTCTGTGATTTCAGGTATTTTCTGGCTGAAATTGAGGGATCTGAGCAAAAATCTGATTCAGAGACTGAAAAGGACTGCAGATGTTGTTGGATTCTGACCTCCCTGCACTCGAAGTGAATTTTCTGGAGCTACAGAAGCCCAATTGGCGCGCTCTCAACGGCGTTGGAAAGTAGACATCCTGGGCTTTCCAGAAATATATGATAGTCCATACTTTGCCCAAGATTTGATGGCCCAAACCGGCGTTCAAAGTCACCTCAAGAAATCCCAGCGTTAAACGCTGGAACTGGCACCCAAATGGGAGTTAAACGCCCAAACTGGCATAAAAGTTGGCGTTTAACTCCAAGAAGAGTCTCTACACGAAAATGCTTCATTGCTCAACCCAAGCACACACCAAGTGGGCCCAGAAGTGGATTCTTATGTCATTTACTCATCTCTGTACACCCTAGGCTACTAGTTTTCTATAAGTAGGACCTTTTACTATTGTATTGAGATATCGGGGTAGCTATCTTCATTTTTATGCTATCTTAGATCATTGGGAGGCTGGCCATTCGGCCATGCCTAGACCTTATGCTTATGTATTTTCAACGGTGGAGTTTCTACACACCATAGATTAAGGTGTGGAGCTCTGCTGTACCTCGAGTATTAATGCAATTACTATTGTTCTTCTATTCAATTCCACTTGTTCTTTGTCCAAGATATCACTTGTTCTTCAACTTAATGAAGGTGATGATCGTCACGGATCATCACCATTCTCACTCATGAACAAAGTGACTGACAACCACTCTTGTTCTACAAGCATCTGAGGCTTAGTGAATATCTCTTGGATTCCTGATAACACGATGCATGGTTGATCGCCTGACAACCGAGTGCTCGCCTGACAAACGAGCCAGCCATTCCGTGAGATCAGAGTCTTCGTGGTATAGGCAAGAACTGATGGCGGCATTCAAGAGAATCCGGAAGGTCTAACCTTGTCTGTGGTATTCTGAGTAGGATTCAATGATTGAATGACTGTGACGTGCTTCAAACTCCTAGCAGGCTAGGGCGTTAGTGACAGACGCAAAAGAATCAATGGATTCTATTCCTGCCTGAACGAGAACCGACAGATGATTAGCCTATGCTGTGACAGAGCATCAGGGACGTATTTTCACTGAGAGGATGGGAGGTAGCTGCTGACAACAGTGAAACCCTACACGAGCTTGCCATGGAAAGGAGTAAGAAGGATTGGATGAAGGCAGTAGGAAAGCAGAGAGACGGAAGGGAAGGCATCTTCATACGCTTGTCTGAAGCTCTTACACCAATGATATTCATAAGTATCTCTATCTTTATCTTTATGCTTTATTCGTTCATCACTATACCCATTTGAGTCTGCCTGACTGAGATCTACAAGATGACCATAGCTTGCTTCATACCACCAATCTCCGTGGGATCGACCCTTACTCGCGTAAGGTTTATTACTTGGACGACCCAGTGCACTTGCTGGTTAGTTGTGCGAAGTTGTGTTTATGCCATGGTATTGAGCACCAAGTCTTTGGAGCCATTACTAGGGATTGTTTATGTTTTGAAAAGTATTGATCACAATTTCGTGCACCAAGTTTTTGGCGCCGTTGCCGGGGATTGTTCTTGTGTATGGACAACTGACGGTTCATCTTGTTGCTTAGATTAGGTATTTATTTTTTTTCGAAATTCTTGAAGGTGAATTCTAGAGTTTCATGATGATTTGTTGAAATCTGGCTGGCTGAGAAGCCATGTCTAATTCCATTGGACCGAGGTTTCAACTTATCATCACAAGAGCTTGATGATCTTTATCAATATTGCTTTTGGAGCAGTGATTTGCTAAGGCTTGGCTGGCCTTTGGCCATGTCTAGTGTTTTGGACCGAAGCTTTCTTTGAAAGCTTGGCTGGCTGTGAAGCCATGTCTAATTCCTGGACCGGAGTCTTAGACTAGCATTGCACTGATTCCTGGAATTCTCATTAAGAATTTTGATATCTTTTTCCACTTAATTTTCGAAAAAAAAAACGCAAAAAAAATTCACAAAATCATAAAATCCAAAAATATTTCTTGTTTGAGTCTAGAGTCTCATCTTAAGTTTGGTGTCAAATGCATGTTTTTGTTATATTTTTCGAATCCATGCATGTATTTCTTTGTTTTGATCTTTGAATTCTATTGACTTGAGTATCTTTGTGTTTCATATAGTGTCAGTAGTATACAAACTGCTAAGTTTGGTGTCTTGCATGCATTGCTATTTGATTCTTGTTGCATCTTGATTATTAAAAATCCAAAAATATTTTTAATTTGTGTCTTTTCAAGTCAAAAATACAAAGAATTGAAGATTCAGAACATACTGCAGAGGAATTATACAGAAAAAGCTGGGCATTCAAAATGCCCAGTGAAGAAAGACAGACTGGCGTTTAAACGCCAGCCAGGGTACCTGGTTGGGCGTTTAACGCCCAAAAAGGGTGCATTTTGGGCGTTAAACGCCAGAATGTATACCATTCTGGGCGTTTAACGCCAGGATGGTGCTAGGAGGAAGATTTTGTTTTCAAAATCAATTTTTTTTCAAGTTTTCAAAGTTTTTCAAAATCAAATCTTTTTCAAATCATATCCTTTCAATCAAATGTTTTCAAAATCAATTTCTTTCCTTTTTTAAAGATACTTACTAACAATTAATGATTTGATTGAACATCTCAAATTTGTTGCCTTTTCTGTTGAGAAAGGTTTAATGTTTGAATCATATCTTTTCTTGTTAGGCAAGTCATTAATTTTCAAAATCAAATCTTTTTTTTTAAAAATTGTTTTCAAATCATATCTTTTCAAAGTGTTTTCAAATCATATCTTCTCAATCACATCTTTTTAATCACATCTTTTTCAAATTAAGTTTTCAATCAAATCCTTTTGACTTCTAATTTCAAATCTTTTTCAAAAATCACTTGATTTCTTTTCCACTCTTATTTTCGAAAATCAATTAAGTGTTTTTCAAAAATGTTTTCAAAATCTTCTAATTAATTTTCGAAAATTACTCCCCTCCTTCTCACATCCTTCTATTTATGGAGTACCACTCCTTCTCAATGCACAATTCGAACCTTATCTAATTAAAGTTCGAATTCTTCTTCTCCTTCTTCTTTCTATTTTTCTTTTTCCTCTGACACCTCAAGGAATCTCTATACTGTGACATAGAGGATTCCACGGTTTCTTGTTCTCTTCTCTTTCATATGAGCAGGAACAAAGACAAAGGCATTCTTGTTGAAGCTGACCCTGAACCCGAAAGGACCTTGAAGAGAAAGCTAAGAGAAGCCAAAGCACAACTCTCTGTAGAGGACCTGACCGAATTCTTCAAAGAAGAAGAAGACATGGCAGCCGAAAACAACAACAATGCAAACAATGCAAGGAAGGTGCTGGGTGACTTTACTGCACCTACTCCCGACTTCTATGGGAGAAGCATCTCTATCCCTGCCATTGGAGCAAACAACTTTGAGCTTAAGCCTCAATTAGTTTCTCTAATGCAACAGAATTGCAAATTCCATGGACTTCCAATGGAAGATCCTCATCAGTTCTTAGCTGAGTTCTTGCAAATCTGTGACACAGTCAAGACTAATGGGGTAGACCCTGAGGTCTATAGACTGATGCTATTCCCTTTTGCTGTAAGAGACAGAGCTAGAATATGGTTGGACTCTCAACCTAAAGAAAGCCTGGACTCTTGGGAAAAGCTAGTTAATGCCTTCTTGGCAAAGTTCTTTCCACCACAAAGATGGAATAAGCTTAGAGTGGAGGTCCAAACCTTCAGACAGAAGGATGGAGAATCCCTCTATGAAGCTTGGGAAAGATACAAACAATTAATCAGAAAATGTCCCTCTGACATGCTTTCTGAATGGAGCATCATAGGTATTTTCTATGATGGTCTCTCTGAACTATCTAAGATGTCCTTGGATAGCTCTGCTGGAGGATCTCTTCATCTGAAGAAGACGCCTACAGAGGCTCAAGAGCTAATTGAAATGGTTGCAAATAACCAATTCATGTACACTTCTGAAAGGAATCCTGTGAACAATGGGACTAGTCAGAAGAGAGGAGTTCTTGAGATTGACACTCTGAATGCCATACTGGCTCAGAACAAGATATTGACTCAGCAAGTCAATTTGATTTCTCAAAGTCTGTCCGGAATGCAAAATGCACTTGGCAGTACTAAGGAAGCTTCATCTGAGGAAGAAGCTTATGATCCTGAAAACCCTTCAATGGAAAAGGTGAATTACCTAGGAGAACCCTATGGAAACACCTATAATTCTTCATGGAGAAATCACCCAAATTTCTCATGGAAGAATCAAGAGAGACCTCAACAAGGTTTCAATAACAATAATGGTGGAAGAAACAGGCTTGGCAATAACAAGCCTTTTCCATCATCTTCTCAGCAACAGACAGAGAGTTCTAAGCAGAATACCTCTGACTTAGCAACAATGGTCTCTGATCTAATCAAAACCACTCAAAGTTTCATGAATGAAACAAGGTCCTCCATCAGAAATTTGGAAGGACAAGTGGGACAGCTGAGCAAGAAAATTACTGAACTCCCTCCTAGTACTCTCCCAAGTAATACAGAAGAAAATCCAAAAGGAGAGTGCAAAGCCATAACCATGGCCGAATATGGAGAGGAAAGAGAGGAGGTGGACGCCACTGAGGAAGACTTCAATGGGCGTGCACCAATCTCCTCTGAGTTCCCCAATAAGGAACCATGGGAATCTGAGGCTCAAAATGAGACCATAGAGATTCCATTGGACTTACTTCTGCCTTTCATGAGCTCTGATGAGTATTCTTCCTCTGAAGAGGATGAGTATGTCACTGAAGAGCAAGTTGCTAAATACCTTGGAGCAATCATGAAGCTAAATGACAAGTTATTCGGAAATGAGACTTGGGAAGATGAACCTCCCTTGCTCACCAAAGAACTGGATGACTTGTCTAGGCAAAAATTACCTCAAAAGAGACAAGATCCTGGGAAGTTTTCCATACCTTGTACCATAGGAACCATGACCTTCAAGAAGGCCCTGTGTGACTTAGGGTCAAGTGTGAACCTCATGCCTCTCTCTGTAATGGAGAAGTTAGGGATCTTTGAGGTACAAGCTGCAAAAATCTCACTAGAGATGGCAGACAACTCAAGAAAACAAGCTTATGGACTTGTAGAGAATGTTTTGGTTAAGATTGAGGACCATTACCTCCCTACTGATTTCATAGTCCTAGAGACTGGGAAGTGCATGGATGAATCCATCATCCTTGGCAGACCCTTCCTAGCCACAGCAAAGGCTGTGATTGATGTTGATAGAGGTGAACTAATCATTCAAGTGAATAAAGAATCCTTTGTGTTTAAGGCTCAAGGATATCCCTCTGTCACCATGGAGAGAAAGCATGAAGAGCTTCTCTCAAATCAGAGACAAACAGAGCCCCCACGGTCAAACTTTAAGTTTGGTGTTGGGAGGCCACAACAAACTCTAAGTTTGGTGTTGAACCCTCACATTCAAACTCTAAGTTTGGTGTTGGGAGGTTCCAACATTGCTCTGAGTATCTGTGAGGTTCATTGAGAGCCCTCTGTCAAGCTACTGACATTAAAGAAGCGCTTGTTGGGAGGCAACCCAATGATTATATTTTATATATTTCTCTTTGTTATTTTATGTTTTTTGTAGGTTGATGATCATAAGAAGTCACAAAATCCATTGAAAAAGCAAAAACAGAATGAAAAATAGGAAGAAAAACAGCACACCCTGGAGGAAGAATTCACTGGCGTTTAAACGCCAGTGAAGCTAGCATTTGGGCGTTTAACGCCCAGTCTGGCACCATTCTGGGCGTTTAACGCCAGAAAGGGGCACCAGACTGGCGTTAAACGCCAGAAAAGGGCTAGAACCTGGCGTTAAACACCAGGAATGGGCACCAGCCCGGCGTTTAACGCCAGAAATAGCTCAAAACGTGATTTTGAGCAATATTTGGTGCAGGGATGACTTTTCCTTGACACCACAGGATCTGTGGACCCCACAGGACCCCACCACCACTCTCTCTCTTCCTCCCCCATTCACCAATCACCTCAACACCTCTTCCCCAAAACCCTTCACCTATCAAATCCCATCTTTCTCTTCACCACTCACATCCATCCTTCATAAAACCCCACCAACCTCACCCTTCAAATTCAAACCACTTTTCCTCCCAAACCCACCCATAATGGCCGAACCTCATCTCCCTCTCTCCTATAAACCCTTCTTCACCCCTTCATTTTCACACAACCTAAACAACACTTCTCCCCCTCTTTGGCCGAATACACCACCATCTCCCTCTTCCTCATTTCTTCTTCTTCTACTCTCTTCTTTCTTCTTTTGCTCGAGGACGAGCAACCATTTTAAGTTTGGTGTGGTAAAAGCGTTGCTTTTTTCGTTTTCCATAACCATTATGGCATCCAAGGCCGGAGAAACCTCTAGAAAGAGGAAAGGGAAGTCTTCCACCTTGGCAAGGCTAGCCTTTCCTCATCTCATTTGTCACCTCTGTTATTCAGTTGGAGTTGACATAGAAGGAGATACCCCCATTGATGAGGACAAGCCCATCACCAAGAAAAGGATGGAGCACACAAGAGACCCCTCTCATCAAGAGATCCCTGAGATGCCTCAAGGGATGCACTTCCCTCCACAAGACTATTGGGAGCAAGTAAACACCTCCCTAGGAGAATTGAGTTCCAACATGGGACAACTAAGGGTGGAGCATCAAGAACACTCCATTCTCCTCCATGAAATTAGAGAAGATCAAAGAATCATGAGAGAGGAGCAACAAAGGCAAGGAAGAGACATTGAGGAGCTCAAGCACTCCATAGGATCTTCAAGAGGAAGAAAGAGCCGCCATCACTAAGGTGGACCCGTTCTTTGATTTCCTTGCTCTTTATTCTTCTGTTTTTCGAATTCTATGCTTATGTTTATCCATGTTTGTGTCTTGTGATCATTAGTGTCTTAGTGTCTATGCCTTAAAGTTATGAATGTCCTATGAATGCATCACCTTTCTTGAATAAAAACGTGCTTAATTGAAAAGGAAAGAATTGCATGAATTCTGAATTTTATAGCAGTTTAATTATTTTGATGTGGTGGCAACACTTTTGTTCTCTGAATGTATGCTTGAACAGTGCATATGTCTTTTGAATTTGTGGTTCATGAATGTTGGCTCTTGAAAGAATGATGAAAGAGGAGACATGTTACTGAGGATCTGAAAAATCATAAAAATGATTCTTGAAGCAAGAAAAAGCAGTGAATACAAAAAAAGAGGAAGCAAGCGAAAAAAAAAAGAGAGAGAAAAACCGAAAAAAAAAAGAAAAGAAAGAAAAAGAAAGAAATAAAGTTGTGATCCAAGGCAATAAGAGTGTGCTTAAGAACCCTGGACACCTCTAATTGGGGACTTTAGCAAAGCTGAGTCACAATCTGAAAAGGTTCACCCAATTATGTGTCTGTGGCATGTATGTATCCGGTGGTAATACTGGAAGACAGAGTGCTTTGGGCCACGGCCAAGACTCAATAAGTAGCTGTGTTCAAGAATCATCATACTTAACTAGGAGAATCAATAACACTATCTGGATTCTGAGTTCCTAAAGAAGCCAATCATTCTGAATTCCAAAGGATAGAGTGAGATGCCAAAACTATTCAGAGGCAAAAAGCTAAAAGCCCCGCTCATCTAATTAATACTGATCTTCATAGATGTTTTTGGAGTTCATTGCATATTCTCTTCTTTTTATCTTATTTGATCTTCAGTTGCTTGGGGACAAGCAACAATTTAAGTTTGGTGTTGTGATGAGCGGATAATTTATACACTTTTTGGCATTGTTTTTAGTATGTTTTTAGTATGATCTAGTTAGTTTTTAGTATATTTTTATTAGTTTTTAGTTAAAATTCACTTTTCTGGACTTTACTATGAGTTTGTGTGTTTTTCTGTGATTTCAGGTATTTTCTGGCTGAAATTGAGGGATCTGAGCAAAAATCTGATTCAGAGACTGAAAAGGACTGCAGATGCTGTTGGATTCTGACCTCCCTGCACTCGAAGTGGATTTTCTGGAGCTATAGAAGCCCAATTGGCGCGCTCTCAACGGCGTTGGAAAGTAGACATCCTGGGCTTTCCAGCAATATATGATAGTCCATACTTTGCCCAAGATTTGATGGCCCAAACCGGCGTTCAAAGTCACCTCAAGAAATCCCAGCGTTAAACGCTGGAACTGGCACCCAAATGGGAGTTAAACGCCCAAACTGGCATAAAAGCTGGCGTTTAACTCCAAGAAGAGTCTCTACACGAAAATGCTTCATTGCTCAGCCCAAGCACACACCAAGTGGGCCCGGAAGTGGATTCTTATGTCATTTACTCATCTCTGTACACCCTAGGCTACTAGTTTTCTATAAGTAGGACCTTTTACTATTGTATTGAGATATCGGGGTAGCTATCTTCATTTTTATGCTATCTTAGATCATTGGGAGGCTGGCCATTCGGCCATGCCTAGACCTTATGCTTATGTATTTTCAACGGTGGAGTTTCTACACACCATAGATTAAGGTGTGGAGCTCTGCTGTACCTCGAGTATTAATGCAATTACTATTGTTCTTCTATTCAATTCCACTTGTTCTTTGTCCAAGATATCACTTGTTCTTCAACTTAATGAAGGTGATGATCGTCACGGATCATCACCATTCTCACTCATGAACAAAGTGACTGACAACCACTCTTGTTCTACAAGCATCTGAGGCTTAGTGAATATCTCTTGGATTCCTGATAACACGATGCATGGTTGATCGCCTGACAACCGAGTGCTCGCCTGACAAACGAGCCAGCCATTCCGTGAGATCAGAGTCTTCGTGGTATAGGCAAGAACTGATGGCGGCATTCAAGAGAATCCGGAAGGTCTAACCTTGTCTGTGGTATTCTGAGTAGGATTCAATGATTGAATGACTGTGACGTGCTTCAAACTCCTAGCAGGCTAGGGCGTTAGTGACAGACGCAAAAGAATCAATGGATTCTATTCCGGCCTGACCGAGAACCGACAGATGATTAGCCTATGCTGTGACAGAGCATCAGGGACGTATTTTCACTGAGAGGATGGGAGGTAGCTGCTGACAACAGTGAAACCCTACACGAGCTTGCCATGGAAAGGAGTAAGAAGGATTGGATGAAGGCAGTAGGAAAGCAGAGAGACGGAAGGGAAGGCATCTTCATACGCTTGTCTGAAGCTCTTACACCAATGATATTCATAAGTATCTCTATCTTTATCTTTATGCTTTATTCGTTCATCACTATACCCATTTGAGTCTGCCTGACTGAGATCTACAAGATGACCATAGCTTGCTTCATACCACCAATCTCCGTGGGATCGACCCTTACTCGCGTAAGGTTTATTACTTGGACGACCCAGTGCACTTGCTGGTTAGTTGTGCGAAGTTGTGTTTATGCCATGGTATTGAGCACCAAGTCTTTGGAGCCATTACTAGGGATTGTTTATGTTTTGAAAAGTATTGATCACAATTTCGTGCACCAACTATACGAGTTTTAGTTTTTATTAATATAAAGTTTTGTTCACCCATGAGCAAATTTCGATTCACCAAGGTTATAAGAGGGTTAAATTCTGACTGTTGTTAGTCTTTAATGAATAGTCACTTTTTTTTGTGAAATTCTTTATTCCAAAGTCAATTTTTTCTTTATTGAATAGTCAATTTATTTTGCTATGTCAGGGAGTTAAGGTGTTTCTGAAACTGAATACTGATAGAAACATTTTTTACAATTAGCTCTCTGAATTTCTGTACAGTGTGTTTGCAACTTTGGTTTGACCAGTGTATTAATTTCGATTCACTATGTTTTTTGGTGTTTCTAATGTATTGGTAAATACACTGATTGCAGTCACTGAGAACCTGGAAAAAATAGCAGCTAGACAGTTTCAACAGATATATAAATTAACATCTCAGATGAGTAATCCATCTTGAATCAAATATAAATATTAACATTTGATGTATAGATTGATATTAAGAATAGATATATACATTAATATTTACATTAATATTGACATATATACATTTGAAAGAAGCATTGTTTGTTTTTTTAACAAGTTAAACAAATTATTGTTAATTACAACCAGTCAATCATAGTATATGCTATTTACTATCTAAATCCCCATATGTGAATTTACAATAAGGGCTGGAGAGGGTAGCAAATGGCTTTAGGAGTCTTATTGCTTCAAATTCCCAAATCACTTAGTCTCTAATTTTGTTCATTTCGTGCAACAGAAGATTCGGACCATATTGGTACCTGAAGTCATCAATCTCTTCCTACATTTCAATTGAAAGAAATTAGTTACATAGGCAATGAACCCAATTGAAATAAGAACAATATCATTCAAAACCCTAGTTATACTGTAAAAATGCAATCACAATAACCCTAAACCCTGAACACAATAAATATCAAGTAAATCAAAATCACAAAGGCCACCGAACCGAATAATGTTCATGTGGTGAATAAATGGTGATTATCTTTGAATCAACAAGAATAGTATTTCTCCATGCAAAAGAAGTACTGAACAGAGTAACAACCAATTTCAAAACCTAGTTAAACTATCCACTCAACTAAATGAAATTAAAAACAAATTTTATTCAAAGCCCTAGTTATACTGTAAAAATACAATCACAGTAACCCTAAACCCTGAACAAAGTAAAAGAAGGCCACCGTACCAAACATTGTTTATGTGGTGAATAAATGGTGATCAAATTTCAGTCAACAAGAATAGTATTTCTCCATGAAAAAGAACTATTGAATAGAGTAACAACTAATTTCAAAGCCCTTGTTACACTATCCACTGAACTGAATGAAATAAGAAAATAAAGAAGTTTATTAATTTAGAAAGTACTTACTTGTGTCTAAGCTTTATATTTATATCTCTTCCCGCTTTTGATCTTTTGTGGATCAATTGTTTCGAGCCATTTCATCACGTATATTCCACAATCATAGCTAAGTAAGAATTGAGTATAATACGATTAATATTATACAAAATAAAACACATTAAAAATAGCACTATAGAAGAGAAAGATTCTTACTCTGTACGTTGACCATTCAGTGGGATATACTCTGCTTCCTCTCCTAGTCCGTCCTCCATTAGGGGTTCCGCCCCAGCGTACACCCTCATCTGAGAAATTATTAAACCTTGAAAGGGACACAAAAAATAAATAAAGAGAAGCAACAACAGTGAACCGAACTCCTCTCATCTACTGAATAATTTGAATAATTTACAACAAAATAACTTACAATAAGCTTGTTCAGTTTCACTCTTGATTCATGTATATCTTTTTTCAGCTTATTGATAGGGTCAAGGATATAGAATTTATTTTTGTTGACATCAGCAATCCACAACTACCAATACGCTCCATTGCAAATTGGCACAAATAGCTGAAGTTTGGGAAAAATGATAGAATATTTTAGTCGAAACAATAGCAAACAAAAGAATTATCGAAGAATTTTCAGAAATTACAACTTACAAATGGATGCGATGCAAGTTTTCTTTTGTCAAGAAACTGGTAGTGGTGGACATACTGCTCAATATCGAATCTGTAGGCCTTGTTTGTCCTTTTATCAGTGTAGTTCACGCCATGTGTTCCCAACATAAAATTCTACGAAACAAACATCAGTTAAATCACATTTCCACCGAATCAAACACAATTCATATGCTGAATAAAACCTAAAAAATATTCAATCATCAAGAGAAATTTTTCTTCATGTAAAAGAACTCAACAGAACACATAACAATCAGGTGAATCAATATTAACATTCCCACTAAACCGAACAGCAGTCAGCAAGGAATAAGAAATTTGGCTTACCACAATATCCAGCGGCACAATGTATATTTGTTCCTGATACTGGCGAACTTTTATTTGGTTGAGAATCATGCTATGTATACTGACAACCTACACGAAGAAAACTTATGAGATATACTGTATAAGAGTGTTTAGAAAAATCATTAACTTTAACGCAATTGGCAAAGAATTTACCGCGACATGCACTTGTTCTTTGGGCATTAGAGACATGAAATATTCTCTTAACCCCTCGTAAAGTGCCTCATATTTCAAGACGAATATTGTATCATATTCGTTGCTACTATCTTTTGTCATTTTCACATGTGTCATCCAATGATAACACTTTTCGATCAACTCCTTCGAGATTTTTATCTTTTTCTCTGGAGTTTTGAAAACTTCAGCAGCTGATAAGGTTGGCTCGAAAGATGTTGCTTCAGCAAACTTTAATGCTGCCGTCACTCCAGCATCTATCACCGCCTCTACCAAGATTTCAAGCTGTGAAACAGGCGGCTCAGAGGGATGAGTTGGTTGAGGTGCTGATGGACTTATCGCAAGGCTAAAGGAAGGTATATCATCTTTCCTTTGCCTAGGTTGCTGTTGTTTTTCGGCAGGACTGTTGCATTAAATAGAAAACAGTTCAAAAACCACCCATTAAAATTAATAAAAAGTATTTTTATGTGCAACTTACTCATTATCAAAAACTTCATAGATATAATCATCGTTGATTAACTCTTTAATAACAGAACTCGTAACAGACAACGTAGGTTCTGGCTTCATTTTTCTCGATGAAGATATCTCGACAGCCTGCTTTTCGGGTTCTGGAGGACAACTGTAAGAAACAGAAGAGATAAAACTTACAATTAAAGCATGTATTGAAGTGAAATTATCGGAATTTGTATAAGCAGTAAAACTTTCACATCAACATGTACTTCTTCTTCCGATTGTTGCGCTGTTGCTTCTTTGCTGGGATGCTATTGCGGTTTCAGAGGGCTACTGCATTAAACAGTAAATATTTCAATAATTATCCCAAACTATTATCATATTCCATTAAAAAAAATAAAAAGTATTTTATGAGCCCACCGAACCAAATCCCATTGATGCATTGAATATAAATAATGAAACAGCTAGAAAAGCATTGCTGCATGCAATCAGAATAACCCTAAATCCTGAACACACTAGCTATCAAGTGATTTAAAATAACCAAGCCCACTGAACCGAAATTAAACAATGCGGTGAACAATGGTAAAACTTACAATTCAAGCTGTGCTTCTTCTTCTTCTTTTTGTTGTTATTGTTTGGGAGGGCTGCTACATTAAATAGAAAAGATTTCAGTAATGATACAGATTTTTCTAATAAAAAGAATTTTAATTACCAGCTAGACTGAAGATTATAAAAATGATATTAATTAAAACTTACACATTAATTGAAGGTTCTGGCTCTATATTCTTTGGTGAAGATTCTTCAGCGGCTTGCTTTTGTTGTTCAGTTTGTTATGCTGGTGGTTCTTTGTTGGGCTGCTATTGTGGTTCCCAACGACTGCTGCATTAAAAAGGAAGCAGTTCAATAATGATCCCAAACTATTATCATATTCTATTAAAAATAATAAAAAGTATTTTATGAACCCACCGAACATAACAAGATTCATGTGGTGAATAAATATTTATAAACTTACTCTTCATCAGAGGTTTTTTGTGTCTGACTTTCTGGAGGGACATAGATAAACTCATCATTGATCAACTCTTCCTGAAGAGAACTTGGAAGAGAGAACGCAAGAGGATTTCTAAGGAATGTAAACAAGAAAAAAGTTAATGTTGAATAATTATAATTTGTTCTAAGAAATGGGAATATGCACCCTCAAAAACTTACATTTTCAAAGGTTCAGAATGAGTTTCTTGTTGAACCTCAATGATTTGTAGCTCAGAATTGGGTGTAGCGCTAGTGACATTTAAACACGTTTTTCGTGAGATTAATTAGACAAAATATAATTACCTAAATCTAAAAGAGTAAATGTTCATGCTCTGGGTTGAGTTGTACGACCCAGGTTGATCGAAGACAAGTCGACCGACCTCTTCAGGTCAGGACTACCTAACCTCTTCTCAAAGAGTTCAGCCACATCACCATGGGACCCCAAAGCAAGTCCAACAAATGAGCATAGCCCAAATCTAAAGGCCGCAAAGCCTAGAAAGATAAGGCGGCTCCCTAGAAGATAAGATAAGACGACTTCACTCAAAGATAAGATCTCAAGGGAAGTCACTCCACGCCATTATAAATACACTGGAGCACCCAGGTATAACTCATACTCTGATTCTACTAAAAACCTGCTTAATACCCTTACTAACTTAAGCATGAGAGTCCCTTGCAGGTATCACCACCCTTTGGTGACGAAGGATCAGCACCACCACCAAGTCCAACAAGTCAGACACGGCGGCTCCGGCCACCATCATCAAGTCGGACTCAACAGCGCCGACCAGTACAGAAGATCTTGTCCGAGATCGACCTACAGTTTTAGGTAACCCTCGGAACATTGGCGCCATTGCCGGAAAACCTGGAAGTCATCCCATCATCATGGCAGACAACCTTGACAACGACCACAACTCAGATCTAGAAAATAGAATGCCGCAGAAGGACACGGACACCACACCAAAGGAAATGTCTCAACCAAACGAAGACAAGAACTCACCAAACACACAAATTCTGGAGGCACTTCAAGCTCAACAAGATCGTCTCAAACAACTCGAAAAGGAGGCTGAGCACCAACGAGAAGCTGAGAAGGACCTTCGAAGGGAAACTAGGCGCCATAAAGAGTTAGAGGACAAACTCTTAAAACTTGCAGCCTATCTAAAAACCAAGACTACTTGATCTAGTCATGAAGATAACCCCCGTAAAGATCAAGACCCATTCACCAAAGAGATTATGAAAGCCAAAATCCCAAAGGACTTCAAAGCTCCCGACATGACCCCGTACGATGGCACATCAGATCCAAGTCATCATATCAGTAATTTCAGAAGCAGAATGTATCTCACCGATGTATCAGATGCAATTCAGTGCAAAGCCTTCTCGACTACCTTAATAAAAATAGCAATTAAATAGTTCGAAAATCTGCCTCCGAGGTCCATCGCAAGCTTTGACGACTTAGCTGGAAAGTTTCTTGCCAGATTCTCCATTCAGAAGGACAAAACTAAGCACACCCCTAGTCTATTAGGGATCAAGCAAGGAAATCGGGAAAGTCTTCACAACTACATGGAAAGATTCAACAAAGCATGTCTGGACATACAAAGTCTACCAACTGAAGCATCCATTATGGCTCTCATCAATGGACTACGAGAGGGACCTTTTAGTCATTCCATATTAAAGAAACATTCTGCATCTCTGAATGAAGTACAAGAACGAGCAGAGAAGTACATCAACATGGAAGAAAACTCTCGACTAGGAGAGACCTCAAAATCTGGATCCTCTTACTCCTCCTGAGATAAGGATAAAGAGTCAAAGAAAAAAGAAGATCATCATGGAGAGAAGATTAAGAAATACCATAATTACACCCCTCTCCGGGTGTCTCTTGTGGAAGTATACTGAGAAGTATGCCACACTGAGAAGATCCCACCACCTCGCCCACTTAAAAGCAAAAAGGGAGGAGGAAATCGGACGGAATATTGTGAATACCATCGAATCTATGGATATCCCACCAACAAGTGCTTCGACTTGACGAATTTCAAAGAAAAATTGGTAAGAAAAGGGAGACTAGATCGGTACTTAGCCAGCAAGACAGATGAGCCTAGAAAAAGAAGAAAGGATGAAGAGGTCGGGCGAACTGAACGACCACCTCGCACCCCGGAAAGACATGTCCACATGATACATGGTGGATTTTCGGGAGGAGGAATCTCCAAATCATCTCACAAAGGGCACCTTAAGGAAGTATATAACGTCGAAGGGGGAGAAGGAGCACCCGACCTCCCTACTATTACTTTCACTAAAGAGGACGCGACTGACAGCATCTCGGGACACGATGATCCCATGGTCATCACTATCGTATTGGCCACCACACAATGGTGGACTAAGGAAGCTCGACTGAGAGGAAAAAGAACTTAGAGCATATCCGAACAACTTATTTGGACTAGGAGACACTCCAATCCAACCACTCGGATACATCTCACTACACACAACCTTTGGAAAAGGAAACCGGTCAAGGACACTCAACAAAAACTACATCGTGGTCGACGTGAGTTTAGCTTACAATGACCTAATAGGTTGGACAACCCTAAATCAGCTCGCCGCAGTAGTCTCGACTCTACATCTATGCATGAAATTTCCAACTACAGAAGGGATTGCTACGATAAAAGGAGACCAGAGAATAGCGCGCCGCTGTTACAACGAAAGTCTGAACCTCAGAGGCAAAGGAAAAGAAATCCATACCATCGAACTCGGGGGAATTCAAGGTCGAGAAGAACTTCGTCCACAACCCGAGGGCAAGATAGAAAAAGTCCAGATTGGAGATGTCGTAGGTAAAACAACCAATATTGGCGCAATTCTAAAAGGAGATGTAAAGGAGTCTCTCATACAGTTCTTAAAAGATAATGTCGACCTCTTCGCATGGAAGGCCGCAGACATGCTGGGCATAGACCCCAAACTAATGTGCCACAAGTTAGCAATATACCCAGGATCTCGGCCAGTACAACAGAAACGTCGAAAACTCGGACCTGAAAAATCCCAAGTTGTGGAAGAACATGTACAATCTCTACTGGAGGCAGGACTCATAAGAGAAGTCAAATATCCGCTATGGCTGGCCAAAGTCGTCTTAGTGAAAATATCAAATGAAAAATGGCGGATGTGCACTGACTACTGATGCGTGAGCATCTTTTCTATCTTTTCCTAGTGAATTTGCATCTAATTTGTTGAGTTTAATAAAGAATTAATTATCTTTTAGCCAATATAGATGCTACTTTGAGTCTTTTACAGTTTTGTTTATTTTAGGTAGCATTCGGCTGGATTTGGTGGAGTTTCTGCAGCACAAGAATCAAAGGAGATGGCAGCGAGGAGCGACGCGTACGCGTGATTTGGAGCTTTCCACGGCAACGCGTGCGCGTGACTGATGCGGATGCGTGATTTGAAGAATTTCACAGCAACCCGTGCGCGTTGCCGACGTGTCCGCGTGACTTGCGAAGAAGACCAGCGACGCGTACGCGTGACTGACGCGTACGCGTGACATGCGCTACGTGCAGAAAACGATGGGGGTGATTTCTGGGCCCCATTTTAGCACCCAAGTTAGGCGTGGATCCAGTGAAGCCAAGTGGTCCCCACGTTACAAGACGCGGAGTAGTTAGTTAATTCTGATTTAAATTCAAATTTGATTTTAAAATAGGAAAAGATATTATTTTAATTTTAAAAATTAGATTTTAAATTTATTAGGATTAGTTATAAAAAGGGGAGACTTCTCTTCTATTAAGATTCCATTAGGGGATTCCATTAGGAAATTCTATAAAAATTTACATTCCGCATTCCATGAGCAACTAAACCTCCACTGTTAAGGTTAGGAGCTCTGTCTATTGTATGGATTGATTCATTTGATCTTTCTAATTTAATTTATGTTTTGATTTATATTTCAATAATTGTTTTCGTTCTTTATTTTATGAATTTGGGTGGAACAGAAGTATGACCCTCTTTCTATTTGAGTTCTTGTAAAACTTGGAAAAGCTCTTTACTTGAACAACAGCTTGAAAACATATTATCCTAAATTTCTAATTGTTTGTATTTAACGGGATACGTGACATATAATCCCCTTATTTTTGGATAATTAGGATTCTTGTGGCATATAAACTGGAATTTAATCATCACCTTCTAATTGGAATTAATTGACCAAAGAATTGGCAATTAATGAATTTTAGAGGAGACTAGGAAGGTCTAAGGAATTAGGGTCTAGTCACATATAGTTTGCCATGAATTAAATCTTACATGATTAAAATAGTTAGTAAAAAAAATCACTCTGGAAAAATAGATAACTCTGAAGTCTTAACTGTTTTCTCCATATTTTATTCCCAACTTATTTATTTGTCTATCCTTTTGATATTCTGATTTCGAACTTAAACCTTTTGAACATCTTAAAACCATTTTCTGCTTGCCTAACTAAGCCAATCAATCAATCAATCGTTGTTGCTTGATCCATCAATCCTCGTGGGATCGACCTTTACTCACGTAAGGTATTACTTGGTATGACCCGGTGCACTTGCCGGTTAGTTTGTACGTTGTAAAATACCGCATCAAGTTTTTGGCGCCGTTGCCCAGTTGATTTTATTTTAATATCTCCCTGTTATTTTTCCTGTTAATTTTTGATTTTTTGATTTTATTTTTATTTTATTTCTTTACACAGGTTACCTCACGGGGACTTTTCTGCACTTTGACGCAGAGATTCCCATTGTTTTCTTGTTTTCTGTTTGTGTATGCACAGGAACAGAGACAAAGAACATCTCTTAAACTTTGATCCTGAACCTGAAAGGACTTTCAGGCAGCGTTTACAACAAGCAAGACTTTACAAGGCTACAGAATCCACTATGGATCCGAATAATACTGATAATGCCAATGTGGCAAACCCGAATGGGAATGAACAACAAAGGAGAGTACTTGGTTCTTTCTTCGCTCCTACAGCAGATCTGTATGGAAAGAGCATTGTGGTGCCTCCTATAGCTGCGAACAACTTTGAGTTGAAGCCACAACTAGTCACCCTGGTGCAACAAAACTGCCAGTATCACGATCTTCCCCACGAAGACCCAAATCAATTTATTTCCAATTTTCTGCAAATATATGATACTGTAAAGACAAATGGAGTAAACCCAAAGGTGTACAAACTCATGCTCTTCCCGTTTGCTTTGAGGGATGGAGCAAAGCTATGGCTAGATTCCCAATCCAAGGAGAGTTTGGATACTTGGAATAAGGTGGTTACTGAGTTTCTCACTAAATTTTTCCTACCAAAGAAGCTAACTAAGCTTAGGGTGGAGGTTCAGACCTTTAGACAGAAGGATGGTGAAACTCTGTATGAAGCTTGGGAGAGATACAAGCTACTGACTAGACAATGCCCTCTGGACATGTTCTCCAAATGGACTCAACTAGATATCTTTTATGAAGGCTTGGGTGAAATGTCGAAGATGTGCTTAGACAATTCTGCAGGAGGTTCATTGCACAAGAAGAAGACACCAGAGGAGATTATTGAGCTTAATAAATTGGTTGCTAGCAACCAATATTTATACTCATCTAACAGAAATCTGGTAAACTCTGAGACCCCTCAGAAGAGAGGCATGTTGGAAGTAGAAGCTGTTAATGCTCTTCTTGCTTAGAACAAGCTGATGTCTCAGCAAATAAATCTACTTACTCAACAGGTGGGTGGCAATGTGGCATGCAAGTTGGTGCGCGTAAATTGTGATCATCAACAATGGTGCCAATAAACTTGGTGCTCTCAAACGTGAATCACACTTTGTCACAACTTCGCACAACTAACCAGCAAGTGCACTGGGTCGTCCAAGTAATACCTTACGTGAGTAAGGGTCGATCCCACGGAGATTGTTGGTATGAAGCAAGCTATGATCATCTTGTAAATCTCAGTCAGGCGGATTCAAATGGTTATAATGGTTTTCGAATATAAGAATAAATAAAGCATAAAATAAAGATAGAAATACTTATGTAATTTATTGGTGGGAATTTCACATAAGTGCATAGAGATGCTGTGTTTCTGTTGAATCTCTGCTTTCCTACTGCCTTCATCCAATCCGTCATACTCCTTTCCATGGCAAGTTGTATGTAGGGCATCACCGTTGTCAATGGCTACTTCCCATCCTCTCAGTGAAAATGGTCCAAATGCTCTGTCACAACACGGCTAATCATCTGTCGGTTCTTGATCATGTCGGAATAGAATCCATTGATTCTTTTGCGTTTGTCACTACGCCCAACAATCGCGAGTATGAAGCTCGTCACAGTCATTCAATCCCTGAATCCTACTCAGAATACCACAGACAAGGTTTAGACTTTTCGGATTCTTAAGAATGGCCGCCAATAATTATAGCTTATACCACAAAGACTCTGATTAAGGAATCCAAGAGATACTCATTCAATCAAAAGTAGAACAGAGGTGGTTGTCAGGCACGCGTTCATAGGTTGAGAATGGTGATGAGTGTCACGGATCATCACATTCATCAAGTTGAAGTGCGAATGAATATCTTAGAATAAGAATAAGCATGAATTGAATAGAAAATAGTAGTAATTGTATTAATACTCGAGGTACAGCAGAGCTCCCCACCTTAATCTATGGTGTGTAGAAACTCCACCGTTGAAAATACATAAGTGATGGTCCAGGCATGGCCGAGAGGCCAGCCTCCAAAATGTGATCAATAGTCTCCTAAGATGAACAATCGGTTAAAACTGAGACCAAAGATGTGGTCAAAAGATGCCTAGTACAATAGTAAAAAGTTCTATTTATACTAAACTAGCTACCAGGGTTTACAGAAATAAGTCTAAGTGCAGAAATCCACTTCCGGGGCCCACTTTGGTGTGTGCTTGGGTTGAGCTTGAGCTTTACACGTGCAGAGGCTTCTCTTGGGGTTAAACGCCAAGTTGTAATGTCTGTTTGGCGTTTAACTCTG
Source organism: Arachis stenosperma (assembly GCF_014773155.1). Lineage (NCBI taxonomy): Eukaryota > Viridiplantae > Streptophyta > Magnoliopsida > Fabales > Fabaceae > Arachis > Arachis stenosperma. The sequence continues at coordinate 117,488,953 of NC_080382.1, forward strand.
GTTTGTGACGTGTTTCTGGCGTTTTACTCCAGAATGCAGCATGGAACTGGCGTTTCATCTAAACTTGAATAAAGTATAAACTATTATATATTGCTGGAAATCCCTGGATGTCTACTTTCCAACGCAGTTGAGAGCGCGCCATTTGGAGTTCTGTAGCTCCAGAAAATCCATTTCGAGTGCAGGGAGGTCAGAATCCAACAGCATCAGCAGTCCTTTTTTAGCCTGAATAAGATTTTTGCTCAGGTCCCTCAATTTCAGCCAGAAAATACCTGAAATCACAGAAAAATGCACAAACTCATAGTAAAGTCCAGAAATGTGAATTTTGCATAAAAACTAATAAAAACATCCCTAAAAGTAGCTAGATCCTACTAAAAACTACCTAAAAACAATGCCAAAAAACGTATAAATTATTCACTCATCACAACACCAAACTTAAATTATTGCTTGTCCCCAAGCAACTGAAAATCAAATAGGATAAAAAGAAGAGAATATACTATAAATCCCAAAATATCAATGAATATTAGTTCTAATCAGATGAGCGGGACTTGTAGCTTTTTGCTTCTGAACAGTTTTGGCATCTCACTTTATCCCTTGAAGTTTAGAATGATTGGCATCTATAGAAACTCAGAGTACACAGCTACTTTTATTGAATCCTACTCAGAATACCACAGACAAGGTTTAGACCTTCCGGATTCTCTTGAATGCCGCCATCAATTCTAGCTTATACCACGAAGATTTTGATTAAGGGATCCAAGAGATATCCACTCAATCTAAGGTAGAACGGAGGTGGTTGTCAGGCACACGTTCATAGGTGAGAATGATGATAAGTGTCACGGATCATCACATTCATCAAGTTGAGAAACAAGTGATATCTTATAACAAGAACAAGCTGAATTGAATAGAAGAATAATAGTAATTGCATTAATACTTGAGGTACAGCAGAGCTCCACACCTTAATCTATGGTGTGTAGAAACTCCACCGTTGAAAATACATAAGAACAAGGTCTAGGCATGGCCAAATGGCCAGCCTCCCATAATCTAAGAACTAGACATCCAAAGATGATCCTAAGATCTAAAATGATCAAAAGATCTAAAATGATCCAAAGATGATAATACAATAGCAAAAGGTCCTATTTGTAGAGAACTAGTAGCCTAGGGTTTACAGAAATGAGTAAATGACATAAAAATCCACTTCCGGGCCCACTTGGTGTGTGCTTAGGCTGAGCATTGAAGCTTTCATGTGTAGAGACTTTTCTTGGAGTTAAACGCCAGCTTTTGTGCCAGTTTGGGCGTTTAACTCCCATTCTTGTGCCAGTTCCGGCGTTTAACGCTGGGCAGTTTTGAGCTGATTTGGAACGCCAGTTTGGGCTATCAAATCTCGGGCAAAGTATGGACTATTATACATTGCTGGAAAGCCCAGGATGTCTACTTTCCAACGCCGTTGAGAGCACGCCAATTGGGCTTCTGTAGCTCCAGAAAATCCATTTCAAGTGCAGGGAGGTCAGAATCCAACAGCATCTACAGTCCTTTTCAGCCTCTGAATCAGATTTTTGCTCAGGTCCCTCAATTTCAGCCAGAAAATACCTGAAATCACAGAAAAACACATAAACTCATAGTAAAGTCAAAAAAGTGAATTTTAACTAAAAACTAATAAAAATATAATAAAAACTAACTAAAACATACTAAAAATATACTAAAAATAATGCCAAAAAGCGTACAAATTATCCGCTCATCACTCCCCTTTTTATAACTAATCCTAATAAATTTAAAACTAATTTTTAAAATTAAAATAATATCTTTTCCTATTTTAAAATCAAATTTGGATTTAAATCATAATTAACTAACTACTCCGCGTCTTGTAACGTGGGGACCACTTGGCTTCACTGGATCCGCGCCTAACTTGGGTGCTAAAATGGGGCCCAGAAATCACCCCAGCATTTTCTGCGTTTTCTGCACGTGGCGCATGTCAGGCGTATGCGTCAGTCACGCGTACGCGTCGCTGGTCTTCTTCGCAAGTCACGCGGACGCGTCGGTCACGTGTCCGCGTCAGTCACGCGCACGCGTCAGTCATGTGCACGCGTCGCCGTGGAAAGCTCCAAATCACGCGTACGCGTCAATCACACGTACGCGTCGCTCTTCGCTGCCATCTCCTTTGATTCGTGTGCTGCAGAAACTCCACCAAATCCAGCCGAATGCTACCTAAAATAAAAAAATTGCAAAAGACTCAAAGTAGCATCCATATTGGCTAAAAGATAATTAATTCTTTATTAAACTCAACAAATTAGATGCAAATTCACTAGAAAAAGATAGAAAAGATGCTCACGTATCACAACACCAAACTTGAACTGTTGCTTGTCCTCAAGCAACCAAAACTAATATAAGCTTAGGATTTGAATTTGCATGAGAATGAGAATTCTATTAAGCTCATGTCTCTTCTTATAGTGGGGTTTACAACTGCAAATTCTGAATAGTTTTGGCATCGCACTCTCCTTTGAATCAGAAGGATGTCATTGTCATTTGGAATTAGAATCCGGATAATATTATGAATTCTCTGATCTTTTGTAACTCAATTTAATCCTTGAACACAGCAATTTGGTGCTTTGCACCTTGAGCCTAGCCGTGACTTTAAATGTTTTGTCTCAAGCTTTACTTGACACAGAAACACCACAAGCACTTAACTGGGGAACTCTCTTTAAGTTCTAATTATTTTTATTTTATTTTATTTTATTTATTTTTATTTTTTATTTTTTTAAAATTTTTTTATATTATTATCCCCAGACAGTGGTGCTCAAAGCCTTTGGCATACTCTGTAATTGATCTCGACTCTAAATCTTTTGTCTTAAGGATTACTTGATATAAGAACACCACAAGCATGTGACTAGGGAAACAACTCTTTGAGATTTTAATCATGTCTGACCTCCCTAGTCATTGATGCTCAGAGCCTTGGACCTTGCTTTTATTTTTCTTTTGCTATTTCTTTTGCTTCAAGGATTAAACTTTCATTAATTTCAGAGAAATCATAATAATTCTCTATATTCATGTTCCTTGTACATCAACATTCTTTGGTTCAAATTTAAATATGCATTGTTCATATCATGCATTCAAAAATCACAAAAAATACCACTACATTTAAGTAAATAAGACTATTCTTAAAATTAAACTCAATTTCTCATGCAATACATCACTTCTATATTTTTTATTTGAATTCAAGCTCAGTGGGTAATACAAGAGACATCTTTTCAGAATTAAAGCAATTAAGAGAAAGTAAACTAGTCCTAGGATTCTAACTAATAAAGGATCATGCAACAAACAAAGCAAAATAGCGGAAAACCAGAACATAACATAGAAAAAGAGGGGAGGAATAAAAAATATGAAAGGAACTCAACCACCTTAGTTATCCTAGTGGTCGCTTTATTCTTTAGGTTGTGCTCCTCCGTGAAGATTATTCGCCTCCCTTTTGGTGCCATAGGAATAAACAAAAAACCCTTAAGCGAAGAGTCAACACCAAACTTAAAGGTTTGCTTATCCTCAAGAAAAGAAGAACTGAAAATAGAAAGAGACAAATATTATTATGAAAGAAAAGGAAAAGGATAAAAGAACAAGAGAGAATTAGGATTGGGAGAGGGGGAAGAAAAAAGAAAAAAACTGGGCGGCGAACTAGTGGAGTTGTGCAGCGCAGGTGACGCGTACGCGTGCAGCACGCGTACGCGTGGGGCGCGAAATTTTCTTAATGACACGTAAGCGTCAGGCACGCGTTCGCGTGCCCTTGGTTTTGTGCGATTCGTGAAAAGGCAACCGCACGGATGCACAACTTGCTGTCCGCGTGGCTTGGGAACCCAGATTTTCAATCGACGCGTGCGCGTCATTCATGCGCACGCGTGGATGGCCATTTGTGCAAATGACGCGTACGTATCAGGGATGCCTACGCGTGAACAAGTTTTGTGCTTCTAGCACACTTCCAGCCCCAAGCCAGCACAACTCTCTGCCCAACACATATTTACGTCAAAATTCAAGGTCACGCGTATGCGTCAGTGAAGCATACGCGTGGAGTGCCAAAATCACGAATGACGCGCACGCGTAGGGTACGCGTATGCGTGGGCTTGTTTGTGCAAAAGGCATCATTCTGGCGCCACTCCCGTGGCACTCTCTGTTCATTTTTAATTTTTTTACGCACACCCATTTGACGCGTGCGTGTCAGCGACGCTTGCGCGTCATGTGCTTTTTTTGTTATCCGGTTCCTGTTCTAAAATAGCTGCATGATCAGAAAATTAGTAAGAACTCAATTAAAATCAAATAAGTAAGAAAATTACTACTACGAAAAACAACTAAGAATGAAAAGGAACGATCATACCACGGTGGGTTGTGCTCCTCCGTGAAGATGATTCGCCTCCCTTTTGGTGCCATAGGAATAAACAGAAAACCCTTAAGCGTAGAGTCAACACCAGAATTAAAGGTTTGCTTGTCCTCAAGCAAAGAAGAACTGAAAATAGAAAGAGACAAATATTATTATGAAAGAAAAGAAAAAGGATAAAAGAACAAGAGAGAATTAGGATAGGGAGAGGGGGAAAGAAAAAAGAAAAAAACTGGGTGGCGAACTAGTGGAGTTGTGCAGCGCAGGCGACGCGTACGCGTGCAGCACGCGTACGCGTGGGGCGCGAAATTTTCTTAATGACACGTAAGCGTCAGACACGCGTCCGCGTGCCCTTGGTTTTGTGCGATTCGTGCGAACGCAACCGCGCAGATGCACAACTTGTTGTCCGCGTGGCTTCGGAACCCAGATTTTCAATCGACGCGTGCGCGTGAATAGATGGCCATTTGTGCAAATGACGCGTACGCGTCAGGGACGCGTACGCATGAACAAGTTTTGTGCTTCTAGCACACTTCCAGCCCCAAGCCAGCACAACTCTCTGCCCAACACATATTTACGTCGAAATTCAAGGTCATGCGTACGCGTCAGTGACGTGTACGCATAGAGTGCCAAAATCACGAATGACGCGCACGTGTAGGGTACGCGTATGCGTGGGCTTGTTTGTGCAAAAGGCATCATTCTGGCGCCACTCTCGCGACACTCTCTGTTCATTTTTAATTTTTTTTACACACCCATCTGACGCGTGCGCGTCATGTGCTTTTTTTTTTGTTATCCGGTTCCTGTTCTAAAATAGCTGCATGATCAGAAAATTAGTAAGAACTCAATTAAAATCAAATAAGTAAGAAAACTACTACTACGAAAAACAACTAAGAATGAAAAGGAACGATCATACCACGGTGGGTTGTCTCCCACCAAGCACTTTTAGTTAAAGTCCTTAAGTTGGACATGTGGTGAGCTCCTTATCATGGTGGCTTGTACTTGTACTGATCCAGGAATCTCCACCAATGTTTGTAATTCCAATGGCTACCGGGATTCCAAGCTAGGCGCACAACGCCTTCGAGCAAGTTGAAGCAATTGACAAGGCCCCAAGAGTGTTGATTGTGGGAATGAATTCCAGGGTCCCAAACCTTGCTTTTACATCCGTCTTCTTGTGGATCACCATTGTTCCCACTGGGTGGCAAGCAATCTGAATTCTCACAGAGACATCCAAACAACCTTCTAGACCCATTTAATTGAGCTCTACACCAGTCCTTGCACTTCAATTTGGAGTATGCAACCATATTGAACCTTGCTTGACAACTCTTACCACTAATCATCTTCCTCTTACTCTTAATGCCACAAAGAGCTCTAAGTTGACCATCCGTCTCCAGTAGCCCATATTCAAGTGGGAAAGTAAAGGTTAATGATAGGAATTTTACCCACTTGAATGTTGTATTGGATGGTGATGGCTTTCGAAGAGGTCTTGCAAGCTCCACTCCCTTGTGTTCATCTTTGAATTCTTCTACCTCTTTGCAAGCTTCCTCAATTTCAACCTCTTCCACTTGGTAGCTTTCTTCTAATTCAATCTCTTCTTCATTGCTTACCAAGGGCATGTGAGGTTATGTATCTTCCTCTTTTTCCATATGTGAGGGTGGAAAGTTCTCTAATTCACTGGAGTATAAACTCCTTTGATTGGTTTTCTCACTTTCTTCCATATGATCTTGCACTGTATCTTTTGGGAAGGAATTTGCTTGTTCCTCTTCCTGGTTCTTGATTATCGTCTGCTGATGAGCGGATAATTTATACGCTTTTTGGCATTATTTTTAATATGTTTTTAGTATGATTTAGTTAGTTTTTAGTATATTTTTATTAGTTTTCAATTAAAATTCACTTTTCTGGACTTTACTATGAGTTTGTGTGTTTTTCTGTGATTTCAGGTATTTTCTGGCTGAAATTGAGGGATCTGAGCAAAAATCTGATTCAGAGGCTAAAAGGACTGCAGATGCTGTTGGATTCTGACCTCCCTGCACTCGAAGTGGATTTTCTGGAGCTACAGAAGCCCAATTGGCGCTCTCAACGGTGTTGGAAAGTAGACATCCTGGGCTTTCCAGCAATGTATAATAGTCCATACTTTGCCCGAGATTTGATGGCCCAAACCGGCGTTGCAAATCAGCTTCAGAATTCCCAGCGTTTAACGCTAGAACTGGCATAGAAATTGGAGTTAAACGCCCAAACTGGCATAAAAGCTGGCGTTTAACTCCAGAAAGAGTCTCTACACGAAAATGCTTCAATGCTCAGCCCAAGCACACACCAAGTGGGCCCGGAAGTGGATTTTTCTGTCATTTACTCATTTCTGTAAACCCTAGGTTACTAGTTCACTATTAATAGGATCTTTTGACATTGTATCTGTACCTCATGACACTTTACATGTTTCTCATTGTATCTTCTACAGCATGAGTCTCTAAACCCCATGGTTGGGGGTGAGGAGCTCTGCTGTGTCTTGATGGATTAATGCAATTACTACTGTTTCTTATTCAATCATGCTTGCTTCCGTTCTAAGATATCACTTGTTCTTAACCCGGATGAATGTGATGACCCGTGACACTCATCATATTCTCAACTATGAATGCGTTCCTGACAACCACCTCCGTTCTACCTTAGATTGAGTAGATATCTCTTGGATTCCTTAATCAGAATCTTCATGGTATAAGCTAGAATTGATGGCGGCATTCAAGAGAATCCGGAAGGTCTAAACCTTGTCTGTGGTATTCTGAGTAGGATTCAATGATTGAATGACTGTGACGAGCTTCAAACTCGCGATTGTGGGGCGTTAGTGACAGACACAAAAGAATCACTGGATTCTATTCCGACATGATCGAGAACCGACAGCTGGATAGCCGTGCCGTGACAGGGTGCGTTGAACATTTCCACTGAGAGGATGGGAGGTAGCCATTGACAATGGTGAAACCCTACATACAGCTTGCCATGGAAGGAGCCTTGCGTGTTTGAAGAAGAAGACAGTAGGAAAGCAGAGGTTCAGAAGACAGAGCATCTCCAAAACCTCAACCTATTCTCCATCACTGCAATTCAAGTACCTGTTTTATGTTCTTTTGCTTTTTACAATCAATCCTGATAATCTTTGATATCCTGACTAAGAGTTACAAGGTAACCATAGCTTGCTTCAAGCCGACAATCTCCGTGGGATCGACCCTTACTCACGTAAGGTATTACTTGGACGACCCAGTGCACTTGCTGGTTAGTTGTGCGGGATTGCAAAGTGTGATTGCAATTTCGTGCACCATCTGCACATATTTCTCTACATTTTTGACACTTGTCTTTATATCATGTAGGCATTCTTTCATGAGAAGCTCAAGATCTGATGGTATTTGAGATGAATAAGGAGATGGTGGCTCTTGATATGCTAAGAAGGAGATGATGGTTCTTGATAAGTGTAAAAAGAGGATGGCTCTTGGTATGGATAGAGAGGTGGTGGTTCTTGATATGAATATGGAGATGGTGGTTCTTGATATAAATATGGAGGTGGTGGTTCTTGATAGTTAGAACATAGAGTATTGAAATTCCTTTGGTTTTGACTTTGCCAACCAAAATTTGGATAGTTCCTCCATCCATCATAATATGAATCACTACTCGGGTGTGAGTAGTAACCCATGTGATCTCTCTCTATTATTTTTCCTTAGCACAAAACACCAAAAAGGATTAAACGCACCATGTGGTAAATAGGAAATCAAAGAAGAAAGAATAGAATTCTAAGAATTAAAATAAAACTAACTAGGAAACACCAAACTTAATTTCAGAAATTAAGAAAAATATTGGTGCTATTTATTTATTTAATTTTTTTTCGAAATTTTTTTTATAAAATTTAAATAAAATTAAAACTAAAACGCCTAATCTAAACAATCAAACAATTGATAGTTGTTAATCACTATCAATCCCCAGCAACGGTGCCAAAAACTTGATGCAGTATTTTATAACCCACAAACTAACCGGCAAGTGTACCGGGTCGTACCAAGTAATACCTTACGTGAGTAAGGGTCGATCCCACGAGGATTGATGGACTAAGCAACAATGGTTAAGTGATTGGCTTAGTTAGACAAACAGAAAAGAGTGTTTTGGTATTCAAAGAGCATTAAACAGTAAATTAAGAATTTCAGAAAGCAAGCAGCAATGAGTTGGGAATAAAATATGGAGAAAACATTTAAGGCTTCAGAGTTATCTATTTTTCGGATTGATTTTTCTTACTAACTATTTTAATCATGTAAGATTTAATTCATGGCAAACTATATGTGACTAGACCCTAATTCCTTAAACCTTCCTAGTCTCCTCTAAAATTCATTAATTGCCAATTCCTTGGTCAATTAATTCCAATTAGAAGGTGATGATCAAATTTCAGTTTATGCCACAAGAATCCTAATTATCCAAAAATAAGGGGATTATATGTCGCGTATCCCGTTAAATACAAACAATTAGAAATTCAGGATAATATGTTTTCAAGCTGTTGTTCAAGTATAGAGCTTTTCCAAGTTATACAAGAACTCAATTAGAACATGGGTCATACTTTTGTTCCACCCAAATTCATAAAATAAAGAATGAAAACAATTATTGAAATATAAATCAAAACATGGATTAAATTAGAAAGATCAAATGAATCAATCCATACAAATAGACAGAGCTCCTAACCTTAACAATGAAGGATTAGTTGCTCATGGTTCAGAGAAGAAAACTAGGATTGTAAATTGGAATGGAATAATGTTGTGTTGGAATAACCCTGTTAGCATTCCTTTTATAATTAATCCTAATTAATTTAAAATCTATCTAAAACTAAAATAATATCTTTTCCTAAAAAAAACAAGATTTTGAATTTAAATTTGAATTAATTAACAAGTCTTCAGCTGATGGGTGGCGATCACTTGATTTGTCCATTCTGCAGCTTCTAATCTGTGTTTTATGGGCTAGAAACTGGGTCAAAACAGCCCAAAAATTGCCCCCAGCATTTTTCTGCATTTTTCTGCAAGTGGCACATGTCACGCGTACGCGTCAGTCACATGTACGCATCGCTGGTCTTCTTCGCAAGTCACGTGACGCGTCGGTCACGCGTACGCGTCACTGAGCAAATCTTCAAATCACGCGTATGCGTCAGTCACACGCACGCGTTGCCATGGAAAGCTCCAAATCACGCGTACGCGTCAGTCACGCGTATGCGTCGCTCCTCGCTGCCATCTCTTTTGATTCTTGTGCTGCAAAAACTCCATCAAATTCCGCCGAATGCTACCTAAAATAAACAAAATTGCAAAAGACTCAAAGTAGCATCCATATTGGCTAAAAGATAATTAATTCTTCATTAAACTCAGCAAATTAGATGCAAATTCACTAGGAAAAGATAGGAAAGATGCTCACGCATCAACTACACCGATCTCAACAAAGCTTGCGCAAAAGATCCATACCCACTCCCAAGTATTGACGCTCTGGTGGATGCCTCCTCTGGATACAAATACCTCTCGTTTATGGACGCTTATTTGGGATACAATCAAATCCCAATGTATCTGCCTGATAAAAAAAACCTCATTCTTAACCCCAAAAGCAAACTACTGTTACATTGTCATGCCATTCAGACTTAAAAACGCAGGAGCTACCTATCAAAGATTAATGAACATAGTCTTTGCAGATCATATCGAGAAACTCATGGAGGTATATGTGGACGACATGTTAGTAAAAATACAAAGCGAAGAGTCATTACTGTCTGACCTCGCCCAGGTATTCCATACCATAAGAAAGCATGGCATGCGACTTAACCCTATAAAATGCACCTTCGCAGTAGAAGCTGGCAAGTTCTTGCGTTTCATGCTCACCCAAAGAGGAATTGAAGCAAACCCGGACAAGTGTCGGGCTATACTCGACATGAAAAGCCTGACCTGTGTCAAAGAAGTGCAACAACTCAACGGGCGACTGGCAGCATTGTCCAGATTTCTAGCCGGATCAGCCATAAGGTCTCTCCCCTTCTACGCTACACTAAGGAAGGGAAAGAACTTCAAGTGAACAACAGAGTGTGAGCAAGCTTTCTAGGATTTCAAAAGATTCCTGGGACAACCACCCATTCTTACCCGACCGTGGGAAGGAGAAGCACTCATATTATACCTTGCAGTAGGAAGTCAGGCAATAGCCTCAGCACTAGTCAGAGAGGACAAAAGTGGGCAATAACCCATCTACTTCATCAGTAAAGCCCTACAAAGGGCAGGATTGACCTATCAAAAGATAGAAAAGTTTGCCTACACCCTCATACTAACTTCTCGACGACTTTGCCCCTATTTTGAAGCACACACCATCAAGGTTCGGACTAACCAGCCCATGAAAAGCATTCTACGGAAGACAGACTTAGCTGGAAGAATTCTACAGTAGACAGTCGAGCTATCTAAGTTTGATCTTCAATATGAAGCTCGGACGGTCATTAAGTCCCAATATTTAGCCGACTTCATTGCTGAGTACACTGACACTCCGGGAACTCCTACCAAATGGAATCTCTATGTATACGGGTTCTCAAACAAAATCGGAAGTGGTGCAGGTGTGATAATAGAAAGCGACCAGGGAACCCGACTCGAACTCTCCCTTAAATTCAGGTTCCCTACTTCAAACAACCAGGCCAAATACGAGACACTACTAGCTGGTTTGAAGCTGGCTAAAGAGGTTGGAGCTCAAAAGCTTATCATCTTCAGTGAATCACAAGTAGTCATCTCACAAATAGCAGGAAGCTACCAAGCTAAGGACCCTACTATGAAAAAGTACCTGGACAAAACCAGGGAATAACTCGGACTACTCGGGGAGTATCAGGTCCGCCATATACCTCGGGAGTAAAATCCCCGAGCTGACGCACTTTTAAAATTAGCCAGCACTAAACCAGGGGGCAACAATAGAAGCCTCATCCAAGAAATACAGCAGAGCCCATCAATTTCAGAGGAAGAAAAGGTCCTAGCCATATTAGGTTAGGATCAAGGATGGATAACTCCCAAAATCAGCTACCTCAAATCTGAGATACTCACTACAGATAAGAAGGAGACAAAGAGGTTAAAACGAGAGGCACAATACTACACCATCATAAGCAACATCCTCTATTGAAATGTGTACCGACCTTTAACACGAAAGCAATTTTAGAAGAAGTACACAGCGGCATATGTGGCAATCATCTCGGAGCACGAGCTCTTACCAAGAAAGTACTTCGAGCCGGATTCTTTTGGCCGACTTTGTAAAAATAAGCCACCGAGTTTGTTAAGACATGTTCACCATGCCAGAAACATGCCAATTTTCACATTGCCCCGCCGGAGGAACTCATCAGTGTAGCATCACCTTGGCCATTTGCAAAGTGGGGACTCGATCTCCTCGGGCCCTTCCCCCAAGGATTGCGACAGGTCAAGTTCCTCATTGTAGGGGTAGATTATTTCACAAAATGGATTGAGGCAGAGTCCCTAGCCAACGCCACAGTGCAAAAAAGTCAAAAATTCTTATATAGAAACATTGTCACAAGGTTCGAGGTTCCTTACTCCTTCACAGACGCAGGCTTTAGAAAGTTGGTAGCCGACTTGAAAATAAAGCACCAATTTACATCCGTAGAACACCCGCAGGCTAATGGATAGGCAGAATCTGCCAATAAAGTCATACTAGCCGGGTTAAAATGGAGGTTACAGGACGCAAAGGGAGCCTGGGCTGAAGAGCTCCCACAAGTCCTATGGGCATATCGGATAACCCCACATTCCACCACAAAGGAATCACCCTTCCGATTGGCTTATGGAATGGAGGCAATGATACCAGTAGAAATTGAAGAAGGATCTCCCAGAACGATCCTATATAGCGACGAAGCCAACCCTTAACTTCAAAAAGAAGAGCTCGATCTACTCCCGGAAGTATGAGAAAGAGCTCGGATCAGAGAAGAGGCAGTAAAACGCTGCATGGCCTTAAAGTACAATTAAAAGGTAGTACAGCGAAGCTTCGCCAACAATGAACTCATCCTAATCTGAAATGATATCAGAGCAAGTTGACCCGGAGAGGGAAAGCTGGCAACTAACTGGAAAGGACCCTACCGAGTCACAGAGGTACTGGAAAAGGGCTACTACAAAGTTTCTAAACTCGAGGGATGAGAGCTACCAAAGTAATGGCACGCCTGCAACCTAAGAAGGTATTATAGTTAAGAGGTAATAAAAGGTCTTAGGACAAAGGTGCACTCTTTTTCCTGAAAAAGGTTTTTTAATGAGGCACCAAGCCAAGATCTGCAAAATTACCTAACTTAAGAAGGGTAAACACCCACATGTATATATTTGCATATTTTCTATAAAACGTTTTTTCAGATTTTCTACAAATTCTCTTTATCAAGACGCATTAATCTGAAAACGCAAAATTCATCGCCTGATTATAAAGTTACAGATCGGCAAAAGTGAAAACCAAATTCACTGCCTGACAAGGTCGACAAAATAAAAACCGAATTCATCCAAAGTCGGCTAAGCAAAACGCACTACCCAATTTCTACAAAATCGGCAAGATGAAAAGCGATGAAAACAGAATAATGCAAGAAGTTATCAAAAGTGATCCATAAAAAAGACCTGACGAGGTATTAACAAAAATGGGTTGCTAGAAATAACTTAAAGACGGACCGACACAAAGAAGTCGGACCAGTCAAAACAAGCAAAAGTTATTAAAAGTAAATCCATAGAAAAAGAGGCCTGGCCAGCCCTGAAAATGGATTACTAGAAATAACTTAGAAGGGACCGACGTGACGAAGTCGGCCCAAAAAAGCTACAAAAAGTTATAAAAGTAATTCATAAAAAGAGACCCTGCAAGGTCTAAAATGGATTACTAGATATAACTTGGGAAGGGACCGACATTAAGAAGTCGACCCAAGCCGATTAAAGCGACATAGTTATAAAAAGTAAATCCATAAAAAAGAGATCCAACGAGGTTCGAATAAAAATGGATTACTAGAAATAACTCGAGGATATACGACAAGAAGAAATCGACCAAACGGAAGGCGTGTGGTGCACGAAATTGCAATAACACTTTTGCAATCCCGCACAACTAACCAGCAAGTGCACTGGGTCGTCCAAGTAATACCTTGCGTGAGCAAGGGTCGATCCCACGGAGATTGTCGGCTTGAATCAAGCTATGGTTATCTTGTAAATCTTAGTCAGGAGATCAGAAATTATCAGGATTGATTGTAAAAAGCAAAAGGACATGAAATGGTTACGTGTACTGCAGTAATGGAGAATGGGTTGAGGTTTGGAGATGCTCCATCTTCTGAATCTCTGCTTTCCTACTGTCTTCTTCATCAAACACGCAAGTCTCCTTCCATGGCAAGCTCGTGTAGGGTCTCACTGTTGTCAGCAGCTACCTCCCATCCGCGCAGTGAAAGCTGATGCACACACTCTGTCACAGTGCTGCCAATCACCGGTTTGGTTCCCTCCTCTACCGGAATAGAATCACTCTTTTGCGTCTGTCACTAACGCCCAGTAGATTACAGGTTTGAAGCACATCACAGTCATTCAATCATTGAATCCTACTCAGAATACCACAGACAAGGTTTAGACCTTCCGGATTCTCTTGAATGCTGCCATCAGGTCCTGCCTATACCACGAAGATTCCGATTAAAGAACCCAAGAGATAACTACTCAATCTAAGATAGAATAGAGGTGGTTGTCAGGAACGTGTTCATAGTTGAGAATGATGATGATTGTCACGGATCATCACATTCATCCGGATTAAGAACAAGTGTTATCTTAGAATGGAAGCAAGCATGATTGAATAAGAAACAGTAGTAATTGCATTAATCCATCAAGACACAGCAGAGCTCCTCACCCCCAACCATGGGGTTTAGAGACTCATGCTGTGGAAGACAACGTGTAAAATGTCATAAGGTTGCATAAGGTCCTGATTACAAAGTCAAAAGGTCCTATTTGTAGTAAACTAGTATCCTAAGGTTTACAGAAATGAGTAAATGACAGAAAAATCCACTTCCGGGCCCACTTGGTGTGTGCTTGGGCTGAGCATTGAAGCTTTTATGTGTAGAGACGTTTTCTGGAGTTAAACGCCAGTTCTCATGCCAGTTTGGGCGTTTAACTCCAAGTTTTATGCCAGTTCCGGCGTTTAACGCTGGAATTTCTGTAGGTGACTTTGAGCGCCGGTTTGGGCCATCAAATCTTGGGCAAAGTATGGACTATTATATATTGCTGGAAAGCCCAGGATGTCTACTTTCCAACGCCGTTGAGAGCGCGCCAATTGGGCTTCTGTAGCTCCAGAAAATCCGCTTCGAGTGTAGGGAGGTCAGAATCCAACAGCATCTGCAGTCCATTTTGGTCTCTGGATCAGATTTTTGCTCAGGACCCTCAATTTCAGTCAGAAAATACCTGAAATCACAGAAAAACATACAAACTCATAGTAAAGTCCAGAAAAGTGAATTTTAATTAAAAACTAATAAAAATATACTAAAAACTAACTAAAAGATGCTAAAAACATACTAAAAACAATGCCAAAAAGCATACAAATTATCCGCTCATCACAACACCAAACTTAAATTGTTGCTTGTCCCCAAGCAACTGAAAATCAAAATAGGATAAAAAGAAGAGAATATACTATAGACTCCAAAATATCAAAGAAACATAGTGGTGCGCGAAATTGTGAACTATACTTTTTCACAACTCTCATAATCCCTGGTAATGGCTCCGAAAACTTGGTTGGGCGCTCAATACCATGGCATTACACAACTTCGCACAACTAACCAGCAAGTGCACTGGGTCGTCCAAGTAATAAACCTTACGTGAGTAAGGGTCGATCCCACGGAGATTGTTAGTAATGAAGCAAGCTATGGTCATCTTGTAAATCTTAGTCAGGCAAACTCAGATATATATGGTGATGAACGAAAATAACATAAAAGATAAAGATAGTGATACTTATGTAATTCATTGGTGTAAGAGCTTCAGACAAGTGTATGAAGATGCCTTCCCTTCCGTCTCTCTCTGCTTTCCTACAGCCTTCATCCAATCCTTTCTTACTCCTTTCCATGGCAAGCTCGTATAGGGTCTCACTGTTGTCAGCAGCTACCTCCCATCCTCTCAGTGAAAGCGATTGCATATGCCCCTGTCACGGTCATAGCGGAATTCATCTGTCGGTTCTCAATCAGGCCGGAATAGAATCCAGTGATTCTTTTGCGTCTGTCACTAACGCCCCGCCCTCAGGGTTTGAAGCACGTCACAGTCATTCAATCATTGAATCCTACTCAGAATACCACAGACAAGGTTTAGACCTTCCGGATTCTCTTGAATGCCGCCATCAGGTCCTGCCTATACCACGAAGATTCCGGTTAAAGAATCCAAGAGATATTCACTAAGCCTCAGATGCTTGTAGAACAAGAGTGGTTGTCAGTCACTTTGTTCATGAGTGAGAATGATGATGAGCGTCAATCATCACCTTCATCATGTTGAAGAACAAGTGATATCTTGGTAAAAGAACAAGCGGAGTTGAATAGAAGAACAATAGTAATTGCATTAATACTCGAGGTACAGCAGAGCTTCACACCCTTAATCTATGGTGTGTAGAAACTCCACCGTTGAAAATACATAAGCATAAGGTCCAGGCATGGCCGAATGGCCAGCCTCCCAAAGATCTAAGATAGCATAAAAGTGAAGATAGCTACCAAAGTCTACTAATACAATAGTAAAAGGTCCTATTAATAGTAAACTAGTAACCTAAGGTGTACAGAAATGAGTAAATGACATAAAAATCCACTTCCGGGCCCACTTGGTGTGTGCTTGGGCTGAGCAATCAAGGAAATTCGTGTAGAGACCTTTTCTGGAGTTAAACGCCAGCTCCCATGCCAGTTTTAACTCCAACTTTTATTCCTGTTCCGGCGTTTAACGCTGGAATTCCTGAGGCCGGATTGCTTCGCGGGTTTGGGCCATCAAATCTTGGACAAAGTATGGACTATATATTGCTGGAAAGCCCTGGATGTCTACTTTCCAACGCCGTTGAGAGCGCGCCAATTGGGCTTCTGTAGCTCCAGAAAATCCACTTCGAGTGCAGGGAGGTCAGAATCCAACAGCATCTGCAGTCCTTTTTGGTCTCTGAATCAGATTTTGCTCAGGTCCCTCAATTTCAGCCAGAAAATACCTGAAATCACAGAAAAACACACAAACTCATAGTAAAGTCCAGAAAAGTGAATTTTAAATAAAAACTAATAAAAATGTACTAAAATCTAACTAAAAGATATCAAAAACATACTAAAAACAATGCCAAAAAGTATACAAATTATCCGCTCATCACAACACCAAACTTAAATTGTTGCTTGTCCTCAAGCAACTGAAAATCAAATAAGATCAAAAGAAGAGAATATGCAATGAATTCCAAAAACATCTGTGAAGATCAGTATTAATTAGATGAGCGGGGCTTTTAACCTTCTGTCTCTGAACAGTTTTGGCATCTCAATCTATCCCTTGAAATTCAGAATGGTTGGCTTCTTTAGGAACTCAGAGTCCAGATAGTGTTAATGATTCTCCTAGTAAAGTATGATGATTCTTGAACATAGCTATTTATTGAGTCTTGGCTGTGGCCCAAAGCACTCTGTCTTCCAGTATTACCACCGGATACATACATGCCACAGACACATAATTGGGTGAACCTTTTCAGATTGTGACTCAGCTTTGCTAAAGTCCCCAATTAGAGGTGTCCAGGGTTCTTAAGCACACTCTTATTTGCCTTGGATCACAACTTTATTTCTTTTCTTTTTCTTTCTTTTCTCTTTTTTTTTTTTTTTTTTTTTGAATAGCTTTTTCTTGCTTCAAGAATCATTTTATTGATTTTTCAGATCCTCAGTAACA
Organism: Arachis stenosperma; assembly: GCF_014773155.1. Taxonomy (NCBI): domain Eukaryota; kingdom Viridiplantae; phylum Streptophyta; class Magnoliopsida; order Fabales; family Fabaceae; genus Arachis; species Arachis stenosperma. The sequence goes on from NC_080382.1 coordinate 117,506,167, forward strand.
TGTCTCCTTTTTCATCATTCTTTCAAGAGCCAACATTCATGAACCACAAATTCAAGATACATATGCACTGTTTACACATACATTCAGAGAACAAAAATATTGCCACCACATCAAAATAATTAAACTATTATAAAATTCAAAATTCATGCAATTCTTCCTTTTTCAATTAAGCACATTTTTATTCAAGAAAGGTGATGGATTCATAGGACATTCATAACTTTAAGGCATAGACACTAAGACACTAATGATCACAAGACACAAACATGGATAACCATAAGCATAAAAATTCGATAAACAGAAGAACAAATAACAAGGAAATCAAAGAACGGGTCCACCTTAGTGATGGCGGCTCTTTCTTGCTCTTGAAGATCCTATGGAGTGCTTGAGCTCCTCAATGTCTCTTCCTTGTCTTTGTTGCTCCTCCCTCATGATTCTTTGATCTTCTCTAATCTCATGAAGGATGATGGAGTGTTCTTGGTGCTCCACCCTTAGTTGTCCCATGTTGGAACTCAACTCTCCTAGGGAGGTATTCAGTTGCTCCCAATAGTTTTGTGGAGGAAAACTCATTCCTTGAGGAATCTCAGGGATCTCATGATGAGTAGGGTCCCTTGTATACTCCATCCTTTTCTTGGTGATGGGCTTGTCCTTGCCACAGTGGAGGTCTTGTCTGCCACTTTATAGAGTTCTTGAGCTATAACCTCATGAACCTCTATTTCCTCTCCAATCATGATACTATGGATCATGATGGCCCGGTCTATGGTAACTTCGGACCGGTTGCTAGTGGGAATGATTGAGCGTTGTATGAACTCTAACCATCCTCTAGCCACGGGCTTGAGGTCATGCCTTCTCAATTGGACCGGCTTTCCTCTTGAATCTTGCTTCCATTGTGCGCCCTCTTCACATATGACTGTGAGGACTTGGTCCAACCTTTGATCAAAGTTGACCCTTCTAGTGAAAGGATGCTCATCTCCTTGCATCATAGGCAAGTTGAACGCCACCCTCACACTCTCCGGACTAAAATCCAAGTATTTCCCCCGAACCATAGTGATATAATTCTTTGGATTCGGGTTCACACTTTGGTCATGGTTCTTTGTGATCCATGCATTGGCATAGAACTCTTGAACCATCAAGATTCCAACTTGTTGAATGGGGTTGGTGAGAACTTCCCAACCTCTTCTTTGGATCTCATGGCGGATCTCCGGATATTCACCCTTTTTGAGTAAAAAGGGGACTTCGGGGATCACCTTCTTCAAGGCCACAACTTCATAGAAGTGGTCTTGATGCACCTTTGAGAGGAATCTATCCATCTCCCATGACTCGGAGGTGGAAGCTTTTGCCTTCCCTTTCCTCTTTCTAGAGGTTTCTCCGGCCTTTGGTGCCATAATGGTTATGGAAAAACGAAAAAGCAATGCTTTTACCACACCAAACTTAAAATGTTTGCTCGTCCTCGAGCAAAAGAAGAAAGAAAGGAGTAGAAGAAGAAGAAATGAGGAAGAGGGGGAGGGTAGTGTGTTCGGCCAAAGGGGGAAGAAGTGGTCTTTAGGTTGTGTGAAAATGAAGGGTTGAAGAAGGGTATTTATAGGAGAGAGGGGGGTAAAGGTTCGGCCATTTGAGGGTGGGTTTGGGAGGGAAAGTGGTTTGAATTTGAAGGGTGAGGTTGGTGGGGTTTTATGAAGGATGGATGTGAGTGGTGAAGAGAAAGATGGGATTTGATAGGTGAGGGGTTTTTGGGGAAAAGGTATTGAGGTGATTGGTGAATGGGGGAAGAAGAGAGAGAGTGATGGTAGGGTCCTGTGGAGTCCACAGATCCTGTAGTGTCAAGGAAAAGTCATCCTTGCACCAAATGGCATCAAAATCCACGTTTTGACCCATTTCTGGCGTTAAACGCCGGGCTGGTGCCCATTCCTGGCGTTTAACGCCAGGTTGTTGCCCTTTACTGGCGTTTAACGCCAGTCTGGTGCCCTTTTCTGGCGTTAAACGCCCAGAAAGGTGCCAGACTGGGCGTTAAACGCCCAACTGCTAGGCTGACTGGCGTTTGAACGCCAGCAGCATCTTCCTCCAGGGTGTGCTGTTTTTCTTCCTGTTTTTCATTTTGTTTTTGCTTTTTTCATTGTTTTTGTGACTTCTTATGATCATCAACCTACAAAAAAAAGATAAAATAACAAAAGAAAATAATTAATTATAAAACATTGGGTTGCCTCCCAACAAGCGCTTCTTTAGTGTCATTAGCTTGACAGAGGACTCCCATGGAGCCTCAGAAACACTCAGAACCTTGTTGAAACCTCCCAACACCAAACTTAGAGTTTGAATGTGGGGTTTCAACACCAAACTTAGATTTTGGTTGTGGCCTCCCAACACCAAACTTAGAGTTTGACTGTGGGGGCTCTGCTTGGCTCTGTTTTGAGAGAAGCTCTTCATGCTTCTTCTCCATGATGATAGAGGGATATCCTTGGGCCTTAAACACCATGGATTCTTCATTCACTTGAATGATCAACTCTCCTCTATCAACATCAATCACAGCCTTTGCTGTGGCTAGGAATGGTCTGCCAAGGATGATGGATTCATCCATGCACTTCCCAGTCTCTAGGACTATGAAATCAGTAGGAATGTAATGGTTTTCAACCTTAACCAGAACATCCTCTACAAGTCCATGGGCTTGTTTTCTTGAGTTGTCTGCCATTTCTAGTGAGATTTTTGCAGCTTGCACCTCAAAGATCCCTAATTTCTCCATTACAGAGAGGGGCATGAGGTTTACACTTGACCCTAAGTCACACAAGGCCTTCTTGAAGGTCATGGTGCCTATGGTACAAGGTATAGAAAACTTCCCAGGATCCTGCCTCTTTTGAGGCAGTTTCTGCCTAGACAGGTCATCCAGTTCTTGGTGAGCAAGGGAGGTTCATCTTCCCAAGTCTCATTTCCAAATAACTTGTCATTTAGCTTCATGATTGCTCCAAGGTATTTAGCAACTTGCTCTTCAGTGACATACTCATCCTCTTCAGAGGAAGAATACTCATCAGAGCTCATGAAAGGCAGTAGCAAGTCCAAGGGAATCTCTATGGTCTCAGTCTGAGCCTCAGATTCCCAAGGTTCCTCATTGGGGAACTCATTAGAGGCCAGTGGACGTCCAGTGAGGCCTTCCTCAGTGGCGTTCACTGCCTCTTCTTCCTCCCAGAATTCGGCCATGTTTATGGCTTTGCACTCTCCTTTTGGATTTTCTTCAGTGTTACTTGGGAGAGTGCTTGGAGGAAGTTCAGTAATTTTCTTGCTCAGCTGACCCACTTGTCCTTCCAAATTCCTAATGGAAGATCTAGTTTCAGTCATGAAACTTTGAGTGGTTTTGATCAGATCAGAGACCATGGTTGCTAAGTCAGAATTATTCTGCTTAGAGCTCTCTGTCTGTTGCTGAGAAGATGATGGAAAAGGCTTGCCATTGTTAAACCTGTTTCTTCCACCATTGTTATTGAAACCTTGTTGAGGTCTCTCGTGATTCTTCCATGAAAGATTTGGGTGATTTCTCCATGAAGAATTATAGGTGTTACCATAGGGTTCTCCTAGGTAATTTACCTCTTCCATGGAAGGGTTCTCAGGATCATAAGCTTCTTCCTCAGATGAAGCTTCCTTAGTACTGTTTGGTGCATTTGCATTCCAGACAGACTTTGAGAAATCAAATTGACTTGTTGAGTCAATATTTATTCTGGGCCAAAATGGCATTCAGAGTGTCAATATCAAGAACTCCTTTCTTCTGACTAGTCCCATTGTTCACAGGATTTCTTTCAGAAGTGTACATGAATTGGTTATTTACAACCATTTCAATCAGTTCTTGAGCTTCAGTAGGCGTCTTCTTCAGATGAAGAGATCCTCCTGCAGAGCTATCCAAGGACATCTTAGATAGTTCAGAGAGACCATCATAGAAAATACCTATGATGCTCCATTCAGAAAGCATGTCTGAGGGACATCTTCTGATTAATTGTTTGTATCTTTCCCAAGCTTCATAGAGGGATTCTCCATCCTTCTGTCTGAAGGTTTGGACTTCCACTCTAAGCTTACTCCATCTTTGTGGTGGAAAGAACTTTGCCAAGAAGGCATTGACTAGCTTTTCCCAAGAGTCCAGGCTTTCTTTAGGTTGAGAATCCAACCATATTCTAGCTCTGTCTCTTACAGCAAAAGGGAATAGCATCAGTCTATAGACCTCAGGGTTAACCCCATTAGTCTTGACTGTGTCACAGATTTGCAAGAATTCAGCTAAGAACTGATGAGGATCTTCCATTGGAAGTCCATGGAACTTGCAATTCTGTTGCATTAGAGAAACTAATTGAGGCTTAAGCTCAAAGTTGTTTGCTCCAATGGCAGGGATAGAGATGCTTCTCCCATAAAAATCAGGAGTAGGTGCAGTAAAGTCACCCAGCACCTTCCTTGCATTGTTTGCATTGTTGTTGTTTTCTGCTGCCATGTTTTCTTCCTTGAAGAATTCGGTCAGGTCCTCTAAAGAGAGTTGTGCTTTGGCTTCTCTTAGCTTTCTCTTCAAAGTCCTTTCAGGTTCAGGATCAGCTTCAACAAGAATGCCTTTGTCCTTGCTCCTGCTCATATGAAAGAGAAGGGAACAAGAAAATGTGGAATCCTCTATGTCACAGTATAGAGATTCCTTTAAGTGTCAGAGGAAAAGAGAAATAGAAAGAAGAAGGAGAAGATAAATTCGAACTTTAGTTAGATAAGGTTCGAATTGTGCATTGAGAAGGAGTGGCACTCCATAAATAGAAGGATGTGGGAAGGAGGGAAGTTTATTTTCGAAAATCAAGTGAAAAATTTTGAAGTTATTTTGAAAAACATTAATTAATTTTCGAAAATAAAAGTGGAAAAGAAATTAAGTGATTTTTGAAAAAGAATTTGAAATTAGAAATTAAAAAGATTTGATTGAAAGTTATTTTGAAAAAGATGTGGTTAAGAAGATATGAAAAAAAAAATGTGATTGAGAAGATATGATTTGAAAACTATTTGAAAAGATATGATTTTAAAAACAATTTGAAAAGATATGATTTTAAAAATTGATGACTTGCCTAACAAGAAAAGATATGATTCAAACATTAAAAACCTTTCTCAACAGAAAAGGTAACAAATTTGAGATGTTCAATCAAATCATTAATTGTTAGTAAGTATCTTTTAAAAAGGAAAGAAATTGATTTTGAAAACATTTGATTGAAAAGATTTGATTTGAAAAAGATTTGATTTTGAAAAACTAAAAAAAATTTGATTTTGAAAACAAAATCTTCTCCCTAGCACCATCCTGGCGTTAAACGCCCAGAATGGTATACATTCTGGCGTTTAACGCCCAAAATGCACCCTTTTTGGGCGTTAAACGCCCAACCAGGTACCCTGGCTGGCGTTTAAACGCCAGTCTGCCTTCTTCACTGGGCATTTTTGAATGCTCAGCTTTTTCTGTATAATTCCTCTGCAGCATGTTTTGAATCTTCAATTCTTTGTATCATTGACTTGAAAGGACACAAATTAAAAATATTTTTGGATTTTTGATAATCAAAATGCAAAAGGAATCAATTAACAATGCATGCAAGACACCAAACTTAGCAGTTTGTGTACTACTGACACTAACAACATGAAAATGCATATGAGACACACAAAATACTTCAAGTCAATAGAATTCAAAGATCAAAACAAAGAAATCTATGCATGGATTCGAAAAATATAACAAAAACATGCATTTGACACTAAACTTAAGATGAGACTCTAGACTCAAACAAGAAATATTTTTGGGATTTTATGGTTTTGCAAAATTTTTTGTATTTTTCGAAAATTAAGTGAAAAAAAAGTATCAAAATTCTTAATGAGAATTCCAGGAATCAGTGCAATGCTAGTCTAAGGCTCCGGTCCAGGAATTAGACATGGCTTCACAGCCAGCCAAGCTTTCAAAGAAAGCTTCGGTCCAAAACACTAGACATGACCAAGGTCAGCCAAGCCTTAGCAAATCACTGCTCCAACAGCAAGATTGATACGAAATCAACAAGCTCTTGTGGTGATAAGTTGAAACCTCGGTCTAATCAGATTAGACATGGCTTCTCAGCCAGCCAGATTTCAACAAATCATCATGAAACTCTAGAATTCACCTTCAAGAATTTCGAAAAAAAATACCTAATCTAAGCAACAAGATGAACCGTTAGTTGTCCAGCCTAAACAATCCCCGGCAACGGCGCCAAAAACTTGGTGCGCGAAATTGTGAACTATACTTTTTCACAACTCTCATAATCCCTGGTAATGGCTCCGAAAACTTGGTTGGGCGCTCAATACCATGGCATTACACAACTTCGCACAACTAACCAGCAAGTGCACTGGGTCGTCCAAGTAATAAACCTTACGTGAGTAAGGGTCGATCCCACGGAGATTGTTAGTAATGAAGCAAGCTATGGTCATCTTGTAAATCTTAGTCAGGCAAACTCAGATATATATGGTGATGAACGAAAATAACATAAAAGATAAAGATAGTGATACTTATGTAATTCATTGGTGTAAGAGCTTCAGACAAGTGTATGAAGATGCCTTCCCTTCCGTCTCTCTCTGCTTTCCTACAGCCTTCATCCAATCCTTTCTTACTCCTTTCCATGGCAAGCTCGTATAGGGTCTCACTGTTGTCAGCAGCTACCTCCCATCCTCTCAGTGAAAGCGATTGCATATGCCCCTGTCACGGTCATAGCGGAATTCATCTGTCGGTTCTCAATCAGGCCGGAATAGAATCCAGTGATTCTTTTGCGTCTGTCACTAACGCCCCGCCCTCAGGGTTTGAAGCACGTCACAGTCATTCAATCATTGAATCCTACTCAGAATACCACAGACAAGGTTTAGACCTTCCGGATTCTCTTGAATGCCGCCATCAGGTCCTGCCTATACCACGAAGATTCCGGTTAAAGAATCCAAGAGATATTCACTAAGCCTCAGATGCTTGTAGAACAAGAGTGGTTGTCAGTCACTTTGTTCATGAGTGAGAATGATGATGAGCGTCAATCATCACCTTCATCATGTTGAAGAACAAGTGATATCTTGGTAAAAGAACAAGCGGAGTTGAATAGAAGAACAATAGTAATTGCATTAATACTCGAGGTACAGCAGAGCTTCACACCCTTAATCTATGGTGTGTAGAAACTCCACCGTTGAAAATACATAAGCATAAGGTCCAGGCATGGCCGAATGGCCAGCCTCCCAAAGATCTAAGATAGCATAAAAGTGAAGATAGCTACCAAAGTCTACTAATACAATAGTAAAAGGTCCTATTAATAGTAAACTAGTAACCTAAGGTGTACAGAAATGAGTAAATGACATAAAAATCCACTTCCGGGCCCACTTGGTGTGTGCTTGGGCTGAGCAATCAAGGAAATTCGTGTAGAGACCTTTTCTGGAGTTAAACGCCAGCTCCCATGCCAGTTTTAACTCCAACTTTTATTCCTGTTCCGGCGTTTAACGCTGGAATTCCTGAGGCCGGATTGCTTCGCGGGTTTGGGCCATCAAATCTTGGACAAAGTATGGACTATTATATATTGCTGGAAAGCCCTGGATGTCTACTTTCCAACGCCGTTGAGAGCGCGCCAATTGGGCTTCTGTAGCTCCAGAAAATCCACTTCGAGTGCAGGGAGGTCAGAATCCAACAGCATCTGCAGTCCTTTTTGGTCTCTGAATCAGATTTTTGCTCAGGTCCCTCAATTTCAGCCAGAAAATACCTGAAATCACAGAAAAACACACAAACTCATAGTAAAGTCCAGAAAAGTGAATTTTAAATAAAAACTAATAAAAATGTACTAAAATCTAACTAAAAGATATCAAAAACATACTAAAAACAATGCCAAAAAGTATACAAATTATCCGCTCATCACATAGCTCCAATTAGATGAGCGGGACTAGTAGCTTTTTGCCTCCGAACAGTTTTGGCATCTCACTCTATCCTTTGAAGTTCAGAATGATTAGCATCTATAAGAACTCAGAACTCAGATAATGTTATTGATTCTCCTAGTTAAGTATATTGATTCTTGAACATAGCCAGTGTATGAGTCTTGGCTGTGGCCCAAAGCACTCTGTCTTCCAGTATTACCACCGGATACATACATGCCACAGACACATAATTGGGTGAACCTTTTTAGATTGTGACTCAGCTTTGCTAAAGTCCCCAATTAGAGGTGTCCAGGGTTCTTAAGCACACTCTTATTGCTTTGGATCACCACTTTATTCCTTTTCTTTTTCTTTTTCTTTCTTTTCTCTTTTTTTTTTGTATTCACTGCTTTTTCTTGCTTCAAGAATCAATTTGATGATTTTTCAGATCCTCAATAACAGTTCTCTTTCTCCTCATTCTTTCAAGAGCCAACAAATTTAACATTCTTAAAAACAACAAATTCAAGAGACATATGCACTGTTCAAGCATTCATTCAGAAAACAAAAAGTATTGTCACCACATCAAACTAATTCAACTAGTTTCAGAGATAAATTTTGAAATCCTGTACTTCTTGTTCTTTTGTGATTAAAGCATTTTTCTTTTAAGAAAGGTGATGGATTCATAGGACATTCATAGCTTTAAGGCATAAACTCAAATTTTATTAATTATTAACTAAGAACAAGACTCAAATATAGATAAAAATAAAGATAGGAATGGAAAACAAAACAAGAAAAACGAAAAAAAAAAATTTTGGCTCCTAATGATAGAGGTGTTCACAGAGTTAGGACTCAACAACCTTGATTTTGAGAAGTGGATGCTCCCTCAGCTTGAGAGGAGAGCTTTTGGCGTTTCATCTCTTGGATTTCACGCCCCTGCTTCTCTTGTTCCTTCAGCAATTTGCAGAGCATGAAGTTCTGATTCTGCTGTTCTTCCTTCAGTTGCTCCATAGTCTCTTGCAGCTTGTTAATAGATGCTTCTAGGCTGGACCAGTAGTCAATTCTTGGGAATTCAGGGAGGAATTCATGCGCCCTCCTCTTGATGGAGTTGTCTTGCACTTGTCCTTCCATTGACTTCTTGGTGATTGGGTGTTCAATGGGTATGAACTCATCTACTCCCATCTTCACCCCAGCCTCTTTACAGAGCAAGGAAATCAAGCTTGGGTAAGCCAGTTTGGCCTCAGTGGAATTCTTATTTGCAATGGTGTAGATCTCACAAGCAATCACATGATGAACCTCCACTTCTTTTCCAAGCATAATGCAGTGAATCATCACTGCTCTCTTGATGGTGACCTCAGAACGGTTGCTAGTGGGCAATATGGAACGCCCAATAAAGTCTAGCCAACCTCTTGCAATTGGCTTGAGGTCTCCCCTCTTGAGTTGGTTTGGGACACCCTTTGAATTGGTTATCCACTTAGTCCCAGGGAGGCAGATGTCCTCTAGAACTTGATCCAACCCTTTATCTACTCTCACCATCCTCCTATTGAAGGAATCAGGATCATCTTGTAGTTGAGGTAGTTTGAAGATTTCTCTTATTTTGTCCAGATGGAAGTACATAACTTTCCCTCTGACCATGGTTCTGTGGGTATGGTAAGCGGTTCCAGTCATTCTTTGCTTATCTGTTAGCCACAGATTTGAGTAGAATTCCTGAACCATGTTCCTTCCAACCTTTGTCTCAGGATTGGTCAGAACTTCCCAACCTCTGTTTCGAATTTGCTCTTGGATCTCCGGATATTCATCTTCTTTCAGATCAAATTTAACTTCCGGGATCACTGACCTCAGACCCATTATTTTGTGATAATGGTCTTCATGTTCTTTGGTTAAGAACTTCTCTTCATTCCAAAGATTCTTTGGATTAGTCTCTTTCTTTCCTCTTGAGTTGGTTTGTTTTCCCTTGGGAGCCATGATCTTGATAGATCTTAGCTTAGTGATCACGAAAAAGCACACCAAACTTAGAGATTTTGCTTGTCCTCAAGCAAAAAGAAAAGAAAGAAGAGAAGAGAGAGAGAGAGAAAGAGAGGAAATTCGAATGGTGTGAGGAAGGAGGGGTGAGGAACGTTCATTTATAGAGTGGGGGGAGGAGAATTTCGAAAACAAAAGAGAGATTTGAAAGGAAATTTGAAAAGATTTTAAAAAAAATTTGAGAAAAGGGTGAGTTTTTGAAGAAGATTTGAGATTATTTTGAAATAGATTTGAAGAATGGTTTTGATTTGTGAAGATTTGAAAGTGATTGATGAAAGGTTGAAGTGCATTTATGTAGAGGATTATGGGTAAAAAGAGGAAAGTTTGAAAAAATTTGAGTTGAAAACAAAAATGTGGTCCCCCACCTTTCTGGCGTTAAACGCCCAGAATGGCACCCATTCTGGCGTTTAACGCCCACTTGGCACCCCTTTTGGGCGTTTAACGCCCAGCCAGGTACCCTGGCTGGCGTTAAACGCCAGAAAACCTTCCTCACTGGGCGTTTTTCTGAACGCCCAGTGATGCTGCACACCTGGCGTTAAACGCCCAGAATGGTGCCCATTCTGGCGTTTAACGCCCAGAATGGTACCATTACTGGCGTTAAACGCCCAGAATGGTGCCCATTCTGGCGTTTAACGCCCAAAATGCCCCTTACTGGCGTTTTTTCGCCAGTAAGCTCATTTTCTCTGCTTTTTGAGCTGAATCCTTCTGTAACTCTGTGAATTCCTTCATTTTTGATACTTGCCTCTGTAAGAACAAATCATACAACCTACTAATGACTGGGTTGCCTCCCAGTAAGCGCTTCTTTACTGTCTTTAGCTGGACTTTCACTGAGAATCACTCAAGCCTCAGTTTTGAGCATTCCTGCTCAAAATTTCCTTCAAGATAATGCTTGATCCTCTGTCCATTAACAATGAACTTCTTGTCAGAATCAATATCCTGAAGCTCAACATATCCGTATGGGGAGACTCCTGTAATCACATACGGACCCCTCCATCGGGATTTGAGTTTTCCTGGAAACAGCTTGAGCCTGGAGTTGAAGAGCAGAACTTTTTGTCCTGGCTCAAAGACTCTGGTTGACAATCTCTTGTCATGCCATTTCTTTGCCTTTTCCTTATAAATTTTTGCATTCTCAAAGGCATTGAGTCTGAACTCTTCTAGCTCATTTAGCTGGAGCAGTCTTTTCTCACCAGCTAACTGTGCATCCATGTTTAGGAATCTGGTTGCCCAGTAGGCTTTGTGTTCCAGTTCCACAGGCAAATGACAGGCCTTCCCATACACCAATTGGTATGGAGAGGTTCCTATAGGAGTCTTGAATGCTGTTCTGTATGCCCACAGAGCATCATCCAAGCTTTTTGCCCAATCCTTTCTTCGGGCTATCACAGTCCGTTCCAGGATTCTTTTTAGTTCTCTGTTAGAGACTTCAGCTTGCCCATTTGTCTGTGGATGATACGGAGTTGCCACTTTATGGCTGATTCCATATCTAACCATAGCAGAGTATAGCTGTTTATTGCAGAAATGAGTGCCCCCATCACTGATTAGCACTCTGGGAACGCCAAATCTGCTGAAAATGTTCTTCTGGAGGAATTTCAGTACGGTCTTAGTATCATTAGTGGGTGTAGCAATTGCTTCTACCCACTTAGATACATAGTCCACTGCCACCAGAATGTAAGTGTTTGAGTATGATGGTGGGAACGACCCCATGAAGTCAATTCCCCATACATCAAACAATTCTATCTCTAATATCCCTTGTTGAGGCATGGCATATCCGTGAGGCAGATTACCAGCTCTTTGGCAACTGTCACAGTTACGCACAAACTCTCGGGAATCTTTATAGAGAGTAGGCCAGTAGAAGCCGCATTGGAGGACTTTAGTGGCTGTTCGCTCACTTCCAAAATGTCCTCCATACTGTGATCCATGGCAGTGCCATAGGATCCTCTGTGCTTCTTCTCTGGGTACACACCTGCGGATCATTCCGTCAGCACATCTCTTAAAGAGATATGGTTCATCCCAGAGGTAGTACTTGGCATCTGAAATTAATTTCTTTCTCTGCACACTGCTGTACTCCTTGGGTATGAACCTTACAGCTTTATAATTTGCAATGTCTGCAAACCATGGAGCTTCCTGAATGGCAAAGAGTTGCTCATCTGGGAAAGTCTCAGAGATCTCAGTAGAAGGGAGGGACGCCCCAGCTACTGGTTCTATCCGGGACAGATGATCAGCCACTTGGTTCTCTGTCCCTTTTCTGTCTCTTATTTCTATATCAAACTCTTGCAGAAGCAACACCCATCTTATAAGCCTGGGTTTTGAATCCTGCTTTGTGAGTAAGTATTTAAGAGCAGCATGGTCTGTGTACACAATCACCTTTGATCCCACTAAGTAGGATCTAAACTTGTCAATGGCATAGACCACTGCAAGTAATTCTTTTTCTGTGGTTGTGTAATTCTTCTGTGCATCATTTAGAACACGGCTAGCATAATAAATGACATGCAGAAGTTTGTTATGCCTCTGTCCCAACACTGCACCAATGGCATGATCACTGGCATCACACATTAATTCAAATGGTAATGCCCAATCTGGTGCAGAGATGACTGGTGCTGTGACCAGTTTAGCTTTCAGGGTCTCAAATGCCTGCAAACACTGTGTGTCAAACACAAATGGTGTGTCAGCAGCTAACAGGTTACTCAAAGGTTTAGCAATTTTCGAAAAATCCTTGATAAACCTTCTATAGAATCCTGCATGCCCCAGAAAGCTTCTGATTGCCTTAACATTGGCAGGTGGTGGTAATTTTTCAATTACCTCTACCTTTGCCTTATCCACCTCTATTCCCTTGCTTGAAATTTTGTGCCCAAGGACAATTCCTTCAGTCACCATAAAGTGACATTTCTCCCAGTTTAAAACCAGGTTGGTCTCTTGGCATCTTTTCAGGACAAGTGATAGGTGGTTAAGACAGGAGCTAAATGAGTCTCCATATACTGAGAAGTCATCCATGAAGACTTCCAGAAATTTCTCTACCATATCTGAGAAGATAGAGAGCATGCACCTTTGGAAGGTTGCAGGTGCATTGCATAGACCAAAAGGCATTCTCCTATAGGCAAACACGCCTGAAGGGCAGGTGAATGCTGTTTTCTCTTGGTCCTGAGGGTCTACTGCAATTTGGTTGTAACCTGAATAGCCATCCAAAAAGCAGTAGTAGTCATGGCCAGCTAGTCTTTCTAGCATTTGGTCTATGAATGGTAAAGGAAAATGATCCTTTCTGGTGGCTGTATTGAGTCTTCTGTAGTCAATACACATGCGCCACCCTGTGACTGTCCTTGTAGGAACCAGTTCATTTTTTTCATTATGAACCACTGTCATGCCTCCCTTTTTGGGAACAACTTGGACAGGGCTCACCCAGGGGCTATCAGAAATAGGATAAATAATCCCAGCCTCCAGTAATTTAGTGACCTCTTTCTGCACCACCTCCTTCATGGCAGGATTTAGCCTCCTCTGTGGTTGGACCACTGGTTTGGCATTATCCTCCAACAGGATCTTGTGCATGCATCTAGCTGGGCTAATACCCTTGAGATCACTTATGGACTACCCAAGAGCTGTCTTGTGTGTCCTTAGCACTTTAATCAGTGCTTCCTCTTCCTGTGGATTTAAAGCTGAGCTTATAATCACTGGAAAAGTGTCACCCTCTCCTAGAAATGCATATTTCAGGGATGGTGGTAGTGGTTTGAGTTCAGGCTTAGGAGGTTTATCCTCCTTCTGAGGAATTTTCGAAAATTCCTTTGCCTCCTCTGGCTCTTCCTGATCAGTTTGAGTATCCTTGAAGATGTCCTCAAGCTCTGATTCTAGGCTTTCAGCCATATTGATCTCTTCTACCAGAGAGTCAATAATGTCAGCGTCCATGCAGTCCTCTGGTGTGTCTGGATGCTGCATAGCTTTTACAGCATTCAACTTGAACTCATCCTCATTGACTCTCAAGGTTACTTCCCCCTTTTGTACATCAATGAGAGTTCGTCCAGTTGCTAGGAAAGGTCTTCCTAGAATGAGAGTTGCACTTTTGTGCTCCTCCATTTTCAGCACCACAAAGTCAGTTGGAAAGGCAAATGGCCCAACCTTGACAATCATGTCCTCTATTATGCCTGATGGGTGTTTAATGGAGCCATCAGCAAGTTGGAGGCATATCCTGGTTGGTTTGACTTCTCCAATCAACCCAAGCTTTCGGATAGTGGATGCAGGTATTAAATTGATACTTGCTCCAAGATCACATAAGGCTATCTTGGTGTAAGTGCCTTCCAATGTGCATGGTATCAGAAAGCTTCTAGGATCTTGAAGCTTTTCTGGTAAGCTTTTTAGAATGACTGCACTGCATTCTTCAGTGAGAAACACTTTTTCAGTTTCTCTCCAATCCTTCTTATGACTTAAGATTTCCTTCATGAACTTAGCATAAGAAGGTATTTGCTCAAGTGCCTCTGCAAATGGAATCTTTATTTCAAGAGTCCTTAAATAATCTGCAAAGCGGGCAAATTGCTTATCATGTTCCGCCTTGCGGAGTTTCTGAGGATAAGGCATCTTGGCTTGATATTCTTCAACCTTAGATGCTGCAGGTTTATTCCTTACAGAAGTGGTTGAAGAAGCCTTGTTAGAGGGATTACTGTCAGCACTCTCAGGTGTCTGATTTTCCCTTGGCGTTTGGATGCCAGGAATGGGTGGAAAATGGGCGTTTAACGCCAACTTTTCCCCCTTTTCTGGCGTTTGAACGCCAGAACTGGGCAAGGAATGGGCGTTTAACGCCAACTTTCCTTCCCTTTCTGGCGTTTGAACGCCAATATTCCTCTCTGGGCTCTTACTGTCCTCAGAGGGATTTTGAACAGTGGGTTGGTTGTCCTCTGTCATTTGTTCCTTATTTGGCTTTTTGCTCTTTTGAACAGTGTTATTCAAGGTCTTTCCACTCCTCAATTGAACTGCTTGGCACTCCTCTGTTATCTGTTTAGATATTTGCTGTTTTGCTTGATTCAACTGTAGTTCTATGCTCTTATTAGCAACTTTAGTTTCATGGAGCATCTCTTTAAATTCTGCTAACTGTTCTGTCATCAGGAGCAGTTGTTGATTAAGCTCCATTATCTGTTCTTGAGGATTAGAGTCAGTGACTACTGTCATGACTTCCTCTTCTGGAGAGAACTCATTACTAGAGTACAGATATTGGTTTCTAGCAACAGTGTCTATAAGCTCTTGAGCTTCTTCAATTGTCTTCCTCATGTGTATAGATCCACCAGCTGAGTGGTCTAAAGACATCTGAGCTTTTTCTGTAAGCCCATAGTAGAAAATGTCTAACTGGACCCACTCTGAAAACATTTCAGAGGGACATTTCCTTAGCATACCTCTATACCTCTCCCAGGCATTATAAAGGGATTCATGATCCTCTTGTTTAAAGCCTTGGATGTCCAGCCTTAGCTGTGTCATCCTCTTTGGAGGGTAAAAATGATTCAGGAATTTATCTGATAACTGTTTCCATGTCTTTATGCTTGCTGTAGGTTGGTTATTTAACCACCTTTTAGCTTGATCTTTTACAGCAAATGGAAACAGTAATAGTCTGTAGACATCCTGATCTACCTCTTTATCATGCACTGTGTCAGCAATTTGTAAGAACTGTGCCAGAAACTCAGTAGGTTCTTCCTCTGGAAGACCGGAATACTGGCAATTTTGCTGCACTATGATAATGAGTTGAGGGTTTAGCTCAAAGCTGCTTGCTTTGATGGGAGGTACACAGATGCTACTCCCATATGCAGCTGTACTGGGGTTGGCATAAGACCCCAGAGTCCTCTTGGACTGATTAATTCCACTTAAGTCCATAATGGACAAAAGGGAAATGAGAATAATTGCAAAGAGATAAATTTTTGTTTATTTTTATTTTTTTTTGAAATAACCGAAAAAAAGAAAATTTAAAATAAAATAAAATAAGATAAAAGAAAAATAGAATAAAGTTCGAAAATTTAAAAATAAAATAGGATCAAAGCAAATTGAGAACTGAATCAATTAGTCAAAAAAAAGATTTTGAAAACAGCAATTAAAAAGATATGATTGAAAAATTTTTATGAAAAAGATTTGATTCTTAAAAAGAGGAAAGAGAAAAACACAAAAAGACACCAAACTTAAAATTTTAGAAAATCAAACACTAATTTTTTTCGAAAATTTTAAAGGAAAAACACAAAGAGGACACCAAACTTAGAACTTTTATGAATCAAAAAGGGACTAAGAACAAGAAAAATTCGAAAATCAAAAGAAAAACAACAGCATGCAATTGACACCAAACTTAAAATATGAACTAGACTCAATTAAAAGACTCTAAACCAACAAAAATAAAACAGTCCTAATCTAAGCAACAAGATAAGCCGTCAGTTGTCCAAACTCGAACAATCCCCGGCAACGGCGCCAAAAACTTGGTGCACGAAATTGCAATAACACTTTTGCAATCCCGCACAACTAACCAGCAAGTGCACTGGGTCGTCCAAGTAATACCTTGCGTGAGCAAGGGTCGATCCCACGGAGATTGTCGGCTTGAATCAAGCTATGGTTATCTTGTAAATCTTAGTCAGGAGATCAGAAATTATCAGGATTGATTGTAAAAAGCAAAAGGACATGAAATGGTTACGTGTACTGCAGTAATGGAGAATGGGTTGAGGTTTGGAGATGCTCCATCTTCTGAATCTCTGCTTTCCTACTGTCTTCTTCATCAAACACGCAAGTCTCCTTCCATGGCAAGCTCGTGTAGGGTCTCACTGTTGTCAGCAGCTACCTCCCATCCGCGCAGTGAAAGCTAATGCACACACTCTGTCACAGTGCTGCCAATCACCGGTTTGGTTCCCTCCTCTACCGGAATAGAATCACTCTTTTGCGTCTGTCACTAACGCCCAGTAGATTACAGGTTTGAAGCACATCACAGTCATTCAATCATTGAATCCTACTCAGAATACCACAGACAAGGTTTAGACCTTCCGGATTCTCTTGAATGCTGCCATCAGGTCCTGCCTATACCACGAAGATTCCGATTAAAGAACCCAAGAGATAACTACTCAATCTAAGATAGAACAGAGGTGGTTGTCAGGCACGTGTTCATAGTTGAGAATGATGATGATTGTCACGGATCATCACATTCATCCGGATTAAGAACAAGTGTTATCTTAGAATGGAAGCAAGCATGATTGAATAAGAAACAGTAGTAATTGCATTAATCCATCAAGACACAGCAGAGCTCCTCACCCCCAACCATGGGGTTTAGAGACTCATGCTATGGAAGACAACGTGTAAAATGTCATAAGGTTGCATAAGGTCCTGATTACAAAGTCAAAAGGTCATATTTGTAGTAAACTAGTATCCTAAGGTTTACAGAAATGAGTAAATGACAGAAAAATCTACTTCCGGGCCCACTTGGTGTGTGCTTGGGCTGAGCATTGAAGCTTTTATGTGTAGAGACGTTTTCTGGAGTTAAACGCCAGTTCTCATGCCAGTTTGGGCGTTTAACTCCAAGTTTTATGCCAGTTCCGGCGTTTAACGCTGGAATTTCTGTAGGTGACTTTGAGCGCCGGTTTGGGCCATCAAATCTTGGGCAAAGTATGGACTATTATATATTGCTGGAAAGCCCAGAATGTCTACTTTCCAACGCCGTTGAGAGCGCGCCAATTGGGCTTCTGTAGATCCAGAAAATCCGCTTCGAGTGCAGGGAGGTCAGAATCCAACAGCATCTGCAGTCCATTTTGGTCTCTGGATCAGATTTTTGCTCAGGACCCTCAATTTCAGTCAGAAAATACCTGAAATCACAGAAAAACACACAAACTCATAGTAAAGTCCAGAAAAGTGAATTTTAATTAAAAACTAATAAAAATATACTAAAAACTAACTAAAAGATGCTAAAAACATACTAAAAACAATGCCAAAAAGCATACAAATTATCCGCTCATCAGCGTGCGCTAAAAGGGACACAGCCCGACCTAAAAAAAGCCATGACCACACCTACGAATATTCTATGAGAAAAAGAATACGTCGAACAAAGCTAGCATCAAAAGCCACTTCGACCAAAGCAGGAAAATAAACCAACTCACAGGCAATCAAAAAAGAGGTCGGACAACAGAAAGCTCCAAACACTCTTAAGATTCTTGAAAAGTTCCAAAAGCTGCAGACAAGCATATCACAAAGAAACAAAGCTACTATAATAAAAGACTCAAGAGGCCACCCGAAAGTCGACCTCAAAGAGCTTAAGAAGCTACTTTTTTGTTTTTAAATTGAGTTGCTAAAGAAAAGCAACTAAAATATCCTAGCCAAACAAACCACAAATTACATAAATTAGAGTTCAAAAAACCCACAGACCGGGCTGTACAAAATACATCAAAGAAAAAGTTCATCAAGGGTCCAGGTTCTCCTCAATAGCAGCATCCTGAGTCGATGGGGGAAGTATGATCCTCGTAGGAATTGCATCTACAGTTCCATCATCCCGATTCAAGATCTGATCGTCGGGGTCAGACTCGGGCTGGCTGACCTCGGTAGCTGGAGTAGAAAAAGTCGGGGCAGCTGGAGCTTTAGCTGATGGCACGGGAGGCGGATCTACATCTTCGTCATCATCCGGGCCATCAGGAACAATCTTTCCATCTTCTATAAGATTGTCCAAACTGAAGAGAGTCAAGTCGAGCTCGGGCGCGAGAACTCGAACCTGAGCCTACAAATTTTCATAGGCAGCGGTCACACTGCCTACGAGATGGCCCTGGAGCTCGGCATAATCAGATTGAGCAGATTCCAACCTCTCCCTAAGCTCTATCATCTCACTATAAGTCTGGACATAGCTATCCTTCTGCTTCTGCGCCACTCCTCAGCCAGATTTGCAGAAGCTACTGCAGTAGTAGTCTGAGTCTTCTCACCCTCCAACTCCTTCTCCAGCTTTGCCACCTTTTTCTCAAGCTCCTCCTTCAATCCCTTGATCCTGTCAAATTCCGACTTTGCCTCCTCCATAAAAGTCTTTGTCGCATGAACCGGGATGTCCTGAGCAGTTTGGAACAAAGCTGCACCCATGTGTGCCATCTTAATACTACTCCGGTGATAAAATCCAGGTGGTGAAGAATGGACACGTCGTTCATAGGAAGTCGGCCATAAGGGGCAATTTTATTATTAACAAACCCCACAGCATCAAAATCAGGGGTGTCCAAGTTAAAAGGCTCAACAGTCCTCTGTCTTTTTGGAAGAGGGCCGGCAGTGGGAGAAGAGGTAGCAGCAGAAGTATGGGGAGGATCAACTAAATGAACCTGAGGAGTAGGGATCACCCTCCTCGGCCCAAAAGCACCCGAGGTCGGCTTCTTAGGAGGAACCTGAGAGGATCTCTCCCCAGCAGCCTTGGTCGAGACGTTCTGGGCAGTCGTAGCTTTCCTCGACTTCTTAAAGGCCTTCATGGAATCATTGTTTTTAACCATCTCTAAAAAAGCACAGCAAAACACCAAGTTACAAAAACTGGAAGAAAAAGAAACAAAAGAGAGTAAAAGCAATAAAAGAAGTCGACCACTACCCAGCTCAGCTCGGAGAAGGGAGGGGTCCCCTAAGAATCTCTTTGTGTCGAGATAGGGGGTTGCCCCCAAATCTCCTCCAACACACTTACAAAAGCCTGCTCAACCTCATCAAGCATCTCCCACGAATATCTAGGCACCACAACATTCTTTTGCCAACATAAGGGGAAGACAGGTTCATTATTCGACTCTAAGAAAAATGGTCGAGCTCCCTCAACAGCTCGGACCTTAAAAAAGTAGTTCTTAAAATCCCTAAAGGACTCGTCATACATAGAAAAAACTTTCTTTCCTTGGGCAGACCGGAAAGATATTCAAGAAGCTTTCTTTTTGAAAGTCCCAGGTTTGGTCAAAACAAAGAGGTAAAGAAAGAGGGTTTGAGAAGGCTTGACATCCAACTCTTGGCACAGCAGCTGAAAAATCTTAATTAAGCCCCAGGAGTTTGGATGAAGCTGGGACGGAGCTACATTACATGACCACAGCAAGTTGGTCTCGAAAGAGGTAAAAGGAAGGGTAATGTACAGTTGGCTAAAAAAGTAATCATAGGCATAAAAGAAGGGGCATTCCCATTGGGTCAAAGAAGGAAAACAAACCCTCTCATCGGAGTCAGGCGCTACCAGCTCATAGTTCTTCTCCTGATCCCTACTACTACAGATACGGTGATGTTTTCTAAGCTCCACACAATACTCAGAATTTACCACAGAAACACACATCAGCACGAGGGAGTCTAGCTAGTCCGACATGCCCTTGGGAACTTTGGAAGATGTCTCAACAATATTTTTGCGAGAAGACATGGGTCAACTAGTCCTACAGAGAGAAAAAGAAAGAAGGGGTTACTAACTGTTCATACCCTGGGTCGAGCTGTCCGACCCGGGATGTTCTACAAGACAAAGCGACCGACCTCTTCAGGTCAGGACAACCCGACCTCTTCTCAAAGAGCTCGGCCAAAGTCACAGAAAAGCCCAAACAAAGGGTCCAAATAGGGGAACGCACCCCAAATCCAAGGGTAGCCCAAGCCCATAGAGATGAAGGCGGTTCCCTTAAAGATGACCTCACTTAAAGATAAGATAAAGATAAGATAAGATAACTAACTTATCTTATCCGCATGAGGCCACATCTCACCATTATAAATACACTGGAGCACCCAGGTATAACTCATACTCTGATTCAACTCAATGCTTGCTTAATACCCTTGCCAACTTAAGCATCGGAGTCCCTTGCAGGTTCCCCCCACCCTCCGGGGACAAAGGATCAGCACCACCACCAAGTCCAACAAGTCGGACACATCAGCTCCGGCCGCCGTACACCTACCGGACACGTCGGCTCTGACCAACACAGAAGATCTCATCCGAGATCGACCTACAGTTTCAGGTAACCCTCGGAACATTGGTGCCGTTGCCGGGGAACCTGGAAGTCATCCCATTAACATGGCGGATGACCATAACAACGACCACGATTCAGGTTTGGAAGACAGAACGCCGCATAAAAACGCGGACACGATACTCAAAGATACTCCAGAAACCAACGGAGACAAAAATTCATCAAATCCAGGAGTAATAGAAGCACTTCAAAATCGATTGGAGCAACTTGAGAAAGAAGCCCAACATCGACGTGAAAAAGAAGAAGATCTATGCCGGGAGATAAGGCGGCGCCGAGAATTAGAAGATAAGCTTATAAAACTCGAAGCTGATCTCAAAACTAAAGCTACTCGACCATCCACAGAGGATAGCTCTCAGAAAGATCAAGATCCATTCACCAGAGAAATTATGAAAACCAAAATTCCAAAAGATTTCAAGCTTCCAGATATGACTCTATATGACGGCACCTCGGACCCCAACCATCATCTCAGCAACTTCAGAAGTAGAATGTACCTCACTGATGCCTCAGATGCAGTTCGCTGCAAAGCCTTTCCAACAACTCTAACCAAGACAGCCATCAAATGGTTCGACAACCTACTTCCAAAATCCATCTCGAGTTTCGACGACCTGGCCAAGAAGTTCCTGGCCCGATTCAACATACAAAAGGACAAAGCCAAACACGCACCTAGCATACTAGGGATCAAGCAAGGAGATCGGGAGAGCCTTCGCAACTACATGGAAAGATTCAACAAAACATGCATGGACATACAAAGTCTTCCAACAGAAGCTGCCATTATGGGCCTCATAAATGGCCTACGAGAAGGACCATTTATCCAATCTATATCAAAGAGATACCCGACATCCTTAGACGAAGTACCAGAACGGGCACAAAAATACATCAATATGGAGGAAAATTCCCGACTTGGCGAAGCCTCAAGGTTCGGTTCTGCCTACCGAGATAAAGAATCCAAGAAAACGGAGGATCGCTCCGGAGAGAAAATAAAAAAATATCATAACTATACTCCTCTTAGGGTATCCTTGGTAGATGTTTACAAAGAAGTCTGCCATACAGAGAAAATCCCTCCAGTTCGGCCACTTAAAGGCAAAAGAGGAGGAGGAAATCGGAATGAATACTGCGAAGATCACCGACTTCGAGGGCATTCCACTAATGAATGCTTCGATTTTAAAAATGTCATATAAAAACTAGTAAGAGAAGGAAAACTAGATCGGTTTTTGGCTAATCGAGATGACGAATCAAGAAAAAGAAGAAGGGATGAGGATGTTGGACGATCTGAACGATCACCTCGCACACCGAAAAGACACGTTCACGTAATACACGGCGGATTTGCTGGAGGAGGAATCTCAAAATCATCTCGCAAGCGACACCTCAAAGAGGTGTACCACGTCGAAGGAAAAAAGGAAGCCCCAGACATCCCAGCAATCACGTTTACCAAGGAAGACGCATCCGGAATCATCTCGGGACATGACGACCCCATGGTCATTACGATCATACTGGCAAACGCCAACCTTCACCGTACACTAATTGACCAGGGAAGCTCTGCCGACATCTTATTCAAAACTGCCTTCGACAAACTCGGTCTAGAAGAAAAAGAGCTAAGAGCGTACCCGAACAGCCTGTTCGGACTAGGAGATGCCCCAGTTCAACCGCTGGGATACATATCGCTGCATACAACCTTCGAAAAGGGGAACCAATCCAGAACACTCAAGATAGACTACATTGTGGTCGACGTAAGCTCAGCCTACAATGCCTTAATAGGTCGGACAACGTTAAATCAACTCGGCGCAATAGTTTCAACTCCACATCTATGTATGAAATTCCCAACTGCGGAAGGGATAGCTACAATAAAGGCAGATCAAAAGATGGCACGTCGCTATTATAATGAAAGCCTAAACCTCCGAGGTGAAGGAGGAGAGTTCCACACAATCGAGCTCGGTGGAGTTCAGAGGCGAGAAGAATTCCGACCACAACTCGAAGGAGAAGTAGAAAGAATCCAGATCGGAGACACCTCGGATAAAACACTAATATTGGCACGATCCTGAAAGGAGACATAAAGGAATCACTAATACGGTTCCTACGAGATAATGTTGATCTCTTCGCATGGAAAGCTGCCGACATGCCAGGTATTGATCCCGAACTAATGAGCCACAAATTGGCAGTCTATCCGGGATCCCGGCCGATACAACAAAGTCGAAGAAAACTTGGACCAGAACGAGCTCAGGCTGTAGAAGAACAAGTACAAGCGCTACTTGAGGCCGGGTTCATAAGGGAAGTCAAATATCCACTATGGTTAGCAAACGTCGTCTTGGTGAAAAAGTCAAATGGGAAGTGGCGAATGTGCACCGACTACACCGACCTCAACAAAGCCTGCCCAAAAGACCCCTACCCACTCCCAAGCATCGACGCTCTAGTGGATGCTTCATCAGGATATAAGTATCTCTCATTCATGGACGCATATTCAGGGTACAACTAAATCCCCATGTATCTACCAGATCAAGAAAAAACCTCGTTCCTAACACCGAAAGCAAACTACTGTTACATCGTGATGCCTTTTGGTCTCAAGAACGCAGGAGCTACTTATCAAAGGCTAATGAATAAATTTTTCTCAGATCACATCGGAAAAATCATGGAAGTTTATGTAGACGATATGTTGATAAAGACACAAAGCGAAGATACATTGTTATCCGACCTGACTCAAGTGTTTTACACTATCAGGAAACACAACATGCGGCTCAATCCCGCAAAGTGCACCTTCGCAGTAGAAGCCGGCAAATTCTTGGGCTTCATGCTCACACAAAGGGGGATTGAAGCAAATCCAGACAAGTGTCGAGCCATACTCAACATGAAGAGCCCAACCTGTATCAAAGAAGTACAACAACTCAACGGGAGGTTGGCCGCTCTATCCCGATTCTTAGCAAGAGCTGCGATAAGATCTCTTCCCTTCTATGCTACTTTAAGAAAGGGAAAACAGTTCGAATGGATGACAGAATGTGAGCAAGCCTTCCTAGACTTCAAGGAGTTCTTAGGACGACCACCTATCCTATCTCGGCCACGAGAAGGAGAGCCGCTCATATTATATCTCGTAGTAGGGAGCCGGGCAATAGCCTCAGCACTAGTCAGAGAAGACGAACATAGGCAAAAACCCGTCTACTTCATTAGCAAAGCACTACAGGGATCCGAGCTGAACTACCAGAAAATAGAAAAGTTTGCCTACACTCTGATCCTCACATCCCGGCGGCTTCGCCCATATTTCCAAGCGTATACCATTAAAGTTTGAACCAACCAACCCATAAAAGGGATATTGTAGAAAATAGATCTAGCAGGAAGAATCCTACAATGGGCAATCGAGTTGTCCGAATTCGACCTCCAATACGAGGCGCGTACAGCAATCAAATCACAACACCTGGCCGACTTCATCGCAGAATTTACAGACATCCCGGAAATCCCCATAGAATGGAACATATACGTAGACGGATCCTCGAATAAAACAGGAAGCGGTGCGGGTGTGATAATTGAGAGCAACCAAGGAACTCAACTTGAGCTCTCCCTTAAATTCGGATTCCCGGCCTCAAACAACCAGGCAGAATACGAAGCACTATTAGCTGGTCTGAAGCTGGCTAGGGAGGTTGGAGCTCGGAAACTCAACATCTACAGTGACTCACAAGTCATCATCTCACAAATAACAGGAAGCTACCAAGCCAAAGATCCGACCATGAAAAAATATTTGGAGAAAATGATGAGCGGATAATTTATACACTTTTTGGCATTGTCTTTAGTATGTTTTTGGTATGATCTAGTTAGTTTTTAGTATATTTTTATTAGTTTTTAGTTAAAATTCACTTTTCTGGACTTTACTATGAGTTTGTGTGTTTTTCTGTGATTTCAGGTATTTTCTGGCTGAAATTGAGGGACCTGAGCAAAAATCTGATTCAGAGACTGAAAAGGACTGCAGATGCTGTTGGATTCTGACCTCCCTGCACTCGAAGTGGATTTTCTGGAGCTACAGAAGCCCAATTGGCGCGCTCTCAACGGCGTTGGAAAGTAGACATCCTGGGCTTTCCAGCAATATATGATAGTCCATACTTTGCCCAAGATTTGATGGCCCAAACCGGCGTTCAAAGTCACCTCAAGAAATCCCAGCGTTAAACGCTGGAACTGGCACCCAAATGGGAGTTAAACGCCCAAACTGGCATAAAAGCTGGCGTTTAACTCCAAGAAGAGTCTCTACACGAAAATGCTTCATTGCTCAGCCCAAGCACACACCAAGTAGGCCCGGAAGTGGATTTTTATGTCATTTACTCATCTCTGTACACCCTAGGCTACTAGTTTTCTATAAGTAGGACCTTTTGCTATTGTATCTAGACATCTAGGAATCGTCGGACATCTAGTTCTTAGATCATTGGGAGGCTGGCCTCACGGCCATGCCTAGACCTTGTTCTTATGTATTTTCAACGGTGGAGTTTCTACACACCATAGATTAAGGTGTGGAGCTCTGCTGTACCTCGAGTATTAATGCAATTACTATTGTTCTTCTATTCAATTCCGCTTGTTCTTTGTCCAAGATATCACTTGTTCTTCAACTTGATGAATGTGATGATCCGTGACACTCATCATCATTCTCACTCATGAACAAGGTGACTGACAACCATTCTTGTTCTACAAGCAATCAAAGCTCCAGTGAATATCTCTTGGATTCCTGATAACACGATGCATGGTTGATCGCCTGACAACCGAGTGCTCGCCTGACAAACGAGCCAGCCATTCCGTGAGATCAGAGTCTTCGTGGTATAGGCGAGAACTGATGGCGGCATTCAAGAGAATCCGGAAGGTCTAACCTTGTCTGTGGTATTCTGAGTAGGATTCAATGATTGAATGACTGTGACGTGCTTCAAACTCCTGAAGGTGGGGCGTTAGTGACAGACGCAAAAGAATCACTGGATTCTGTTCCGGCCTGATTGAGAACCGACAGATGGATAGCCGTGCCGTGATAGGGTGCGTTGAACATTTCCAATGAGAGGATGGGAGGTAGCCACTGACAACGGTGAAACCCTTGCATAAGCTTGCCATGGAAAGGAGTAAGAAGGATTGGATAAAGACTGTAGGAAAGCAGAGAGACGGAAGGGAAGGCATCTTCATTCGCTTGTCTGAAGCTCTCACCAATGATATACATAAGTATCTCTATCTTTATCTTTATGATTTATTCGTTTATCATCATACCCATTTGAGTCTGCCTGACTGAGATTTACAAGGTGACCATAGCTTGCTTCATACCAACAATCTCCGTGGGATCGACCCTTACTCGCGTAAGGTTTATTACTTGGACGACCCAGTGCACTTGCTGGTTAGTTGTGCGAAGTTGTGTAATGCCATGGGATTGAGCTACCAAGTTCTTGGAGTTCATGACCGGGGATTATGAGAGTTGTGAAAAGTATTGTTCACAATTTCGCGCACCAAGTTTTTGGCGCCGTTGCCGGGGATTGTTTTGTGTATGGACAACTGACGGTTCATCTTGTTGCTTAGATTAGGTATTTTTTTTCGAAATTCTTGAAGATGAATTCTAGAGTTTCATGATGATTTGTTGAAGTCTGGCTGGCTGAGAAGCCATGTCTAATCTCATTGGACCGAGGTTTCAACTTGTCATCACAAGAGCTTGTTGATATTTATCAATCTTGCTTTTAGAGCAGTGATCTGCTAAGGCTTGGCTGGCCTTTGGCCATGTCTAGTGTTTTGGACCGAAGCTTTCCTTGAAAGCTTGGCTGGCTGTGAAGCCATGTCTAATTCCTGGACCGGAGTCTTAGACTAGCATTGCACTGATTCCTGGAATTCTCATTAAGAATTTTGATATCTTTTTCCACTTAATTTTCGAAAAACACAAAAAAATAAAAAATAAAATTATAAAAACCAAAAATATTTTATGTTTCTTGTATGAGACACTAGTCTCATCTTAAGTTTTTTGTCAATTGCATACATTCATGTGTCTTAAGGATCTTCAAATAATTCTTGATGATTTCTTACTCTGATCTTTGAATTCTTTTGACTTGAGTGTTTATGTGTCTCATATAGTGTCAGTAGTATACAAACTGCTAAGTTTGGTGTCTTGCATGCATTGTTATTTGATTCTTGTTGCATTTTGATTATTAAAAATCCAAAAATATTTTTAAGTTGTGTCTTTTCAAGTCAATAATACAAAGAATTGAAGATTCAGAGCATGCTGCAGGGGAATTATACAGAAAAAGCTGGGCGTTCAAAACGCCCAGTGAAGAAGGACAGACTGGCGTTTAAACGCCAGCCAGGGTACCTGGTTGGGCGTTTAACGCCCAAAAAGGTAGCATTTTGGGCGTTAAACGCCAGAATGGATACCATTCTGGGCGTTTAACGCCAGGATGGCAAAGGGGGAAGATTTTGTTTCTTTTCAAATCAATTTTTTTAAGTTTTCAAAGTTTTTCAAAATCAAATCTTTTTCAAATCATATCTTTTCAATCAAATGTTTTCAAAATCAATTTCTTTCCTTTTTCAAAGATACTTACTATCAATTAATGATTTGATTCAACATTTCAAGTATGCTGCCTTTTCTGTTGAGAAAGGTTTAATGTTTGAATCATATCTTTTCTTGATAGCCAAGTTACTAATTTTTAAAATCAAATCTTTTTTTTTAAATTGTTTTCAAATCATATTTTGTCAATCACATTTTTTTTAAACCAATCATATCTTCTTAACCTCATCTTTTTCAAAATAGTTTTCAATCAAATCTTTTTGATTTCTAATTTAAAAATCTTTTTCAAAAATTATCTTATTTCTTTCCCACTCTTATTTTCGAAAATTAATTAGTGTTTTTCAAAATGTTTTCAATTTCTTTAACTTAATTTTCGAAAATTCTCTTCTCCTCTTCCCACATCCTTCTATTTATGGAGTACCACTCCTTCTTAATGCACAATTCGAACTCTATCTAATCAAGTTCGAATTCTTCTACCTCTTTCTTCTATTTTTCGTTTCCTCTGGCACCTCAAGGAATCTCTATACTGTGACATAGAGGATTCCACATCTTCTTGTTCTCTTCTCTTTCATATGAACAGGAGCAGAGACAAAGGCATTCTTGTTGAAGCTGACCCTGAACCTGAAAGGACCTTGAAGAGAAAGCTAAGAGAAGCCAAAGCACAACTCTCTTTAGAGGACCTGACCGAATTCTTCAAAGAAGAAGAACACATGGCAGCCGAAAACAACAACAATGCCAACAATGCAAGGAAGGTGCTGGGTGACTTTACTGCACCTACTCCCAACTTCTATGGGAGAAGCATCTCTATCCCTGCCATTGGAGCAAACAACTTTGAGCTTAAGCCTCAATTAGTTTCTCTAATGCAACAGAATTGCAAATTCCATGGACTTCCAATGGAAGATCCTCATCAGTTTTTAGCTGAGTTCTTGCAAATCTGTGACACAGTCAAGACTAATGGGGTTGACCCTGAGGTCTACAGACTGATGCTATTCCCTTTTGCTGTAAGAGACAGAGCTAGGACATGGTTGGACTCACAACCTAAAGATAGCCTGGACTCTTGGGAAAAGCTAGTCAATGCCTTCTTGGCAAAGTTCTTTCCACCTCAAAAATGGAGTAAGCTTAGAGTGGAAGTCCAAACCTTCGGACAAAAGGATGGAGAATCCCTCTATGAAGCTTGGGAAAGATACAAACAATTGATCAGAAAATGTCCATCTGACATGCTTTCTGAATGGAGCATCATAGGTATTTTCTATGATGGTCTCTCTGAACTATCCAAGATGTCTTTGGATAGCTCTGCTGGAGGATCTCTTCATCTGAAGAAGACGCCTACAGAGGCTCAGGAACTAATTGAAATGGTTGCAAATAACCAATTCATGTACACTTCTGAAAGGAATCCTGTGAACAATGGGACAAGTCAGAAGAAAGGAGTTCTTGAGATTGATGCTCTGAATGCCATATTGGCTCAGAACAAAATATTGACTCAACAAGTCAATTTGATCTCTCAAAGTCTGTCTGGAATGCAAAATGCACCTGGCAGTACTAAGGATGCTTCATCTGAGGAAGAAGCCTATGATCCTGAGAACCCCTCAATGGGAGAGGTGAATTACCTAGGAGAACCCTATGGAAACACCTATAATTCTTCATGGAGAAATCATCCAAATTTCTCATGGAAGGATCAACAGAGACCTCAACAAGGTTTCAACAACAATAATGGTGGAAGAAACAGGTTTAGCAATGGCAAGCCTTTTCCATCATCTTCTCAGCAACAGACAGAGAACTCTAAGCAGAATCCCTCTGACTTAGCAACCATGGTCTCTGATCTAATCAAAACCACTCAAAGTTTCACGACTGAAACAAGGTCCTCCATTAGGAATTTGGAGGCACAAGTGGGACAGCTGAGCAAGAAAGTTACTGAACTCCCTCCTAGTACTCTCCCAAGTAATACAGAAGAAAATCCAAAAGGAGAGTGCAAAGCCATAACCATGGCCGAATATGGAGAGGAAAGAGAGGAGGTGGACGCCACTGAGGAAGACCTCAATGGGCGTGCACCAACCTCCTCTGAGTTCCCCAATGAGGAACCATGGGAATCTGAGTCTCAAAATGAGACCATAGAGATTCCATTGGACTTACTTCTGCCTTTCATGAGCTCTGATGAGTATTCTTCCTCTGAAGAGGATGAGTATGTCACTGAAGAGCAAGTTGCTAAATACCTTGGAGCAATCATGAAGCTAAATGACAAGTTGTTTGGAAATGAGACTTGGGAAGATGAACCTCCCTTGCTCACCAAAGAACTGGATGACTTGTCTAAGCAGAAATTACCTCAAAAGAGACAAGATCCTGGGAAGTTTTCCATACCTTGTACCATAGGCACCATGACCTTCAAGAAGGCCCTGTGTGACTTAGGGTCAAGTGTGAACCTCATGCCTCTCTCTGTAATGGAGAAGCTAGGGATCTTTGAGGTACAAGCTGCAAGAATCTCATTAGAGATGGCAGACAACTCAAGAAAACAAGCTCATGGACTTGTAGAGAATGTTTTGGTAAAAGTTGAAGACCATTACATCCCTACTGATTTCATAGTCCTAGAGACTGAGAGGTGCATGGATGAAACCATCATCCTTGGCAGACCCTTCCTAGCCACAGCAAAAGCTGTGATTGATGTTGATAGAGGCGAACTGATCATTCAAGTGAATGAAGAATCCTTTGTGTTCAAGGCTCAAGGATATCCCTCTATCACCATGGAGAAGAAGCATGAAGAGCTTCTCTCAAAACAGAGACAAACAGAGCCCCCACAGTCAAACTCTAAGTTTGGTGTTTGGAGGCCACAACCAAACTCTAAGTTTGGTGTTGGGAGGTTCCCACATTGCTCTGAGTATCTGTGAGGCTCCATGAGAGCCCTCTGTCAAGCTACTGACATTAAAGAAGCGCTTGTTGGGAGGCAACCCAATGATTATATTTTATCTATTTCCCTTTGTTATTTTATGTTTTTTGTAGGTTGATGATCATAAGAAGTCACAAAATCCATTGAAAAAGCAAAAACAAAATGAAAAACAGGAAGAAAAACAGCACACCCTGGAGGAAGAACCCACTGGCGTTTAAACGCCAGTGAGGCTAGCAGTTGGGCGTTTAACGCCCAGTCTGGCACCATTCTGGGCGTTTAACGCCAGAAAGGGGCACCAGACTGGCGTTAAACGCCAGAAAAGGGCAAGAACCCGGCGTTAAACGCCAGGAATGGGCACCAGCCCGGTGTTTAACGCCAGAAATGCCTCAAAACGTGATTTTGAGCAACATTTGGTGCAGGGATGACTTTTCCTTGACACCACAGGATCTGTGGACCCCACAGGATCCCCACCTACCCTACCACTCTCTCTCTTCTTCACCAATCACCTCCATACCTCTTCCCCAAAAACCCCACCAACCTCACCCTTCAAATTCAAACCACTTTCCCTCCCAAACCCACCCATAATGGCCGAACTCCATCTCCCCTCTCTCCTATAAATACCCTCCTTCACTCCTTCATTTTCACACACCTTAAACACCACTTCTCCCCTTTGGCCAAATACAAAGCCATTCCCTTTCTCCTCATTTCTTCTTCTTCTACTCTCTTCTTTCTTCTTTTGCTCGAGGACGAGCAAACATTTTAAGTTTGGTGTGGTAAAAACGTTGCTTTTTCATTTTTCCATAACCATTTATGGCATCCAAGGCCGGAGAAACCTCTAAAAAGAGGAAAGGGAAGGCAAAAGCTTTCACCTCCGAGTCATGAGATGGAGAGATTCATCTCAAGGGTGCATCAAAACCACTTCTATGAAGTTGTGGCCTTGAAGAAGGTGATCCCCGAGATCCCCTTTTCACTCAAAAAGGGTGAATATCCGGAGATCCGCCATGAGATCCGAAGAAGAGGTTGGGAAGTGCTTACCAACCCCATTCAACAAGTCGGAATCTTGATGGTTCAAGAGTTCTATGCCAATGCATGGATCACCAAGAACCATGATCAAAGTGTGAACCCGGATCCAAAGAATTATCTTACTATGGTTCGGGGGAAATACTTGGATTTTAGTCCGGAAAATGTAAGGTTAGCATTCAACTTGCCCATGATGCAAGGAGATGCACATCCTTACACTAGAAGGGTCAACTTTGATCAAAGGTTGGACCAAGTCCTCACAGTTATATGTGAAGAGGGCGCACAATGGAAGAGAGATTCAAGAGGCAAGCTGATTCAATTGAGAATGCATGACCTCAAACCCGTGGCTAGAGGATGGTTGGAGTTCATTCAACGCTCAATCATTCCCACTAGCAACCGGTCCGAAGTTACTCTAGACCGGGCCATCATGATTCATAGCATCATGATTGGAGAAGAAGTGGAAGTTCATGAGGTTATAGCCCAAGAACTCTATAAAGTGGCGGACAAGTCTTCCACCTTGGCAAGGCTAGCCTTTCCTCATCTCATTTGTCACCTCTGTTATTCAGTTGGAGTTGACATAGAAGGAGATACCCCCATTGATGAGGACAAGCCCATCACCAAGAAAAGGATGGAGCAAACAAGAGACCCCTCTCATCATGAGATCCCTGAGATACCTCAAGGGATGCACTTTCCTCCACAAAACTATTGGGAGCAAGTAAACACCTCTCTAGGAGAATTGAGTTCCAACATGGGACAACTAAGGGTGGAGCACCAAGAACACTCCATTCTCCTCCATGAAATTAGAGAAGATCAAAGAATCATGAGGAAGGAGCAATAAAGACAAGGAAGAGACATTGAGGAGCTCAAGCACTCCATAGGATCTTCAAGAGGAAGAAAGAGCCGCCATCACTAAGGTGGACCCGTTCTTTGATTTCCTTGTTCTTTATTCTTCTGTTTTTCGAATTTTATGCTTATGTTTATCCATGTTTGTGTCTTGTGATCATTAGTGTCTTAGTGTCTATGCCTTAAAGTTATGAATGTTCTATGAATCCATCACCTTTCTTGAATAAAAACGTGCTTAAATTGAAAAGAAAGAGAATTGCATGAATTTTGAATTTTATAACAGTTTAATTATTTTGATGTGGTGGCAATATTTTTGTCTTCTGAATGTATGCTTAAACAGTGCATATGTCTTTTGAATTTGTGGTTCATGAATGTTGGCTCTTGAAAGAATGATGAAAAAGGAGACATGTTACTGAGGATCTGAAAAATCATTAAAAATGATTCTTGAAGCAAGAAAAAGCAGTGAATACAAAAAAAAAAAGAGAAAGCAAGCGAAAAAAAAACGAAAAAAGAAAAAGAGAAAAGAAAAAAAAGAAAGAATAAAGTTGTGATCCAAGGCAAAAAGAGTGTGCTTAAGAACCCTGGACACCTCTGATTGGGGACTTTAGCAAAGCTGAGTCACAATCTGAAAAGGTTCACCCAATTATGTGTCTGTGGCATGTATGTATCCGGTGGTAATACTGGAAGACAGAGTGCTTTGGGCCACGGCCAAGACTCATAAAGTAGCTGTGTTCAAGAATCATCATACTTAACTAGGAGAATCAATAACACTATCTGGATTCTGAGTTCCTAAAGAAGCCAATCATTCTGAGTTGCAAAGGATAGAGTGAGATGCCAAAACTGTTCAGAGGCAAAAAGCTAAAAGCCCCGCTCATCTAATTAATACTGATCTTCATAGATGTTTTTGGAATTCATTGCATATTCTCTTCTTTTTATCTTATTTGATTTTTAGTTGCTTGAGGACAAGCAACAATTTAAGTTTGGTGTTGTGATGAGCGGATAATTTATACACTTTTTGGCATTGTCTTTAGTATGTTTTTGGTATGATCTAGTTAGTTTTTAGTATATTTTTATTAGTTTTTAGTTAAAATTCACTTTTCTGGACTTTACTATGAGTTTGTGTGTTTTTCTGTGATTTCAGGTATTTTCTGGCTGAAATTGAGGGACCTGAGCAAAAATCTGATTCAGAGACTGAAAAGGACTGCAGATGCTGTTGGATTCTGACCTCCCTGCACTCGAAGTGGATTTTCTGGAGCTACAGAAGCCCAATTGGCGCGCTCTCAACGGCGTTGGAAAGTAGACATTCTGGGCTTTCCAGCAATATATGATAGTTCATACTTTGCCCAAGATTTGATGGCCCAAACCGGCGTTCAAAGTCACCTCAAGAAATCCCAGCGTTAAACGCTGGAACTGGCACCCAAATGGGAGTTAAACGCCCAAACTGGCATAAAAGCTGGCGTTTAACTCCAAGAAGAGTCTCTACACGAAAATGCTTCATTGCTCAGCCCAAGCACACACCAAGTGGGCCCGGAAGTGGATTTTTATGTATTTTTACTCATCTCTGTACACCCTAGGCTACTAGTTTTCTATAAGTAGGACCTTTTGCTATTGTATCTAGACATCTAGGAATCGTCGGACATCTAGTTCTTAGATCATTGGGAGGCTGGCCTCACGGCCATGCCTAGACCTTGTTCTTATGTATTTTCAACGGTGGAGTTTCTACACACCATAGATTAAGGTGTGGAGCTCTGCTGTACCTCGAGTATTAATGCAATTACTATTGTTCTTCTATTCAATTCCGCTTGTTCTTTGTCCAAGATATCACTTGTTCTTCAACTTGATGAATGTGATGATCCGTGACACTCATCATCATTCTCACTCATGAACAAGGTGACTGACAACCATTCTTGTTCTACAAGCAATCAAAGCTCCAGTGAATATCTCTTGGATTCCTGATAACACGATGCATGGTTGATCGCCTGACAACCGAGTGCTCGCCTGACAAACGAGCCAGCCATTCCGTGAGATCAGAGTCTTCGTGGTATAGGCGAGAACTGATGGCGGCATTCAAGAGAATCCGGAAGGTCTAACCTTGTCTGTGGTATTCTGAGTAGGATTCAATGATTGAATGACTGTGACGTGCTTCAAACTCCTGAAGGCGGGGCGTTAGTGACAGACGCAAAAGAATCACTGGATTCTATTCCGGCCTGATTGAGAACCGACAGATGGATAGCCGTGCCGTGATAGGGTGCGTTGAACATTTCCAATGAGAGGATGGGAGGTAGCCACTGACAACGGTGAAACCCTTGCATAAGCTTGCCATGGAAAGGAGTAAGAAGGATTGGATGAAGACTGTAGAAAAGCAGAGAGACGGAAGGGAAGGCATCTTCATTCGCTTGTCTGAAGCTCTCACCAATGATATACATAAGTATCTCTATCTTTATCTTTATGCTTTATTCGTTTATCATCATACCCATTTGAGTCTGCCTGACTGAGATTTAAAAGGTGACCATAGCTTGCTTCATACCAACAATCTCCGTGGGATCGACCCTTACTCGCGTAAGGTTTATTACTTGGACGACCCAGTGCACTTGCTGGTTAGTTGTGCGAAGTTGTGTAATGCCATGGGATTGAGCTACCAAGTTCTTGGAGTTCATGACCGGGGATTATGAGAGTTGTGAAAAGTATTGTTCACAATTTCGCGCACCAGAAAACCAAAGAACAGCTCGGACAACTTGGGGAATATAGGATCTACCACATACCTCGTGAGCAAAATGCCCGAGCTGACGCCCTTTCAAAATTAGCCAGCACCAAACCAGGGGGCAACAACAGAAGCCTCATCCAGGAGGTATTACAAAACACGTCAATAGCAGAAGAAGAAAGAATCATAGCCATAATAGGTCGGGATCAAGGATGGATGACCCCCATAATAAACTACCTCAAAACAGAAGAACTCCCTACAGATGAAAAGGAGGCAAAGAGGCTGAAAAGAGAGGCACAGTACTACACTATCATAAACAACACGCTGTACAAAAGAGGGATATCAACACCTTTACTAAAATGGGTACCAACTTCCAACACAAAGGAAGTCTTGGAGGAAGTACACAGCGGCATTTGTGGAAATCATCTCGGAGCGCAAGCTCTCACCAAAAAGATACTCCGGGCGGGATTCTATTGGCCAACTCTACAAAAGGAGGCTACATAATTTGTAAGGACATGTCCACCATGCCAGAAGCATGCCAACTTTCAAATTGCCCCACCAGAAAATCTCATCAACGTGACCTCACCCTGGCCATTTGCGAAATGGGGACTCGACCTTCTCAGACCCTTTCCACAGGGATTGGGACAAGTAAAATTCCTTATAGTAGGAGTAGACTATTTCACAAAATGGATTGAGGCAGAACCCCTGGCCCACGCCACCGCTCAAAGAAGTCGAAAATTCCTATATAGGAACATTATTACGAGGTTCGGGGTACCATACTCCATCACCACGGACAACGGTACCCAATTTACAGAGGCAGGCTTCAGAAAATTGGTGGCCGACTTGAACATAAAACACCAGTTCACCTCCGTCGAACATCCCCAAGCCAATGGACAAGCCGAAGCGGCCAACAAAGTCATATTGGCCGGACTAAAGCGGAGGCTACAAGAAGCAAAGGGAGCCTGGGCCGAGGAACTTCCACAAGTCCTATGGGCGTATCGAACAACCCCCCATTCTACTACAAACGAATCACCATTCCGACTAGCATACGGAGCGGAGGCAATGATTCCAATAGAAATCGAAGAAGGATCTCCCCGAGTAGTCCACTACAATGAACGAGCAAACTCTCAACTTCAGAGAAAAGAGCTCGACTTGCTACCCGAAATCCAAGAAAGAGCTCGGATCAGGGAAGAAGCTCTAAAGCGACGAATGGCTTCCAGATATAATCAAAAGGTAGTGCCAAGAAGTTTTGCAGAGAATGATCTCATCCTAATCAGAAATGACATTGGAACAACTCGACCCAGAGAAGAAAAGCAGGCAGCAAACTAGAAAGGACCCTACCGAGTCATTGAAGTACTGGGGAAGGGCTACTACAGACTGTCCGAGCTTGATGGACGAGAGCTTCCTTGATCATGGCACGCCTGCAACCTAAGAAGGTACTACAGTTAGAAAAGGTAAAGGATCTCACTAAATGGATGCGCTCTTTTTCCTGAAAAGGTTTTTTAATGAGGCACCATGTCGAGACCTAGATCATACCCGACTTAAAGGAACAAGGAAATTCCCACATGTATATATTTGCATTTTTTCTTTGAATAAAGTTTATTTAGATATTCTACAAGATTCCAAGACGCATTAATCTGAAGTATTCATCGTCCGATTATAAAGCAACAGGTCGGCAGAAAGTGAAAAACAAATTCACTGCGCGACCACGATAAAGACAATCGTCCGATAAAGGTGAAAACGCGATTCACCCAAAGGACGATCTAAAGACGCCAACCATTTTCTACAAATCGGCAAAGATGAACACAGAATAATGTAAGAAGTTATCGAAAATAATCCAAAAAAAGAACCTGACGAGGTCTTATGGATAGCTTATATAATAACTTAAAGACTGGCCGACGTTCAGAAGTCGGACCAAGTCAACCCAAGTTATAAGTAAACCCTGGAAAGAGGTCTGGCCAACCCTATTAAAGAGGATTACTTTAACTTAGAAGGGCTTGACATAACAAAGTCAGCCCAAAACTAAAAAGTTATACAAGTAGTCCCTGAAAGAGATCTGACAAAGATCCAAGAAAGAGGACTACAAAAAATAACTTAAAGGAGACCGATATAACCAAGTCAGACTCCTACCATTAAAAAGTTATCAAAGTAATCCCTGGAAGAGACCTGACAAAGGTCCAAAAAAGAGGATTACAGAAATAACTTAAGGAAGATCAACATAACCAAGTCGGACTCCTACCATTAAAAAAGTTATACAAGTAGTCCCTGAAAGAGATCTGACAAAGATCCAAGAAAGAGGACTACAAAAAATAACTTAAAGGAGACCGATATAACCAAGTCGGACTCCTACCATTAAAAAGTTTCAAAGTAATCCCTGAAAGAGACCTGACAAAGGTCCAAAAAAGAGGATTACAGAAATAACTTAAGGGAGACCGACATAACCAAGTCGGACTCCTACCATTAAAAAAGTTATACAAGTAGTCCCTGAAAGAGATCTGACAAAGATCCAAAAAAGAGGACTACGAAAAATAACTTAAAGGAGACCGACATAACCAAGTCGGACTCCTACCATTAGAAAAAGTTATACAAGTAGTCCCTGAAAGAGATCTGACAAAGATCCAAAAAAGAGGACTACGAAAAATAACTTAAAGGAGACTGACATAACCAAGTCGGACTCCTACCACTAAAAAGTTATCAACATAATCCCTGAAAGAGACCGAGTAAAGGCCCAGAAAAGGGGATCACAAAAATAACTTTTGAGGGGAACAAACATAAAGAAAACGGTCATAAGGCGCTAAAAATACAAACAAGAGCGAGGAAACCGAGAAACAAGTCGGACCCCCCACACAGGCACGGCCTCAAAAGGATCCAAGCTACAAACGATAAGCACGCAAACAACCTAAAGAGGCCAGACAGCAAAATTTCAACAGATATCATGCATAATACGATAAAAGCTTCAAGAGGTCACCACAAAACCAACCTCGGAAGCTACTTTTGTTTTTCAAAAAGAGTTGCAAGGCAGACAACTAGAAGCGTCAAGAAGAACAAAACAAAACAAAGTTCAAAAGCCCACAAACCGGGCTATTTACATAAAATATCCAGAAAAAGATCAGCTAAAGATCGGGAGCTTTCCCGGCAGCATCAGTATGAGGAGAAGGAGGACGAATCTGAAGGGGCACAGCATCTACGGTCCAATCCTCCCGGTTCAGAATCTGGCATTCCGGATCAGATGTAACAGGGGGAACAGAGGAGGTCGACACCTTAAGAGAAGGCACGGGGGGAGGATCAGTCTCATCATCATCCTGGTCGTCAGGGACAATCTTACCATCTCTCACGACATTGTCCAGGCTGATGAGAGTCAAGTCGGCATCAGGAGTAACAACCCGGAACTGCTCCATCAGGTTCTCGGAGGCAGCAGTTACGCTACCCACAAGGTGACCCTAAAGCTCACCATAATTAACCCGAGCTGTTTCCAAATCCTCCCGAAGACGCATCAATTCCCTATAAGTCGAGACATAGCTATCCTTCTGTTTCAATGCCATGTCTTTGGCCAGCTTCAAAGAAGCAGCAAGGGCAATAGAGCTGGCCTTCTCACCCTCCAGCTCCCTCTCCACCTTCGCCAACTTCACATCCAACTCCTCCTTCAGACCCTTGATTCGATCAAATTCCAACTTGGCCTCTTCCATAAAGGATTTTGTGGCATGAATCGGAATCCCTTGAACTCTCCGGAATATAGCCGCACCCATATGAGCCATCTTCACACTATTTTTAGTGATAAAATCCAAATGCCGAAGAATAGACACGTCGTCCATGGAAAGCCCACCATAAGGGGCAATTTGCTGGTCAACAAACTCAATGGCATCAAAGTCTGGGGCATCCAAGTTAAAGGGCTCGGATGTTTTTTGCTTTTTCAAAGGTGGGGCACCAGAAGCAGCAGCAGAAGTTTGAGGAGGATCGACCTGATGAAACTGGGGAGTAGGAATTACTTTCCTCGGCCCAAGGGAACTCGGCACAGGGGGCTTCAGGGGGACCTGTGAAGATCCCTCGCCGGCCACCTTGGCCGAGATGTTCAGAGCAGCAGTTGCCTTCTTTGCCCTTTTGAAGGCCTTCATAGAGTCGTTATTCTTTGACATCTCTACAAAACACAAAAACAGTCATGACAAAGAGTTACAAAAGAGGAAGAAAAAGGAAATAAGTACAGAAACAAGTCAGATAAATAGACAAACAAATACCCAAAGCAGTCCGAACCAAGGACGGATTAGTCAAAAATCTTTTTGTATCAAGATGAGGTGGTTTCCCCCAGAGATCCTCAAGAACAACTACAAAAGCGCATTTGACATCATCAAGCATCTCCCAAGTATAGCGAGACACTCTTACATCCTTCTGCCACTCTAAAGGGAAGGAGGGCTCGTCATTCTCATCAAGAAAAAAGGGGCGGGCCCCCTCAACAACTCGAACTCTAAAGAAGTAGTTCTTGAAGTCCTTAAAAGACTCATCATACATCGCAAACACTTTATGGCCCTGGGCGGACCGGAAAGAAACCCAAGAAGCTTTCTTTTTTGAAGAACTGCCAGGCTTGGCAGAAACAAACAAGTAAAGAAACAGAGTCTGGGAAGGTGTTACATCTAGTTCACGGCAGAGAAGTTGAAAAATTTTAATAAAACCCCAGGAATTGGGGTGAAGCTGGGATGGAGCAATATTACACGACCACAACAGGTCGGTTTCAAAAGCAGTAAAAGAAAAAGTAACATTCAACTGGCTGAAAAAGTATTCATAGGCATAGAAGAAGGGACGCTCCCTCTCAATGGAAGTCGGAAAGCAAACCCTCTCATCAGAATCAGGAGCAACAAGCTCGTAATCCCCCTCGCGAGCATTATTACCACAAATCCTATGACGCTTCCTCAGCTCTGTGCAAAATTCAGCATCCACAACGGAAACACACAACAAAACAAGGGAGTCCAGCCAATCGGACATCCCCTCGGGAACTCTGGAAGATATCTCTACAATGTTATTGCGAGAAGACATGAGGCCAACTAAATCCTACAAGTAAGAAAAGAAAATGAGGTTACTACAAACATCTCGGACAAAGGGAAAAAACAACTCGGTCAATACTTCTGAGGCAATGAAAAGCAAGAAAAAGAAAACCCCAAGACTCAAACCAAAGTCCCGGGGCATCCTTTGGAGGCAGCAATAATGCAAGGTTTCCAGATCACTGGTGGACGAAATTGTGATCCATGTTCTAACTATTTTGAGAGAAATCATTATTATGGCACTGGTTGAATTCACAACTCCGTTCAACTAACCAGCAAGTGTACTGGGTCGTCCAAGTAATAAACCTTACGTGAGTAAGGGTCGATCCCACAGAGATTGTTGGTATGAAGCAAGCTATGGTCACCTTGTAAATCTCAGTTAGGCAGATTAAATTTGTTTATGGGTTTCGAAAATAGAAATAAGAAAATAGATGAAATAATAAAAGGGCTAGAACACTTATGCAGATTCATTGGTAGGAATTTCAGATAACCATATGGAGATGCTGTAAGGCTCAAGGACGCCTGCCCTCCTACTGCTTCAACTCAATCCTTCTTACTCCTTTCCATGGCAAGCTGTATGTAGGGCATCACCGTTGTCAGTGGCTACATCCCATCCTCTCAGTGAAAATGGTCCTCTGCGGCTGTCACTCGCATGGCTAATCATCTGTCGGTTCTCAATCAGGTTGGAATAGAATCCATTGATTCTTTTGCGCTTGTCATCACGCCCAGCCTTCAGGAGTTTGAAGCTCGTCACAGTCATTCAATCCTAGAATCCTACTCGGAATACCATAGACAAGGTTTAGACTTTCCGGATTCTCATGAATGCCGCCATCTATCTAACTTATACCACGAAGATTCTGTTGGGGAATCTAAGAGATACACATTCAAGCTCTGTTGCATGTAGAACGGAAGTGGTTGTCAATCACGTGCGTTCATAAGTGAGAATGATAATGAGGGTTATCTAATCATCACATTCATCATGTTCTTGGGTGCGAATGAATATCTTGGAATAAGAATAAGAGAGAATTGAATAAAAGAAAATAGAACTGCATTAATACTTGAGGTACAGCAGAGCTCCACACCCTTAATCTATGGTGTGCAGAAACTCCACCGTTGAAAATACATAAGTAAAAGGTTCAGGCATGGCCGAATGGCCAGCCCCCTAAAACATGATCAATAGCCTCTTAGGATGAAGAATAAAACAAAATTGAACCAAAGATGTCTAATACAATAGTAAGAGGTCCTATATATACTAGACTAGCTACTAGGGTTTACATGAGTAAGTAATTGATGCATAAATCCACTTCCGGGGCCCACTTGGTGTATGCTTGGGCTGAGCTTGATCAATCCACGAGCTGAGACTTCTCTTGGAGTTGAACTCCGAGTTATGACGTGTTTTGGGCGTTCAACTCCGGATCATGACGTTTTTCTGGCGTTTAACTCCAGACAGCAGCATGTACTTGGCGTTCAACGCCAAGTTACGTCATCAATTTCCGAATAAAGTATGGACTATTATATATTGCTGGAAAGCCCTGGATGTCTACTTTCCAACGCCGTTGAGAGCGCGCCAATTGGAGTTCTGTAGCTCCACAAAATTTATTTCGAGTGCAGGGAGGTTAGATTCCAACAGCATCAGCAGTCCTTTTGTCAGCCTTTTTCAGAGTTTTGCTCAAATCCCTCAATTTCAGTCAGAATTTACCTGAAATCACAGAAAAACACACAAACTCATAGTAAAGTCCAGAAATGTGAATTTAACATAAAAACTAATGAAAACATCCCTAAAAGTAGCTTAAACTTACTAAAAACTACCTAAAAACAATGCCAAAAAGCGTATAAATTATCCGCTCATCACAACACCAAACTTAAATTGTTGCTTGTCCCCAAGCAACTGAAAATCAAATAGGATAAAAAGAAGAGAATATACTATAAATTCCAGAATATCAATGAATATTAATTATAATTAGATGAGCGGGACTTGTAGCTTTTTGTTTCTGAATAGTTTTGGCATCTCACTTTTTCCTTTGAAGTTTAGAATGATTGGCTTCTCTAGGAACTTAGACTTTCGGATAGTGTTATTGACTTTCCTAGTTAAGCATGTTGATTCTTGAACACAGCTACTTATGAGTCTTGGCCGTGGCCCTAAGCACTTTGTTTTCCAGTATTACCACCGGATACATAAATGCCACAGACACATAACTGGGTGAACCTTTTCAGATTGTGACTCAGCTTTGCTAGAGTCCCCAGTTAGTGGTGTCCAGAGCTCTTAAGCACACTCTTTTGCTTTGGATCACGACTTTAACCACTTAGTCTCAAGCTTTTCGCTTGGACCTTCATGACACAAGCACATGGTTAGGGACAGCTTGGTTTAGCCGCTTAGGCCTGGATTTAATTTCCTTGGGCCCTCCTATCCATTGATGCTCAAAGCCTTGGATCCTTTTTACCCTTGCCTTTTGGTTTTAAGGGCTATTGGCTTTTTCTGCTTGCTTTTTCTTTTTCTTTTTTTTCTATTTTTTTTTCGCCACTTTTTTTTTCTCTTTTTTTTTCGCCAGCTTCTTCTTTTTCACTGCTTTTTCTTGCTTCAAGAATCAATTTCATGATTTTTCAGATCATCAATAACATTTCTCTTTGTTCATCATTCTTTCAAGAGCCAACAATTTTAACATTCATAAACAACAAGATAAAAAATATGCACTGTTCAAGCATTCATTCAGAAAACAAAAAGTATTGTCACCACATCAATATAATTAAATTAAATTCAAAAGCTATTTTCGAGTACTTCTTGTTCTTTTGAATTAAAACATTTTTCATTTAAGAGAGGTGAAGGATTAATGAATTTTATTCATAGCTTTAAGGCATGGTTACATACTAATGATCATGAAATAAAGACACAAAACATAGATAAACACAATACTAAAAACCGAAAACAGAAAGAAATAAAGAACAAGGAATGAATCCACCTCTAGTGGCGTCTTCTTCTTGAAGGACCAATGATGTTCTTCAGCTCTTCTATGTCCCTTCCTTGCCTTTGTTGCTCCTCCCTCATTGCTCTTTGATCTTCTCTTATTTCTTAGAGAATGATGGAGTGCTCATGATGTTCCACCCTTAATTGTTCCACATTGTGATTCAAACCTTCTAAAGAAGTGTTGAGTTGCTCCCAATAATTGTTTGGAGGAAAGTGCATCCCTTGAGGCATCTCAGGGATTTCTTGATGATGAACTTCCTCATGCACCTCTTGAAAACCGTGAGGAGCTTCTCTTGCTTGCTCCATCCTTTTCTTGGTGATGGGCTTGTCTTCTTCAATGGAGACATCTCCTTCTATGATAACTCCAGCTGAGTAACATAGATGGCAAATAAGGTGAGGAAAAGCTAGCCGTGCCATAGGTGAGGGCTTGTCGGCTATTTTGTAGATTTCATTGGAGATGACCTCATGAACTTCTACTTCCTCTCCAATCATGATGCTATGAATCATGATGGCCCGATCCATAGTAACTTCAGATCGGTTGCTAGTAGGAATGATGGAGCGTTGAATGAACTCCAACCATCCTCTAGCTATAGGCTTGAGGTCCAATCTTCTTAGTTGGACTGGCTTGCCTTTGGAGTCTCTCTTTCACTGAGCTCCTTCCACACAAATGTCCATAAGAACTTGGTCCAACCTTTGATCAAAGTTAACCCTTCTAGTGTAGGGGCGTTCATCACCTTGCATCATAGGCAAGTGGAATGCCAACCTTACATTTTCCGGACTGAAATCCAAGTATTTCCCCCTAACCATTGTGAGATAATTCTTTGGACTTGGGTTCATACCTTGGTCATGGTTCCTAGTGATCCATGCATTGGCATAGAACTCTTGAACCATTAAGATTCCGACTTGTTGCATGGGGTTGGTTAAGACTTCCCAACCTCTTCTTTGAACTTCATGTCGGATCTCCGGATACTCATTCTTCTTGAGTTTGAAAGGGACCTCAGGGATCACCTTCTTCTTTGCCACAACATCATAGAAGTGGTCTTGATGGCTCTTGGAGATGAATCTTTCCATCTCCCATGACTCGGAGGTGGAAGCTTTTGTCTTCCCTTTCCCTTTTCTAGAGGATACTCCGGCCTTAGGTGCCATTGATGGTAATGGAAAAACAAAAAGCTTATGCTTTTTACCACACCAAACTTAAAATTTTGCTCGTCCTCGAGCAAAGAAGAAAAGAAGAGTAGAAGAAGAAGAAAATATGGTAGAGAGGGAGAGAGGTAGGTTCGGCTATATGGGAGAAGAAGGGGTTGTGTTGTGTGAAAATGAAGTAGAAGGGAAGGGTATTTATAGGGAGAGGGGAGGGTGGGTGTTCGGCCAATTTGGGTGGGAATGGGTGGGAAATTGAATTTGAATTTTATGAAGGTAGGTGGGGTTTATGGGGAAGAGTGGGGTGATATGAATGGTGAATGGGGGAATTGGGAAGAGGAATTGAGGTGATTGGTGATGGGTGTTGGGAAGTGTGACATGGGGAGTAGGAAAAATGAGATTTAGGATTAGGAGAGTGTGATTAGGATTAAAAGGTAAGGTGGGAATATGGTAGGTGGGGATCCTGTGGGGTCCACAGATCCTGAGGTGTAAAGAAATACAATTCCTTCACCATATAGGCATATAAAATGCCTTCATGCATCATTCTGGCGTTCAAACGCCCATTGGTGCATGTTCTGGGCGTTCAACGCCCATGTAATGCATGTTTCTGGCGTTGAACGCCAGTTTCATGCTTGTTACTGGCGTTCAGCGCCAGCTTTTCTCCTCTAGGCACATTCCTGGCGTTCAACGCCAGGATGTTGCTTGTTTCTGGCGTTCAGCGC
Organism: Arachis stenosperma; assembly: GCF_014773155.1. Lineage (NCBI taxonomy): Eukaryota > Viridiplantae > Streptophyta > Magnoliopsida > Fabales > Fabaceae > Arachis > Arachis stenosperma. The sequence goes on from NC_080382.1 coordinate 117,550,742, forward strand.
CAGAATGGTGCTCTGTTCTGGCGTTGAACGCCGGCCAGATGCATCTTACTGGCGTTGAATGCCAGCCTGTGCGTCCTCCAGGGTGAAAAATTTTTTTCTTCTGTTTTTGACTCTGTTTTTAATTTTTTTGATTTTTTTCGTGACTCCTCATGATCATGTACCTAATAAAACACAAAATAACAATAAAACAAAATAAAATAAAAATTAGATAAATAAAATTGGGTTGCCTCCCAACAAGCGCTTCTTTTAATGTCAATAGCTTGACAGTGGCTCTCATGGAGCCACAAGGTGATCAGGTCAATTTTGTATAGTTGTCCACACCAAACTTAGAGTTTGGATATGGGATCTTAACACCAAACTTAGAGTTTGGTTGTGGCCTCACAACACCAAACTTAGAGTTTGACTGTGTGGGTTCTTCTTGACTCTGAACTGAGAGAAGCTCTTCATGCTTACTCTCTTTTGTCACAGAGGAATGGCCATGTGCCTTAAACACAAGGTAGTCCCCATTCAATTGAAGGACTAACTCACCTCTGTTGACATCTATCACAGCTCCTACTGTGGCTAGGAAAGGTCTTCCAAGGATGATGCAGTCATCCTCTTCCTTCCTAGTGTCTAAGATTATGAAATCAGCAGGGATGTAAAGGCCTTCAACCTTTACTAGCACGTCCTCTACTATTCCATAGGCTTGTCTTAATGACTTGTCTGCCAGTTGTAATGAGAACAAGGCAGGTTGTACCTCAATGATCCCCAGCTTCTCCATTACAGAGAGTGGCATTAGATTTATCCCTGACCCCAGATCACACAGAGCTTTTTCAAAGATCATGGTGCCTATGGTACAAGGTATTAAGAACTTGCCAGGATCTTGTTTCTTTTGAGGTAGAATTTTCTGAATCCAAGTGTCCAGTTCATTAATGAGCAAGGGAGGTTCACTTTCCCAAGTCTCATTACCAAACAATTTGGCATTCAGCTTCATGATAGCTCCTAAATATTGAGCAACTTGCTCTCCAGTTACATCTTCATCCTCTTCAGAGGATGAATAGTCTTCAGAGCTCATGAATGGCAGAAGGAGATTTAATGGAATCTCTATGGTCTCTGTATGAGCCTCAGATTCCTTTGGATCCTTAATAGGAAACCCCTTCTTGCTTGAGGGACGTCCCAGGAGGTCTTCCTCACTAGGATTTTCGTCCTCCTCCTCCCTTGTGCATTCGGCCATATTGACTATGTCAATGGCCTTGCACTCTCCTTTTGGATTTTCTTCTGTATTGCTTGGGAGAGTACTGGGAGGAGTTTCAATGACTTTCTTACTCAGCTGGCCCACTTGTGCCTCCAGATTTCTAATCGAGGATCTTGTTTCACTCATGAAACTGAAAGTGGCCTTTGACAGATCAGAGACTACATTGGCTAAATTAGAGGTGTTTTGTTCAGAATTCTCTGTCTGTTACTGAGAAGATGATGGATATGGCTTGCTATTGCCCATCCTGTTGCGTCCACCATTGTTAAAACCTTGTTGAGGTTTTTGTTGATCCTTCCATGAGAAATTTGGATGATTTCTCCATGATGAGTTATAGGTATTTCCATAAGGTTCACCCATGTAATTAACCTCTGCCATGGTAGGGTTCTCAGGATCATAAGCTTCTTCAGAAGCTGCCTCTCTAGTACTGTTGGATGCATGTTGCCATCCATTCAGATTTTGAGAGATCATGTTGACCTGTTGAGTCAACACTTTGTTCTGAGCCAATATGGCATTCAGAGCATCAATTTCAAGAACTCCTTTCTTCTGAGGTATCCCATTATTCACGGAATTCCTCTCAGAGGTGTACATAAACTGGTTGTTTGCAACCATGTCAATGAGTTCTTGAGCCTCTTCAGGCGTTTTCTTTAGGTGAATAGATCCACCTGCAGAGTGGTCCAATGACATTTTCGAAAATTCAGAGAGACCATAATAGAATATATCTAATATGGTCCATTCTGAAAATATGTCAGATGGACATCTTTTGGTCAGCTGCTTGTATCTTTCCCAAGCTTCATAGAGGGATTCACCATCTTTTTGTTTGAAGGTTTGAACATCCACTCTCAGCTTGCTCAGCTTTTGAGGAGGAAAGAATTTATCCAAAAAGGCAGTGACCAGCTGGTGCACGAAATTGCAATCACACTTTTGCAATCCCGCACAACTAACCAACAAGTGCACTGGGTCGTCCAAGTAATACCTTGCGTGAGCAAGGGTCGATCCCACGGAGATTGTCGGTTTGAAGCAAGCTATGGTTATCTTGTAAATCTTAGTCAGGATATCAGAAATTATCAGGATTGATTGTAAAAAGCAAAAGAACATGAAATGGTTACTTGTATTGCAGTAATGGAGAATAGGTTGGGGTTTGGAGATGCTCCATCTTCTGAATCTCTGCTTTCCTACTGTCTCCTTCTTCAAGCACGCAAGGCTCCTTCCATGGCAAGCTGTATGTAGGGTTTCACCGTTGTCAATGGCTACCTCCCATCCTCTCAGTGAAAGCGATTGCATATGCTCTGTCACAGCATAGCGGAATTCAGCTGTCGGTTTTCGGTCAGGCCGGAATAATATCCATCGATACTTTTGCGTCTGTCACTAACGCCCCGCCTGCTAGGAGTTTGAAGCACGTCACAGTCATTCAGTCATTGAATCCTACTCAGAATACCACAGACAAGGTTTAGACCTTCCGGATTCTCTTGAATGCCGCTATCAGTTCTAGCTTATACCACGAAGATTCCGATTAAAGAATCCAAGAGACAACTACTCAATCTAAGGTAGAACGGAGGTGGTTGTCAGGCACACGTTCATAGTTGAGAATGATGATGATTGTCACGGATCATCACATTCATCCGGATTAAGAACAAGTGTTATCTTAGAATGGAAGCAAGCATGATTGAATGAGAAACAGTAGTAATTGCATTAATCCATCAAGACACAGCAGAGCTCCTCACCCCCAACCATGGGGTTTAGAGACTCATGCTGTGGAAGGTACACAAAGAAACGTGTAAAGTGTCATGAGGTACAGGAACAATGTCAAAAGGTCCTATTAATAGTAAACTAGTATCCTAAGGTTTACAGAATTGAGTAAATGACAGAAAAATCCACTTCCGGGCCCACTTGGTGTGTGCTTGGGCTGAGCAATGAAGCATTTTCGTGTAGAGACCTTTTCTGGAGTTAAACGCCAGCTTTCATGCCAGTTTGGGCGTTTAACTCCAAGTTTTATGCCAGTTCCGGCGTTTAACGCTGGAATTTCTGAGGCCGAATTGCTACGCCAGTTTGGGCCATCAAATCTTGGGCAAAGTATGGACTATTATATATTGCTGGAAAGCCCAGGATGTCTACTTTCCAATGCCGTTGAGAGCGCGTCAATTGGGCGTCTGTAGCTCCAGAAAATCCACTTCGAGTGCAGGGAGGTCAGAATCCAACAGCATCTGCAGTCCTTCTTGGTCTCTGGATCAGATTTTTGCTCAGGACCCTCAATTTCAGACAGAAAATACCTGAAATCATAGAAAAACACACAAACTCATAGTAAAGTCCAGAAAAGTGAATTTTAATTAAAAACTAATAAAAATATACTAAAAACTAACTAAATCATACTAAAAACATACTAAAAACAATGCCAAAAAGCATATAAATTATCCGCTCATCACAACACCAAACTTAAATTGTTGCTTGTCCCCAAGCAACTGAAAATCAAAATAGGATAAAAAGAAGAGAATATACTATAGACTCCAAAATATCAAAGAAACATAGTTCCAATTAGATTAGCGGGACTAGTAGCTTTTTGCCTCCGAACAGTTTTGGCATCTCACTCTATCCTTTGAAGTTCAGAATGATTGGCATCTATGAGAACTCAGAACTCAGATAGTGTTATTGATTCTCCTAGTTAAGAATAATGATTCTTGAACATAGCTAGTGTATGAGTCTTGGCTGTGGCCCAAAGCACTCTGTCTTCCAGTATTACCACCGGATACATACATGCCACAGACACATAATTGGGTGAACCTTTTTAGATTGTGACTCAGCTTTGCTAGAGTCCCCAATTAGAGGTGTCCAGGGTACTTAAGCACACTCTTTTTGCCTTGGTTCACAACTTTATTTCTTTCTTTTTCTTTCTTTTTCTTCTCTTTTTTTTTCGAATTTTTTTTTTCACTGCTTTTTCTTGCTTCAAGAATCAATTTGATGATTTTTCAGATCCTCAATAACAGTTCTCTTTCTCCTCATTCTTTCAAGAGCCAACAATTTTAACATTCTTAAAACAACAAATTCAAAAGATATATGCACTGTTCAAGCATTCATTCAGAAAACAAAAAGTATTGTCACCACATCAAACTAATTCAACTAGTTTCAGAGATAAATTTCGAAATCCTGTACTTCTTGTTCTTTTGTGATTAAAGCATTTTTTCATTTAAGAGAGGTGATGGATTCATAGGACATTCATAGTTTTTAAGGCATAAACTTTAAATTTTATTAATTAAGAACAAGACTCAAATATAGATATAAGATGAGACTAGAAATAGGAAAACAAGAACAAAAACGAAAAATAGGCTCCTAATGATAGAGGTTTTCACAGAGTTAGGACTCAACAACCTTGATTTTGAGAAGTGGATGCTCCCTCAGCTTGAGAGGAGAGCTTTTGGCGTTTCATCTCTTGGAGTTCACGCCCCTGCTTCTCTTGTTCCTTCAGCAATTTGCAGAGCATGCAGTTCTGATTCTGCTGTTCTTCCTTCAGTTGCTCCATAGTTTCTTGCAACTTGGTGATAGATGCTTCTAGGCTGGCCCAGTAGCCAATTTCAGGGAATTCAGGGAGGAACTCCTGCGCCCTCCTTTTGATAGAGTTGTCTTGCACTTGTCCTTCCATTGACTTCTTGGTGATTGGATGTTCAATGGGTATGAATTCATCTACTCCCATCTTCACCCCAGCCTCTTTACAGAGCAAGGAAATTAAGCTTGGGTAAGCCAGTTTGGCTTCAGTGGAATTTTTATTTGCAATTGTGTAGATCTCACAAGCAATCACATGATGAACCTCCACTTCTTTTCCAAGCATAATGCAATGAATCATCACTGCCCTCTTGATGGTGACCTCAGAACGGTTGCTAGTGGGCAATATGGAACGCCCAATAAAGTCTAGCCAACCTTTTGCAATTGGTTTGAGGTCTCCCCTCTTGAGTTGGTTAGGGACATCCTTAGAATTGGTTATCCACTTAGTTTCAGGGAGGCATATGTCCTCTAGAACTTGATCCAACCCTTTATCTACTCTCACCATCCTCCTATTAAAGGAGTCAGGATCATCTTGCAGTTGAGGCAACTTGAAGATTTCTCTTATTTTGTCCAGATGAAAGTACATAACTTTCCCTCTGACCATAGTTCTGTAGGTATGGTAAGCGGTTCCAGTCATTCTCTGCTTATCTGTCAGCCACAGATTTGAGTAGAATTCCTGAACCATGTTCCTTCCAACCTTTGTCTCAGGATTGGTTAGAACTTCCCATCCTCTGTTTCGAATTTGCTCTTGGATCCCCGGATATTCATCTTCTTTCAGATCAAATTTAACTTCCGGGATCACTGACCTCAGACCATTATTTTGTGATAATGGTCTTCATGTTCTGGTTAAGAACTTCTCTTGATTGATTACATGATATTGATGAATCTTGGCTTAGTGATCACGGAAAAGCACACCAAACTTAGAGGTTTGCTTGTCTCAAGCAAAAGAAAAGAGAGAAGAGAGGGGGAGGAAGAGGAAATTCGAATGGTGTGGTGGAATGAGGGAGCCAAACGTGTATTTATAAGGTGGGGAGGGGAGTTTTCGAAAAAAGAGAGAGAGATTTGAAAAGATATGGAAAGAAATTGAGAAAAGGGTGAAATTTTTGAACAATGTTTGTAATTGATTTGAAATAAATTTGAAGAATGGTTTTGATTTTTGAAGATTTGAAAGTGAATGATGAATGATTGAAGTGTGATTTTGTAGAAAAGTATGGGTAAGAAAAGGAAAGTTTGAAAAAATTTGAGTTGAAAACGAAATTGTGGTCCCCCCACCTTGCTGGCGTTAAATGCCCAGAATGGCACCCATTCTGGCGTTTAACGCCCAATTGATGCCCCTTTTGGGCGTTTAACGCCCAGCCAGGTGCCCTGGCTGGCGTTAAACGCCAGAAATCCTTTATCACTGGGCGTTTTTCAAAACGCCCAGGATGCTGCACACCTGGCGTTAAACGCCCAGAATGGTGCCCATTCTGGCGTTTAACGCCCAAAATGGTACCATTACTGGCGTTAAACGCCCAGAATGGTGCCCATTCTGGCGTTTAACGCCCAAAATGCCCCTTACTGGCGTTTTTTTCGCCAGTAAGCTCATTTCTCTGCTTTTTGAGCTGAATCCTTCTGTAACTCGGTGAATTCCTTCATTTTTGATACTTGCCTCTGTAAGAACTAATCATATAACCTCCTAATGACTGGGTTGCCTCCCAGCAAGCGCTTCTTTACTGTCTTTAGCTGGACCTTCACTGAGAATTTACTCAAGTCTCAGTTTTGAGCACTCCTGCTCAAAATTGCCTTCAAGATAATGCTTGATTCTCTGTCCATTAACAATGAACTTTCTGTCAGAATCAATATCCTGAAGCTCAACATATCCATATGGTGACACTCCTGTGATCACATATGGACCCCTCCACCGGGATTTGAGTTTTCCTGGGAACAATTTGAGCCTGGAGTTGAAGAGCAGAACTTTTTGTCCTGGCTCAAAGACTCTGGTTGACAACTTCTTGTCATGCCACTTCTTTGCCTTTTCCTTATAAATTTTTGCATTTTCAAAGGCATTGAGTCTGAACTCCTCTAGCTCATTTAACTGGAGCAATCTTTTTTCACCAGCTAACTGAGCATCCATGTTTAGGAATCTGGTTGCCCAGTAGGCTTTATGTTCCAGTTCCACAGGCAAATGACAGGCCTTCCCATACACTAGTTGGTATGGAGAGGTTCCTATAGGAGTCTTGAATGCTGTTCTGTATACCCACAGAGCATCATCCAAGCTCTTTGCCCAATCCTTTCTTCGGGCTATCACAGTCCGTTCTAGGATTCTTTTTAGCTCTCTGTTAGAGACTTCAGCTTGCCCATTTGTCTGTGGATGATACGGAGTTGCCACTTTATGGCTGATTCCATATCTAACCATAGTAGAGTATAGCTGTTTGTTGCAGAAATGAGAGCCCCCATCACTGATTAGTACTCTGGGAACACCAAATCTGCTGAAAATATTTTTCTGGAGGAATTTTAGCACGGTCTTGGTATCATTAGTGGGTGTAGCAATTGCTTCTACCCACTTAGATACATAGTCCACTGCCACCAGAATGTAAGTGTTTGAGTATGATGGTGGGAATGGCCCCATGAAGTCAATTCCCCATACATCAAACAATTCTATCTCTAATATCCCTTGTTGAGGCATGGCATATCCGTGAGGCAGGTTACCAGCTCTTTGGCAACTGTCACAGTTACGCACAAACTCTCGGGAATCTTTATAGAGAGTAGGCCAGTAGAAGCCGCACTGGAGGACTTTAGTGGCTGTTCGCTCACTTCCAAAATGTCCTCCATATTTTGATCCATGGCAGTGCCATAGGATCTTTTGTGCTTCTTCTCTGGGTACGCATCTGCGGATCACTCCGTCAGCACATCTCTTAAAGAGATATGGTTCATCCCAGAGGTAGTACTTGGCATCTGAAATCAATTTCTTTCTTTGCACATAGCTGTACTCCTTGGGTATGAACCTCACAGCTTTATAGTTTGCCATATCTGCAAACCATGGAGCTTCCTGAATGGCAAAGAGTTGCTCATCTGGGAAAGTCTCCGAGATCTCAGTAGAAGGGAGGGACGCCCCAGCTACTGGTTCTATTCGGGACAGATGATCAGCTACTTGGTTCTCTGTCCCTTTTCTGTCTCTTATTTCTATATCAAACTCTTGCAGAAGCAACACCCATCTGATGAGCCTGGGTTTTGAATCCTGCTTTGTGAGTAAGTATTTAAGAGCAGCATGGTTAGTGTACACAATCACCTTTGATCCCACTAGGTAGGATCTAAACTTGTCAATGGCATAAACCACTGCAAGTAATTCTTTTTCTGTGGTTGTGTAATTCTTCTGTGCATCATTTAGAACACGGCTAGCATAGTAAATGACATGCAGAAGTTTGTTATGCCTCTGTCCCAACACTGCACCAATGGCATGATCGCTGGCATCACACATCAATTCAAATGGTAATGCCCAATCTGGTGCAGAGATGACTGGTGCTGTGACCAGTTTAGCTTTCAGGGTCTCAAATGCCTGCAGACACTGTGTGTCAAACACAAATGGTGTGTCAGCAGCTAGCAGGTTACTTAAAGGTTTTACAATTTTCGAAAAATCCTTTATGAACCTTCTGTAAAATCCTGCATGCCCCAGAAAGCTTCTGATTGCCTTAACATTGGCAGGTGGTGGTAATTTCTCAATTACCTCTACCTTTGCCTTATCCACCTCTATTCCCCTGCTTGAAATTTTGTGCCCAAGGACAATTTCTTCAGTCACCATAAAGTGACATTTCTCCCAGTTTAAAACCAGGTTAGTCTCTTGGCACCTTTTTAGGACAAGGGCTAGGTGGTTAAGACAGGAGCTATATGAGTCTCCATATACTGAAAAGTCATCCATGAAGACTTCCAGAAATTTCTCTACCATATCTGAGAAGATAAAGAGCATACACCTCTGAAAGGTTGCAGGTGCATTGCACAGACCAAAAGGCATCCTTCTGTAGGCAAACACGCCAGAAGGGCAAGTGAATGCTGTCTTCTCTTGGTCCTGAGGATCTACTGCAATTTGATTGTAGCCTGAATAGCCATCCAAAAAGCAGTCGTAATCATGACCAGCTAGTCTTTCTAGCATTTGGTCTATGAATGGTAAGGGAAAATGATCCTTTCTGGTGGCTGTATTGAGCCTTCTGTAGTCAATACACATGCGCCACCCTGTGACTGTCCTTGTAGGAACTAGTTCATTTTTTTCATTATGAACCACTGTCATGCCTCCCTTTTTGGGAACAACTTGGACAGGGCTCACCCAGGGGCTATCAGAAATAGGATAAATAATTCCAGCCTCTAGTAATTTAGTGACCTCTTTCTGCACCACTTCCTTCATGGCAGGATTTAGCCTCCTCTGTGGTTGGACCACTGGTTTGGCATTATCCTCCAATAGGATCTTGTGCATGTATCTAGCTGGGCTAATGCCCTTAAGATCACTTATGGACCACCCAAGAGCTGTCTTGTGTGTCCTTAGCACTTGAATCAGTGCTTCCTCTTCCTGTGGATTTAAAGCAGAGCTTATAATCACTGGAAAAGTGTCACCCTCTCCCAGAAATACGTACTTCAGGGATGGTGGTAGAGGTTTGAGTTCAGGTTTGGGAGGTTTATCCTCCTCCTGAGGAATTTTCGAAAATTCCTTTGCTTCCTCTAGTTCTTCTTGATCAGGTCGAGCATCTTTGAAGATGTCCTCAAGCTCTGATTCTAGGCTTTCAGCCATATTGATCTCTTCTACCAGAGAGTCAATAATGTCAGTGCCCATGCAGTCATCTGTGGTCTGGATGCTGCATAGCTTTTACAGCATTCAACTTGAACTCATCCTCATTGACTCTGAGGGTTACTTCCCCTCTTTGTACATCAATGAGAGTTCGTCCAGTTGCTAGGAAAGGTCTTCCTAGAATGAGAGTTGCACTCTTGTGCTCCTCCATTTCCAGCACCACAAAGTCAGTTGGAAAAGCAAATGGCCCAACCTTGACAATCATGTCCTCTATTATGCCTGATGGGTGTTTAATGGAGCCATCAGCAAGTTGGAGGCATATTCTGGTTGGTTTGACTTCTCCAGCCAACCCAAGCTTTCTGATAGTAGATGCAGGTATTAGATTGATGCTTGCTCCAAGATCACATAGGGCTGTCTTGGTGCAAGTGCCTTCTAATGTGCATGGTATCATAAAGCTTCCAGGATCTTGAAGCTTTTCTGGTAAGCTTTTCAGAATGACTGCACTGCATTCTTCAGTGAGAAACACTTTTTCAGTTTCTCTCCAATCCTTCTTATGACTTAAGATTTCCTTCATGAACTTAGCATAAGAAGGTATTTGCTCAAGTGCCTCTGCAAACGGAATCTTTATTTCAAGAGTCCTTAGATAGTCTGCAAAGCGGGCAAATTGCTTATCCTGTTCCGCTTTGCGGAGTTTCTGAGGATAAGGCATCTTGGCTTGATATTCTTCAACCTTAGATGCTGCAGGTTTATTCCTTACAGAAGTGGTTGAAGAAGCCTTTTTAGAGGGATTACTGTCAGCACTCTCAGGTGTCTGATCCTCCCTTGGCGTTTGGACGCCAGGAAAGGGTGAAGTTTGGGCATTAAACGCCAACTTCTCTTCCTTTTCTGGCGTTTGAACGCCAGAACTGGGCAAGGAATGGGCGTTTAACGCCAGCTTTCCTTCCCTTTCTGGCGTTTGAACGCCAATAATATTCCTCTCTGGGCTCTTACTGTCCTCAGAGGGATTTTGAACAGTGGTTTGGTTGTCCTCTGTTAATTGTTCCTTGTTTGGCTTTCTGCTCTTTTGAGCAGAGGTATTCAGTGTCTTCCCACTCCTCAGTTGAACTGCTTGACATTCCTCTGTTATCTGTTTAGATATTTGCTGTTTTGCTTGATTCAGCTGCAGTTCTATGCTCTTGTTAGCAACTTTAGTTTCATGGAGCATTTCTTTAAATTCTGCTAACTGTTCTGTCATCAGGAGCAATTATTGATTAAGCTCAATTATCTGTTCTTGAGGATTAGGGTCAGTGACTACTGTCATGACTTCCTCATTTGGAACGAACTCATTGCTAGAATATAAGTATTGGTTTCTAGCAATAGTGTCTATAAGCTCTTGAGCTTCTTCAATTGTCTTCCTCATGTGTATAGATCCACCGGCTGAGTGGTCTAAAGACATCTGAGCTTTTTCTGTAAGCCCATAGTAGAAGATGTCTAACTGTACCCACTCTGAAAATATTTCAGAGGGGCATTTTCTAAGCATACCTCTGTACCTCTCCCAGGCATTATAAAGGGATTCATTATCCTCTTGTTTAAAGCCTTGGATGTCCAGCCTTAGCTGTGTCATCCTCTTTGGAGGGTAAAAATGATTCAGGAATTTGTCTGACAACTGTTTCCATGTCTTTATGCTTGCTGTAGGTTGGTTATTCAACCACCTTTTAGCTTGATCTTTTACAGCAAAGGGAAATAGTAATAGTCTGTAGACATCCTGATCTACCTCTTTATCATATACTGTGTCAGCAATTTGTAAAAACTGTGCCAGAAACTCAGTAGGTTCTTCCTGTGGAAGACCGGAATACTGGCAATTTTGCTGCACTATGATAATGAGTTGAGGATTTAGCTCAAAGCTGCTTGCTTTGATGGGAGGTGTGCAGATGCAACTCCCATATGCAGCTGTAATGGGGTTAGCATATGACCCCAGAGTCCTTTTGGACTGATTAACCCCACTTAAGTCCATAATGGACAAGAGGGAAATGATAATAATTGCAAATGGATAAATTTTGTTTTTGTTTTTTTTTTTTTGAAATAACCGAAAAAAATAAAATAAAACAAAAGGAAAATAAAATAAAATTTCGAAAATCAAAAAGAAAATAAGATCAAAACAAATTGAGAACTGAATCAATTAGCTAATTAAAAAGATTTTGAAAACAGCAATTAAAAGACATGATTGAAAAAATTTTTATGAGAAAGATTTGATTTTTGAAAAGAGGAAAGAGAAAAACAACAAAAAGACACCAAACTTAAAATTTTAGAAAATCAAATACTAATTTTTTTTCGAAAATTTTGAAAGGAAAAACACAAAGAGGACACCAAACTTAGAATTTTTATGAATCAACAAGGGACTAAAAATCAAAAATTAAAATAAAAGCAAAAGCATGCAATTGACACCAAACTTAAAATATGAAACTAGACTCAACTAAAAGACTCTAAACCAACAAAATAAAACAGTCCTAATCTAAGCAACAAGATGAACCGTCAGTTGTCCAAACTCGAACAATCCCCGGCAACGGCGCCAAAAACTTGGTGCACAAAATTGCAATCACACTTTTGCAATCCCGCACAACTAACCAGCAAGTGCACTGGGTCGTCCAAGTAATACCTTGCGTGAGCAAGGGTCGATCCCACGGAGATTGTCGGTTTGAAGCAAGCTATGGTTATCTTGTAAATCTTAGTCAGGATATCAGAAATTATCAGGATTGATTGTAAAAAGCAAAAGAACATGAAATGGTTACTTGTATTGCAGTAATGGAGAATAGGTTGGGGTTTGGAGATGCTCCATCTTCTGAATCTCTGCTTTCCTACTGTCTCTTTCTTCAAGCACGCAAGGCTCCTTCCATGGCAAGCTGTATGTAGGGTTTCACCGTTGTCAATGGCTACCTCCCATCCTCTCAGTGAAAGCGATTGCATATGCTCTGTCACAGCATAGCGGAATTCAGCTGTCGGTTCTCAGTCAGGCCGGAATAATATCCATCGATACTTTTGCATCTGTCACTAACGCCCCGCCTGCTAGGAGTTTGAAGCACGTCACAGTCATTCAGTCATTGAATCCTACTCAGAATACCACAGACAAGGTTTAGACCTTCCGGATTCTCTTGAATGCCGCTATCAGTTCTAGCTTATACCACGAAGATTCCGATTAAAGAATCCAAGAGACAACTACTCAATCTAAGGTAGAACGGAGGTGGTTGTCAGGCACACGTTCATAGTTGAGAATGATGATGATTGTCACGGATCATCACATTCATCCGGATTAAGAACAAGTGTTATCTTAGAATGGAAGCAAGCATGATTGAATGAGAAACAGTAGTAATTGCATTAATCCATCAAGACACAGCAGAGCTCCTCACCCCCAACCATGGGGTTTAGAGACTCATGCTGTGGAAGGTACACAAAGAAACGTGTAAAGTGTCATGAGGTACAGGAACAATGTCAAAAGGTCCTATTAATAGTAAACTAGTATCCTAAGGTTTACAGAGTTGAGTAAATGACAGAAAAATCCACTTCCGGGCCCACTTGGTGTGTGCTTGGGCTGAGCAATGAAGCATTTTCGTGTAGAGACATTTTCTGGAGTTAAACGCCAGCTTTCATGCCAGTTTGGGCGTTTAACTCCAAGTTTTATGCCAGTTCCGGCGTTTAACGCTGGAATTTCTGAGCCCGAATTGCTACGCCGGTTTGGGCCATCAAATCTTGGGCAAAGTATGGACTATCATATATTGCTGGAAAGCCCAGGATGTCTACTTTCCAATGCCGTTGAGAGCGCGCCAATTGGGCTTCTGTAGCTCTAGAAAATCCACTTCGAGTGCAGGGAGGTCAGAATCCAACAGCATCTACAGTCCTTCTTGGTCTCTGGATCAGATTTTTGCTCAGGACCCTCAATTTCAGCCAGAAAATACCTGAAATCACAGAGAAACACACAAACTCATAGTAAAGTCCAGAAAAGTGAATTTTAATTAAAAACTAATAAAAATATACTAAAAACTAACTAAATCATACTAAAAACATACTAAAAACAATGCCAAAAAGTATATAAATTATCCGCTCATCACCAGCTTATCCCAGGAGTCCAGGCTATCCTTGGGTTGTGAATCCAACCATATTCTAGCTCTGTCTCTTACAGCAAAAGGGAAAAGCATGAGTCTGTAGACTTCAGGATCAACTCCATTCGTCTTTACAGTCTCACAGATCTGCAAGAACTCAGTTAAGAACTGATAGGGATCTTCAGATGGAAGTCCATAAAACTTGCAGTTTTGTTGCATTAAAGCAACTAGCTGAGGTTTCAGCTAAAAGTTGTTGGCTCCAATGGCAGGAATGGAGATGCTTCTTCCATCAAATTTGGACGTTGGCTTTGTAAAGTCACCAAGCATTCTCCTTGCATTATTATTATTTTCGGCTGCCATCTCCTTCTCTTGTTCTAATGTTTCTGAAAGTTACCTTTAGAATAATATAATTTAGCTTCTCTTAATTTTCTCTTCAAAGTCCTTTCAGGTTCTGGATCAATTTCAACAAGAGTGCCTTTATCCTTGTTCCTGCTCATATGCAAGAGAAGAAAACAAGGAAAGAAGAGGAATCCTCTATGTCACAGTATAGAGATTCCTTTATGTTAGTAGAAGAAGAAGGGGGTAGAAGAATGAAGAAGGATGGATTAGGATTTTTGGATGAAGAGAGGTGAAGAGAAGTGTTAGTAATTAAAATAATTAAATAGAATAAGAAAAGAGAGGGAGAATTTTCGAAAATAATTTTGAAAAAGAGGTTAGTAATTTTCGAAAATTAAAAATAAAATATAATTGAAGTTAAAATTTAAAACAAATAATTATAAAAAGAATTTTTGAAAAAGAGAGAGGTATTTTTTGAAAATTAGAGAGGAAAAAGTAGTTAGGTGGTTTTGAAAAAAAATAAGAAACAAACAAGAAGTTAGTTAGTTGATTGAAAAAGATTTGAAATCAAATTTGAAAAAGATAAAAAGATAATAAGTTAGATAAGAATTTTTTTGAAATCAAATTTTGAAAAAGATAAAATTTTTTAAAAAGATTAAAATAAAAGATAAAAAGATTTAATTCAAAAATTTTGAAATTATTTACTTCACTAACAAGAAACTACAAGATAAGATTCTAGAACTTAAAGATTGAACCTTTCTTAACAAGAAAGTAACAAACTTCAAATTTTTGAACCAATCACATTAATTATTAGTGAATTTTTGAAAATATGATGTAAAGATAAGGAAAAGATTTTGAAATTATTTTAAAAAATATTTTTGAAATTTTCGAAAAATAGAAAAAATGAAAAAGATATGATTTTTGAAAAAGATTTTAAAAAGATAAGATTTTTAAAATTGAAATTTTGACTTGACTTGTAAGAAACAACAAATTTTGAAAATTTTTGACCAAGTCAACCCAAAATTTCGAAAATTTGGAGGGAAATAAGGAAAAGATATTTTTTGATTTTTTTGAATTTTTAATTATGAGAGAGAAAAACAACAAAGAAAACCATGAATGCATGCAAGAATGCTATGAATGTCAAGATGAACACCAAGAACACTTTGAAGATCATGATGAACATCAAGAACATATTTTTGAAGAATTTTTAATGCAAAGAAAACATGCAAGACACCAAACTTAGAAATCTTTAATGCATGGACTCTAACAAACGAAAAATGCATATGAAAAATAACAAACAACACAAAACAAGAAATCATCAAGATCAAACAAGAAGACTTGTCAAGAACAACTTGAAGATCATGAAGAACACTATGAATGCATGAAATTTTCGAAAAATGCAAGAAAAATTTTTTTAAAGCATGCAATTGACACCAAACTTAAAAATTGACTCAAGACTCAAACAAGAAACACAAAATATTTTTGAATTTTATGATTTTATGATTTTTTTTGGATTTTTATTAATTTTTTCGAAAATAAAGGTTGGAAAAACGAAAAATAAAAGAAAAATTTTGAAAAAGATTTTTGAAAAGAAAATTACCTAATCTGAGCAACAAGATGAACCGTCAGTTGTCCATACTCGAACAATCCCCGGCAACGGCGCCAAAAACTTGGTGGACGAAATTGTGATCCATGTTCTAACTATTTTGAGAGAAATCATTATTATGGCACTGGTTGAATTCACAACTCCGTTCAACTAACCAGCAAGTGTACTGGGTCGTCCAAGTAATAAACCTTACGTGAGTAAGGGTCGATCCCACAAAGATTGTTGGTATGAAGCAAGCTATGGTCACCTTGTAAATCTCAGTTAGGCAGATTAAATTTGTTTATGGGTTTCGAAAATAGAAATAAGAAAATAGATGAAATAATAAAAGGGCTAGAACACTTATGCAGATTTATTGGTAGGAATTTCAGATAAGCATATGGAGATGCTGTAAGGCTCAAGGACGCCTGCCCTCCTACTGCTTCAACTCAATCCTTCTTACTCCTTTCCATGGCAAGCTGTATGTAGGGCATCACCGTTGTCAGTGGCTACATCCCATCCTCTCAGTGAAAATGGTCCTCTGCGGCTGTCACTCACATGGCTAATCATCTGTCGGTTCTCAATCAGGTTGGAATAGAATCCATTGATTCTTTTGCGCTTGTCATCACGCCCAGCCTTCAGGAGTTTGAAGCTCGTCACAGTCATTCAATCCTAGAATCCTACTCGGAATACCATAGACAAGGTTTAGACTTTCCGGATTCTCATGAATGCCGCCATCTATCTAACTTATACCACGAAGATTCTGTTGGGGAATCTAAGAGATACACATTCAAGCTCTGTTGCATGTAGAACGGAAGTGGTTGTCAATCACGTGCGTTCATAAGTGAGAATGATAATGAGGGTTATCTAATCATCACATTCATCATGTTCTTGGGTGCGAATGAATATCTTGGAATAAGAATAAGAGAGAATTGAATAAAAGAAAATAGAACTGCATTAATACTTGAGGTACAGCAGAGCTCCACACCCTTAATCTATGGTGTGCAGAAACTCCACCGTTGAAAATACATAAGTAAAAGGTTCAGGCATGGCCGAATGGCCAGCCCCCTAAAACGTGATCAATAGCCTCTTAGGATGAAGAATAAAACAAAATTGAGACCAAAGATGTCTAATACAATAGTAAGAGGTCCTATATATACTAGACTAGCTACTAGGGTTTACATGAGTAAGTAATTGATGCATAAATCCACTTCCGGGGCCCACTTGGTGTATGCTTGGGCTGAACTTGATCAATCCACGAGCTGAGGCTTCTCTTGGAGTTAAACTCCGAGTTATGACGTGTTTTGGGCGTTCAACTCCGGATCATGACGTTTTTCTGGCATTTAACTCCAGACAGCAGCATGTACTTGGCGTTCAACGCCAAGTTACGTTGTCAATTTCCGAATAAAGTATGGACTATTATATATTGCTGGAAAGCCCTGGATGTCTACTTTCCAACGCCGTTGAGAGCGCGCCAATTGGAGTTCTGTAGCTCCACAAAATTCATTTCGAGTGCAGGGAGGTCAGATTCCAACAGCATCAGCAATCCTTTTGTCAGCCTTTTTCAGAGTTTTGCTCAAATCCCTCAATTTCAGTCAGAATTTACCTGAAATTACAGAAAAACACACAAACTCATAGTAAAGTCCAGAAATGTGAATTTAACATAAAAACTAATGAAAACATCCCTAAAAGTAGCTTAAACTTACTAAAAACTACCTAAAAACAATGCCAAAAAGCGTATAAATTATCCGCTCATCAATCACATCCCAAGCATTTCTCAAAAAAGGATTCAAAACAACAAGCACTTTTCATCAAAGAAAAAACACAGCAAATCATTGCAGAGCCTACCAAACAAAACATTCCCAAAGCAACAAAGCATGGGACCATTAATGACGCAACCTTTTTTGAAAAAGATCAGACAGGAAAAAGCAACAGTAAAACCCCAGAAAGCCTCAACAGAAATTCCAAGAAAAACCACAAGAAGGAAGATAAGAAAAGCATATCACAGCAACGAGTAAAAAGATCGCAAAAGATCCAAACTTTCAAACATGCAAAACCAGAACTTCACCAAAATTAAAGACGAAGCCACGAAGAAGACGAGAAAAGCTATTATCAACCTGGAAAGAACAAGCGAGCTTCAACAAAAACCAAAGGAGGAAGACGAAATCTGGGAATGCGAAACAAGAGCAATGTCGCCGGAAGATATACAAAGACCCCAAGCTCCAACACCAAATGACGCCGCACCGCAAGGAAAGCAGAAATGCAAACAGAGAGTTGAGAGAACTAAGAAAAGAAGTTACGAAAGAGTAAAAGAAGAGAAACCGTTTTCGGGGTTTCAAAATCCAAAGTAGAAGAGCCTAAGGGAAACGGGGCAATTAATGCTCAAAATTAAAAGCATTAAACCCTCGCACGTTCCCAAAAAAGCGCTAGTATAAAAGCGCGCGTCTTTTAGAGGAAACGTTCTGCATTCAAAGCTGATACAAAGGAATCGACAAAATACTTGAGTTCGGATTCACCAAAGAAGGACCGAAGTAAATGACTCGGCCTCAAAAAAGAAGACCGAGCTCAAGCAGGGGCACTGTTCATACCCTGGGTCGAGCTGTCCGACCCGGGATGTTCTACAAGACAAAGCGACCGACCTCTTCAGGTCAGGACAACCCGACCTCTTCTCAAAGAGCTCGGCCAAAGTCACAGAAAAGCCCAAACAAAGGGTCCAAATAGGGGAACGCACCCCAAATCCAAGGGTAGCCCAAGCCCATAGAGATAAAGGTGGTTCCCTTAAAGATGACCTCACTTAAAGATAAGATAAAGATAAGATAAGATAACTAACTTATCTTATCCGCAGGAGGCCACATCTCACCATTATAAATACACTGGAGCACCCAGGTATAACTCATACTCTGATTCTACTCAATGCCTGCTTAATACCCTTGCTAACTTAAGCATCGGAGTCCCTTGCAGGTACCCCCACCCTCCGGGGACGAAGGATCAGCACCACCACCAAGTCCAACAAGTCGGACACATCAGCTCCGGCCGCCGTACACCTACCGGACACGTCGGCTCCGACCAACACAGAAGATCTCATCTGAGATCAACCTACAGTTTCAGGTAACCCTCGGAACACTAACCAAAATAACTCAGGCAAAATCAGAAATCAGCTCGGACAAATATGCATACCACTCGGACTAAAGCACACAACAACAAAAGGAAAACCCCAGTACTCAAGCCAAAGGTCCAGGGGCATCCTTTGGAGGTAGTAACAGAGCAAGGTTTCAGGAAAAACTATGGCCTACACCCCGACATCCCGCAAACAAAGAAAACAACCCTCCTTTGACAGTGACATTTCACAAGAAAAAACACAAAATACCATCAAAGACATCACATTTTTACAACCTATCAGCAAAACAAACTATCAAACACCAAACAGGAAAAGGGGAAATCATCAAAGGCGCCTCCATTCTCAGAACCAAATGGTTCATCATTTCAAAAGTTTCAAATCAAAAAGATAACAACCAGAGATAGTGCCAACATTTAAAGCCCTAACTAGCAGGAAAACACGGAAGGTCATACAAACCAAAAAAGCCCTAAGAACGACACGCATGGCAGAAACAATCAAGACAACAAACAAAGTGCAAAAAAAGACTCAAACTTTTCAACACAAACTCAAGCAAGATCAAAACTTCTCATGACCAAACAGAACTACAAAAAGAAATGGCGTGAAAGAAAAAAATGAAGATAGAAAACCAACCTGCAGTGAAGAGAGAATGATGAAACAACCAATTAAAGACGGAAAAGACCACTCCGACAATCACTTCCGACGAACAAAGAAAAGCGCGAAGGCGTGAGAACTAGAGAGAGTCACAGACGAGTTAGAGAACACAAGAACAGAAGGATAAAAAGGGAGTCACAGTAAGCAAGAGAAGAAGAAACTGAAAGGCAAAATCTTTTGGGAAAATTCAAAATGCAAAGGGAAAGAGGGAAACGGCAAAAGAGGTTAATGGGCATTTAAAACCCTCGCACGGTCCCAAGGAAGTGCAAAAATGTGCGCTTCAAGGAGAAACGTTCCGCATTTAAAGCTACTAAATCAAAATTCTACAAACAAATCCAACAAAAAATGCTCGAGCTCGACTTCTCAAAGAGAGGCCAAAAGACCAAAACGACACGACCTCAAGAGGAAGACCACGCTCAAGCAGGGGCACTGTTCATGCCCTGGGTCGAGCTGTATGACCCAAGCTAATCGAAGACAAGTTGATGAGAGGATAATTTGTACGCTTTTTGGCATTGTTTTTAGTATGTTTTTAGTATATTTGGTTTAGTTTTTAGTATATTTTTATTAGTTTTTAGTTAAAATTCACTTTTCTGGACTTTACTATGAGTTTGTGTGTTTTTCTGTGATTTCAGGTATTTTCTGGCTGAAATTGAGGGACCTGAGCAAAAATCTGATTCAGAGACTGAAAAGGACTGCAGATACTGTTGGATTCTGACCTCCCTACACTCGAAGTGGATTTTCTGGAGCTACAGAAGCCTAATTGGCGCGCTCTCAACGGCGTTGGAAAGTAGACATCCTGGGCTTTCCAGCAATATATGATAGTCCATACTTTGCCCAAGATTTGATGGCCCAAACCGGCGTTCAAAGTCACCTTCAGAAATTCCAGCGTTAAACGCCGGAACTGGCACCAAAGTGGGAGTTAAACGCCCAAACTGGCACAAAAGCTGGCGTTTAACTCCAAGAAGAGTCTCTACACGAAAATGCTTCATTGCTCAGCCCAAGCACACACCAAGTGGGCCCGGAAGTGGATTTTTATGTCATTTACTCATCTTTGTAAACCTTAGGCTACTAGTTTTCTATAAGTAGGACCTTTTACTATTGTATTTTCATCTTGGTTTTTCTGGTTCCCTCTCTGGGACTGAAGCCAATGATCACTTTTGTTCTTATGTATTTTCAACGGTGGAGTTTCTACACACCATAGATTAAGGTGTGGAGCTCTGCTGTACCTCGAGTATTAATGCAATTACTATTGTTCTTCTATTCAATTCCGCTTATTCTTTGTCCAAGATATCACTTGTTCTTCAACTTGATGAATGTGATGATCCGTGACACTCATCATCATTCTCACCTATGAACGTGTGACTGACAACCACCTCCGTTCTACCTTAGATTGGGTGAATATCTCTTGGATTCCTGATACATGATGCATGGTTGATCGCCTGACAACCGAGTGCTCGCCTGACAACCGAGCCAGCCATTCCGTGAGATCAGAGTCTTCGTGGTATAGGCAAGAACTGATGGCGGCATTCAAGAGAATCCAGAAGGTCTAACCTTGTCTGTGGTATTCTGAGTAGGATTCAATGATTGAATGACTGTGACGTGCTTCAAACTCCTGAGGGCGGGGCGTTAGTGACAGACGCAAAAGAATCACTGGATTCTATTCCGGCCTGATCGAGAACCGACAGATGGATAGCCGTGCCATGACAGGGTGCGTTGAACATTTCCACTGAGAGGATGGGAGGTAGCCACTGACAACGGTGAAACCCTTGCATAAGCTTACCATGGAAAGGAGTAGGAAGGATTGGATGAAGACGGTAGGAAAGCAGAGAGACGGAAGGGACAAGCATCTTCATACGCTTATCTGAAGCTCTCACCAATGATATACATAAGTATCTCTATCTTTATCTTTATGTTTTATTCATATATCACCTATACCCATTTGAGTCTGCCTGACTAAGATTTACAAGGTGACCATAGCTTGCTTCATACCAACAATCTCCGTGGGATCGACCCTTACTCGTGTAAGGTTTATTACTTGGACGACCCAGTGCACTTGCTGGTTAGTTGTGCGAAGTTGTAGTGATCACAATTTTGCACACCAAGTTTTTGGCTCCGTTGCCGGGGATTGTTTTGTGTATGGACAACTGACGGTTCATCTTGTTGCTTAGATTAGGTATTTTTTTCAGAGTTCTTAAGAATGAATTCTAGTGTTTCATGATGATTTGCTGAAATCTGGCTGGCTGAGAAGCCATGTCTAATCTTATTGGACCGAGGTTTCAACTGATCATCACAAGAGCTTGTTGATTTCTATCAATCTTGCTATTGGAGCAATGATCTGCTAAGGCTTGGCTGGCCATTGGCCATGTCTAGTGTTTTGGACCGGAGCTTTCTTTGAAAGCTTGGCTGGCTGTGAAGCCATGTCTAATTCCTAGACCGGAGTCTTAGACTAGCATTGCAATGATTCTTGGAATCCAAATTAAGAATTCTGAAACTTTTATTTTCTTTATAATTTTCGAAAAAAAAAACACAAAAAAAATTTTCAAAATCATAAAAAACCAAAAAATATTTTATGTTTCTTGTTTGAATCTAGTGTCTAATTTTAAGTTTGGTATCTTGCATGCATTGTTTATTTGATCTTAGTTCTATTTTCGAGTCAATAGTACAGGGAACTGAAGATTTAGAACATGCAACAGAGGAATTACACAGAAAAAGCTGCGCGTTCAAAACGCCCAGTAAAGAGGGACAGACTGGCGTTTAAACGCCAGCCAGGGCACCTGGTTGGGCGTTTAACGCCCAAAAAGGTAGTGCAATGGGCGTTAAACGCCAGAATGTGCACCATTCTGGGCGTTTAACGCCAGGATGGCACAAGGGGGAGGATTTTGCTTTCAAAATCAATTTTTTTTCAAGTTTTCAAAGTTTTTCAAAATCAAATCTTTTTCAAATCATATATTTTCAATCAAATGTTTTCAAAATCAATTTCTTTCCTTTTTCAAAGATACTTGCTAACAATTAATGATTTGATTGAACATTTCAAGTATGTTGCCTTTTCTGTTGAGAAAGGTTTAATGTTTGAATCATATCTTTTCTTGTTAGGCAAGTCATTAATTTTTAAAATCAAATCTTTTTTTGTTTTCAAATCATATCTTCTCAATCATATCTTTTTAATCACATCTTTTTCAAAACAGTTTTTAATCATATCTTTTTTATTTCTAATTTCAAAATCTTTTTCAAAAATTACTTGATATCTTTCTCACTCTTGATTTTCGAAAATCAAATTAAAGTTTTTCAAAATGTTTTTAAAATCTTTTTAAGTAATTTTCGAAAAATCTCTTCCCCTCTTCTCACATCCTTCTATTTATGGAGAACCACTCCTCCTCAATGCACAATTCGAACTCTGTCTGACTAAGTTCGAATTCTTCTCCTTCTTCCTTCTATTTTTCTTTTCCTCTGACACCTCAAGGAATCTCTATACTGTGACATAGAGGATTCCACATTTTCTTGTTCTCTTTTCTTTCATATGAGCAGGAACAAAGACAAAGGCATTCTTGTTGAAGCTGACCCTGAACCTGAAAGGACCTTGAAGCGAAAGCTAAGAGAAGCTAAGGCACAACTCTCCGTAGAGGACCTAACAGAAATCTTCAAAGAAGAAGAACCCATGGCAGCCGAAAACAACAACAATGCCAACAATGCAAGGAAGGTGCTGGGTGACTTTACTGCACCTACTCCCGACTTCTATGGGAGAAGCATCTCTATCCCTGCCATTGGAGCAAACAACTTTGAGCTTAAGCCTCAATTAGTTTCTCTAATGCAACAGAATTGCAAGTTCCATGGACTTCCATTGGAAGATCCTCATCAGTTCTTAGCTGAATTCTTGCAAATCTGTGACGCTGTCAAGACTAATGGGGTTGACCCTGAGGTCTACAGACTTATGCTATTCCCTTTTGCTGTAAGAGACAGAGCTAGGATATGGTTGGACTCACAACCTAAAGAAAGCCTGGACTCATGGGAAAAGCTAGTCAATGCCTTCTTGGCAAAGTTCTTTCCACCTCAAAAATTGAGTAAGCTTAGAGTGGAAGTCCAAACCTTCAGACAGAAGGATGGAGAATCCCTCTATGAAGTTTGGGAAAGATACAAACAATTGATCAGAAAGTGTCCATCTGACATGCTTTCTGAATGGAGCATCATAGGTATTTTCTATGATGGTCTCTCTGAACTATCCAAGATGTCTTTGGATAGCTCTGCTGGAGGATCTCTTTATCTGAAGAAGACGCCTACAGAAGCTCAAGAACTAATTGAAATGGTTGCAAATAACCAATTCATGTACACTTCTGAAAGGAATCCTGTGAACAATGGGACAAGTCAGAAGAAAGGAGTTCTTGAGATTGATACTCTGAATGCCATTCTGGCTCAGAATAAAATATTGACTCAACAAGTCAATTTGATCTCTCAAAGTCTGTCTGGAATACAAAATGCACCAAGCAGTACTAAGGATGCTTCATCTGAAGAAGAAGCTTATGATCCTGAGAACCCTTCAATGGAAGAGGTGAATTACCTAGGAGAACCCTATGGAAACACCTATAATTCTTCATGGAGAAATCACCCAAATCTCTCATGGAAGAATCAAGAGAGACCTCAACAAGGTTTCAACAACAATAATGGTGGAAGAAACAGGTTTAGCAATGGCAAGCCTTTTCCATCATCTTCTCAGCAACAGACAGAGAGTTCTAAGCAGAGCCACTCTGACTTAGCAACCATGGTCTCTGATCTAATCAAAACCACTCAAAGTTTCATGACAGAAACAAGGTCCTCCATTAGGAATTTGGAGGCACAAGTGGGACAGCTGAGCAAGAAAATTACTGAACTCCCTCCTAGTACTCTTCCAAGCAATACAGAAGAAAATCCAAAAGGAGAGTGCAAGGCCATCAACATGGCCGAATTTGGAGAGGAAGGAGAGGCAGTGAACGCCACTGAGGAAGACCTCAATGGGCGTGCACTGGCCTCCACTGAGTTCCCCAATGAGGAACCATGGGAATCTGAGGCTCAAAATGAGACCATAGAGATTCCATTGGACTTACTTCTGCCTTTCATGAGCTCTGATGGGTATTCTTCTTCTGAAGAGGAAGAGTATGTCACTGAAGAGCAAGTTGCTAAATACCTTGGAGCAATCATGAAGCTAAATGACAAGTTATTTGGAAATGAGACTTGGGAGGATGAACCTCCTTTGCTCACCAAAGAACTGGATGACTTGTCTAGGCAGAAATTACCTCAAAAGAGACAAGACCCTGGGAAGTTTTCACTACCTTGTACCATAGGCACCGTGACCTTCAAGAAGGCTCTGTGTGACTTAGGATCAAGTGTAAACCTCATGCCTCTCTCTGTAATGGAGAAGCTAGGGATCTTTGAGGTACAAGCTGCAAGAATCTCACTAGAGATGGCAGACAATTCAAGGAAACAAGCTTATGGACTTGTAGAGGATGTTTTGGTGAAGATTGAAGACCATTACATCCCTGCTGATTTTATAGTCCTAGAGACTGGGAAGTGCATGGATGAATCTATCATCCTTGGCAGACCCTTCCTAGCCACAGCAAAGGCTGTGATTGACGTTGATGGAGGTGAACTGATCATTCAAGTGAATGAAGAATCCTTTGTGTTTAAGGCTCAAGGATATCCCTCTGTCACCATGGAGAGGAAGCATGAAGAGCTTCTCTCAAATCAGAGTCAAACAGAGCCCCCACAGTCAAACTCTAAGTTTGGTGTTGGGAGGCCACAACCAAACTCTAAGTTTGGTGTTGAACCCCCACATTCAAACTCTAAGTTTGGTGTTGGGAGGTTCCAACATTGCTGAGTATCTGTGAGGCTCCATGAGAGCCCTCTGTCAAGCTACTGACATTAAAGAAGCACTTGTTGGGAGGCAACCCAATGTTATATTTTATCTATTTTCTTTTGTTATTTTATGTTTTTTTTTGTAGGTTGATGATCATAAGAAGTCACAAAATCAATTGAAAAAGCAAAAAAAAGAATGAAAAACAGGAAGAAAAACAGCACACCCTGGAGGAAGAACCTACTGGCGTTTAAACGCCAGTAAGGCTAGCAGGTGGGCGTTTAACGCCTAGTCTGGCACCATTCTGGGCGTTTAACGCCAGAAAGGGGCACCAGACTGGCGTTAAACGCCAGGAAAGGGCAAGAACCTGGCGTTAAAAGCCAGAAATGGGCACCAGCCCGGCGTTTAACGCCAGAATTGGCTCAAAACGTGATTTTGCATGCCATTTGGTGCAGGGATGACTTTTCCTTGACACCTCAGGATCTGTGGACCCCACAGGATCCCCACCTACCTCACCACCCCCTCTCTTCTTCACCCATTCACCAATCACCTCAACACCTCTTTCCCAAAAACCCCCCACCTATCAAATCCCACTATCATCTTCACTCCTTCATTTTCACACACCCTAAACACTACTTCTTCCCCTTTTGGCCGAACCACAAAGCCATCTCCCTCTCCTCCATTTCTTCTTCTCCCACTCTCTTCTTTCTTCTTTTGCTCGAGGACGAGCAAACCTTTTAAGTTTGGTGTGGTAAAAGCATTGCTTTTTGTTTTTCCATAACCATTTATGGCATCCAAGGCCGGAGAAACCTCTAGAAAGAGGAAAGGGAAAGCAAAAGCTTCCACCTCCGAGTCATGGGAGATGGAGAGATTCATCTCAAGGGTGCATCAAGACCACTTCTATGAAGTTGTGGCCATGAAGAAAGTGATCCATGAGGTCCCTTTCAAACTCAAAAAGAGTGAATATCCGGAGATCCGACATGAGATCCGAAGAAGAGGTTGGGAAGTTCTTACCAACCCCATTCAACAAGTCAGAATCTTAATGGTTCAAGAGTTCTATGCCAATGCATGGATCACCAAGAACCATGATCAAAGTGTGAACCCGGATCCAAAGAATTGGCTTACTATGGTTCGGGGGAAATACTTGGATTTTAGTCCGGAAAATGTAAGGTTGGCATTCAACTTGCCTATGATGCAAGGAGATGAACATCCTTACACAAGAAGGGTCAACTTTGATCAAAGGTTGGACCAAGTCCTCAATGACATTTGTGAAGAGGGCGCCCAATGGAAGAGAGATTCAAGAGGGAAGCCGGTTCAACTAAGTAGGCATGACCTCAAGCCCGTGGCTAGAGGATGGTTGGAGTTTATCCAACGCTCAATCATTCCCACTAGCAACCGGTCCGAAGTTACTCTAGACCGGGCCATCATGATTCATAGCATCATGATTGGAGAAGAAGTGGAAGTTCATGAGGCTATAGCCCAAGAACTCTATAAGGTGGCGGACAAGCCCTCCACCTTAGCAAGGTTAGCCTTTCCTCACCTCATTTGTCACCTCTGTTATTCAGTTGGAGTTGACATAGAAGGAGACACCCCCATTGATGAGGATAAGCCCATCACTAAGAAAAGGATGGAGCAAACAAGAGACTCCTCTCATCATGAAATCCCTGAGATACCTCAAGGGATGCACTTTCCTCCACAAAACTATTGGGAGCAACTGAACACCTCCCTAGGAGAATTGAGTTCCAACATGGGACAACTAAGGGTGGAGCACCAAGAACACTCCATTCTCCTCCATGAAATTAGAGAAGATCAAAGAATCATGAGAGAAGAGCAACAAAGACAAGGAAGAGACATTGAGGAGCTCAAGCACTCCATAAGACCTTCAAGAGGAAGAACAAGCCGCCATCACTAAGGTGGACCCGTTCTTTAATCTCCTTGTTCTTTATTTTCCTGTTTTTCGAAAATTGATGCTTTATGTTTGTCCATGTTTGTGTCTTATGATCATTAGTGTCTTTAGTGTCTATGCCTTAAAGTTATGAATATCCTATGAATCCATCACCTTTCTTAAATGAAAACTGTTTTTAATCACAAAAGAACAAGAAGTACAGGATTTCGAATTCATCTTTAAAACTAGCTTAATTAGTTTGATGTGGTGGCAATACTTTATGTTTTCCGAATGTATGCTTGAACAGTGCATATGTCTTTTGAATTTGTGGTTCATGAATGTTGGCTCTTGAAAGAATGATGAAAAAGGAGACATGTTACTGAGGATCTGAAAAATCATAAAAATGATTCTTGAAGCAAGAAAAAGCAGTGAATACAAAAAAAAAGAAGGAGAAAAACGAAAAAGAAAAAAAAGGGGAGAAAGAAAAAGAAAAGAAAAAGAAAGAAATAAAGTTGTGATCCAAGGCAAAAAGAGTGTGCTTAAGAACCCTGGACACCTCTAATTGGGGACTTTAGCAAAGCTGAGTCACAATCTGAAAAGGTTCACCCAATTATGTGTCTGTGGCATGTATGTATCCGGTGGTAATACTGGAAGACAGAGTGCTTTGGGCCACAGCCAAGACTCATAAAGTAGCTGTATTCAAGAATCATCATACTTAACTAGGAGAATCAATAACACTATCTGGATTCTGAGTTCCTAAAGAAGCCAATCATTCTGAATTTCAAGGGATAAAGTGAGATGCCAAAACTGTTCGGAGGCAAAAAGCTACTAGTCCCGCTCATCTAATTTGGAGCTAAGTTTCATTGATAATTTGGAGTCTATAGTATATTCTCTTCTTTTTATCTTATTTGATTTTCAGTTGCTTGAGGACAAGCAACAATTTAAGTTTGGTGTTGTGATGAGCGGATAATTTGTACGCTTTTTGGCATTGTTTTTAGTATGTTTTTAGTATATTTGGTTTAGTTTTTAGTATATTTTTATTAGTTTTTAGTTAAAATTCACTTTTCTGGACTTTACTATGAGTTTGTGTGTTTTTCTGTGATTTCAGGTATTTTCTGGCTGAAATTGAGGGACCTGAGCAAAAATCTGATTCAGAGACTGAAAAGGACTGCAGATGCTGTTGGATTCTGACCTCCCTGCACTCGAAGTGAATTTTCTGAAGCTACAGAAGCCCAACTGGCGTGCTCTCAACGGCGTTGGAAAGTAGACATCCTGGGCTTTCCAGCAATATATGATAGTCTATACTTTTCCCAAGATTTGATGGCCCAAACCGGCGTTCAAAGTCACCCTCAGAATTCCCAGCGTTAAACGCCGGAACTGGCACAAGAATGGGAGTTAAACGCCCAAACTGGCACCAAAGCTGGCGTTTAACTCCAAGAAGAGTCTCTACACGAAAAATGCTTCATTGCTCAGCCCAAACACACACCAAGTGGACCCGGAAGTGGATTTTTATGTCATTTACTCATCTTTGTAAACCTTAGGCTACTAGTTCTCTATAAGTAGGACCTTTTACTATTGTATTTGACATCTTCTGATCTTTGGAATTTTTTGATCTTTAGATCTTTTGATCACTTTGGGAGGCTGGCCATTCGGCCATGCCTAGACCTTGTTCTTATGTATTTTCAACGGTGGAGTTTCTACACACCATAGATTAAGGTGTGGAGCTCTGCTGTACCTCGAGTATTAATGCAATTACTATTGTTCTTCTATTCAATTCCGCTTATTCTTTGTCCAAGATATCACTTGTTCTTCAACTTGATGAATGTGATGATCCATGACACTCATCATCATTCTCATCTATGAACGTGTGACTGACAACCACCTCCGTTCTACCTTAGATTGGGTGAATATCTCTTGGATTCCTAATACATGATGCATGGTTGATCGCCTGACAACCGAGTGCTCGCCTGACAACCGAGCCAGCCATTCCGTGAGATCAGAGTCTTCGTGGTATAGGCAAGAACTGATGGCGGCATTCAAGAGAATCCGGAAGGTCTAACCTTGTCTGTGGTATTCTGAGTAGGATTCAATGATTGAATGACTGTGACGTGCTTCAAACTCCTGAGGGCGGGGCGTTAGTGACAGACGCAAAAGAATCAGTGGATTCTATTCCGGCCTGATCGAGAACCGACAGATGGATAGCCGTGCCGTGACAGGGTGTGTTGAACATTTCCACTGAGAGGATGGGAGGTAGCCACTGACAACGGTGAAACCCTTGCATAAGCTTGCCATGGAAAGGAGTAGGAAGGATTGGATGAAGACAGTAGGAAAGCAGAGAGACGGAAGGGACAAGCATCTTCATACGCTTATCTGAAGCTCTCACCAATGATATACATAAGTATCTCTATCTTTATCTTTTTGTTTTATTCATATATCATCTATACCCATTTGAGTCTGCCTGACTAAGATTTACAAGGTGACCATAGCTTGCTTCATACCAACAATCTCCGTGGGATCGACCCTTACTCGCGTAAGGTTTATTACTTGGACGACCCAGTGCACTTGCTGGTTAGTTGTGCGAAGTTGTAGTGATCACGATTTTGCACACCACAAGTCGACCGACCTCTTCAGGTCAGGACTACCCGACCTCTTCTCAAAGAGTTCGGCCATATCACCATGGGAGCCCAAAGCAAGCCCAACAAAGGAGCACAGCCCAAATTTAAAGGCCGTAAAGCCTAGAAAGATAAGGCGGCTCCCTAGAAGATAAGATAAGATGACTTCACTCAAAGATAAGATAAGATAACTATCTTATCTCAAGGCAAGGTCACTCTACACCATTATAAATACACTGGAGCACCCAGGTATAACTCACACTCTGATTCTACTAAAAACCTGCTTAATACCCTTGCTAACTTAAGCATCGGAGTCCCTTGCCTCCACCACCCTCTGGTGACGAAGGATTAGCACCACCACCAAGTCCAACAAGTCGAACACGGCGGCTCCGGTCACCATTATCAAGTCGGACTTAACAGCGCCAACCAGTACAGAAGATCTCGTCCGAGATCGACCTACAATTTTAGGTAAACATAAATATTTTTAACTTACACTAGTGAACTTTTAAAAGTCTTTCTTGGATGGATTTTCTTTTTTCTAAAATATTTTACCGTGGTTTCTGGGGTATCTTTCCTAAAAAAAGATAACAAATTAAAATTTGAAACCAAGATTAAGGCAGAGGTCTAGAAACACATGAAATTCATTTTTGAAAACCATCGAACCGAAAGTAAAGAGTGCAACAAACCGATTTACCTGGTATTGTCTTAGGCATTTACAGACGGTGTGGAGCTTCCCTGAGTCTGCAAGAGTGGTTCACTTCTGAGATTTACAGTCGGCAGTCTAACCAAGATAAATAAATATTAGTAATTGAATCCAGAGGAATTAGAAAAGGTTCTATCAATAGTTAGCAAAGAAAGAAAAATAACTCGGTAAAAGAAGCCGAATCTTACGTCTCAATCAAAGCATTTTGTGGCTCCGTCGAGTCAAATTGATCCGGAGCAACCTTCGCTGTTTGAGCTCCATCATTTCTTTTCTTTGACCTCTTTTCTCTTATTGTCTCCGATACTTGTCTTCTTCTTTCTGTAGCGCTATCTTTTATTTGTTCGGATCTGAAAGTTCATAAAATAAGTTTTATTTGAAGGAACCTAAAATGAAAGCATCAATAAAGTAAAAGAAAATATTATTCAAGAAACTTACTGCTTGTCAGATTGTGTTTGCTTTTTTGCCACCCTTTGTGGTTGTTTTCTTTTTATTATAGGTGTTTTCTCAATTTCTATTTCTTTTTATTATAGGTGTTTCTGTAACACAAACAAAGACATTTTATACTAGAGAAAAATATAAGCAAGAAAAATACACTAACAATCAAGTGAACAAAACTGATAGACACCACCGAACCGAAAGAAATTCATACGCCGAACAAAACATGATAGTCATTCAATCATCAAGAAAAATATTTCCGGATAAAAAAAACTCAACTTGAGCAACTGCACTAAACAATATCACATTTGTAATTTACTTTTACTTAACTAGCATACATAAACAATTTTAAGCAAGGAAATGCAAAAACTAAACCAGATGAAGATCATACAATCATATAAATGAACATCACCCAATACTTACTGGCTTTCAGATTTGCTTGTGCCCTCTAAATCTGTCAGCACATGCTTTCTTTTTTTGCTTTATTTTTTAACCACCTTCTGTGGTTATTTTCTTTTCTTTGTGCCAATTTTTTCAATTTCTTCTTCTCTACAATACATAAGAACAAATACATAAGAACAACTTTAAGCAAATACAAGTTAAATAAAATCAATATGAAGATCAAACTTACTAGTTTTTGGATTCACTTTTGCTTTCTGAATCTGTTAGAGTGCTTTCAATTTCAGTTGTTATTTCTGAATCTGTATCAACAAGCTTTTGTTTTTTAACAACAAGCTTTTGTCTTTTAACCACCCTCTTTTGTCTTGTTCTCTTTGATGGTGGTGTTTTGTCGGATTCTGATTCAGTTTCAGATTCAGCAAATCTTTCTTCTTCCAAAGAAGAATCTAGATCAACAATTTTCTTTTTTTTTCTTTCTTTCTTTTTTCTTTCTTATCTAACGTCTTTGTTTTTTTTTCCTCCTTCTTTATGTTCTTTCTGTATAGAAGTCCCTAAAACAGAAATTTATTTAATGAGAAATACAGTAAGAATCAGCTGAATCAACATTAGCAACCTTCTGAATCAAACAATAGTAATATGCTGAATAAAATGCCATAAAACGTGATAATTATTTAATAATCAAAAAAATATTTTTGCATGCACAATAACTCAATTGAAGACACTAACAATAAGGTGAACCAAACAGATCAGACCCACCGATCTGAATAAGATTCATATGGTGAATAAAACGTGACAAATATTTAATAATGAAAAAAAATGTTTCTGAATGCATAAAAATTCAAATGAACACACTAACAATTGCAAGTAGGAGATATAAATTAATTATAACCTAAAACACAAGTTTATTTAGTTAGTAGATTATTTTAGAAGCATTTGAAATGAAATTTTATGGAGAATTTTTTGTTTAATTTACCAATGGGTCAGTTGTTTCCCTCGAAATTCAGTCAAGCATCTTTTGCTTTGTCCAATGGGCCATCCACGGTGCTGGGGGAGCATCATGTCTGAATGGGCGAGAGAGCTTGGTTTCATGGAAGTATATCAGCATCAAAACAAAAACACAGCCATCAACGGACTGTTTCGTTTCCTTTCTCTTGTTTTCTATTCCTTTCAACAAGAAGTTGGTCCACATGAAAGATAGGCGGCTTATGTATCGGGGAGGCCACGCTTACCGTGGTTGGCAACAAGAAGCACTTTTGTATGAAGACGACAAAAGTCGAATTTTTGCCAGTTCTCCTCCCCTTCAACGCTCATATCCAGCACATTCCTTGTCAAAGTCGCCAACGAAATATTTTGACGCTGTCAAATATTTTCTTGTCTTTCGAATTCAATTTTGTGTAATCAACCTTGTTATAAAAAAGATTCCCTACAATATTTTACTAGCAAAAAATCTGCCAAAAAGGTATAGTAATGAACGGAAGATAAGCAAGAAGTGGAAAGTGTATTACCGCCGTTGTTTATGCCTAGTGCAACTGCTACCTGGCGAAGAGTTATTTTAAAGTTCTTTGGAGAGTTTTCAAGCATCCCTTATAGTCATCAAAGCAATCAATCAATTCTCTCAATAGGGCGTGAGAGACATTCATTTCCGAGACATGTGCTAGGGCACCAAATCCCATTTGTTCAACTATATCTCTCTTTTCTTGACTCATATTCCTAAATACTGTTGCTATTGCCTTTGTTTGGAATCTGCAATCATGAGTTTTCTGCAAGTTTTGAAATAGAATGTGAAGATATTTTTATAAACAAAATAGATATTATTTGAACGAAAACAGATAAATATATTTAATGTGCTTACATTATAATGTGGCTTCTCCTTTTTTGTCACCATTGTCTTGTTGTGTTTTGCTGTAATGAAAAAATTTGGTCAATACTCCAGTCAATACACTGAAAAGCACAAGCATGCAGTAAATATCAAGTTCAAATCCCTAGTTATATTGTAAAAATGCAATAAGAATAAAGCTTAAACCCTGAACACACTAAATAACTAGTGAATGAGAATAACCAAGCCCACCGAACCGAATACAATCCATGTGGTGAATAAATCATTATAAGCTTTCAATTATTATGAATAGTATTTCCTCATGCAATAAAAGTTAACTGAATAGAGTAACAATCAAATTCAAAGACCTAGTTATACTATCCACTGAACTGAATGAAAATAAGAACAAATTTGATTCAAAGGCCACTACAAGAAAAAGTAATATTTGTAACAAAAAAATTGTTATAAAAAATCGAAATTTTGAAACAAAAGAATTATTAACAAAAAAAGGGGTTGTTGCAGTATGTCCCATTACAAAAAGTTTTTGTAACAAAAAACGGAACTGTTACAATTCAAAATGATATTTTGTAACAAATTTTTGTGATACAAAAAACCAGAAGTCATTACAAAAGTGGTAACAAAATTTGATCTTCAAGGTATTTTTGGTGACAATCTATTTTTCCTATCATAAAATTTTGTTACAAAATGTAACTTAATTTTGTAACATTTTTTTCTTTAGTTACAAAATACTATTTATTTTGTAATAATTTTTTTAAATACAAATTACACACATAATTATCAGATTATATTATTTTTTTAATTAAAAAATATATTAACTAATTTACTCAACAAGTCAATATTTATATAATATATAATAACATAGATAGTTCAAATACCTTTCATTAACTAAGATTGTTTTATAAATCTTCAACATATAAATTTTAAAGTACAAACTAACAAGACACATTGAAGAACCCTAATGAACTAGATAGATACATAAGACAAGAAAAATAAGGAATTATAAATCTCCAAAATGTAAATTACAAATTACAAACTCCATCATGTTCATACAGCTCCTTTCTCATTTCTCATGGAGAAGTTCTAATAAGTACCACACACCTGAAAATCTTAAATAAAAAATAATAATATAAATTGTCTAAGAAAATCTTAAATAAATTGAAGTGCCATACAAGAACAGGAAAGTCTTAAATAATGCAGACTCACTCTAAGAAGTAATTAAGAACTTAGTATTCAGAAAGGGAACGAATACATAGTATTGCAAATATGAGTTTAGATATAGTGTCAAGTATTGAAACCGAACTGCATGCATGAAGAAACAGAAATCCAGCACAAAGTATGAAGGTACATGAAACTAAAATCCATCTAATAACTACTAGGTTGCAACCACCACAGAATTCAACACAATCATGATTTGAAATGCAATAAAAAAGTAGCTCAATATAATATATGACCAACAGTCAATGAACTTACAAGTATACAAGGCACTGCATCCCAAGTAAGGAATATTCTGCATATTCAAAAGGAATTTTTGAATCAAGTTTGGAAGAAGCACCTAATTTCATAAAAATAGAATTGGTTCATATCAATTATAATTAAAACACTTTGATTCCTGTTCACACCACATGATCATTATTCATTGCATCAACTAATCCTTCTTCCTTTTCTTTTTAATTTTTCTCTCATATAAAACTTCAATATATAACAGAACTAACACTTTTCTCCCAATGTTACCAATTCATGAGAGATACAAAGAATCTTCAACAAAAATAATCAAAAGACGCTAGTGTTAGTGGATGGTGCTACTATATGCTCCTTTATTAGTTCAGAGTTTTAACACTTTATAATAGGTTTAACTAAACCTCAATCTTCTTTTACTTATAAGTTGATAGTTTCTATATACAAAATAGTCAATAATTAATGTGCCAGAAATATGATATTAATTAAAAATAATAGTAATAAAAAGAAGTGATGCACTCATCATAAGGACACTTGCAGATTTTTATTTTATTATTATTTTTTTCTAAATGGCATGCAACACATTTTCTTTCTAAAAAAAATAGTTTAAGCTTTTAAAAGAATTGGCTCATACCAATTATATTCTAAGTTCTAACATGAAATCCCCAAACTACTTAACCTTTTGTTTTAGACCTATTAACAAGTTGAGATGCTGAAGATTAATATGTAAATCAAAAATAAAGAACTTCGAACATCTTAATGTTCAAATTTTCAGAGCTCTGATCAATAGACGTGTTCACATCAACGTCAACATAAGTATTAGGTAAGACAAGAAGCTAAAGAATGACTCCAATAACATCAGTATAATTATCTACATACTACTAAAAAAGTAAATGCTTATAACCAGTTTATTAGGCTTCATTATAGCATTACAAGACATAGCTCTCAGTTGAAATATGTTTGCGTTTATTGAATGATGTTATTATCTAATGGATTTTTAAAAGGGAATTTTAGTAAAGCACATTATCAAATAAAAGAAAGGTATTATAAGAGCTTTCAATAGAGAAATTAAGAAATTGAGAGGAACCGAGACACCTTACCTGTAAAACTTGAAAGTTTTCCAATGTGCTTTTCCCATCTTGTAGTTCACAAAAAATTCCAAATAAAGAATAAGAAAACAGAACAGTAGTAATTGAGTTAGTAAAACATTAATCTTTAAAATTTTTCTTTCTTTGATTGTGGGGGGTGTTTTAAGTGATGATTTTCCTTTCTTTGGAATGGATAATTATAAATATATAATCCTCCAAGACTTATGGTACTTTAAAATGTTCATACAAATGGATAGTTAGATAGGGGTTTGGAGGATCACATTAAAAAAGCCCTCACTATCTAATCCCCAGACTTCCAAATAAGATAATGGTTTATTATATGTAGATGCAGATTTCGATTAAATGTACTCCCACCAAAAGATAAATCTAGAAAAGTTAAGCTATTGTAATTCATCAAAAGAAGCAAACACTAGTTTTCATTGAAGTTTTATATCCATTAATGCTAAATTACTAAATTATAAGTAATAATTTGAAGTTCCAATAATACTAAATTACTAATCAGAACAAGTAAAAAAAAACAAGCAACAAATAAAAAAAACAACACAGAACAATAATCAACAGCCCTAATATTCACAAGTTCTGATAATAAAAAACAATATCCCTAATCAGAAGTTCTAATAAATTAAATCATAGACTTCCATGGTATTCATAAATTAAAACAGTTAATTTCAAAATAAAATTTCCTACCTCAATTAGCCAAAACTTGGTAATTGAATGCAACAAACCATTTGTTTGTTTTTAGTTCCCATTAGCAATAACTTTTTTCTTGGAGCAGCAGCAACAATGATCTAAACACCAATCATAATTGTTTAGGAGATAAATTAGCAACACTAGAATAAAATATGCTAACATAATTAGGACGGAAATATGACAGAGGAACAAAATGGTAACAAAGCAAGGAAGGAAATATTACAGGTCTCATAAACGAAGGAATTGGAATCAGAACGGGAACAGTGCTACCGGCAACAATGGCAGTGACATCCCCTTTCAAGTTTCACGATGACAGAACGCTCCTTAGCGGCTAGCTCCAGCGGCGACGACAATGGCTCCGGCGGCTAGCCCTGGCAACAGCAGCGGCAACTCCTCCCTCACCCCTCCATCGCGTCTTTCACTCTCTCTGCTTCGTGTGATGGCGGCAGCTTCGGGCTCGACGGCGGCGCGCGATGATGGCAATGCAACAGCTGCGGCGAGCTGGATACGAACGGCCTCCCTCCAGCGGCGGCGACAGGACGCGGGCGGCCACCCTCTTCTCGCGGAGTCTCTCTCTTCGCGTCTTGATAGTTCTTTCTCCACGGTTTCGTTTCTGATGGCGATTCAGCAGCAGTGACCGACGATAAAGCACAACAGAGGTTGCGCGACGATCGCCAGTGGCAGCGCGGCCTCCCCCCTTTCCTTTCCTTCTTCTTACCCACGACTCCCTCACCTCCTCGGGTCTCTCTCTCTCTCTATGCCTGTGTCTGTGTATACGCTTGTATTGGTTGTGTGTGTAGTGTGCTGTGAGTGTTAGAAAAAGATAGGGTTAGAGATTCGATAACTTAAATATTTTTAATAAAAATAAGGATAAGAATAGTATAATAATTAAAAATTATTTTTAATTTAATAATAATTATATAAAGATATTATTTAATTATAAATTTTTAAATATTTAATTAAATTAATTATTTTTAAAATATTATTTTATTATTATTTTATAATTTTTTTAAACAAATATTAATTAAGATAAAATTGGAGATATTCAAGTTAATTTTTTTTATTCATAAAATTTTAAATATTAAATTCAAAAATCTTAAATATTTAAATTAAATGATATAAAATTTTTATATTTTTTAATTACTAAAATTTTAAATTATAAATAAGAAAATACTCTGTTTAACATATAAATCACTAAAAATTTATTTTGAATAAGTATAATAAATTATAAATAATTTATTATTTAATTTTTAAAATAATTTTAAACTCAAACTATCATTAATTAGACTTAAATATTTTTAGTAAAATAAATTTTTAAATATAAAATCTTAAATAAATATAATAAATCATAAATAACTTATTATGTTAATTTTTAAAAATTCAAAGTCTTACATTTAGTATGTTGAAACAATTTTTTATTAGTTATAAAAAATCTTTGAATTTTGTGACAAATAAATAACTTGTTACAAAAATATTGTATTTTGTGACAAATTAATTTTTTGTTACAAAATATTTAGAGCTTTTGAAACAAATAGGTATTTTGTTACAAAATATTTTGAATTTTTGCAACAATATAATCTTTTGTTACAAAACATTATAATATTTTGTAACAAAACAACAATTCGATATGAAAGCTAACATAATTTGTAACAAAAGAAATTAAGTTGTTACAAAATATTAAAATATTTTGTAATAATAACTAATTATTGTTATAAAAAACTATAATTTGTAACAATTTTAAATTTGATACAAATTTTTTGTTACAAATATTTTATTTTCTTGTAATAGCCCTAGTTATATTGTAAAAATGCAATCAGAATAAAGCCTAAACCTTGAACACACTAAATAACTAATGAATGAGAATAACCAAGCCAACCGAACCGAATACAATCTATGCGGTGAGTAAATCATTATAAGCTTTTGATCATTATGAATGGTATTTCTTCATGTAATAGAAGTTAACTGAATAGAGTAACAATCAAGTTCAAAGAGCTAGTTACACTATCCACTGAATTGAATGCAAATAAGAACAAATTTGATTCAAAGCCCTAGATATATTGTAAAAATGCAATCAGAATAAAGTTTAATTTAAACCCTGGACACACTAAATAACTCATGAATGAGAATAACCAAGCCCATCGAACCGAATACAATCCATGTAGTGAATAAATCATTATAAGCTTTCAATTATTATGAATAGTATTTCTTCACGCAATAGAAGTTAACTGAATAGAGTAATAATCAAGTTCAAAGACCTAGTTACACTATCCACTGAACTAAATGAAAATAGGAACAAATTTGATTCAAAATCCTAGTTATATTGTAAAAATGCATTCAGAATAAAGCCTAAACTCTGAACACACTAAATAACTAGTGAATAAAAATAACCAAGCCCACCGAACCGAATACAATCCATGTGGTGAATAAATCATTATAAGATTTCAATTATTATGAATAGTATTTCTTCATGCAATAGAAGTTAACTGAATAGAGTAACAATCAAGTTCAAAGAGCTAGTTACACTATCCACTGAATTGAATGCAAATAAGAACAAATTTGATTCAAAGCCCTAGGTATATTGTAAAAATGCAATCAGAATAAAGTTTAATTTAAACTCTGAACACACTAAATAACTCGTGAATGAGAATAACCAAGCCCACCGAACCGAATACAATCCATGTAGTGAATAAATTATTATAAGCTTTCAATTATTATGAATAGTATTTTCTTATGCAATAGAAGTTAACTGAATAGAGTAACAATCAAGTTCAAAGACCTAATTATGCTATCCACTGAACTAAATGAAAATAAGAACAAATTTGATTCAAAGTCCTAGTTATATTATAAAAATACAATCAGAATAAAGCCTAAACCCTAAACATACTAAATAACTAGTGAATAAGAATAACCAAGCCCACCGAACCGAATACAATCCATGTGGTGAATAAATCATTATAAGCTTTCAATTATTATGAATAGTATTTTCTCATGCAATAGAAGTTAACTGAATAGAGTAACAATCAAGTTCAGACCTAGTTACGCTATCCACTGAGCTAAATAAAAATAAGAACAAATTTGATTTAAAGCCCTAGTTATATTATAAAAATACAATCAGAATAAAGCCTAAACCCTAAACACACTAAATAACTAGTGAATGAGAATAACCAAGCCCACCGAACTGAATACAATCCATGTGATGAATAAATCATTATAAGGTTTCAATTTTTATGAATAGTATTTTCTCATGCAATAGAAGTTAACTAAATAGAGTAACAATCAAGTTCAAATACCTAGTTACACTATCCACTGAACTGAATGAAAATAAGAATAAATTTGATTCGAAGTCCTAGTTATATTGTAAAAATGCCATCAGAATAAAGCCTAAACCCTGAATACACTAAATAACTAATGAATAAAAATAACCAAGCCTACCGAACCGAATACAATCCATGTGGTGAATAAATCATTACAAGCTTTCAATTATTATGAATAGTATTTCCATGCAATAGAAGTTAACTAAATCGAGTAATTATCAAGTTGAAAGACCTAGTTATACTATCAACTAAACTGAATAAAAATAAGAACAAATTTGATTCAAAGCCCTAGTTATATTGTAAAAATATAATCAGGATAAAGTCTAAACCCTAAACACATTAAATAACTAGTGAATGAGAATAACCAAGCCCACCGAACCAAATACAATTCATGTGGTGAATAAATCATTATAAGCTTTCAATTATTATGAATAGTATTTCCACATGCAATAGAAGTTAACTGAATAGAGTAACAATCAAGTTCAAAGACCTAGTTACACTATCCATTGAACTAAATGAAAATAAAAACAAATTTGATTCAAAGCCTTAGTTATATTGTAAAAATGCAATCAGAATAAAGTCTAAACTCTGAACACACTAAATATCAAGTGAATGGGAATAACCAAGCTCACCAAACCAAATACAATCCATGTGGTGAATAAATCATTATAAGCTTTAAATTATTATGAATAGTATTTCGTCATACAAAGCCCTAGTTATACTGTAAAAATACAATCACAATACGTTGATCTACTGAATGAAGCAAATCAATCCAGTAATCCTAAAATACAACTAGAAAAAATGCTACATTGCAAGATTTCAAATGAATCATAGTTTTTCTCATACCTTTGGTAGTCTTTGTTGCTATTTTTGTTCGTTTTTGCTTTTTCGTGGCGAAATCTTGTCACAATTCTTCTCCAGTAGTGGTTTCCACAGAAAACGTGACTGAAGTTTGAGTGATTTTGAGAGAGATTTGAAGAGAAGGAATGTTTTTGTGTAGCGGTTTAGTATTGAGGAAGAAGTAACGTTTTTTCATAATGAGCGCGAAGTAACGAAAGGGTTTTCGAGCGCGTGTTTTCACGCTTCATTAATGTGCGTGACTCTATTTGGGCTTGGGCCAACTTGGTTATATGGTTACATGGATGTGTAGCAGGCTTGTGATGATTAACCTTTAATTTTTTTTACTAGCAAGATGTATCCATTTTCGTGTGGATGTAATTTTTATTGGAGTTAATAGAGATTCTGCCACTTTTTAATTGTTCCATACTAGTTTGAGAAATAGTCTAGGTAATCTTTCTACTGTTATAATAGGAAAATGTTTGAGAATTAAAAATTTTTAGTCATAATTAGCCAAAAATTTTTAAAATTAATTTTATTTATGTAACCTATAAGTATATGGAATTATTGTCACACTCGCTTATCATATTGTTTATCATGTTGTGATAAGAATATCTTATGTGGATGCCCATTTTCTATGAGATTTAGTTTATCAAGGGTGATTGTATTTAATTATGTTTGAAAAGTAAAGTTTCTTTGTGCTTGTAAATAGCAACGTAATATGAAGCATATGAGATACACACAGAAGCAATAAAACACTCTTCTCTCCCTCTCTCTCTCTCTCTCTATACACTAGTAATAGTTTCTCTTTTTCTCTTTCTTTTTGTTACTGCATATAAATATATGAATAATTTTTATTGAGCTAATTATATTAATACTAGAGTCTTCTATTTACACATCTTTATTTTATATATCTTTTATTAATTTTACAACACGTTATCAGCACGAGACTCTAATCAAATTTTAGGAAGACTCCAGGTAACAAATTTTCATTATGTCGAAGCTCTCTCATCTTGAATTTAATGCTCTTGATATATCTAGAAACAA
The DNA here is from genome assembly GCF_014773155.1 of Arachis stenosperma. Classification (NCBI taxonomy): domain Eukaryota; kingdom Viridiplantae; phylum Streptophyta; class Magnoliopsida; order Fabales; family Fabaceae; genus Arachis; species Arachis stenosperma. Next base: position 117,592,164 of record NC_080382.1, read on the forward strand.
CTATTTATCACGAATACTAGATGCTAAAATTCATCATGATTCAATGGATCTTAGAGATACCATTAAGGCTGAAAATAATACATCCCAAAAGGATAAAGCCAAAGCTATGATTTTTCTTCATCATCATCTTGACGAAGGATTGAAAAATGAATATCTCACACTAAAAGATCTTACAAATCTGTGGAAAGACCTTGAAGAAAGGTATAATCATCAAAAGATGGTGATACTTCCTCAGGCCTTATATGAATGGACGCACTTGCATCTACAGGATTTGAAATCCATAAATGAATATGATTCAGCAATATTTTGAATCACCTCGTGAATGAAATTATGTGGGAAAAAGATAACTGATAATGACATGCTAGAAAAAATGTTCTCGACTTTGCATGCCTTGAATGTGCTCCTGCAGCAGCAATATCAAGAAAAAGGATTTAAAAAGTATTCTGAGTTAATTTCTTGCCTTCTTATTGCTTAACACAACAATGAATTACTTTTAAGGAATCATGAAGTGCACTCAGTTAGCGCCGCCCCATTTCCTGAAGCAAATGCGGCAAATCATTACCCTCGAAGAGGTAAATGGAAAAGTTTTGGTAACATGAATAATTATGGAAGAAAGAAGAATTATATTCATGAGAAAGAAACTCACCAGAAGTGGGATATAGAAAGAAACAATGGGCAAAATAAATCAACAGAGGATAAATATTTCCGTTATGGTGGAAAGGGTCATTGGTCGCGTACATGTCATACACCAAGGCACCTAGTCGATCTTTATCAAGCATCTTTGAAAAAGAATGACAAAGAAAAGGAAACAAATTTTGTTTCAAATGATGCTGAATATTACACCACTCGTTATGATGTATCTGATTTCTTTGAGGTTTCTGAAGGAAATATTGGTCATTTGATCAATGATGAAATAGTTTAATATGTGAGATTGTTAAGTATTCATGTAAATAAATAATGTAAGAAATTTATTGTTAAGTTTTATTTTTATGAATCTGAATTTCAAATATGATGTATAATAAAATATTTATGAATTTCAAAATTTCTGAATGTGCCAAGATAATAATAATAAAAATTTTAGTATATATTATACTTCTTAGAAAAAATATTTTCAATCAAGGAAATAATTTTACTGCGTAAATATTTCTACTCATTTTATTATTATTTGTCTTTGAAAAAAATGGGAAAGATATATAATGAAGATGTATGCCTTGCGGATAGTGCAAGTTCATATACCATTCTCAAAAGTGATATATATTTTACCTATCTTATGCCAAAAGAAGAATATGTTAATACTATTGTTAGCTCAAGCAATGTGATAGAAGGTTCCGAAAGAGCTATATTTTTGTTTTTTGGAGGAACAAAATTCATAATAAATAATGCACTATTGTCTACTAAGTCTCTAAGGAACTTATTGAGTTTTAAAGATATTCACCGAAATGGATATCATATTGAGACAATGAATGAGGAAAATCATGAGTATTTATGTATCACAACTCATGTTTTAAATAAAAAGGTTATATTAGAAAAGTTACCCTCACTCTCATCTAGGTTATATTATACCAAGATTAGCGCAATTGAATCACATGTCACTGTAAACCAAAAGTTTACTATCGCAAATAAATTCATAACTTGGCATGATCATTTGGGTCATTTGTGAACAACCATGATGCGGAGAATTATTGAAAACTCCCATGGACATTCACTAAAGAACCAGGAGATTCTTAAATCTAGTGAATTTTGTTGTGCTGCATGTTCTCAGAAAGTTAATTTTAAGGCCATCACCAGTAAATATTAGATTTGAGTCCCTTGAATTCCTAGAAAGAATTCAAGGTGATATATGTGGATCTATTCATCCACCATGTGAATCTTTTATATATTTTATGGTCCTAATAGACACATCTTCGAGATGGTCACATGTGTGTTTATTGTCTTCTCGCAACTTGGCGTTTCCGAGATTACTTGTTTAAATTATTCGATTAAAAGCACAGTTTTCAGAAAATCCAATCAAAGCAATTCGTCTTGATAATGCTGGTGAATTTACTTCCCAAGCTTTTGATGCTTACTGTATGGCTAATGGAATAAGTGTTGAACATCCAGTAGCTCATGTTCACACACAAAATAGGTTAGCAGAACCACTTATTAAGCGCCCTCCAATTAATTGCTAGACCCTTACTTATGAGAAAAAATCTCCCAACCTCGGTTTGGGGGCATGCTATTTTACATGCCTCAGCACTTATTCGTTTGAGGCCAACGAGTTACCATCAGTTCTCTCCTATGCAATGAGTTTTTGGCCAGCAGCCAAATATTTTCCATTTAAGATTATTCGGGTGTGTGATATATGTTCCCATTGCACCACCTAATCGCACCAAAATGGAACCCCAAAGAAAATTGGGGATATATGTTGGATATGATTCTCCCTCTATAATGAGGTATCTTGAGATACAAACTGGAGATGTATTTAAAGCCAGATTTGCAGATTGTCATTTTGATTAATCAAAATTTCTAACATTAGGGGGAGAGAATAAGCTTCTTGAAAAGGAACTTAACTGGAATGCATTATCGTTGATGCATTTAGATCCTCAATCAGGGCAATGTGAATTAGAAGTTCAACAGATTATACATTTGCCAAGAATAGCAAAGGAATTTCCTGATGCATTTTCTGATACAAAGAGGATAACTAAATCTTATATACCAGCAGAAAATACACCAATTCGAATTGATGTCCTAGTTGGACAAATTGCCACCGAAGCAAATACACGCCAGAAACGTGGCAGGCCTGTTGGTTCCAAAGACAAAAATCCTCGAAAGAGAAAAGAGGTAAATACCATTCCTATTGAAAAAGACATAGTAAAGACATCTGCAGTTGTCCCAAATTCTGATATAATTTTAATGCCAGAAGACGTTCAGGTACTTGAAAATTGTGAAAATGATGAGATCTCGATAAATTATGTCTTTACAGAAGAAAAATGGGACCGAAATAAGACAATTGTCAATGAAATATTTGCATATAATGTGGCATTGAATATCATGCATGAAAATAAGGATCTTGATCCAAAAAAATTGAAGAATGTCGACAAATGAATGATTGGCCAAAATGAGAAAAAAACCATGAAGGCTAAGCTAGACTCACTTGCAAAAAGTGAAGTCTTTGGACCTGTAGTCCGTACACCAGAAGATGTAAAACCTGTTGGATACCGATGGGTATTTGTGAGAAAACGAAATGAAAAAAATGTAGTTGTACGCTACAAAGCTCGATTTGTGGCACAAGGTTTTTCACGAAGGCCAATTATAGGTTATGAAGAAACATGTTGCCCTGTAGTGGATGCAATAACATTGCGTTATTTGGTCAGTTTATCCGCATATCATAAACTACATATGCATTTAATGGATGTGGTAACAGCCTACTTATACGGCTCATTAGATCGTGATATCTATATGAAAGTCTCTAAATGACTAAAGATATCTAAACCATTCAATGAATATTCGCAAGGGTTATACTCAGTGAAATTGCAAAGATCTTTATATGGTCTAAAGCAATCTGGACGAATGTGGTATAATCATCTTACTAAGTATCTGGCCAAAAATGGATTTAAGAATGATGATATATGTCCATGTGTTTTCATAAAGAAATCTGCATTTGGATTCATTATAATTTCTGTGTACGTTGATGATTTAAATATTATTGGAACACTGATGAGCGGATAATTTATACGCTTTTTGGCATTGTTTCTAGGTAGTTTTTAGTAGGTTCTAGCTACTTTTTAGTATGTTTTTATTAGTTTTTAGGCAAAATTCATATTTCTGGACTTTACTATGAGTTTGTGTGTTTTTTTGTTATTTCAGGTATTTTTTGGCTGAAATTGAGGGAACTGAGCAAAAATCTGATTCAGGCTGAAAAAGGACTGCGGATGCTGTTGGATTCTGACCTCCCTTCACTCGGCATGGATTTTTTGGAGCTACAGGAGTCCAATTGGCGCGCTCTTAATTGGGTTGGAAAGTAGACATCCAGGGCTTTCCAGCAATATATAATAGTTCATACTTTGCTCGAAGATAAATGACGTAAACTGGCGTTTAACGCCAGTTCCATGTTGCATTCTGGCGTTAAATGCCAGAAACAGGTTGCAAATTGGAGTTAAATGCCCAAAACCGGTTACAACCTGATGTTTAACTCCAGAAACAGCCCAGGCACATGAAAAACTCAAGTCTCAGCCCCAGCACACACCAAGTGGGCACTAGAAATGGATTTCAGCACTATCTATCTTAGTTTACTCATTTTCTGTAAACCTAGGTTACTAGTTTAGTATTTAAACAACTTTTAGAGATTTATTCTATACCTCATGACATTTTAGATCTGAACTTTGTACTCTTTGATGGCATGATTCTCTAAACTCCATTGTTGGGGGTGAGGAGCTCTGCAGCGTCTCGATGAATTAATGCAATTATTTCTGTTTTCTATTCAAACACGCTTGTTTCTCTTTAAGATGTTCATTCGTACTTAACCATGATGAAGGTGATGATCCGTGACACTCATCACCATTCTCAATCTATGAACGCGTGCCTGACAACCACTTCCGTTCTACCTTTGATTGAACGAATGTCTCTTGGATTCCTTAATCAGAATCTTCGTGGTATAAGCTAGAATCCATTAGCAGCGTCCTTGAGAATCCGGAAAGTCTAAACCTTGTTTGTGGTATTCTGAGTAGGATTCAGGGATTGGATGACTGTGACGAGCTTCAAACTCACGAGTGTTGGCCGTAGTGACAGACGCAAAAGGATCAATGGATCCTATTCCGACATGATCGAGAACCGACAGATGATTAGTCGTGCGGTGACAGCGCACCTGGACCATTTTCACTGAGAGGACGGATGGTAGCCATTGACAACGGTGATCCACCAACACACAGCTTGCCATAGAAGGAACCTTGCGTGCGTGAAGAAGATGACAGTAGGAAAGCAGAGATTCAGAAGACAAAGCATCTCCAAAACTCCAACACATTCTCCATTACAACGTAACCATTACTCTTTTCATGCTCTTTCACTTTTTACAACTGAAACTAAAGAACCCTATCGGTATCCTGATTAAGAATAATAAGATAACCATAGCTTGCTTCAAGCCAACAATCTCCGTGGGATCGACCCTTACTCACGTAAGGTTTTACTTGGACGACCCAGTGCACTTGCTGGTTAGTTGTGCGGAATTATATAGTGTGAGTGTGATTTTTGTGCACCAAGTTTTTGGCGCCGTTGTCGGGGATTGTTCGAGTTTGAACAACTGATGATTTATCTTGTTACTTAGATTAGGAAAAATTTGTCTTTTTTTGTTTAGAGTCACTAGGATTGCATCTTCTATTATTCCTTTTAAAAATCTTTCAAAAATATTATTTTTCTTTATTAGTTTTTAATTTTTTTTAATTTTTCTTGGAGTCTTTTGTTTGAGTTTAGTTTCATATTTTAAGTTTGGTGTCAATTGCATGCTTTTCATTGTCTTTCAATTTTCGAATTGCATGTTCTTTGTTTTTCCTTGATCTTCAAATTGTTCTTGTCAATTTTTCTTGTTTGATCTTTGGTTTGTCTTGTTTTGTGTCTTTTCTTGTTTTTCTTGTGCATTTTCAAATTTTAAGTTTTCAAAATTTTTTTATTTATTAAATACCTTTTTAAAACCCGTTAAATTTATAGTTCAGTTGGCTAGAGCGTTGGCTTATGTTCTTAGCAATTGAGTATCTTCCTTTTAAAACTTTTTCAAAAATAATTTTTCTTTGATTAAATCTTATGCCAAACTTTAAGTTTGGTGTTCTCTTGTTAATTTTCTTTAATTTTCGAAAATTTATTTTGGTTTTCTAAAAATTTTAAGTTTGGTGTTCTTTCTTTTGTTCTTGGTGTTCTTGTGAGTCTTCATGGTGTTCTTGAGTCTTCTTTGTGTTTTGATCTTAAAATTTTTAAGTTTGGTGTACCTTGGTGTTTTTCCTCCAAAATTTTCGAAAACAAGGAGCATTGGATTTAAAAATTTTAAGTCTTGTGTCTTTTGTGTGTTTTTCTCTTTCATCAAAAAAAGTCAAAAATAAAAAAAATTATCTTTTCTAACTATTTTTAAGCAAGTATTTCGAAATTCTTCATAAAAATTCAGATTTCAATTTCAAAATTTTTCAAAATCTTATCCTTTTTAGAATTTAAAGAAAATCACATCTTTTTCAAAAATATCCTAACCACTTTCTCTCTCCTCACTTTTTCGAAAATCTTCATAAAATATTTTCAAATTTTTTATTTTTTATTTTTTATTTTAGTTTTTATTTTATTTTATTTTATTATTTCAAAAATTATTTTTCTTATATAATAAAATAAATAAAATAAATCCACCTCATCTCCCTTTCTCCATCATGGACCTAAGTGGAAATGAACAGTCCAGAAGGACTTTGGGGTCATATGCTAACCCCACTACTGCTTTATATGGGAGTAGTATCTGTATACCCTCCATCGGAGTTAGTAGTTTTGAGTTGAATCCTTAACTCATTATCATGGTGCAGCAAAGTTGCCAGTATTTCAGTCTTCTACAGGAAGAACCTACAAAGTTTTTGGCACAGTTTTTACAAATTATTGACACAGTACATGATAAAGAAGTAGATCAGGATGTCTACAGATTATTACTGTTTCCATTTGCTGTAAAAGACCAAGCTAAGAGGTGGTTAAATAACCAACCTAAGGCCAGCATAAGGACATGGAAACAGCTGTCAGAAAAATTCCTGAATCAATATTTCCCTCCAAAATGGATGACACAGCTAAGATTGAGCATCCAAGGCTTTAAACAAGGAGATAATGAATCCCTTTATGATGCCTGGGAGAGATATAGAGAGATGCTAAGAAAATGCCCCTCTAAAATGTTTTCAGAGTGGGTGCAGTTAGACATCTTCTATTATGAGCTTACAGAGAAAGCTCAGATTTCTCTAGACCACTCAGCTGGTGGATCTATCCACATGAGAAAGACAATTGAAGAAGCTCAAGAGCTCATTGATACAGTTGCCAAAAATCAGCATCTGTATCTAAGCAGTGAATCTTCCATGAAAGAAGAGGCTAAAATAGTAACTGATGAACTTAGTCCTGCAGAACAAGTTACTGAACTCATTCAGCAATTAGATTTTCTGACAAAACTGCTAGCCGAATTCAAGGAGATATTGCAAGAAACAAGAATAGCTAATATGAATATGGAAGTGCAGTTGAAGCAAACAAAACAGCAGTTATCAAAACAAATAACAGAAGAGTGCCAAGCAGTTCAATTAAAAAGTGAGTAAATATTAAATACCTCACTTCAAGGCAGCAGGAAGCCAAGAAATGGACAAACTGCTACCCAAAATCCCTCTGAGGACAGTAAGAGCCCATAGAGGAATAATTCTGGCGCTTAAACGCCAGAAAATGGTGGAGAACTAGCGTTGAACGCCCAACCCATGCTCAGTTCTGGTGTTCAAATGCCAGAAACAAGTAAGGAATTGGCATTGAATGCCCAAAAGAAGCTCATTTCTGGCGTTCAGACGCCAGAAACAGGTAAGGAGTTGGCGTCTAACGCCACTCCAGCTTCCACCCCTGGCATTCAAACGCCAGTGGGGGATCAGACACATACAAGTGCTGATAGCAACCCTTCTAAAAAGGCTTCTCAACCCACATCTGTAGGTAATAAACCTGCAGCAACTAAGGTTAAGGAATATAAAGCCAAAATGCCTTATCATTAGAAACTCTGCCAAGCGGAACAGGATAAGCAATTTGCCCACTTTGTAGACTATCTCAAGACTCTTGAAATAAAGATTTCATTTGCAGAGGCACTTGAGCAAATACCCTCTTATGCTAAGTTCATGAAAGAGATCTTAAGTCATAAGAAGGATTGGAGAGAAACTGAAAAAGTTTACCTCACTGAAGAATGCAGTGCAGTCATTTTGAAAAGCTTACCAGAAAAGCTTAAAGATCCCAAAAGCTTTATGATACCATGCACATTAGAGGGTACTTGTACCAAGCAAGCTCTATGTGATCTTGGGGCAAGTATCAACCTAATACCTACATCCACTATCAGAAAGCTTGGTTTGACTGAAGAAGTCAAACCAACCCAGATATGTCTCCAACTTGCTGATGGCTCCATTAAATACCTATCAGGCGTGATTAAAGACATGATTGTCAATGTTGGGCTATTTACCTTTCCCACTGACTTTGTGGTGTTGGAAATGGAGGAGCACAAGAGTGCAACTCTCATTCTAGGAAGACCTTTTCTAGCAACTGGACGAACCCTCATTGACGTCCAAAAAGGGGAAGTAACCCTGAAAGTCAATGAGGACGAGTTTAAGTTGAATGTTGTCAAAGCTACGCAGCATCCAGACACCCCCAAACGACTGCATGAGCATTGATATTATTGACTCTCTGGTAAAAGAGGTCAATATGACTGAGAGTCTCGAATCAGAGCTAGAGGATATCTTTAAAGATGCTCAGCCTAATCTGGAGGAACCAGAGAGAATAATAGAACCTCTGAAAATCCCTCAAGAAGAGGAGAAACCTCCCAAACCCGAGCTCAAACCATTACCACCATCCCTGAAATATGCATTTCTGGGAGAAGGTGATACCTTTCCTGTAATCATAAGCTCTACCTTAGAGCCACAGGAAGAGGAAGCACTAATTCAAGTGCTAAGGACACACAAGACAACTCTTGGGTGGTCCACCAGTGATCTTAAGGGCATTAGCCCAGCCAGATGCATGCACAAGATCCTATTAGAGGGTGACGCTAAGCCAGTGGTTCAACCACAGAGGTGGCTGAATCCAGCCATGAAGGAGGTGGTGCAGAATGAGGTCACTAAATTACTAGAGGCTGGGTTTATTATCCTATTTCTGATAGCCCCTGGGTAAGCCCTGTCCAAGTCGTCCCTAAGAAGGGTGGCATGACAGTGGTTCATAATGAAAAAAATGAACTGGTCCCTTGATGAGCGGATAATTTATACGCTTTTTGGCATTGTTTTTAGTGTGTTTTTAGTATGATCTAGTTAGTTTTTAGTATATTTTTATTAGTTTTTAGTTAAAATTCACTTTTCTGGACTTTACTATGAGTTTGTGTGTTTTTATGTGATTTCAGGTATTTTCTGGCTGAAATTGAGGGACCTGAGCAAAAATCTGATTCAGAGACTAAAAAGGACTGCAGATGTTGTTGGATTCTGACCTCCCTGCACTCGAAGTGGATTTTCTGGAGCTACAGAAGCCCAATTGGCGTGCTCTCAACGGCGTTGGAAAGTAGACATCCTGGGCTTTCCAGAAATATATGATAGTCCATACTTTGCTCAAGATTTGATGGCCCAAACCGGCGTTTAAAGTCACCTCAAGAAACCCCAGCGTTAAACGCTGGAACTGGCACCTAAATGGGAGTTAAACGCCCAAACTGGCATAAAAGCTGGCGTTTAACTCCAAGGAGAGTCTCTACACGAAAATGCTTCATTTGCTCAGCCCAAGCACACACCAAGTGGGCCCGGAAGTGGATTTTTATGTCATTTACTCATCTCTGTACACCCTAGGCTACTAGTTCTCTATATATAGGACCTTTTACTATTGTATTTTTTATCTTTGGACATCTAGTTCTTAGATCAGATCTTGGTTCTTCTGGTTCCCTCTCTGGGGCCGAAACCAATGATCACACTATCACTTATGTATTTTCAACGGTGGAGTTTCTACACACCATAGATTAAGGTGTGGAGCTCTGCTGTACCTCGAGTATTAATGCAATTACTATTGTTCTTCTATTCAATTCCGCTTGTTCTTTGTCCAAGATATTCATTTGCACCCAAGAACATGATGAATGTGATGATTATGTGACGCTCATCATCATTCTCACTTATGAACAAAGTGACTGACAACCACTCTTGTTCTACAAGCAAAAGAGGCTCTAATGTTTATCTCTTGGATTCTTTAACCGGAATCTTCGTGGTATAGGCGAGAACTGATGGCGGCATTCAAGAGAATCCGGAAGGTCTAAACCTTGTCTGTGGTATTCTGAGTAGGATTCAATGACTGAATGACTGTGACGTGCTTCAAACTCCTAGCAGGCGGGGCGTTAGTGACAGACGCAAAAGTATCGATGGATATTATTCCGGCCTGACCGAGAACCGACAGCTGAATTCCGCTATGCTGTGACAGAGCATATGCAATCACTTTCACTGAGAGGATGGGAGGTAGCCATTGACAACGGTGAAACCCTACACGAGCTTGCCATGGAAAGGAATAAGAAGGATTGGATGAAGACAGTAGGAAAGCAGAGAGACGGAAGGGAAGGCATCTTCATGCGCTTATCTGAAGTTCCTACCAATGAATTACATAAGTATCTCTATCTTTATCTTTTATGTTATTTTCGTTCATCACCATATACATTTGAGTCTGCCTGACTGAGATTTGCAAGGTGACCATAGCTTGCTTCATACCAACAATCTCCGTGGGATCGACCCTTACTCGCGTAAGGTATTACTTGGACGACTCAGTGCACTTGCTGGTTAGTTGTGCGAAGTTGTAGTGATCACAATTTCGCGCACCAAGTTTTTGGCGCCGTTGCCGGGGATTGTTTTGTGTATGGACAACTGACGGTTCATCTTGTTGCTTAGATTAGGTATTTTTTTCTTCAGAGTTCTTAAGAATGAATTCTAGTGTTTCAAGGTGATGTTCTTATCATCACCAAAGCTGATTAATCTTCATCAATTTAGCTCTTGAATGCAATGTCCTGCTGAAGCTTGGCTAGCCATGTCTAATTCCTTTAGACTGAAGCTTTAGACTAACATTGCATGATTCCTGGAATTCTCATTAAGAATTTTGATACCTTTATTTTCTTTTCATATAATTTTCGAAAAAAGCACAAAAAAATTTCAAAATCATAAAAACCAAAAATATTTTATGTTTCTTGTTTGAGTCTAGCGTCTCATCTTAATTTTGGTGTCAATTGCATACATTCATTCATGTGTCTTAAGGATCTTCAAATAATTCTTGATGATTTCTTACTCTAATCTTTGAATTCTCTTGACTTGAGTGTTTATGTGTCTCATATGCATTCTCATTAGTGTCAGTAATATACAAACTGCTAAGTTTGGTGTCTTGCATGCATTGTTCTTTTGATTTTAGTTGCATTTTGATTATTCCTTATTATTAAAAATCCAAAAATATTTTTGATTTGTGTCTTTTCAAGTCAATAATACAGAGGATTGAAGATTCAGAACATACTGCAGAGGAATCACACAGAAAAAGCTGGGCATTCAAAAATGCCCAGTGAAGAAGACAGACTGGCGTTTAAACGCCAGCCAGGGTGCCTGGCTGGGCGTTTAACGCCCAAAAGGGTAGAGTTTTGGGCGTTAAACGCCAGAATGTGCACCATTCTGGGCGTTTAACGCCAGGATGGCAAAAGGGGGAAGATTTTGTTTTCAAAATCAATTTTTTTCAAGTTTTCAAAGTTTTTCAAAATCAAATCTTTTTCAAATCATATCTTTTCAATCAAATGTTTTCAAAATCAATTTCTTTCCTTTTTCAAAGATAATTACTAACAATTAATGATTTGATTGAACATTTCAAGTATATTGCCTTTTCTGTTGAGAAAGGTTTAATGTTTGAATCATATCTTTTCTTGTTAGGCAAGTCATTAATTTTTTTTAAAATCAAATCTTTTTAAAATGTTTTTCAAATCATATTTTTTTATCACATCTTTTTCAAAATAGTTTTCAATCAAATCTTTTTGATTTCTAATTTCAAAATCCTTTTCAAAAATTACTTGATTTCTTCCCCACTTTTATTTTCGAAAATCAATTAGTGTTTTTCAAAATGTTTTTAAAATCTTTTACTTAATTTTCGAAAATTACTTCCCTTCTTTTCACATCCTTCTATTTCTGGACTAACACTATCCCTTAATGCAAAATTCGAACTCCATCTTCTTTGATAAGTTCGAATTTTCTACCTCTGTCTTCCATTTTTCTTTTCCTCTGACACCTCAAGGAATCTCTATACTGTAACATAGAGGATTCCATATTTTCTTGTTCTCTTCTCTTTCATATGAGCAGGAACAAAGACAAAGGCATTCTTGTTGGAGCTGACCCTGAACCTGAAAGGACCTTGAAGCGAAAGCTAAGAGAAGCTAAGGCACAACTCTTTGTTGAGGACCTGACCGAATTCTTCAAAGAAGAAGAACCCATGGCAGCCGAAAACAACAACAATGACAACAATGCAAGGAAGGTGCTGGGTGACTTTACTGCACCTACTCCCGACTTCTATGGGAGAAGCATCTCTATCCCTGCCATTGGAGCAAACAACTTTGAGCTTAAGCCTCAATTAGTTTCTCTAATGCAACAGAATTGCAAGTTCCATGGACTTCCATTGGAAGATCCTCATCAGTTTTTAGCTGAGTTCTTGCAAATCTGTGACACAGTCAAGACTAATGGGGTTGACCCTGAGGTCTACAGACTGATGCTATTCCCTTTTGCTGTAAGAGACAGAGCTAGAATATGGTTGAACTCACAACCTAAAGAAAGCCCGGACTCTTGGGAAAAGCTAGTCAATGCCTTCTTGGCAAAGTTCTTTCCACCTCAAAAATTGAGTAAGCTTAGAGTGGAAGTCCAAACCTTCAGACAAAAGGATGGAGAATCCCTCTATGAAGCTTGGGAAAGATACAAACAATTGATCAGAAAATGTCCATCTGACATGCTTTCTGAATGGAGCATCATAGGTATTTTCTATGATGGTCTCTCTGAACTATCCAATATGTCTCTGGATAGCTCTGCTGGAGGATCTCTTCATTTGAAGAAGACGCCTACAGAAGCTCAAGAGCTCATTGAAATGGTTGCAAATAACCAATTCATGTACACTTCTGAAAGGAATCCTGTGAACAATGGGACAAGTCAGAAGAAAGGAGTTCTTGAGATTGATGCTCTGAATGCCATATTGGCTCAGAACAAGATATTGACTCAACAAGTCAATTTGATTTCTCAAAGTCTGTCTGGAATGCAAAATGCACCAAGCAGTACTAAGGAAGCTTCATCTGAGGAAGAAGCCTATGATCCTGAGAACCCTTCAATGGAAGAGGTGAATTACCTAGGAGAACCCTATGGAAACACCTATAATTCTTCATGGAGAAATCACCCAAATTTCTCATGGAAGAATCAAGAGAGACCTTAACAAGGTCTCAATAACAATACTGGTGGAAGAAACAGGTTTAGCAATAGCAAGCCTTTTCCATCATCTTCTCAGCAACAGACAGAGAGTTCTAAGCAGAATACCTCTGACTTAGCAACCATGGTCTCTGATCTAATCAAAACCACTCAAAGTTTCATGACTGAAACAAGGTCCTCCATTAGGAATTTGGAGGCACAAGTGGGACAGCTGAGCAAGAAAGTTACTGAACTCCCTCCTAGTACTCTCCCAAGCAACACAGAAGAAAATCCAAAAAGAGAGTGCAAAGCCATCAACATGGCCGAATTTGGAGAGGAAGGAGAGGCAGTGAACGCCACTGATGAAGACCTCAGTGGGCGTGCACCAACCTCCTCTGAGTTCCCCAATGAGGAACCATGGGAATCTGAGGCTCAAAATGAGACCATAGAGATTCTATTGGACTTACTTCTGCCCTTCATGAGCTCTGATGAGTATTCTTCCTCTGAAGAGGATGAGTATGTCACTGAAGAGCAAGTTGCTAAATACCTTGGAGCAATCATGAAGCTAAATGACAAGTTATTTGGAAATGAGACTTGGGAGGATGAACCTCCTTTGCTCACCAAAGAACTGGATGACTTGTCTAGGCAGAAATTACCTCAAAAGAAACAAGATCCTGGGAAGTTTTCAATACCTTGTACCATAGGCACCATGACCTTCAAGAAGGCTCTGTGTGACTTAGGGTCAAGTGTAAACCTCATGCCTCTCTCTGTAATGGAGAAGCTAGGGATCTTTGAGGTACAAGCTGCAAGAATCTCACTAGAGATGGCAGACTATTCAAAGAAACAAGCTCATGGACTTGTAGAGAATGTTTTGGTAAAAGTTGAAGACCATTACATCCCTACTGATTTCATAGTCCTAGAGATTGGAAAGTGCATGGATGAAACCATCATCCTTGGCAGACCCTTCCTAGCCACAGCAAGGGCTGTAATTGATGTTGATGGAGGTGAACTGATCATTCAAGTGAATGAAGAATCCTTTGTGTTTAAAGCTCAAGGATATCCCTCTGTCACCATGGAGAAGAAGCATGAAAAGCTTCTCTCAAATCAGAGTCAAGCAGAGCCCCCACAGTCAAACTCTAAGTTTGGTGTTGGGAGGCCACAACCAAACTCTAAGTTTGGTGTTGAACCCCCACATTCAAACTCTAAGTTTGGTGTTGGGAGGTTCCAACATTGCTCTGAGTATCTGTGAGGCTCCATGAGAGCCCTCTGTCAAGCTACTGACATTAAAGAAGCGCTTGTTGGGAGGCAACCCAATGATATATTTAATCTATTTTCCTTTGCTATTTTATGTTTTTTTTAGGTTGATGATCATAAGAAGTCACAAAATCAATTGAAAAAACAAAAACAGAATGAAAAACAGGAAGAAAAACAGCACACCCTGGAGGAAGAACTCACTGGCGTTTAAACGCCAGTGAGGCTAGCAGTTGGGCGTTTAACGCCCAGTCTGGCACCATTCTGGGCGTTTAACGCCAGAAAGGGGCACCAGACTGGCATTAAACGCCAGGAAGGGGCAAGAACCTGGCGTTAAACGCCAGAAATGGGCACCAGCCCGGCGTTTAACGCCAGAATTGGCTCAAAACGTGTTTTTGAATGCCATTTGGTGCAGGGATGACTTTTCCTTGACACCTAAGGATCTGTGGACCCCACAGGATCCCCACCAACCCACCACCCATCTTTCTCTTTACCACTCACATCCATCCTTCCAAAAACCCCCACCTATCAAATCCCACTATCATCATCACTCCTTCATTTTCACACACCCTAAACACTACTTCTTCCCCTAATGGCCGAAACACAAAGCCATTCCCTTCTTCCTCATTTCTTCTTCTTCTACTCTCTTCTTTCTTCTTTTGCTCGAGGACGAGCAAACCTTTTAAGTTTGGTGTGGTAAAAGCATTGCTTTTTGTTTTTCCATAACCATTTATGACATCCAAAGCCGGTTCAACTGAGAAGGCATGACCTCAAGCCCATCACTAAGAAAAGGATGGAGCAAACAAGAGACCCCTCTCATCAAGAGATCCCTGAGATGCCTCAAGGGATGCACTTTCCTCCACAAGACTATTGGGAGCAAATCAACACCTCCCTAGGAGAATTGAGTTCCAACATGGGACAACTAAGGGTGGAGCACCAAGAACAATCCATCCTCCTCCATGAAATTAGAGAAGATCAAAGAATCATGAGAGAGGAGCAACAAAGACAAGGAAGAGACATTGAGGAGCTCAAGCACTCCATAGGATCTTCAAGAGGAAGAAAGAGCCGCCATCACTAAGGTGGACCCGTTCTTTAATCTCCTTGTTCTTTATTTTCTGTTTTTCGAAATTTTCATGCTTATGTTTATCCATGTTTGTGTCTTATGATCATTAGTGTCTTAGTATCTATGCCTTAAAGTTATGAATGTCCTATGACTCCATCACCTTTCTTAAATGAAAACTGTTTTTAATCACAAAAGAACAAGAAGTACAGGATTTCAAATTCATTTTTAAAACTAGCTTAATTAGTTTGATGTGGTGACAATACTTTTTGTTTTCTGAATGTATGCTTGAACAGTGCATATGTCTTTTGAATTTGTTGTTCATGAATGTTAAAATTATTGGCTCTTGAAAGAATGATGAAAAAGGAGACATGTTACTGAGGATCTGAAAAATCATAAAAATGATTCTTGAAGCAAGAAAAAGCAGTGAATACAAAAAAAAGGAAGGAGAAAAACAAAAAAAAAAGAGAAAGAGAAAAA
Source organism: Arachis stenosperma (assembly GCF_014773155.1). Classification (NCBI taxonomy): domain Eukaryota; kingdom Viridiplantae; phylum Streptophyta; class Magnoliopsida; order Fabales; family Fabaceae; genus Arachis; species Arachis stenosperma. The sequence goes on from NC_080382.1 coordinate 117,608,085, forward strand.
GAAAGAAAAAGAAAGAAATAAAGTTGTGATCCAAGGCAAAAAGAGTGTGCTTAAGAACCCTGGACACCTCTAATTGGGGACTCTAGCAAAGCTGAGTCACAATCTGAAAAGGTTCACCCAATTATGTGTCTGTGGCATGTATGTATCCGGTGGTAATACTGGAAGACAGAGTGCTTTGGGCCACGGCCAAGACTCAATAAGTAGCTGTGTTCAAGAATCATCATACTTAACTAGGAGAATCAATAACACTATCTGGATTCTGAGTTCCTAAAGAAGCCAATCATTCTGAATTTCAAAGGATAAAGTGAGATGCCAAAACTGTTTGGAGGCAAAAAGCTACTAGTCCCGCTCATCTAATTTGGAGCTAAGTTTCATTGATAATTTGGAGTCTATAGTATATTCTCTTCTTTTTATCTTATTTGATTTTCAGTTGCTTGGGGACAAGCAACAATTTAAGTTTGGTGTTGTGATGAGCGGATAATTTATACGCTTTTTGGCATTGTTTTTAGTGTGTTTTTAGTATGATCTAGTTAGTTTTTAGTATATTTTTATTAGTTTTTAGTTAAAATTCACTTTTCTGGACTTTACTATGAGTTTGTGTGTTTTTCTGTGATTTCAGGTATTTTCTGGCTGAAATTGAGGGACCTGAGCAAAAATCTGATTCAGAGACTAAAAAGGACTGCAGATGCTGTTGGATTCTGACCTCCCTGCACTCAAAGTAGATTTTCTGGAGCTACAGAAGCCCAATTGGCGCGCTCTCAACGGCGTTAGAAAGTAGACATCCTGGGCTTTCCAGCAATATACGATAGTCCATACTTTGCCCAAGATTTGATGGCCCAAACCGGCGTTCAAAGTCACCTCAAGAAACCCCAGCGTTAAACGCTGGAACTGGCACCTAAATGGGAGTTAAACGCCCAAACTGGCATAAAAGCTGGCGTTTAACTCCAAGGAGAGTCTCTACACGAAAATGCTTCATTTGCTCAGCCCAAGCACACACCAAGTGGGCCCGGAAGTGGATTTTTATGTCATTTACTCATCTCTGTACACCCTAGGCTACTAGTTCTCTATATATAGGACCTTTTACTATTGTATTTTTTATCTTTGGACATCTAGTTCTTAGATCAGATCTTGGTTCTTCTGGTTCCCTCTCTGGGGCCGAAACCAATGATCACACTATCACTTATGTATTTTCAACGGTGGAGTTTCTACACACCATAGATTAAGGTGTGGAGCTCTGCTGTACCTCGAGTATTAATGCAATTACTATTGTTCTTCTATTCAATTCCGCTTGTTCTTTGTCCAAGATATTCATTTGCACCCAAGAACATGATGAATGTGATGATTATGTGACGCTCATCATCATTCTCACTTATGAACAAAGTGACTGACAACCACTCTTGTTCTACAAGCAAAAGAGGCTCTAATGTTTATCTCTTGGATTCTTTAACCGGAATCTTCGTGGTATAGGCGAGAACTGATGGCGGCATTCAAGAGAATCCGGAAGGTCTAAACCTTGTCTGTGGTATTCTGAGTAGGATTCAATGACTGAATGACTGTGACGTGCTTCAAACTCCTAGCAGGCGGGGCGTTAGTGACAGACGCAAAAGTATCGATGGATATTATTCCGGCCTGACCGAGAACCGACAGCTGAATTCCGCTATGCTGTGACAGAACATATGCAATCGCTTTCACTGAGAGGATGGGAGGTAGCCATTGACAACGGTGAAACCCTACACGAGCTTGCCATGGAAAGGAATAAGAAGGATTGGATGAAGACAGTAGGAAAGCAGAGAGACGGAAGGGAAGGCATCTTCATGCGCTTATCTGAAGTTCCTACCAATGAATTACATAAGTATCTCTATCTTTATCTTTTATGTTATTTTCGTTCATCACCATATACATTTGAGTCTGCCTGACTGAGATTTGCAAGGTGACCATAGCTTGCTTCATACCAACAATCTCTGTGGGATCGACCCTTACTCGCGTAAGGTATTACTTGGACGACCCAGTGCACTTGCTGGTTAGTTGTGCGAAGTTGTAGTGATCACAATTTCGCGCACCATCCCTACAAGAACAGTTACAGGGTGGCGTATGTGTATTGATTACAGAAGGCTCAATACAGCTACCAGAAAGGATCATTTTCCTTTACCATTCATAGACCAGATGCTAGAAAGACTAGCAGGTCATGAATATTACTGCTTCCTGGATGGATATTCAGGTTATAATCAAATTGCAGTAGATCCCCAGGATCAAGAGAAAACAACATTCACATGTCCATCCAGAGTATTTACATACAGAAGGATGCCATTTGGTCTGTGCAATGCACCTGCAACCTTTCAAAGGTGCATGCTCTCTATTTTCTCTGATATGGTGGAAAAATTTTTGGAAGTCTTTATGGATAACTTTTCAGTATTTTGAGACTCATTTAGCTCCTGTCTTGACCATCTAGCACTTGTTTTAAAGAGGTGCCAAGAGACTAACCTAGTTTTAAACTAGGAGAAATGTCACTTTATGGTGACTGAAGGAATTGTCCTTGGGCACAAAATTTCAAACAAAGGAACAGAGGTGGATCAAGCTAAGGTAGAGGTAATTGAAAAATTACCACCATTTGCCAATATTAAGGCAATCAGAAGCTTTCTGGGGCATGCAGGATTCTATAGAAGGTTTATAAAAGATTTTTCAAAAATCGCCAAACCTCTGAGTAATCTGCTAGCTGCTGACACGCCATTTATCTTTGACAAGGAGTGTTTGCAGACGTTTGAGACTCTGAAAGCTAAGCTGGTCACAGCACCAGTCATCTCTGCACCAGACTGGACATTATCATTTGAACTAATGTGTGATGCCAGTGACCATGCCATTGGTGCAGTATTGGGACAAAGGCATGGCAAGCTTCTGCACGTCATTTACTATGCCAGTCGTGTTTTAAATGACGCACAGAAGAACTATACAACCACAGAAAAAGAGTTACTTGCAGTGGTTTATGCCATTGACAAGTTCAGATCTTATTTAGTAGGATCAAAAGTGATTGTGTATACTGACCATGCTGCTCTTAAATATCTACTCACAAAGCAGGATTCAAAACTCAGACTCATCAGATGGGTATTGCTTCTGTAAGAGTTTGATATAGAAATAAGAGACAGAAAAGGGACAGAAAACCAAGTAGCAGATCACCTGTCCCAAATAGAACCAGTAGAAGGGGCGTCCCTCCCTCTTACTGAGATCTCTGAAAACTTTCCAGATGAGCAACTCTTTGCCATCCAGAAAGTACCATGGTTTGCAGACATTGTAAACTACAAGGCTGTGAGATTCATACCCAAAGAGTATAGTAGGCAGCAATCAAAGAAATTGATCACAGATGCAAAGTACTATCTTTGGGATGAACCATATCTCTTCAAGAGATGTGCAGATGGCGTAATCCGTAGATGTGTGCCTAAAGAAGAAGCACAGAAGATCCTATGGCATTGCCATGGATCGCAATATGGAGGACATTTTGAAAGTGAGCGAACAGCCATAAGAGTCCTCCAAAGTGGCTTCTACTGGCCTACTCTCTATAAAGACTCCCGAGTGTTTGTACTTAATTGTGACAGTTGCCAAAGATTCGGCAATTTATCTCACAGTTATGCCATGCCTCAACAAGGAATCTTGGAGATTGAGTTATTTGATGTATGGGGTATTGACTTCATGGGGCCTTTCCCACCATCATACTCAAACACTTACATTCTGGTGGCAGTGGATTATGTATCCAAGTAGGTGGAAGCTATTGCAACACCAACTAATGATACTAAGACAGTGCTGAAATTCCTCCAGAAACACATCTTCAATAGATTTGGTGTCCCAAGAGTATTAATTAGTGATGGGGGCACTCATTTCTGCAATAATCAGCTTTACTCTGTTATGGTTCGATATGGAGTTAGCCACAGGGTAGTAACTCCATATCATCCACAGATAAATGGGCAAGCTGAAGTCTCTAATAGAGAACTTAAAAGAATCCTAGAACGGACTGTGATTAACCAGAGAAAGGATTGGGCAAGAAGCTTGGATGATGCTCTGTGGGCATACAGAACAGCATTCAAGACTCCTATAGGGACCTCTCCATACCAGCTGGTGTATGGAAAAGCCTGTCACTTGCCAGTGGAATTGGAACATAAGGCCTACTGGGTAACTAGATTCCTAAACCTTGATACTAAGTTAGCTGGAGAAAAACGATTGCTCCAGTTAAATGAGCTAGAGGAATTCAGACTTAATGCTTTCGAAAATGCAAAAATTTACAAAGAGAAAGCAAAAAAATGGCATGTTAAGAAGCTGTCCTCTAGAGTCTTTGAGCTAGGGTAGAAAGTTCTGCTGTTTAATTCTAGGCTCAGATTATTCCCCGGGAAATTAAAATCCCGGTGGAGATGTCCATATGTGATTACAAGTGTGTCACCATATGGATACGTAGAGCTTCAGGATAATGACTTTGACAAAAAGTTCATTGTTAATGGACAGAGAGTCAAACATTATCTTGAAAGCAATTTTGAGTAAGAACGCTCAAAACTGAGGCTTGATTAAAGCTCAGTAATAGTCCAGCTAAAGACAATAAAGAAGCGCTTATTGGGAGGCAACCCAATTTTTATTTATCTATATTTCTATTGTTCTCTTATGTTTTTATTAGGTTTATGATCATGTGGAGTCACAAAATAATTGCAAAAATTAAAAACAGAATCAAAAACAGCAGAAGAAAAAGCACACCCTGGAAGAAGAGCTGTCTGGCGTTTAAACGCCAGAAACGTACATCTGTCTGGCGTTTAACGCCAGAAACAAGCACCAAGCTGGCGCTTAACGCCAGAAACAAGCATCAGGCTGGCATTAAACGCCAGAGACAAGCTACATTTGGGCGTTTAACGCCAGAAACAAGTAGCAGCCTGGCGTTAAACACCAGGATTGCACTAAGAGGGCATTTTACACGCCTAAATGGTGCAGGGATGAGAAATCCTTGACACCTCAGGATTTGTGGACCCCACAGGATCCCCACCTACCTCACTATTCAAATTCAAACCATTCCCTTCCCAAACCCACCCATTCACACACCTCCATCTCCTCCACTTCTCCTTCTACTCCCTTCTTTCATCTTTTGCTCGAGGGCGAGCAATATCCTAAGTTTGGTGTGGTAAAAGCATAGCTTTTTTATTTTTTATAACCATTGATGGCACCTAAGGCCAGAGAAACCTCATGAAAGAGGAAAGGGAAGGCAATTGCTTCCACCTCTGAGTCATCGGAGATGGAGAGATTCATCTCAAGGGTCTATAGCTCAATAGTAGAGTATTTGACTGCACATCAAGAGAGCCCACTCATGGACCTCAACAAGAGCATGAGGAATTCCCTCATCAAGAAATCCCTGAGATACCTCAGGGGATACATTTTCCTCCACACGATTATTGGGAGCAACTAAGGATAGGAGCACCAAAATCACTAGGGATCAAGCAACAGAGGCAAGAAAGGGACATAGAGGAGCTCAAGAGAACCGTTGGTTCTTCAAGAGGAAGACGCTACCCTCACTAAGGTGGACTCATTCCTTAATCTCCTTGCTCTTATTTTTCTGTTTTTCGATTTTATGCTATATGTTTGTCTATGTTTTGAGTCTTTACTACATGATCATTAGTATTTAGTAACTATGTCTTAAGGCTATGAATAATTCCATGAATCCTTCACATTTCTTAAATGAAAAATGTTTTTAATACAAAAGAACAAGAAGTACATGAGTTTCGAATTCATCCTTGAAATTAGTTTAATTATATTGATGTGGTGGCCATACTTTTTGTTTTCTGAATGAATGCTTGAACAGTGCATATTTTTTATCTTGTTGTTTATGAATGTTAAAAAATTGTTGGCTCTTGAAAGAATGAGGAACAAAGAAATGTTATTGATAATCTGAAAAATCATGAAATTGATTCTTGAAGCAAGAAAAAGCAGTGAAAAATGGCAAAAAAAGAGAGAAAAAGCAAACAGAAAAAGCCAATAGCCCTTAAAACCAAAAGGCAAGGGTGAAAAGGATCCAAGGCTTTGAGCATCAATGGATAGGAGGTCCCAAGGAAATAAATCCAGGCCTAAGCGGCTAAATCAAGTTGTCCCTAACCATGTGCTTGTGGCATGCAGGTCCAAGTGAAAAGCTTGAGACTGAGTGGTTAAAGTCGTGATCTAAAGCAAAAGAGTGTGCTTAAGAACTCTTGACACCTTTAATTGGGGACTTTAGCAAAGCTGAGTCACAATCTGAAAAGGTTCACCCAGTTATGTGTCTGTGGCATTTATGTATCTGGTGGTAATACTGGAAAACAAAGTGCTTAGGGCCACGACCAAGACTCATAAAGTAGCTGTGTTCAAGAATCAACATACTAAACTAGGAGAATCAATAACACTATCTGAATTCTGAGTTCCTATAGATGCCAATCATTCTAAACTTCAAAGGATAAAGTGAGATGCCAAAACTATTCAGAAGCAAAAAGCTACTAGTCCCGCTCATCTAATTAGAACTAAGCTTCATTGATATTTTGGAATTTATAGTATATTCTCTTCTTTTTATCCTATTTGATTTTCAGTTGCATGGGGACAAGCAACAATTTAAGTTTGGTGTTGTGATGAGCGGATAATTTATACGCTTTTTGGCATTGTTTCTAGGTAGTTTTTAGTAGGTTCTAGCTACTTTTTAGTATGTTTTTATTAGTTTTTAGGAAAAATTCATATTTCTGAACTTTACTATGAGTTTGTGAGTTTTTCTGTGATTTCAGGTATTTTCTGGCTGAAATTGAGGGAGCTGAGCAAAAATCTGATTCAGGCTGAAAAAGGACTGCGGATGCTGTTGGATTCTGACCTCCCTACGCTCGGCATGAATTTTTTGGAGCTACAGGAGTCCAATTGGCGTGCTCTCAATTGGGTTGGAAAGTAGACATTCAGAGTTTTCCAGCAATATATAATAGTCCATATTTTTCTCGAAGATAAATGACATAAACTGGCGTTTAACGCCAGTTTCATGTTGCATTCTGGCGTTAAAAGCCAGAAACAGGTTGCAAATTGAAGTTAAACACCCAAAACAGGTTACAACCTGACGTTTAACTCCAGAAACAGCCCAGGCACGTGAAAATCTCAAGTTTCAACCCCAGCACATACTAAGTGGGCCCCAGAAGTGGATTTCTGCACTATCTATCTTAGTTTACTCATTTTCTGTAAACCTAGGTTACTAGTTTAGTATTTAAACAACTTTTAGAGATTTATTCTATACCTCATGACATTTTAGATCTGAACTTTGTACTCTTTGATGGCATGAGTTTCTAAACTCCATTGTTGGGGGTGAGGAGCTCTGCAGCGTCTCGATGAATTAATGCAATTATTTATGTTTTCTATTCAAACACGCTTGTTTCTCTTTAAGATGTTCATTCGTACTTAACCATGATGAAGGTGATGATCTGTGACACTCATCACCATTCTCAATCTATGAACGCGTGCCTGACAACCACCTCCATTTTACTTTCGATTGAATGAATGTCTCTTGGATTCCTTAATCAGAATCTTCGTGGTATAAGCTAGAATCCATTGGCAGCGTCCTTGAGAATCCGGAAAGTCTAAACCTTGTCTATGGTATTCCGAGTAGAATTCAGGGATTGGATGACTGTGACGAGCTTCAAACTCGCGAGTGTTGGGCGTAGTGACTGATGCAAAAGGATCAATGGATCCTATTCCGACATGATCGAGAACCGACAGATGATTAGCCGTGCGGTGACAGCACACCTGGACCATTTTCACTGAGAGGACGGATGGTAGCCATTGACAACGGTGATCCACCAACACACATCTTGCCATAGAAGAAACCTTGCGTGCGTGAAGAAGATGACAGTAGAAAAGCAGAGATTCAGAAGACAAAGCATCTCCAAAACTCCAACACATTCTCCATTACAGTGTAACTATTACTCTTTTTTCATGCTCTTTCACTTTTTACAACTGAAACTAAAGAACCCTATTGGTATCCTGTTTAAGAATAATAAGATAACCATAGCTTGCTTCAAGCCAACAATCTCCGTGGAATCGACCCTTACTCACGTAAGGTATTACTTGGACGACCCAGTGCACTTGCTGGTTAGTTGTGCGGAATTACATAGTGTGAGTGTGATTTTCATGTACCAAACACCTGAAGAGATTCCAACAATTATAAAAACTCTAAAAGAAGAGTTTGAGAAAGACTAAATTTTGTCTCGGCCTGCAAATCAAGCATACAAAAAATGGGATCTTTATTCATCAAACAACATAGACAGAAAAGATCTTGAAGAGATTTTATATGGATAAGTCACATCCATTAAGTACTCTAATGATTATAAGATCTTTGGATAATGAAAAGGATCAATTCTATCCTAAGGAAGAAAATGAAGATATCATTGGTCCTAAAGTACTATATCTTAGTGCCATTGGATCGCTAATGTATCTTGCTAATAATACAAGACCCGATATATCATTTGTTGTGAATTTACTAGAAAGATATAGTTCCTCTCCAACCAGAAGATTTGGAATGGAATCAAACAAATCTTCTGATATCTTCATGGAACAGTTGATATGGGATTGTTTTATCCCTATGGATCCAAGTCGCAACTAGTTGGCTATGCAGATGTAGGATACTTGTCTTATCCACACAAAGAGAGATCTCAAATAGGATATTTGTTCACATATGGTGGTACAACTATATCATGGAAGTCCACAAAATAGACAATTGCAGCAACATCCTCTAATCATGTTGAAATACTAGCGATTTATGAAGCAAGTTGCGAGTATTTTTTGCTCAGGAGTTTGATCCAATATATTCTGTCATCATGTGGACAGATTGATCATAAGATAGCTCCAACTATTCTGTTTGAAGATAATATAGCATGCATTGCTCAACTTAAGGGTAGATACATCAAAGGAGATAGAACAAAGCATATTTCTCCCAAATTCTTCTTCACTCATGATCTTCAAAATCAAGGCACAATTGATGTCCAATAGATCCAATTAAGTGATAATCTGGCAGATTTATTTACAAAGTCACTCCCAAAATTCTCCTTTAAAAAATTGGTACATCATATTGGGACGTGTGATTTCGAGATGTTAAATGATGTCGACAAGAGGGGGAGACTGTACTCTTTTTTCCTTGGTTAGATTTTTTCCCATTGGGTTTTTCTTGACAAGGTTTTTAATGAGGCAGTTCCCATCACAAAGAATTTTGTACTCTTTTTCCTTCACTAAAGTTTTTTTCCATTGTGTAAGACCCAGAAATTTTAGAAAATCTTATTAAGAGCTAATTTTGATTTATTTATTCATTAAGTACTTTAACCTCAGAAATTATTTTATTAAAGATAAATTAAAGCAAATTTTGATTAATTGAGTTTAAAGTAATTTAAGGTTTTATCTGATTTTATAATTATCGAATTATTTTTTATATTTAAATAATAAAGTTTAGCAAATATAAAATAATAAGAATTTTATATGGCTTGGTTTAAATAATTGAGATTTCGAAATTTAATACTAATATTTTTATAAATAAAGAAAATTAATTATATTACCTTATAATTTCAATTAAAGTATTTGATTTCAAATTAATTAGAATTTTGATACAATAAATAATATTTTAGAGTAATTTTAGAGATTTAATTAGATTTCAGATTAACCCAAAATCCTCAATTTTATCACAAAATCCTAATTTCCAAATCAAAACCTTAAATCCCCAAAGCACAATCTTAACCCTAATTTCCCTAACCCTATCCGCCATACCCCTTTTCCCCAAAAACAAACCGACACCCACAACTTCAGTAAACCAGAAAAAAGAAAAAGAGAAAGAAAGAAAAGGAGAAGAGAGAACGGGGAGAGCAAAAGGGAGAAGAGAGGGAGCTGTGATCCACAGAGGGAGGAGGAGGGAGACCGTCGCTACAACTGCGCCACCGCCACTGCGTCCTGCCGCCTGCACTGCCACTGTCCAGCTCGAGCCTCTACCGCGGTCACCATCGCGAGGAAGCTCAGAACCAAGGGAGAGAGCCGCGCGAGGAGAAGGAGGCGTCGCCGTCCGTGGAGCCCGCGTTGTTGCCGTCGCCATCGAGGTCTTCCCGTTGCTGTTCCTCGCCATTGCCAAGCTGCCGTTGACGCAGATCTGACTAGAGGAGAATTGGAAAACGCGACCAGAACGGGATGGAAGGGAAAGAAGCCACCTTCGTCGACGTGTAGCCATCTCTGCCGCTGTCGCCGTTGGAAACCGCCACTCAAGCTTCAGTTTTCTCGGTAAGCTCTAGCCCTGTTCTGGTTTATCTTCCTTATCCGTCAAAATCTGTTACCGTATGGGTCGTTGCTTAAGTCGTATATGTTTGATAATATTGTAGTGATTTTTTCCGCTGCGGGCTGAAGCCGCTGCCGTTGGAGCTTGCCGGAGTTAACCACTAAAGTTGCGGCTGCGCTGTACTTTAATTCCTTGTTAGTACAGTAAGTCATCCTTGCTTCGAAACTCTTTTAGTCGCTGTTATGTTATGTGGCTGAGATTTTACAATGTTATTTGCTTTTTGATTGAGTTTCGGTTACTTCTTGTTGCGATTAGAGTAGCTATGGTTACTGCAAGAGTGGTTTGGAACTGCAGTTGTGGCTGCCGCTGTGATGAGCCGAGGGATAAAGGGATTCAACGCATTTAATTATGTGAGTTGTGAATAATTGAGGTAGGGGTTTTATTAAAGTTTATTTTAACTTATAGAGTCGTTATAAATAGATATTAATGTGAGAAACATATGTCTGTGATTATGATTGTCTTATGATTGTTGTTGTTTGCTGGACTGAAAGATTGATTGCTTGATTGCTTGAGTGGGTGTGATTGTTAAAAAGAAATAGTTTGAAAATTTATTTAGTTGATTATTATGAAAAGTGGGTTTTCTCGGTTTTGAAGTTAATTTGATAATGTAAATGAATCGGCTTTGGAAATGATTTGAGATATGAAAATGAATTAATTTTGAAAGCGATTTAGTCTTGAAAAAGATTTATTGTTGGAAATGGTTGGATTTGAAAATAATTTGATATTATGACTTGTTGAATTTTGGAAAATGATTGGGATTTGAAAATGGTTGAGAAAGGGTTTGAGGAATTTTTGGATGAGACCCGAAAAAGGTGGCAGAGTCCGAGTTATAGAGGAGATGCTGCCGAAATTTTTTAAAATTGGAAGTTTCACTAGAAGTAATTATTTAAAAAAGATTTGGTTTTAAACATTATATGTTTTAAGATTGATTTATTTGGAAAAGAAAGAATTATATTTTGGATTGGGATTGTTGATGAACGGAATGGAAAGAAGAATGATGAGGATTGACTTTGAAATATGATTTTTGAATGAATTTGGAAATGAGATATGGATAATGATGATGATATTGGGAATGACTTAGATATTGATGAATGTTGAATGAATTATTCATATGGCTTATGAATTTGAATTATCTGAGACACGAGTTTCCTGGGTAGACGCAGTGGCTTGCCACCACTTGCTCCAGGTTGAGACTCGATACTCTGTTGACCCTGCGACGTAAGGGTGACCGTGTACTTATAAATTCCCAGGAATGGTACTCCCATTGAGCGATTTGATATATATATATATATATATATATATATATATATATATATATATATATATATAGAGAGAGAGAGAGAGAGAGAGAGAAAGCTATGCATTGACTCATGGGGATGCGCGTCAGGGGACAGTCCAAGGGTTTAGCAAACCGGACTTGTCAGGTTGGCTGTATAACCGATAGATGAGCTTATTAGCCATAGGACAGGTATGCATCATACGCATTTGTATGCTTTGCTTGGGTTTGACTTTGTTTTGGTTTTCTTAATTGTTAAATTGTTATTAACTGCTACCTGGACTATTTGCTATAACTGCTAGCTAAACCTGTGCTTTCCTTGTCTGTTTTGCCTGTGTTTGTCCTGGTGTGCTACTTTTGAGAATGAGCTTTGCTGCTAAATTGATGATTGTGCTGATTGATTTGCGTGGTTGGTTTATGAATAAGATTTGCATACGAGAAGGAAGGTCATGTTGAGCTGGAAGGGTTGTGCCCAGTTTTCGTCGTCGCCATCAATGGAGGTTTACCGGGAAGAGGAGCCCGACGCGAGGGAGGAAAGACGCGACTGTGCCGCCGCTGTTCTGTCAAGGCTCGAGAGAAGGACGCGTGCGAGAGGGAGGTCGAAGCTGTCACAAGCGGAAGAGAGGAACGACATCGCGGTTGGAGCTGGAACCTTCGTCCGCCGTTGGGTCATCCACTGCCAGCGCCGTTCTGAAGCTGTCAAGCCACCATGAGGATCCGACGTGAGGAAAGGGAGTCACCACTGCTGCTGAACCGATAGAGCCACTCCTGAGCTGCCGCTGTCGGAGTTCCTAGTCGCGGCCACTGCCGTTGGTAAAGAGTATTCTTGTTTTCGGTTTCTGTTCTTTCAATTTCTAGGTATTGTTATTGGTGTGCGAAATTGTGATCACTACTTTTCACAACTCAACTAATCCCTAGTAATGGCCCCAAAACTTGGTGCTCAATACCATGGCATAAACACAACTTTGCACAACTAACCAGCAAGTGCACTGGGTCGTCCAAGTAATAAACCTTACGCGAGTAAGGGTCGATCCCACGGAGATTGTTGGTATGAAGCAAGCTATGGTCACCTTGTAAATCTTAGTCAGGCAGACTCAAATGGGTATAGGTGATATATGAATAAAACATAAAGATAAAGATAGAGATACTTATGTATATCATTGGTGAGAGCTTCAGATAAGCGTATGAAGATGCTTGTCCCTTCCGTCTCTCTGCTTTCCTTCTGTCTTCATCCAATCCTTCCTACTCCTTTCCATGGCAAGCTTATGCAAGGGTTTCACCGTTGTCAGTGGCTACCTCCCATCCTCTCAGTGGAAATGTTCAACGCACCCTGTCACGGTACGGCTATCCATCTGTCGGTTCTCGATCAGGCCGGAATAGAATCCAGTGATTCTTTTGCGTCTGTCACTAACGCCCCGCCCTCAGGAGTTTGAAGCACGTCACAGTCATTCAATCATTGAATCCTACTCAGAATACCACAGACAAGGTTAGACCTTCCGGATTCTCTTGAATGCCGCCATCAGTTCTTGCCTATACCACGAAGACTCTGATCTCACGGAATGGCTGGCTCGGTTGTCAGGCGAGCACTCGGTTGTCAGGCGATCAACCATGCATCATGTATCAGGAATCCAAGAGATATTCACCCAATCTAAGGTAGAACGGAGGTGGTTGTCAGTCACACGTTCATAGGTGAGAATGATGATGAGTGTCACGGATCATCACATTCATCAAGTTGAAGAACAAGTGATATCTTGGACAAAGAATAAGCGGAATTGAATAGAAGAACAATAGTAATTGCATTAATACTCGAGGTACAGCAGAGCTCCACACCTTAATCTATGGTGTGTAGAAACTCCACCGTTGAAAATACATAAGAACAAGGTCTAGGCATGGCCGAATGGCCAGCCTCCCAAATGATCTAAGAACTAGATGTCCAAAGATGATCTAGAGATCTAAAGTGATCAAAAGATGAAAATACAATAGTAAAAGGTCCTATTTATAGGAAACTAGTAGCCTAAGGTTTACAAAGATGAGTAAATGACATAAAAATCCACTTCCGGGCCCACTTGGTGTGTGCTTGGGCTGAGCAATGAAGCATTTTCGTGTAGAGACTCTTCTTGGAGTTAAACGCCAGCTTTTGTGCCAGTTTGGGCGTTTAACTCCCATTTTGGTGCCAGTTCCGGCGTTTAACGCTGGAATTTCTGAGGGTGACTTTGAACGCCGGTTTGGGCCATCAAATCTTGGGCAAAGTATGGACTATCATATATTGCTGGAAAGCCCAGAATGTCTAATTTCTAACGCCGTTGAGAGCGCGCCAATTGGGCTTCTGTAGCTCCAGAAAATCCAATTCGGGTGCAGGGAGGTCAGAATCCAACAGCATCTGCAGTCCTTTTCAGTCTCTGAATCAGATTTTTGCTCAGGTCCCTCAATTTCAGCCAGAAAATACCTGAAATCACAGAAAAACACACAAACTCATAGTAAAGTCCAGAAAAGTGAATTTTAACTAAAAACTAATAAAAATATACTAAAAACTAAACCAAATATACTAAAAACATACTAAAAACAATGCCAAAAAGCGTACAAATTATCCGCTCATCACAACACCAAACTTAAATTGTTGCTTGTCCCCAAGCAACTGAAAATCAAATAAGATAAAAAGAAGAGAATATACTATAGATTCCAAATTATCAATGAAACTTAGCTCCAAATTAGATGAGCGGGACTAGTAGCTTTTTGCCTCCGAACAGTTTTGGCATCTCACTTTATCCTTTGAAATTTAGAATGATTGGCTTCTTTAGGAACTCAGAATCCAGATAGTGTTATTGATTCTCCTAGTTAAGTATGATGATTCTTGAACACAGCTACTTATTGAGTCTTGGCCGTGGCCCAAAGCACTCTGTCTTCCAGTATTACCACCGGATACATACATGCCACAGACACATAATTGGGTGAACCTTTTCAGATTGTGACTCAGCTTTGCTAAAGTCCCCAATTAGAGGTGTCCAGGGTTCTTAAGCACACTCTTTTTGCCTTGGATCACAACTTTATTTCTTTCTTTTTCTTTTCTTTTTCTTTCTCCCCTTTTTTTCGTTTTTCTCCTTCTTTTTTTTTTTGTATTCACTGCTTTTTCTTGCTTCAAGAATCATTTTTATGATTTTTCAGATCCTCAGTAACATGTCTCCTTTTTCATCATTCTTTCAAGAGCCAACAATTTTAACATTCATGAACAACAAATTCAAAAGACATATGCACTGTTTAAGCATACATTCAGAAAACAAAAAGTATTGTCACCACATCAAACTAATTAAGCTAGTTTTAAAGATGAATTCGAAATCCTGTACTTCTTGTTCTTTTGTGATAAAAACAGTTTTCATTTAAGAAAGGTGATGGATTCATAGGACATTCATAACTTTAAGGCATAGACACTAAGACACTAATGATCATAAGACACAAACATGAACAAACATAAGCACTAAAATTCGAAAAACAGGAAAATAAAGAACAAGAAAATTAAAGAACGGGTCCACCTTAGTGATGGCGGCTTGTTCTTCCTCTTGAAGGTCTTATGGAGTGCTTGAGCTCCTCAATGTCTCTTCCTTGTCTTTGTTGCTCCTCTCTCATGATTCTTTAATCTTCTCTAATTTCATGGAGGAAGATGGAGTGTTCTTGGTGCTCCACCCTTAGTTGTCCCATGTTGGAACTCAATTCTCCTAGGGAGGTGTTGATTTGCTCCCAATAGTTTTGTGGAAGAAAGTGCATCCCTTGAGGCATCTCAGGGATCTCATGATGAGAGGGGTCTCTTGTTTGCTCCATCCTTTTCTTAGTGATGGGCTTATTCTCATCAATGGGGGTGTCTCCTTCTATGTCAACTCTAACTGAATAACAGAGGTGACAAATGAGGTGAGGAAAGGCTAACCTTGCTAAGGTGGAGGACTTGTCCGCCACCTTATAGAGTTCTTGGGCTATAACCTCATGAACTTCTACTTCTTCTCCAATCATGATGGCCCGGTCTAGAGTAACTTCAGACCGGTTGCTAGTGGGAATGATTGAGCGTTGGATAAACTCTAACCATCCTCTAGCCACGGGCTTGAGGTCATGCCTTCTTAATTGAACCGGCTTCCCTCTTGAATCTCTCTTCCATTGGGCGCCCTCTTCACAAATAACAGTGAGGACTTGGTCCAACCTTTGATCAAAGTTGACCCTTCTTGTGTAAGGATGTTCATCTCCTTGCATCATAGGCAAGTTGAATGCCAACCTTACATTTTCCGGACTAAAATCCAAGTATTTCCCCCGAACCATAGTAAGCCAATTCTTTGGATCCGGGTTCACACTTTGATCATGGTTCTTGGTGATCCATGCATTGGCATAGAACTCTTGAACCATTAAGATTCCGACTTGTTGAATGGGGTTGGTAAGAACTTCCCAACCTCTTCTTCGGATCTCATGTCGGATCTCCGGATATTCACTCTTTTTGAGTGAAAAAGGGACCTCGGGGATCACCTTCTTCAAGGCCACAACTTCATAAAAGTGGTCTTGATGCACCCTTGAGATGAATCTCTCCATCTCCCATGACTCGGAGGTGGAAGCTTTTGCCTTCTCTTTCCTCTTTCTAGAGGTTTCTCCGGCCTTGGATGCCATAAATGGTTATGGAAAAACAAAAAGCAATGCTTTTACCACACCAAACTTAAAAGGTTTGCTCGTCCTCGAGCAAAAGAAGAAAGAAGAGAGTAGAAGAAGAAGAAATGAGGAAGAAGGGAATGGCTTTGTGTTCGGACAAAGAGGGGGAGAAGTGGTGTTTAGGTTGTGTGAAAATGAAGGGGTGAAGAAGGGTTTATATAGGAGAGGGGGGCTCATGGTTCGGTCATGTATGGGTGGGTTTGGGAGGGAAAGTGGTTTGAATTTGAAGGGTGAGGTAGGTGGGGTTTTATGAAGGATGGATGTGAGTGGTGAAGAGAAGGATGGGATTTGATAGGTGAAGGGTTTTTGGGGAAGAGGTGTTGAGGTGATTGGTGAATGGGTGAAGAAGAGAGAGGGTGGTGGGGTAAGTGGGGATCCTGTGGGGTCCACAGATCCTGAGGTGTCAAGGAAAAGTCATCCCTGCACCAAATGGCATGCAAAAACACGTTTTGAGCCAATTTTGGCGTTAAACGCCGGGCTGGTGCCCTTTTCTGGCGTTTAACGCCAGGTTCTTGCCCTTTCCTGGCGTTTAACGCCAGTCTGGTGCCCCTTTCTGGTGTTAAACGCCCAGAATGGTGCCAGACTGGGCGTTAAACGCCCACCTGCTAGCTTTACTGGTGTTTAAACGCCAGTAGGTTCTTCCTCCAGGGTGTGCTGTTTTTCTTCCTGTTTTTCATTCTGTTTTTGCTTTTTCAATTGATTTTGTGACTTCTCATGATCATCAACCTACAAAATAAAATAAAATAACAAAGGAAAATATATAAAATATAACATTGGGTTGCCTCCCAACAAGCGCTTCTTTAATGTCAGTAGCTTGACAGAGGGCTCTCATGGAGCCTCACAGATGCTCAGAGCAATGTTGGAACCTCTCAACACCAAACTTAGAGTTTGAATATGGGGGTTCAACACCAAACTTAGAGTTTGGTTGTGGCCTCCCAACACCAAACTTAGAGTTTGACTGTGGAGGCTCTGTTTGACTCTGATTTGAGAGAAGCTCTTCATGCTTCCTCTCCATGGTGACAGAGGGGTATCCTTGAGCCTTAAACACAAAGGATTCTTCATTCACTTGAATGATCAGTTCACCTCCATCAACATCAATCACAGCCTTTGCTGTGGCTAGGAAGGGTCTGCCAAGGATGATAGATTCATCCATGCACTTCCCAGTCTCTAGGACTATGAAATCAGCAGGGATGTAATGGTCTTCAATTTTTACCAAAACATCCTCTACAAGTCCATAAGCTTGTTTTCTTGAATTGTCTGCCATCTCTAGTGAGATTCTTGCAGCTTGTACCTCAAAGATCCCTAGCTTCTCCATTACAGAGAGAGGCATGAGGTTTACATTTGACCCTAAGTCACACAGAGCCTTCTTGAAGGTCATGGTGCCTATGGTACAAGGTAGTGAAAACTTCCCAGGGTCTTGTCTCTTTTGAGGTAATTTCTGCCTAGACAAGTCATCCAGTTCTTTGGTGAGCAAAGGAGGTTCGTTCTCCCAAGTCTCATTTCCAAATAACTTGTCAGTTAGCTTCATGATTGCTCCAAGGTATTTAGCAACTTGCTCTTCAGTGACATACTCTTCCTCTTCAGAAGAAGAATACTCATCAGAGCTCATGAAAGGCAGAAGTAAGTCCAATGGAATCTCTATGGTCTCATTTTGAGCCTCAGATTCCCATGGTTCCTCATTGGGGAACTCAGTGGAGGTCAGTGCACGCCCATTGAGGTCTTCCTCAATGGCGTTCACTGCCTCTCCTTCCTCTCCAAATTCGGCCATGTTGATGGCCTTGCACTCTCTTTTTGAATTTTCTTCTGTATTGCTTGGAAGAGTACTAGGAGGGAGTTCAGTAATTTTCTTGCTCAGCTTTCCCACTTGTGCCTCCAAATTCCTAATGGAGGACCTTGTTTCAGTCATGAAACTTTGAGTGGTTTTGATTAGATCAGAGACCATGGTTGCTAAGTCAGAGTTGTTCTGCTTAGAATTCTCTGTCTGTTGCTGAGAAGATGATGGAAAAGGCTTGCCATTGCTAAACCTGTTTCTTCCACCATTATTGTTGTTGAAACCTTGTTGAGGTCTCTCTTGATTCTTCCATGAGAGATTTGGGTGATTTCTCCATGAAGAATTATAGGTGTTTTCATAGGGTTCTCTTAGGTAATTCACCTCTTCCATTGAAGGGTTCTCAGGATCATAAGCTTCTTCTTCAGATGAAGCATCCTTAGTACTGCTTGGTGCATTTTGCATTCCAGACAGACTTTGAGAAATCAAATTGACTTGTTGAGTCAATATCTTGTTCTGAGCCAGAATGGCATTCAGAGTATCAATCTCAAGAACTCCTTTCTTCTGATTAGTCCCATTGTTCACAGGATTCCTTTCAGAAGTGTACATGAATTGGTTATTTCCAACCATTTCAATTAGTTCTTGAGCTTCTGTAGGCGTCTTCTTCAGATGAAGAGATCCTCCAGCAGAGCTATCCAAAGACATCTTGGATAGTTCAGAGAGACCATAATAGAAAATACCTATGATGCTCCATTCAGAAAGCATGTCAGATGGACACTTTCTGATCAATTATTTGTATCTTTCCCAAGCTTCATAGAGGGATTCTCCATCCTTCTGTCTGAAGGTTTGGACTTCCACTCTAAGCTTACTCAATTTTTGAGGTGGAAAGAACTTTGCCAAGAAGGCATTGACTAGCTTTTCCCATGAGTCCAGGCTTTCTTTAGGTTGTGAGTCCAACCATATCCTAGCTCTGTCTCTTACAGCAAAAGGGAATAGCATAAGTCTGTAGACCTCAGGGTCAACCCCATTAGTCTTGACAGTGTCACAGATTTGCAAGAATTCAGCTAAGAACTGATGAGGATCTTCCAATGGAAGTCCATGGAACTTGCAATTCTGTTACATTAGAGAAACTAATTGAGGCTTAAGCTCAAAGTTGTTTGCTCCAATGGCAGGGATAGAGATGCTTCTCCCATAGAAGTCGGGAGTAGGTGCAGTAAAGTCACCCAGCACCTTCCTTGCATTGTTGGCATTGTTGTTGTTTTTGGCTGCCATGGGTTCTTCTTCTTTGAAGATTTCTGTTAGGTCCTCTACGGAGAGTTGTGCCTTAGCTTCTCTTAGCTTTCGCTTCAAGGTCCTTTCAGGTTCAGGGTCAGCTTCAACAAGAATGCCTTTGTCTTTGTTCCTGCTCATATGAAAGAGAAGAGAACAAGAAAATGTGGAATCCTCTATGTCACAGTATAGAGATTCCTTGAGGTGTCAGAGGAAAAGAAAAATAGAAGACAGAGGTAGAAAATTCGAACTTATCAAGAAAGATGGAGTTCGAATTGTGCATTGAGTAATAGTGTTAGTCCATAAATAGAAGGATGTGAGAGGAGGGAAGGTAATTTTTCGAAAATTAAGTAAAAGAATTTGAAAACATTTTGAAAAACATTAATTAATTTTCGAAAATAAGAGTGGGAAAGAAATCAAGTAATTTTTGAAAAAGATTTTGAAATTAGAAATCAAAAAGATATGATTAAAAACTGTTTTGAAAAAGATGTGATTAAAAAGATATGATTGAGAAGATATGATTTGAAAACAATTTTAAAAAGATTTGATTTTAAAAATTAATGACTTGCCTAACAAGAAAAGATATGATTCAAACATTAAACCTTTCTCAACAGAAAAGGCAACATACTTGAAATGTTCAATCAAATCATTAATTGTTAGCAAGTATCTTTGAAAAAGGAAAGAAATTGATTTTGAAAACATTTGATTGAAAAGATATGATTTGAAAAAGATTTGATTTTGAAAAACCTTGAAAACTTGAAAAAAAATTGATTTTGAAAGCAAAATCCTCCCCCTTGTGCCATCCTGGCGTTAAACGCCCAGAATGGTGCACATTCTGGCGTTTAACGCCCAATGCACTACCTTTTTGGGCGTTAAACGCCCAACCAGGCACCCTGGCTGGCGTTTAAACGCCAGTCTGTCCTTCTTCACTGGGCGTTTTGAACGCCCAGCTTTTTCTGTATAATTTCTCTGTTGCATGTTCTAAATCTTCAGTTCCCTGTACTATTGACTCGAAAATAGAACCAAGATCAAATAAACAATGCATGCAAGACACCAAACTTAAAATTAGACACTAGACTCAAACAAGAAACATAAAATATTTTTTGGTTTTTTATGATTTTGAAAAGTTTTTTTTTTTGTGTTTTTTTTTTCGAAAATTATATAGAAAATAAAAGTTTCAAAATTCTTAATTTGGATTCCAGGAATCATTGCAATGCTAGTCTAAGACTCCGGTCCAGGAATTAGACATGGCTTCACAGCCAGCCAAGCTTTCAAAGAAAGCTCCGGTCCAAAACACTAGACATGGCCAATGGCCAGCCAAGCCTTAGCAGATCATTGCTCCAATAGCAAGATTGATAGAAATCAACAAGCTCTTGTGATGATCAGTTGAAACCTCGGTCCAATAAGATTAGACATGGCTTCTCAGCCAGCCAGATTTCAGCAGATCATCATAAAACACTAGAATTCATTCTTAAGAACTCTGAAAAAAAATACCTAATCTAAGCAACAAGATGAACCGTCAGTTGTCCATACACAAAACAATCCCCGGCAACGGCGCCAAAAACTTGGTGTGCGAAATTGTGATCACTACTTTTCACAACTCAACTAATCCCTAGTAATGGCCCCAAAACTTGGTGCTCAATACCATGGCATAAACACAACTTTGCACAACTAACCAGCAAGTGCACTGGGTCGTCCAAGTAATAAACCTTACGCGAGTAAGGGTCGATCCCACGGAGATTGTTGGTATGAAGCAAGCTATGGTCACCTTGTAAATCTTAGTCAGGCAGACTCAAATGGGTATAGATGATATATGAATAAAACATAAAGATAAAGATAGAGATACTTATGTATATCATTGGTGAGAGCTTCAGATAAGCGTATGAAGATGCTTGTCCCTTCCGTCTCTCTGCTTTCCTTCTGTCTTCATCCAATCCTTCCTACTCCTTTCCATGGCAAGCTTATGCAAGGGTTTCACCGTTGTCAGTGGCTACCTCCCATCCTCTCAGTGGAAATGTTCAACGCACCCTGTCACGGCACGGCTATCCATCTGTCGGTTCTCGATCAGGCCGGAATAGAATCCAGTGATTCTTTTGCGTCTGTCACTAACGCCCCGCCCTCAGGAGTTTGAAGCACGTCACAGTCATTCAATCATTGAATCCTACTCAAAATACCACAGACAAGGTTAGACCTTCCGGATTCTCTTGAATGCCGCCATCAGTTCTTGCCTATACCACGAAGACTCTGATCTCACGGAATGGCTGGCTCGGTTGTCAGGCGATCAACCATGCATCATGTATCAGGAATCCAAGAGATATTCACCCAATCTAAGGTAGAACGGAGGTGGTTGTCAGTCACACGTTCATAGGTGAGAATGATGATGAGTGTCACGGATCATCACATTCATCAAGTTGAAGAACAAGTGATATCTTGGACAAAGAATAAGCGGAATTGAATAGAAGAACAATAGTAATTGCATTAATACTCGAGGTACAGCAGAGCTCCACACCTTAATCTATGGTGTGTAGAAACTCCACCGTTGAAAATACATAAGAACAAGGTCTAGGCATGGCCGAATGGCCAGCCTCCCAAATGATCTAAGAACTAGATGTCCAAAGATGATCTAGAGATCTAAAGTGATCAAAAGATGAAAATACAATAGTAAAAGGTCCTATTTATAGGAAACTAGTAGCCTAAGGTTTACAAAGATGAGTAAATGACATAAAAATCCACTTCCGGGCCCACTTGGTGTGTGCTTGGGCTGAGCAATGAAGCATTTTCGTGTAGAGACTCTTCTTGGAGTTAAACGCCAGCTTTTGTGCCAGTTTGGGCGTTTAACTCCCATTTTGGTGCCAGTTCCGGCGTTTAACGCTGGAATTTCTGAGGGTGACTTTGAACGCCGGTTTGGGCCATCAAATCTTGGGCAAAGTATGGACTATCATATATTTCTGGAAAGCCCAGGATGTCTACTTTCCAACGCCGTTGAGAGCGCGCCAATTGGGCTTCTGTAGCTCCAGAAAATCCACTTCGAGTGCAGGGAGGTCAGAATCCAACAGCATCTGCAGTCCTTTTCAGTCTCTGAATCAGATTTTTGCTCAGGTCCCTCAATTTCAGCCAGAAAATACCTGAAATCACAGAAAAACACACAAACTCATAGTAAAGTCCAGAAAAGTGAATTTTAACTAAAAACTAATAAAAATATACTAAAAACTAAACCAAATATACTAAAAACATACTAAAAATAATGCCAAAAAGCGTACAAATTATCCGCTCATCAGTTATCTCTGCGATGTTACTGCAGCTGCCGCTGAGGTTTTTTGCCATCATCGGAGCTGCTGTCGGGTCAGTTTGGAAGTTGCTACTGTGTCGTCCTATTTTATTTACCGTGGTGAGATTATTTGGTTCCATTCTTGTTTAGCGCAATACTCTATTATCAATTATGTTCTAATATCGCTTAATATCCATTTTGCGTTAATTCTAAATTACGTCAAATGTCGTGATCCTTACAGTTGTTTGGGAATTTCTACTGCTGCCGATTAACATGAAAGAAAAAAAGGGATTCAACGCGTTTAATTATGCGGATTGCAAATTATTGAGGTAGGGTTTTGACGTTAGGATTTTTGCTAGTAAAGAATTTTATAAAAATAGTCGCGTTGTAGATATAGATTCTAAACCAACAGAAATCCCTTCGTGCAAACGTTTTGGTTGTCACAAGTAACAAACCCCTTTAAAATTGATAACCGAGTATTTAAACATCGGGTCGTCTTCTCAAGGAATTGCAGGGAGGTATGTTCTTATTATTGGTTATGAAGATTATAAATCGGGGTTTTGAAGTTTGGGCAATGGGCACATGTATATTTAAATGACAAGTAAAATAAATTAACAATAATAAAATCTCTTGGCAAGGTATAAGAACTGGAAGTCCTATCCTAGTTATCCTTATCAATTGTGATGAGAATTGGATTTTTCTCCCACTTTGTTAGCCTCTAACTATGAAGGTAAGTTAAGTGGATGAATTAATTCGAATCCTCAAGTCCTAGTCTTTCCTTGGGAAAAGTTAGAGTTATTGGATCTCGAATCAATTCTTGAAGAATTCTAATTTTCAATCAACAATGAGTTTGATAACTCAAGAGTCACCAATTAATTAATCAAAGCCAAAAGGAAAAATATCTAAATTAAATTAAAAGCATTCATGTAAATAAAACAATCAAACTACGTCTAAATATAAATTCAAGTCATAACATGGAAAGGTTCATAAGCCCACATAAATCAAATACAAATAAAAGTATTAGAGTAAATAAAAGTAGAAAATAAATATTGAAGGAATATAGAACCTGGAATGAAGATGAATTGAACTAAACTAATAGAAATCCTAAAATCCTAAATCCTAAGAGAGGAGAGAACCTCTCTCTCTAAAAACTACATCTAATCCTAAAATCGTGAATTATGAAAGCGTGATTATGAATGAATGGATTCTCCCACTTTATAGCCTCTAATCTGTGTTTTCTGGGCCGCAAACTGGGTCGAAAACAGCCCAGAAATCGCTGGAGAAGAAATCTGCCACGCTGATTTTCATAACTGCGACGCGTCTGCGTGGATGACGCGTTCGCATCGCCTAGCGTCAGGGCAACTATGGCATATTATATATCAAATCGAAGCCCCGGACGTTAGCTTTCCAACACAACTGAAACCGCATCGTTTAGACCTCTGTAGCTCAAGTTATGACCATTTTAGTGCGAGAGGGTCAGGCTGACAGCTTTGCAGTTCCTTCAATTTCTTGTATTCCTTCCGCTTTTGCATGCTTCCTTTCCATCCTCCAAGTCATTCCTGCCTATAATCTCTGAAATCACTGAACACACATATCACGGCATCTAATGGTAATAAGAGAGGATTAATATTAGCAAATATAAGACCAAAGAAGCATGTTTTCAATCATAGCACAAATTCCGGAAGGAAAACGTAAAACATGCGATTAGTATGAATAAATGGGTAAAGAGTTGATAAAAACCACTCAATTGAGCACAAGATGAACCATAAAATAGTGGTTTATCAGGTTTTCTTAAAATTTATTTTATCTTATAGAATTGTTATAAATAGATATTAATGTGAGAAATATATGTCTGTGATTATGATTGTCTTATGAATGTGGTTGTTTGCTGGACTGAATGACTGATTGCTTGATTGCTTGAGTGGTGTGTGATTGCTGAAAAGAAATTAGTTTGAAAAGTTATTTAGTTGTTTATTATGAAAAGTGATTTTTCTTGGTTTTAAAGTTAATTTGATAATGTAAATGAATCGGCTTTGGAAGTGATTTGAGATATGAAAATGAATTAATTTTTGGAAGCGGTTTAACTCTGAATTAGTTTGATTTTATAAATGATTTAATATTTGAGCTGGTTTTATTTTGAAAAAGATTTATTATTGGAAATGGTTGGATTTAAAAATAATTTGATATTAGAATTGGTTGAATTTTGAAAAATGATTGAGATTTGGAAATGGTTGAGAAAAAGTTTGAGGAATGTTTGGATAGGACCCGAAAAGGGTGGCAGAGTCTGAATTTTAGGGGAAATACTGCCGAAATTTTATAAAATTGGAAGTTTCGTTTGAGGCAATTATTTTAAAAGATTTGGTTTTAAACATTATATGTTTTAAGATTGATTTATTTAGAAAAGAAAGAATTATGTTTTGAATTGGGATTATTGATGAACAGAATAGAAGGAAGGATGATGAGGATTGACTTTGAAATATGATTTTTGAATGAATTTGAAAATGAGATATGGATTGACGAATGATGATGATATTGAGAATGACTTACATATTGATGAATGTTGAATGAATTATTCATATGGCTTACGAATTTGAATTATCTGAGACATGAGTTTTTCTGGGTAGACGTAGTGGCTTGCCACCACTTGCTCTAGGTTGAGACTCGATACTCTGTTGACCTTACGACGTAAGGGTGACCGGACACTTATAAATTCCCGGGAATGGTACCCCCATCGAGCAATTTGATATATAAATATATATGAGAAAAAGTTATGCATAGACTCACCATGGGGACGTGCATCGGGGGACAGTTCAAGGGTTTAGCAAACCGGACTTGTTGGGTTGGCTGTATAATCGACAGATGAGCTCATTAGCCATAGGACAGGCATGCATCATATGCATCTGTATGCTTTGCTTGGGTTTGAATTTGTTTTGGATTGCCTAATTCTTAAGCTGTTACTAACTGCTACCTGAACTATTCACTGTAACTGCTACCTAAACATGTGCTTTTCTTGTCTGTTTTACCTGTGTTTGTCCTGGTATGCTATTTTTGAGAATGAGCTTTGGTGATGAAATGATGATTGTGTTAATTAATTGCGTGGTTGGTTTATGATTAAGATTTTCTTATAAGAAAAGAAAGGTTTTGGATTTCTGGATATTTAAGTATTAATTTTCGAAAAGGGTTTTTTTTTGGATAACTAGTTGTTGTTTTTTTAAAAGATTCAAAGGACGAACAATAATCACTGACCTTAAAAATAGATTTCTCTTTAAATATCTTATTATGACAACTCTGAAATTTTGTGGTGAGACCGTGTGGTTAGGTTCTCGCCCCCTACAGCTTTATCTTTTCAGGAGACGGATGAAAAAGCTCACGAAGGGTTTTATTGCGTTTCGCTTAGTCGATAATACTGTTTAGTTTTTATTTATTTACCCCTCGCCATCAATATTATATTTTGTAAGAGGGATAGGAATTGTATGATTTGTATGTATATAATATGTATAAGTTACTTGAGTAAGAAGTTTTGTACATGTATATGCTTGTTTTGTTTTATTTAAAAAGTATTCTTTTTTCGGTTTATAAAAAGAACAGTGATACTATTTCGAGTCAAAGGCTCCTATTTTATTATTAAGTGTATGAAGTCGTCATAATACTTCTTTCTATCCGAGTAGCCAGAAGCGTGACATTCTGATGGTGAGCGTGTTACACATTGGGTTTTCTTTAGTAAGGTTTTAACGAGGCATAATTATAAATGGTCATCTAAGGGGGAGTGTTGTGATAAGAATACCTTATGTGGCTGCCCATTTTCCATGAGACTTAGTTTACCAAGGTGATTGTATTTAATTATGTTTGAAAAGTAAAGCTTCTTTGTGCTTAATATGAAGCATATGAGACACACACAGAAGCAATAAAACACCCTTCTCTCTCTCTATACACGACTAATAGTTTCTCTCTCTCTCTTGCTTTTCGTTACTGCATATAAATATATGAATAATTTTTATTGAGCTAATTATATTAATACTGGAGTCTTCTATTTACACATCTTTATTTTATATCTTTTATTTATTTTACAACATATCACATATTTTTACAGCAATTTTGTTATACATACAAGTCTTTTTGACAAATAAGTTCAAACAAGTTAACCCTAACCCAACAAAAGCCACTTACATAATGCGCGCGTGAATTCACGCCATTCCTCCTCTAACGTTTGTATCTCGCGTTCCTCATCCTCCTCCTCCTCCTTCTTTTTCTTCGCATTCCTTCTTCTTCTTCTTCACGTGTTTCATCCTCTTCGTTGTTCTTTTTATTGCTACTGTTGTTACTATAATTTTTCCTCCTCCTCTTTCTATTGATTTTGCAACATTATGTATGTTTCTTTTCTTTGTTTAATCTTTCCTCCCAAGAAGAATGATGAGAAAATGAAATAAGAAGATGAAGAAGAAGAAGCAGCCGAAGCTGAGGAGGAGGAAGAGGAAGATTTTTGAATTATGCAGAAGTTATCAATACAAATACACCGAAAATTCTTAACAATACACATAAATATCTTAGTTTTACACCGAGATTTGCTACAAATACACAAAAATATTTTCTTTGATACTACATTTTTTTCTTCTTTTTTTCTTATTTCTTTCTTTCTTTTAGTTGAATGAATGTAGGTTCATCCCCTTTCAAGTAATTTTACAACATTATGTATTTCTTCTTCTTCTTTGTTTGATTTTTTTTGTTTTCATTCTTGTTAAGAGAGTAAAACAAAAAGAAACTTGAGAAGGTAAAATAGGAAGAAAAAGATGAATAAAAAAAGATGATAATGATGATGATGATGATGAAAAAGAAGAAGAAGAAGCAGCAAAAGATGAGGAGGAAGAAAAGGAAGAATTTTGGATTATGCAGAGCTTATTAGTACACCAAAAATTCTTAACAATACACAAAAAATGTCTTAGTTTTACACCGAAATTTGCTGTAAATACACAAATATTTTCTTTAATGCTATATTTTTTTCTTCTTTTTTTTCTTATTTCTTTCTTTCTTTTAGTTGAATGAATGTAGATTCATCCTCTTCCAAGTAATTTTGTAGCATTATGTATTTTTTTTCTTTTTTGTTTGATTTTTGTTGTTTTTATTCTTGTTACGGGAGTAAAACAAAAGAAACTTTAGAAGGTAAAACAAGAAAAAAAAGATGAATAAAGAAAAAAAAAAGAAGATAATGATAATGAAAAAGAAGAAGAAGCAGCAACAGAAGATGAGGAAAAAGAAGAGTTTTAAATTATGCAGAACTTATCTATAACACCTTAGTACTTTTAAACTAGGTTTAAGCCTTATTTGGATTATATTGGTCGTTGATATTCAAACCTTGCGATTTTTTTTAAATATAAAATCTTTATATAAAATAATTTATATATATTAAAATAGTGAATAACTAGTTTTATTATAATTGTTACTAGTTGAAAAATATAAGTAGTTTTAGAGGTACATACATAAAAAATGGACGTGCTAAACTATAAAGGCAAAACAATGGCAAACTTTACTCATATCAAATAATCATAAAAAAGAAACGTCATAGTCACAATTGCAATCACTCAATAAAGATAAAACAAGACACATAGAAAATTCTAATTCTCTTAATTTGTATAACTATAACTAAAACAATCGCCTATGCTTCCTCCTTAATATGAATTTGGGTAAATGCTCAATGTTTCGTATCTACACCCTTGATATCTCGCTCCTAATAGTGCACTTGTCTTTTCACCTTAACTGAGTAGTGTATTGCTTTGTACTGCATCGTTCTTGAAGATGGTACGGAAAGAGGGGTGAGAAACAAAAGTTTCTCAATAGTTTATCTATATGGTGTCATCGTATCCATCCTCAGCCACTCCAAATTTTAAAAATAAAAATAGTGATGATGCAATATTGTTCAATTATTATTTCCAAAAGTCTTTGTTAATCAGAGTGGTGTGACTTTTAGATGCTTCTCATTTACATATATTATGACACATGTGACATAACGAAATGCTTATGACTTTAAAACATATAGAATGCAAACTCATCAACCTTGATTTAATTTTTTTGTAGGTCATAAAGCAAGGTAAAATAAATAAGAGAATAATAGTAATATTGACATAGATAAATCAAATAGAATGGATCTTTGAATAAAATAAGGATCATAAACATAATCATAAATCAAACAAAAAGAAAAAAGAACAATCATAATCACACTTTTCATTGTACTTTTCGCTACTTTTCTCGTAGCTTTTATGGAAGGTATTGAACTCAAACCGGTATAAAAGATGAGAGTCTCCTTCCCTTACTGAAGATTCTTATCCCAAACGTTTTGGCGATCACCTTCCCTTATCGAAGAATCATATCGTTATATTGTCTTTGGGGTCACCTTTATTAGAATATCATAATTAGGGTACAAAATCAGGAAAATATCAAAGAAAATCAGAAAAAAAATCAATGTAATTTATTAGAATATTATTCTATAATTAGCATACTCATTAGCGTACTCTTGGTCTATATATTGGTAAGAACCTTGTAATCAAGTAAAGAAATGAATATGATACTTTTCTAAATTATTCTTATTTTCTTTCTTAAACCCTTTGTACCAACGTAACATAGTATCTGAGCAGAGTTAGGTTCTGAAAACTCAGAAGTATCATCACTGTCCTAGTAATACTACCAAAACCCAACATGTCCGTATCTGAAGAAACCAGTAGTACTACTAATCCAAACTTAACCATTTTTGACGGATTGACATTACAAATTGTAAATATGCTACGCAATAGTCTTAGAATGTAATCATCACAAACCAATTTTGACAATTTGTCAATTGGTTATAAATTAAATGGAGATAATTATCCATTATGGGCAACTCTAATGAAAAAGCAATTGGTGGAAGAGAAAAGAAAGTTCACCTAACAGGCGTACCTCTGGCACCGGCAGAGACGGAACCAGCATATGATCAATGGGAACAAGCAGATCAAACAGTTTTTACCTGGATTATTCAGAACATCAAAGCAAATCTGATGAACAACGTGTCTCAATTTCCAACTGCAAAAGCACTATGGGACGGTCTGGCAACCACTTATGGAAGCGGTACCGATCCGATGCAGATCTACGACCTACATCGACGAGCCAATACTCAGAAACAAGGACATGATACCCTAGAGGAATTTTGGAACAAATTGCAAGCCATATGGATGGCCATCGATAGAAAACAACCAAATCCCATGAAATTTCCTGAAGATATTCTGATTTTTAACCGATTAAAACAAGAATAGAGGTTGTATCAGTTCTTTACTGGAATTGATGAAAAATTCAAAACAATCAGAAGGGATTTATTGAAGCAAGAGACATCTCCTTCAGTCGAATCCGCCTACGCCGCTATTCGTAGGGAGGCGGCCCGACTTCAAATCTTGAAGCCTACTATCGACGGCGTAGGCAATGCATCACAAGGAGACATTACGATCAGACTAGCTACAAAAAATAGAGCAAACTGAGACGTACAGGGACGTAGCCGCTCAGAAACTGCTTTCAAGCGTTCACCACCACGAGACAAGAAGGATAAAAGTCATCTCTCCTGCACACACTGTGGAATGAAGAAACACACCAAAGAAAACTGCTTTAGGATTGTGGGTTACCCAGATTGGTGGAAAAATAATCTCTAATCCTAATCAATTATCAATTCCTTGATTAATCAATTGTGACAAGGGGTTAAGAACATTCACTGATTTAAAAATCACACAATTTTCAAGAACCAACTTGGTTGATTCGATGTCACTTATCAAGTCCAAGTTTAAAACCCAAAGAATCATGAGAAGAAGTTTTAAGCTTAATTCAATTAATTAATTTTTTCAAGATATTAAGAGAATTCAAGTCAGAAGAGAATTATTTTCCAACACATTTAATCCTTTAAATGAAGAACAAAAATTCTTTCTTAAGAAAATATCAATGCATTACTCAAAATAGAAAAGTTATAACTTATAACATTAGTCCATAGGAATCAATAGAACTCCTAACCTCAATCGAAGAGATTAGTGACTCATGCTAAACTTCAAAATCAAAGACAAATTGAAAAATGACCAAAAGGTCTGAAGGTTCCCCCAAAAAGGTTTTCAGGATTCCTTCTATACTCCAAACTAAAACAAAACCTAGGAATTAAGTACAAACTTCATTAAAACAAAAAGCAAAATCAAATCTTCTGCAATTAATTTTTAATCCTTCTAGTGATTTTGGTCCATGACTTGATGATTTAATCCTTGAGTTGGTGATTCAATGTGGGCTTGAGGTGAGCCTTTTACAAGCATTATGAACTGGGGCCTTGGGGAGTGTGGCACGCCCACTCACTGGCGTGTTGCACGCCACTCTATTTTCAATCCCCTTGAGACACCTTTTCTGGCGTGTGGCACGTCCGTAGCTTGGCATGTTGCATACCAATTTTCTTGACACCACTGAGAGGAAACTTCATGGCATGTGGCACGCCCAGACCTTGGTGTGTTGCACGCCAACTTTTAGCATTGATTGAGTCTTCGAAGGCATGCCAAAATGACACGCTCCTTAAGCTTGGCGTGTTGCACGCCATGAATTATGAAATCATGGAAGTCCACTTTTGGGTGTATGACCGCCTACTCACTTGGTGTGTTGTACGCCAAGTTGAATCTTCTAATTTGAGCTTCCTTTCTTAGCACGCCACTTTCTTGGCGTGTTGCACGCCAACTTCGAACTTGATTTGTCTTGAATTTGAGCTTTTGAAAAGTTGGCCCAACGTGCCACGCCTTTGCCTTGGTGTGTGGCACGTCAGCTTCTTGAATTTTCTTTTTTATTGGGCTTGTGACATGCCACTTCCTCGACGTATTGCATGCAAATTCCAAAACTCATCTCTAGGAATCAATTTTGGGTATGTGGCATGTCCAGAGGCTGGCGTGTTAGACGCCCACTTAAATGTCTATTTTTCACCATCGAAGGCATGTTATCTTGAACCTGGCGTGTTACACGCTACCACCAAGGCATCCTGGGAGTTGAGATTTTGGACGTGTGGCACGCCCATGTAGCTGGCGTGTTACATGCCCACTTTATGCACAAAATTTGAGTTCTGTACTTTTGGACCAGCGTGCCACACCTTTATGTTGGCATGTGGCACACCAACTCCTCTGCTTTAGGGTGTATGGCATGTGATACGCTCTCCTGTTTGGCGTGTTGCATGTCAGTTCTTTGCTTTCCGAAAAATGTTTTTTTGGTTGAATTTCTTTGCATTTCTTTTGTTGTCATTTTCTTACAATTAACAAAACATAAAAATATTTAAAGTACTAATAGAATAACCTTAAAATTTATATAATTAACAAATAAAAAATGATCAATTTTCTCTAAAAAAATACTGAAAAAAGTAATTAAAATATTTATGCATCAAATTTCTATTATATTCAATTGATCTCTGAAAGAGACATTCTCAATTTTAAAATCTTCATTTTTTCTCTTACATTTAATATATTTTTAAAATTTTGGATCAAATCATCAACAATAATACAAATTCTCAATTGATAATTTAAAAAAATATACCTCATTGATGTCATCTGATTTACTATAAGACAAACTTGTGCCTCATGATTTGATTCTTCTCTTTCGATAGAAGCATATATCATAAAGATTTACATGATGGTCGAACTAAATTCACATTTATAATAAAAATTTAAACAATTATATATTAAATACGCATATTTAAAAGCAAACAATTACCAAATTGGAAATAAATCTAATCTAATATAATCTTCTACTTTCCTTTTGCAAAAAATTAAATTTTATTAAAACTAATTTAGATTGATCGAGTGGTTAATTTATTCGTTCACTTAAATAAGTGTTAAAAATTTAAATTTCACTTGATATATAGAATAATTTATTGATCAATAACAAATTTTAAATAAATTCAGATTTACGATAAATTAATCTTTTGTCTGTGATATACCGAAAAATAGCATGAACAAAAAAAAAAAATAAAAGTTATTAAAAGCAAAAGAGAAGGGATAAATATGTAAAATCAGACGCGGCTAAACCCTATTGGGGCAACGGTATAAAAGGCGAAGGATAAGCAACTTGAGAAAGAGAGTGCCGGGCGCCCAACCTCCCCGCCATTTAGCATAAAATCCCTAATTACAAAATCCAAACACAAACCCTTCTTCTCTCTCTCTTTCTCACACACACGCACACACATTTACATTCACATTCACATTCACATATTCTCTTCTTTCAAGTCTTCCCTCCTCTCCTGCTGCCAACCCGACACTCCCAAACACAAACAGAAGAACCACCTCCTCCACTCTCTGCAACCGCATCCAATAATAATATAATAAATACAAAAACCGAACACAACATAATCCTGTTTCTGTGAGCGGTTCTCTTTGTCTCTGATTTTATTGAATTTCGATCCAAAATTCAAGCGATGGCGACGGAGCAGCAAGTGGCCTTGATCCTTGGCTCCGACCCGACTCACCTCGAATCCCTAATCCAGACGCTGACGTCAGCCACCACCAACGACCAGCGGGCCCAGGCCGAGTCCCTCTTCAACGCCTGCAGGCAAGCCCAGCCCGACTCCCTCTGCCTGGGCCTTGCCAGCCTCCTGCACTCCTCCCCTAATCCCGAGACCCGCACGGTCTCCGCTGTCCTCCTCCGTCGCCACCTCACCCCCCGAGGCGGTGACGATTCCTCGTCCTTCCTCTGGCCCCGCCTCTCCCCTCCACCCACTCCACCCTCAAGTCCCTCCTCCTCACCTCCCTCCACCGCGAGCCCGTCACCTCCATCGCCAAGAAACTCTCACATACAGTCGCCGAGCTCGCCTCCGCCCTCCTTCCCAACAACGCCTGGCCTGACCTACTCCCCCTCCTCTTCCAGTGGGTGACCTCCGACCAACCCAAGCTCCAGGAGATTTCCCTCCTCATATTCGCCGAGCTTGCAGACTACGTTGGCGAGGCTCTAATTCCTCAATTGACGACCCTCCACGCCGTTTTCCTCCGCTGCCTCGGCCCCTCGTCCACCTCCGATGTCAGAATTGCAGCCCTGGCAGCCAGCATTAATTTCGTGCAGAGGTTGACGAGTTCTTCCGATAGGGACAGGTTCCAGGATTTGCTTCCGCTGATGATGCAGACGCTGACGGAGGCGCTGAATTCCGGTCAGGAGGCTACTGCACAGGAGGCGCTGGAGCTTTTGATTGAGCTTGCTGGTACCGAGCCAAGGTTCCTCCGGCGGCAAATTGTGGAAGTGGTAGGGTCCATGCTGCAGGTTGCTGAGGCTGAGTCCTTGGAGGAGGGGACAAGGCATTTGGCTATTGAGTTTGTGGTGACTTTGGCTGAGGCGAGGGAAAGGGCGCCGGGGATGATGAGGAAGTTGCCACAGTTTATTAGGAGGCTGTTTGGGGTTCTGATGAATTTGTTGCTTGATGTGGAGGATGATCCTACTTGGCACAGTGCCGAGCTGGAGAATGAGGATGCTGGGGAGACCAGCAATTATGGTTTTGGACAGGAGTGTTTGGATAGGCTGGCTATTTCTTTGGGTGGGAACACGATTGTGCCGGTTGCCTCCGAGCTTCTGCCAGGTTACTTGGCTGCTCCTGAGTGGCAGAAGCACCATGCTGCCCTCATTGCACTTGCGCAAATTGCAGAGGGTTGTTCAAAGGTATGATGCTGGTTCATAGGTGGTTTGCTTAATTTGTTGCATCGATTACCATTAGGATGTCGTTTCTTGGAAACTCTTGAGATGGCTTTTATATTTATAATTGAAATTGTTGATTGACTTGACTTGGAAATTTGGGTAATATTGAGAAGAATTATAGTGTATGTAATGAATATATGTTAAGCTGGAGGCTCAGTAATTGTAGTTTAAGGGTGAGAATCGGTGATGCTATCATATTGCAAAGCATAAGCTTAAAGAATCTTGGGCACATGATATTAAATGTTACACTGATGGATGATAGGGATGGGGAAAATGAGTAGCACTCAAATGTTCTTTGTGATAAAAAAGGTAGTACTCAAGATTAAAAGGAAGTCCTCATTGTACAATTATAAATGTGCTGATGTTATATTGGATTGAATGTTCAGCAGTGAGAGACCAACCAGAAAATGGGGTCAGTGCTATAGAGATGATGATGTTGTGTTAGAGGAGTGAACACGGTAGGCAAAGTGGGATTAATAATGACAAATTTGAGAAAATGTTGGTTCAGTATCTAGTTTGAAAATTACAGAACATTGCCTTTGTAATATGTGGAGAATGCCCATAGAACTGCAGAAGTCCTAATAAAGGGAGTACAAAAAATGAGGATTAGAATTAGACCAATGCTGGAGAAGCAAAATTATGTATTAACTATTGGTTAGATTTTAATTGTTTGGCTATAGACATGGTTTATGATAAGACACAAATGTGTTGTCTAATATTTGTAGATGGCTTCACTTAATGGAATGAGCTTGGATTGTTGTAGTTTTGATTGAATTTTAATGCATTAGTGTCTGTATGGTATCAGTGTGTTTTTCCTGTGCATTGTGTAAATGGCAGCCGTTAAGATGAAAAGAAGAAAGTAATGACTAATTGACTATACTTCTCTATGTGTTCAGGTGATGATAAAGAATTTGGAGCATGTGCTATCAATGGTTTTAAGTTCATTTAGTGATGCCCACCCGCGTGCACGATGGGCAGCTATAAATGCAATTGGTCAATTGTCCACAGATTTGGGGCCAGACTTGCAGACTAAATATCATCACTTAGTGCTGCCAGCGTTAGCTGGTGCCATGGATGATTTTCAAAATCCCCGTGTGCAGGTTTGCCCCTTTTCATAGACCAGATACATTCTCTTGTGGAGTAATGCAAGTTAGGCACTCAGGCTTCTCCATTTTTCACCAAAAGAAATGTGTGAATTTGTTGTATATGACCTTATGTGTTCCATGTTAGGCTAATATGGGATCTAATGATCTATCTATCTTTTGTGTATTTGTATTCCAATTGCACAGTTGTCTTTTGATAATTCATTTGCATGAAAAAAGACATCAATGCTGTCTCCATTTGGTGCTTGCATATTACAGGCTCATGCTGCATCTGCAGTTCTAAATTTCACCGAGAATTGTACCCCGGAGATCCTAACACCTTACTTAGATGGGATTGTGAGCAAGCTTCTTGTACTCCTGCAGGTATTTTACTGTACATGTTTAGCTGGCGGAAATATCTTGGAATATTTTAATTTAAAGTCTTAACTTGGAGATTATATGGTGTTTTACCTTGCTAGGCATCTCAATGTGGTCTGAAATAAATTTCACTTTATTGATTGTTTCTGGTTCTCTTTTTAGGCTACAACGGGATCTGCACTTTGCTTTATCTAGTTTTATTTTGTCTCAACTGAATTTCGAATATATTGTATCAGATTGAATGTTGGGTAGCTATCTAGAGAATAACCTTAATACTGTAGAGATAAGTACGTGAATTAGAAAGTGAACACACCAGATGAAAGAGAATTAGGAATGTGTACTTAGAGACAAGTTGGGGTAGTACCTACTATGAAAGATGGTAGACTTTTTCTTGAGGTGATTACATCATTTGTTGAAAATACATGCATAAGGCATGGGAAGGGAAGTTGATCAGATTTGGTAAACAATTAGATTTAGACATGTTTTATGATAGGACATTATGATGTTCTTTGATTCCGGTACTAGAGTCCTACCTAGTGAGGAACACTTGTTACTTTATGATGACACTGGTTAGTGTAAGCCTTAGGTTTGTCAGTTTATTAATTTTTCCTTTCAAAATTACATGTTTTTAATAAAAATCCTTTGGTAAATTATATGTGCCCCTTGTATATATTGTCAGTATGTTTTATGGTACCTGTTTATATGTTTTACATTTAAGATGGTATCTATGGAGCTTTATGGTCTATTTTTTTCATCTGTGACTTTTGTTCTAGAATGGGAAGCAAATGGTTCAAGAAGCGGCTTTGACAGCTTTAGCTTCAGTTGCTGATTCGTCACAGGTGATTTATGCTGTCAATCCTGCCCAACACAATTACAATATTTTCAACTTCTGTGCTTAAATAAATTAAAAATACTTGTGTCAACAGGAGCAATTTCAGAAGTATTATGATGCTGTGATTCCTTACTTAAAGGCTATTTTGATGAATGCAAATGATAAATCTAATCGAATGCTTCGTGCCAAAGCAATGGAGTGCATTAGTTTAGTAGGAATGGCTGTTGGGAAGGAGAAGTTCAGGGATGATGCCAAACAGGTGATTTTTAATTTTGTTCTTTGCATTCTTGTGTTCCTTGTTCTTTTCTCTGTACTGCTACTGTTTGTAAAGCCAAGATTCTATTTTATACGATTATAGATCACCTTTTCTCTGATGATATATGGTTTTTATGCTTTTTCTTTTACTAGGTCATGGATGTATTGATGTCACTGCAACAATCCCAGTTGGAGGCTGATGATCCGACTTCAAGTTACATGTTACAAGTATGGGCCTTATACAGTTTTGGCATCTACTCTACAATATGCTTATATCAATTAGAACCTAACATTTTAATTTGCCTTTTGTGCTTTCAGGCATGGGCACGGCTTTGCAAATGCCTTGGGCAGGATTTTCTACCATATATGGGTTTTGTCATGCCTCCTCTGCTACAGTCTGCACAACTTAAGCCAGATGTGACCATTACATCAGCAGATTCGGATACTGAATTCGATAATGATGATGACAGGTTTTCCTTCAGATATAGTTTTAACTTAAATGTTATAAATGATTGATATTGGCTCCATGGTTTTACATGATATTATATGTTTCTGGAATTAATTCATCCTTCATTTTGCTTTTTTGCGAAGTCCTTTCCACAACCCACGTTTGATAATAGTGTTTGAGAGGGAAAGAGAGAAAGTGAGAGAGAAAGCGGGAGAGTGAAACAAAGAGAGTAGTTTGAAGGGTTCATTTTGAATCGCTAATTGCTGAAGCACTGAATCTGTGCTTATATACCGTCACAATGCCAGAATTCGAAAAAATGATGATTATCCAAAAGCAAATTTACTCACACTGATCAAGTTTTAGTTGTTTGTGGCACTTGCAAAAGATTGTTCAATTTTAGTGGATATTTAGGTGTGTGAATGTTGGAATTTCCAATGAGATATAGACAGACCTTGTTCCATTGCTGACATGGAGGAGATGAGGTCCATGATATGATGATGCATGCATTAGTTTTGAGTATTCCGGAGTGACATGAGATGTAGCTTCAGAATTCAGATACCAGGCAGAATCTGTAACAACTGATTCAGAGGTGGCTATGGTAGTAGAATAGTGAGGAGCAACAATTGAAGGTATAGGAGTTCTAGAAGGAGCATGTGTGGTGTAGGAGGGAGATTGATTCGGGGGAAATGAAGATGATGTAGGTGCATGATTGAGATATATGCAGAGCTATGATTTGGTAGGAAATTAGTAGTGTAATTAGGAGTGTGAGAAACAATAGACATAAAATGGCATATGGTGGAGGTGGAGGGTAGGAGGGTTGGAAATCCTGATCGAACCTGTGCTAGCAATTAAAGTTGGAATGACCTGGCTTATTGTGGAGCAAACAGGTTGAAGCATCCATTGCGTCCCTGCCACCACCAAAACGACCACCATGACAGCCACCATATCCTCCTCTGGAATTCATGACAGCTTGAGATGCACTATGTGCCTGAAGCGCTGGTACAAAGGACCTCTGCCCATGGCTTCAGCTTCAGCTTCAGCTTCGTGAATCATGAAGTGTGCCTCTACCTAAGTCACATAGTAAGGTTCAGATCTTGTGTCTATGGAGGTGATGAAGTTGAGAGCTGTTGTTGAGAGCATTCTTCGGCGACAAAGTTCAGATTCAGATCTAGTGTCTATGGAGGTGTGCCTCTTCCCAAAGTACATACTCCTTGAGATGCGGTTGTTCAAAGAACCCTTTGGTGACACAAATTTTAGAGGATGAAGAGCGCACCAATCGATGAGGCTGAAGTCCTAATTGCTTTTGATTGCCGATAGAACTTGTCGACGGTAGGGAAGATAGTTCCATTCATTGAGTCAGAGATATTTAGAAGAGGATGTGGTAGAGGAGGAGGAGGAGGAGGAGGAGGAGGAGGAATTGTTGGTGACGATATATTTACCAATGGAGGAGCATCCATGCTTTGAAATGTGAAGCTCTTGATACCATAATAATAGTGTTTCAGAAAGAGAGAGAAGAGACAAAGTGAGATGGAAAGAGACTGAATCAGAGAGAGTTGTGTGAAGTGTTATTCTGAATAA
The DNA here is from genome assembly GCF_014773155.1 of Arachis stenosperma. Taxonomy (NCBI): domain Eukaryota; kingdom Viridiplantae; phylum Streptophyta; class Magnoliopsida; order Fabales; family Fabaceae; genus Arachis; species Arachis stenosperma. The sequence continues at coordinate 117,646,931 of NC_080382.1, forward strand.
CTAACTGCTAAAGCACCAAGTCTGTGCTTATATACATAGAGGGCAATCTTGTTCAGCAAGCTTGTGCAAAGGGTAGAAGAGTCTTTACATGGTTAAGTTAATTAGGGGAATTATGCCTAGCTAACACTTGCTCTTAACTGCCTAACAAATCAACTTAACTGTTTCTAACTCTTCTACTCAGCTCACTGTATTTTATTTGAGTTTCCATATAGCGTGGTTCTTTTAAAATGGTTTAGACTTTAGATCTTTTGAGAAAATTTGAGTGTGGCCCATTGCTTCTACTATTAGTTTGTATCTGCATGACATTATCATTGACAAGAGTTTCACATTTTAGATTCTGCTTATATTTTCATATTTTTCATTTTGGACTTTTGACTTTGATACTTTTGATGGTTGAATTGTTTTCAACCTTAGTTTGTGGAACACATGGAGGGCAACAGAGCAGCTTAAATCCAGATTGAGTGAAAAGTAAATTTTGATAGGACACCGTCAAGTGTCAAGTATGTGTGATTCATGGGGAGATTTGTTAATTTTAAATAAGACCTAGTAGACTTAAGAGAATCGCTGGGATGCACCCCCCTCTCCCCCCAAAAAAAATTTAACCATGTATTTTCAGGTTCATTTATCATTGTGGTCAATATCATGAAATATTGGGGAATAAGCACCTTGTTCTTTGATAATTTGAACCAGTTCTAAGAAGAAAGATAAATTGATTATACTGATTGATTTGTTCACCTTCTTGAATATTTGTAGCATTGAAACAATCACTCTTGGGGATAAAAGGATAGGAATTAAGACAAGTGTCCTGGAGGAGAAGGCTACAGCCTGTAACATGCTTTGTTGCTATGCAGATGAGTTGAAGGAAGGATTCTTTCCTTGGATTGACCAGGTTTACTTTCTCTTGCATTTTATTGGAACTCTCCATACCCATAATTGCTATTATCATAATGTTTTGGTCAGGGGCTAACTTTGCTTAATCATCTACTAGGTTGCTTTTACATTGGTTCCTCTTCTTAAATTTTACTTCCATGAAGAAGTTAGGAAGGCGGCAGTTTCAGGTAATATTTTTAGTATCTAAGATCCCAGTGTTCTGCTAGCTTGTTGTCCTTTTTTTTTTCCTTTTTTATTTTATCATGCCAGTTTCAGCTTGCTGTCTAACCTGAGGAGACTCTGTAACAGAGTGGTTGTTTGTCTTTTTTGATAGCCCTTATTGAATTCATGTTTTTAATCCCACTTATCTGTTATCATTTTTCCCCGATAGCTATGCCGGAACTGTTATCATCAGCAAAATCAGCTGTAGAAAAAGGGCAAGCACAAGGTCGTGATGAGACCTACATAAAACAGCTGTCTGATTATATAATACCAAATTTGGTGGAGGCTCTACACAAGGTTAATGTCCTACTGTTGTTCAGGTTATTGATGTGGAATCAGTGGTTTTTTGTGCTTGTATTGATGCATTTTTTTATCTATCTTTCAGGAGCCAGAGGTAGAAATTTGTGCAAGCATGTTGGATGCATTGAATGAATGCATACAGGTCTGTGACATTCATCTATGGTGTCAAATAACTTATATTATTTATGCAGGTTATCAATTTTCTGTAAGCTGTTTGATCCTCAAGATAACTTGGACTTTTGTCTGACAGGTCTCTGGACCACATCTAGATGAAAAGCAAGTACGAAGCATTGTTGATGAGATCAAACAAGTCATTACAGCCAGTTCGTCAAGAAAACTTGAAAGAGCAGAGAGGGCCAAGGAAGAGGACTTTGATGCTGAGGAAAGAGAACTACTCAAAGAAGAAAATGAGCAAGAAGAAGAACTTTTTGATCAAGTATATCTTCAAAATTATTATTATTATTATTATTATTATTATTATTATTATTGGCTCATCAGAATAAATATATTTTTCATGTATGTTTACCTCCCTCTTAAATTGAGTATCATTTTGTTCTAGGTTGGTGATTGCTTGGGCACTTTGATAAAGACATTTAGAGGGTCTTTCTTGCCTTTCTTTGATGAGCTTTCATCGTACCTAACGCCCATGTTTGTAAGTTACTCTCCACTTGCCTCACTTTGTATTTTATCTTGCTGCTGGAATGAGTCCTCGAGTTTTGTTGTTGCCTGAAAGAAGTTCTATATTGTCATCATTGGTCTTCCATAGTTTCATTGAAGTCTTTCCTTATGGCAGACTACATTCTGAAGCAAAATTTATCATATTGGAAAAATCTTTTTCTGCTTATACTATTAGTACTCTTATTAGCTGTCTCACCTAAATAATGTGGTGCTTAGAAGCATCTTAACAAGTTGTTGGTTCAAATATTTAAAATTATAAGAGTGTAAAGAAATCTGTAAGATTTTGAATTTCTTGTATGCTTAGGTGGAAAATTTATCCCCTTTTTGGTTGGGCTGGGGAGTCATTTTTTTATTTTGGGTTTTTGTTTTCTTTTTGTTTTGAATTACCAGTGAATTTTCTGTAAAATTGTCACCAGCGGCAAGGATAAGTTGCTATATACAACTACTCTAATATTCCTCATGTTTGTGAATACAATATTTACTTTGACTTTCCAACTTAAATTCTATTTTTTATTGCTAATAATAATCAGGGTAAAGATAAAACTTCAGAGGAAAGGAGGATTGCCATTTGTATATTTGACGATGTTGCTGAGCATTGTCGTGAGGCAGCTCTCAAGTAAGAACCCCTTTATTTTTATTATTTTTATGTTTATCGTCTTAATTTTCATGCACAACGCTTATTCTATTCCATTTGTTTTGATTTCTTTCTTTTAACTTTTAATAGCTTGTCTATAGATATGGTTCATGATATATGAATTAATCATATTGTGTGATTTAAGTAGCTAGCCCTACCTAGCAGAAAAATACAAACCTGTATTTGAATAATGGTTGTGTTCTATGTTTTTGAAAGCTCTTTATGTTATGGATACAGGTACTATGATTCCTACCTTCCATTCTTACTTGAGGCCTGCAATGATGAATATCCAGATGTTCGGCAGGTTCTTTCTTTTAACTAGAATTTGTATCTAGGTTTTATTTATTTGAGATAATTGGCTTTCTGATTCCACAAAATCAATTATTTTTCCAGGCAGCTGTTTATGGGGTTGGTGTTTGTGCGGAGTATGGCGGATCTGTTTTCAAACCCCTTGTTGGAGGTTAATTGCTGACCGCCCCCCTCCCTCTCTCTCCAAAATGTAAATTGCGTTTTAGTATATTGTTTTGATCAATTTTTGTGCTCCATTGCAGAGGCGCTCTCAAGGCTAGATGCTGTTATAAGGCATCCAGATGCACTGCATTCTGATAACATAATGGCATATGACAATGCTGTTTCAGCTGTTGGAAAAATATGTCAGTTCCACCGCGATAGCATAAATGCAGCCCAGGTGATTTAAATTTGGTGCTTCATGCTCCTTTTCTTTTGAAGTTCTTGTTATTTGTTGTGCACACATGTTGATTTATAGTATGGCGAGGGGTGTCATGTTTCAGCTTTTGCTGAAACTTGGTGACTTTGTTGGGTAAATGATCGCACAATCCCATTGGGTAAATGATCAGCATAATTTTACCAACAATTGATTTTTTTTGGCAGACAATCCCTTTGTTTAGTTATGTTGGACAATAAAAATTTTGCAATTTATAATTCACTGTTTTCAACCTCTTACCATTTGATCTGGATACTTGGTCCTGAAAGTGTTAGTATAAAATCGTTTCTAAGTTTACTCATTAGTAAATTGCTAGCAGAAAAGTTTAGAGCAGCAATCAGTTTGTGCCTTTGGTTTCTAACATCCATTTGATTATTGCTTGGTAGCAGGTTGTTCCTGCCTGGCTAAGTTGCTTGCCTATTAAAGGCGATTTAATCGAGGCCAAGGTTGTGCATGACCAACTTTGTTCAATGGTTGAAAGGTAGAGTTCTAATGCAGAATGCATTGACTTAGACTGTTTACCTAATATGCTGCCAACTATGTTCATGTGATGATAAACTATTGCATTCAATTTCAGGTCTGATAGAGAACTCATAGGGCCAAACAATCAATATCTTCCCAAAATAGTTGCAGTTTTTGCCGAGGTACGACCATTCTGCCGACGATAGCTACTTGAATGTTACTAGTACTGCTAAGTTCTAGTTCAACTTCCTTTTCATTTCTAATGCATGCATTTTCATAATGTAGATTCTATGCGCTGGTAATGATCTGGCTACTGAACAAACTTCCAGTAGGATAATCAATTTGTTGAGGCAACTTCAACAAACTTTGCCGCCTCATACCCTCGCTTCGACCTGGTCATCCTTGCAGCCTCAGCAGCAGCTTGCACTGCAGTCGATCCTATCGATATCAACCTAGTAATATTTGATTGTTTTTGTGTTTTGTTACCTTTAAAGATGCACGTGTCTATAGTCATTGGGTATTGCAGTTGTGCCATTTGGGGGTAGCTGCTATGTCAGGTGAGGTCTAATCTGTTCCTTTTAAGCATTAAAGTGTCTTTCTTAGACCAGCAGCTGTGTCTGGTTGGTATGTCTTAGTTGCTGCATCCATATTTGACAATGCAACTTGCCGAGTTGGTTGGGTGAGAAGCCAAGTTTTGGGGTCTATTTGTGTACATTTAAGTGTCAGAACTCGGAAGGGATTTTGTGTTTAAGGGATGAACAGCTTGGAACTCGGTCGACTTTGGATGATGGGACGAAGTTCTGTTGCTGAGCCATGCTTGACTCAGGAAAATTTCATAGCATTCTTTCTTTTTTTTCGTTTTTCAGTTGTACCAGTTTTGACGAGTCATAAAACATTGTCACAGTTTTGATTAATTTGTATATTTTCTGGTTTCTTTCCTTGCTCTTCTCTTTGCGTTTTCAATTTCTGCCAGTAAAATTAACACTACTAAACGTTTCCCAGTAAGGAATTAAGAAGTGTATCTAATTACATAACCACTTGAAATGAAATATTGATTTTAGATGGTTTCTGTTTGAAATTCAGTTTATGTTCTTGATTGTAATCTTACATGGAAAGATAACAATCGAATTCGAGCATTCTCCCTATGTATTAATCATTTGAGAATTTTATTTGTATAGATTTGTTAGAGAAAAGAATGACGAATATATGTGCCGTCGGGATTTTTCCCTACTTAATACTAATGGTTTGATTAAAAGATTTTGCATTGTATTTATGTAATAAGAATGTTTGCTTATTAGTTGATATACGATTTTTTATTATTATTTTTATCATCTAAATTAAACCCTCAGGGTGTATTGGGTTTGTGACTGTGTCCTGTGATAAGACCAAAGATATGATAACCAAACCGATTAATTAATTGGTTAAAAGACTGGTTCTAATATTTAATGGTTAAACCGGGTTCAATGTAGTATTGTAGTTGAATTGATTTAAATAATGTCATAATTAATTAATTTATCAATATAATTTTCTAGAAACTAAAAATTACTAATTCAATATCAGTAAAATCTAAAACTCGACATTTCTATGTATCAAATGAAGAATGTCATAAACCATAATATAGCAGCAAGAATGGCAAAATACTAATTCTTATTGCATAAGCAAAAAAAAGTTAGTAGAAATATTTGGAGGGAGGAATGGTGATAGCAAAAATTCAGTGTCAAGGAACGAAAATTAACCAAAACAATAGAAGAAAAATATTACAAAATCAACTTAAAAAAAAAAAGTTGGTACGGGATAATATGTACAATGGCTAAATCTGTAATATGTTAGGGCTTCAATTGTATAATCCGCATGCCTTGTAACCTTTAGTATTTCACATTTAAGTTTTGATTGAATGACTAAATATGTTGTCTATTTGTTTCTGAATATGTTGCATCCGCGATCGAATATTGGCCATGTAATGCCTAGGAATGAGGGCTGATAATCTGTTTGTTGATCAAAAAATATTTTCGATATAAATGAATTGAATCGAAGAAGTAAAGTGCAGTTTCTCAAGAAAACACGCGCGTGAGTATAAGGTTGAAAGTATTCGACGCCGATTGGATTTCGATTGTTCTATTGATCGAATAAGTTAAATCGAGTCGAAAACTTGATTCGAGAAATTAAGTAAGGTTTTCGAATAAGCTGATCGAATAGTTGTGGAAGCGGAAAAGTTTGTGGCTTTTCACACGAGGGAAATATGGGAAATGTCTACAATCACGCAGTAGGAACAGTTACCAAGAGTGATTGTATTTCAAATTTGTAATTCTTCATTTAATTGTAAGTAATTGTAATCAAATTAACCGTTATGTAAGATAGTCTATAAATACTGTGAAGTGTTAGGGAATAAGGGTTGGAACTTTTACTCAGAAAAAAAACTCTAGCACTCTCATATCCCAGCGAATTACTGAGTTTGCGATCGAGTTACATTTTTTGTAGGATTCCTTCCATCTTCTTCTTTTTCTTAATTTATCTTTACTGTAACTTTAACATTTCAATTGATCATATTTACTAAACGTTCTCAACTTGCTCTGTTTATTTATCTTTCTGCATTTTATCGTTTAAGTTAAGAATCCTTTGGTTTAATTAAAGGCATTTTTATTGTCTTCTGTTAATTCTGATGCAAACCTTTTCATTTACCATGTATTTAATTTTCAAAAACTTTAATTTCTAAGTTTCATTTGTTAATTTACAAACTTGCTTTATCTTTATTTTCAAACTCTGTCTAATCGAAGATGCTTTGATGCACTTCTAGAAAACTAGTACTCGCATAGAGGAGTAGGTTTCGCTCCCAGATCACTAGATATCGAACTACCATTGATTTGCTAAAAATCGACAAAACAAATTGGCATGCCTGATGAGACCGTTTTTAAATCGAAGTGTGTCAAATAAATTCTTTTCCAGCAATTTTAGTGTATGCGATTACGAAATGGGAAGATCATTCACATGGCTGATGAATTATCAAATGTGAATGGTGGTTCTTCCACCAATGATAGTATACCAGTATCCATGCAACAAGCCGACGTATCTTCGCGTTCGGAAGGTGTAATTAGAACTGAAAGTATAGTCGTTACGACTATACAAACTGGAAATGTTGGACGTAATACTCGTCCATGTGGTCCTGTGCCACCATATCAACCTCCATTAACCACTGGTTGGCCTCTTTATGGTCTTCTTCCTGGTTATACCCCACCAGTGGGTGGTTTTATACCGCCTGTCCGTTTTGGGAATATAAATGGAGTGAATAATGCTCAAAACCCACAACAATATTCTGAGTTTTCTCGTGATTATCATGTGGGCTCCACTTCGAATGCCACCAATTCAATGGCAGTATATCGACAGCAAATGGAGGAAAGTCATCATGACTTAATTAATTTATTGACTCAGCAAATGACTACAATTCTGAATCCCATGATGGTTGATCATGAATCAAAATTTGAGCGTCTTGCCAGACAAGTCGAGAGGATTGCTCGAATCGTCGATTATGATGAAGGTGAAAGGCATAATGCCTGGGGAAATAACGAGGGGGTGGAAAATGTTTTTCAAAATGAAGATCATATCCCAAATCGAGAAAATCCTCGCGTGGTTCTCCGAGGTGAAAATGCTGATGATGTTTTAAATGGATTGCGTGGTGATCGCTATCAAGTATCAAGTCACTAGAATTGTAGAAGAGGTACTGAATCGGATTGGACTAAATGTTGGTTTTATGAATCAACCACATTTTGTGTCTGCTTTTCCCCAAGTAGTTCAGATGGCTGAAGTGCCAAGAGGGGTAAAAAATTCGAAAATAACCACAAAATTTGCTGGAGAAGTCGGAGAATCCACTACTAAACATGTGGTTCGTTATTTGGTCGAGATCGGAAATTTAGCCAATGATGAAAATTTGAAAATGAAATTTTTTCCTTCATCATTGACAAAAAATGCATTTACTTGGTTTTCGAATCTTAGACCAAATTCGATTACAACATGGAATCAGTTGGAAACTGCTTTTCACGCTCAATTTTACCAAGGGGAAATGAATGTGGCAGTTACCGATCTAGTAGTTTTGAAACGTGAAGATGGTGAAACTATCGATGATTATTTAATACGTTTCAAAAATGCTAGAAGTAGGTGTTATGTGACGATACCTAAAAGTGAGATTATGAAAATAGCGACTATGGGGTTAGGATTTTATATTCGCAGAAAGTTGCTTAATGTGTATATTCCTGATTTGGCCCATTTAGATGAGAAGGTTCGACAGAACGAACTCATGACAAAGGAGAAAGAAAAACATAGAAATGAGCAAAGGTCGAAGAGTAAACCGTTTACTCGAAAAGAAAAGGTTGCTTATGTAACCATGGAATCCTCAGAAGAGGAATTCGATTTTGAAATAGAAGTCGATTTAACTGAACTTAAGAAAGGTCCTCCATATGTTTGCTCTTTACTGAAAAAACTTCCTAATAGTGAAAAGTCGAATGATTCAATACTTAAAAGTGTGAAAAAATATAGTTTTGATATATCAAAATCTGATCAGATTTTCGATGTGTTGCTTAAAGATAAACAATTAGTTTTACCTGAGGTAGAACTTTACTTTCCGTTAAAGATTTAAAGGGAAAGCCTTACTGTAAATTTCATCAAGCAATAAGTCATTTGACTAACAGTTGTGTCCATTTCAGGGATTTGATTCAAGAAGCAATCATGGAAGGACGGTTGAAATTTGATGATGGCAAGAAGGAGATGAAGGTTGACGTTGATCCCTTCGAAGTTGATACTAGTTATGTTGAGCCCTACTTGGGGGTGAACATGGTTGGCATGTCTTATGATTTCGATGTGGTTCTTGATGATTTTGAGTCACAGGTGAGATCTGTTTATCCCAGAACGGAGGATGGCTTGCTAGATTTCTTAGTTTAGCAGAAGATCAAAGACCGGGACGTATCTCTGTGTCCACGGTGCAATGTTGTCTTCGACGCTGAGGCGGCAGCAATCTTTGAAAAAAAAGAATGAAGAAGGAATTGGCTCATAGGGAAGAGCAAGCGCATCAGAGGCAGCCAATTCGTCGTATAGAGGGTTCTAGTTCAAAGATCCTTTAGCGTGATGTAACTGCACCTTTGAGTCAATCTCAGGCCATATGTGTTCAGTGGATAAGAAATTATCAAGAATTCCAAAGGCGTGATCATTTGTATCGATGCAATCCTCGTGAGGGTATCAAGCACCGTCCCAAAATCAATATGCTTTCTATCGAGGACGTGCCAGGGGTTACCCGAGAGGAAGAGGTGAAAGAAGGAGTTTTACTCAAAGTAAGAAACTTCAAATAGAGATAGGTAAGGAAGCAAGCAAGGGGGCAACACCCTCTGTGCATTCTCGAATTATCTTTCCTTTTGATGGGGAGACTTATCCTAAAGAAATTCCATCACCTATAAACATGGATAAAGGCAAAGCGGTTGCTCAGTCTTCTAGAGTCGACAAAAATAAGGATGTCGATGTTGATGAGGAGTATTTCGATAAAAGAGATGATGACATGGTGGGGACAATTTCGATCATCCCAACTGAATATCTTGGAGAATGCGAAAGTAATTCAGATGAGGATTATGACCAGGAAGATGAAGAAGTTTATTCCTTCATACGTATTGAAGATGAGCCAGGCTATTTTCCTCGGCCTACTGAGAGGCAAATGTCCCATTTACACCCTCTTCATATCATCGCTGTACTGAATGGATTTAAAATAAACAAAGTGTTGATCGATGGTGGGGCAGCAATTAGTCTTCTGCCCGAAAGGATGTTGGGAAAGATAGGAAAATATCCTGATGATTTGGTCCCTACAAATATTGCTGTGACTGATTTTAGTGGGGCTTCTACGCCAGCAAAAGGGTTAGTCACTTTGACTGTAAAAGTGGGGTCATCAGAAAGGCACTCCGTGTTTGTAGTAGTGCCATCGAAGGCCAGTTATAATGCCTTGTTAGGTAGGGATTGGATCCATGGTGTAGGTGTGGTACCTTCTACAGTGCATCAGAGCGTGCTTCTATGGACTAAGAAAGGCAAACCTGAAGTTGTCAAAGCAGATTCAAGTTTATATGTTGAGCAAATGCATGTCGATTTTAGGATATATAACCGCAAGTTAAAGCCTTTAAATGTTGATCGATCTCTGAATCCTTATAATTGTGAAGGGTGTTATCTGACTTCGGAAGGCCTTTCAGTGAAGCTGCGTTACCCAGACTTGGGTTTTGAGCTGACAGGTTGGGACTGTCTTTCTTGAAGACCTCGAAGGCTGGACTATGGACCAGGTTGAGAAGGTTTCTGACTACCTGGTAACTTTGCATAATTATTTAAATAATTTTCAAATTTTAGAAAATAAAGATGATTCTTCTGATAAAGTTGAATCTAATAGGATTAGTAAATTTGCTCATTGTAGTATGTTTGATCCGACACTTCCAGTCGAATTTAGTTATGATTTCCATATTACTTGTAATGAAACTAATGATGTGAGTCGGACTGCCGATTTAATAGCAGAGGCTCATTGTGTAGAAAATAAAAGTAGTGATGATTTAATCAAAGATCAAGTTTCTTCTATTTCTAATGATTCTATCAATTTTATTTCGATTGTATTTATGATTTGGAGCCTTTGGGATTTGAAAAATATTCAACCAAAGAGGATGATCATTTTAAAGGGTTCGAATCTCAGGATCCTTTAGAAGAAATTAATTTGGGGACTCATGATGACGTTCAAATTATGTATATTTGTAAATATCTTGCTGATCCTTTTCAAACTGAGCTTTTCAATCTGTTACATGAATTTAAAGATTGTTTTGCATGGGATTATCATGAGATGCCTGGTCTCGATCATTCATTAGTAGAACATCGATTAGCATTGAAACCTAATGCTCGACCAGTGAAGCAAACTTCGAGACGTTTTGCTCCTGAAATCAATGTTAAGATTAAAGAAGAAATAGAACGCTTGATCAAAGCAAAGTTTATTCGAACTGCTCGGTATGTAGAATGGGTTTCGAATATTGTCCCAGTAATGAAGAAAAATGGAAAATTAAGAATATGTATCAATTTTCATGATTTAAATAATGCTACTCCAGATGATGAATATTTTATGCCAATTGCCGATATGTTAATCGATTCTGCAGCAGGAAATGAAATTCTTAGTTTCATGGACGGTTATTCTAGATACAACCAGATTTTCATTGCAGAAGATGATGTGGCTAAAACTACCTTCCGTTGTCCTAGAGCTTTAGGTATATATGAGTGGGTGGTTATGCCTTTTGGTTTGAAAAATGCTGGAGCGATATATCAGCGAGCAATGAACGCCATTTTTCATGAATTTATCGGAAAATTTATGGAAGTCTATATCGATGATGTGATGGTCAAGTCGATTTCTGTAAGTCAACATATTGATCATTTAAGAAAGGCGTTCTTTACTACGAGGAAGAAAGGATTAAAAATGAATCTTTTGAAATGTGCATTTGGGGTATCGGCTGGAAATTTCTTAGGTTTTTTTGTTCATAAAAAGGGGATAGCTATTGATAAAAATAAAGCTGATGCCATATTAGCATTGTCTGTGCCCAAATCGAAGAAGAAAGTACAGTCGTTTTCGGGGAAAGTGAATTATCTTCGAAGGTTCATCTCGAATCTTTCAGATCGAATAAGAGTGTTTGCACCTTTAGTAAAATTGAAAAAAGATTCACGTTTCGAGTGGACCACAGCCCATCAGTCGGCGTTTGATTCAATTAAAACTTATTTGTCTCAAGCCTCAATTATGGCAAATGTTCGACCTTTTGAACCTTTAAAATTATATATTGCAGCAACTGAAACTACTATAGGCTGTATGTTAGCCCAAGATGATGAAAATGGGAATGAACGAGCAGTTTATTATCTTATTCGAGTTTTAACTGATATTGAAACGAGGTATTCCCCAATTGAAAAGTTGTGCTTATCTTTATATCATGCTTGCATGAAATTAAAGTGTTACATGATAGCTAAAACAGTGAAAGTTATAGCACAGACTGATCTCGTAAAATATATGTTGAGTTTCCCAATGTTAAGGGGACGGTTGGGGAAATAGATGTTGGCATTAACAGATTACATATCCCTAGAATTCATAATGAAATTGATAACGAGTTAGCCCAAATTGCTTCGAGATATCGGGTTGGTCCAGAAACTCTGAAGAAATTATCTGGTATCCATCAAATTTTAATTCCAGCAAATGAAAGAGAAGTTTTGTGTGTGGATGAGTGGGAGGATTTTGATTGGAGAAAACCTATTACTCATTATTTGAGAGATCCCAGTATTACAATCGATAGAAAGGTTAAGTTACGAGCAATGAACTTTGTTTTAATGGTAGATGAATTATACAAAAAAGGAATTGATGGAAGTTTATCAAGATGCTTAAGTCGAGATTTCTAGGTAAATGGTCCCATAGTTGGGAAGGTCCCTTTCAAATAATAGGGACATATTCTGGAAATGCCTATCAAATTAAAGATATCGAGTCAGGAAAGGTGATTAATTCAATCAATGGAAAATACTTAAAACTCTTCTATTGTTGGAAAACTTAGAAGTTCAACATATATTAAAGTTCGGAAAAGATGAAAATTACTACAAAATAAAGTTAGAAATAAAAAAGAATTCAAGGTGCCAATAGTTTTGCCAAATCCGAGCGCAACTTTGTTCTTTTGTTTTCCAGGATTGTAAGCACTTCAATCTGCTTGAGCTTGTCAGTTTAGATTTTCTCAAGTTGTTTTTCATATTCTCCCCGTTCAGTATCAATTGAGACAAGTTTCTGGATAAGAAGATGTTGCTCTTGTTGGGCTGCAGCCAGAGGCTTGGCTAAAGTGGCTCGATTTTGGCGAATAGTGGTAAGTTGTTCTTGGATCTGAGCCAATTTTGCCTCGAGTCTTGCTTTTTCTTGACCATGGAAAGCTTGAACAGAAATAGCATGGGATATCTTGAGATCAAACTCTTCACGAAAAACTTGGATTGGCTGAGAAACTGCAAGACAGTTTTCTATTTTAGATTTGGCTGTAACTTCCTCAGTTTCAGTTTCTTGGAGTTGAAATTGAGATGCAACACTTTCATTGAGAAGTTGTTGGAATTCTTGGATTGAGGCAGAATGTGGTATGTTAGTTGGCAATACAAAGGAGGAATTCAAGCAATCTTCCAGAAGTTTGTTGAGAATGGGGTCATCAACCCATGTGGTAGGTGGATGATCCAAGAGTTTGATGAGTGATCGAAGTTGTTCCCGAGTGTTGGGATCTAATTCGATTGGAGGCTTCGATATAACAGGCTTTGAGAATGCTCGTATAGGCACCGGCACTTTGTTTTCGTGGATGATTTTATTAAAACAGAAGTCAAGTCTTCCAAAATAGCACTAGTTGGAGTGGTAGGAACATTCGATGTCCCTGGTTTTAGTCCTGGAGGAGTCTGGAGTGTAGGATCAGGTTGTAACTCTGGATGGGTTTCTAAAATTTTGGATTAAGAAGAGTCTAAATTGGTGGTGTCAGCAGCCTTAGAAGCAGAGTCGGAATCTGGGACTGCTTGGTTCTCTTTAGTAAAAGCAGCTTGATCATTTGGTGAAGTTGATTCGAGTCTATGGGTTTCTTCTGGAGAGTGTTGCAAAGGATTTGTTGTTGAATCAATCACCTGTGTTGTATGAGAAACAGGTGGAAAAGTGGCTGGAATTGTTTGAGTGGGTCCTGTGAATTGAATGGAGTCATGTGATGTAGATTGTTCTTGACCTTGTTGTTGTGGCAGAATTAATTGGTCAAGAATTCCAGCAGTTGATGTCGAGTGGGCAACATTGACAGGCTAGTATAGAGGTACATAGTTACAAGTTTGAAATTATTTTAAATTAAAGTATGATGTGTGTAGAGATAATGGTATTACCTGAGAGAGCCTGGATCTTAATACTAGCTGAGAACTAGGATTAGAATCGGCTGCATCTTCTGATGGAGAAGAGACAGTAATAGCATCTTTATTGGTTGGCTCACTCTCATTAGAGCTTTCACTTGATGTCAGTAGTACTAACTGATAAGAGATTCAGAATTGAGTCTAGATAAGAATGTATAATTATAGGGTTTTTTAAGTTAAAGAGAGGAATTATAAAATTACCTTTCGAGAAGTTCTGGTAGGAGTTCTTCTACTTTTAGATGGTGGTGGTCGAGCAGCTTCAGCTTTCCTTTTTTGAGTTCTTTTCGGGGAACCCTTAGCAACATAGATAGTACGAATTGCAGTTTGTTGAATTTCTTCCAAGGTACGAGTGTACCTGGAATAATAAGCAGTCCACCATTCAAAACAGGATTTGGTGATATAGAAACTGCGATCGTATACCACGAAATTGAAGCGGTCCCTACGCTGTTGATTCTTTAAGAGGCAAGAATCGAAATCCTCTTGAGTGGTTAAAGCAAAGTGGCAGAAAGGCTCATCATTTCGAGGTTGTGGTGTTGGGATGGCTTGAGAAAATCCAAATTGTCTGGCTGTCATATTTGGAGCATACAGGATGATTTTAAATCTTTCCTTTTTGTGTAAAGGTAACCCTATTGGTATTACTTGTAGAGCCAGCATGTTTGTCTAACTTCGATTTGCAAGTTCATTTGCTCATTGGTGTCAGGGAAGAGTAAATGGTCCAACCAAGCAGGAATACGGTTGCGACGCAAGAAATGAGTGAAATTGAGTTGGTCATTGTCGAAATCTTTGCAAGAATAGAAAAGAGAGAAAACAGCCCAAAATTTATCTTCATCTGACTCGGCGTCTGGAAAATTGGGCTTGAATTCAGACAATCGAAAGCCATCAATGTATTGCTTATCAGTATTGCCACTTTCAGATTTTGTCATGAAATTTTCAAAAACGGCATTAAGCCATAGTTGAAGAAGCCATAGGGGACCCTTTGTGCTGATGATCTTTTTGTCTCGAAGGTCACAGACAAATTGACCAAGTTCTTCGAAAATATGTCTTAGAAGAAGTTTGGCAAATTAAGAGTTTTTTCTTCGTGGAGAAGAGTAGCTAAAAGAAGGTAAAATTTCGACATTTGGACACTTCGAGAATAGAATAAGACGGCATTTAGCCAATAAAATAGGCAGGCAACATGTTCATTGTCAATAATTTTCGCACCTTCTGCGCCCATGTTGTGGGCGATAAAGTCATTGTAAGAATTGGTTAAAACCACATTGTAATGACGCTTTGATTGCATGTCAGGAGTACAATATGGCAAATTGATTGGAAACCCAGTAATAGTAGCCACGTCCAAAAGAGACATCGCGATCATTCCACATGGAAGGTGGAAGTTGTTGGTTGTTCTATTTCAGAAACAGGTCACGGCCCCAATCATCCAAGGGTATGTTGTAAGCGAGAAGTGGGAAATCCTAAGTAATTCATGAATTCCTAAAGCTTCCTATCGGCGCTTTTAGTAGGTTCAAGACGTCGATACCAAGCTGTAAAATCATACCCCCGAGGGTTAATCTTTGGATTGTTCCTGAAGGACTTTTGATTGATGAAATGGGAGATGTTAAAGACTTGGTTTATCAGTAAGTCTTCTCCTCCAGCGCTTGGAAAGAAAGAGAGTTTCTTATTTGCTTTCTCCAGAGATTCAATCGGTCCGAGAAAGCAATGTGTATTAGTACCGATTGTAAAGGGGATTAGGATTCTGGTATCGTTAGGTTGCAAGTGGGGATCGTAAATGACTTCATCATGGACTTGATTGAGAATGTGAAGAGCTGGTGGTGGCGGTGCTATCTCATGACCTTTACCCTTGTCTTGGGTGGTAGTCTGGGAAGAAGAGCCAGCCATTATCAGAAAGAAAAAGAGAGAATAAAGTTAGAGATTTTGTAAAGAGTTTCTCAATGTAAGGAAAACTTAGAGAATGATGAGGTTCAAGAGATTTGGAAAAATGAGTGAATGAGAAATTTAAAGCATTACCGTAGCCGTTACTGTTAAAGTGAATGGAGGTAATTTCACGAGGAAGATGAAGTGGTAGAGAGAAAAGGCGTAAGTCTCGGAGGACGTGTCGAGTGAATCAGTGGTAATGAGGTTTAAATGATAATTATTCTTGATTTGAAAAAATTGACGTCTTTTGGATTAAGTGCTTTATTTATCGATAATATTATCGAAAGCAACCACATTAATCCAAGAGGGCAATTTGTTGATCAAAAAATATTTTTGATATAAATGAATTGAATTGAAGAAGTAAAGTGCAGTTTCTCGAGAAGACACGCGTGTGAGTATAAGGTTGAAAGTATTCAGCGCCGATTGGATTTCGATTGTTCTATTGATCAAATAAGTTAAATCGAGTCGAAGACTTGATTCGAGAAATTAAGTAAGGTTTTCGAATAAGCTGATCGAATAGTTATGGAAGCAGGAAAGTTCGTGGCTTTTATCACATGAGAGAAATATGGGAAATGTCTACAATCACGCAGTGGGAACGGTTACCAAGAGTGATTATATTTCAAATTTGTAATTCTTCATTTAATTGTAATTAATTGTAATTAAATTAACCATTATGTAAGATAGTCTATAAATACCGTAAAGTGTTAGAGAATAAGGGTCGAAACTTTTACTCAGAAAAAATACTCTAGCACTCTCACATCCCAGCGAATTACTGAGTTTGCGATCGAGTTACATTTTTTGTAGGATTCCTTCCATCTTCTTCTTTTTCTTAATTTATCTTTACTGTAACTTTAACATTTCAATTGATCATATTTACTAAACGTTCTCTACTTTTTCTATTTATTTATCTTTCTGCATTTTATCGTTTAAGTTAAGAATCCTTTGGTTTAATTAAAGGCATTTTTATTGTCTTCTGTTAATTCTGATGCAAATTAAACCTTTTTCATTTACCATGTATTTAATTTTCAAAAACTTTAATTTCTAAGTTTCATTTGTTAATTTACAAACTTGCTTTATCTTTATTTTCAAACTCTGTCTAATCGAAGACGTTTTGATGCACTTTTAGAAAACTGGTACTCGCACAGAGGAGTAGGTTTCGCTCCCAGATCACTACATATCGAACCACCATTGATTTGCTAAAAATCGATAAAACACTGTTAATGCCTTCTTCTTCATTCTATTTTATGATAACGGTTAAATGAACAAAATGTTTTAAAAGTTTATTTTTTTAAATCCTAGAAATTGAATTTTAGTCTAATTTTTTATGCACCTTTTATATAATTATCCAAATATTTTTATAAAAATTCAAATAAAATAAATAAATTGTTTATTAAATATAAAAGTCGTTTTTCACTTCTAAAAATATCATATTTTGGTTATTTTTGTAATATTTTTAAATTCTTCAAAAATTTATTTATTGTTCGTATCTTTTGAAATTATTTTTGTTATCAATATAAATTATCGGATACTATTTGGATGGTTTACACTAAAGTTGGCTAAAAACATCTTTAATTTAAAAATATGAGCTTTATATGTTGGTCCTTAATAATAGAAAATCAAATGGCATTAGAATTAGATTATTCTTGAAGGGATTTATTATTACTTTCGAAACTCGAAAAAGAAATCACTTTCTATTAACTTAGAATTAAAGGCAGCTATAGTCTATTATCATTTTATTAGAAACCAATAAATCAGAAGTATTTTTGGTGACAATAAATCAGAGGTATAATTGTGTAACATAGAAATTTAGAAAGGACCTGTTTTATTTTTTTAAGAGAAGAAAGATTCCCCTTGGAAGTCATAATAAAGTCTCCATTAACCTTATTTCTGAGTAGTAAGTAGTATTTTTTTCCCCTTTCTTCTTCTTCTTCTTTCTTTTTTTTTTTCCCTTACTTCCTGAGTAGTAGTTGAAGCATCAAAATAGGAACACGGAGCTTTTGGACTCTTCTCCAAACAAAAAAGGGAAAAAATATATATAGTGTACAAATTTACTTAATAAATGTCTGTAATACTAGTGGGTTACAAGATTAATGCTTCAATATATTAAAATACAATATTAATACTACTAGAAAGGAAGGATTTCATATTTTCTTTTCATTTTGGCCTGAAAATATTTCTTATATAAAATTATTTCTATGGACATATTTTCTTTGTGATACACAATTTATCCAAACTAGAAAACAAGTTGCAATTTTATTTTAAGTTTCTTATTTTAAGTTTCTTGTGGCCATTATATCATTTTTGTTAACCTTGAATCCTCAAAAGATATTCCCAATTAACATTACCATGCTTGCGTAATTTGTTTAATTTAATAAACTTGTGTCTGTTTCTCCATATCTTCATTACTGTCTGACGTGAGATCCACTATGAAATTTTCATAAAGGCATCCAATAAATATAAAAAAGTGATTGCAAATTTCATCATGTAATAATAAAAGAATTGATTGAAGAAACTAATTGTCTTTCTCTATCAATTAAAAAACATGACAAGGACAATCCCATATGAGGGATTATAATAAACATGAGATTGGTTGAAGAATCTATAAACAAAGAGGAAACAAAGGGTTTCGTTAATGGTGACGAGAAGATGGTATTACCACCAACAACAAACGCATCACGCATGATATATCGGATACAAATATATTATTTGCAGGAAAAGTAGAGATTACCAGCAAAAAATTAAACAAAATTATATTAATTTATATTAATAATTTATTTTAAATTCAAAATTTAAAAATTTAAAATTGATTAAATAAACTTAATTAAAACCTATAAAAATCTTTCTCTTCTCTCTCACATTAACCTATTCACCTTCAATAATCACACACACAGACCTCTTCCATTCTCCCCTCCTACCTCGAATCTCGCTTCCGCAAGCTCAAGTCTTTTCCAGCCACCACCCACTGCACTGCTATCGGAATATTAACAGGGGTGTGTCTCTTCTCCTTTCGATTCTTCGTATGGGAGAAATGGGTTGAAGTCAAAATCTAAAGTTGGCTCGTTTCATCTGGTTCTGGTTCTTCAGATGGGTCTGAAGAGAGTTCATTGTCTTCAATGTTCAAACCAGCAGAAAAAGGTAACAATAATAATAACAAGAACAAAGTAAAAGTAAAGAATTCTAGTTCGACGTCTTCACCTTCTCCTTTGCCACCTCGAAGAGCGGGGTGTTTTTGGTGCTCTCCGAGTAAGGATTCGAGGAAGAAGAGTAAGGAGGTTGATGATTAAAGAGACCGTAAACTACACAATTACAGTAATATAAAAAACATTCATTTAATATGAAAAAAATATTTTAATACTTAACAAAAGAAATATTCAGTTATATTTTAGTAAAAATAATTAAATATCGATAAAATTTTTAAAAAAATATGAAATTCTTAAAGAAATAGAGACATTCACATTTGCAATACAAAAAAATTCAAAAAATATATAAAAAATTTATTTAGTATGAAAAAGAAACATTCTGATACTTAGCAGAAGAAACATCTATATATATTAACTCGTAGAGATTTTGGATTCACCCAAAGGTATTTGGCTGATTTTTGGCTAATACTCTTTTGGTTCCTTAACATTGTTCTTATTTGCACACTAAAATGAACTATTAGAATTAGTCAGCATGTATTTGTATATGTGTAAGAGTAATATTACATCACCAGTAAATATTATCATTTTTTGTCAGCACTTAGTCAGTAATAATTTACACTTATATTTATAACTATTTTATACACAAAAAATATATAATTTATATATTTATTTATTAAAATTTTGTACATATGAATTAATACAGTTTACACTCATAAATCAATACAATTTGTACCTATATTTTTCAAAATTTGCATATATAAATTAATAAAATGATGATTTAGTGTTTATGTTAGACAAATAATAACCAAAAATACTAAAAATTATTAACCTCAAATTTTTTTTATATATAATTTAACTCTTTTTAATATATATTTTTAATATATATTCTATTATAATAACTAATTTTAATAATTGATTTTAATGTACATTTAACCTAATTATATCAAATATATGTGTCATTAAGTGAATCTTGGCCAAGGTTAGTTAAGTAGAATCCTAAACTAAATTGGCTAAGGTTCGAAATAAAGTAGTAAAATTTAAAAAATGTATATTTTGCTAAATAAATTTCTTATAAGTAAAAAGAGTCGAAATATATATTATGAAGATACGAGTTCAAATTTGTTTCTTCATATAAAAATGAGTACTACTAAATTATTGTCTATTTTTAGGAAAGATAATACTGATGTCTTTACTAAAAACTCAAACTATTCTTTGTGAGATAGTACAACCTCTCCATCATTTTTAATTCTCTATTGTTAATTGTTCATAATAAAAATTGCTAATTAATACGAAGATTGTTAATAGCCTAAACAAAATTGAATCGAAAACCATCTTTTAAATCTTTTGAATTTAATCACTAAAACAGATTGAATCTTAGATGTTGTCGTATCTATTAAAATAATTATATAAGAGATATTTTATTTTTGTCTTATAAAAATAGAATAAAAGATAAAATAGAAAAGAATAATTTGCACTGTCATATTTTAAGAGGAGAATAACTTTTTAGTCTAGACTTTTAACATTAAATATTATCCTAACTTAACAAAAAAAATATTTCACATTTTATGACATAAAATAAAAATATATAAAAAAAATTTGACATATTTTAATAGTTTTTTTTTTAAGTAAATCTCTCTTTGTCTTTTTTCTTAATAATTTTATTGATACATCACATATTTATCTTTTTTTTTTTTTTTGTGAAAACAAAGAGAAATATACTAAAAAATAATGATAAATTCAAAAAATTTTGTCAATAGAGACAAAGTATATATAGACTTGATCTAATTCACCTAAATCATAAGCTCCGAAATTTTTGTTTCTGTATTATTAAACTATTATTACTCTACTAATACTCCCAGATAATTTTCTGGAATAGATAAAGAAGATGACATCATTCTAAAGAAAATTTGGTGTTACTCTTGTATTTGATTATGATGATGATACTAAAAGTTGTTTTCATAGGTGGACTGCTTTTTATTCTATTTATAATTATCCAAATTGAATCAAAATTTTTAAAATTATGAGAAGTTAAAAAAGTAAAATTGACTACTTAAATTTTATGGTTTGTTTTAGAGAAGTTAATGTATTACAAATTTCATCCGGGTTTAACTATATATGCGATAAAATTATAGTTGTCAGAACTGAATTGGTTAAGTTACTAGTTTATTAATTTATTATCAATTGATAAGTTATTGGTTGAAGAAGAGGGTGCGACGCCCAGTAGACAATAGGGACAAAGAGACTCGAGAAGCTGAAAAACTGAAGATGTAACGTGTGGTGACTGAAGCGGCTAGTAACTAGAGAGGCAAGAGAGTCAGAGATGATGATGGAGTAGCGAGAGATGATGATGGAGTGGGCGAGTGACGAGAGACAATAATGGAGTGGCGAGACTCCAGAGAGTCATCGACGAGGATGTAGTGGCGACTGGCAGAAGACGATGGCCGAGTGGCAACCATCGAGAGACGAAGAGGAATGTAGAACAAATTGTTCACCACGGATAATGGAAAAGCCGAGCAGTGATGCAAGGAGAAAGACTGCATGACCACTACAAGAAAAATATTGAGTATCATCAAATTTTTCGTTGAAAGAACATATGAAATTTGCCGATAATTAAGTTACTGTCCGTAGGAATCAGGCGGTATAAATCTCGCCGGTAAATATTTACTGTCGGATTCTGTAACGTATTACCTGCTCGAAAAACCATTTGGTTATTGGTGAATTTTTTCGATGGTAATTTGGCGCCACAATATGTTGTTTTCTGCATTATTACCGTCAGATTATTCCTTCGATAAATCCGACAATATGTCAATTTTTTAAAATTTTTTTTGAAATAAATGGTCAATTTTAATTTTTTTATTTAAATTTATTTTTCACACAATTAATGGTCAATTTATAAATAATAGAAACCTATTATTTAAAATAAATTATCAAATATTCAAATAAATTAAAAGTCAAGTAAATCAAATAAATACAATGAAACAATAAAACGAAGCATTAATCACTAAAGATCTAGGTAGTCTTCGTCGTCGGCATTGTTCGTTCCCGTGGCCCTGATGAGGAGGCGCAGAAAGCAATGATGTATGTGTGCCAACAGCAGGACCACTGCCACTAGCTAGGATGATGCTAGTGATGTGCATCTGAGCCTCCATCCGCTGAAGCCGCTCCAGTTGCTCCCTCCACTCCAGCCTGAGGCCATCCGTGTCCATCATGCATGTGAGGATCTCCTGATATCTCTCCTGATAATCGTTCAGCTCCTAAGCCTACTGGTGAAGGCTGTGAGTGAGCTCCTACACCTGCAGCCTCAAATCAATGCCTTCCTCGGGGTCAACGGCTCGACTGTTGGCAGTGGCAGACAATGTCCTCAACGTGGAGTGCGAAGGCTGCGAGCCAAGAACGACCCCAACTTGTATATGCAGTTCTTGTATGGCGTTGAGGTGGTCTTGTGCCAAACCACATCGAGATCAATGACTAAAGCAGCAGAGCCATCGGCATCCTACATACTTTGCTGTGATTGTTGAGTTATGACCTCTAGTCTCTGCGTGTAGGACTCATGTGTAACACATGTTATTATGTTAGTACGACAACTATACAGTTAATCTCTAATTTTATATCAGAAGATTAGATGTATGTTTACTTACATAATGATCCTGAGACCGCTGATCAGCAAATCTCGCTTTGTTTTCCTTAAACGTGTGGGTGTACTTGAATGTCTCCGCCAATGTCACCTCACGATCCAACGACTTCGGCTACACATGTTGCATTGAAACAATATGATTAGGTTGCCTAGTAATGATATATAAAAGAATATAACTAAGTTAATAACAAAATTAAAGAAACTACATACCAGTCTGGCCTTAGTCTTCATGAAGGTCGCTGAGCCATCGGTATGTTTGGAGACCTGGTCGATGCCCTGTTAGCTCTGTTTGTGAGACGCCTATGCATGAACCCCTCATCGGTCTCCCAATGAATTAACAGAGCCTTCTTTATTTCTGGGCAAAACCAGATCGCGAGGTGGTCATGCTCCTCACAAAAATCCTCCAACATCTTCTATAGCCATCAACCCATTCGATGGTCATATATCTTCTCGTACTCAGCGTCCCATATAAAGTGCAGCTACACAAAAAAACTTTAAAATTAGTTAATCAAAATAGAAGATATAAACTAGCTAAGAAGGTTTGAAACTAAAAAAAATATTAATTACCATCTACTTCGAAAACTATTGCTCTCTAGTCTCAGAGGAGATCTTGTTATAGTTGGGCTAGGGATGGTCGTACATCAGCTTGATGACGTTAGTCATCTCTTGAGTACATGCATTGTTATTTAGCGCAAACCTATCAACAATCCACAAACAAACCAATATGGCAATATATAGAGATTTTTATAGAGATTTTTATCAAAATTTTGATAGACTTTCATCTATAACTAGAATGCGCTACAAACTCTATCCATCAACAATTAATTTAAACAACACCAAATGTCAACAATCAATGAACAACAGGCAAAAATCAAGAATCAACATTCATAAATCCACTAAATTCACTAAACTAGAATCAATAATCAGACACTTTCAGCCATTCAATAATCAGAAAATATAAAAAACTTAAAGTGATACTTACTCCGTTCTACCCCGTTCTGTCATTAGACCAAATCGTCAACCGTACGATGGGAGGTAGTGGAAGAGCATCAGCTGCCTCACTTCTATGAGAGAATTTCGAGGCCGGGATGTTCGCCGTTAGAGGCGGCGTCGGCGTGGCATTAGGCTGCTGAGCGGTTGGAGGCGGTGTTGTCGCTGTAGATAGAGGGACGTAGTTGGGGTTAAGGACCATGATAAACGGTTGGTCCGATAACCACAACCTATGACGTCACTGAGGTAGTCGCAGAGGAGGGAGAGGATCCAGAATTCCCATGGGTACCAGAGGAAACCCTCCCTCTATCACGACCACGACCACGACCAGTAGCCTGATCCGCAACACCTCTACCTGAAGTCACGTATGCAAATAACATTCCAATTAACAAATAACAAATCAAAAATAAATTATAATAATACCAATGTAATTCTTGTAACTAATATCACAATATTAAGTTCAACATTTGATATCCAAACACTTTTCAAAGTTCAAATTCAACTCAATTAGTACTTCTAAGATGATTTCAAAATATTTGGGAGTTAAAAATAAGAAAACAAGCAACAAGAAGCCCAATAATCACTTAGGCCAATCAAGAATTGATGTAGTGTGATGGATTATGCAAAAGAAGAATTTTAGAATATGTGATGTTGTGATTGAAATTCAATTTTCAAATAACTCAATTATGACAATTGTACATAACATATATACTCAAAGATCAATTAATGAAGAATAGCATCTCGAGCAATCTATCATATCAAACTAAACTTGGTAAATTAGAAACACTCACATTCACATCAATGCATAATAACACTAACCATGTAAAAGTAAGAACTGATTTTTAAAAATTGAACCAAATTTTCATTTAGAACTTTCTGAGGCATATTATCAAACACTTGGTGTGACAAAATATCAAACAAAAAAAAATCAATACCAAAAATCAATATACAATCCTAATTCCAAATCAACAAGCACACCAGCAACAGTTAATGCAAAACAAGCAACAATCAAGCAGAATCCAGCAATTCAAATAATCATATCTCAGTGAAATCAGTCATAACATAGCGAATCAACATAATCAGACAATCCAACTACTTTCAGCAATCTCAGAATCAAGTAATTTACACCTAACCTATCTTAATAACCTAAAATTCACTAAAACAGAAAATTAAATTTAACTAAACTAACTAAAACCAAACTAATGAATCAATACTAATTAAACAGAATTTAAAAAATAAAGTTTAATAAAAAACTTGTGATGTAGGGCAACAAATGAAACAAAGGAGAGGGAAGAGAGGGGTTGTAACGGCGCTGAAGGATGGGGAACTCGTCGAGAGACTGGGACATGAGCAAAGCTGCACAGCGGCGGCGCTGAAGGCTAGACTCGCGGCAAAGCTGGGTAGCGGCGGCGCGATGACGGTGGCTCTGTGGTGAGGTGGTTCCGAGAAGGGAGAACAGAAAAGGGTGAAATGGCAAGGAGAGAAGAGAGAGAGTGGTGTTGTGCTATGAGGAGAAAGGAGAAGAGGGGAGAAGAAGAAGAAGGAAGGGGTTGGTGGTGGGTTGACGGCAACAGAGAGGGGGATGTGATGGTGGTGGTATTGGCGGTGGCAGATAGTGGTGATGGGCAGAGTGAAAGAAGTAAGAGAGATAGTGAAATTCGAATGAGGGAAAGAGGGTTCACGCTTTTAATTTACATCCCAGGTACCGTCGAATTTACTATCGGAAAAATCTGACAGTAAACCATTGGGGGTCAGCAAAACGCATTATTTCACTAAGTTGGTTTACCATCGAATTTTTCCGAGGATAAATCCGACGCTAAATTAAATGATGCGCCAACTTATTTTTGTCTTTTCCTTCCAAATATTGCCGGCGAAGTTACTGTCGGAAACTTAAATTCGCTGGTAATTATATAACCTTATGAATTCGATGTCGTTACCGATGGTAAATTTGACGATAAATCCGCTGTTACTCTATGACACTAAATCTGACAATACTTAGCATTTTTCTTGTAGTGGATAGTAAACCAGTAATGTTGGCAACACAGCGACAGTGACACGAGGCAAGTGAGCAATGATAGTGGGCTAGAGAACAGACAAAGAAAATTGAAAAGGGGGAGAATGAGAAGAGTTAAGGATTTGAAGAGTAGTGGGGTCAAAATTAATGTTGCAGTGGGGGCAACTAACCTTTTATATTGAAAATCACTTAGTAATTTTTAAAATTTCATTGGGGACATTTGCCCCCACTAGCCGTTGAATATATATGTTCTAATTAGAAAAGTAACATATTTAATGAACCGAGATGAAGGAGAAGATGAATGTAATAAAAATACAATAAAAAATTCAAAATTAGTATTCTCACTTTTTACCTTCAATTTTTGGCCAAATACCCCTTTTATACAGGTGCATTACTTCCGAAAGTTAAAACTGTTCTGAGTAATAATTTCTGAGCATAAAAGATAGTGTTGTGCTTGCATTCTTCTCCTAAAACCAGAGTATTACATCAGAAGTAGTGATGGTGCAAAAATGCAAAGGAATAATATTGCAGTGGCAGAAAATCATGAGTAGTAGTAGTGTGTTATCCTTGCTAACTTTATTGTTCCTTTTTTTTTTTAATCTTTTTGTTCATAACATCTTATCCTTGATTCTATTATCCAATTCAGCACCATTAAATTTTTTTGTTTGTCTCAAATTTTAATCTTTTCTTTTATCATATTTTGATGTAAATGATTTGGTGTCAAAGATGAAATACTCACTTTTTTTTTTTTCATCTATACAATCTAGTGCAGGAACTGGAAGTACTAGCAATATTTAATTATGTTGGGACCTCATTTGCCTTATTTTCTATTGAAAAACCTGATCTATATTTATTAAGCCAAAAATTATTCTACATATAAATTACTAAAATGGGCTATTTTTATTATCAAAATACTAAGTTTAGTATGCAGAAATAATACACTTATTATACATACTTTTAAATTTTTAAACTCAACTTTTATATATTTATTATCGTCAAAATAAATTTTATTACTTTCCAAACTCAACAATACATTAGGACGACAAGTTAGCAATATTTTTTGAGCACCACGATGATTTTTCTATATATTATTATGTGTAGACAGATAGGTTAGATGATCATTGACTTGATGTATGTTAGTGCCAAGCATGGCATTAGTCTCTTAGTTTATGGGAGCTTGTGAAGGCTCATTTTGGAGCTTCCAAGTGGCAGTCATTCATGTCTCAATGAAAACCTTTCAACTATTTAATTTGAATTAGCTAAAAGTGTGTTCTGAGGACAAAGACATGGCTACTTTCAATTCTATCCAAGCCTAGTTTTTTGTTTTTATTGTTTTTCCATCGTTGGTTGTGTCATGGTGATGGTGGTGGTGATTCCATGTTCCTTGGCGTGGTCTTGGGATCATATGCCAATTTGGACATTGACCAAAATGGATTATTTTATGATCTCTATATATATCTATTTGTAGATTTGTAGATATAGGGTCACCAATTCCAACAGTTTCTCTTTGATAGTTTGATTATTACCAAAAATTAAAAATATATAGATTCTTTCTCAAATTCTCTAGTAGTGACACTATTTTAGAGACATTGTATTGTATTATGTGTACTATATCATTAGGTCATGTTATTATCAATTGGAGACGTTAAATAGGCGTTTGTTTTAATGTTAAAGAATATATTTTAAAGAATGTATCTAAAAATATCATACATGGAAATATTATATTTATTAGGGCATTGTAAAAAATGTGTTTATTCAGTACGTACTAAAATAGTTGTTGAAAATTGATTTTAATACTTTCAAAAATGTTTTATTATTATTATTATACATATTTTTAGAATTAGATTCTTAATTTCTAAGATATCCTCAATATCAATAAAAATAAGCGCTCCTCAGTAAGAAATATAATAATTAAAAATAATGATAATAATTATATATGTTAATCCTTATTCCCTGGACAAAAGAATATCAAATACCCACTTTTTGTATGAGAATAAAAGTTTTAAATTTTGATCATAAATTAAATGGGAATTAAATTTCAAAATTTTAAAATAATATATTATTATAAATAATTTCTAAAAATAAAATGGGATGTGATTTTTTTTTTTGTAGAATGGTCAAAAACGAGTGGTAACTCACAAGTTGACTCGGATTATTGCTAATCAAAAAGAGCTAGTCTAGTTAGTAATTAAAATCATAACTTATTTTAAAAGCACGTCAATTTAGCTCGACTCATATAACTTGTGAGTTAAATGAGTTCGAATAGTGAGGATATTAGTTAGTTTATATGACATTTTTTTTCTTTTTAGGTTAATAAAGTCTCTTTCGGTATATAAAATCTTTTTTTATTAATTAATTATTTATATTTGTATGAATATCGAGTAAATAAGATTGTTAAAATTATGAATTAATTTTTTGACAGAAAAAAAAAGTTGACAAATGAATTTTGATTTGCTATTCGATTTCGTGACGAGTCAGTTTGAATTTGTTCGCTTGTTAATTTGACACGTCTAACTTTAGGTTAAATGGGGTTGTACATTAGGGAGGGTTGAAAGGGTGTGATTCTACATGTGGGGTTTAATACTGTACAAAGGAAGTGGGAGATTTTGGGATGTAATTTGAGACATTGTAAGATTTCTTATTCACTGCATTTTGAGCTGTGTAACCGTTTCTAGAAAGAGGACGACACCATTCTACTTTTGGGATTTGATGCACGCGCTATTCTTTGTGATTTAGTATCAATTTTAGACCACTTCAAAACCATAGTTACTCACTTGTAAAGTTTAATAAATAATGGACTGTTTACCATAAAAGATTTATTGGTTAATTAGTCATTGTATCCGCAGTAAATATTCCTTAAAAAATAATTACATCAATTGATTCTCTTTTTGATGTATACAGCCAAAGCTTGACTCTTTCAGTAATGCTATGCCCAGAAAAGACAACTATAAGAGGCAGCGTCATTAATTCTTGAAATTTTGAAGGTTAACTTGTCTGCATCACAAAAAACTTATACTAATATTCTTTCAACAAATTAAAAATTTCCAAATTTAAATACAACATGCATGTAATAACTTATTAAAAAAGTTTAGCAACTTTTTCATACATATATATATAAACCCCAAATGCCTGCCAACAACAACACAAACATTAAGGAATAATCCTAAACCCTATACTCCCCAGATACTATGTTCCCGATGGAAATTCATTTCCAGCAACCAAATCTTGAGCATAATAACAAAAGTAACAAGAAGAATCCAGGAATTGGGATCAACAAAGGAAACAAATTCAAAGGAAGAAGCAAAACCAACAACAACAACACTACAAACAAATTTGTTGGAGTGAGGCAGAGGCCTTCAGGGAGATGGGTGGCAGAGATCAAGGACACAACACAAAAGATAAGAATGTGGCTCGGAACCTTCGAGACGGCTGAAGAGGCGGCCAGAGCCTACGACGAAGCCGCCTGCCTCCTTCGCGGATCAAACACTCGAACTAACTTCATCACTCATGTCTCCACGGATTCTCCCCTGGCTTCACGCATCAGGAACCTTCTCAACGACAAAAAAGGCATCAAAAAACAAGAAAATAATGTTGTTTCTTGCGCCCCAAGAATCCTTGGTAGTACTAGCTCAAGTTCAACAAACAATGATAAAGTTGAGAACTCTGTTCCACAAGTAGTGCGTAATGATGCTTATAAACCGGACTTGAGCAGCTGCGAGATGAATCCACAACAAACTAATAGTTTCTGGTCGGATTTCGGACCCATCTTCGACCGCCTTCCGTTTGCTAATCATTTACTGGATGCGTCCAAGATCGACGGGCTTATTACCGGCGGCCCAACTGACATGGAGCTTCTGGAATTTGAAAGAATGAAGGTTGAAAGACAAATTTCAGCTTCACTTTATGCCATTAATGGAGTTCACGAGTACATGGAAACTCTTCAGGAATCTAATAACGAACCTATTTGGGATCTTCCACCTTTGTGCTCCTTATTCTGCTAATAATCATGGACCATATATTTCTTCCCATTATCATTACAGTCCCTTCTTTTTCTTTTTTCCTTAATTATAAACTTGAGGGAAGAGTGGAGGGTCTCTTAATTGTGTCGATTGGAATTCCAAGAACAGAAGGTTTTGGTTTTGGAAAATATTTTTTTTGTTTCGATTTCTTGGTTTTGAATTTAATTACAAAAATGCACTTGTTTTTCTTTTTGTTTATGGGTTTCAAAAATGTTATGTATACATATTAGCCATCAAAATAGTTATATTGTATTTTTGTATAAATATATATATTTTATTTAACTCATTTTTAATATGTATTTTATACGAATAGCTGATTTTGTAGCTGATTTTTTTGTTTATATAACATGGTAGTATTGGTTTTATATAAAAATAATAGAACATTACAAATATTTTTATTTTATTCTTTTAGAAAATCATAAAAACAAGGGAGTGAAGTAATAAAATAAGGTGATATTTTTTTAATTAATTTAAAAAATCTCTATAATAAAAAAATTAAATAGGAATTAATATGAAAAGTCTTATTGTATGTATACAGTACATATTCATTTTTATTACCGTGAATATGATTTAATTATATATGGTTATGTAATTTCATTATAATTATAAATTTATTTGATTATGATGATTATATATTTAGTTTAATTATGTTATTTATAAAATTTGATTATTTATAATGTAAATCTAATTTTTATGTTTTGAGAATAAAAAATATTATATATTCATTAAAATGAGTTACTAAAATTAATTATTATATATTTGTATATAAATATATGTGTTGTTTAATTTATTTTTTTATATATATTTTATATTTTAGTATGTATTTTCTACCAGTTGCTTATTTTAGTGTTTAAAAAAATAATTTTTAAAATCAAATATCTAAATTTTGATATGTATATTTTTAGTTTGGAGCACTTTACTATACAGATTAAAATTATATAAAAAGAATATAAATTTTTTTTGTAGTTATTTTTTATTATATTATTGTTGTTTAAAATATAGCTCCTAATCTTTTTAAATACTATTTCATCCCATAAAAAAAATTTATAAACTTATATCTTTACCGTATAATTCACTTTCTAATTTTCTGATATCTTTGTAAATGTTAGCAAGAAGATCCATGAGTTGAATGTCAAATTAGGGTATCGATATATAACAGCACTTTCTTTTTCAATAATGATGATGCAGAAAGTCTAACAAGCATTTATGTCAATGTGATTTTTCTGCCGAAAGATCATTATGTATGTAAACTATAAAGCTTATTGAAGTCTCTTTCACTTTCTCTCTCTCTCCTTCTCTCCGTTTCTTGGGTGGAATATGTCAGTGTGACTATCTAGACTTTTAGGCAAATTATTAAGCAAATTGATGGAATCTTGGACTTTAGGGCCTAGATAAAATTAAACAGATAATTACATACCCTTGAAACCTACCTTCATACAAGAAAGAGCCAAATACTAGTCTTTCTTTATTAATAGTAGGTAATATAAAAGATACTCTATATTTTATAAGATTTTGGTCCAAAGCTTTTCCATATATGCATTGGCCATGATTAGAACAAAAAATTATATATAGCTACTTGAAGTTATTATCATGCACCAAAGCTTTAGCAAGTGAACAATAATTCACATGACAGAATCACAGATGACTGATTCCGAATTAAAGCTTTGATTTTCCTTTAAGGAGGAGTGATATGTAATTAATTAAGATGAAATGATATTTGTGTCAATTTAAGTAAAATTATATTTTTTTATAAGATATATATGTTAGAATTTTTATTTTAATTGTGATCCAATTTGTTAATATAAAAATTAATTTAAGTGGTGCTATAATTATTTATTAATTATATTGGCAGTTAGTTTGTTATTTGATGGAAAGAACACGACTGTTTATCATAAATTTTATAAAATTTGGATCCCCAATTCTAATCATAGAACAAAAAAAAAAAAAAACCACACCTTGAATATAATAAACTTATTCACAGGAATTTATTATGTTATTCACATATAATTGAATTAAAATAGAAAATAATTTTACTTCTTAATTAATCTACAAGTATTAAGAAGTAGTATTTTATTTTCTAGTTTCGATACTTTAGTTAATATAGTGAATATTATGTGTGTTAAAATCTTTGCCCACAGGTAGATTTTAATGAGACTATGATTCATATTTATTTTGATATGACTTGTATTGGCATGTATTATCATATGTTACGGATTTTGATGTGCCTATTTAAAGTTGAGTAATGTTAGCATGATTTATTATTTGCAGCAGTAATGATATCTGAAACTGTATTTGAAGTTCATTTGTTAAGTGGTGACAACTATAAAGAATGAAAAGATAAGATTCTCTTTCACTTAGGGTGTGCAGACCTTGACTATGCTCTTCGTAGGAAAGAGCCTCCGGCACCTACTGATGCTAGTTCTCAAGCCGAGATAGCATTATACGAATGGTGGGAGAAATCCAACCATTTAAGTATGATGTTCATTAAATCTCGTATCTCAGCTAGTATCCGAGGTTCAATTCCTAATTGTAGGAATGTCCAGGATTATATAAAGGCTATTGATGAACAGTTTGAGTCTTCTAGTAAGGCACTTGCAAGCACCCTAATGGCACAATTGTCATCTATGAGGCTTACCGGCATAAGAGGTGTGCGTGAACACATTATGAGGTTGAGAGACATTACAGCACAACTGAAAGCCTTAAAGATTGAGATCTCTAACTCATTTTTGATGCATCTTATTCTGAATTCTCTTCCTGTCTAATACGGACCATTTAAGATTTCTTATAACACACATAAGGAAAAATGGTCCATTAACGAATTACTGGTGATGTGTGTGCAAGAGGAAGGAAGGCTAATTCAAAAAATTGGTGAAAGTGCACTATTAGTGACAAATAAAGGTGGTAAAAAATAAGCTCATAAGAAGAAAGGAAAGGGTATTGTATCCCATCCTATGAAGAAAGAAGGTGCACGGTGTTTCTTTTGTAAAAAGAAAGGACACATGAAGAAGGAGTGTCCAAAATTTAAAGTTTGGCTTGAAAAGAAAGGTACTAACCTTTGTGATCTTATTCCTTCAGTGTGTTTTGAATCTAATTTTGTTGAAATATGTCATGGCACTTGGTGGATCGATTCTGGTGCTGAAATTCATATTTCAAATACCATGCAAGGTTTCATAAGGAAAAAAAAAAAACCGATAGAAAGTGAACTGAGCATCTATATGGACAATCAGATGCGTTCACATGTGGAAGCTATTGGAATATTTAGGCTTGTATTAAGTATTGGTTGTATTTTAGATTTAGAAAAAAATTTTATATTCCAGATTTTTCTAAAAATTTGATTTCTTTATCTAAACTTGTAAAATAAGGATTATGTATAACTTTTTATGATGATTCTGTTGACATTATTAAAAATTCTAATATTATTAGACGTGGTACTTTAATTGGTGATTTATTTAAAGTCCATTTAGCTAATAATGTTCCATTTGGTTTTCATTTAGTTAATATTATTGGACGTGGTACTTTAATTGGTACTTCATATGGTTCGAAGAAATTAGAGAAGGAAGAGGATGAACAGTGATTTCATTATTCCCTTTTCTTATATTTATTTCAACAAATTTCATAATGAATATTTTTATTTTACACAGTATCACCTCAAATTAGCTACATCATACAATACCGTGCCACTTGTCCTCCACCACCGCAGAAAACTTTACTCAGGCCACGGAAAGATAGAATTGACAATGGAGTTTTATATTTATATGTGCAAATGACTCATTAAAAAATTGAGGAATACATCTGTATTCCGTGTGAAAATTTGGGTGTACTTTTATCTATTTTTTTAATAAAAAAAAGTATTTTCTATTAACAAAATCAACTGACATGGCAAATGAATATGCATAGATGACATTCTATCATATTCACATGGAGTTTCATCCAATTCCCTTCTTCATGCTCACTGAACAACCTCATCCAAATTTTCCCTCTCATCATGAAGGTTTCCAAGTGAATTAAGAAGGGAGCGTTGAATCAAAAAATTACTTTTTAAATTTGAATAAATAAATTATGCAGAATTTTAGTTTCAAGAGATTAATTTTAATTTTATCTCGTCATAACTGAACATAATTAAAATGATAAAGAAAAAGAAAAAGAGTAGTGAGACCACGAATTCGGCCACTTAGTGCAATGTGACCTACGTTTAGTCTCTACTACAATAATGATAGAATTTTTACTATAATCAAAATTGATTACAAATACCAACTCCAAAAGACTCATACTCTTGTAAACTACCTAAGCTATCCCAATCTTAGTAAATTACCTAAGTGCTACCCAACCTAGTTGAGAAAAATTAAGTGTATTCTAACCAGACACTTTTAAAATCAAAACACTCGAATAAAGGTTAAATGACTTTTTTTTTGTCTTTTGTATCTCTTAAAGTAAGTTTGAATTTAGACAAAAGAAAAATAAGAACACATTCAAAAAAAAAAAAAAACAAGGGCTGTTTGTATGTTCTTTAATATACACAAAAATAGTTACTTTCTTCTTGGATGAAATCTTCTTTTACATAACTTAATTGGTTTCTTCCAATGTTAGAATCATTCCTAATTTGATCAAGCTAGCCCTTTGTACATTAATGTGGTTGTAGCCATTGGTATTGAAGAAAAAATTCTTCCTTCTTTAGTTCCATCCAATGTGTAGTAGCTTTTTCTCCATATATGAATTGATTCTTGCTTATAAAGAATCAATCATGTGTTGCTTTTGTTTGAATCATGAATTGCTTAATTGTGATCTTTCTTTGCCAATTCATTAAAACCTACAATAATAATAAAGGAAATAAGTATATTAGGACATTATATATTTGTTATCACAAGAAACCAAATCAGTCATTAACTCAACACATCACATCCACCAAAATTTATGATTTTTTAGATTCCTAAAATTCTTAATTGATACTATTAACCCCAAAATTCTACCCCAAGAGCCTCTTCCACCCTTTTCATCATTGCTTCTCCTTCTCAGCATCAATCCATTAACGATGCATCTTGGAAGCCTCGAACGAGAGCGAATTCAAAGCAAGAGATGAAAGAGAGAGGGAGGACATGAAACAGAGTCAGGAAAAAAAGAGAGAGCCCGATAGAAGGCAGCAAAACAAAAATGAAATGTAGAATGTGTGTGTATGTGTGTGAGAGAGAGAGAGAAAGAGAGAGAGATAGAGAGAGAGAGAGAGAACTTGACTGGAGAAGGAGAAGAAGGGGTGAACGATGGCTAAACACCGGTTTAAAAAATTCACAATTTTAAAAGCTTAATTTCGTTGTAGCTCTAAACTGGAATTCAATGCTCTTCAAAAGTTTAGTTTAGAATATCACAATTCAAATCAAATACCAAGAGTTTAATTTCAGATTGTTCTCCCATGGAATCACAATTGAGTGTATATCATTGGTTATGGGAGAAATCGGGGTTTTGAGCGCAATAAATGAAAAATGTAAATAGCAAAAAATTAAAGAAGCAATGCAATATCTAAATGACAAAAGAAATTAAACTAAGAAAAAATAAGGTAATTAACTAAGAAAAAAAATAAATTCAAATGCTAAAAAGATCTTGGAAAGGGTTAAGAGTCAAATATCACTATCTTTGTCATTAACCATAAACATGGTAATTATGAAGGGTTAATCCCAATTCGTCAACCTCTACACATTGAGGAAAGTTAAGTATGCATAATTAATCTTAGTCCATAAGTCCTAACTAACTTACTAATTGAATTAGTAAAAAATTAACGTGAATAGAAACAAGATTAACTAACAACCCTAAATCACCAATCAATATCGGACATCAATGACATAAGGTCACCTAAGTCCTCAATCCCAAGCTAAGAATACAAATCTACTCAAGAACGAATTCAAGCATTTTATCAAATACCTAGAGTGCATAAACATAAAGTATCATAAATTGTTAGAATTAGTAAAATCTACAACTATCCAATGCAAAGAAACAATTATAACAACTCAAGTAAGCATCAATTAAGCATAAAAACATCAACTGTATTAAAGAAAAATGAGAATTCAACAATTGTTCATAAACTAAAACTAGCAAAAATAAGAAACTAATAGGAGAAACCTAGTAAACTAAGATGATAGAATAAGATAATGTAGAGAAAACTAAACTAAAACTAGAGAGAAATTAAATTAGAATCCTAGAATTCTAGAGAAAAGTTAGAGTTTCTCTCTCTAGAACTTTAACTAAACTATGCTAAAAAACCTAAATTAAAACTACTTTGTTGATCCCCCTTGAATTCTTACTTCAAAATACTTCAAAAATGAGCTGAATTGGACCCAAAATGGGCCAGAAATTGCGAGTCACATGCCATTTTAAGTGAGGCACGAGATTGGAGTGATGCGTATGCACGACTGGCAAATTTTCATAACTTCATTTTTTCATAAATTCTCCACTTTTGCATGCTTTTCTTGTATCTTTCTAAGCCATTATTTCCTCCTAAACCTTAAATCACTCAAACAAACATATCAAGACATCGAATGGAATAAAAGTGAATCAAATTTGACAATTTGAAGCATAAAAATCATGTTTCTAACAATTAAGCACAATTAGGAGAAATTCACAAAAGTATGCATTTTTCATGAATAAATACAAGATAAGTTGATAAATTCCACTTTTTTAACCAAAAAATCATTGTAAAATATGAATTTATCAAAGAAAAAATGGTGACAATAAAGGAGGACGATATCACTTCCGTCGATGAAATCGGCGAAGAGAGACACGATAGAAGAACAAAATGAAGAAAGAGAGAGATGCATGGAGTAGAGGAGAAGGGGAAGTTGTTCTTGTCACTGTTGTTGCTATAGTTATTGTCGCCACTGCTGAAATGGGCTAGAGCCACCGTATGGTCCTGCTTCACTTTCTGATTTGCTCTGTTTTGTCATGTTTTGCAACTTCTAGTCTTCTACCACTACTATCTTTTTTTGGATTCTTCACCCAATTGAGTCGCATTTTTACTATGCTCTACTGTTATTATTGTTAGTGATGGCTGGTGACAGAAATGGTAAATTCTTGCAAAAGAAGCCTTCGCTAGAGTAGTTAGGGAAGAAGTGGTTAATGGAGCAAAAATGGTTCTACTATTTTTGAAAGAGAAATATATATATAGGGTTTTATA
The DNA here is from genome assembly GCF_014773155.1 of Arachis stenosperma. Taxonomy (NCBI): domain Eukaryota; kingdom Viridiplantae; phylum Streptophyta; class Magnoliopsida; order Fabales; family Fabaceae; genus Arachis; species Arachis stenosperma. The sequence continues at coordinate 117,683,612 of NC_080382.1, forward strand.
TTAGGAAAATTACAGTTTTAGATTTTGGGTATTGAAAACTAAATGGGATTTAGTATGCAAGGCTGTGTTTGCAAGGGAGACTGAGACTGAGAGACATATACTAAGAGATAGAGGCTAAATTAAGTTTCGATATTGTGTTTAGTGTAAGGTATATATGACTGAGATATGCCTCAATATCTTATTTGGTTTAAGATAAATATGGAGATCAAAATAAGTAAAATTACTTAAATACTCTTATTAATTAAAAAAATAAAATAACAATCCCAAATTCAATTTAGACCTTCCCTTCGCAATTCAGACCTTCTCGAATTCAAAAGGGTGTTATTAATAACAAGATCAAGTGTAGTTTAGAAATAAAGTAAAACATGAATTATCTGTACTTAGTTATCCAAATCATTATGGTCTCACCCTTCAACATAAATCAGAATGAATCTGAGCTGAAATAAAATATAGAAACCACAATAATTTTACATCAAACTAAATAATTCAACCATGAATATTGAAATATTTTACAAATTGCAGCTTTTAACTAATATCATAAGCCTTCCCTGACTTACGTCACACAACAATGCAGCATTTACCTAACCACCCACCAACTCAATTACACAACTGAGCACTCAAATTACACTCGAGGAAGCTCAATTGAAATTTTCAATTTCAAATAAAAGACTCAAGTCAATTATCAACTTTTTTCCTTTTTATTAATCACAAGACTAATTAATTAAATTCAAATTAAAGTTGAACAAAAACTAAGCTAAAGAAGAAGAGGGTGGAAAATTCATTCTTTGTCGGGTCTAGATTCAAAATTGACGTCAGAATCACTTCGAAGAGTTTGTTTTGAGACAATGTCATCACAGTGAACTTACTCGAGAAAGACCCATGTGATGACAAGATTTGCCTGAAGAGAGAGTTACCATCAAACGTGATCCCGATGAGGTTGGGAAATGAGGAAAGTGAAGCTGAGAGTGCTAGAGAGCTTGCTGTCAGAGAAGTTGAGGGTGATGAAAGTTTTGATGGAGGAGATAAAATCAGAGATGGTGTCAGAGACGCTAGTGTGTCTTGTGTAGAGGTAGTGGAGCTTGCTGAGTCTTGTGAGTGTATTGGGGATGGTGCTGGTGAGGTTGTTGATTTGGGAGAGTGTGAGGAAGTTGAGCGAAATGAGGTCTGTAATAGAGGGAGGGATGGATGGAGACAAAGAAGAAGGAGAAGAAAGGACAAGCCCTAAGGATGCCATATTGGAATTCCATTTGTCACCTCAGCCAATTCTATTCTCGGAGAAAACTTTTCTTTATGATTGGATAATTTTAGAGCATTTTTGAATATTTAGAATATTTTTGTAGCTAACAAACACTACAAAAAAAATGCTGAGTACCATTAGATTTACCGACGGATTTATCGTCGGAAGTTAGTGGCAAGTTTACCGACGGATTTGATAATAAATTTTCCTGTAATAATTAAAGGGAAAAAAAATTGGTGCGATAATTACCGTCAGATTTAGGATAAAATTTTTCTGACGGTAAACCTAATTAATGCAACGCTGCATTTTGTTTACTTGCTGATTTGTTACGGACGGTAAATTCGACAGTAATATTGTCCTAAATTTGAACCAAAAACCCTTTCTCCCTCATTTCGAATTACACACACACACACACACACACACACACACACACACACACTCTCTCACACACACACTCTCTCTCTCTCCCCCCGTTAAGGACGTTTCAGGAAGCCCTCTCTCATCCATCTCTCCTTCAGGCAAGCTTTGGTGCAACTCCTCCCTCTCGTCTCCCACCCTCTCTCTAACCCTCTCGTCTCTCCTTTAATGATGTCTCTAGCCACACTTTACTCTGGCAGCCCTCTCTCATCGTCCGTCTCTCCTTCAGGAAAGCTTCAATGCAACTCCGGCAGCTACTGTAACTTTTTCCCCGAGCTTTGTTTCCTTTCTTTTTCTACAATCCAGGTTCGTAATCAAATCTCTTTATCAATTCGGTTTTGGTTAGCTTTAGTTTCGTTAATTTGATTTTTAGTTAGTTGTCTTAGTTAGAGTTATTTTCTGTTTTAGTGGATTTAGGTGGTTAAGATAGGATTAGAATAAGTTACTAGGTTCTAAGACTATTGGAAGAGTTTGGAATTTATTAAGTTCTAATGAATATGCTATTGGAACTATTTGGTTAAATGCTTGATTGTGTTGAATGTTTATATTGATTATTGCTTGTTACTTGGTGATACTTGTTAATATTGATTATTGCTTGTTATTTGGTGATGCTTGTTCATATTGACTATTACGTTGATTATTAAGTTTGTGCACTTTTGTCTTGTGAACATACTAAAACCTAAATTGTTTGAATGTTGGTATTTCGCATATAGTTTAGGTAATTGGTTTGGCATGCGTTGAAATTATGAAGTTGGATTGATGATTTGGCCTGTTAACATATTTTTGGAAAATTTTCAAGTTTTATTGAGCCATGCTTGCTATGTACTTGATTTCAGTTAATGTATTTCTCTTACTAAGTTACATAGCACTCATGTGTTTCCTTAAGTTGTAGGTTGTGACATATTTTTGCTATTATAATATTTTTATGACATATGTGTTTGCTAGTTTGTACTTTGTAGACATGAAGACAGGCAGAGGTGTCACGAATTGGCCTCATGGTAGTGGTAGAGGGAGGGTGTCTATGGTAGTGGTAGAGAGAGGGTGTCTACTAGTACCCTTGGGACTTCTCAGTCATCGCCCTTTACTCTGACCACCCCTGGGATGTCTCATGCAATGGGTGCACAAGATCAACCATTCATCATGATTCTAAATCCCAACTACATGGCTCCTTTTGCTGTGTCACCCCTGTCACCACGAAGTCGTCTGACTGCTTCACCAAAATGGACTCCTCCACCACTTCCATCCGCTCGGTAACTCACTATTTTGACGACGATGTCATCTCCAATGATAGATACTGCAATGCTAGAATCCTCTCACAAATCCCATCCAAATTCCCCTCCATCACCTCCTATTGTATGGATGACAATTTGGCTTGATAGTTTGATGGCGTGAGTACTATTTTAAGTCTTTTAAATGCAAACTATTTTGATATTCTTATTTAAAATATGTGGTTGCTAATCTTAAATTTTTCATTTTAGTTATTTAGTTTAATTTAGTTAGATTCAATTTCTGGTTTTAGTGGATTTAGGTTCTTAAGATAGGTTTGATTTAGGGTAGAAGGTTTGAACTGCTGAAAGTGTTTGAGAATTCTCGATTATTGATGGATGTTGCTGCTTAAGAGATATAATACCATATTGGTTAGTTTGTGAATTATTTAAGTGAATTGTTGATGAAAATAATTTTTGGTGCCTTTTAATTATAGATGACATACTGCCAAAATTTCTAAAAAATCTAATATACTTGTGAGGTTTATAGATTACTTGAAATTTAATTTAAACTACTAATATTAAGTTTTTCATTGATAGGTTTGTGCCAAATAATAATGCATGTACACAGGAGTGTACTAATGTCATCAAGCTGATGTACGACCACTCATGGTCGAGCAACAAGAAGATCCCTGCTGAGACCAGAGTGGGATAATTTCAAAAATAGGCGGTAAAAATTCAATTTGATTCAAACCTTAGCTAGTTTATATCTTCTATTTTGTTTAATTGTGTATTTAATTTCGATTAACTAGTGCTAAATATTCTTTGTGCAAGAAAAATTTATATGGGACAAGATTCATGATGCCATGATAAGGAAGATCTTTAATCATCAGATGGCTAGGCGGCTTCTGCAGATAATAGAGAACACATGTGAGAGGCGCGACCACCTCACTATTTAGCTCTGTCCGGACATTAAGAAGGCAATGTACGTCCATTGGGAGACTGATGAGGGGTTCAGGCGTCGCTGTCTGACAAACAGATCTAACAGGGCATCGATCAGGTCGTCGAAGTATATCGATGGCTCAGCAACTTTCATGAAAACAAAGGTCGGGCTGGTTTGTTTCATTTTGTTATTATTAAGTTCATTTTGTCTTTGACATTTAATGTCAATATTACTTGATTTCACATATTGTTTCAACATGAGTCTAAGTCGTTGTATCGTGATGCGATGATGGCGAAAACCTTCAAGTATACTCACACTTTAAAAGAGAATAGGGAGAGATTTCTTGACCAGCGATTTGTGGATTATTATGTGAGTAAACATCATTTGACGTAAAGATTTCAATTAATTGTTATCCTAATCATAACATGTGTCATGCAAGAGGCCTACACGCAAAGACTGGAGGCCGCAACCCAACAATTTCAGCCTATTATAAAAGACAACAGCAACTCCGCTGATGCTGTCGTCGATCCTGAAATAGTTTGGCGCAAGACCGCATCTGAGTTGTACGAGAATCGCATCTATAGGTTGGGATTGTTCTTCGCCAACAGCCTCCGCACCTCCACATTGAGGGCTTCATCTGCCTCTACCACCAACCGCGCTGTCATTCTTGAGGATAGCGTCCATTTGAAGGAGCTGGTGCAAAATCTCACCCAAAGCCTTCACCAACAGGCTCAACAGTTGCAATAGTCTGATGAGAGGTACAACGAGATCCTTGGATGCACATGTCAGGCACAGATTCCATCATACTAGAGCTTAGGCAGGAGTTGTAGCAGTTTCAGCAGATGGAGCAATAGATGAAGGCGTACCAAAAGTAGATGTACGCTAGTGGTAATAGTGTTGTTGCAGGTAGCGGCCATGCTCGAGGGGCACCAACATCACCGCTTAGCCTGCTGCCTCAATAGGACCAGAAAAATGATGATGACGACGGCTATCAGGATCCATAGTGATTAGAATTTTGTTATAAACGATTTTATTGTTGTATTTTATTTATTTGTTTTTATTTTATTTGTACACTTGATATTTAATAAAATAAAAATAAATAAAATTTGACTACTGATTGTGTTATAAAAGCAAAAATTATATTTACCGTCGAATTTAGCGGAAGAAAAATCCGACAATAATTAGGCAAAAAACAAAATAGTGTGGCGCTAAAATTACCAGCGGAAAAGTTTTGCCGGTAATAATCAAATAGATTTCGGACAAAGAATTTGTCACAGAATCCGTCGGTAATTACAAATTGTTTTTGACAATAAATTCATCAATAAATATCTTATCGATAAATTATTTTTGTTATTCCGCCAATAAATTTAAAGATATTCAACGTTTTTTTTGTAGTGAAAAATAATAGTCATTTTGCTAGCGTCATCATAACTCGGGAGGCGGAATTGATGGTTTAAAAACATTTATATGTTTGTAATGGCTTCTTATTTAATAAATCATGTGAAATTAGTTTATTTATTTTATACTTTATTTGAAAAATCGTTTTGCATTATTATAAAATATTACTAAACAGTTTGAAATTATTTGTTTATATTATTTGGTATTTCATAGTTAGATTTCTTTAAGTAAAATCATTATAGTTTAAAATACTTAGTTTGTGCTTCTAAATATCAACTTAAGAAATATTGTTCATATATAATTATAATATGAAATTAAGAGATTAATATCTTTTTAAAGTGAAGAAGTAATATAGCGATAAAGTAACGAGTTAGTCCCTCTTAAATTAAAATAACGAGTCTCACATAAAATAAAATTACAAATTTAATAGTAATTAATTTTTTCAATTTATTACTTTACTAATTTTTTTATTTTAAAATATCTAAATTCAAAATAAAGATAGAAATAAATAAAAATAAAAAATGGATCTCTGATGGTATTTAAAGAAAAGGAAAGATAAATATATTCAATTCAAGAATGATTTACAAAACTACTATAACCACCAAAGAAAAAAAGGACCATTTAACAACTTAATACACATCAGTAGAATAGAAGTTATTTTTAAAAACGGGCCTGCTACACATACAAGCTTACAAGCTTACAAGTTGGCCCAGCCTAAATACAACTCACGCGCATAAAGAGGCATTACACGGAGCGTCACATTTACGCGCTCAAAACTCAAACAGTTACGTATCCTACGAGTAATGGCAGACTCTTCCACTTCTTCCACTTCTCAAAATGATTTGAAAACAAGGCAACGCTTCCATTTTCGAGCGAAAATCGAAGTTCAAAACATACAATTCGTCGCTAACCTTCGAAACCTCCATCAAAACACCATCAAACTCTCCATCAACAATCTGAAGAGAAAACAAAGCAACAATACTCAAGGTAAGTTCATTACGAACTAGGTTTTACTTTTCTTCTACATCGTTGTTCTAGGGTTTACTGTTATTCTTGCTTCTTTGTTACACTGTTCTTCTACATTGTTGTTCTAAGTTCTCCTGTTATTCTTGTTGTTCTAGATCTTCTGGTAACTGATTTTTGGGGGTATATTCCGTAGATTGGGGGGTGTATACTGCTTGACATTGTAATGTTGCTTGATATTGAAGCATGTTTGAGTGATATCTGACTGATATATATATGGATGTATCTGAATCATATCTATGGGTGTATCTCACTGTTATCAATGGGTGTATCTTACTGTTATTAATGGGTGTATCTGACTCATATATATGGGTGTATCTTACTGTTATCAATGGGTGTATCTTACTGTTATTAATGGGTGTATCTGACTCATATATATGGGTGTATCTTACTGATATCTTTGGGTGTATTTTTCGTTTCAGAGAAAATGGCAGCAAGAAACCAAACAAAAGACCTTAAGTGTGCCACACATCTTCTAAGTGATAAGTTCAGAAACATGACCGAGGAGAAGAAAGCGATTGTGAGGGATCTAGGATTCGGTGGGTTGATGCACATCCCACCACTAAGGGTGGATCACCAACTGTTAAGGGAGCTGGCAAACAACTTCAAACTTGGGGAGAACAGACTGAAGACAGGATATGGTACTTTCCAAATAACACCAAAAATAATAGGTCATGCGCTTGGCATCAACGCAACAGGTAACTAGCTCAAAATTACAGGTGTATATTAAGTTGATGCTTGGGTGTATTTAAGTTGATGCTTGGGTGTATTTGAACCGACTTTGATACTTTGTTGTCTTCATTTTTCTAGGAGATCTATTTCCTGAGAAAGTTGAGTATAAGAAACTTTCTGATGATGACAAAATAATTTTTAGAAGATTCCAGGGTAAGACCCTCAAAAGTCTTACCGATGAAATGATGGAAATTGGCGTTGGCAACGAAGAGGAACGCCTGATGTTCAAGAGGATATTCATCCTCTATATACAGATGGCGTTCCTTTTGCCAACGACGATAAACAAAATATCGCCTGTGCACCTGGCCCCAATTTTTAAGATGGACGGCATATCGGAGAGAAACTGGGGTGGGCATGTTTTGACCTTCATGGTCAAGGGCATCACAGACTACAAGGAGAAAAAGAAGAAGGCAATTGATGGCTGCCTCTTCGCCCTGATGATAATTTACTTTCATATTTCAAAAAACAAAGGCAAGAAGAGGGCTGAAAGACCACCAAAGTCCTGGATTGCCAACTGGACTAAGGAGCAGTTAGTGGAAAGAATGACTGCAGAAAGGGAGGAAATTTTGGTAAGTAAATATAATATGTTGGTTGTATTTTATTTACCTGAATGCTGATAGATAAAATATCTGATGTTTTAGGAGATTGTGAAGATGGCGGAGACAAGAGAAAAAATGAAAAAAAAAGAAAAAAAGAAAAAAAAAACAAGAAATAAAAAAAAACAAAAAAGGAAGGCGAGATCAACATCGTCTTCGGAGACAGAAACAACTACTGACAGTGACACTTCTACCTCTGAGTCTGAGACTCAAGAAGACTCAGAGGATTCAGCAAGAAAACACCCCAGCAAAAAGGGGGAAAAGTAAGTACCATACTTGGGTGTAATTTCTTTTTCGAGTTGGGTGTATTTTGTTGATCACATTGGGTGTATGTAGTTTATTAAGCTGGGTGTGTCTCGTTTGCTGCGTTGGATGTATATTGTATATTCAGTTGGGTGTATCTTGTGCATTAATTTGGGTGTATTTTTAGTGTGTTCTAAATAATGATTGTTTGCCTTCCAGAATGGACTCCAGAAAAAGAAAGAAGAGTCAAGAGGAGTCAGATTCTGATTCAGAATCTGAATCTGAATCAAGTGATGAGTAATGTCCTGAAATTATTACTCTTTTCTTTTGGCTTCATTATAAAGATTTCGTGTATTAACTGAAGTGTCTATATTATTAACTTATAGGAGCGAAGAATCATCACCGGTGGAGAAGGAAAAGAAAAAGAAAAAGACAAAAACAACACCCAAAAAGTAAGCACTTCTTTGGATAATATTCTGTGATAAAATTAATTTTTTATTTCTGATTGGTACTTTTTTTTTCCACCTAGAACACAACCAAAAAAGAAAAAAGTTGTTATGGAGGATTCACCTCCTGAAGAAGATCAATACTTTGATGGGTACAGTACCTCGTAAGCTATATTACCATCTATCATCGTAATTATTTTTGTTAAAATCTTGTTTTATGAATGTAGTGAGAGATATGAAATATCAAGTGAAGAACTAGATGAATTGCTAAGGGAAAACGTTGATAAATCTGCTGCAGAGGAGTATGTCTTGCTGGGCTGTCTATTTCAGATTTTGGTGTGTTTTCTTTCCTAATAATTTTTTCTTGTTTCGCAGGGAGAACCAAGCTGACCTGCGATCGACAGAAGGTCGCTATGTCTCCTCTGAAACGTAAGAAGCTTTATTTAATAAAATCTTGTTATCATGGTTTGGGTGTATTTTGTGGAACCATTTGGGTGTATTTTGCTGATCAAGTTGGGTGTATGTTGTTTATTAAGTTGGGATATTTCGTTTGTTGTCTTGGGTGTATATTGTCCATTCAGTTCGTTGTATCTTGTTCATTCATTTGGGTGTATTTAATACCTGTCTCTTATTTTGTCTGAATAACATGAAATCTGCTTAGAATACCGGCTGTGAACTTGGGAAGTAATGATCCTTCCTCTCAAGGACGTACAGAACAGAGTAGTGTAAACCAGCCGTCAGAGAGCATGTAATTTCTCTTTCAAATAACCGTTACTTTTGTTCTTCTATTACCTTCTACTTCTAATTCTGTATATATTTTTTTAGAAAAAAGCCCTTTATTATTTTATTCACGAAAAAAAAGGCAGGAAAAAAAAGCAAAAACTGCAAGTATGTAAGTTCTCAAAAACAAAGCCTGTCTTCTTTTTGAGTTGTTCGGGTGTATTTATTGACTTTCTTTGGGTGTATTTTAGGTCCGGCTGATTCGAATATGATGGTTGTGAGGGAACAGACACTGTCGGATGCGCTTGCAATGTGAGTTTTTCAAGAATATTTCAACCTTATAACCTTATTATTTTCAAAGGCATTGTTAACCTTTCATTTTTCTCCTTGTTTAGAGTCCCGATTCAAATTTTTGTTCCGCCATCCCAAACAACCACTGTGCCGGAACTTCAAGAAAAACCTGAGTCAGATTTTGAACCAACCCCTTTGCCTCAGATAGAAGGAACTACAGAAACGTAAGAAATAGTATTGGGTGTATATTGGGTTAAAGTTCGGGTGTATAGTTGGTAACAGTTTGGGTGTATATTGTTCCTGATTTGTTTTTTTTTACGCCATGATTAATTTTTTGTAACTGTGCAGCACTCCTGAACCCCCCCAACAACTTCAAGAAACCACACCCACGCTTCCTCCAGCTCCAACTAAAATGTAAGTTCATCAGACTAAAATCAATCTTTTCTTATCATCCGTATATTCTTATTCTTATAATACGTTATACATGATGACGCAGTCATCCAGCCGCAGAAGACGTTGCTGCCCTTATGATGATGGCACGGATAGCATCCTATGTTCCTAAAACAGATCCAGTGCCATCATTCAGCCTTGGCTTGACTGATTCAAGCCAGGAGGGAGCGTCAACGTAGGAGACAGAAAGCGCAAAATCTCTAGAAACTGCAAATTTGCTAGAACAATTAGACAATTTGGTCCAAAAATTAGTAAGCAGTGTGGCGAAGGGAAAAAATGAAAGTCCACAAATTCAAAGGGAGACTGGGGGAGAAAGTTCTGGGAAGTTTGAAACTCCTGAGGGAATAAATCAGATTACGGATGATATGAAACAAAAGTGCTACATCTGGGGGACGCGACTGAAGACAGACGCACGTGGCAATACTAACGACTATGAGCACATGTGCACTCTGATTGCCCAACATAAATACATTTTGATTAGAATGCACCTTGCATCCCTCCAGGCAGAAAGTTATATAGAATCTGAGGTAATATTAGAATAACATTAATGTTTTTACACCAAAGTCAACTGCAATGTTTATTAATGTAAAATTGATTTCGGCATATATTTCTAGATTGTATCTGCCATCTGCCTGATCCTCAACCAGAAAAATGAAAAAAGGTTTCAAGAACAAATATACTGTCTCCCCCCCGATATTGTGGTAAGTGTTACTTCTACGAACTTTGGGTGTATTTTCTGTATTGACTTGGGTGTATTTTTTATGTTAGATTGGGTGTAAGTTGTGTAGTCATTTGGGTGTATTTAAAGTATTCACTTGGGTGTATTTTCAGTATTTCATTTCTTGTTTCGCAATTGTTGCAGAACATGGCCCTTTCGGATCACCCAAACGGGAAATTCATATCACTGAAAACAAATAAAGAATTCAGGGTGGAAAACTACCCGAGTTTTATTCCCTTCATAGATGCAAAAAAATTAACTTCGCATCCATATGTAAGTTTTCATTTGCTAAATTTGTTAGTATCCTTCTTTACTTATATGCCAAATAAAATAACACACTGTTGAAATGTGGCAATCCTTCAGATTTTTGCACCTGTTTGCTACTCGGGCCATTGGTGGTTATTGCTAATAGATACAACGAAGCGGAGATGTCATATACTTGACCCGCTACATAAAAAAGCTCCAAGCGAAGAGAGAAAGCAGCTTAATAAATTCACTGTAAGTTGCCTCTGTCTTCATTACTTTAATAGATAGGTCTATTTCGTTAGTTGTGTTGGGTGTATATTGTCCATCAGTTGGGTGTATCTTGTGCATTCATTCGGGTGTATTACTGATTTGTTTTGGTATTTAAGGGATATGTATTTTCAAAATTGATAACATATGCCGGCGGGGAACCTCTGAAGAAAGGCGAGAAGGAGAAGGAAATTAAAGCATCATATGTTAAAATATCAGGCCAAAAAATAAGGTATAAATTTGTGACTCTGAACATTAAACTTTCGTAAATGAGATTTGTAATTTATTTTCTTCGTTTTCAGCTATGACTGCGCTATCTACGTTATGAAGTGGCTTGAGTTAATTGAGCCGGAAAACATCAAAAAGGGGAAGTATGAATGGGATAATTGGCCACAGGTAACTGTCTTTAGAACTATATAACTCTGTATTACTTTACTGAATTAATATTGCTGTTTAAACAGAATATACTTTTTAATTGTAGGAGGAGGTGGACCACTATAAAGTGGAGTATGCTTCGCGGATACTATTGAGTGAGATGAATAAAGAAAGAGATCAGGCAATTAGAGAGAGTAATGCTATAAGGCTGTCGAAGCCATCCTCTGTATTATTGAGTCCGTTTTGTCAGATAAATTCTGCTGATATAGAAACTGCGTAATCCAACTGCTGGGTAGTTTGTAAATTGAACAAATGCTGTAAATATTTGCCATTTATCAACAACTTCTATTCTATGTATATTTTTTTCCATACTTAAATTATCTGTGCTGTTAAACTGTCTGTGCTGTATTCAAAAGCTGTATTACAGGTGGTAAAATATGAAGAAAAAAATCAAGGCATATATAAACGTAAATTATAAACTGTTACACCCAATGCAAGTCTAATAATACACCCAAGATTGCATAAAATATACACCCAAGCTGTCTGTGCTGTATTCAAAATGTATGAATTACAAGTACTAAAATAGGAAGAAAAACATCAAATGAAATATACACCCATAACCTGCGAATTTTTACAGCTTTTGTTCTATATGTATCTATATATGTATCTATATGTAAATTATGAATTAACAAAAATACACCCAAAAGAACAGTGCTTTTACACCCATATTCTATAAAACTATACACCCAAAGAGTTATCCCCTGCTGCTAGTACCCTGAACTGATTATTCATAACGTGTCCTTGATATTGGCTGGAATTTGAATGCACCGCTGATGCAGCATCAAACAGGTTTATCTGAATATAACACTCACACATTAACTAAACTATTAACGACAAAAATAAACTCAATCGCCACAAATTTAAAGAACATTACTTTTACCTCGCTTAAAACTTTCGTCTTCTTCTTCTTTGTGGCATTTGCAATCTGTTTGTCCAGCTTTGAACCTAGCCTATTTTTTGGACGTCCTCTTGTTCGAATCCTTGGCAGGCTTTGAAGCTCGTTAACGGATTCCAAGTTGGCGTCTTCGTGGGATAAAGAAGATGTCCCCTTCCTTTTGGCTTTTAATGATTCCATCTCGGCCATGACGTTATCGTACGCACGGTGCAGAATTGCAGTAAGCTCCTCCGATTCGGATGCAAATTCGCAAATATTTTGCGAACGAAAAACCAATTGGTCGAACCTCTTGCTTCTTGGCTCCATCAGTGGCTCGTCGTGGCTGCTCTTGATGTGTGTGTGTCGCCTCTTTACCTTCTTGCTCCATCGTTCCAGTATATATCTAGGTGACACTTGGCTTACTTGTTTGAAGCTTAACACGCTTAGTGCGTGACGGCACAGTATCCCTCTCGACTCGAATAATAAGCATTGGCATTTTACCTCGGCTGCAACCGAGTCGTAAGTAACCACGAACTTGTTGAATATTGAGCTGGAAACTTGTTCTCCGACTTCGTATACTGAATAGCCTAGAGCAGAATTCTTTAATTTGGTGATACAATTCGCCTTTCCTCTGAATTGCGCTTGGACTTCCCTAAACTTTGCATGAGTGTACGCATCTTGAAACTGAGCTTCAATGGAGGATTTGGTTGCACACGGTATGACCGTATGAAAATCTGCAGTATCTGATTCTCTCTCTGCTTGCTCCCTGCTTCCGAGGCAATTATCGTATTGTTTGACGAACTGAATAAGCGAGCTGTTCCGGGTGATATACTTGTTAAAAAATGAATGCATGCTCTCGCTCCTCTGTGTGCTTCTCATCCCTGCCCAGAAGTGGTGATCCAGATAGATAGGAACCCATATGTGACGGTCTTCGTACAGATCTGCATAATACACCCAAACACAGACTATAAATACACCCGAGGGAACATGCAATTTACACCTCTACTGCAGATTTTAAAAAGACATTACCTGAAAGCCACTTGTTGTCCGCAAGACTAAAATTCAGCAGAAAATCATTCCAATTCCTATCGAATGAGTCTTTGCTATGAGAGTTCCAAACAACTTCGCTCATTTCTTGTTCAATATCGACATGTCCCTTGTACCCGTTTAATTTGCTTGGAATCTTCTTCATGATGTGCCAAATACACCAACGGTGAACTGTTGTTGGCATACAAGCCTCTAAAGCCCTTTTCATTGATGCACACTGATCGGTGAGAAACCCTTTCGGAGCGTTTCCTCCCATGCATCGTAGCCAGCATTGAAATAACAATTTGAATGATTCAATTTCTTCGTTCTTCATCAAAGAGCATCCGAGAAGTGTTGACTGACCGTGGTGATTCACCCCGACAAAAGAACCACAGACCAAATTATTCCTGAAACAAATTACCATAGTCCAGAATGCAAAATCATTAGGTACAACCCAAAAAATGCTTCGTATACACCCAATGAAACAGCCAATATACACCTCTGCTGCGGATTCGTAAAAATAAATTAATTTGGCATCATAAACAGGGGCAGTTTGTTACCTGTTTGTATTGTAGGTGGTGTCGAATGAAATGACGTCTCCGAAATACTCAAAGGCAGCTCTGCTTCTTGCATCAACCCAAAAAGCCAGCTTAATCGATTGATCCTCCTCGAGTTCGAGCTCAAAAAAGAAATTCGGATTCTTCTCTTTCATTCTTAAGAAATATTTCTCGAATTCCTTTACATCTTCTTGTTCGGAAACATTCCGCACTTCCCTGGTAATGTAATTCCTCACGTCCTTTTCGATAAAATTTAACTCGCGGTGACCCCCGGCAGCCGCAACAAATGATTGGTAGGTTTTGCTTGGTCTGATACCGGCCTCCTCGTTATTCTCTATCGTACGACGGATGGACATGCTTAGTTCCCTGTGCTATTTGAGCATCTCTGCTTTGCTTGGACAGCAGGGGTGTGAATGATCCAGCACAACTTTTGAAATGATCCAAGCACCGACATCCTTCAATGTGTGTATATAAATTCTTGCAGGACAGTTTAAACCGGCTGTCGGATTGGTCTTCTCGGTCGGAGATATTTTAGATTTTTATTTTCCCTCTCTGCTACATGTAATCAGTTGATTCTTAATCTCGTTTCCCTTTCTATTTGTACACCGAACTCTTGTAGAGAAACCTGCAGCCTTGGCGTAGTTCCTGTAAAATTTTCCAGTATCTTCAAGGGTGGTAAAGGTCATTCCAACCTTCGGAACAAGCTCGTCATCAATAATCGAGAGAGGCTGCACAATACACCATGTCAGAAACTGTGAATACACCCATAGATATGATTCAAATACACCCAATCATATCTAATATGATACACCCGAACTGCTACAACTCAACTACAGAATGACCTTTAAAGCCATAAACTGTAAATACACAGGCTGCAGAATACACCATGTCAAAAACTAAAAACACACCCAATCATGTCTGATATAATACACCTGAACAACAACAACTCAATTAAAATAACAAAAAACCAGTAAAGTGTAAATACACCCACACTTCTAGCAAAAATACACCCAAAAAGGACCTGATCTACACCCGAGCGTCTGCTATAAATTCCAGATAATTAATCACAAATAATACATTGAGTCGACAGATTCATGTTAAAGTGTTAGTTTCAAAGTCAATGTTCAGCAATTTTTCAACTACACAATGCTATACAAATTACTGCAAGAAAATTCATACTAATCCTATGTAAATCAAACCTCAGGAACTTCGTTAGATTCAAATTCATAATCCACTTCGCCTGGATTCAGTTGACAATCTGAGGTTGAATGATCCATTATCTTCAAAACGAGTTCAAACTTTGATTTCAGAAAACAACAAATCAAAATAGAAAACGAAGCTCGAGTTGCACAGAGAGAGAAGAAAGTAACGTAAACGAAGAACATACCAGTGAGAAAAGGAGAGGAAAAGAACGATGGAGTAGAAGAAGGAGGGAAGAGGCGCAAGAAGAAGAACAACCAAATCTCAAAATAACGAAAATGAATCTTTTAAATTTGGTAATTAGATATACGCGGGATCTTATATAGCGCGTGTATACAACGTATGTGGAGAGGCGCGTTTTTTTGTTTTATTGCTTAATGAACTTGTAAAGCATACAAGCCCTAATGGCTTGTATGCAAAGCTTTTCCGTTTTAAAAAATATTTGCGGGAGGGGGAGAGGGGGGCTATGATCAGTCTCTGACCTCCCATTATCACAAAGAAGCTCTGCCAATGCATACAGCACAGTACAATTAAATAACTGAATAGAATAACACTCAGAATTATCAAGTAAGTGGTATATATAATTGGCAACAAATATATATTAACAATCCTAAGAAGATCAAACAAAAATATGTGTTTGAAAGTGCTAATGTACTAACAACTCAGCTACCAAAACATGTCCATAATATGCCTTAGAAGAACGTTGATGAATATGTTCATCTAGGTTTCAACAATGAGACAGATACTTCATTTACGGAAGAAGTAGTATCCCTTCTTTCACGATCGGTAGATACTTCATGTATCAAGAAACCAGGTTCCTTTGGTTGTGGCAGTGTGTTCTCATTGTTCAACATCTTAACAACCGATGTAATTGTTGGTCTATCATCCGGATGCCGTTGCAAACATAAAAGACCAATATGAATGCAACGAAACATTTCTGTTGGAATAATAAATGATGATGAATCCCTTAAACATTCATCAATCAATTCGTTTAAGTTGCCTTCATTCCACAACCGCCATGCCTGTAATAACACAATTGAATCAGTTGTTACTTACATCAACTTCATAATTATAATAACGGAATTTAAAATGGCTAATTAATTGACTTACATGTGCCATGAGATTATAAGTATTGCTAGAATAGGTAAGTCCTTTATTTTTCTTTCCACTTATAATCTCTAGCAGTAGTATACCAAAGCTAAATACATCCGATTTTGTAGAGAATAAGCCGTCAATAGCATATTCTGGAGCCATATAACCACTAAAAACAATAACAACATGATTAGTTTGATTTTCAATCATTGCATAATAGAGAAAATTATATAATCAAAGAACGTACTATGTTCCAACAATTCTATTCGTATTCCCTTCATCTTGATCTCCTCTGCGCAATCTTGCCATGCCAAAGTCTGAAATCTTTGCATTCATATTCTGGTCTAATAAAATATTACTTGCTTTAAGATCTCTGTGTATAATTCTTAATCTGGAATCTTGATGAAGGTAGAGAAGCCCTCGAGCAACTGCGCAAATGATGTCAAAGCGCTTGCTCCAATCCAAAAGTTTGCTTTGAGTTGGATCTGATATATGATTGTCCATCATTGATGTTAGTTCTTTGGTGAAAGATAACGGGACAGAACACTAGAAGGAACTATAAAATAAAGAAGTTTAGGTTTTGAAAAGAAATTAAATATATATGTGCACTAACCAAAAAGAAACAAGTCTAGACTATTGTTAGACATGTATTCATAAACTAGCATTTTCTCATCTCCTTCGATGCAACATCCAAGAACCCTGACAAGATTCCGATGTTGAAGTTTAGCACACAGTATTACTTCATTCTTAAATTCAATCATTCCTTGTGTAGAACTTCCTGAAAGTCGTTTAACTGCAATTTCTTGTCCAGTTGCAAGTGTACCCTGTATTTTCATAGTACAAGCAAGATTGGAAGCTAATTAATTTTTATAAAATTATTCATGCTTTATATTTTACAATGGTAAAAGCTTACATCTATTTTGGCTACACGTGAGTTAATAGTTGAGAATTATTAGATGATAATTTGGTTAAATATATCAATTCATTTAATAATTTTCGACTATCAAATTTATATTATAACAACTGCATATGAGTCTCTAATTTTTACTATTGGACGAGTTAGGACTCTAATAAATTTTTTTTTTTGTATTTACCTTGTATACTGGCCCATATCCTCCTTCTCCAATTTTATTGTCGATTGAGAAGTTATTAGTGGCCTTCACTATTGTATCGAGGTCGTAGATAGGAAGCTCTAAATCTTCTTGTGTTCTTTCCTCTTTATTTTCTTCTGGCATGGTTTTCTCTATATAAAAGAAAATCATCATCAAGGATAATCAAGATTATGTGAGCTCTACGTTATTCAAAATGTTCAACTAGGTATATGGATATGATAGATTGTATATATTAATTAATTAAACAAATATATTAAAAAGAAAACAAATTAAAGAAAAGCTTACCTTGACGTTTTTTTCGGATTCTATAATAAACGAAGAAGATTAGAAGTAGCGCACAGAGTACTATTGGAAGTGTGATAGAAAGTGCTAAGACGATAGTCTTCTTTTTGGAATCTGCATTAAACATGAAAATATTTGATAAAAAAAAATTAGTCCAAAAAAATCAAAATTTATTTTATTTAATATTTATTAATTATTATAATAATTAATAAGTATTAAATAAAATAAGTTCTAACTATTTTTTTTTTCTAGTATTACTGTTATTTATGATACAAACTTGTAAAATAATCTTTAGTTTAATGAGGGATGTGTTATTTACCGTTATGTGCGAAACACACAATTATTGGAGAGATATCTTTTTATTAGTGTATAATTTCAGACTTTATAAAACTAATTAATCAATATTTTAAAATTGACAAAATGACTTCAAAAGAACAAGCAAATGACAAAATTTCTAAAATATATGATATTTTCTAAAACAATTATATTATGTATAAAACAAAAATCAATTATTAGTATTAAATATATAATAAAATACAAAATATACGTTAAAAATATAAAAAATTATAATATTAAATATATTATAATCGATTTTTGTATGCACATAATATTTTTATTATTCAAATAGTTTAATTATATAGAGAAATAATGTTAAAAAGTTATTAGAATTTATTATTTTTAGTTAATAATTAGTCAATAATATTTAAAAATATAGACTAAAATATATTATTAGATTATTAGAGTATAGAAATTAAACTAATGACTAAAAATACAGACAAAAAATATTAAATTCTACTTGCCTTTCAATTTTTTTCAATTATATAAAGAAGTTGCTATTAAACAGTTGTCTTGAATTTATTTATAATTGAAATATTTTTAGAGAATCGTAGTTCTTTTAATCTTTTCGATTCTTTTTGTTAATTTCAAAATCTTTAAGATCTATTTTAATGGCTAACTCTTTTCTTATAAAATATTTGTATATTCTCACATGAAGTAGAATAATGTTACTGCAGGATAAATATTATGATTTGACTAAAACGAAAATAACATTTTAGTTCAATCAAACTCTTTCATATTTGTTTTAGTTAGTATCTAACTCTTCTCTTAATTACTTATTAATATTCTCGCATAAAGTAAAATAATATTATTTCAGAATAAAATATTATGATTTGACAAAAAAAAGAGGTACCATTTTACTTTCAAGTTTAACAAATTAAAAAAAACACTCGAAATGTCAGTTTTTATTGATTTATCATACCTATACTCTATTACATAATGCTACATTAAAATATTTTTGAATATAATAAAAAATCAATTTAAAATGATCTTATTTTATATTTTTTAATTATTAAACTTGTAGTGGAAGAATGTATTTTTTATGTGATTAAAATCTATATATGCATCACAAGTGAGTTCGGACGAGCAACATAAGATAAGATATTGAGAGGATTTAGAGATTTAAATGGCCATATTAAAAGAAAAGTGACTAGGTATAAAAGTATTCACGGAGGCCATGGTTTTGGGGTGGTCCATACCGAAGATAAAATTATTTTGGACTTTTCTTCAACTTTTGACATTCTCATCGCAAATACATGTTTAAAAAAAAAAGAGACGAAGATCTTATAACTTATAAGAGTAGCACGACAATCTCTCAAATCGACTTCTTCTTGTATGTTGAGGAGAGTCGACCAAAAATTTTGTATTAATTGTAAAATTATTCCGGGAGAGAGTTTAACAACACAACATAGGATGATCGTTATGGATTTTCGTATTGAACAAAAGTTGAAGAAAATACATCATACGAATAACCCAAGGACGAGGTGGTGGCAGATGAAAGGTGAGAAACAAAGAAGCTTCCTAAGATGGGTAGGAGAAGAGACAAAGTGGGATGCGAATGAAAGTGCGGAAGAGATGTGAAGAGAGATGGTGGAAGTTATTAGAAGAATAGCAAAAGAAAGTTTTGGTGAATCTAAAGGGATAGGACCAAAAGACAATGAGTTCTGGTGGTGGAGTGCAAGTGTACAAGAAAAGATAAAGGCAAAAAGGAAATGCTTTAAAGAGTGGTCTTTGTGTTGCAATGCAGATAATTGGAGAAAATATAAAGCGGCTAAGAAAGAGACAAAAGTGGCTGTAAGTTAAGTAAGAACAAGAGCATATGAAGGTCTCTACCAGTCTTTAGGCACGAAGGAAGGAGAAAAAGGTATATATAGAATCGCAAAGAGCCGTGAAAGAAGAATGAAAGATTTGGATTAGGTTAAGTGCATAAAGGATAAAGACGGAGAGATTTTGACTCAAGAGGAGAAGATCAATGAAAGGTGGAAGAGTTACTTCTACGAGTTATTTAATGAAGGATAAAAGACTCTTCTGAGCCTTGGTCGGTTATGCACGAGGGAATAAGACCAAAACTTCGACTACTATCGAAAGATTTGAGACTGAGGTAAAAGATACTCTAAAGCGGATGGAACATGGCAAGGCAATAGGAGCCGATAATATCCGATTGAAGTTTGAAAGGGCCTTATAGGGAAAGGCATCAGTTAGTTAACCAAGCTTTTTAATGAGATTTTAAGATCAAAGAAGATGCTAGATACTTGGAAAAAGAGCACCTTAGTACCTATCTACAAGAATAAGGGGATATAAAAAATTGTGAAAACTATAGAAGGATCAAACTCATGAGCCATATATACCTTGAAGTAATGGAAAAGGGTGATAGAATGGAGGCTGAGACAAGGGACACAAGTAATAGAGAACTAATTAGTTTTATGTCAGACAGATCCACCATTGAAGCAATATACTTGTTAAGAAGGATGATGAAAATGTATCATAGTAATAAAAATGATCTACATATGGTGTTTATTGATTTGAAAAAAAAAACGTACGATAGGGTGCCAATGAAAGTCTTATGGAAGGTTTTGGAAAGGAAGAGCATAAGGATTATATTCGTGCAACTAAAAACACATATGATGGAGCTACAACTAGTGTGAAGACTCAAGATGGTGTGACAGAGAAATTTTTTATTGGTATAGGATTATACTAGGAATCATCCTTAAGTTCATATATTTTCACATTAGTCTTGGAAGTACTCACAAAGCATATCCAAGAGCCTGTGGCATGATGCATATTTTTTGCCGATGATATCATCCTTATAGGAGAGTCAAGGGAAGACCTAAGTAAGAAGTTGAATTTATAGAGAGAAGCTCTAGAAGTGTAAATTCTGCGTATAAGTCATAGCAAGATGGAATATATAGAATGTAAGTTCGGCCGCCGAAGGGAAAACCCTAATGTAGAGGTGAAGATTAGAGAAAACATCATACGAAAAGTTAAAAGTTTTAAGTATCTTGGGTGCATCATACAAGATAATAGAGAGACTGAACAAGATGTAAATCATAGGATCCAAGTAGGTTGGTCAAAATGGCGAAGTGCGTCTGGTTTTATATGTGACAAAAAAGTGTCTTTAAAATTTAAAAGTAAATTCTATCGCACTGCTATCAGACTGACTATGCTTTATAGTACAGAGTGTTAAGCGGCTAAAGGGGAGCATGAACATAAGTTAAGTGTGGCAGAGATGAAGATATTGAGATGGATGAGTAGTCATACGCGATTGGATAGAATAAGGAACAAAGATATAAGAGAGAGAGTTGGAGTAGCACCTATTGTGGAAAAGATGGTAGAATCGTGTCTCAAGTAGTTTAGACATGTAAGAAGAAGATTGATAGAGCATCCAGTCAAGAGGGTGGATGAGATGAAAGATAGATAAGGGGTGAAAGATAGAGAAGATCTAAGAAGACCATCAATGAGGCGGTTAAACAAGATCTACATATAAACGTTCTTTCTGTAAACATGATACATGATAGAGTTCAATGACGTTGTTTGATTAATATAGCCGAACCCACCTAGTGGGACAAGACTTTGTTGTTGTTGTTGTATTACTTATATAATTAAATAATATTAAATATAATTATAAATATTAAATAAAGAAAATTATAAATATTAAAATAAATAAAATAACTTGTAGATTATTTACTCCCAAGGTTCCCGATCTACTTTATACTATCAGCATAATTTTTTCTTGAAAAAAAAAAAAAACAAGATCTATTTTAGATACCGCTTAATTTAATAACAATAGGTAGAGTAAAAGAGTGATGTATACCTGTATGAGCCATTCTCACATACAATTCCTGTCCTCCGTCAGAAACTCTGAGATCAAAAAGATCACCATACCAAATAACACAGCCACTACCACCACTCGCATTTAACGTCGTATAAGCCGTACAAGAGCAATTCCCCATGCATTTGGCTTCACAATCCTCAAGCTTCATATTTCTATCAACCCAAGAATGCGTAGTATCCGGCAATTTCAACCCAGAAATCTTCCGAAACCCATCTTTACCTTTCACCTTACAACTCCACGGCTCACTCCGCACGCAACCCTGTGTGTAATCGAGTGTATCCCAACCCTGTTGCGATTTGGGTTCAAATCCTTCCAAACAGTCACAATTCGGTGAGTGATTCGAAATGCAATACCCGAATGGGCCGCAAGTATTGTAATAATCGCAAGAATCTCCGGGCACTGTTTGGAAGGCCTTCCATTTGTTTTCTTCTTGAACCCATACGATTCGTTGACGAGCGTTTAGGGTTTGGTTTACAAGAGTGATTGTAATCATGGAAGTGCCTTGTATGAGAGTGTATGAGTAGTAGACCTCACTTGTGGTGTTGACCATGTTTTGAATAACGAGTTGAGTGCCTCTCCATAAGGGTGCTCCACTGAATCCAAGCCCCACCCAAGGTCCACTCCTGTGGTACTTCTCTGACCCTTTCCACAGCACCTGAGTTGCAACCATAACTTTCATTTAGTCAGACGAATTTAGATCTCTCTAGCCACCAAGTTAGTAAAATGGTAAAGCCGTAACTTTCATGAAATGTATATTCTATATAATCTTAATTGAAAAGCGATTAATTTTTTTTTTTTTTACTATTTTACCAAATTTTTCGTGTTAGAATTAGGGAATAAAACAAAAAGTAAAAACTTATGTGCAGTCAAATTCATATGAAATTGAAAGCTATGAACTATTAAATAATTTAAATAATTTGACTAAATTTTCATCTAACAACTCTTAATTATCAATTTTATGTGAATTTGATTGTAGCTGAGTTTTTACTTAAAATATAAGTATAGTTTTAGAACATTTTTGTTGTGTAATAGGTGCTTTACGAGGAAGTAATATGAGAATGTATAAAAAATTAATTTTTAATTAATTAATATTAGTCAATTTTTTTTAATTTATAATTTAATATTTAAAATGTGATTCTATTATTTAGATTTTAATAAAATTTAATATAAATAAAATATTAACTAGAAATAGTTGGGCTCCCTAATATTACTCTTTTAATAATTAAGTCTAAGTTAGTTTAATAACTCGTTAGTCCAAAACTATTTCAACAAAAAAACCATTCACACTATGTAAGCATGAATCATGTATGCATTTTCTAATTTCTATAACTACTTCCTCGTTCCATCCTGGTTTGGTGTTACAGATAGGTTCATTAATGGTGTTTAGAAGATCCTTTAATTATTGAGTATGGACAAATTAAAATAAAAAAAAAATTGTGTGTTGACCTTCAAAATATATTTATATGTTTTTCTTCAAAATTTATGTGTTTATGGTAAACATATTTCTGCATTTAATTGATTTTTTTTTGTATTTCACCAAGAAAAAAGAAAAATTACCAAAAAATTGATAAAAAAAAAATTTATTACATCACCTTAGTCTAGTATATTATTCTCCCTAAATTATTCTTTCCTACACATTTTTCACATAATCATCATATTTTGGAGTGAGATCATATGAAGTGTATTTTCCTTAATTATTATAGTTACAGTTTACCTTAAAAAAATGTTTTTTAGTAAAAAATATTGTGTTTATTTTTGTTACTTAAGCCTTTTTTCCTTTTTTTATTTTTTAATAAATTAAAAAAAACACATACAAAAGAGAAGGTGAAAGTGAAGAAAGAGAAGGACAGTTAAGAGAAAGAAACAAAAATACAAAAGAAGAATGATGAGATTGATGAGATGTAAAGGAAGGAGGAGAAAAAAGAAAATAAAAAAAGAGCAGAGAAGATGGTGAAGACTACGAAAAATTTGAGTAAAGAGAAAAATATGATTAAAGATATTTAATTGGAGTTGGTTTATAAATATTTTTGAGAGTAATGTGATAAATAAATTTTAAGGATTTACTTTTTGGATAGATTAATCTCTAAAAAAAAAAATAAAGTCTTTTAAAATAATAGATGTGGGTACTACAAGAAACACTATTAAAATTGACAGCTAAATTGACGATAAAGTTGTCGATAATATTAAAAATTTACGGTAAAATCGACAGCGAAAGCTGTCGCTTTTAAATGTGTTGATTTTTCAAATATCTAATAAAATCGATAACTTGCCATATTGTCGATAAATTTTCAATAAAATTGACAATTACTTTGTCGATAATATGAATTTAAGATTTTTACATGTTTAATAAAAGCGATATTTTAACTTTTGATAATATTATTTAAAATCGACGACATATTTGTCAATATTTAATTTATTAAAATTGACACATTAGTTGTCGATTTAATTATTGAAGTACCGACAAGGTCTTCGTCTATATTAGATTAAAAAAAGGACAACATTGCCATCTTTTTTTGTCTATAATTAAAAAAGCAACCACGTTGCCGTCGATTTTAATAGCTATAATTTTTTTATTATTATTTTTATTTAAAAATAATAGACAATTAATACAAATAAAATTTAAAAAAAAATAAAATTTATGCTAAATATTATTAGATAATGAGACAAATAAAATTTTAAATATAAAAATAAAATTCATACTAAATATTAGATAAAGAATTTTTAAATTTATTAAGATAATATATAATTCTCTAATATAAAGATTCAAGATATGATAAATAATTAAATTTCATTTTATATTGATCTAAATAGCAATCCACTAATAATATAAAATATTTAAAGAAAAGTTATTCTCGTCGACTACTTAGTTGACAATGTGATGATAATTTTAATATCACTAAAATAATGGATGCATGACATGGCTATCAATTTTAATATTTATTTTTAATTATTTTTTAAAAAATATCGACAAAAAAATTGGTCGTCAATTGTTTGCGTCAAAAAATATAATATTCTTTGTAGCGATATTACCTTTAAATTAGTCCCTATAATTAGGATAAAAAAATCTTAATTTAAACTTATTTGTCTACGTTTTTTATTTTAAAAGACTTTGTTAGTATTTTTTTTTAAAATTAATCTGTTTAAAAACTAAATTTTTAAGAATTTATTTGTCATTTTACTATTTTTTTTGTCATCCATTATTTTGTATTTTCAAATTGAAGCCAACACGATTTATTAATAAATTATTATTTATAGTATTAACTTTAATTTTTTAATAAATAAAAGGGTTGACTAATAATAAAAAAGGAGAGACATGACATACAATTTATTTATTTAGAAAATAAAGTTCTTGCCACCATGATTAAACTTGCATATTATTTTACATTCTTATCGTAAATAAAATAAAAATCCATAAATGATTTCTCATCATCAATAAGTTAGTTAAAACAAGTGTGTTGGCTACAGAATGGCTAAAAAATATTAACTAGTCACTTAAACTTTATCTTTTGTTTCTATGTAAAATATACTACTTTATATATAGTACATCACTCAAAATTTCTTGATAAATATGGATGTAATAGTTACAGTATTATTGAAAATAGCATATACTTAAAATTTTAGTTAAAAAAAATATTTATATATAAAAAAATGACTATATAAATATATAATAATTAATAGTTAAGACTTAGTAAACTATTTGATATAATTAATTAGATAAAAATTTACATACAATTATCTTTAATTTAATAATAAAAAATTATTAAATAATAATTTTAGTCAAATTTATTAAATTATTTAATAATTTTTAAATATCAACTTTATATAAAATAATTTCACGGAGTAGTGATTTTAAAGAAAATGAAAGTAACTGGACATAGCAAATTAAAGTACCAATTCAGGGTCGCTAGTAAGCTCCATGGCCCAAGAAAGGTTCCCAGTGGATGGATCGTCCCAGTTCTTCCAAGCGGTAAGCTTCCTTTCCAGACCACTTTTCAAGTCATATCCAAGCTTCATTCCTGGTAACAACGTATCACATGGATAATCAAAACTCTGCCATAACAACCTCTCTTCATCATCATTATCATCTCTAACTACTAAATTTCCACTGTCCAAGAGCTGCGCAACCGGATTCTTCGACGCCTTCGTCGTCGAGTTTGCTGACCAAACCACCCTCTGATTCTTTGCTAAAAGAACAAGATTCCCCTCTTTGCTTATGCGAAGTACGCCGGACTTGTCTTTGATTGGATCGTCGCGGTTTGCGACCCAAACAATTCTTCTAACTGAAATCTTCTTGTACCATATTCCTACGTAACGGTTTGTGGAACTGCCTGGGTTGAAGAAACTCAGCTCAAAGGTTCCACTCTTGGAAGTTATCGTGCTACCATCATCATGAAGTGGTTCAGATTGTGTTATGGTATCGTTTGCTGAAGAAATTTGATGGTAGAACAAGAACGAAATAGTGAAAAGAAGGATGGGTAGAATTGTCATTCTCTTTCACTTAATTAATGGCTTCTCACAGTTACAACAACTGACAGTTTTATTTTTATGCCTATTATAAGTAGGATTAGGGATGTTTGGAGTAGACATGTTGAATCATATTCAAAGCTTGACTTTGACTTTTTTATTTTTTTTTTATTTTCTTGTTCAATCGATATTGCCATTTAATATGTATTACATTGAATGTATTTCATATAACTCATTTGACAATGATAGAAAAGAAACTAATAAATAAAATGTGTATTAACTTTATGAAATAAATATTATGCACAATTATTTTTTTCACATTATTGAAGACTTTTGAGAAGCTGAAAGCATAAACCAAGGAAATTTATATAGTTTAGAAGAACTGAAGAGGACGTAACTGAGTGCTGATTTAAGAAATATGTTAAGCCACAATAATATACAGCCAAGACACCGTTATTCTAGATAAAAATTAAAGTATTTCACGATGGAGAATAAAAAATAGTTTACGGCCTATCCACGGTCATTTAGTATCAAAATCTAAGCTTAATAACGTGAGGCGACCGGCATCCAAAGTAAAAGGAACACATTATTGTTTTTCATCATAGCAGCCACATATTATATTCATGACAGTGTCGAAAATCGGAGGCTATAGCATATTATCTCTAACAATTTCATGAATGCGTGATGGTCCATTGGCCAACGACTACTAGCAATTATTCAACAATAATAATTTACGCGGCTGAGTTTATTAAAAAACATAAAAACATATAAAAAATGATACAAACATTAAAAAAAATTAGACTTTAATATTGTTCTGAAAATTATCTACAATTGTTGTAATTTGAGTCTAAACATAAGGTCTAAGCTTCTTTTAATGCGGGTTCTTTCTTGAGGAGGCAAAATCGTCCGAGTTCTTTGAGTGAGAATGGATAGTGATATCTTTAAAAGATTTCAATACTTAATTTAGCAAAAATTTTAGACAGATTTAATGAATTAGATTTGAGAAATACCTGTGTATGATGGAATATTTATACAGTTGGGGTGAGAGCTTGATCATCACTCTATAACTCCTCCACTTATAGTGGTGAGTAGTTACTTCCTATTGCTTAGGGAATTGGAGCTATTATCCCACATTTAAAACAAGGGACGAGATTATAGGCATACACGTTGTTGGTGTAGTTGGGAGCCGTTTCTCGTCGCTAAGTCGGGTCGGATAACTTAAAAAGAATCTTTTAGACCTCTTTTTATAGACTGAGCTTAATCATTTTGGGTCTGACTTTAATTGTGGGATAGGGTATGAACAGTATCCCTTACTCGAGATTGAGTTTATGCAAGTCGGGCTCTAGCAAGCAGATAGGTAAGTCGTGTTGTGGGCATTTGAATCTTAGACGTGCATTGTTTTTGCTTCCACTAGCTCGGCTTTCTTAACGTGATTTAATTGAAAAAGTTGATACTCTCGATGTGATTTTAATTAATGTGACGTTTTATTTTTGTAAATATTCGCATGCCTTTTTAGTTTCTTGGTAACTGTACAACTTTTTTAAAACATGCTGATTTTACTTCTTTGCCCCTAATCATAACTATAAGTTTGTCTCTTCTTTTCTTTCATTTTCTTCACACAAATTTTTGCACAAAAATTCTTCTCATTTCGCTAAAACTGCTCCCCTTCAAAGTTTCTTTCTTTTTCTTTTGTCAGAGAGACTTCATTTACACCACCTCGCTTTTCATGATGCTCTTTTGCTTCCAAGAACTTCTTTTCATTACAAATTTGGTGCTTCCAAAACTTTCTGGGTGCTCTTTCTTGCTACTCCCATTCCTAGGTTGGCGCTTTTCTTTCGTTCTTCTTCTTTAGGCATTAGCTTGTTGTCTTGCTCTCTATGATTTTCTTGCATCTGTAGAAGCTTTATTGTGTAGTTTTATTACTTGTCCGTGAATTCCTGAATGCTTTTATGTAAATGTTGATAACACTATGTGACTCCCTAAAAACATTGGTTGAAAGTGCTTTGTATTTGGTGTTTGATTAGACTTTATTATGGTAGATGGTTGATGGTTTGCCACTACTCATGATCTTTTGGGGCTTTTCTTGCTCTTGAGTGGCACTATTGTCGCCTCTAATAATAGTGCCACTAAACATTTCTGGATTTAAGCCTTTTCTAATCTGTACTATTGTTAGAAATGGCAAGAGTTGCTCTGATTATTCATCATTGAAGATGGCCCAACCTATTTGATTTTTAACTAACCTTTGAATTTTATATGTATAGTTACTTTTCTTTCTGTAGGTATACACCCATATGTCTCGATCTATAATTCAAATAATGCCTATGGTTCCTACTGACTTAGATTGGGTAGATAGCATAGTATTAGCAGCTGTGTCGGTGATGGATAAGAAAACCTTAGAAAACTTCCGCCTTAAGTACCCTATCTGTAAGAAACAAGAAGATAAAGAAAATTACATTTTAGTGAAGAATTTGTTATGCTTGACTTAAGAAGTCAAAACCACATCTTCTTTTCATGTATGAATGCCTTTTTCTTAAACTAGGCATGAGAATTCCTTTTACTGACTTCGAACAAGGTGTATTGTTGTCTTTCCGGGTTGCCCCTATTTAATTACATCCGAATTCTTGGGGCTTTATGAAAATCTACTAATTAGATAGCCGTGTGCTTGACCTTCTCCTGACTCTTTAAATTTTCTTTATTTATTTGATGTGTGAGCATCTTATACCCTTTTTCTTATTTTTTTTCAAGTTGTTTTTAGTTATATTATATTTAGTTTACTTTATTTAAGTGCAAATATCATCTTTGGATGCTAATTTGAGTTGTTTTAGTGTTTTTATGGTTTCAGGTGAAAATCAGAACAGTTTGATAGAGTTTGGAGCTAAAAATAGAAAAGCTGGCAGCCCTCTTCTCCCTCCCCCCCCCCCCCACAGGGAGCTAAATGCCCAGCCAGCGTTTAGCGCCAGCAGCGTATACGAAGTTGCTCCCCTTAGGGCGTTAAACACCCAATATGGCGTTTAACGCCAGCAAGCTGAATTCAAAGTTGAAGGCCCACTCTTGGAGCATCTCTAGTAGCTTTAGCATTTAGTATTAGTTATATTTTATTTTTTCTTTGTAATTTTTATTTATAAATCATATCTTTTAGTCTTAGGGTTTATTATTTTATTTTATTTCCAAATCAAATTAGGTTAGATATAAAAGGGAAAAAGATCCTCCCTTAAGGGGGTTCGAACATTATTCTCTCCTCCGCACTTTTTGGAACCCTATTTTCTCTGTAAGTTATGAGCAACTAAACTTCTTGGTTAATGTTAGGAGCTCTGTTTATTTCTATGGATTAAGATTATTATTCTTCTATTTTAATTAATGTACTGATTTAGTTTCAAGAATTATTTTCGTTCTTAATCTTATGAATTTGGGTGGAACGAGAGTATGACCCTTATTCTACTTGAGTTCTTGTGATTCTGGAGAGAGATATCTCGCTTGAACAACAGCTTGAAAATAAATTCCTCCTAAATTGCTAATTACATGAACTAATTGGGATATGTGACATATAATCCTGTCAGCTTTGGGTAATTAGGGTTTTTGTGACCATAAACTAGTTTTTGATCTTTCCTCTAATTCGAATTAAGTGACCACGAGAGTGGCGGTTAATGAAAGTTAGAGGAGGCTAAATCACTAAGAGATTAGGATTTGGACATTTACAGTTTGCCATAGAATGAATCATACATTGTTAAAATAGTTGGTAATAACTTTTAATCTGGAAAGATAAACATCTCTAAAGCCTTAACTGTTTTCTCTTACTGTTTTCACACGAAACCCTTTATTGCTTTCTTTACTCTTCTGTTATTGTTTTATATGCTTTCAACCATCAAAACCTCTTTTTGATTTGCCTAACTAAGCCAGTTGGACAATCATTGTTGCTCAGTCCGACAATCCTCGTGGGATCGACCCTCACTCACCTGAGGTATTACTTGGATGACCCAGTGCACTTGCCGGTTAAGCTATGCGAAATTTTAATTCGCGCACCAAGTTTTTGGCACCGTTGCCAGAGATTGTTTGTGATTGACAACTATTAGTTGTCTCGTTGCTTAGATTAGGTATTTTTTTAGTTTGTTTATTTAATTTTTCTTTTAAATTTTTTATTTTGGCTTTATTTATTTTCTCTTAATTTTTTATTTTAAGTTTGGTGTCCCGTTAGTATTTTTTCTTTCTTTTTAATTTCAAAATTCTTAGAGTCTTTCTCTTTTTAGTTTTCGAAAATTTTTAGGTTATTTTCTCACTTTTATTTTTGAAACTTTAGTTTAATTGCTTGCTTTAATTTATTTTATTTCTTAATTTTTTAGATATCTCACTGGGAGCTCTCTATACTTTGACATAGAGACTCCCACTTTTCTTTGTATCTTGTTTGTTTATGAGTAGAAACCGGGATAAAGAACCCCTTCTTGAGTTTGATTCTGAACCTGAGAGGACCTTGAGGCGGCGTTTACAACAAGCTAGAACTTACAAAGTCGAAGAGAACCTCGGGAAAACTTTTGAGAAGGAAGCTATGGATGCTAATGGTGGGAACCTGAATGTTAATGAGCATGCAAGGAGGACGCTTAGCTCATACACTGCACCCGCGCTTGACTTCTATGGGCGCAATATAGCTGTACCTACCTTTGATGCCAATAACTTTTAGCTTAAGCCTCAATTGATCACTCTAGTGCAGTAGAACTGTCAGTTTCATGGACTCCCGCATGAAGATTCAAGTTTATTCATCTCTAACTTTCTGCAAATCTGTGACACTGTAAAGACGAATGAAGTGAATCATGAGGTCTACAAGCTCATGCTCTTCCCATTTGCTATGAGAGACAAAGATGAACCCTTCCTTTTCAAGAGATGCTTGGATGGGATGATCAAACGTTGTGTCTCAGATGAGGAAGCACAGCAGATCCTCTGGCATTGTCACAGTTTTGAGTATGGAGGCCACTTTAGGGGCGAAAGAACAGCCACCAAGGTGCTTCAGAGTGGGTTCTAATGGCCGACCCTCTTCAGAGACTCAAGGGAGTTTGTAAGAAACTGTGACAAATGCCAAAGATCTGGGAATCTTCCTCACAATCATGAAATACAACAAAGAATTCTAGAGATTGAGTTGTTTGACCTATGAGGGATTGATTTCATGGGACCATTCCCACCCTCAAACTCAAAAACATACATCTTGGTGGCAGTGGACTATGTGTCCAAATGGGTGGAAGCAATAACATCATCCACTAACAATACTAGAGTCATGCTAAACTTCTTGCAAAGGTACATCTTCAACAGGTTCAGTGTCCTAAGGACACTGATTAGTGATGAGGGCAGCCACTTCTGCAATAAATAGTTGGACTCACTTCTGTAAATATATGGAATCCGTTATAAAGTGGCAATCCCCTATCACCCACATACAAGTGGACAGAATGAGGTTTCAAACAGGGAACTCAAGAGGATCTTAGAGAAGATAGTGAGCACCTCAAGAAAGGACTGGACAAGGAGACTTGATGATGCTCTCTAGCCATACAAGATAGCTTTGAAGACCTCTATTGGAATGTCTCCATACCAGTTAGTCTATGATAAGGCTTGTTATTTGCTAGTGGAGTTGGAGCACAAAGCATATTGGGCAGCAAAGTTCTTGAATTTCGATGCCAAGGTTGCAGGAGAGAAAATGCTACTCCAGCTAAATGAGCTTGATGAGTTCAAACACTTTGCCTATGAGAATGTCAAGCTCTACAAGGAAAGGGCCAAAAAGTGGCATGATAGAAAGATAGCTTCAAGAGTATTTGAGCCTAGACAGAAGGTTTTGCTATTCAATTCTCGGCTCAAGCTCTTTCTTGGGAAGCTTAAGTCTAGATGGTCTGGACCCTTTCTGGCCACTGGAGTGTCACCCTATGGTCATGTGGAACTTCAAGATAGGAATTTAGACAGCAAATTCATAGTCAATGGCCAGCGAGTAAAACATTATCTTGGAGATGAGATTGATCATCAGAGATCCACTCATTTGCTGACATGGCAGATGTGACCGTCAAACTAGTGATGGTAAAGAAGCACTTGTTGGGAGGCAACCCAACCATAAGTAACCTGTAGTTTGTTTCAGTTTTATTTCAGTTTTATTTTAGTTTGATTTTATATCATTTTATTTTTCATTTTCATAGTTTTCCTAGGTTTTCTAATGTTTGTGATCATGTACAACACTTAGAACAGGGACAGAAAGATTCAGACAAAAGAATAGAATACCCTGGAGAAAACATGCTGGGGGTGCTAAATGCCAGGGAGGGCGTTTAGCGCCATGAGTGGAGCATGGCATGTGTGTTTAATGCCCAATTTGGGCGTTTTCAAGGTTTTAGCCCTTCCTTGGAGCGCTAAACATCAGCCCTGGCGTTTAGCACCAAGGGTGCTCATCCCAATTTAAAAAAAAAAATATGTCCCCTGTTGGCGTTAAACGCCAGAACCAGCGTTTAACACCCAGGGGGAAGGTTTCGAGAATGAAGCACGATTTTGGCCATTGGATAAACCCCAACTCCCAACCACTTTATCCATTCAAACTTACCCATTCTCTCTCTCCTCCTTACCCACTTTTCCATCCATATTCATCCATTCCATCACCCATCACTTCCCTTAATTCTCTCAACTCACCTCTCATTCTACCCAATCCACTCACATCTATCCCATCAATATCTCCTTCCAACTACCCAAAATTCAAATTCAATTTCCCCTACCCATTCACGTAACCGAACCCTTCCCTTTTCCCACCTATAAATACCCCACTCCTCTTCAACTTTCACAACACCTCAAACTACTCTCTCCTTCTTACTTACCCTTCACCATACACACTTTTCTTTTTTCTTTTTTCCTTAGCCAAGGCCGAAGCCCCCCTTCTCCATTCTCCTTTATCTCTTTTATTTCTCTTTTATTTTCCTTTTCTTATTTTTTTCTTACTTTGCTCGAAAATGAGCAAACATTTTAAGTTTGGTGTTGGGCGCTCCGCTTTTGTTCTTCAATTTTTCTCAGAGACTCCATGGCACCCAAGACCAGAGAATCATCCTCAAGGAAAAGGAAAGAGAATGCCCCCACCTCTGATCCATGGGACTTCACCCGGTTCTCATCTAAGACACATGAGGAGAATTTTTATGAGGTGGTGCACAAGAAAAAGGTGATTCCCGAGGTCCACTTCGATTTGAAGCCAGATGAGGTCCCGGAGATTCAGTACCAGATTTTGAGACTGGGTTGGGAAGTTATGGCCAACCCTATAACTAATATTGGAGCATTGATGGTGCTGGAGTTCTACGCCAATGCTTGTGTTACATACAAGCATGTCAGAGGCGTGAACCTAGAGCATAATGGAGGAATGATGCCAAAGGCCGGGCATACCTGGTGAGAAGGTATGATCTGAAGCCAGTTGCTAGCGGATGACTGGAGTTTATTCAACACTCCATCCTCCCCACTAGTAACCGGTCTGAGGTTACTGTGAGGCGAGTTGTGATGATTCACTGTATTATGCTTGACAATGAGGTGAAAGTTCATTGACAAACTCCGATTTGACGGTTTATCTTGTATTGATTTTAGGGGATTTTATAACCTTTTACCCTCATTTATCCATTGAAATAGCATGGTTTTGTGATTGTCTCCTTATTTGTGCTTAGATGTGAAAACATGCTTTTAGACCCTTAATTTGATGGTTTTAATCTCCCTTGATTCCACTAGATGCCTTGATATGTTTGTTAGTGACTTCAGATTGAAAAGGCTAGGAATGGATCAAAGGAGTGAAGAGGGAAAGCATGCAAAGTGGAGAAATCATGAAAAGTCAAAGAAGTTGAACTCGCCCATGGACGCGCGCGCACACCTGGCGCTTGCGCGCACCTGCGAATCACTCCATGGACGCGTACGCGTGCTGTGCGCGTACGCGTCGGTGTTGGTTTATGATTTTTTAATGAAAACGTGGCCAACGAATTCTGAAGGGTTGTGGGGCCCAATCCCAACCAACTTTGGCGCCAAAGATGCTATTTAAAGCCAAGGATTGAAGAGAAAGGGGGATTCCAACTCATTCCATTCATTTTACACACACATTAGGATTAGTTTAGAAGTAGTTTCTAGAGAGAGAAGCTCTCACTTCTCTCTAGAATTAGGATTAAGATTAGGTTTAGTTCTTAGATCTAGGTTTTAATCTTTGATTTCTTCCACCTCTATCTCTCAATTCTTTGTAGTTACATTCATCTTCCTCTATTCTTTTATTGTAATTTCCTTTATGTTGTTCTTATACTTTGTTGTAGATTTACTTTTGTTCCTCCTATTCTCTTTCAATTCAATTAGAGGTAATTCATAATAATTGTGTTCATTTGATTTGTTGTTGTTTAATCCCTTGCAATTGAGAAGTGTAGATTTACTTCTCTTGCAATTTTACTATGCTTTCCTTTTATGCCTTCCAAGTGTTTGATGAAATGCTTGGTTGGATTTTAGAGTAGAATTTTATACTCTTGGCTTGGAAAGGTAACTTAGGACCTCTTGAGTTACTAATGTCCAAATGATTGATGATTGGGAGCCATTGACTCTAGTTCTCACTAATTGAATTAGTGGAGAGTTAGGACTTATGAACTAGGATTGATGTAGCTCATTTGACTTTCCTTTACTACTAGTTAGAGGATGACTTAATGAGATTAATCCTTGCCAATTCTCATATTGTGGTTAGTGATTAGGATAGAGAACCTTGACCACCAACCCTTGCCAAGACCTTTTTAGGCCTTAGTTTACTTTCTTGCCATTTATCTTTCATGCCTCTTATCAAAACCCCAAAATAACTCACAACCAATAACAAGACACTTTATTGTAATTCCTAGGGAGAACGACCCGAGGTTTGAATACTTCGGTTTATAAATTTTAGGGGTTTGTTTTAGTGACAAACAACTTTTTGTATGAAAGGATTATTGTTCGGTTTAGAAACTATACTTTACAACGAGATTTTATTTGTGAAATTCTAAACCATCAAAAATCCAATCATCAAAATGGCGCCGTTGCCGGGGAATTGCAGTGGTGTTATGTTATTGGTTATTGTATATATGTGAATAGTGTAAATTTCTTGCTCTTTGCTTTATTTGCTAGTTGTAGAATTTTATTTCTCTTGTTTTCTATTATCTTTTGATTTTTGTTTTCTCTTTCCACTATGAATTCTCATATTGGCTATGAGTGTAGTTACAACTATGTTGTAGGAAGTGGAGACTACAATGAAGAAATGTATCAAGGATGGGATAATCAAAGGTGGGAGGAGCCATATGCATATGATCAATCCTCATGGCAACAACCTCCACCAATGCACTATGAAGAAGAGCCATTCTATGATGCATACCAATCCAATGGCTATGGTGAATCTCCTTGTGACTTTCAAGAACCACCACCATATGCCTATGAGTCATATCCTCAACATGAACCTCAACCACACTCTCAAGCCTATTTTCACCAAACACCTCCATATGACCATGATTCATATCCACTACACCAACCACCTTTTGAACCATATGAGCCATACATGGAACCACAATTCCAAGATCACTACTCCCAAGAACCACCTCAATACACACCACCACCTTACCAAGAAGAACCACCTTCCTATAATGAACCCTTTCTCCAAGACAATGAACCCTCTTATCCACTCCAATCTTCAATGGATGAAATCCTTAGCCTTATACTTCAAGGGCAAGGAGAAATACAAAGGGAGACACTAGAATTTATGGCTACTTTGACCAAGGTAGTAAGCAATTTAGTCTCCCAATATTTGAGTACTCAAGGCACTCCCATGGTTACATGTGGAGAATCAATTGAAAAGCATAGCATGAAGGAGAGATTGGACACTCCGGTGGAGAATGAGGAATGCTACTTTGTGTTAGAACAATTGGAGGAACCTATGGCCATTGAAGAAGGGGAAGAAGTGGTTGAAGACTTAGGAGATGCGGAACCTCCTTGGGAACTTAGAATTGAAGAAAACCTCTCCAAGAAGATTGAATTTGATGTTGAGGAGGAAAGTGCACAACCTCCAAAACAATTCTTGAATGAAGACTTGGAAGGAATGAAGCAAGAATTGAGTTCCCTTGGTGATGAAGATCATGCATCCAATTTTCTTGGTGGAAAATCCTTTAAATTTGAAGAACCTTCTCCCAATAAATTTGAAAGTGATGTGGAGGTAGATTTCTCTCGTCCTCCAATTTATGATTTGAGTGATGGAGAAGAGCTAGATGAAAATGATGAACAAAGGATTGAAAACGAAGAAGTTTATGAAGAGGTGGAAGTTGACAAGGAAAAATACAAGGGAGGAGAGCTTGCAAGCACATTGGAGATACCTCTCCCTAAGCCACCACCATCTATCTTTTCATTCAAGTGGGTAAATTCTTTATACTTAAGCTTTATTATTCCCCTTGAATATGGTTTGCTTGAGACGGATGGTCAACTTAGATATATTTGTGGCTTTAAGAGTAAAAAGGAGGTGGTTAGTGGTTCGAAATATCATTCTAGGTTCATCATGGTTGCATACTCAAAGCTTCATTGTAAAAGTTGGTGTAGAACTAGATTGCTTAGGTCTAGAAGGATGTTTGGTCACTTTGTTGAGAATTCACCTTGCTCACCACCCACATGGATTAATGATAATCAACTTGGAGATGGGTGTGAAGACAAAATATGGGATCCGGGAACACATGAGGATCAACATTGGGAGCCCATGGTTTGTGAAGAACACCATCAAAGCTTGGAGATATTAATCTTGCATGATGGAGCTTATTGGAAGTCCAAGCATTGGTGGAAGTTCCAAGATGAGTACAAGCACAAGCCACCTTGATGAGGAGCTCCCCATAAGTCCAGCTTAAGGACTTAAAATAAAAGTGCTAGGTGGGAAACACCCCACCATGGTAATTTCTTTTCATTTTCTCTTTTGTAAATATTTGGTAGAATTCGTCTAATTTCATGTTTTGTTTAGTTAGTTGAGTGTATTTGGTAGTTTAGTATGTTAAATAAGGTTTTTTGGTGTTTTGGTAGCTGTTTGGAGGTTTAGAATGCTTAGATTGGTGCAAAAACATAGAAAAAATTTTTGAAAAACAGAGCACCATCCACGCGTACGCGCACTGCGTGCGTACGCGTGCATCAAGCATTTTGGACCATCCACGCGTGCGCGCCATACACGCGTACGCGTGGATTGAGAAGTTCCACCGTCCATACCTTGACCCGAGAGTTAGGCCTGCACCATGCGGGAATTGGGTCTGAGGCACAAACCAATTCACGCGAATGCGCACATGACGCGTACGCGCCACTCTCGAAATAAACCATCCGCGCGCGCGCGGCATGCGCGCGTACGCGTGTATTTCCTTCCTTCACCACATTTCTTTTCTTCTCCTCTTTCTATTTCTTTCCCCTCCTTTCTTCTTCCCTTCTTCTACCCCTCATCCAAAACTTCCAAACACCATTGATAACCATTTATTTTAGTTAGTTAGTTAATTAGTTAGTTGGTTAGTTTGTTAGTTAGTTTTAGTTTAGTTTTCATTTTATTTTCTCTCTTTTCATCATAAGTGTTGGATTATTGACTTTGTTTACTATGCATTGCTTCCCCCTTATTGCCTAAATGCTAATTTAGCATTAATGTTTTTAGATAATCTTTGTTGGATCCTATGATTGAGGTTATGTTTTGCTTACTTGGTCTTGAGTTTTTCATGCTTATCTTTTGAAAAATACCAAGTGATAAGAATTGCCTTCGAGCTTGTAACTCTTCTTGAATTACATGATTTGCCCACCATGTGATTTGAGCCTTATTTTGTGATTAGGCAACCTCTTGATGGATGATGTTGTGCATTTACCTCAATGCATTGTATTTTATGATTATATGCATCCATATGTGTTTGGCTTGAATGCTTTCATGCTTCTTTAATGCTTGTTTTACCTTACAAGTTCACTTAAAGCATCTCAAGCATAGTAGAATAAGTAAAGTGCATGCTTCTTTTGTGACATAACTTTTATGCTAACGTGTGTTCTAAACCGCGCAATTTAGAATTCACACACTTACTTGTCATTAATGTCACACTAATTCACTCACTCAATTCTATTGATTTACCTCATTCCAACAATTATGCTTCCTTGCTTTTATATCTTCTCATCTTATGGTGTTACATTTTTTGTTTTTCATGATATATGCACCACAAGCAATAACGGAAGCAAGACTAAGAACACGTAGCAATCCGGAGAGTCGTCGTACCCCCTTGCTCATCTTTGAGTGCACCGAGGACGGTGCAAACTTTTAAGTGTGGGGAGGTCGTCCGACCGATCAGCGATTTTGGGTGACAAGTTTCTAATTCCAACACTTTTGCATTTCATTCTAGGATTTTAGGATTTTTACTTGCATTTCCTTATTTTTGCATATATATACACAATAAGCTTAGTCAAAATAATGAAATTCTTATTTTTGCATATATATACACAATAAGCTTAGTCAAAATAATGAAAATTTTCAAGATTTCTATCTATAGGGCACCTCAATTGATTTGAGTAAAAAATTTTTCATAGAACTTGCTTGAAATATATATATATTGTGGAACATGTTTTTGAGCTAAGAACACAAGCAAGTGAGATTTGAGCCTAATGATGTGGTTACATCTTATAACCACTTATTTTTCCTTCTTGTGTGCATTATTCTCTTTCTATGAATGTAATCTTTGATTTGTTTGATTCTTTATGTCCATTATTTTGTGTATTCATGCATTTATATGATTGAGGCCATCATTTCATTTAACTCACTTACCCAAATAGCCTTACCTTTTATCTTCCTTTGTTAGCCAATTTGAGCCTACGATTAACCCACTTGTTCTTAATTTTAGCACATTACAAGCCTTAAAGTGAAAAACAATAAATGTCCTTATTTGGATCTTTGATTAGCTTAGGCTAGAGTGTGTGAGTATCATTCAAGTGTGGGAACCTTGGGACATTGGGTGAATAAAAGGGTAATTTTGTATTGTTATTGAAAATATTGGGAATTGGGTACATGCTCACGTATTGATCAAATGTAAAACCTTATGCATTGAGATTCTTGTATATAAAAAAAAATGAGAAAAAAAAGAAAAAGAAAAAAAAAGAGAAATATAGAAAAAGAAAGAAAAAGAAGAAAAAGAAGAAAAAGAAAGAAATAAAAAAGGGGACAAAATGCCCCAAAGCAAAGTCCAATAAAGATCAATGCATAAGTGCTGTGAAATGAAAAGAAAATACATGAGTATGTGAAAAGGTGAAAAATGGGTAGTAGGTTAGAACTTAATTGTATAGGATGTCATAGGTTAGGTGGGAAGTTTAAGCTTATCAAAGATTCAAATTTCAAGCTCACATGACCAAATATGCATCCTACCTTGACCCTAACCCCATTACAACCTATGAAAAGACCTCATGATATATGTATGCATGCATGAAATATATGTTGATTGTTAGAAGAAGAACAAATCTTGGAAAGCATGATTAGGGGAGAATTGAGAGAATCAACCCTAAACACTTGAGCGAATAGAGTGCAAACACATCCGGTGAGGGTTTGATGCTCAATTACATGTTTCCGCCTATGATCATCTCTTCTCATGCAAGTTTGTAAAAATATTTAATAACTCAATTCAATTGTGGATTAGACTTGCTAGTCCTTAGCCCTTGTGCATATAAGCTTCTTGAGAATTGATTTATTTTGACCAAGCAATTGCATTCATTTAGATAGTTGCATATAAGTAGATTGCATTTAGTTAGTTCCATTGAATAAATGCCATACCCTTACTTCATTCTTATTTTAGCATGAGGACATGCTAAGGCTTAAGTGTGGGGAGGTTGACAAACCCCGATTTGACGGTTTATCTTGTATTGATTTTAGGGGATTTTATAACCTTTTACCCTCATTTATCCATTGAAATAGCATGGTTTTGTGATTGTCTCCTTATTTGTGCTTAGATGTGAAAACATGCTTTTAGACCCTTAATTTGATGGTTTTAATCTCCCTTGATTCCACTAGATGCCTTGATATGTTTGTTAGTGACTTCAGATTGAAAAGGCTAGGAATGGATCAAAGGAGTGAAGAGGGAAAGCATGCAAAGTGGAGAAATCATGAAAAGTCAAAGAAGTTGAACTCGCCCATGGACGCGCGCGCACACCTGGTGCTTGCGCGCACCTGCGAATCACTCCATGGACGCGTACGCGTGCTGTGCGCGTACGCGTCGGTGTTGGTTTATGATTTTTTAATGAAAACGTGGCCAACGAATTCTAAAGGGTTGTGGGGCCCAATCCCAACCAACTTTGGCGCCAAAGATGCTATTTAAAGCCAAGGATTGAAGAGAAAAGGGGATTCCAACTCATTCCATTCATTTTACACACACATTAGGATTAGTTTAGAAGTAGTTTCTAGAGAGAGAAGCTCTCACTTCTCTCTAGAATTAGGATTAAGATTAGGTTTAGTTCTTAGATCTAGGTTTTAATCTTTGATTTCTTCCACCTCTATCTCTCAATTCTTTGTAGTTACATTCATCTTCCTCTATTCTTTTGTTGTAATTTCCTTTATGTTGTTCTTATACTTTGTTGTAGATTTACTTTTGTTCCTCCTATTCTCTTTCAATTCAATTAGAGGTAATTCATAATAATTATGTTCATTTGATTTGTTGTTGTTTAATCCCTTGCAATTGAGAAGTGTAGATTTACTTCTCTTGCAATTTTACTATGCTTTCCTTTTATGCCTTCCAAGTGTTTGATGAAATGCTTGGTTGGATTTTAGAGTAGAATTTTATACTCTTGGCTTGGAAAGGTAACTTAGGACCTCTTGAGTTACTAATGTCCAAATGATTGATGATTGGGAGCCATTGACTCTAGTTCTCACTAATTGAATTAGTGGAGAGTTAGGACTTATGGACTAGGATTGATGTAGCTCATTTGACTTTCCTTTACTACTAGTTAGAGGATGACTTAATGAGATTAATCCTTGCCAATTCTCATATTGTGATTAGTGATTAGGATAGAGAACCTTGACCACTAACCCTTGCCAAGACCTTTTTAGGCCTTAGTTTACTTTCTTGCCATTTATCTTTCATGCCTCTTATCAAAACCCCAAAATAACTCACAACCAATAACAAGACACTTTATTGTAATTCCTAGGGAGAACGACCCGAGGTTTGAATACTTCGGTTTATAAATTTTAAGGGTTTGTTTTAGTGACAAACAACTTTTTGTATGAAAGGATTATTGTTCGGTTTAGAAACTATACTTTACAACGAGATTTTATTTGTGAAATTCTAAACCATCAAAAATCCAATCGTCATTCATCAGGTGATCCATCTGGAGCTATACAGCATCACAGCAAAACCCTCAACCCTTTCTAGATTAGCCTTCCCTCACCTCATCTCCCTCTTATGTGAGGCGGCCAATGTCCAGATTGATAAAGATATGCTTATTACAGTGGACAACCTAATCACTAAGAAGAGTATGGAGTACACTCGGAAACTTGGGCAAGCACCATCTTAGAAGACGACTTCCCTTCCTCAAAAGAAGTAGCCTGAACTACCTCAAAGACAAGATCTCCCTCCATGCGAGTATTGGACTCAGCTGGTAGTATCCATCGGACAATTGATATCCACTATGGATCAGCTGAAATAGGAGCACGAGAGCCAATCCACTGTTGCAGAAATTCTCACACTTCGTACAATTGAACTAGCAAGTGCAATGGGTCGTCTAAGTAATAGCTGAGTGAATCAGGGTCGATCCCATGAGGACTGTGATTTGATGTAAGCTATGGTTATCTTATAGATCTTAGTCAGGCGGATAGAGAAGTTGGTTGATTGTTTAAAACGCATAAAAAGAAAATAAATAAAACGTTACTAGGTTGATGTGTTTGCAATGATAAGAAGATGGTTAAGGCTTGGAGTTGCTTTGTTCTTCTGGATTAATCCGGTCTTACTGTCTATTCCAACTATGAATAATTTCTTCTATGGCAGGCTGTATGTGATCAACGTCTTTATTATAAGATCGCTAATGCTCCTCCAGATCTGAACCCCAGGGTTAGTGCAGATCCATTTTGATTGAGGGTGAAGCTCCTTCAGTTCATTCTCTTTTGTGATCCTACTCAAAATGTCACAGACAAGGTCGAATCTTCTGGATCAGAGGATACTGCGCCTTTGGTTCTAGCCTCTACCACAAAGACTCTAATCTTCCCATACCTCGGCTGAACTGGTATCTTGAGAAGTCCCCAATGAAGTCGTGGATTAGCCGTCTAAGAGATGTATAATCAAGCTGGTGGTTCATCATTGTTCGATAAAAGACTCACTTTGAACCCCTGTAGAATGAGATAACCTTATGTCGGTTCAACGTATGATGATGAAGAACGGATATACATATTAGAATAGAGAATCAAACACGTATTGAGATAGAATACACTACAACATTTTTGGCCTAAGGTAACCCTTATTCGAAGCAACATTTAACAAAAGTTGCCTCAGATAGGAAAAGACAACATTTTTGACGAGTTACCTTTGAATAAGGCTAAGATAACCAAATTTTTGGCAACCCACAAAAATTGTTGTCTTTGATATTTAAAACAACACTAAAAAAAATGTTACAATATAAAACATTTAAGACAACATTTTTAAATAAAAATATAATATTTTATAAAAGTTATAAAAAAATTAAATAAGTAACATTTATAAAAAGTTGCCTAAAATTATTCACAGTTACAAATTTTATAGAAAAACTTTTCATATTCCCACCAATTATTTTCCAATCAAATAACTTGGAAAAAAAAAGAAAGAAAGGACACAATTGCTTCATCAGTTCATCACTTTCTTCATCACTTAGCTTCATCACTTCATTACTATACCGTAACCCTAACATTTGAAACGAACCACATAGACAGCCACACACCCTCCCCCAATCACGGCTCTCCTCCACAATGACCGCAGCTCTCAATCGCAGTGTTGTCCACCCCCAAACGGCGACGGCGCGGTGCTCCCTTCCACGGTTGTCGGCACGTTGCTCTCTTCCATGG
Source organism: Arachis stenosperma (assembly GCF_014773155.1). Classification (NCBI taxonomy): domain Eukaryota; kingdom Viridiplantae; phylum Streptophyta; class Magnoliopsida; order Fabales; family Fabaceae; genus Arachis; species Arachis stenosperma. The sequence continues at coordinate 117,726,771 of NC_080382.1, forward strand.
GCTTCTACACGGTGCTCTCCTCCATGAGCATCAGCGTGGTGCTCTCCTCCACGGGTGTCTGCGCAGTGCTCTCCTCCACGGGCGCCGGTGTGGTGCTCTCCTCCATGCACGCTGCTCCACGGCTCCTCCTCTTCCTGTCTCGGCTCCACGTACAGGGTCTTCTTCGAGAAACCCCTCTCCTTCTCCCGCTTCCACTTCTTCCCCTGTCTCGCCTTCTCCTCTTCACAAGGTCTCACAATACTACACGCAGCTGTAACCCCCCTCCTCCTCCTCTGCTTATTGGTAAGAAAGCTTCTAAATTTTACTATGGAATAAAATTTCTAAATGCATTGATTGTGAATGAAGATTGGGAATATTCTGAATTTTAGTATGAAAATGAAATTTCTGAATGCATTGAATCTTAATTTTTGGGGCTTCTTAATAATTTTGATTTTAGGAGTTTTATTTCAATTTTTCTGAAATTTTTAGGGTTCTGATTGTTGCTTCTTAAGGTTTTCTGAATTTTTCTACATTTTGATTATGTATTTCTGAATGCATTGAATCTTAATTTTTCAGGCTTCTTAATAATTCTGATTTTAGGGGTTTTATTTCAATTTTTCTGAAGTTTTCATGGTTTTGATTGTTGCTTCTTAGCATTTTCTGAATTTTTCTGCATTTTGATTATGAATTTCTGAATGTATTAAATCTTAATTTTTGGGGCTTCTTGATAATTCTGATTTTAGGGATTTTATGTCAATTTTTCTCAAGTTTTCATGGTTCTGATTGTTGCTTCTTAGGGTTTTCTGAATTTTCTGCATTTTGATTATGAATTTCTGAATGCAGTGAATCTTAATTTTTGGGGCTTCTTAATAATTCTGATTTTAGGAGTTTTATTTCAATTTTTCTGAAGTTTTCATGGTTCTGATTGTTGCTTCTTAGGGTTTTCTGAAATTTTCTGCATTTTGTTTATGAATTTCTGAATGCAGTGAATCTTAATTTTTGGGGCTTCTTAATAATTCTGATTTTAGGGATTTTATTTCAATTTTTTTTGAAGTTTTCATGGTTCTGATTGTTGCTTCTTAGGATTTTCTAAATTTTTCTGCGTTTTGATTATGAATTTCTGAATGCATTGAATCTTAATTTTTGGGGCTTCTTAATAATTCTGATTTTTGAAGCTATTTCTTGAGGAATAATATGAGGATCTGCAAAAACTGTTAAGATACATCCTCTATATGATTTCACAATTGCTTTTCTTCTTGTCAAAATTCTCTAAATTGCTGCGGTGAATGCTATGGCTATAGTTTCATACTTTTGGGTTATTGTAGCCAGCTAATATTATCAATCATCATCCTGATTTAGAATATGACTGAAAATTCCAAGGTTCATCCAATTTTATATTATAAAATGCAACCATGATTTCTACTAAGATTAGTAGAATTACAAAATATGCTGATGTCCATTGTTCTTGTTATATTTGTTGGACTTCTAAAGATTTATTTAACATAAGTTGCATTGTTTGAGGACATTGATGAATGTGTTCACCGTTGGCATTTGATTAGGTCATCATGCCTGTATTTGATCGGTATCCCTATCATTATCGTGTGCATTTTATGTTATACCATAAAAGAAAAAGTAATACACTAATCCTGACTGCATGAGAGACAGGAATTATAGATACAGTAACCAATTTTCATTGGTTTATGTGAGTTTTGGGATGAGGATGATTGTAACTTCTAAAACAAATAACATTAGAAACTTGAAAGTTCATCAACTTTGCAAGTCACTATATTTTTATCTTTTTTCCAACTGATGGCCAAATTTCATGTTGGAGGAAAAGATATATCACAATTCAGACCTTATTTATTCTTCTGAATCATATTGCTGTGCCTGTACTTGTGTTCTTGATTGTATATATGGTTTTGAATCAAATATAATAATGATACAATAGTATTTTCTTTTACTTCATTTTAACCAAACGTTTAACAGTTTCTTCTTAACTTATTAGGTTAATAACTTGCTGCTAGGTTAGTAGTATTAAATTTGGTTACGTAAATAAATATTGTGAAAATCTGAAAAAGATATATTAAAATTGATATGATCATGTAATATGTGATGGTAAAAGTATATGAGAGAATTAATAAATTAGTAGTAAATATTGCAAAACTGATTTATGATGAATGGACCTTTTCTTTTCTTATGATTAGTTTGGATTTGCCGTATAACCTGCTTTAGAATCCTCCAACAAATACTAGTGCATGAGCAAAATTTATATTATATAGAGTTTAAAATTTTGGTATGAAAAATTGGTTAATTGTGTGGTGCTGATTGGTGATACATACTAGTGCTGATTCGTGATACATACTACTGATTAGTTTGATCAAATTTTATAATATGCTTAGTTTGATTATTAATAACAGAAAAAATTTTCTTCTCTATGGGTCATCCATACAAAAAAGTCTTTCGCTTATTATTTTTTGTTTGATTTTTCTGTTTTCTACTTTGATTGAGTAATGTAAATTTGATACTTTGCTCTGTTATACAGAAGATTGCTTTAGAGGAGTTTGAGGAACATTGGTGGACATTCTAGGACTTGAAGATTGCAATTTATTGAGCCATGACTCCGTATGTTTTTTTATCTTACTTATACTTGTATGTTTTCATATGTATATTATGACCTTTGTGGAGTTTTTTTCATGTTGAATGTCATTTATGTGCTTTTTCATTGTTTCTTAATTTTAATAATAATATTTTTTATGTGCCTTTTTTATGAATTTATATACTTAATGTGCATAAGCATTATTATTTACATGCTTGGTTAAATAGTAGTAATAATATATGAATAATTAGGTTTTTCCAAGACCTAGAAAAAGATTGGATGAGTTTACCGAGAGATAAAGCTGAGTTTAGTAACGGTGTCAATGACTTCTTAGACTTTGCTTACTCCATCGGATACCCGCAAGAAGAGAAAATCTTATACCATTGTGCAAAGTGTTGTAATTTCTTGTGGCACAAAAGACAAACAATTTATATTCATTTGATTGCCTTTGGATTCGTTAATGGTTATACGAGATAGATTCATCATGGGGAAAGCGTAGTCGGCATGGATGTTGATAGCAATAGCGATAGTGAGATTGATAGTGAGAGGTGAGACTAACTCGTATGACGACATGGACGCCTTATTGAACGATAGATTTAGGGATGTGGCACAAGCGGAAGGGATAAAAGAAGGTATGAATGAAGATGCAAAGAAATTCTATAACTTGGTTGAAGAGGCTAGCAAACTGTATCCCGATTGCAACGGGTTTTCTATGTTGTCTTTCACCATCCAACTATACTTGTTAAAGTGTCAACATGGGTGGAGTAATGCCTCTTTTACTTCTCTCTTGGAGTTGCTAAAAGAGGCTATTCCTAACTTAAATATTCCTACTTCTTTCAATAAAGCCAAAACTATGGTGAGAGACTTAGGTCTTGACTATAAAAAGATTGACGCATGCCCAAACGATTGCATGCTATATTGGAAAGAGTACGAGAAGGACACATCTTGTCATGAATGTGGCACTTCTCGTTGGATTGTGCATCCTGTAGTTGAAGCTGATGTTTTGCCTTCAAAAAAATATCACAATATTCATGTGAAGACGTTGCGACACTTTTCCCTAATTCTCTGGCTTCAAAGATTATTCATGTGCTCAGCAACAGCTAAAATCATGAGGTGGCATGACGAAGAATGTAGAAAAAATGAGAAGTTAAGGCATCCCACTGACGAACAGTCATGGAAGGACTTTGACAATCATCATACAAATTATGCTCTCGATCCCCGTAATATGAGACTTGGCTTGTCAAGTGACGGATTCAATCCATATCGAACCATGAGCATATCTCATAGCACGTGGCCTGTTGTTTTAATGGCTTATAATTTTCCGCCATGGATGTCTATAAAACAGGAATACTTTATGTTGTCGTTGCTAATCCCTGGACCAAAGTCACTAGGAAATGATATAGACATTTACTTGCAACCTTTGATCGAGGATTTGAAGAAGTTGTGGGAGGTCAGGGTGAAAACATATGATGCATCAAAAAATGAAACCTTCCAAATGTATGCAGCTCTTATGTGGACAATCAGTGATTTTCTGGCTTACGCAATACTATCTGGTTGGAGTACAAAAGGGAAGCTAGCTTGCCCTTGTTCTAACTATCTTAAATATAGTCGTAAGACATGCTATATGGGTCATTGTGCCTTTTTGCCTGAGGATCATCCATGGAGAGCTAACAAGAGATCTTTCAATGGAAAAGTAGAACATAGGCAAGCTCCACCATTATTGTCGGGTACTGAAACTTTAAGTCAGTTGGAGTATGTGAATAATTCATTTGGGAAACTAAAACCAAAGAAAGATGGTCCATGGAAGAAGAGGTCAATATTCTTTGATTTACCTTATTGGCAGTATAACACATCACGACACAATTTAGATGTGATGCACATAGAAAAAAACATAGTTGATAGTATTCTTGGAACTCTCTTGGATATTTCTAGCAAGACAAAAGATCACACAAATGCAGGATATGACTTGCAAGAAATGGGCACTCGAAAGAACCTTCACCCCAAGAAAACAAATGGTAGGAAAAATGTGAAGCTAGTAAAGGCATGCTACTCAATGACCAATGCTGAAAAGTCAATTTTTTGTGACGTCTTGAAGACAACAAAGTTGCCAGATGGCTCTGCTTCAAATATTTCTCGGTGTGTGAACCTTCTGGAGAGAAGAATATCTGGTTATAAGACTCATGATGCTCATTTCATGCTTCACTATTTGTTACAAATTCCTTTCAAAGGAATACTTCCAGATCAAATTGCAGTTCCTTTGATTGGACTTGGCTCATTTTTTCGTCAATTGTGTCAAAAGTCTATCACGTTACAAGAGATAGATCAATTAGAAGAGGATATTGTCACAATATTATGCCAATTAGAGAGGATCTTTCCTCCTTCTTTCTTCGACATAATGATTCATTTGCTTATTCATTTGGCAAATGAAGTGAGATTGGGAGGTCCAGTTCAATTTCGGTGAATGTATCCTCCAGAAAGTTACATGTGTACTTTAAAATCCTATGTTCGAAATAAAAGTTGTCTTGAAGGATCTATTGCAGAGGCATATTTAGTTGAAGAATGTTTGACATTTTGCTCGCGTTACTTACATTCTGGTGTTCAAAAAAAATTGAATAGACAACCCAGAAATAATGATGAATCTAATAATTCTATGATGGAAACTACATATGCATTTTCGAATCTATTTCCAAAAAGAGGCGTTCCTTTGGGTGCAAAGAAAGGTGAACTTTTTCTCCTTGACGACAAGTCTCGAGAGCAAGTTCATAGTTACATATTATTGAATTGTCACAAAATAGACGATTATGTTAGGTAAATCATACTAATTCTTCTATATTTTGGTATTTTAATTAGAAATTTTGATAGGTCTATTTTATACTTACAAATATTATACTTTTGGGTTTTAGTGAGCATGAGATTTATCAACAAGGAACAAGATGGATGAGAGCTAAAAACCATAGCAAAAACTTTCCTACATGGTTTAAAAGATGTGCTTTGCGGCATGATGTTCCAAATTGGATAAAAGAGCTCTCTAGAGGACCAACCCAATGTGTAAAAAGATATTCTGGTTATTTTATCAATGTATATAGATTTCACACTAGGCAACGTGAGGTAAGACGCAAGACACAAAATAGTGGTGTTACTTTAGTTGCATTGACGACAAACTTTGCAAGCACAAAGGATGCAAATCCAATTCATGAAAATGTTTCTTATTATGGTAGAGTAAATGATATCATTGAGTTTGACTACTATGGAAATTTTAAGGTTACATTGTTCAAATGTGATTGGTATGAGGCTAGGGAGGATACTTATGGCTCGACATATGTGCATTTTAACAAAAAGTGCTATCAGGAAGAGCCTTTTGTATTGGCATGTCAAGTGCACCAATGCTTCTATGTACAAGATGCATTTGATAAAAATAAACATTATGTAATGAAGACTGTTCCAAGGGACCTATTTAGCATAAGTGATCAAGTTGAAATTGATGCTGAAGATACTTATGAAAATGAGCCATTTGATAATTCGACGGTTCCTTCTATACCTAATGATGATGGTGAAGTAGACTTGGTAAGGAATGATTTGAATGAAGTTCTCGTCGATGTCGCAAAAGAAGTCTATTTTTTCCAAGAGTATAACACAGGATCGGATGAAGAATATGATTTCAAAGACTTTTGAGTGACTTGTTTCCCACTTTTATGGTATATAAGTCAGATTTATCGCTTTATGTTAGCAGTTTTGAACTTGATTTGCTGAACATTTTGTGATATAGAATTTGGCAATTGTTTGTTATAGTTCACTACTTGATTTGCTCTTCATTTTGTTTTGCATATTTGTGGTTCTCTTGTAACCTCTTTCCCTTATTAGATGCGTATGAAATTATATTTTATGGCCGTTTAATATTTTTATACAGCAACTTAATGGAAAACAGAGCAACTTCGAAGAGGAAAAGGCGGGTAAAAAAGTATCAAGCTCAAGCAAAATTTAAAGAATTTGAAATGAAGGAAGTATCTTCTGCTGCGAAACTTGTTCAAAATTTTATAACCAAAGGTGATAAAGGAAGTAATCAAGGCAAAATAGCACAACAACAGCCTAAGAGAAAAATTTCAGAAATTGGAGAGAAACAAAGTAGGGAGAATTCAATGGAAGGGAGAAATAAAACACTTGTAATTTTATGAACTGTTCTTTGAGGTCTTTCCATAACCAATTGAGGAGTAATGTTCAACTAGAAGAACAACTAATTCCTAAGAAGATGAAGAGCAAGGCAAAGTGTCCAGCAATGGCTCTTGATGCCTTTTGCATACAGAAGGAGTAGAAGTGGAAAGAGAAGAAGAAGATGGCTTTGAGTCAATTGGTGAGGATGCTAGAGCTACTGAAAAAGAACCAGCTAACTTGACAAACTTAAAAAATAACTTAAAGCGTCCAGCAATGACTCTTGATGCTTTTTTGGGTGACCAAGGAATTCATGTGGAAAGAGAAGAGGAACATATTGAAGTTCCAACTACTGAGGATGCTAGATCTAGGCCATCTCCAAATAATGAAGAAAATGTTCATATCCCCTATAAGGAAGATTATATTGGTGAACATGAAAGTGACAATTTTGATGTAGAAGGAGATCAAGTTATGGAATAGGCTCATGTAGAAGGTGATGTAAATTAGTTTGTTGCAATTTGTTTTACATTTTCTTCTTATCATTATGTATTTTACAATTCCATTTTTGATTCACGGGTTCCCTTTCCATATGAACAGTAATGTGTATATACTTGTTCAATTTCTATTTTCATATGAGCATAGGGCTGCCCTTTCCATACCTTTCACGGTATCCCTTTCCATATATGATTCACGGCTGTCTTTGGTTTTAATTTGTACTATTTCTGAATTTTTAATTTAGATACTCCAAAGGTTAAAAAGACTCGTGGAAAAACAAGATGCCTAAAGATTTTTACAAGAACTTAGGAAGAAAGGGAGGAAGTGACTTTTGATCAGGGAGCGGCCGTGGTGCCAACTGCTCAAAGAGTGAAGGATTTAACTAATTTTATTATAACAATGAGAAGGAATAGTGATTTTATTACCTTGATGTACACTAATTGAAAGCTGTGCTTAAGCAAATCAAAAAGTGCATTTGGAAGTATATTAATGTAAGCTTCATTTATCTTTACGTTTATACCATACGTTTATACCATATGAAATCGATGTGTTTGTAGTCAAAGTTCATTCTTCCAAAATCTTCAAAGCTATGGATGATGACTGGTGTTCAAGGAGCATGGAAGCATTAAAAAACAAGAATAAAAAAGAAGCATTTTGAAATATATTATGAAAATATTGAGGATATGTTGGTGAATCATCCTTTGAAAATTCCAGAAATACAATTTCGAAAGCTAATTGCATATTAGAGTATTCCAACTGTCAAAGTGAGCTAAAGGATTTCAATTATTATTATTTGATATGATCAAGTATAATTCTTTCAATTTTTATATTTTTTTCATCATTGTTTATTTTAAACATAGGCCATGTGTTATAAATTCTGAAAATTACAAGAAGCAACAATGGAGGCATAAAATGGGACCAATCAATTTTGCAAGAGTGCGTGTTGATTTGGTAAGGTCACATTTGAGTTAAAATTCTTTACTCGTTACTTTCCCCTAATTTTAGTATGTTATAACTTTGTAATTGCTATCTTGGTCTGTAGCGTGAGAAAAAAGAGAACAAAGAGGAACCAAATCAAGCTGAAATGTTTGTTACAACTCGGAATGGACTAAAAGGAAAAACACTTGATGTAGAAACACAAGCTGTTATTGTAAGTTACTCTATAATTTTCTTGTTTTAGTTGCTGTTTTATGGCTGTCATGGATGCTATGTTCTTTGCTGTTTTATGGCTATCATGATTTTATTATAGTATCTACTTTGTGACTGTTTTATGGCTGTTTCATGGCTGTTTTATGGTTGATTTAGTTGCTGTTTTATGGCTATTTTATGTTTATTTTATGGCTGTCATGGATTGTTATTTTAATTGCTATTTTATGGCTATCGTGGTTGTTATTTTAGTATCTACTTTATGGCTGTTTTATGGTTGTCATGGTTGCTGTTTTCTGTTTTATGGCTGATTTAATTTCTGTTCTATGGCTATTTTATGCCTGTTTTATGGCTATCATGGTTGTTGTTTTAGTATCTACTTTATGGTTGTTGTATGACTGTCATGGTTGCTGTCTTATGGCTGTTTCATGGCTATTTTATAGCTGGTTTAATTGCTGTTCTATGGCTATTTTATGGCTGTTTTATGGCTATTTTGGATTGCAACCCCTATTAGTTATCAATAGGTTGGATTTTTTCATTGAATTTTTATCACTAAAAATAGACATATCATATATTTATGTGTATAGGATAAACTTGATGATTTCCAAGAAGCTGGAGAAACTCCTACTAATGCATTTCAAAAAGTTTTTGGTAAAGAGAATCCAGGAAGAGTTCGATGTTATAGAAGAACTGTTACAAAAACTTCTCCTAAGAAAAATAAGGAAATAGATGAAATCAAAAAACAAAGTGAAGAGAAGGTAACAGCTTTAAAAACTGAATTAGACGACCATAAGCAACGACTACAATGATTGGAAGATATTGTGAAACTTATGTTGCAACAAACTTCTCCTGGTATGAATGTTGATGAAGCGCCTTCTCTCTTGCGCTCTAAGCAATCATCAGCAAATAGTGCACAAGATCCAAATTTAGTTCCTCGGTATTCTCCTCCATCGACTCATATACCAAATCATGATTAGGTATGTGTGCTAAATTGTTGTAAAACTTAAGTATACATGTTATGATAGCTAATGTTTTTACTATAATTTTTTTGTTCATTTAAATTTGACTGCAACTTTCTTATTGTTGGATGAAGTTTTCTGAAGACATAAATGCAATTCTTGGCACAATGGTGAAGCATAAAGTCTTTTTGGTTTCAAGTGGACAACTTAGTTTCTTTTTTGTTTAAGTCTTTTTGGTTTCAAGTGGACAACTTAGTTTCTTTTTTATTTAAGTTCATCATCAGAAAAACGTGTATTTTGCTTACTTATATGTTTATGATTTATTTGACTTGGTAACTTAGCAAGTATGTTAATTGGCACTTGAAAGACCTTTCTATATATATGCAATATATCTTATTAGCTTATTCAAATGTGGGTGTTATATATCCTTCAAATGTCATATAAACATAACAAAGGTAAAAAATATATTATTTTAGATATTAAAAAAGAGAAACTAAGAAAAACTCAATAAGGTGTTGCTTTAGGTATTAAAAAAAGACAACTGCAAATAAACTTATATAAGTGTTGCATTAGGTCTATAAAAAAGGCAACTTAAAAATACCTGGACAAGTGTTGCATTAGGTATATGAAAAAGGCAACTTAAAAAAATCTTGCCAAGGGTTGCTTTAGGTATATGAAAAAATAACTAGAAAAAACTTGCACAAGTGTTGCTTTAGGTATATGAAAAGGCAACTTAAAAAACTTTGGACAAGTGTTGCTTTATGTATTAGAAAATACAACTCGTAAAAAGGGGTATGCCATAACGTCTCATTTAAAGCATTGTGTTTGAGTGCTCTAAGGCAACCCTTTCACGGAGTTGCTTTATTTGCAAAAAAGGCAACGTTTTTGAAGGTTATCATAAAAAGGGTTCCCTTTAATACACAAAAGCGTTGCCTTAGACCAAAGGTCGGCCGTATAGCCAACCCACCAAAAAGCATTGCTTTTTGTCAGAAAGTGTTGCCTTTTCCCTTATTATTGGCAACATTTTTAAAGGGTTGCCTCAGCCCGAATTTGTTGTAGTGACAGTAGTACTTTATTAATCCATAAAACTCAGCAGAGCTCCTCCCCTCAATCTAGGAGGTTTAGAAACTCATACTGATAGAAAAATACAATGATAAAACAAAAATATGATCGGTCTTCCCCCTAGTCTGTAAAATTTCTCAAATAAATACTAGACTAATGACTAAGGATTACATAAGAAGGGTAAAACAGTCTTTTAGTGCTAAAATCCACTTCTGGGGCCCACTTGGTGAATGGTTGGACTGAGCTTGATTGAGATTCACATGCTAAGAGGCTTCTAGGGTGTTGAACGTTGGCTAGGGGGGTCCTTCTTGGACGTTGGACGCTGGTCTCTTCTCCTTTGGGAGCTGGACGCCAGAATAGGGCAGAAGGCTAGCATAAAACGCCAGTTTTGGGCCTTTAATTTTGAAGCAAAGTATAAACTATTATACATTGCTGGAAAGCTCTGAATGTTAGCTTTCCATATCCATTAAAAACGCTCCATTTGGACTTTTGTAACACCAGAAAGCTCTTTCGAGTGCAAGGAGGTCAGATTCGGACAGATTCTACAGTGCTTTCTCTGTCTCTGAATTAGACTTTTGCTCCAGCTCCTCAATTTCAGCCAGAAAATACCTAAAATTGCATAAAAACACATAAACTCAAATTTGAATCCAAAAATTTGAATTTTACACTAAAACCTATGAAAATATAATAAAACTTAAGTAAAACATGCTGAAAACTATATGAAAATGATGCCAAAAAGCGTATAAAATATCCGCTCATTAGAAGAACCACCATAAGCTAACAGAGGAACAGCAGAAGCAGGGCCGTGAGCTGGAAGAGCTGAAGTGGCAGAAAAGATTCCCCGAAGGGAGCAGCAGCTACCATGACTGAGGTGGTTGAGTTTCACTCTCCTTCCCCTTATCTTATTTCTATTTTTCAGTATTTCATTCTATTTTCTATTTTCAATTTTGAGTTGCATGATCACTAGTAGGATTTTCTTGCTTTGGAGTTAAGTTGTTATTTTAGTACTTTATGTTTACCTTTTGAAAGATGCCTCATGTATTACTGATGAGCGGATAATTTATACGCTTTTTGGCATTGTTTTTAGGTAGTTTTTAGTAAGTTCAAGCTACTTTTAGGGATGTTTTCATTAGTTTTTATGTTAAATCCACATTTCTGGACTTTACTATGAGTTTGTGTGTTTTTTTGTGATTTCAGGTAATTTCTGGCTGAAATTGAGGGACTTGAGCAAAACTCTGAAAAAGGCTGACAAAAGGACTGCTGATGCTGTTGGAATCTGACCTCCCTGCATTCAAAATGGATTTTCTGGAGCTACAGAACTCCAATTGGCGCGCTCTCAACGGCGTTGGAAAGTAGACATCCAGAGCTTTCCAGCAATATATAATAGTCTATACTTTATTCGGAAATTGACGACGTAACTTGGCGTTGAACGCCAAGTACATGCTGCTGTCTGGAGTTAAACGCCAGAAAAACGTCATGATCCGGAGTTGAACGCCCAAAACACGTCATAACTTGGAGTTCAACTCCAAGAAAAGCCTCAGCTCGTGGATAGATCAATCTCAGCCCAAACATACACCAAGTGGGCCCCGGAAGTGGATTTATGCATCAATTACTTACTCATGTAAACCCTAGGAGCTAGTTTATTATAAATAGAACTTTTTACTAGTGTATTAGACATCTTGGGACGTTTAGTCTCAGATCATGGGGGCTGGCCATTCGGCCATGCCTGAACCTTTCACTTATGTATTTTCAACGGTGGAGTTTTTGCACACCATAGATTAAGGGTGTGGAGCTCTGCTGCACCTCAAGTTTCAATACAATCACTATTACTTTCTATTCAATTCTCTTTTATTCTTATTCCAAGATATACGTTGCACAACACTTTGATGAATGTGATGAGCCGTGACACTCATCATCATTCTCACTTATGAACGCGCGTGATTGACAACCACTTCTGTTCTACTTTAGGCCGGGCGCATATCTCTTAGATTCCCCAACAGAATCTTCGTGGTATAAGCTAGATAGATGGCGGCATTCATGAGGATCCGGAAAGTCTAACCTTGTCTGTGGTATTCCGAGTAGGATCCTGGGAATCCGGAAAGTCTAACCTTGTCTGTGGTATTCCGAGTAGGATTCCGGTATTGAATGACCGTGACGAGCTTCAAACTCCTGAAGGCTGGGCGTTAGTGACAGACGCAAAAGAATCAATGGATTCTATTCCAACCTGATTGAGAACCGACAGATGATTAGCCGTGCTGTGACAGAGCATTTGGAACGTTTTCACTGAGAGGATGGGATGTAGCTATCAACCAAGGGTGATGCCTCCAGACGATTAGCCGTGCAGTGACAGCGCATAGGACCATTTTCCCGAGAGGATTGAAAGTAGCCATTGATGATAGTGAAGCCCTACATACAGCTTGCCATGGAAAGGAGTAAGAAGGATTGGAAGAGAGAGTAGTGAAGCAGAGTTTCAAGAGGAGCACAGCATCTCCACACGCTTATCTGAAATTCCCACTCTTGATTTACATAAGTATTTCTATCCCTTTTTATTTTCTTTTTATTATTAATTTTCGAAACCATAAACCAATTTAATCTTCCTAACTGAGATTTACAAGGTGACCATAGCTTGCTTCATACCAACAATCTCTGTGGGATCGACCCTTACTCACGTAAGGTTTATTACTTGGACGACCCAGTACACTTGCTGGTTAGTTGAACGGAGTTGTGAATTCAACTGGTGCCATAATAATGATTTCATACAAATACAAAAGAATATGGATCACAATTTCGTCCACCATGTTTTTGGCGCCGTTGCCGGGGAACAATCAATTTCGAACAACAATTCAAACAATTGTTTCCAACCCACAATGGTGCCAAATTTTTAATCCGGCAACAACACCAAGTTTTTGGCGCCGTTGCCGGGGATTGTTCGAGTATGGACAACTGACGGTTCATCTTGTTGCTCAGATTAGGTAATTTTCTTTTCAAAAATCTTTTTCAAAATTTTTCTTTTCTTTTTCGTTTTCACAAACTTTATTTTCGAAAAAAAATTAATAAAAATACAAAAAAATTAATAAAATCATGAAAATCAAAAATATTTTGTGTTTCTTGTTTGAGTCTTGAGTCAATCTTTAAGTTTGGTGTCAATTGCATGTTTTTAAAAATTTTCTTGCATTTTTTTTTCGAAAAATCCATGCATTCATAGTGTTCTTCATGATCTTCAAGTTGTTCTTGACAAGTCTTCTTGTTTGATCTTGATGATTTCTTGTTTTGTGTTGTTTGTTGTTTTTCATGTGCATCTTGGCATTCATATTTTCCATACATTAAAGATTTCTAAGTTTGGTGTCTTGCATGTTTTCTTTGCATAAAAAATTTTTCAAAATTATGTTCTTGATGTTCATCATGATCTTCAAAGTGTTCTTGGTGTTCATCTTGACATTCATAGCATTCCTGCATGCATTCATTGTTTTGATCTAAAAATTTTATGCATTGAGTATTTTTGTTGTTTTTCTCTCTCATAATTAAAAATTCAAAAATCAAAAAAATTATCTTTTCCTTATTTCCGTCCAAAATTTCGAAATTTTGGGTTGACTTGGTCAAAAATTTTTAAAATTAGTTGTTTCTTACAAGTTAAGTCAAAATTTCAAATTTTAAAAATCTTATCTTTTTAAAATCTTTTTCAAAAATCATATCTTTTTCATTTTTTTTTATTTTCAAAAATTTCAAAAAATCTTTTTCAAAAATATTTTCAAAATCTTTTTCTTATCTTTATATCATATTTTCGAAAATTCACTAATAATTAATGTGATTGGTTCAAAAATTTGAAGTTTGTCACTTTCTTGTTGAGAAAGGTTCAATCTTTAAGTTCTAGAATCTTATCTTGTAGTTTCTTGTTAGTGAAGTAAATAATTTCAAAATTTTTGAATTAAATCTTTTTATCTTTTATCTTATCTTTTCCAAAAATTTTATCTTTTTCAAAATTTGATTTCAAAATATCTTATCTAACTTTTTATCTTCTTATCTTTTTCAAATTTGATTTCAAATCTTTTTCAATCAACTAACTAACTTTTTGTTTGTTTCTTATCTTTTTCAAAACCACCTAACTACTTTTCCCTCTCTAATTTTCGAAAATATCTCACCCCTTTTTCAAAAATTCTTTTTAATTAACTAATTGTTTCATGTTTTAATTTTAATTACATTTTATTTCTAATTTTCGAAAATTACTAACCTCTTTTTCAAAATTATTTTCGAATTTTCTCTCTCTCTTTTCTTCTTCTATTTAATTATTTAATTACTAACACTTCTCTTCACCTCTCTCCATCTATTTATCCGAATCTCCTTCTTCATTCTTCTACCCCTTTCTTCTTCTACTAACATAAAGGAATCTCTATACTGTGACATAGAGGATTCCTCTTCTTTTTTTATTTTCTTCTCTTTCATATGAGCAGGAACAAGGATAAAGGCACTCTTGTTGAAATTGATCCAGAACCTGAAAGGACTCTGAAGAGAAAATTAAGAGAAGCTAAATTACAACAATCCAGAAACAACCTTTCAGAAATTTTCGAACAAGAGAAGGAGATGGCAGCCGAAAATAATAATAATAATGAAAGGAGAATGCTTGGTGACTTCACAAAGCCAACGTCCAAGTTTGATGGAAGAAGCATCTCCATTCCTGCCATTGGAGCCAACAACTTTGAGCTGAAACCTCAGCTAGTTGCTTTAATGCAACAAAACTGCAAGTTTTATGGACTTCCATCTGAAGATCCCTATCAGTTCTTAACTGAGTTCTTGCAGATCTGTGAGACTGTAAAGACGAATGGAGTTGATCCTGAAGTCTACAAACTCATGCTTTTCCCTTTTGTTGTAAGAGACAGAGCTAGAATATGGTTGGATTCACAACCTAAGGATAGCCTGGACTCCTGGGATAAGCTGGTCACAGCCTTCTTGGATAAATTCTTTCCTCCTCAAAAGCTGAGCAAGCTGAGAGTGGATGTTCAAACCTTCAAGCAAAAAGATGGTGAATCCCTCTATGAAGCTTGGAAAAGATACAAGCAGCTGACCAAAAGATGTCCATCTGACATGTTTTCAGAATGGACCATATTAGATATATTCTATTATGGCCTCTCTGAATTTTCGAAAATGTCATTGGACCATTCTGCAGGTGGATCTATTCACCTGAAGAAAACGCCTGAAGAGGCTCAAGAACTCATTGACATGGTTGCAAACAACCAATTCATGTACACTTCTGAGAGGAATTCCGTGAATAATGGGATACCTCAGAAGAAAGGTGTTCTTGAAATTGATGCTCTGAATGCCATATTGGCTCAAAACAAAGTGTTGACTCAACAGGTCAACATGATCTCTCAAAATCTGAATGGATGGCAACATGCATCCAACAGTACTAGAGAGGCAGCTTCTGAAGAAGCTTATGATCCTGAGAACCCTGCCATGGCAGAGGTTAATTACATGGGTGAACCTTATGGAAACACATATAACTCATCATGGAGAAATCATCCAAATTTCTCATGGAAGGATCAACAAAAACCTCAACAAGGTTTTAACAATGGTGGACGCAATAGGCTGAATAATAGTAAGCCATATCCATCATCTTCTCAGCAACAGACAGAGAATTCTGAACAAAACACTTCTAATTTAGCTAATATAGTCTCTGATCTGTCAATGGCCACTTTCAGTTTCATGAATGAAACAAGATCCTCCATTAGAAATTTGGAGGCACAAGTGGGCCAGTTGAGTAAGAAAGTCATTGAAACTCCTTCCAGTATTCTCCCAAGTAATACAGAAGAGAATCCAAAAGGAGAGTGCAAGGCCATTGAGATACTCAACATGGCCGAATGCACAAGGGAGGAGGAGGACGAAAATCCTAGTGAGGAAGACCTCCTGGGATGTCCCTCAAGCAAGAAGGAGTTTTCTATTAAAGATCCAAAGGAATCTGAGGCTCATATAGAGACCATAGAGATTCCATTAAATCTCCTTCTGCCTTCATGAGCTCTGAAGACTATTCTTCCTCTGAAGAGGATGAAGATGTGACTGGAGAGCAAGTTGCTCAATACTTAGGAGCTATCATAAAGCTGAATGCCAAGTTATTTGGTAATGAGACTTGGGAAAGTGAACCTCCCTTGCTCATTAGTGAACTAGATTCTTGGATTCAGAAAACTCTACCTCAAAAGAAACAAGATCCTGGCAAGTTCTTAATACCTTGCACCATAGGCACCATGAACTTTGCAAAAACTCTGTGTGATCTGGGGTCAGGGATAAATCTTATGCCACTCTCTGTAATGGAGAAGCTGGGGATCATTGAGGTACAACCTGCCTTGTTCTCATTATAATTGGCAGACAAGTCATTAAGATAAGCTTATGGATTAGTAGAGGACGTACTAGTAAAGGTTGAAGGCCTTTACATCCCTGCTGATTTCATAATCTTAGACACTAGGAAGAAAGATGATGAATGCATCATCCTTGGAAGACCTTTCCTAGCCACAGCAGAAGCTGTGATAGATGTCAACAGAGGTGAATTAGTCCTTCAATTGAATGGGGACTACTTTGTGTTTAAAGCACATGGTCATCCCTCTGTGACAAAAGAGAGTAAGCATGAAGAGCTTCTCTCAGTTCAGAGTCAAGAAGAGCCCCCACAGTCAAACTCTAAGTTTGGTGTTGTGAGGCCACAACCAAACTCTAAGTTTGGTGTTAAGATCCCATATCCAAACTCTAAGTTTGGTGTGGGCAACTATACAACATTGACCTGATCACCTTGTGGCTCCATGAGAGCCACTGTCAAGCTATTGACATTAAAGAAGCGCTTGTTGGGAGGCAACCCAATCTTATCTAATTTTTATTTTATTATATTTTATTGTTATTTTGTGTTTTATTAGGTACATGATCATGAGGAGTCACGAAAAAATCATAAAAATTAAAAACAGAATCAAAAATAGCAGAAGAAAAAAATTCGCACCCTAGAGGACGCACGGGCTGGCGTTCAACGCCAGTAAGATGCATCTGGCCGGCGTTCAACGCCAGAACAGAGCATCATTCTGGCGCTGAACGCCAGAAACAAGCAACATTCTGGCGCTGAACGCCAGGAATGTGCCTAGAGAAGAAAAGCTGGCGCTGAACGCCAGTAACAAGCATGAAACTGGCGTTCAACGCCAGAAACATGCTTTACATGGGCGTTGAACGCCCAGAACGTACACCAATGGGCGTTTAAACGCCAGAATGGTGTGCCAAGGCATTTTACATGCCTATTTGGTGCAGGGATGGAATTCCTTGACACCACAGGACCTGTGGACCCCACAGGATCCCCACCTAACATATTCCCACCTTACCTCCTAATCCTAATTACACCCTCCTAATCCCCATGTCACACTTCCCAACAACTTTCACCAATCACCTCAAATCCTCTTCCCAATTGCCCCATTCACCACTCACATCCATCCACTCTTCCCCATAAACCCCATCTACCTTCCAAAATTCAAAACCATTTTCCCACCCATTCCCACCCTAAATGGCCGACTGCAAACCCCCCTCTCCCTATAAATATCCTTCCATTCTACTTCATTTTCACACAACACAACCCCCTCTTCTCCCACATAGCCGAACCTACTTCTTTCCCTCTCCTCCTTATTTTCTTCTTCTTCTCCTTCTCTTCTTTCTTTTATTGCTCGAGGGCGAGCAATATTTTAAGTTTAGTGTGGTAAAAGCATAAGCTTTTTTGTTTTTCCATTACCAATGGCACCTAAGGCTGGAGTATCCTCTAGAAAAGGAAAAGGAAAGACAAAAGCTTCCACCTCCGAGTCATGGGAGATGGAAAGATTCATCTCTAAGAGCCATCAAGACCACTTCTATGATGTTGTGGCAAAGAAAAAGGTGATCCCTGAGGTCCCTTCCAAGCTCAAGAAAAATGAGTATCCGGAGATCCGACATGAAATCCAAAGAAGAGGTTGGGAAGTCCTAGTCAACCCCATACAACAAGTCGGAATCTTAATGGTTCAAGAGTTCTATGCCAATGCATGGATCACTAGGAACCATGATCAAAGTATGAACCCGAGTCCAAAGAATTATCTCACAATGGTTCGGGGGAAATACTTAGATTTTAGTCCGGAAAATGTGAGGTTGGCGTTTCACTTGCCCATGATGCAAGAAGATGAATGCCCCTACACTAGAAGGGTCAACTTTTATCAGAGGTTGAACCAAGTCCTTATGGACATATGTGTGGAAGGAGCTCAATGGAAGAGAGACTCCAAAGGCAAGCCAGTCCAACTAAGAAGACTGGACCTCAAGCCTGTGGCTAGAGGATGGTTGGAGTTCATTCAACGCTCCATCATTCCTACTAGCAACCGATCTGAAGTTACTGTGGATCGGGCCATCATGATTCATGGCATCATGATTGGAGAGGAAGTAGAAGTTCATGAGGTCATCTCCAATGAAATCTACAAAATATCCGACAAGCCCTCACCTATGGCACGGCTAGCTTTTTCTCACCTTATTTGCCATCTATGTTACTCAGCTGGAGTCATCATAGAAGGAGACACCCTCATTGAAGAGGATAAGCCCATCACCAAGAAAAGGATGGAGCAAGCAAGAGAAGCCCTTCACGGTTCTCAAGAGATGCATGAGGAAGCTCATCATCAAGAAATCCCTGAGATGCCTCAAGGGATGCACTTTCCTCCCAACAACTATTGGGAGTAACTCAACACCTCCTTAGAAGATTTAAGCCACAATGTGGAACAATTAAGGGTGGAACATCATGAGCACTCCATCATTCTCCATGAAATAAGAGAAGATCAAAAAGCAATGAGGGAGGAGCAACAAAGGCAAGGAAGGGACATAGAAGAGCTTAAGAACATCATTGGTCCTTCAAGAAGAAGACGCCACTAAAGGTGGATTCATTCCTTGTTCTTTATTTCTTTATGTTTTCGGTTTTTAAGATTGTGTTTATCTATGTTTTGTGTCTTTATTTCATGATCATTAGTATGTAGTAACTATGCCTTAAAGCTATGAATAAAATCCATGAATCCTTCACCTCTCTTAAATGAAAAATGTTTTAATTCAAAAGAACAAGAAGTACATGAATTTCGAATTTATCCTTGAATTTAATTTAATTATATTGATGTGGTGACAATACTTTTTGTTTTCTAAATGAATGCTTAAACAGTGCATATGTCTTTTGATCTTGTTGTTTATGAATGTTAAAATTGTTGGCTCTTGAAAGAATGATGAACAAAGAGAAATGTTATTGAGGATCTGAAAAATCATGAAATTGATTCTTGAAGCAAGAAAAAGCAGTGAAAAAGAAAGCTTGAAAAAAAATGGCGAAAAAAAATAGAAAAAAAAAAGAGAAGGAGCAGTAGAAAAAGCCAATAGCCCTTAAAACCAAAAGGCAAGGGTAAAAAGGATCCAAGGCTTTGAGCATCAATGGATAGGAGGGCCCAAGGAAATAAAATCCAGGCCTAAGCGGCTAAATCAAGCTGTCCCTAACCATGTGCTTGTGTCATGAAGGTCCAAGTGAAAAGCTTGAGACTGAGTGGTTAAAGTCGTGATCCAAAGCAAAAGAGTGTGCTTAAGAGCTCTGGACACCTCTAACTGGGGACTCTAGCAAAGCTGAGTCACAATCTGAAAAGGTTCACCCAGTCATGTGTCTGTGGCATTTATGTATTCGTTGGTAATACTGGAAAACAAAGTGCTTAGGGCCACGGCCAAGACTCATAAGTAGCTGTGTTCAAAAATCAACATACTTAACTAGGAGAATCAATAACACTATCCAAAATTCTAAGTTCCTAGAGAAGCCAATCATTCTAAACTTCAAAGGAAAAAGTGAGATGCCAAAACTGTTCAGAAGCAAAAAGCTACAAGTCCCGCTCATCTAATTATAATTAATATTCATTGATATTCTGAAATTTATAGTATATTCTCTTCTTTTTATCCTATTTGATTTTCAGTTGCTTGGGGACAAGCAACAATTTAAGTTTGGTGTTGTGATGAGCGGATAATTTATACGCTTTTTGGCATTGTTTTTAGGTAGTTTTTAGTAAGTTCAAGCTACTTTTAGGGATGTTTTCATTAGTTTTTATGTTAAATTCACATTTCTGGACTTTACTATAAGTTTGTGTGTTTTTCTGTGATTTCAGGTAATTTCTGGCTGAAATTGAGGGACTTGAGCAAAACTCTGAAAAAGGCTGACAAAAGGACTGCTGATGCTGTTGGAATCTGACCTCCCTGCACTCAAAATGGATTTTCTGGAGCTACAGAACTCTAATTGGTGCGCTCTCAACGGCGTTGGAAAGTAGACATCCAGAGCTTTCCAGAAATATAATATAGTCCATACTTTATTTGGAAATTGACGACGTAACTTGGCGTTGAACGCCAAGTACATGCTGCTGTCTGGAGTTAAACGCCAGAAAAACGTCATGATCCGGAGTTGAATGCCCAAAACACGTCATAACTTGGAGTTCAACTCCAAGAAAAGCCTCAGCTCGTGGATAGATCAAGCTCAGCCCAAACATACACCAAGTGGGCCCCAGAAGTGGATTTATGCATCAATTACTTACTCATGTAAACCCTAGGAGCTAGTTTATTATAAATAGAACTTTTTACTAGTGTATTAGACATCTTGGGACGTTTAGTCTCAGATCATGGGGGCTGGCCATTCGGCCATGCCTGAACCTTTCACTTATGTATTTTCAACGGTGGAGTTTCTGCACACCATAGATTAAGGGTGTGGAGCTCTGCTGCACCTCAAGTTTCAATACAATCACTATTACTTTCTATTCAATTCTCTTTTATTCTTATTCCAAGATATACGTTGCACAACACTTTGATGAATGTGATGAGCCGTGACACTCATCATCATTCTCACTTATGAACGCGCGTGATTGATAACCACTTCCGTTCTACTTTAGGCCGGGCGCATATCTCTTAGATTCCCCAACAGAATCTTCGTGGTATAAGCTAGATAGATGGCGGCATTCATGAGGATCCGGAAAGTCTAACCTTGTCTGTGGTATTCCGAGTAGGATCCTGGGAATCCGGAAAGTCTAACCTTGTCTGTGGTATTCCGAGTAGGATTCCGGTATTGAATGACTGTGACGAGCTTCAAACTCCTGAAGGCTGGGCGTTAGTGACAGACGCAAAAGAATCAATGGATTCTATTCCAACCTGATTGAGAACCGACAGATGATTAGCCGTGCTGTGACAGAGCATTTGGAACGTTTTCACTGAGAGGATGGGATGTAGCTATCAACCAAGGGTGATGCCTCCAGACGATTAGCCGTGCAGTGACAGCGCATAGGACCATTTTCCCGAGAGGATTGAAAGTAGCCATTGATGATAGTGAAGCCCTACATACAGCTTGCCATGGAAAGGAGTAAGAAGGATTGGAAGAGAGAGTAGTGAAGCAGAGTTTCAAGAGGAGCACAGCATCTCCATACGCTTATCTGAAATTCCCACTCTTGATTTACATAAGTATTTCTATCCCTTTTTATTTTCTTTTTATTATTAATTTTCGAAACCATAAACCAATTTAATCTGCCTAACTGAGATTTACAAGGTGACCATAGCTTGCTTCATACCAACAATCTCTGTGGGATCGACCCTTACTCACGTAAGGTTTATTACTTGGACGACCCAGTACACTTGCTGGTTAGTTGAACGGAGTTGTGAATTCAACTGGTGCCATAATAATGATTTCATACAAATACAAAAGAATATGGATCACAATTTCGTCCACCAATTACTCACGGAGTTTAAATAAAATTTTAAAAGAAAAGAAATAATAAAATGCATGAGATTTTGAGTTATATTTGTTGAGTTTTCCAGTTACTCTGGTGTGATGGCACTATCTCTATTTCTGGATGCATGAATTAATTGTGTGTATTTGAATATTGGAGTTGAGAATGTTGATTCTTGAGGAACAAGAACTTAGAGAAGTATTATTAATTCTCTGAAATACGAAAAATATTGATTCTTGAAGCAAAATAAACAGCAAAATGAATTGAAAAAAAAAAGAGAAAATTCAAAAGAAAAGGTCCAAGGATTTGAACATCAATGGTTATGAGGGTCAAAACTGATCTAAAGCTCAAAAGAGTGGTTTTCCCTAACCATATGCTTGTGGTGTCAAAGTGTCAAGCAACCCTTGAGACTGAACACTTAAAGTCGTGACCCATTGCTATTACAAAGTATGCCTAAGGCTCTGAGCACCACTGTCTAGGAGAAAAGAAAGAGAAATTCGAACTCAAGGAATTTCCCAGTTAAGTGCTTGTGGTGTTTGTGTATAAAGTTAAGCTTGAAGACAAAACACTCAGAGTCACGACTAGACTCAAGGTGCAAAGCACCAAAGGGAAAAGGAGCTGTGGTCAAGAATCAATTAGAGCCTAAGGAAGAGAATCTAAATATCATCCGAGTTCTAGTTCTGAAGGACACTAATATTCCTGAGCTTCAAAGGATAGTGAGATGCCGAAGCTATTCAAAATTAGAGTGTCATTAGCCTCATTCAGTAACTAGACCTGAGCTTAAATGACAACTCAAGTCTCATGCATTTTCTCTTCTTGGTCTTACAATGTTTTTGGTTGCTTGAGGACAAGTAATAGTTTTAAGTTTGGTGTTGTGATGTGTGAGCATATTGTACCTTTTTCTTATCATTTTCCAGTTATTTTTAGTTAGATTTTATTTTGTTTTACTTAATTTCAGTGCGAAAATTCTCTTTGGATGCTACTTTGAGTTGTTTTAGTATTTTTATGATTTCAGGTGAAATTCGGAACAGTTTGACAAAATTTGGAGCTAAAAACAGAAAAGCTGGTAGCCCCCCCCCCACAGGGCACTAAAGGCTGGCTGGGCATTAAACGCTTAATATGGCATGTATGAGGTTGCTCCCCTTAGGGCATTAAATGCCCAATATTTAACGCCAGCAAGCTGAATTCGAAGCTGAAGGCCCACTCTTTGAGCATCTCTAGTTGATTTAGCATTTATATTAGTTATATTTTATTTTCTCTTTGTAATTTTTATTTACAAACCATATCTTTTAATCTTAGGATTTATTATTTTATTTTATTTCCAAATCAAATTAGGTTAGATATAAAAGGGAAAAAGATCTTCCCTTAAGGGGGTTCGAACATTATTCTCTCCTCCGCACTTTTTTTAACCCTATTTTCTTTGTAAGTTATGAGCAACTAAACTTCTTAGTTAAGGTTAGAAACTCTGTTTATTTCTATGGATTAAGATTATTATTCTTCTATTTTAATTAATATACTGATTTAGTTTCAAAGATTGTTTTCATTCTTAATCTTATGAATCTGGGTGGAACGAGAGTATGACCCTTATTCTACTTGAGTTCTTGTAATTCTTGAGAGAGTTATCTCGCTTGAACCACATCTTGAAAACAAATTCCTCCTAAATTGCTAATTACATAAACTAATTGGGATAGGTGACATATAATCCTGTTAACTTTGGGTAATTATGATTTTTGTGGCCATAAACTAGTTTTTGAACTTAACCCTCTAATCGGAATTAAGTGACAACGAGAGTGGTGGTTAATGAAGGTTAGAGAAGGCTAAATCACTGAGAGATTAGGATTTAGACATTTACAGTTTGCCATGGAATGAATCATACATTGTTAAAATAGTTGGTAAGAACTTTTAATCCGGAAAGATAAACATCTTCAAAGCCTTAACTGTTTTCTCTTATTGTTTTCACACCAAACCCTTTATTGCTTTGTTTACTCTTCTCTTATTGTTTTATGCGCTTTTAACCATCAAAACATATTTTTAATTCGCCTAACTAAGCCAGTTAGATAATCATTGTTGCTCAGTTCGACAATCCTCGTGGGATCGACCCTCACTCACCTGAGGTATTACTTGGATGACTCGGTGCACTTGCCGGTTAAGCTGTGCGAAATTCTAATTCGCGCACCACTATTCCAACTAACTAAATTTTTTAGCTCAAAAAAGCAAAAGTGGACCTCTTTCCAAGCTATTTAAGGTAGGAAGGTATTTTCTATTTTTGAAGAGTTTTTCCACGACTTCAAAAATTATTACTTTAAAATCCAACCTCGGGAGGATGTTTGACCTTTTTACATTAATGACAAATCCCAATATATGTTCTACTTGTACTGGGAAGAAAAGTCAATAGTTGTAAAGTATAACTTCGAGGATCTGGATGAGGAGGAGCAATTGATCGTAACTTTATTTCAAGAGTGTTGGAGTCGAGGTCCTAATCTCAATACCAAAAAATTTCTGGTAGCTAAATTGAGTTATGTCTTGACCAAGTTAGGTAGATAGTTTTATTTTGTAGATAGCTTTCTCATATATAACTTCTGCATTCACTTAGTCTCTTCTTGATTTTTTGTAGAAAAAATGGTCAACAACTCGAACACATACAGAAAGATCAAACGGGCAAAGAAAACATTGCAGCTCGTAAGTCCCAACAACTAGAGTCCGAGAAGTCGGGTGGTAACTCAACTCCTCCTCCCAAGTTTGGCTCGACCTCTTCTCAAGCGGGCACGTATGTACAACCCCCTCCTCTTTTGCAAGAGACCTCCCTTCCTCAGGTGATTCCTCTAGTGCCCCCTTTCTCTAAGCCCTCAAAAGAATCAAAGTCTGAAGCTTCTCATAATACAAGAAAAACTCTTTCTAAAAAATATAGGAGCATCTTTGATTAATGGTTTGACGCTGTTGGATTTATTGAAGAGTTTATTATTCCTGATAATTCAGTTGGCATCGATGACACTGCCATAGAGAGGATCTTGGAAATGTCAGCCAATAGAGGGTATCCAAACAGCCAGGGTCTGCATAGCTGTCATAAAAAAACTTTGTCAAGCTACCCCAAATGCTCTTCAAGGTGAAGTGACCGAGCTTATGCCAAAGTGGCCAAGCTCGAGAAGGCTAAAGCTAAGTAGGATACTGAAAGGACTGCAATGAAGTCGAATGCTGCCCGATTTTGCGAGATGGTGAAGTAGTCTGATGAAAAGTGTGATAAGGCCGAGACAGCCTAAAAGAGAACGAAAGAGAACTATGTTCGCGTATATGGGGAGAGGGTCAAGCTAGAGAGGCAACTTGAGAAGCAAAAACAGAAGTATAAGAAGTTGGAAGAAGCTCCTCTTGAGGGATTGGATGATACAAAAGATAATTTGAAGGTCCAATTTCGAGTCCTTGCTCCCAAGCTAGATATCTCAGTAATCGACCTTAACAAGGTCGTGATAAATGGTGAGATCGCCTTCATTCCTGATGACGACGATGATGCCTCACAATCTGATAATCCCCAGACTTCTTCTGTTGCTCTTGTTAAGGAACCTCCCAGTTCACTAAAGACCAGATTGTCCCAAAGTCTTAGTTTTTACTAATTTTTTAATATTTGTAATGTTGACGGCCCAAGTTTTGGGTCTTTATAAATAATTGTGATCTTTTTTATACTCTTAAATATCAAAATGGTATTTAAAAATTTATGAGAAAAAAATTTTGAAAGATATGTAATAATTTAAAAATATAATAAAAACATAAAACAAATTATATATATATATATATAATCAGTTACTATATATTTGTATATAAATATATATATTTATTATTTTTAATATGTATTTTATATTTCAATTTTTATTTTATCTTTCTCCAACTTTTTCATCATTTGACATGCTTTACCTTTCATTGATTCATGTGTGAAATACAGGTTGAATTTTTAAATATTGAGATAATTTTAATATTTTCTAAAAATATTTGATGATTTTTGTGTTTTGTACATGTGAAGGAATATAACGCAAACTGCACAATTCGACACTATGAAATTTTCATTTATTATATTTATATTTTTGAAAAATACAAAATGACAGTGATATGATATTTTGTCTTTTATTATTTTTAATTTTTAAAAAATATAAAACAATAGTGTCATTTTGTGTTTTACCATTTCTAATTAAAAAAATTCAAAACGATGATGGTGTTGAATTGTGCCCTAAATGGCATAAAACACATATGTTGAGTCATGTTTGGGGATTACATTTTGATTTAATTATTTTGTAGGTTTTTTTAATTTTATCGAATTTTTAATTAGGTCTCTTTATTTTTTTTTCGATTGGATCCCTAGCGTTAATTTTTTTTTTCAATTTAATCCCTATCATGACAAAATCATTTGACATAACAGAATATTCTATTCAAAATCGAATATTTTCATAATTTAGTTAGAATAGCTAATTAAATTTACCTCCATTTTCTCAAAATATCAAAAGAATCCTTGGCATTTTGTCCCAAAATTAAAGAACTCATAGCTAGCTCTTGTTCTCTGAAGTTAGAGGCATTTCTCTTCCGTTCGTTGGTGTCGCCGTCCATCTGTTTCGTCGTCATCCTTGGCGGCGTGAGCATCCGTCGTCATCGTCCGTCATCCTTGATCTGTATTGCACTGTTCTACGCTGTTTGTGCGTCTGCTTTGCTCTGCTCCGCGCTGTTCATCCATGGCTTCCATCGCGTTCGCTCGCCATGCCTCACGTTGCGGTGCCACACCTCGCCTGGGCGCACCTCGCCTTGCTGCCTTAAGTCGATCTACCAAAACAGGTAATGAGTTAATTTTTTTTTTGTTTTTCAAAGTTGATGAAACAAGTTTAATTGATATAGGAGTTTTGTTAATTGATGAATTGACATATAAATTGATTTTGTTGATTATGAATTTTGTTTATTGTTTATTGTTGTTGTTGTAATGATGCTGGTTTATTAGGGTTTTGTTTCCCTTTTTTATGTTGTGATGGGGATTTGGATTTTCCTTTTTCCTTTCTTATCGTCCTGAATTTGTTGGGATTGTTTGCAAGAGTCACTTCTTCTGAAAACTAAATTATAAACGAGTTAGTGACTATTGATACTGTTTGACATGGTTTTCCTTTCTTCTTCTCTTTTGTTTTTAATTAAAAAAATTCTTTGGTTTACCGATTTTATTTATAATTGGACTATTAACATTGGTTTTGCTCTAATTTAGTGTTTGATATTCATATAGATATTGTTTTGCAAGTAACACTTTTTAGCATAATTCTTGCTTAGATACTATCGTTCATTTTTTTACTTAAAATGATTGGATCAAACCTAGATGCTGTAGTAGTAATTATGACTTATGAAGTTCAATTGGTGTGCAAATGCAATAAGGTTTAGTGATTAATTTTGAATACTGTATATACTCTTAAGTATTAATGTAAAGTTTATTATGCTGTCATTAGATCATATTGCATCAAATGTGTGTGTGATTGCCGAGACATGGATTCTAACAGTAAAACCATCTTGATGAGTTGATATATAATTTGGTTATGCTTAATTTAGTTGGATAGTAACTACATCAAAATGTTTTCTTAATCAGTTGGAAAACATATCATTGGTATGCTATGTTCACTCTGCAATTATTTCTTAGTTTAGTTCTTCTAACAAGTAATGTGGATTTGGTTATATTTGATGTCAATTTTAAGGCTGCTCTTTGTTGACAGTAAAGATGCTTTTGATTCAGCTGCTGAAGTAAATGTACAGGCAGTAGCACTGGTGATGGTTTTTGACATGAATAATGTTAGTTCCTTCACTTGACTACTCTTCATTTTGTTTTTCGGTCAATGATCATTTATTCCATGAAAAAATCTTGGTTACTTTCATTGTTTTAGTGTGTGCCTTGTTTTTTGCCATGAGGATTCTCAAACAATGGTTTGAAGCAAGCAGACCAAATTTCAACTAATTTCGACCTATTCAACAACATTATGTTTGAGTTATATTTTAACATGGTTTTTAACCAAGTGTTATAGTTTGGATAGAAGTATAAAAAGTTTATTGTTTTTGTTAGACCGTACCTTGGTTTGAAAACTATAAACAAAACACATCAATAATCATGTGAACTATTATTTGACTACTTTTTTTTATTTTGATTGCCTTAAGCTTGCATTTACAGTGACATATTCATATAATGTAAACTTTTTTTTGTTATATGCAGCCATTTTCTCTAACTACTCTCCAAGATTGGGTATTTGGCACTGATATTCAAAACTTTAATATGATCATATATGATTGCATATATTTGCTTTTATATGCAATAAATTATTGAGACACCTGATGAACTCAAGTCTGCTATCTCAGTATCCTTCTCGATTTGAAACCGGCCATTATCAATGTTATTATTAATCCCTATGCTGGTTTAGAGAGTGGGAGGCTGCAACACAAGAACTGATTTTTGGATTATCTGTATTACACTAAAATTACATTTTTTATGGTTTTCGTTTTTAGATTTCAAATTTCAGTAACACAAATTACATAGCCTTGTGGTTTTCTATGGTGTACCATGATATGATAAAGACACAAATTATATTCCATGAATCCACACAAATATAAAATGTTACATGATCATAATGAATACTTGAATGATAGAAATTGAATTTTATAGATATTTATTACTACTATTTCTATTTCATTTTATCCATTCCTTTTTCTTTTAGGCTCTTAAGATAAGTAATGAGCGGATAATTTATACGCTTTTTGGCATTGTTTTTAGTATGTTTTTAGTATGTTTTAGTTAGTTTTTATTATATTTTTATTAGTTTTTAGTTAAAATTCACTTTTCTGGACTTTACTATGAGTTTGTGTGTTTTTCTGTGATTTCAGGTATTTTCTGGCTGAAATTGAGGGACCTGAGCAAAAATCTGATTCAGAGGCTGAAAAGGACTGCAGATGCTGTTGGATTCTGACCTCCCTGCACTCAAAGTGGATTTTATGGAGCTACAGAAGCCTAATTGGCGTGCTTTCAATTAAGTTGGAAAGTAGACATCCTGGGCTTTCCAGTAATATATAATAGTCCATACTTTGCCCGAGATTTGATGGCCCAAACCGGCGTTCCAAATCAGCTTAAAACTGCCCGGCGTTAAACGCCGGAACTGGCACAAGAATGGGAGTTAAACGCCCAAACTGGCACAAAAGCTGGCGTTTAACTCCAAGAAAAGTCTCTACACATGAAAGCTTCAATGCTCAGCCCGAGCACACACCAAGTGGGCCCGGAAGTGGATTTTTATGTCATTTATTCATCGTTGTAAACCCTAAGCTACTAGTTCTCTACAAATAGGACCTTTTGCTATTGTATTTATATCTTTTGATCATTTTAGATCTTAGGATCATCTTTGGATGTCTAGTTCTTAGATTATTGGAGGGCTGGCCTCTCAGCCATGCCTAGACCTTGTTCTTATGTATTTTCAACGGTGGAGTTTCTACACACCATAGATTAAGGTGTGGAGCTCTGCTGTACCTCGAGTATTAATGCAATTACTATTGTTCTTCTATTCAATTCAGCTTGTTCTTATTCTAAGATATTTATTCGCACCCAAGAACATGATGAATGTGATGATTATGTGACGCTCATCATCATTCTCACTTATGAACGCGTGCCTGACAACCACTTCCGTTCTACAAGCAAACAAGGCTTGAATGTTTATCTCTTGGATTCTTTAATCAGAATCTTCGTGGTATAAGCTAGAATTGATGGCAGCATTTAAGAGAATCCGAAAGGTCTAAACCTTGTCTGTGGTATTCTGAGTAGGATTTAAGGATTGAATGACTGTGACGAGCTTCAAACTCCTGAAGGCTGGGCGTTAGTGACAGACGCAAAAGAATCACTGGATTCTATTCCAACCTGATTGAGAATCGACAGATGATTAGCCGTGCTGTGACAGAGCGCATTGAACATTTTCACTGAGAGGACAGGACTGTAGCCACTGACAACGGTGATGCCCAACATACAGCTTGCCATGGAAAGGAGTAAGAAGGATTGGATGAAGACAGTAGGAAAGCAGAGAGACGGAAGGGACAAAGCATATCCATACGCTTATCTGAAATTCCCACCAATGAATTACATAAGTATCTCTATCCTTATTTTATGTTTTATTTATCTTTTAATCATTAATCCTCCATAACCATTTGAATCTGCCTGACTGAGATTTACAAGATGACCATAGCTTGCTTCATACCAACAATCTTCGTGGGATCGACCCTTACTCGCGTAAGGTTTATTACTTGGACGACCCAGTGCACTTGCTGGTTAGTTGTGCGAAGTTGTGATGAAGAGAGCAATTGAGCGTACCATGTTGATGGCGCCATTGATGATCATAATTTCGTGCACCAAGTTTTTGGCGCCGTTGCCGGGGATTGTTTGAGTTTGGACAACTGACGGTTCATCTTGTTGCTTAGCTTAGGTATTTTTCTTCAGAATTTTTAAGAATGAATTCTAGTGTTTCAAGGTGATGTTCTTATCATCACCAAAGCTGATTGATTCTCATCAATTTAGCTCTTGAATGTAATGTCCTGTTGAAACTTGGCTAGCCATGTCTAATTTCTTTAGACTAAAGCTTTAGACTAACATTGCATGATTCCTAGAATTCTCATTAAGAATTTTGATATCCTTATTTTCTTTTTCACTCAATTTTCAAAAAAAATCCAAAAAAAATTATAAAATCTTAAAACCAAAAATATTTTTTATTTCTTGTTTGAGTCTAGTGTCTAATTTTAAGTTTGGTGTAAATTGCATGTCTTTATTCCTCTAATTTTCGAAAATTACATGCATTATGTTCTTCATTAATCTTCAAGTTGTTCTTGATGATTCCCTTGCTCTGATCTTTACATTCTCTTGTCTTGAGTGTTTTGTTGTTTCTCATATGCATTCTCATTTTGTTAGTGTCAATAGTATACAAACTTCTAAGTTTGGTGTCTTGCATGCATTGTTTATTGGATCTTAGTTTCATTTTGATTATTTCTCATTAATAAAAAATCCAAAAAAAAATTTAATTTGTGTCTTTTCAAGTCAATAATACAGAGAATTGAAGATTCAGAACATTCAGCAGAGGAATTACACAGAAAAAGCTGGGCGTTCAAAACGCCCAGTGAGGAAGGAAAACTGGCGTTTAAACGCCAGCCAGGGTACCTGGCTGGGCGTTTAACGCCCAAAAGGGTAGCATTTTGGGCGTTTAACGCCAGGATGGCACAAGAGGGAAGATTTTGTTTTTAATTCAAATGTTTTTCAAGTTTTCATAACTTTTTCAAAAGCAAATCTTTTTCAAATCATATCTTTTCAATCAAATCTTTTTCAAAATCAATTTCTTTCTATTTTCAAAAATACTTGCTAACAATTAATGATTTGATTCAACATTTCAAGTATGTTGCCTTTTCTGTTGAGAAAGGTTTAATGTCTGAATCATATCTTTTAAATTTCTTGTTAGCCAAGTCATTAATTTTCAAAATCAAATCTTTTTAAATTGTTTTTCAAATCATATCTTCTCAATCATATCTTTCTAAAACTATATCTTTTCAATCATATCTTTTTATCACATTTTTTTCAAAATTAATTTTTCAATCATATCTTTTTGATTTCTAATTTCAAAGTCTTTTTCAAAAATCACTTTATTTCTTTCCCAATCATATTTTTCGAAAATCATTCTTCAATTTTTCAAAATGTTTTTAAAATCTTTTTAATTTATTTTCGAAAATTTCTTCCCCTCTTCTCACATCCTTCTATTTATGGACTAACACTCCTCCTCAATGCACAATTTGAACTCTATCTTTCTTGATAAATTCGAATTCTTCTACCCCTTCCTTCTATTTTTCCTTTCCTCTGACACCTCAAGAAATCTCTATACTGTGACATAGAGGATTCCATATTTTCTTGTTCTCTTCTCTTTCATATGAGCAGGAGCAAAGACAAAAGCATTCTTGTTGAGGCTGACCCTGAACCCGAAAGGACCTTGAAGCGAAAGCTAAGAGAAGCTAAAGCACAACTCTCTGTAGAGGACCTAATAGAAATCTTCAAACAAGAAGAAGACATGGCAACCGAAAACAACAACAATGCCAACAATGCAAGGAAGGTGTTGGGTGACTTTACTGCACCTACTCCCGACTTCTATGGGAGAAGCATCTCTATCCCTGCCATTGGAGCAAACAACTTTGAGCTTAAGCCTCAATTAGTTTCTCTAATGCAACAGAATTGCAAGTTCCATGGACTTCCATTGGAAGATCCTCATCAGTTTTTAGCTGAGTTCTTGCAAATCTGTGACACTGTCAAGACTAATGGGGTTGACCCTGAGGTCTACAGACTTATGCTATTCCCTTTTGCTGTAAGAGACAGAGCTAGGATATGGTTGGACTCACAACCTAAAGAAAGCCTGAACTCTTGGGAAAAGCTAGTCAATCCCTTCTTGGCAAAGTTTTTTCCACCTCAAAAATTGAGTAAGCTTAGAGTGGAAGTCCAAACCTTCAGACAGAAGGAAGGTGAATCCCTCTATGAAGCTTGGGAAAGATACAAACAATTGATCAGAAAGTGTCCTTCTGACATGCTTTCTGAATGGAGCATCATAGGTATCTTCTATGATGGTCTGTCTGAACTGTCCAAGATGTCATTGGATAGCTCTATTGGAGGATCTCTTCATCTGAAGAAGATGCCTACAGAAGCTCAAAAACTCATTGAAATGGTTGCAAATAACCAATTCATGTACACTTCTGAAAGGAATCTTGTGAACAATGGGACGAATCAGAAGAAATGAGTTCTTGAGATTGATACTCTGAATGCCATATTGGCTCAGAACAAAATATTGACTCAGCAAGTCAATATGATTTCTCAAAGTCTGTCTGGAATTCAAGCTGCACCAGGCAGTACTAAGGACGCTTCATCTGAAGAAGAAGCTTATGATCCTGAGAACCCATCAATGGAAGAGGTGAATTACATGGAAAAACCCTATGGAAACACCTATAATCCTTCATGGAAAAATCATCCAAATCTCTCATGGAAGGATCAACAGAGACCTCAACAAGGTTTCAACAATAATAATGGTGGAAGAAACAGGTTTGGCAATGGCAAGCCTTTTCCATCATCTTCTCAGCAACAGACAGAGAATTCTAAGCAGAGCCACTCTGACTTAGCAACCATGGTCTCTGATCTAATCAAAACCACTCAAAGTTTCATGATTGAAACAAGGTCCTCCATTAGAAACTTGGAGGCACAAGTAGGTCAGCTGAGTAAGAAAGTTACTGAACTCCTTCCTAGCACTCTTCCAAGCAATACAGAAGAGAATCCAAAAGGAGAGTGTAAAGCCATCAACATGGCCGAATTTGGAGAGGAGAGAGAGGCAGTGAGCGCCACTGAGGAAGACCTTAATGGACGTCCACTGGCCTCCAATGAGTTCCCTAAATAGGAACCATGGGAATCTGAGGCTCACATTGAGACCATAGAGATTCCATTGGAATTACTTCTGCCATTCATGAGCTCTGATGAGTATTCTTCCTCTGAAGAGGACGAAGATGTCACTGAAGAGCAAGTTGCTAAGTATCTTGGAGCAATCATGAAGCTAAATGACAAGTTATTTGGTAATGAGACTTGGGAGGATGAACCCCTTTTGCTCACCAAAGAACTAGATGACTTGACTAGGCAGAGATTACCTCAAAAGAGACAGGACCCTGGAAAGTTCTCATTACCTTGTACCATAGGCACCATGACCTTTGAGAAGGCTCTGTGTGACCTAGGGTCAAGCATAAACCTCATGCCTCTCTCTGTAATGGAGAAGCTAGGGATCTTTGAGGTGCAAGCTGCAAGAATCTCACTAGAGATGGCAGACAATTCAAGAAAACAAGCTTATAAACTTGTAGAGGATGTTCTGGTAAAGATTGAAGACCATTACATCCCTACTGATTTCATAGTCCTAGAGACTGGGAAGTGCATGGATGAATCCATCATCCTTGGCAGACCCTTCCTAGCCACAGCAAAGGCTGTGATTGATGTTGACAGAGGAGAATTGATCATTCAAGTGAATGAAGAATCCTTTGTGTTTAAGGCTCAAGAATATTCCTCTGTTACCATGGAGAGGAAGCATGAAGAGCTTCTCTCAAAACAGAGTCAAACAGAGCCCCCACAGTCAAACTCTAAGTTTGGTGTTGGGAGGCCACAACCAACTTCTAAGTTTGGTGTTGAACCCCCACATTCAAACTCTAAGTTTGGTGTTGGGAGGTTCCAACATTGCTCTGAACATCTGTGAGGCTCCATGAGAGCCCACTGTCAAGCTACTGACATTAAAGAAGCGCTTGTTGGGAGGCAACCCAATGTCATATTTATCTATTTTCCATTGTTATTTTATGTTTTCTATAGGTTGATGATCATGAGAAGTCACAAAATCAATTGAAAAAGCAAAAACAGAATGAAAAATAGAAGGAAAAATAGCACACTCTGGAGGAAAAACTTGCTGGCGTTTAAACGCCAGTAAGGGCAGCAAATGGGCATTTAACGCCCAGTCTGGCACCATTCTGGGCGTTTAACACCAGAAAGGGGCACCAGACTGGCGTTTAACGCCAGGAAAGGGCAAGGAGCTGGCGTTAAACGCCAGGAATGGGCACCAGCCCGGTGTTTAACGCCAGGATTGGCAGAATGAGCATTTTTGCTCGCCACTTGGTGCAGGGATGAATTATCCTTGACACCTCAGGATCTGTGGACCCCATAGGATCCCCACCTACCCTACCACTCTCTCTCTTCTTTACCCACTCACCAATCACCTCAATACCTCTTCCCCAAAAATCCCTCACCTATCAAATCCCACTATTCTCTTCACCACTCACATCCATACTTCATAAAACCCCACCTACCTCACCATTCAAATTCAAACCACTTTACCTCCCAAATCCACCCATATTGGCCGAACCATACATCCCCTCTCCACTGCTATATAAACCCATCTTCACTCCTTCATTTTCACACAACCTACACACTACTTCTCCCCCTTGGCCGAAAAACAAAGCCACCTCCATCTCCTCTATTTCTTCTTCTTCTACTCTCTTCTTTCTTCTTTTGCTCGAGGACGAGCAAACCTTCTAAGTTTGGTGTGGTAAAAACATTGCTTTTTGTTTTTCCATAACCATTTATGGCATCTAAGGCCGGAGAAACCACTAGAAAGAGGAAAGGGAAGGCAAAAACTTCCACCTCCGAGTCATGGGCGATGGAGAGATTCATCTCAAGGGTGCATCAAGACCACTTCTATGAAGTTGTGGCCATGAAGAAGATGATCCCCGAGGTCCCTTTCAAACTCAAAAAGAGTGAATATCCAGAGATCCGACAAGAGATCCAAAGAAGAGTTTGGGAAGTTCTTACCAACCCCATTCAACAAGTCGGAATCTTAATGGTTCAAGAGTTCTATGCCAATGCATGGATCACCAAGAACCATGATCAAAGTGTGAACCCAGACCCAAAGAATTGGCTTACAATGGTTCGGGGGAAATGCTTAGATTTTAGTCCGGAAAATGTAAGGTTGGCATTCAACTTGCCCATGATGCAAGGAGATGAACACCCTTACACTGGAAGGGTCAACTTTGATCAAAGGTTGGACCAAGTCCTCATAGACATTTGTGAAGAGGGCGCTCAATAGAAGAGAGATTCAAGAGGGAAGCCGGTTCAACTGAGAAGGCATGACCTCAAGCCCGTGGCTAGGGGATGGTTGGAGTTTATCCAACGCTCAATCATTCCCACTAGCAACCGGTCCGAAATTACTATAGACCGGGCTATCATGATTCATAGCATCATGATTGGAGAAGAAGTAGAAGTTCATAAGGTTATAGCCCAAGAACTTTATAAGGTGGTGGACAAGTCCTCTACCTTGGCAAGGTTAGCCTTCCCTCATCTCATTTGTCACCTCTGTTATTCGGTTGGTGTTAACATAGAGGGAGACATCCTCATTGATGAGGACAAGCCCATCACTAAGAAAAGGATGGAGCAAACAAGAGATCCCACTCATCATGAAATCCCTGAGATACCTCAAGGGATGCACTTTCGTCCACAAAACTATTGGGATCAAATCAACACCTCCCTAGGAGAATTGAGTTCCAACATGGGACAACTAAGGGTGGAGCACCAAGAACATTCCATCCTCCTCCATGAAATTAGAGAAGATCAAAGAATCATGAGAGAGGAGCAACAAAGGCAAGGAAGAGACATTGAGGAGCTCAAACATTCCATAAGATCTTCAAGAGGAAGAACAAGCCGCCATCACTAAGGTGGACCCGTTCTTTAATTTCCTTGTTCTTTATTTCTGTTTTTTCGAATTTTTATGCTTATGTTTATCTATGTTTGTGTCTTATTACATGATCGTTAGTGTCCTAGTGTCTATGCCTTAAAGTTATGAATGTCCTATGAATCCATCACCTTTCTTAAATGAAAAATGTTCTTAATTGAAAAAGAGAAGAATTGCATGAATTTTGAATTTTATAACAGATTAATTATTTTGATGTGGTGGCAATACTTTGACTTCTGAATGTATGCTTGAACAGTGCATATGTCTTTTGAATTTGTTGTTCATGAATGTTGGTTCTTGAAAGAATGATGAAAAAGGAGACATGTTACTGAGGATCTGAAAAATCATAAAAATGATTCTTGAAGCAAGAAAAAAAGCAGTGAATACAAAAAAAAATGAAAAAAAAGAGAAAGGAAAAAAAAGAAAAAAGAAAAAAAGTAAATAAAGTCGTGATCCAAGGCAAAAAGAGTGTGCTTAAGAACCCTGGATACCTCTAATTGGGGACTCTAGCGAAGCTGAGTCACAATCTGAAAAGGTTCACCCAGTTATGTGTCTGTAGCATGTATGTATCCGGTGGTAATACTGGAACACAGAGTGCTTTGGGCCACGGCCAAGACTCATAAAGTAGCTGTGTTCAAGAATCATCATACTTAACTAGGAGAATCAATAACACTATCTGGATTCTGAGTTCCTATAGAAGCCAATCATTCTGAATTTCAAAGGATAGAGTGAGATGCCAAAACTGTTCAGAGGCAAAATGCTAAAAGCCCCGCTCATCTAATTAATACTGATCTTCATAGATGTTTTTGGAATTCATTGCATATTCTCTTCTTTTTATCTTATTTGATTTTCAGTTGCTTGGGGACAAGCAACAATTTAAGTTTGGTGTTGTGATGAGCGGATAATTTATACGCTTTTTGGCATTGTTTTTAGTATGTTTTTAGTATGTTTTAGTTAGTCTTTATTATATTTTTATTAGTTTTTAGTTAAAATTCACTTTTCTGGACTTTACTATGAGTTTATGTATTTTTCTGTGATTTCAGATATTTTTTGGCTGAAATTGAGGGACCTGAGCAAAAATCTGATTCAGAGGCTGAAAAGGACTGCAGATGCTGTTGGATTCTGACCTCCCTGCACTCAAAGTGGATTTTATGGAGCTACAGAATCCTAATTGGCGCGATCTTAATTGCGTTGGAAAGTAGACATCCTGGGCTTTCCAGCAATGTATAATAGTCCATACTTTGTCCGAGATTTGATGGCCCAAACTGGCGTTCCAAATCAGCTCAAAACTGCCCGGCGTTAAACGCCGGAACTGGCACAAGAATGGGAGTAAAACGCCCAAACTGGCACAAAAGCTGGCATTTAACTCCAAGAAAAGTCTCTACACATGAAAGCTTCAATGCTCAGCCCGAGCACACACCAAGTGGGCCCGGAAGTGGATTTTTATGTCATTTACTCATCTTTGTAAACCCTAAGCTACTAGTTCTCTACAAATAGGACCTTTTGCTATTGTATTTACATCTTTTGATCATTTTAGATCTTAGGATCATCTTTGGACGTCTAGTTCTTAGATTATTGGGGGGATGGCCTCTCGGCCACACCTAGACCTTGTTCTTATGTATTTTCAACGGTGGAGTTTCTACACACCATAGATTAAGGTGTGGAGCTCTGCTGTACCTCGAGTATTAATGCAATTACTATTGTTCTTCTATTCAATTCAGCTTATTCTTGTTCTAAGATATTCATTCGCACCCAAGAACATGATGAATGTGATGATTATGTGACGCTCATCATCATTCTCACTTATGAACGCGTGCCTGACAACCACTTCCGTTCTACAAGCAAACAAGGCTTGAATGTTTATCTCTTGGATTCCTTAATCAGAATCTTCGTGGTATAAGCTAGAATTGATGGCGGCATTCAAGAGAATCCGAAAGGTCTAAACCTTGTCTGTGGTATTCTGAGTAGGATTTAAGGATTGAATGACTGTGACGAGCTTCAAACTCCTGAAGGCTGGGCGTTAGTGACAGACGCAAAAGAATAACTGGATTCTATTCCAACCTGATTGAGAACCGACAGATGATTAGCCGTGCTGTGATAGAGCGCGTTGAACATTTTCACTGAGAGGACGGGACTGTAGCCACTGAAAATGGTGATGCCCAACATACAGCTTGCCATGGAAAGGAGTAAGAAGGATTGGATGAAGACAGTAGGAAAGCAGAGAGACGGAAGGGACAAAGCATCTCCATACGCTTATCTGAAATTCCCACCAATGAATTACATAAGTATCTCTATCCTTATTTTATGTTTTATTTATCTTTTAATCATTAATCCTCCATAACCATTTGAATCCGCCTGACTGAGATTTACAAGATGATCATAGCTTGCTTCATACCAACAATCTCCGTGGGATCGACCCTTACTCGCGTAAGGTTTATTACTTGGACGACTCAGTGCACTTGCTGGTTAGTTGTGCGAAGTTGTGATGA
The DNA here is from genome assembly GCF_014773155.1 of Arachis stenosperma. Taxonomy (NCBI): domain Eukaryota; kingdom Viridiplantae; phylum Streptophyta; class Magnoliopsida; order Fabales; family Fabaceae; genus Arachis; species Arachis stenosperma. Next base: position 117,765,678 of record NC_080382.1, read on the forward strand.
AGAGTTGAGATTGCAATTGAGCGTATCATATTGATGGCGCCATTGATGATCACAATTTCGTGCACCAATAAGGTATTTTGAAAGTAAAAAAAAAAAAGAAAGTATTTTTGTTTCAATTTGTATATAAATAAGCAAAAGAATGATAGCGATAAAATAAAAGGGATTATAGAAATATCTTTCATGTGGTAGAATCATTAAATAGAAATTATAGGAATATCTTTCATTGAATATTTATAGTTTTACCGAATTTTTAATTAAGTCTCTATACTTTTTTTTTTTTCAATTGGGTCCCTAAAAATATACAAATAATTTCACATTTTACTAACATTTTTTTTACGTTTAACATTAACAATGACTAAATTAAAAAAAATGTCTAAAGACTTAATTAAAAATTCGATAAAATTATTGAACCTGCCAAATAAATAAACCTTACATTTCTTTAGCCCCAATATATATAAAAAAAAGGTTCGTTCTATGAATATAATAATAATTCTTGTAATATATATAAATTAATTTAGCTATTTTGTAGATTAAGAGCATGTTTTAATAATATAATCATAGAAATTTTTAGTTTTTTCATATATTTAATAATACGTTGAAAATGTAAAAAAATATCTTTTAATGGTAATAAAATATTTTTTTACAGATCTTCCAATATACCACTGAGTACATATTAACAAGACTCTTTACGAAAGATTTAACTATTTTATACTCTTAAAACAAATTTTAAGAGTTAATAGAACTTTTTTTAGTTTTTTTATATTCAATGCGTTAAAAATATAAAAAAGTATTAATAATTTTTAATAAAACATTTTTTATAATATTGTTAAAATGTGTTTAGAACACATGTTAACAAGATCCTAAAATAAATATGAAAATTTGAATTATTTAATTGAAAAAATCTTTTGTAATTTCTTGTACCAAAATTTTTTTCGAAGAATTAACCTTATATTTAAATAGTCAATGTCAGAATCATGGTTTTGAAAATCGAACCGGACCGGCCGGTTCAACCGGAAAAATCGGAACCGATCACCTAACCGGTCCGGATAAGGTCATAAATCGGCTGGCAAAAAATCGGTGAAAAAATTGGTCGAACCGGCGGTTAACCGGTGAATCGAGAGAACCGTCCAATTTTTTCACGGTTTATTGGTTTGCATATTAAACTTTAAAACGGCGTCGTTTTGAAGGAAAAAAAAAAAAGAAAAGGCCTATCAGCTATGCACGAACCTTAATAGCCACCACCCTCAGTATCTTAGTATCTCTCAACTCTCACCCTCTCACCCTCCCACAGCCCTTCATCGCCGTCGCACCTCTCCTCCATCGCCGTCGCGGAGCTCCTCTCCTCCATCGCCGTCGCGGAGCTCCTCTCCTCCATCGTAGTCGCCCAGCTCGCCACCTCCACCGTCGCACCTCTCCTCCATCGCCGTCGCGGAGCTCCTCTCCTCCATCGCCGTCGCTCAGCTCGCCACCTCCACCGTCGTTGCCCAGCTCGCCACCTCCACCGTCGTCGCCCAGCTCTCCACCTCCACCGTCGTCGCCGGTAATACTCTGCCTTCCACCTCGGTTCATGTATGCGGGCATGTTTCTGTTCATGGTTCTGTTCCTATTTGAGTTCATGTTCCTATTTCTGTTCATGTTTCTGTTCCTCTCTATCACAGAAAACATGCTCTTTGATGTTTTTCTGGATTACATGATTTTGAGTTGCTGCTTCATGTTTATCTGGATTACATGATTTTGGTTTCTGTTTGATGAATCTTGAATCTGTTTTTGGCTTTCTATTATGATGCGTTGAAGGCAGCTGGGGATTATTTTTGCTGCTTCAATTTTGCTGCTTCATGAATCTGAGTTCAATTTTTGCTGCTTCAATTTTGAGTTGCTATTTCATGAATTTTGCTGCTTCATAAATCTGAGTTCAATTTTTGCTGCTTCAATTTTGCTGCTTCAATTTTGAGTTGCTGCTTCATGAATTTTGCTGCTTCATGAATCTGAGTTCAATTTTTGCTGCTTCAATTTTGCTGCTTCAATTTTGAGTTGCTGTTTCATGAATTTTGCTGCTTCATGAATCTGACTTCAATTTTTGCTGCTTCAATTTTGAGTTGCTGTTTCAATTTTGCTGCTTCAATTTTGAGTTGCTGTTTCATGAATTTTGCTGCTTCATGAATCTGAGTTCAATTTTTGCTGCTTCAATTTTGAGTTGATGTTTCATGAATTTTGCTGTTTTATTTTTTGTTTAGTTATCAATTTTGATGTTTGAAGTTGTTTGTGAACCTCTAATCTTAAGTAATGGATAATTTATTATGTGAAATATTAAATTTTATTAAGTTATAAATTATTGAATTTTATTAAGTTTAATAATTTTATTTAATATTTAATTAAACCGGTTAAACCCCGGTTGAACTCCGGTCGAATCAGTGAACTATTGAACCAGTGACCTCACCGGTTTATTGACCGGTCCGGTTCTCGCAACCTTGGTCAGAATGCTATTAGAATTTATTATTTTTTGTTATTAATTAGCAATCAATATTTAAAAACGTAGGCTAAAATATGTTGTTGGATTACTAAGCTAAAGGAATTGGGTTAATGGCTAAAAATAATACACTAGAAAAAAAACATTAAATACCGTTGAATTTACCGGTAGAATAATGAAAATAATCTGCCAGAAATTTACCGGCGAATTTTTCTTCGGAACTAATCCGACGGTATAACCCTCGCCGGTAATTAATTACCGTCGAATTTTTTAATCCGCCGGTACTTGCCGACGGAAGATTTTCGCCAATAATTTTGGTGCTCCACTATTTTCTTTCCCGTCTAATTACCGTCGGATTTTTCCGCCGGTAAATCTAGTTTTTTTTTAAACACAATAGGTGGTCAAATTTTTTATTTAAATTTATTTTTCACACAATTAGCAGTCAAATTTTAAATAATAGAAATAAAAATGGTAAATTAAATATTAAGTGTACAAAAAAATTAAAAGTCAAATAAATAAAATACATTGAAATAGACTAAAACAAAACTCTAATCACTAAAGATCCTTATAGTCGTCGTTGTTGTCATCCCCCTGGTTCTGCTGAGGCAGCGGACTAGGCAGTGATGTTGGTGCCCCTCTAGCAACGCCACTGCCACTAGCTTGCATCTGATCTAGGTACAATGCCATCTGTTGCTCTATTCGCTGAAACCGCTCCAGCCCTTTCGCCTCCACTCCAGCCTGAGGATATCTATGTTTGACATATGTATGAGGATCTCCTGATACCTCTCCTCAAACTACTGCAACTGCTGAGCCTGTTGGTGAAAGCTCTAGGTGAGCTCCAGCACTTGCTCCCTCAAATCAACGCCATCCTCGGGATCGACGGGCCGGCTGGTGGCAGAGGCGGATGAAGGTCTCAGTATGGAGGTGTGTAGGTTGTCGGCGAAGAACGATCCCAGCCTGTAAACGTGATTCTTGTATGACTCAGATGCAGTCTCGTGCCAAACCATGTTAGGATCGACTTTTGATGCAGGAGAGTTGTTTTCGTTGTCTCCATTCTGCTGAGATTATTGGGTTGTGGCCTCCAATCTCTATGTGTAGGACTCCCGTGTAACACATGTTATGATTAGAACTACAGTTAATTGAAAATTTTATACCACATGATGTTTAATCACATAATGATCTGCAGACTGTTGATCAGCAAATCTCTCTTTGTTCTTCTTCAATATGTGAGTATACTTGAAGGTCTCCACCATCTTCGCATCACGACTCAACGACTTAGAATACACAGGTTGAAACAACATGTTTAATCAAGTAATAATGGTATTATATTTCAAAGACAAAACAAACTTAATAACAAATTGAAATAAGTTACATACCAGCCTAGTTTTTGTCTTCATGAAAGTCATTGACCCACCAGTATACTTTGATGACTTAGCCGATGCCCTGTTAGCTCTGTTCGTGAGACGGCGATGCTTGAACCCCTCATCAGTCTCCCAATAAATGTACAGTGCCTTCTTAATATTCGAGCAGAGCCAAATAGTAATTTCTCCTGCACAAAGAACATTTAGCACTAGTTAATCGAAATTTAATACATAATTAAATAAAATAGAAGATATAAACTAAGTAAGGTTTGAATACGTTGAGTTTTTACTACCCACTTCTAAAACCATCGCTCTCTGGTCTCAGCAGAGATTTTCTTGTAGCTCGGCCATGTGCGGTCGTACATTAATTTAATGACATTAGTACATTCCTGTGCACATGCATTGTTATTTGGTGCAAACCTATTAATGAAAAATTTAATATTAGTAGTTTACTAAATAATCATTTGAAGTAATCTATAAACTTTGATTATATTTAGTTTTTTTTTTTAATTTTGGCAGAAAAGTTATAAAAAGAAGAAGTAGTTTTTTTTTTTAATTTTGGCAAAAAAATTATAAAGAGGTGGAAGATGATGATGATGATGATGATGATGATGATGATGATGATGATGATGATGATGATGATGATGATGATGATGATGATGATGATGATGATGAGGAAAGAGTTTTGAATTATGTAAAATTTATCAAAAAATAGTACCATAATTTTTTAACCGTGACACAAGAAATTTTTTAATTTTGACACCAAAATATTTTAACCGTGACATAAGTTATTGTTAAGAGAGTGAAACAAGAATTATGTGATTGTGGAAAAAGAAAAAGATGATGATGATGATTAGGAGGAGAAAAATAAGTTTTGAATTATGTAGAATTTATTAGAAAAATAGTACCAAAACATATTAACTATGACAAAAGAAGTTACTTAATTTTAACACTGAAATTTCTTAACCGTGACACATAAATTTTTTAACTGTCATTTTTAAATTAAATGATGTATTTTTCTTATTATTGAACTAGTTGAGTGGCATTAAACTCATACATAAGAGGTCCAGCCATTTCTAAGTCATTTGCAATAAATTGGTATATTTTTTTGTTTCAAAACACATTTGAATGTATTTTGTTGGTTGAGTGAGTTTAGGTTTTGGACTTGTAATTATTTAAATACTTCTTATATCATTTACTAAAAAATCATGTGTCATTTTTAATTAAATGATATGTTTTATACGGAATGAGAACCCCGGGCCCATGGGTTCCCAGTACGGTAAAAGTGCCAAATAAGTTCAATGCACTGCAATAAAAACTCACTAAGCATCCTAAACTCCTTTTCATCAAGTATCCAGCCTAGATTCTCACTAATCCATAAATAGGCATCTGTCGTAAGGGGATACTAAATCTAGTTCATGTTACACATGTTTCCCAACTCGCTGATTCTTCCACGAATCAGACTCAGAATTATAAGCAAAACCATCATCAGTTGTTCTGCCTCAGCAACTCAATATCAATACATCATACCCTCGCCTGGAGCTAGTGAAATCACATCACTGCGTCTACCCAGGGGGCTCAAATGATCTCATTCAAAAATCATCATCATTATGCAATCGCATTATCAATTCATCTCATCAAGGACAGCCCCCAACATCCACCAACACCATCATGAGGGATCTCTCAGTTGTACAAACACAAGCAATACAGACAAGTAATACACAAATAAGGTACAAGTAGAACAAGTAGCATATAATCAGGTAACATAGCATATATGATATAGAAATCCAAAACAAATAGGCAAACCCAAACAATTCAAACATATGCAAATGATGTATGCCTGCCCTATGGCTGATGATATCATCTGTCGGTTATATAGCCAACCCGACACGTCCTGGTAGCTAACCGTGGACAGAAACACCCCTCGCGGAGCAAGTAGGTTTGAGCTACAACCCCCTTGCTACTACCCGCTCAGCCCAGAGCCAGTGGAACAACCACTACTGCGGCTACTACCCAGGCGGGTGTTTAACAGCTCAACCTGGAGCCAGTGGAACAACCACTACTGCGGCTACTACCCAGGCGTCACAATCTCTGACCTGGAGCAAGTGGGACAAACCACAACCCTTGCTACTGCCCAGGTATCTCAAGCATTAACCCGGAGCAAGCGGGACGAACCACAACCCTTGCTACTGCCCAGGTATCTCAAAAGCATTGACCCGGAGCAAGCGGGACGAACCACAACCCTTGCTACTGCCCAGGTATCTTAATCATATATTCATTCAATCTCAATTCAAATTATCAATCCTTATTGTTATCAAATCTCAAACATTAACCTGGAGCAAGTGGGACGAACCACAACCCTTACTACTACCCAGGTATCACAAATACATTCATCCAAAACTCCATAATTAAACTCATTTATCATAAACATCCTTTTCCGTCTCACACCCGGAGCAAGTGGACTAGCCACTGCTACTACCCAGGGAAACTCGCATCTCAGATAGTGGAAGTGCAAATCACAATTATCAATAATTCAGCATAAACATGCATGAATTCTCATCCATGGATCAACATCCATATCAGCCATCCGGCTCACGGTTAAATCCATAACCAGCCAATATTCATAGCATACACAGCTATTCCGGCTCACGGTTCAATCCAGAACCAGCCAATTCATAAACAATTACGGCCCTTCGGCCAATGGCATAACAAGCACTTCCACCACCATCCTCCACATCTCATATAATCATCAATGATCCTCATTGATTATTCATTTTCCCCTTGCTTCACTCGCAAGTTACCTCATTCACTAGCCCTTTTCTAATAGCTAGGCATATCATAATGATTTAGGATATAAGTGGTGAGATCGGAGGCTTAGAAGTATGAGATTTGGCTTTTAAAACTCAAATATCAACTTTGGCATGAAAACAATGCCACGCGTACGCGTACTCCACGCGCACGCGTGGATGTCCTTAAAAACTCATCGACGCGCAAGCGTCATGCACGCTAACGCGTGGATTAAAAATTTGCCAAATCGACGCGCACGCGTCAACCACGCATACGCGTGGATACTCTCGTGCCCCAGGCACAAAGCTGGCACAGTTCTGGCACAACTCTCTGGAAAATGGCTGGGCATTGGGTGCAGCACTATCGGCGCGCCCGCGCACATCACGCGCACGCGTGAATGGCGTTTTCTGGAAGATCGGCGCGTACGCGCCAAGTGCGCCCACGCGCAAGGGGTTATTCTGCTAAAAATTTTCTAAGTTAAAAACTGCAGAATTCACAAATTCAACCCCCAATCTTCCGACGGACATAACTTCCTCATTTTAAATCGTTTTTCACCCGTTCTTCGAACGGCATGGACATCCCGGATCCAATTTCATTTCTAAACAGATTTGGCACAAAACAAAGATCCGTAGTCCAAGTTATGTCTCGTCAAAGTATGCCCAAAAACCATGTTTTCATATAAAACCACAAAGTGCCATTTTCAAAACAAGCCATTTTCAACTCTTTTCAAAATCAACTAAAACATGCCAATTTCAACCCTTTTTGAAACCAATCAAAATACACCAAAATCAACATCAAGCCTCCTCAACTCATACATTAACACTTTACCACGAATCACAAACCGCCATATAACCATCTTTACCCATTTCAAACAAATGGCTAAATTACAAACATATCAACATGTCATACATCCTTCCTCATCCCAATTTCCAACAATAATATTTCGATTCAACCATCATTATACATGATCAATATCATACCCACTAACACGTGGTTTCATCCCCAAATCAACCTCAACCATTTCTCAAGCATATATCACAACATACATATCTCTCATGCATTAACATACCATCAAGGCATCAATAATCATACTCACATATATGATCACATAATATATCTCAACCAAAATCAAACATACCTCATCTACACTATTTCACCCAAAATTTACCAATTTCCACACTTCAACTCCTCAAACCTCATTATTCAATAACCAACCCAATCATTCATATATTCATTATATGAAATTCATCCAATCACTTGTGTCATCATACAATGCACACATCAACTTACCTTCCTTACCTCTTTCCGGCCTCCGGCCCAAAATATACGGCCTCCGGCCCAATTTCACAATTTAAATGCATAAATCACAAATCAATACTCATTATCCAATACTTCAAATTTTCAATACACCAAGCATACAAGGCCACACAATTCTCAACCCAATCATCAATTCACATTACATACCAACTATGCATATTAGCATCAACCAGTTACACAATCCAAACTTAATCCTAGGGGCATCTAGCCTAGGAATTCTCATCACACACACGGTACTTAAATGAAACTTAAACCGTACCTCTTGTAGCAAAATCAATTGAGCCTCTTCTTTGGAAGTCTCCACCAACCTTAGCCCTAAGCCTCACCAAAGCTCCTCAAGCAACACCAATCTCCCAATTGTGCACCAAAACCATCAAATGCACTAACATAACCAATGTCACATACATACATCAACCTAGGGCTCATAAAAATCACAAATCACAAGGGTTTGAGCACTTCTTACCTCAGCCCATATGAAGTAGGGATAGAACCCACTTAGAATCCATGTTGGAGTATCCCTAAACACCCAAAATCACAAGATTTCAACACTAACTTCCCAAAAACGTGTAACAGTGGGGAATTTCGAAAACTGGGCAGAGATGAATGGAATACTCACCACAAAACTTAGATAGAAATGTAGAGGATGAGAAGAGCAACGCGTGGCCGCAAACGGCTCGTCAATCGGAGCTCCGTAGCTCAAGTTATGGTGGTTTGAAGATCAAAGAGAGTTAGGTTTCCTCTCTTCTCTTCTCTCTTCTCAAATCAGCGCCCCACACTCCTTTTTTAGGGTAAAAATGAGCTGAAATGCTCATAACTAATGTTTATATATGTTGGGTCTTGGGCCCACTTAGGCCCAGTTCACTTATTTTTGTCCGTTGGCCTAATTTTGGCCCCAAACCTTTAAGATTAGCGCTTTAAATCGCACTTCAAATATTTCTACCTCCCCTAATTATAATTCCTCATTTCTTAATCTTATTTACTCATAATCAATTTTCTCAGCTGCAGTACCAGACAGGTCTCAGTCAGTACTGCCGGTCAAAATTTCACTGCGCGCTTTTACGCAGAAGACTATGTCTTCCGACTCGGAAAAACTCACTGAATCCAAATATCATATTTAAATCATCAAATTCCAATGGCCAAATCTTCCAAGCATATTCGCTCCTACTTAACTCATCATTTAATTAATTTCGGTTAGACCGGATATTACAATAATAAAAATTTATTGTGTGTTAATTAGATAATTAAGCATATAAAGTAGCATTATTAGTTCTTAGTGAGCAAGAATCGAGTTACCAAAATTTGGGAGGCTTTAAAAATTAGGGCAATTAAAGAGATAATTTATTCTCTATTTTAGAGAAAGTTGGATAGAATTTAATTTTTTATTATTCTTTTACATATATATAGTACGATGTCAATCTTAAATTTTTAAATTTTTTTCTCTTATTTCAAAGTGAATAAAATTATATTGTAATTTGAATTGATTTTGATTAAGATTTTGTCCTAACTTAAAATTTAAATTTAAAATTCATTGTAAAATAATTGATTATTTTTAATTGACATTTTGCAATCTCAATAATAATAATAATAATAATAATAATAATAATAATAATAATAATAATAATGACAACGACATTGATAATAGACTTTAGTATTATCTATTTTTATTAAATGAAAATTGATACCAACTTCTTATACAATGAGTTTAAGTCATGTGTTTCTCTTCTAATGATGCTATATAAGCAAATTTGATGATTTGTCAAAATTTAAAAGTTAACCAATCATTTTTTAGTAAAATATTTTAAAAATTTTAAAAGAAAAAACTTTTATTTATTATTATTCATTAAAACATAAAGTACTAATCAAATACAATAAATATACATTAAAAGTTACATAATAATAATAATAATTATAAAAATTTTAGTTACAAATATTAAAATTCTACAACTTACACATATTAATAGTATATCTATCTTAGTCTTTTAAGTAAGTTTAAATTTGACACATTTTCTTACTAAATACATTCAAATATATTAAGATTATAAAATTAATTTATAATTTTATAACATATTTTTAGTATTTTTCATTCTCATTTATTTTTTTAAACCAAAGTAAGTTCAAATATAATAAAAATAGATTTTCAAATATATCATAGATTATAAAATCAATTTATAATTTTATATTATATTTTTTATATTTCACATTCTCATTTGTTTTTTTATTTTTCTTTAATTATTTGCAAAGCAAAAAACATCATATGAAAAGACAAAGTATAATAACTAAAGCAAATGTAAAAAAAATAACAAATAAAGGATGTAGTTTTATACACTCTAACATAAAAAGTCTATGTCTTTTTTAAAAATAAAAGAATTCAAATTTTTAAACTAATAAAATAGTTTTTAATTTATATTAAATAGAAATAATAAATGAATATATAGTTTTGTACTACTCTAATATAAAAGGTCTATGCCTTTTTTTAAAAATAAATGAATTCAAATTTTTAAACTAATAAATTATATTTTAGTTAAATAAGTATATGAAATTATATACAAATTATCAAATAAATATTCTGTAAAATATTTTTAATATAAAATAATTCAAATTTAACATTAGCTTTTATATTATGTAATCAATTTTTAAATAATATAACACTTAGTAAAATATACTATATAATAATTAATTTACTTTTCTACATCGCGCAGCTCTTAATCTAATTATTTTAAAGGGTGGAATTACATACTTTTTGACGTTCATTCATATAGAAGGAAAAGCCAAATATACCATGCTTGCTATATTAATACTAAGAGAAAGTTTAGGGAACCAACTACTAAGGGCCTGTTTGAAAATTTTAGAAATAACTTTTTTTTTTTTACTTTTGACTTATGAAAAGTAGTAATATTAATGTTTGGTGCAATTTTTAAAACCAAATTGCAACTTTCTAAAAAGTTATTTAGGAGCTTATAGAAAAGTTAAAAAAATGACTTCTCTCATAATACTTCTACTTTTCATCACATTTCTATAAAATAAACACTTTTAGAGTTAAAAATCTAAACACAAAATAACTTATTTATAAATTACTTTTAACAGAGTCATTTATTATTTAAGTTATTTTATTAAAAGGAGTTTAATTAAGTTGGTTACTCAAACTGGACCTAAATCAGCTAACTTTAAACAACTCTATTTAATATTTATTAATTTTAAATTATTTTTTAAAATCATAATCTAATTAATTGACATTAATTACGTTTTTGAATAATAAGGATTTCGTAAAAAAAAAGTCTATGGTTAGTAACTTTTTAAAAAGTTGGTTAATATTTAACTATTAAAATAAAATTAAATGATTTCATACCATTGAATTTAATCTCACACAATTAAAAATATTATTAATAACCAATTAATAGTTACATAACACAAAATTGCTGCCTAACCGCTCCCTAAACACAATGCCGTCAACCTTCCCTCTCATAGAGTCGGTCTTCTCCCTCGCGCAGACCACCGCTTCATTGCCGTTGCAGTGCGCGGTCATTCTCGCCGCATAGACCGTTGCATCACTGCCTCCGTGGTGCGCCGTCGTTCTCGCCGGATTTCTTGCGGAAGTTGTGCGTGTGGTCTGTCAAGCATGGCGCTACCATTGTCGTTGCACAAACCGCCGTCTTGCTGTGCAAACCACAGTTCAGGTGGCTAGTGCAGGGACAAAAAATATCCAATCTCGAATAAAAGAAACATCCAATCTCGAATAAAATTAACATCCAGTAAATTGAGGAAACAATATCCACTAACCTTTGGAGGATGGGACGTTACTCGACGGCGTAATGGAAGAGGAGGCGGAGGCAAGACACGATGGAGGAGGAGGAAGAGACGCGGCATCATGGCGGAGATGGACGTGACATGACAGAGAAGGCAGATGGCACGGCGCAACGACGCGATGGCGACAAAATGGAAGGCTGTGCAACGCAGCAAAGGAGGCGTACGACTTGGCATGACTTCTCAACCGTAGTGGACGGCATCCTTGCAGCAGAAGCAACACGGCGCATTCACGGCAGCATAGGAGGAGGTGATGGCGGTGTGGACGTGGTCTGTGATGGAGGTTGACGGTAGGAGAGTGAGGCGGTGCATTTTTTTAAGTAGGTTTTAGGTTCAGTCCAATAGAAATTGGTAGGAGTTGGTTGGACCCTGTTTAATTATCTAACCGAAGTAAAAGTAGATTAGAAAAAATCACTTCATTTCTGTTAGTATTATCCTTTCCTTTATGATGGTTATTCATTCTTGTTTAGTCATTTGGGTTTTTGTTCCATCCTTTTACTCCTTGCTAAAACATAAAATAAAGCTACATGTTGTAAATATTTTTTACTATGAAAAAAAAAAAAAGCAAAATTTATCTTATTTAATATTTATTAATTATTATAAAATAAATTTTAGCTACTTGTGATTAATTTTCTTTAGTTACCAAAAGATTTTCCTAAAAAAACTGAAACCAAGATGTGACCATCAAACTTCCATTGTTCATAAAGAAAAAAATAGTCTCAAAAGTCTCGAGAACTGAACGTGGAACGTTCATAACAAAGCAAGGCATATAACACAGAACTAACGATGTTCGGAAACAATTTACAAGGACACTAATAACAAGAAATTAAAAAACAAAAAAAGAAGGAAGATGTAGGAAGCTCTAGTGACGGTGAAGGATTGATTTCTGAATTGAATACTTTGATGTTCAGTAATCTTCTTGGGCGTCTTGTTCGTCTTCGTTCTCTTCTGCTGCAACTTCTTCGTAATCCTTTTCGAGTGCAGCAAGATCCTCCCTGGCTTCTGAGAACTCACCTTCTTCCATTCCTTCACCAACATACCAGTGGACGAATGCACGCTTAGCATACATGAGATCAAATTTGTAGTCGATACGAGAGAAAACCTCCGCCACAGCCGTGTTGTTGCTTATCATACAAACTGCTCGCTGCACCTTCGCAAGATCACCTCCCGGTACTACTGTTGGAGGCTGGTAGTTGATTCCACACTTGAAACCAGTAGGACACCTGAAATTTACCATACAAACAGAAACGAAATAAATACAAACAAGTGTGGTTTGTGAAATGCTCTTCATATACTTTAATGTAAGATTTCTGGTGTAAAATTCTTAGGAATACAGAAACATCTCACACAACCTATAAGCAAGGTAATACCTAGTTACCCGCTACCAAAATTCTTCAACTGAAAAAATAACTAAACAAAATCACCGTTAGTTAGAACTAGATTCTTGTAGCTAGCTAGCTAGTTAGTTAGTTGGTTGGCTGGTAGTTATCGGTTTGTTATTCTGTTATCCCAGCTCACAGCTGCAGTAATGTATATATAAACCTGTATTAGTATTCAGTTGAAGTGAATCAATAATATTCATTTTCACATCATTTCTGATCTGAGTTTAACGAGAACAGAGCAAGAATGGTAGATATATAAGTCCTCGTACTTCATTCTTGTTCATTATCAATATCGTACAAAGTTTTAGAAACAGATCAAGATTCAAGACATGTCAGAGCCGAATGATCTGAATTGCAAGGTTAAAATTCTGGTTTTAATTTTGCACTTTAAGAATAAAGCAGTGCTAAGGTATGACCAATCTTTAAAGAAGGTCTAAAGTAAGCATCTTTAGTTACCACATGAAAGCATACCTTCTGAATTTTGATCGTTATTTAAAGTGAGGAAGAGAATAACTAATTACCAGTCAACAAACTGAACTGTTCGCTTTGTCTTGATATTTGAAACAGCTGCATTTACATCTTTCGGCACAACATCGCCGCGATACATGAGGCAGCAAGCCATGTACTTGCCATGTCTAGGATCACACTTAGCCATCATGTTTGATGGCTCAAAAACAGCACTGGTGATCTCAGGAACCGATAGCTGCTCATGGAATGCCTTAGAAGCCGAAATGACAGGTGCATAGGATGAGAGCATAAAATGGATTCGAGGATACGGCACAAGGTTAGTTTGGAACTCAGTAACGTCCACATTGATCGCACCATCGAATCTCAAGGAAGTGGTTAAGGATGAGATGATTTGAGAAATGAGACGGTTCAAGTTGGTGTAAGTTGGCCTTTCAATGTCTAATGATCTTCTGCAGATGTCATATATTGCTTCATTGTCTAAAAGCACAACCACATCAGTGTGCTCCAGAAGGGAGTGAGTGGAAAGGACACTGTTGTAAGGTTCAACAACTGCAGTAGATACCTGCATGTTAAAACAATACTACCATAAGAAGAGCATTCCACAGAGACTGAAGAACAATACCTGCATAGAAACAATTATGCAAAGCATAAAAGTTTGAGAGTAAAGGTTCAATGTGTTACTTGAAATTAAGAGCATATTTCATTTGAGTTTCATAAAATTACAAAAAGATTTCAATTTAGTCATTAAGGTTACATTTTGTTGGTTATTCTGGTCTTTGACTAGTCAACTAAAAATCAGTTACTATGACTTTGCACAATACGTGGCATGCCACATGCAATTGACCCACGATGTAAATTTGCATCGTATTTCTGGTCTATGGCATATATTTTATAATAGTAGCTGATTTTAGTGCATGCATAGCATGGTTGATCATAACATGGGAGTCTCGCCATTGATCAACATAATATCACATGATATTTTGGCATATCATTTGACATAACACATCAACAAATCAATAATAGACTATCAGCCCTAAAACTAACATAAATATATAAAAGTTTTAGATATTAAACTAACTGATACATGTGAAATTTCCGACATTAAAATGAAATATACTTGCAATTTTAAGGAACAAACTGAACATGTATTCGACTTTGTTATCGGCAAAACCAATAAGAATTAACTGCAACAAATAGCAAAATCTACTAAGTATCCTACTAGTTAGTTTCCTTTGTGACAACGTTGCATCAAATCTTAGAACGCTCTAGAGAAATCAAATTAGGATCATCCTGCAACATATCACTAATTTGCCACATCCATTGTATATTTTTACTCTGATTTTCATTTTTTCAATGATTTTAACATAAATACCTGAGGAGAAGGGTAGATAGTGAATCCAAGTTTAGATTTCTTTCCATAATCCACAGATAATCGTTCCAAAAGCAACGATCCAAGACCAGAGCCAGTGCCTCCACCAACAGCATTAAAAACCAAGAATCCTTGCAAACCGGTGCAATTATCTGCCAATTTTCTAACTCGATCGAGGCATAGCTCGATAATCTCTCTTCCAACTGCACCATCATAGATACACACAACATTGAAACAAAGCAGCCAATTTGTTTTAGTCCTCTGCATTAGCAAATTGACATACCAGTGTAATGTCCTCTGGCAAAATTGTTAGCAGCATCTTCTTTGCCAGATATTAATTGCTCAGGGTGGAAGAGTTGTCTGTAATGACCAGTTCTTACTTCATCAATCACACTAGGCTCTAAGTCGACGAATATAGCCCTCGGCACGTGCTTTCCTGATCCCGTCTCGCTGAAGAACGTGTTAAAAGAATCTGTCGCCACACCAAGCGAGGTATCACTGCAAGCAGATAAAGTTCACTCAACACAATTGATGGAACAATTATAAGTGAAAGTTGAAAGATTAAAATCATGATATTCCTGAATTACAGTTGATGATTCACTTAACAAACCTTTGCCCCAAACACTTGGTTCTGTTAACATGATCCAAATTAACTAATTCTATAATGCAAAGTTCATATAAACATTGATCATATAGCTAGACACTGTTGATTAAAAAAAAAGGAAAAGAGAAGAGAACCTTGGCATCATGCCATCAGGTTGAATTTCATGCTCAAGGCAATAGAGCTCCCAACATGAATTCCCAACCTGAATTCCAGCTTGTCCAATATGAATACTTATTACCTCTCTCATCTTGTTCTGCTTTCTCACTCCTTCTTTCTAGTTTCTACAATTTTATGCAAATAAAACATTGGAAGAAAGAAGAGAGAGCAGAATAGAGAGTAGACTCTCTTGGTATTTTAATTGATTTGTTGAAGGTTCATAAAGAAACACATCATTGAAGGGAAGGCCGAAGAGCCACGTGTCAAAAAATTAACGTACGATGCAGTTCATTTTTCGATATTTCTTTTTTTTTTCACATGTAACGAACTGTAAATTTAGATAATCTAAAAATAACAGCTAAGCAAAAAATCTAAATCACACTGATTGTTGTTTTATATTATCTTATAATGCCTTCTTTTAACTCTCCAAACCTTCTAGGTCATTTCATAATATTATTTCTTATCATTTTAACTATATTTTTAAATACTATTAAAATTTTATAAGTTTTCTCATTTTTTATTAGTTTATCCAATGCCCCCTGGATACTAATTATCAGCATTTTGTTAGGTAAAAGAGGAGCAATAATTTATATCGCTCTTCTCTTGGTCAAGGGACCCACTTCTTTTGGTCGGTTTTCAACGTATATCACTCTTCACTAGAGTAATTTCTTTCTTCAATAGTTCAATTCATGACTCGTTTCCATCCTTCGGGACTTGTCACACAGCAATACAGCTGTTCAACTCACTGTCTTTGTCTTCTCTTCTCTTCCACAACTGTATCTATCTGTATAATTACGACTTCTCTTCAAGATATTTTTGTTGTATAATCAATGCAATAGATTTTTTTATTGTTCATTTCGTCATAGGCAGGATGATTCCTATCATTTATTAGATTAGGATTAAAAATTACGCAGTGCAGGGTATAATAAACTGAATTGAATTACTTATTGGTGATATAGCCACTAACCAATTCTTACGTGTGTGCTTATGCTTGGAGAGAGTTGTACTTACATGGAACATTACATTATTAACCCTCTAGTCCTCTTGCTCCTGCATAAATAAGTAATAACCAAAATTCAATCATAAGAAAATCAATTATAGGCTGTCTGACAGTGGGAAGTCCCCTTCTTGTTCACCAGAAGTTACTTTTGTTACAATATCAATATTCTTGTTTGCTGTTTCTTTTCTGTTTTGTCATGGAAACCGAAAGGTTCTTGCACATTCAATTCTCTATTTCTAGTTTTCTACTAGTGTGTTTATATTTTGTCATTTCTCTTTTGGAAGCTATTTGTTGAAAATTGAAATCAAAATCTTTAAGGGGCCACACATGGTCAGTCTGAGCTGAGTCCCTTAATTGAGATGCTTTCATAAGTAGCACTATATAAGTAAAATTGAGTTGTATCTTTTACCCCGAGAGCCATTTTATATAAAATGTCATCCATAATATCATACCAATAGTTTTGAGGACACTTGAAATTTTTCAAAGATTATCATATCAAAAATCAAAATGCAACATGGATCTATCATCAGATGAAATAGCGCTGCAAGCACACCATGAAGGCCCAAGCGTGAGAAGAAAACTTTATTCACAACAAAGGACTGCTATATACTACAGAAACTAGGGATGAAACCTACAACTAAAAGCAGTCACAATGTTGATGCCGCGCATTTGAATTCAGAATGCAGAAACCAGCTCCACCATAATCATTTGATTGTAGCCTTATGTCATTGATTCCCCAACCGAGTGACAGCTGCGCCAGTATATAAGAGCTTCTGTATCAGCAGCGTCTAGAAGAAACGTATCTCTAGCCTCTCAACCAAGTGTTTCTGTAAGAGGAGTTGTCGCGCAGAGAGGCATCGTGGGGCTTGTACTCCATAACATATCCATGGGGAAGCTTTAAATGACGCTTTATTGAATCTCTCAGACCCATTATAGCCTGGGATGAAAATTCCAGGTCATCGAATAATGAATTTAGCACATATGCTAGCAAAATTGTAAGTACGAATGTAAATGTGTACATACACCTTCAGAAAATGATATGCCAACCTGATTATCGGAAGCATTGCGATTCCAGACACTCACTATGTCTTCGTTGAAACGAATGCTTAGTACTGCACCACAAATGTCATCTCCATAATCTAGTTGGTCACCCACTAGGGCAAGAACCTGTACTCAAGCCATTTTAACGAACTTCAACTTCAGCAATTACAGGCAATCTTTAACTATATAGATCCTGGAACAATATTCACTCAGCAGAAGAGACTAAATTGGCCTTTATATACAAAAAGTACAAAGGAATGTAGATTTCAGGGATAACAGTAGATGGTAGAACTTTTACCTCAATAAACCTCAGCAAAATGTTTCATTCAGAGAAATACAAAGCATCCCATTTATTAGATTGCCATTACATCGTTTTTGGTTCAGTCCCAATATTTACTATTATCCACCTATGCATTTAACACCATCTTGCATACATGAAGTCTAATAAGGGTTTATGATGAACTATTGCTCATTCAAAAGTATAATATAAATGAAGATAGTGCCTAGCCACCTAATACATTAGTAAAGAGATTTAAATATGGAACAGGGTACACAGGAGGCGGGTTATAGAGAACATCGATTAAGAATCTGTTCACTTCTAAACCAATTAAAACTTTCATAACATTGAGCTATAATGGTCCTCCATAGTGGTGGAAGAAGATATACTTTAAAATGACTAGGTGTTTGCAAGTTAAACTAATCCATCCAGACACAAGGAACTTGATTATCCATCGTGCAGCAATTTATTAAATCATCTTCATGTAAACATGATTCTGGAAACAATCTGGACTCATTCTTTCTGACTCAAGTTACGTAGGACACAGTAACTTTCTTTGATTGAAAATTACAAAAGCTAATTAGTTTGTGTTATATAAGAAGTGGAAATTTTTAAGGTGTTTTTTTTTTTTTTGGTGGTGGAGGGAGGAATCTGAGGGGTGCCCAGGAAGAAGCTTAAAACCAAGGAACCCCCCAAACCACAGGCTATTTTCAGAGAATGCTTCTTATGGTCTAAAACTCAACAACTTGACTCCATAGGTTACCAAATTGTGCAGTCAAGTACTCCATATGCACAGTTTGAGTTAAAGGAGTCATGTGCTGAGTTTAAAAATTGATCCACATATAGACTACAAAAAATGCACCTAGAAGATTTAGAGATCGAGAAAAATTACCACAAAAAGAGAAATGACAAAAAAAATCCCCAAAAGATAGTATTAGTTTGACAAATTTCAACATGATTTTTTTGCAAGTATAACTAGAAAAATGAGAATTTTTTTTTTCTATCGTTAAATTTGGTAATTTTAAGCCATGTGAACCTTTTTTGGTGACTTTATTCTATACTAATGACCAAAAATTTTTAAAAAATGGAAAGGGTGTTTAGAGATCAAACTTTGCATTGATTTTTTGCATACACCTTCTGAATAATGATCCCAAGTGTTCCCACATAAAGTTGGATTAAATACACAAGTCATTTGCCACTTATAGAAAACGATAGTATTTTTTGTTATTTTTATCGATCTACTATCTTTTGGGTTCTTTTTTGTCATTTTCATCTTTTGCAGTTAATTTTTGTCAAGGTCTTGCTAACAAGTGTCCTAAAGGCGTCATTTAAAGATACTACAATTAAAAAGTTACATAGAAAATGCAAATGAAATGTAAACATTTTAAGCTTTGTATGCATTAAATGCATTGGAAAAACCAAAACTTTACACTTTCATTCTCTTAACAAACGCCCTTATGGCACTTCTAGCTTTTTTCTTTCGAATCCATTTTAGCCAAAAATTAATGCTAATTTGCACACATAAAAAGGATAGGTAAAGACAACAACAATAGAGTCTTTTCCCACTATATGGTGTTGGCTAATCAGATAAACTTATTGTGTTCTATTAGCTACATCGGAAGAGTCCAAAAGAAAAAACCAAAGAAAAAAAAAAGATTGGGAGTTACAGGGGAAGACGGCACATAGATAAACATAAAGAGACTTCTAAAATATTTTTTCTAACTCCATGTTTCATCAGATTCTGCTATGTCGAAACCTTTTCAACATGTAACGAAGGAACTGTAATTATGAAAATAACAGGGAACATAGAAATTAACAAACAAAGCAACTGACGGAAAGATATCAAATATTTAAAAAATACAAAATCAAAAACTAAACATCCAATGTACATATGACAATTCGATTATCAAGATTTAGCTGACCACTTAACACCAGCAAATTAAACTATTGAATTGCAGTTATCCATACAACAAAAGAGAAAACTTAGTTATAAACATTGCCAAGACATACACACCGTCAGTGTCAGTCACACACAAACTGAAAATGAAATATGGCCAATACATTTCCTCAGAAGCGAAGAGTTTTTTTACATACCAGGTCTTCCCAAAACCGGCCTGAGACAACCTTATTGAATCGAATAATCCACTTACCACCATTGCAGTTAGCAGAATCCTAAAAGAAGAAACAAGAATTATGCACTGTGTTCATCCAATCCCACGCAAAATCCATATAGAATGTGAAACAGATTAAAAGGGTACCTCCCACAAAGGGCGAATTCCTTCCTTAAAAAGGTGCAAATCAGTGGGAACTAGCAAGGAAGAAGGGCGAGAAAGATGGCAATAGCAGACCCAAAATCCTTCAACCTATTCAAGCGTAAGAACAAAGTAATAACACTAATTATAAAAAGGATTTAATTTTGAAACTACATCACAGCATCAATAGCATGCCACAGTATCTTTTTCACAAAGCAAAACTCATTACAAAAATTCATATTTCATTTTCAAGCATAGCGTACAATCAGATATATATATAAGGAAGATGGAAATCCTTACGGTACTGAAATGGACAATTTTCTTGATGCTGTCCTCGTACGAATCTGAGGTGTGGTTTCGAACTCCAGGTGTTCTACGAGTGTACCATAGTACGAATTTGTTCTGCGTCATGGAAATTAGGAATTCAATCAGGAACGCAAACTAAAGTAAATAGATCAATGGAAATGTGAAATTGGATGAGTAGAGAGAGATAGAGGAACCTTGAGGGGGTGAAGAGCAGCATTGGCGTTGTTGGTGGTGTCCAATTCCTTCTTCTCCATTCCCAAATCCAAAACCCTAGCTTTCACCCTTCCCGTTAGTTTCTTACCTATCGCACTACTCCACTATTGCCTGTTATCCGCGTCCCAGTCGGAAATAATTTGGTTCCACTTGACTATATAAAGGTGGGAAGCTCCTCAACAGTAAACAAGTCAAGGCGCAATCGGTATTGCCTCTGAGAGGGATGCATACACAACATGTGACCAGCTGACTTAAAAGATTGTTTTGTTTTGATTTGTTTTGTAGCCGAATTAAGGCTTTTTTGAAATTCAGTATGTCTTGGTACACCACAAAAACATTCCAAATTTTTTGTTGGTAACAAAAATATCTCTAAATTTTGTTATACTTTTTAATTTTGAAATGGAATGACAATGATGTAATCCACTGTACCTAATGGATTCAGTATTCAAAGTTTATGAAATGGAGTTGCTTCCTCTACTGGACCAGAAGATGTGGGCCTGTAAAATTCTACAGAGGCTCAAGTTGAATTCATCTATGTGTAGGAAAGAGAAAGGACGACCAGTATCGACAAGACTGCGTAATGAGATAGTCGCTATTGAGAGATTTGAGAAAAGTGTTGTCTTTGTCTCATACGAAGCGAAGATATCCTAATGTTCTGACATCATATTAGTAATATAGTACTTTAATAAAAAGTAGTCTTATTTCATGTCAACTTTAAAAAATTTATGTAATTTTAACATTTGTGTCTAAGTCTTTCATCATTTGAATAAAGTTTGTTTCCATTTACTTGTTAAGTTTTCATGTTTTCAAATATAGCATTCGGATAAATAATATAACATACATAGCAACCATAAGCAACTACTACATAATTCAACTAGTAACAAGAGTTCTAAAGGCGATAAGTACCAAAAAACAAATAGCAGTACACGATATGAAGCACTATAAAGAGTTACAATGAAGGATCTACAACTGTTCAGGGTGGTGATCAAGCCAGTGGCCCGTCCTATATGCAGGTGGACGTGTGTGTCGTTGAGGTCAGGTGGGTCGAGGACAAATCACAAGCTATTGCTATGAAGGGTGAAAGAATGACTGATATCCTGATGGCGGGAGTGACTGGTAACGTGGAGGTGGAAGGGGTGGCACAATTGCTTGGTACGCTCCTATAAGTGGCACAGGAGGATATATTGGAGCCGCCTGTATAGTCTCACACGTCGGGAATCCTTGAGTATAGTCCCACTGTGGAGGAGTCTGCTGCTGAATGACAAGACTCGCCATATGCCCAGGTCGATATGTGAGTGCTCTAGATGTGGAAGGCTCGCCTCCCTGATGGACCAACATATCTCTTCTACCATGATATCTACTTGTGAAGTCGTCTATGATATCTGACACTGCACACATGAGGTCATACAACTCATCAAAGTCAATCTGAAACATGATATCTTGGTTGTCATCCTGTTGTCCTACTGTGAATGATGGATCATGCTGCTGGTGCTCCTGAGCATGGACCTAGCATGAAGTTCCTAGCAATCTCCGCCTCATGCCCAGGAAAGAATCTCGGTGATGGGACATCCTGCTGGGTAGTAATCGGAGGACCCTCTGGGATTTTTTTCTGGCATGCATATCTGACAAATGAATATCCTGCTGGGATGGCACCCTTCCATGAGCCCAAGCCTTCCAGGCTTGCCTATGGATATCATCTCTAACGTGTCTCCTAGCCCGTTGCCTACGATCTGGAGCATCTGGTGGAAGGTCTAACACATCCCGCTATTCCAGGGCCATCGGGAGAATATTGACTGGTGGGGCCGCAACCCTCGGATCAGCCAATACCTCATCACCAGAGAGAAAACAAACACTGTACACTCCCTGCCACCACAACAAATAATCATGCGTGAGTCAAGCATCTGGGTCAGCCTCAATGGTGACCATCCTATGTTGATGGCCACGCTCCTTCCACATATCATACCAATCATGGTGTCGATCAGGCCACCAGACATCTGGGTCGTCCTGAATAAGAACTCATCCACATTGACCGAGTCCTCTGGCTGATGCTGCTAACCGCCAAGCTATCTCTTTACCTTGTCTATATGATGGAACTCCACAAAATGAAAGCACAATAGCGGCACCACAGATCTCCATGTATGAATCTCGTAGGCGCTCCTAATCCAGTCAAGCGTTATCTGTTGTAGATAGGGATCATCATATGATGTCCACCGGAACTGAAAACACATCTAATACTATATTTAGCACTAGAAGAATAATTTGTGTATAACGTATGAAGATTCCAAATGTCGTATCTTGTCGAATCTCGACGCATCCATCCTGCATTGCAATCTAAGGCCTCTGTCATTATGGTGGTTCCAAATCTGCTGTCCAAGTCCTACCAACCTAATAATTGAAAAAAATTACAATTAGTATTTAATATTACACATTCTTATTTTTACAACAAAAATATTAAATAATTACCTCAAAGCAAGAATAAATCTGAGAATATTGTATCTGACATGAAAGAAAATTGGAATCTTGTAACGGCACGCACCCGGCAATGTTCGTCGTATCACACCGGAAAGCGCTGCAGTGAATGATAGGTGTACAAAAGCAGCGCAGAGTCCCATGACAACCATCTGCATCTATCAAAGTCCTCTAGAAGCGGTAGCCATCTGAGGGGAATAAGGTTGGCTGACTTGTCTATAAACAAGTATCCCCCGATCAACATAAGTAACATCTGGTATATTGGCAGAGAGTAACCTCATTAGCTCCTAGTAGAATGTGGGCCACCCTATTCTTAAGCCAAGTCATCTTCAGCCCAAAATTCTGCTTTCTATCCTCGGGCTAGGGTGGAGGCCTATCACTGAGCAAATCTCCCACTGCCATGTGGAATGCCCATGAAACTGCTGAAAATTTCTAGTGCAGCCGTCTATTGGGTCACTATCTGTGCACAATCCAAGATGGTATGCCACATCCTAGTGTGTGATGGTGACCTCGCCCAACAGAAGATGAAAAGTATGGGTCTTTAGTCTCCACCGCTCCACAAATACAGAGAATAAGGTATTGTCGAAGATTAAATCCCTTAACTCTACTACATGTACCTTCCTGATATCAGGTAGTAGCACCTCATGCGGCGAGAGTGATGATTAGATTTTTGACGGTTTAGAATTTTACAAATGAAATCTCGTTGAAGTATAGTGGTGGACGAAATTGTGATCCTCTTTGTATTTGCATGAGATTTAAAAATTGGCTCTATTGGAATTTATGATCACAACTCTGTTCAACTAAACCAGCAAGTGTACTGGGTCATCCAAGTAATACCTTACGTGAGTAAGGGTCGATCCCACAGAGATTGTTGGTATGAAGCAAGCTATGGTCACCTTGTAAATCTCGGTTAGGCAGATTAAATGGTTATGGGTTTCGAAAATTAATAATAAATAGAAAATAAAAAGGGATAGAAATACTTATGTAAATCAATAGTGGGAATTTCAGATAGGCGTGTGGAGATGCTAGAATCCTTTCGAATCTCTACTTTCTTACTACTTTCATCCAATCCTTCTTACTCCTTTCCATGGCAAGCTGTATGTAGGGCATCACCATCATCAATGGCTACTTTTAATCCTCTCGGAAAAATGGTCCTATGCGCTGTCACTGCACGGCTAATCGTCTGGAGGCATCACCCTTGTTGATAGCTACATCCCATCCTCTCAGTGAAAATGGTCCAAATGCTCTATCACAGCACGGCTAATCATCTATCGGTTCTCAATCAGGTTGGAGTAGAATCCCTTGATTCTTTTGCGTTTGTCATCACGCCCAGCCTTCAGGAGTTTGAAGCTCGTCACAGTCATTCAATACCGGAATCCTACTCGGAATACCACAGACAAGGTTAGAATTTCCGGATCCCCATGAATGCCGCCATCTATCTAGCTTATACCACGAAGATTCTGTTGGGGAATCTAAGAGATATGCGCCCGGCCTAAGGTAGAACGGAAATGGTTGTCAGTCACGTGCGTTCATAGGTGAGAATGATGATGAGTGTCACGGATCATCTCATTCATCAAAGTTTTGTGCAACGTATATCTTGGAATAAGAATAAAAGAGAATTGAATAGAAAGTAATAGTAATTGTATTGAAACTTGAGGTACAGCAGAGCTCCACACCCTTGATCTATTGTGTGCAGAAACTCCACCGTTGAAAATACATAAGTGAAAGGTTCAGGCATGGCCGAATGGCCAGCCCCCTTGGTCTAAGGACTATGCGCCCCCAGATGTTCCTTAGATCTAAAGTGATCAAAAGATGTCTAATACAATAGTTAAAAGTCCTATATATACTAGACTAGCTACTAGGGTTTACATGAGTAAGTAATTGATGCATAAATCCACTTCCGGGGCCCACTTGGTGTGTGCTTGGGCTGAGCTTGATCTATCCACGAGCTGAGGCTTTTCTTGGAGTTGAACGCCGAGTTATAACGTGTTTTGGGCGTTCAACTCCGGGTCGTGACGTGTTTCTGGCGTTTAACTCTAGACAGCAACATGTACTTGGCGTTCAACGCCAATTTACGTCATCAATTCCCGAATAAAGTATGGACTATTATATATTTCTGGAAAGCTCTGGATGTCTACTTTCCAACGCAAGCCTATTTCAGAATTTTGCTCAAGTCCCTCAATTTCAGCCAGAAATTACCTGAAATTAAAGAAAAACACACAAACTCATAGTAAAGTCCAGAAATGTGAATTTAACATAAAAACTAATGAAAACATCCCTAAAAGTAGCTTGAACTTACTAAAAACTACCTAAAAATAATGCCAAAAAGCGTATAAATTATCCGCTCATCACAACACCAAACTTAAATTGTTGCTTGTCCCCAAGCAACTGAAAATCAATTAGGATAAAAAGAAGAGAATATACTGTGAATTCCAAAATATCAATGAATATTAATTCTAATTAGATGAGCGGGACTTGTAGCTTTTTGCTTCTGAACAGTTTTGGCATCTCACTTTTTCCTTTGAAGTTCTGAATGATTGGCTTCTCTAGGAACTTAGAATTTTGGATAGTGTTATTGACTTTCCTAGTTAAGCATGTTGATTCTTGAACACAGCTACTTATGAGTCTTGGCCGTGGCCCTAAGCACTTTGTTTTCCAGTATTACCACTGGATACACAAATGCCACAGACACATGACTGGGTGAACCTTTTCAGATTGTGACTCAGCTTTGCTAGAGTCCCCAGTTAGAGGTATCCAGAGCTCTTAAGCACACTCTTTTGCTTTGGATCATGACTTTAACCACTCAGTCTCAAGCTTTTCACTTGGACCTTCATGACACAAGCACATGGTTAGGGATAGCTTGATTTAGCCGCTTAGGCCTGGATTTTATTTCCTTGGGCCCTCCTATCCATTGATGCTCAAAGCCTTGGATCCTTTTTACCCTTGCCTTTTGGTTTTAAGGGCTATTGGCTTTTTCTGCTTGCTTTTTCTTTTTCTTTCTATTTTTTCGTCATTTTTTTTCTTTTTTTTTTCCGCAAGCTTTTTACTTTTCACTGCTTTTTCTTGCTTCAAGAATCAATTTCATGATTTTTCAGATCATCAATAACATTTTTCCTTGTTCATCATTCTTTCAAGAGCCAACAATTTTAACATTCATAAACAACAAGATCAAAAATATGCACTGTTCAAGCATTCATTCAGAAAACAAAAAGTATTGTCACTACATCAATATAATTAAATTAAATTCAAGGACAATTTTCGAAATTTATGTACTTCTTGTTCTTTTGAATTAAGGCATATTTCATTTAAGAGAGGTGAAGGATTAATGGATTTTATTCATAGCTTTAAGACATGGTTACTACATACTAATGATCATGAAGTAGAGACACAAAATATAGATAAACATAACATAGAAACCGAAAAACAGAAAGAAATAAGAACAAGGAATGAATCTACCTTAGTGGCGTCTTCTTCTTGAAGGACCAACAATGTCCTTAAGCTCTTCTATGTCCCTTCCTTGCCTTTGTTGCTCCTCCCTCATTGCTCTTTGGTCTTCTCTTATTTCATGGAGAATGATGGAGTGCTCATGATGTTCCACCCTTAATTGTTCCACATTGTGGCTCAAATCTTCTAAGGAAGTGTTGAGTTGTTCCCAATAGTTGTTGGGAGAAAAGTGCATCCCTTGAGGCATCTCAGGAATTTCTTGATGATGAGCTTCCTCATGCATTTCTTGAGAGCCGTGGAGGGTCTCTCTTGCTTGCTCCATCCTCTTCTTGGTGATGGGCTTATCCTCTTCGATGGAGATGTCTCCTTCTATGATAACTCCAGCTGAGTAACATAGATGGCAAATAAGGTGAGGAAAAGCTAGCCTTGCCATGGTGGAGGGCTTTTCGGCTATTTTGTAGAATTCATTAGAGATGATTTCATGAACTTCTACTTCCTCTCCAATCATGATGCTATGAATCATGATGGCCCGATCCACAGTAACTTCAGATCGGTTGCTAGTGGGAATGATGGAGCGTTGAATGAACTCCAACCATCCTCTAGCTACAGGCTTGAGGTCCAGTCTTCTTAGTTGGACTGGCTTGCCTTTGGAGTCTCTTTTCCATTGAGCTCCTTCCACACATATGTCCATTAGGACTTGGTCCAACCTTTGATTAAAGTTGACCCTTCTAGTGTAGGGGCGTTCATCTCCTTGCATCATGGGCAAGTGGAACGCCAACCTCACATTCTCCGGACTAAAATCTAAGTATTTCCCCCGAACCATTGTGAGATAATTCTTTGGACTCGGGTTCATACTTTGATCATGGTTCCTAGTGATCCATGCATTTGCATAGAACTCTTGAACCATTGAGATTCCGACTTGTTGCATGGGGTTGGTTAGGACTTCCCAACCTCTTCTTCGGATTTCATGTCGGATCTCCGGATACTCATTTTTCTTGAGCTTGAAAGGGACCTCAGGGATCACCTTCTTCTTTGCCACAACATCATAGAAGTGGTCTTGATGGCTCTTGGAGATGAATCTTTCCATCTCCCATGACTCGGAGGTGGAAGCTTTTGTCTTCCCTTTTCCTTTTCTAGAGGATTCTCCGGCCTTAGGTGCCATTGATGGTAATGGAAAAACAAAAAGCTTATGCTTTTACCACACCAAACTTAAAATATTGCTCGCCCTCGAGCAAGAGAAGAAATAAGAGAAGAAGAAGAAGAAGAAAATGGAGGAGAGTGAGGGGAGATGGATTCGGCCAAGGTATAGTAGAGGGGGTAGTGTTGTGTGAAAATGAAGTAGAATGGAAGGGTATATATAGGGAGAGGGGAGAGGGTAGGTTCGGCCATTTAGGGTGGGATTGGGTGGGAAAATGTTTTTGAATTTTGAAGGTAGGTGGGGTTTATGGGGAAGAGTGGATGGATGTGAATGGTGAATAGGTGATTGGGAAGAGAGATTGAGGTGATTGGTGAAGGATTTTTGGGAAGTGTGACATGGGGAAGAGTAAAATAGGATTAGGAGGTAAGGTGGGAATATAGTAGGTGGGGATCATGTGGGGTCCACAGATCCTGAGGTGATCCTGTGGGGTCCACAGATCCTGAGGTGTCAAGGAATTCTATCCCTGCACCAAATAGGCATGTAAAATGCCTTTGCATACCATTCTGGCGTTTAAACGCCGAGTGGTGCACATTCTGGGCGTTCAACGCCCATATGTAACATGTTTCTGGCGTTGAACGCCAGTTTCATGCTTGTTACTGGCGTTCAGCACCAGCTTTTCTTCTAGGCACATTCCTGGCGTTCAAACGCCAGAATGTTGCTTGTTTCTGGCGTTCAGCGCCAGATTCATGCTCTGTTCTGGCGTTGAACGCCAGCCAGATGCTCCTTACTGGCGTTGAACGCCAGTCTATGCTTCCTCCAGGGTGTGATTTTTCTTCTGCTGTTTTTTATTCTGTTTTTTTTTTAATTTTTATATTTTTTTCGTGACTCCACATGATCATGTACCTAATAAAATACAAAATAACAATAAAATAAAATAAAATAAAAATAAGATAAATAAAATTGGGTTGCCTCCCAACAAGCGCTTCTTTAATGTCAATAGCTTGACAGTGGGCTCTCATGGAGCCACAAGGTGATCAGGTCAATGTTGTATAGTCCCAACACCAAACTTAGAGTTTGGATATGGGGTCTTAACACCAAACTTAGAGTTTGGTTGTGACCTCCCAACACCAAACTTAGAGTTTGACTGTGGGGGCTCTTCTTGTCTTTGAACTGAGAGAAGCTCTTCATGCTTACTCTCTTTGGTCACAGAGAGATGGCCATGTGCCTTAAACACAAGGTAGTCCCCATTCAATTAAAGGACTAATTCACCTCTGTTGACATCTATCACAGCTCCTGCTGTGGCTAGGAAAGGTCTTCCAAGGATGATGCATTCATCCTCTTCCTTCCTAGTGTCTAAGATTATGAAATCAGCAGGGATGTAAAGGCCTTCAACCTTTACTAACACGTCCTCTACTATTCTATAAGCTTGTCTCAATGACTTGTCTGCCAATTGTAATGAGAACAAGGCAGGTTATACCTCAATGATCCCCAGCTTCTCCATTACAGAGAGTGGCATAAGATTTATCCCGGACCCTAGATCACATAGAGCTTTTTCAAAGGTCATGGTGCCTATGGTACACGGTATTAAGAACTTGCCAGGATCTTGTCTCTTTTGAGGTAAAATTTGCTGAATCCAGGTATCCAGTTCACTAATGAGCAAAGGAGGTTCACTTTCTCAAGTCTCATTACCAAATAACTTGGCATTCAGCTTCATGATAGCTCCTAAATATTGAGCAACTTGCTCTCCAGTCACATCTTCATCCTCTTCAGAGGAAGAATAGTCTTCAGAGCTCATGAATGGCAGAAGGAGATTTAATGGAATCTCTATGGTCTCTATATGAGCCTCAGATTCCTTTGGATCCTTAATAGGAAACTCCTTCTTGCTTGAGGGACGTCCCAGGAGGTCTTCCTCACTAGGATTTTCGTCCTCCTCCTCCCTTGTGCATTCGGCCATATTGATTATATCAATGGCCTTGCACTCTCCTTTTGGATTCTCTTCTGTATTGCTTGGGAGAATACTGGGAGGAGTTTCAATGACTTTCTTACTCAGCTGGCCCACTTGTGCCTCCAGATTTCTGATGGAGGATCTTGTTTCACTCATGAAACTGAAAGTGTCCTTTGACAGATCAGAGACTAGATTGGCTAAATTAGAAGTGTTTTGTTCAGAATTCTCTGTCTGTTGCTGAGAAGATGATGGAAAAGGCTTGCTATTGCTCAGCCTATTGCGTCCACCATTGTTAAAGCCTTGTTGAGGCTTTTGTTGATCCTTCCATGAGAAATTTGGATGATTTCTCCATGATGAGTTATAGGTGTTTCCATAAGGTTCACCCATGTAATTAACCTCTGCCATGGCAGGGTTCTCAGGATCATAAGCTTCTTCAGAAGTTACCTCTTTAGTACTGTTGGATGCATGTTGCCATCCATTCAGATTTTGAGAGATCATATTGACCTGTTGAGTCAACACTTTGTTCTGAGCCAATATGGCATTCAAAGCATCAATTTCAAGAACTCCTTTCTTCTGAGTTATCCCATTATTCACGGAATTCCTCTCAGAAGTGTACATGAATTGGTTGTTTACAATCATATCAATGAGTTCTTGAGCCTCTTCAGGCGTTTTCTTTAGGTGAATAGATCCACCTGCAAAATGGTCCAATGACATTTTCGAAAATTCAGATAGACCATAATAGAATATATCTAACATGGTCCATTCTGAAAACATGTCAGATGGACATTTTTTTGGTCAGCTGCTTGTATCTTTCCCAAGCTTCATAGAGGGATTCACCATCTTTTTGTTTGAAGGTTTGAACATCCACTCTCAGCTTGCTCAGCTTTTGAGGAGGAAAGAATTTATCCAAGAAGGCTGTGACCAGCTTATCCCAGGAGTCCAGGCTATCCTTAGGTTGTGAATCCAACCATATTCTAGCTCTGTCTCTTACAGCAAAAGGGAAAAGCATGAGTCTGTAGACTTCAGGATTAACTCCATTCGTCTTTACAGTCTCCCAGATCTGCAAGAACTTAGTTAAAAACTGATAAGGATCTTCAGATGGAAGTCCATAAAACTTGCAGTTTTGTTGCATTAAGGCAACTAGCTGAGGTTTCAGCTCAAAGTTGTTGGCTCCAATGGCAGGAATGGAGATGCTTTTTCCATCAAATTTGGACGTTGGCTTTGTGAAGTCACCAAGCATTCTCCTTGCATTATTATTGTTTTCGGCTGCCATCTCCTTCTCTTGTTCGAAAATTTCTGAAAGGTTACCTTTAGATTGTTGTAACTTAGCTTCTCTTAATTTTCTCTTCAGAGTCCTTTCAGGTTCAGGATCAATTTCAACAAGAGTGCCTTTTTCCTTGTTCCTGCTCATATGAAAGAGAAGAAAACAAGAAAAGAAGAGGAATCCTCTATGTCACAGTATAGAGATTCCTTTATGTTAGTAGAAAAAGAAAGGGGAGAAGAGTGAAGAAGAATGGGTTCGGATTTTTAGATGAAGAGAGGTGAAGAGAAGTGTTAGTAATTAAATAATTAAATAGAAGAAGAGAAGAGGAAGAGAATTCGAAAATAATTTTAAAAAGGGGTTAGTGATTTTCGAAAATTAGAGATAAAATGTAATTAAAATTAAAACATGAAACAATTAGTTAATTAAAAAGAATTTTTGAAAAAGGGGTGAGATATTTTCGAAAATTAGAGAGGAAAGAGTAGTTAGGTGGTTTTGAAAAAGATAAGAAACAAACAAAAAGTTAATTAGTTAGTTGAAAAAGATTTTAAAATCAAATTTTAAAAAGATAAGAAGATAAGAAGTTAGATAAGATATTTTAAAATCAAATTTTGAAAAAGATAAGATATAAAAGATAAGATAAGATATGTTTGAAAAAGATTTAATTTTAAAATTAAAATTAATTACTAACAAGAAACTAAAAGATAAGATTCTAGAACTTAAAGATTGAACCTTTCTTAACAAGCAAGTAACAAACTTCAAATTTTTGAATCAATCACATTAATTGTTAGCTAATTTTCGAAAATTTGATATAAAGATAAGAAAAAGATTTTGAAAATATTTTGAAAAAATATTTTTGAAATTTTTGAAAAAGAGGAAAAATTGGAAAAGATATGATTTTTGAAAAAGATTTTGAAAAGATAGGATTTTTAAATTTTTGAAAATTTGACTTGACTTGTGAGAAACAACTAATTTTAAAAATTTTTGACCAAGTCAACCCAAAATTTCGAAAATTTGGAGAGAAAAAAGGAAAAGATATATTTTTTATTTTTGAATTTTTAATTATGAGAGAGAAAAACACAAACATGACCCAAAACTTAAAAATTTTGGATCAAAACACATGATGCATGCAAGAACACTATGAATGTCAAGATGAACACCAAGAACACTTTAAAGATAATGATGAACATCAAGAACATATTTTTGAAAAATTTTTGATGCAAAGAAAACATGCAAGACACCAAACTTAGAAATCTTTAATGCAAGGACTCTAACAAACGAAAAATGCATATGAAAAACAACAAACAACACAAAACAAGAAATCATCAAGATAAAACAAGAAGACTTGTCAAGAACAACTTGAAGATCATGAAGAACACTATGAATGCATGAGATTTTCGAAAAAAATAATGCATAAATTTTAAAAACATGCAATTGACACCAAACTTAAAAATTGACTCAAGACTCAAACAAGAAACACAAAATATTTTTTTATTTTTATGATTTTATGATTTTTTTGGATTTTTATAAAATTTTTTTTCAAAAATAATTTTTTAGAAAAACGAAAAATAAAAGAAAAATTTTGAAAAAGATTTTTGAAAAGAAAATTATCTAATCTGAGCAACAAGATGAACCGTCAGTTGTCCATACTCGAACAATCCCCGGCAACGGCGCCAAAAACTTGGTGGACAAAATTGTGATCCTCTTTGTATTTGCATGAGATTTAAAAATTGGCTCTATTGGAATTTATGATCACAACTCTGTTCAACTAAACCAGCAAGTGTACTGGGTCATCCAAGTAATACCTTACGTGAGTAAGGGTCGATCCCACAGAGATTGTTGGTATGAAGCAAGCTATGGTCACCTTGTAAATCTCGGTTAGGCAGATTAAATGGTTATGGGTTTCGAAAATTAATAATAAATAGAAAATAAAAAGGGATAGAAATACTTATGTAAATCAATAGTGGGAATTTCAGATAGGCGTGTGGAGATGCTAGAATCCTTTCGAATCTCTACTTTCTTACTACTTTCATCCAATCCTTCTTACTCCTTTCCATGGCAAGCTGTATGTAGGGCATCACCATCATCAATGGCTACTTTTAATCCTCTCGGAAAAATGGTCCTATGCGCTGTCACTGCACGGCTAATCGTCTGGAGGCATCACCCTTGTTGATAGCTACATCCCATCCTCTCAGTGAAAATGGTCCAAATGCTCTGTCACAGCACGGCTAATCATCTGTCGGTTCTCAATCAGGTTGGAGTAGAATTCCTTGATTCTTTTGTGTTTGTCATCATGCCCAGCCTTCAGGAGTTTGAAGCTCGTCACAGTCATTCAATACCGGAATCCTACTCGGAATACCACAGACAAGGTTAGACTTTTCGGATTCCCGGGATCCTACTCAGAATACCACAGACAAGGTTAGACTTTTCGGATCCCCATGAATGCCGCCATCTATCTAGCTTATACCATGAAGATTTTGTTGGGGAATCTAAGAGATATGCGCCCGGCCTAAGGTAGAACGGAAGTGGTTGTCAGTCACGTGCGTTCATAGGTGAGAATGATGATGAGTGTCACGGATTATCTCATTCATCAAAGTTTTGTGCAACGCATATCTTGGAATAAGAATAAAAGAGAATTGAATAGAAAGTAATAGTAATTGTATTGAAACTTGAGGTACAGCAGAGCTCCACACCCTTAATCTATGGTGTGCAGAAACTCCACCGTTGAAAATACATAAGTGAAAGGTTCAGGCATGGCCGAATGGCCAGCCCCCTTGGTCTAAGGACTATGCGCCCTCAGATGTTCCTTAGATCTAAAGTGATCAAAAGATGTCTAATACAATAGTTAAAAGTCCTATATATACTAGACTAGCTACTAGGGTTTACATGAGTAAGTAATTGATGCATAAATCCACTTCCGGGGCCCACTTGGTGTGTGCTTGGGCTGAGCTTGATCTATCCACGAGCTGAGGCTTTTCTTGGAGTTGAACGCCGAGTTATAACGTGTTTTGGGCGTTCAACTTCGGGTCGTGACGTGTTTCTGGCGTTTAACTCTAGACAGCAACATGTACTTGGCGTTCAACGCCAATTTACATCATCAATTCCCGAATAAAGTATGGACTATTATATATTTCTGGAAAGCTCTGGATGTCTACTTTCCAATGCCGTTGAGAGCGCGCCATTTGGAGTTCTGTAGCTCCAGAAAATCTATTTCGAGTACAGGGAGGTCAGAATCCAACAGCATCAGCAGTCCTTTTGTCAGCCTATTTCAGAATTTTGCTCAAGTCTCTCAATTTCAGCCAGAAATTACCTGAAATTAAAGAAAAACACACAAACTCATAGTAAAGTCCAGAAATGTGAATTTAACATAAAAACTAATGAAAACATCCCTAAAAGTAGCTTGAACTTACTAAAAACTACCTAAAAACAATGCCAAAAAGCGTATAATTATCCGCTCATCACATAGTTTCTAAATCAAACAATAATCCTTTCATACAAAAAGTTGTTTGTCACTAGTAAACCCCTAAAATTTATAAACCGAAGTATTGGACCTCGGGTCGTTCTCCCTAGGAATTGTAATGAAGTGTCTTGTTATTGGTTGTGAGTTATATTTGGGGTTTTTAAGATTTTGGACAAGAAATATAAATGGCAAAGAAAATAAACTAACAACTAACAAAGCTCTTGGCAAGTGGTGCACGAAATTGCAATCACACTTTTGCAATCCCGCACAACTAACCAGCAAGTGCACTGGGTCGTCCAAGTAATACCTTACGTGAGTAAGGGTCGATCCCACGGAGATTGTCGGCTTGAAGCAAGCTATGGTTATCTTGTAAATCTTAGTCAGGATATCAGAAATTATCAGGATTGATTGTGAAAAGCAAAAGAACATGAAATAAGTACTTGTTATGCAGTAATGGAGAATAGGTTGAGGTTTTGGAGATGCTCCATCTTCTGAATCTCTGCTTTCCTACTGTCTTCTTCATCAAACACGCAAGGCTCCTTCCATGGCAAGCTGTATGTAGGGTTTCACCATTGTCAGTGGCTACCTCCCATCCTCTCAGTGGAAATGTTCAACGCACCCTGTCACGGCACGGCTATCCATCTGACGGTTCTCAATTAGGCCGGAATAGAATCCAGTGATTCTTTTGCGTCTGTCACTAACGCCCCGCCTTCAGGAGTTTGAAGCTCGTCACAGTCATTCAATCATTGAATCCTACTCAGAATACCACAAACAAGGTTTAGACCTTCCAGATTCTCTTGAATGCCGCCATCAGTTCTAGCTTATACCACGAAGATTCTGATTAAAGAATCCAAGAGATATCTACTCAATCTAAGGTAGAACGGAGGTGGTTGTCAGGCACACGTTCATAGTTGAGAATATGATGAGTGTCACGGATCATCACATTCATCCGGGTTAAGAACAAGTGATATCTTAGAATGGAAGCAAGCATGATTGAATAAGAAACAGTAGTAATTGCATTAATCCATCAAGACACAGCAGAGCTCCTCACCCCCAACCATGGGGTTTAGAGACTCATGCCGTGGAAGGTACACAAAGAAACGTGTAAAGTGTCATGAGGTGCGGATACCATGTCCAAAGATCCTATTAATAGTAAACTGGTAACCTAAGGTTTACAGAAATGAGTAAATGACAGAAAAATCCACTTCCGGGCCCACTTGGTGTGTGCTTGGGCTGAGCATTGAAGCTTTCATGTGTAGAGACCTTTTCTGGAGTTAAACGCCAGCTTTCATGCCAGTTTGGGCGTTTAACTCCAAGTTTTATGCCAGTTCCAGCGTTAAACGCTGGAAATTCTGAGGCTGAATTGCCACGCCGGTTTGGGCCATCAAATCTTGGGCAAAGTATGGATTATTATACATTGCTGGAAAGCCCAGGATGTCTACTTTCCAATGCCGTTGAGAGCACGCCAATTAGGCTTCTGTAGCTCCAGAAAATCCCCTTCGAGTGCAGGGAGGTCAGAATCCAATAGCATCTGCAGTCCTTTTCAGTCTCTGAATCAGATTTTTGCTCAGGACCCTCAATTTCAGTCAGAAAATACCTGAAATCACAGAAAAACACACAAACTCATAGTAAAGTCCAGAAAAGTGAATTTTAACTAAAAACTAATAAAAATATACTAAAAACTAACTAGATCATACTAAAAACATACTAAAAACAATGCCAAAAAGCGTACAAATTATCCGCTCATCACAACACCAAACTTAAATTGTTGCTTGTCCCCAAGCAACTGAAAATCAAAATAGAATAAAAAGAAGAGAATATACTATAGACTCCAAAATATCAAAGAAACATAGTTCCAATTAGATGAGCGGGACAAGTAGCTTTTTGCTTCCGAACAGTTTTGGCATCTCACTCTATCCTTTGAAGTTCAGAATGATTGGCATCTATAAGAACTCAGAACTCAGATAATGTTATTGATTCTCTTAGTTAAAAATAATGATTCTTGAACATAGCTAGTGTATGAGTCTTGGCTGTGGCCCAAAGCACTCTGTTTTCCAGTATTACCACCGGATACATACATGCCACAGACACATAATTGGGTGAACCTTTTTAGATTGTGACTCAGCTTTGCTAGAGTCCCCAATTAGAGGTGTCCAGGGTTCTTAAGCACACTCTTTTTGCCTTGGTTCACAACTTTAATTTTTTCTTTTTCTCTTTTTTTTCGAATTTTTTTTTTCGTATTCACTGCTTTTTCTTGCTTCAAGAATCACTTTGATGATTTTTCAGATCCTCAATAACAGTTCTCCTTCTTCCTCATTCTTTCAAGAGCCAACAATTTTAACATTCTTTAAAACAACAAATTCAAAAGACATATGCACTGTTCAAGCATTCATTCAGAAAACAAAAAGTATTGTCACCACATCAAACTAATTCAACTAGTTTCAAGGATAAATTTCGAAATCCTGTACTTCTTGTTCTTTTGTGATTAAAGCATTTTTCATTTAAGAGAGGTGATGGATTCATAGGACATTCATAGCTTTAAGGCATAAAATTTTAATTTTATTAATTATGAACTAAGAACAAGACTAAAAAATAGATATAAGATGAGACTAAAAAAAAATAAAAATAGAAAATAAAACAAAACAAAAACGAAAAAAAATAGGCTCCTAATGATAGAGGTTTTCACAGAGTTAGGACTCAACAACCTTGATTTTGAGAAGTGGATGCTCCCTCAACTTGAGAGGAGAGCTTTTGGCGTTTCATCTCTTGGAGTTCACGCCCCTGCTTCTCTTGTTCCTTCAGCAATTTGCAGAGCATGCAGTTCTGATTCTGCTGTTCTTCCTTAAGTTGCTCCATAGTCTCTTGCAACTTGGTGATAGATGCTTCTAGGCTGGCCCAGTAGCCAATTTCAGGAAATTCAGGGAGGAACTCCTGCGCCCTCCTTTTGATAGAGTTATCTTGCATTTGTCCTTCCATTGACTTCTTAGTGATTGGGTGTTCAATGGGTATGAATTCATCTACTCCCATCTTCACCCCAGCCTCTTTACAGAGCAAGGAGATCAAGCTTGGGTAAGCCAATTTGGCTTCAGTGGAATTCTTATTTGCAATTGTGTAGATCTCACAAGCAATCACATGATGAACCTCCACTTCTTTTCCAAGCATAATGCAATGAATCATCACTGCTCTCTTGATAGTGACCTCAGAACGGTTGCTAGTGGGCAATATGGAACGCCCAATAAAGTCTAGCCAACCTCTTGCAATTGGTTTGAGGTCTCCCCTCTTGAGTTGGTTTGGGACACCCTTTGAATTGGTTATCCACTTAGTTCCAGGGAGGCATATGTCCTCTAGAACTTGATCCAACCCTTTATCTGCTCTCACCATCCTCCTATTAAAGGAGTCAGGATCATCTTGCAGTTGAGACAATTTGAAGATTTCTCTTATTTTGTCCAGATGGAAGTACATAACTTTCCCTCTGACCATAGTTCTGTAGGTATGGTAAGTCGTTCCAGTCATTCTCTGCTTATCTGTTAACCACAGATTTGAGTAGAATTCCTGAACCATGTTCCTTCCAACCTTTATCTTAGGATTGGTTAGAACTTCCCATCCTCTGTTTCGAATTTGCTCTTGGATCCCCGGATATTCATCTTCTTTCAAATCAAATTTAACTTCCGGGATCACTGACCTCAGACCCATTATCTTGTGATAATGGTCTTCATGTTCTTTGGTTAAGAACTTCTCTTGGTTCCAAAGATTCTTTGGATTATTCTCTTTCTTTCCTCTTAAATTGGTTTGTTTTCCCTTAGGAGCCATGATCTTGATGAATCTTGGCTTAGTGATCACGAAAAAGCACGCCAAACTTAGAGGTTTGCTTGTCCTCAAGCAAAAGAAAGGAAGGAAGAGAGAGAGAGGAGAAGCAAATTCGAATGGTGTGGGTAATTAGGGGTCCAAACGTGTATTTATAAGGTGGGGAGGAGAGATTTCGAAAAAAAGAAAGTTTGAAAGGAGATTTGAAAAGATATGGAAAGAATTTGAGAGAAAGGTGAGTTTTTGAACAATATTTGGAATTAATTTGAAATAGATTTGAAGAATGGTTTTGATTTTTGAAGATTTGAAAGTGAATGATGAATGGTTGAAGTGTGATTTTGTAGAAAAGTATGGGTAAGAAAAGGAAAGTTTGAAAAATTTGGTTTGAAAACAAATTGTGGTCCCCCCACCTTTCTGGCGTTAAACGCCCAGAATGGCACCCATTCTGGCGTTTAACGCCCATTGTTGCCCCTTTTGGGCGTTTAACGCCCAGCCAGGTGCCCTGGCTGGCGTTAAACGCCAGAATTCCTTATCACTGGGCGTTTTTCTAAACGCCCAGGATGCTGCACACCTGGCGTTAAACGCCCAGAATGGTGCCCATTCTGGCGTTTAACGCCCAAAATGGCACCTTTACTGGGGGTTAACGCCCAGAATGGTGACCATTCTGGCGTTTAACGCTCAAAATGCCCCTTACTGGCGTTTTTTCGCCAGTAAGCTCTTTTTCTCTGCTTTTTGAGCTGAATCCTTCTGTAACTCTGTGAATTCCTTCATTTTTGATACTTGCCTTTGTAAAAACAAATCATATAACCTCCTAATGACTGGGTTGCCTCCCAGCAAGCGCTTCTTTACTGTCTTTAGCTGGACCTTTACTGAGAATCACTCAAGTATCAGTTTTGAGCATTCCTGCTCAAAATTGCTTTCAAGATAATGCTTGATTCTCTGTCCATTAACAATGAACCTTTTGTCAGAATCAATATCTTGAAGTTCAACATATCCATATGGTGACACTCCTGTAATCACATACGGACCCCTCCACCGGGATTTAAGTTTTCCTGGAAACAATCTGAGCCTAGAGTTGAAGAGCAGAACTTTTTGTCCTGGCTCAAAGACTCTGGTTGACAACTTCTTGTCATGCCATTTCTTTGCCTTTTCCTTATAAATTTTTGCATTTTCAAAGGCATTGAGTCTGAACTCTTCTAGCTCATTTAGCTGGAGCAATCTTTTTTCACCAGCTAATTGAGCATCCATGTTTAGGAATCTGGTTGCCCAGTAGGCTTTATGTTCCAGTTCCACAGGCAGATGACAGGCCTTCCATACCAGTTGGTATGGAGAGGTTCCTATAGGAGTCTTGAATGCTGTTCTGTATGCCCA